>NC_134967.1:6152570-7446736 GCF_965638725.1 Aptenodytes patagonicus | reverse complement strand
TGTGATGGGAGTCAATCTTTATTATGGTCTTCATATGCTGTTTAATGGATTCAAAAGTTAGTCACTACAGAAGTTGCTTGTAAGTACCGAACTACATAATTTGAGGTCATGTGAGGTTGACTGCAAGGCAAAGGATCTTAAGAGCAACTTTTAGCCTGAACAGTTCATTGCTTAGGAAATTGGTTGCTGTGGCTCAGCTCCTGAGTTAGTTTTGCACACATAAATGAAGTTTTGATTTTATGTGGAGTTGTGCATACATCGTGGACCTAAACAGGTCTCATTTTAAATGGAAAATAAGCTGGACTAAAGTAGACCTGTCTGTGATACTGATCTCTGAATGAGCATAAACATTTCTAATTTATGCCTCTTAGTGTTTTTTATAAGGCGTAAAGGAAAAGATTTGAAATTGAGAATGATGGAGACATAGTGGTACAGTGCATTTTTATGCTAAGCTAATATTGCTGCTTCTAATTGATTGTTCACACATACTAAATTATTTATTTATATAAGACAGAGTAAAACTGTCTTTTGCAGAAGGCAACAGGCGAGTGTGTTTATTTTGGTACCAGAGGTACAACTACTAATGCCACCACATCAAAGGAACACAAGCACGAGCTTATAGATGTGATTAACCAGAATACAGTATGTTCTGCTGCAGTGTTGTATAATAGCTTTAAAATGCTTGACTTGTTTATTGTGTTATTAGCAATAGCTATATTAATCTGTTTATATGTATCCCTATCATATCTAAATTCCTTCAGCAAAATGTAGAAGAATAAAAGCTATGGCCTGTCGCTGAAGTTTATTGTTGAAGAAAAAGCTATTTTTCTAAACTTTCTTGTTTTTCATATTTTCTTCTGGGTAAATGTGAATTTGAGAAACAGAACCTTGAGCTTTATTTTTTTACTTTTTTTTTTTTTACCGATATTTTTGATGTCTTTACAATGAGATATGCCGTTAGATATGAGCCTTAGTCTGAAAGGTACAATACCCATGACAGTAACAGTGTATGATTTACAATATAAATTTAAAAAATAAAATAAAACATAGCTAGATTTTCATTTTCACCATAGAGCCTTACCTACTCAATAGTCTTAAGTGAAAGAATGTCAGTATTTCAGTGAAAACAGCTCACACTTTGTTTTAAAGGCTTGAGATGTGGCAGACAGAAACTGAGCAGGGAAAATATGAAATCTTCCATGAGCAACTTAAAAAAGATGAGGAGGAGCTAGAGATGCAATACCAAGAACGAGCTAAATTGCGGATTTGGAAGGAAAAAATAGCAGCGCTGCAAGCAGAAGAAAATCGGCGGTCTAGAGAAAAGTAAGCACCTATAAGTCAGACTCTGCTTCCTTGTTCTGTATGATTTCTAGCCAATTCACTATTTCAGGTGTTGAGAAGATTAACTGATTCAAATACCAGTGATACTGTGTTTCTTAGCTGGGTGTTGCTTCAGGAATATTTTATGAGGAAATGGAATTAAAATAAGAATTGCCCACAGTCTTGCAGTTATGCAGGTAAAGATTTCTGATACATGAAAATAAACTTGCTAAAGACAAAAACTGTGAATGCTTTTTGTCTAAGGAAATGAAGTTTATTAGATCAGACTAACTGCATGTGTCTTCATTGTTGTTGGCTGCCAGAAACCTTCTGAACTTATAATCAAGTTCATCGAGATTTCTTGGAGAGGAAAAGGACACCAGTTAATCAATTTGTCTGTAGGTTTTGTGAAAACAAGAGACTGTATGGGGCAGGGGGAGAAGATTAATGTCCTCATTTCAGCACATATTAATAAACTCCCCAACCCCATCCTTAGATGTCGTCATGTTGGAATCAAGGTTTCTTTAGTCCTGCTGCAACTCTTGGTTTGCTTGTGTTTTGCAGAAAAGAAGAGGAAGCCCAGAAAGAATATGAAGAAAGGCATAAAAAAATGCTTGAAGATGCCAAAAGGAACCATGAAAAAGCAGTATGCTTCCTGAGAAAAAGCATGGCAAGGTCATTGTTCACTTCTTTTCTGTCATTGTACATTCTCTGGTGTACAGTCCTTTAGTCTTTGAAAAACAGTAATTTTTCTGCTAGATGTATCTTCTGTTACACTTGGAAATCTTCTGCCACAGTACCAGTGCTGTGAAGCATTCAAATCTTACATGGCACAAAAGGACTTGAAAAGAAGAAAATCCACTTACTGTCCTAGTATGGTCTTCAGATTCCGTGTAGCTGAAGGAACTGTCTTTTTGATGAGATGCAGAGGGGTCTGACTACTTGTAGGCGTTAATAATGATTTGAAACATTTTATATGTGTGTCATTAACTGAAGTAGTTTGAAGTAGTATAACTAAATCCCAGGTTTGGAACTTGCATTCTGCCGTTCTATATTCCCTCCGAAATGTGGTAAAAAAGCTTTCTTGCTGTCTGGTAAAATTGGTTGATAGGCCATTTCTTTGTGCTCTTGTTCTTTCCTGGTTGATGGTAAATTAAATGTTCTTTTCATAGGTTTATGTTTATATAATTACTGTGGTGTTGAATTATCTTGCTACTAAAGAAAGTGTGAACATTTGTTACTTACTTTTACTCGTATATTAGGACTTAATTGAAAAAATGATTGAAATAATTGTACTGTTTCTATGTGGGTTTATTTTTCATTAGATGGCATGTGCAAATTTGTAATAATTAAGAAAAACAAACACCGAAATAAGATTCCCCCCCCCCCCCCCCCCCCCGAGTAATGTATCAAATATATCAATCTTACGGATTTTTTTCTAGTTTACCATTATATTAGCTGGAATACTCTCAGATTTGATTCATGCCTATATATTTCTAGCTTTTAGAGTTTCTAGGGTTTATTTTTAGTGTGGGTACAAGTGGTTGGCTCATACAAAGTTCACTACGTAATTGTTTAGATATTGGTTATGTGAGCAACACCTGAATTCTTACTTTATTTTAGCAACTAGACATATGTTACAATGTGGAACACATTCTTCATATTCAAAATTATAAAAAAAAAAAAAGTTGTTGAGCAAACTAGTTGAAAACCTGTTGGCACTTGTAACTTGACTGGTACCATATATAGAAGAGTCTTCCAACTGTTCCGCTTTACCCACACCCAGTATCATAGTAAACACAGAGGCTTACAGGAAGAATGGTGACATTGACAATTACTACTTGTCAGGTTAAACATTCTAATACTAAAAGCTTTCCAGGATATGAGCCTGAAAGATTTTACTTTGCTTACAGAATTCATGAAAAAAACGCAAAGGAAGAAGTGAAAACTCAGGAGCATATGGAGAGAAGGATACAAGCTGTGCTTTCCCTGAAAAACAGCATAACTTCCAATAGGGTACTGCTGCTGTGGCTTAGATGGGGAATGAAGAAATTGACTTGTTAGACTGCTAGGTTTTAATGAAAGTAATTCCAGTTTTCATTGCAGAGTTGTTGTGTGATGCTGTCAGATCACCGACCAAATCTCTTTTGAAACTGGGGAGAATTTAACTATAGGAGTAATGCCGTTAGATTTGTATGGGCAGATTTTGACACTTACGGAGTTTATTCTGTCAACAATCTAGTTGTTCTGATAGGGCAACTCTCTTGAAAATAATGCATCTACAAATAAGTTCTCTGACAACTCGGCCAGAAGCATTTCCAGTTATTTGGATCCCAGTGCAGAAATACTTCATATGGAGAAAACATATGGAAGAAAACCAGTTACTTAAGAATTTAAATAATGTAAATTAAGAATTTCTGAGCTATGCTACTTTGCTCTTCTACTTATGTTCTGTAGAATCTGAGGGAATGATCTTAATTTAATATTGATTTGATTAGAACCGTATCTTTTCACGTTGTTTCATTGAGTAGCATTTCAAGGGCAGGCTAGAAGGGTAGAGAAGTAGCCCTGACCTAGTCAGAGCTTTCTGCATCTCAGCACACCATGACTACTGTGTATATTAAAACCAGTAAGTTCTACTTCAGAGAACTCTACCAGAAATTTATAGTTAGATAAGGGGACCAACACTAGATTCTCTGTTTTATATTCTTCAGTATGTGAATCAGATATGTAACTGTGGTTTGTATGGCTTCATAGGAAAAACTCCAAACTTTCCAGGTTTGGAACAAAGCAATGGCCTTTGAGGCAAAGAAGCAGGAGATGAAAATGAGGGAAGCTATCCTGGCAGAAGGAGGTAATGTTGCCAAGGAAGTTTTCCTCCATAAACGACTGCTAGAGCATGAAAAAGAGAAACAGTAAGTATTCATATCTATATCAAACTTTCAGCTGCTTGCTGATGCTCGTGCAGGAATATATTGGCGCTCTTAATCAGATTCTGAAAACATAACATCTATGATGCTGTCTCAAGGGAGTGAACTCATCACACATACAGAGTATAAGAATATTTGTATAGTCTGTTTTAAGCGCCTTGAACTTCTAGCTTAGGTATTATTCAGAGAACCAAAGTTAGGAGCCCATGTTCTATGATTAGTGCAAAGAAGATAAAACTACTCCAGGAGGGAAATTCAGTGAACCTAAACTGGGTGCCTGAAGTAACTGTACTTCTGTGTTTCCTGAACACTGTCCCTATAAAAACAGAACAGCTTTCTTAGGCTTTTAGAGACAATCTCTGGAAGATTGCGCTGCAGGAAGGTCAGAAGCAAGGTACTCTCCTTTGTGCTTTTTTTTGATTGAAATTACTCCTCTGCCTTTGTAGTAAAGTTGATAGGAGTGTGCCTCTGTCTCGTCTGCTCTGGTGCAAAGTTTAATTACTGTTTTTAACCACTTAGAACATGAACTTGAGCCGAGATACCAAACAGAGGGTGGCTGAGGTATGTGCTTCTGCATGCTGGCTCTGCTACAAAGGCAGTAACCTATAGCAAATGTTAGAGATTTAATAAGTAAAGGTTCAGTAAGTCTTAAGTTTTGATTAAATAAAGCTTCAGTCTTGATAGCTGCATAACACTGCTTCTGCTATCCCTAAATATGTTCTAAAAATCATGTTAATAAAATAATCATATCCGTTTGTAGAGATCTGCTGGAAATATCCAACTCTAAGTTTAATCTGTTTCACCTTGTGTGCTTTCTCCCTTTCACTGTTTCCCTTTGCAGGCCAAGGGAGATCACAGTTTGTTAGTCTTAATGTTAGCTGTGTCATGTTTCTCACAGCAGTTCTTTTCTACTTTCAGCTACCATCCTGCTAATCTGCTGAAGAACTGCTTAGTTATTTCTCCCAGGGTACTGCCTTTCTCCTTTTCTGTGAAGGGATATTCTCAGTTTTCTCTGAGTATACTTCAGCCTGAATATATATTTCTGAATTATATGCAAAAGAAAATAATTTTTTAGTCATTAAAACCATATGTCATTAAAATGTATATCACCTATAAAAAGATTCTTAAAGAACTGATCGCTGGAACCAAGGACGGCTTTATACTTAAGGCAGATAGCACTGGGAGTCAGTATACCATTACTATGTCTTTGTAACCACAGTTAGCTTCTTTGTACCATGATTTTCCAAAAATACATTATAAATGCAATGCCATTTCTCTGCTGCAGTGGGGCATCGTGAGGCTAAATTCAGACACTGAAGTGCTTCCGTAGGCAGTAGCCTGTATTTAAATGAGAGGCGATATTTTGTTTGCTCCTATTTAGAACCAGTAATTATTTTTATGGATTAGTTGAGGAGGTGAAAGTCTATATTAAAAGCAATCATTAGTGCGATAATTTCTTGCAGAAAATTGTGTATTAAACTGCTGGTATTAAACTGAGATTAAATTATCTACTGTCACTTTTGTCACACTACTCAGTGTGTCATGGAATTTGTAGTCATACATAGCTTTGAATTCATATTTTCCAAGTTCAGTACTTATGTCCTTACCTTTATCCATTCTTCCTCCCTCTATTAAATCCACTGGATTTCAGATAGGCAGTTTTCTTTAAATAGCTAACTAGGTTAGGAAAATTATTTAAAAACTTTGTTTTCAGTAGCAATGACTGGTATGCTTTGTCAACTCCTCAACTTCTAAAACACTGTAATTGAGTATATTTAGCCTGCAAAAATGTATAAATAGCCTCTGAATCGCCTGGTGTCTTGACACAAATTACCACTGCGCCCAATTTAAAGACTTGCTGTTTAGCTTAAAGACTCAAAAGAAACTGGACTGTAATATTTAATATTATTAGTAAACAACCATGGTTGGTTTAATATTTCTTACCACATTGGATTACAGAGCTTTTAGAGAACAGCAAAAAACAAGAAAAATTGAGATTGTATCTCAAATTTTGCAAGAAAAAGCTTCTATTTGCAAGCAGAAAAAAAGTCAGTCCTGTACTAAGGCAATTAAGGGTGGTGGTAAACTTGAGGATTCTTTACTGTGGAGGATGAAAACATGGCAATATATTGAGAAGATCTGCAAACATTCAGCTGGAGCAATGTCACAGGTAAACAAAGGCCTAAGAATTAACTGTCTTTAGATTTATTTTTTGTCAAAAAATAATTCACTGCAGGGCAGTGAATTCTTTTGCCTGTGAATAGCACAGGCTACAATTAAGTACCAGACAGTACAGAACAAGTGCAGAGTAATTTCTCCGTTAGATCTCTTAATGACTGTTAGTCTCCCTTTTCTTGATTATTGGTGCTTGTATGGATAAAGGCATTGTCCTGTTTGGTGTGGGGTGGTTTTTTAAGGGCATTTGTAAGAAGAGGTGAATTTTCAAACACATGAATCGCAACAGGCATCAAAAACCATGAAAGTACATTCACTTCCTGTTTAATTACCTTCATCCCTGAGTAAGGCTTCAGATCAGCCTTCTTGTCAGCACAAGAGAAAGGTTTCCACTGTGTTAGAAAGGAGACAGTGGTTCTCTCTAGACATAAGCTTCCTGGATGGTTGGGTTTTTTTATCTGCACAGTATTCCAGGGATTACTGGCCTGGAAAATGGAGGTGGAGTGAATTGAATTCCCTGATGAAACTAGTGGCTTCATGCAATCTTAGGTATTTAAAAGAAAAGGGGTGGGGGAGATGTGTTGGTAGAAATAGTCATACTACAACAAAGTCCTTGGTCATCATGTGGTACACAAAACATTCAAAAACTACAGTCGGTATTCTCATGCCTGAGGACTAGTTTCTAGCCTCCTATAGTATATAGTTAATGTCATATAGATGCTTTTAACGTAAGATTTTGTCTGTATTCAGTGTCTTAAGAAGGGATCGACCTAAGTTGTCATCTTTGGCCTCTGAGCTTTATAGACCTGTCATTTTTATACTAAAAGATCTCCTCAGAAACTGTTAACTGTTGAAGTAACTGTCCTCTAGTAATTTTTAACTATATCTTCAAAACTTATGTTCTTTCACGAAAGTCACAGTGCTCTCCGTCAGCTTGTTTCTCAGCTAGTGAGAGAACTGCTTCCATAGGAGAGATTTCTGAAAAAATACCTCACGATGTGCTCTGTGAAAGTGGTGAAGATGAGAGAGAGAGGGACAAGACCCTAGTAGAACCAGAGTTCCCAGGACTTTGGAGTCAGGAATGTGACTTGCACAAGGTAAATGTTGCGATATCTCTTATTAGAAATAGAAAAGAAAAAAAAATGTGGATGAGATCCTTTTGTAATTGACTCATTGTGAAGTCAGTATATTAACGAATTAGAGAAGTTTCATTTGCCCCTCTAGTAGTTGTATATATCTGAAGTAATGACACTGGCAAGTGCTGTTTTAGGAACCTTGCTTAAAAACAATAATTATCTATTTTGCAGTTAAAATGCAGACTTTATTACATAGATGTAGAGATTCAGATGTGAGAATATAATCAGAGTAATTGCTGTTTGACACTATTTTTGTAGTGTTTGTTCTCTTAAACAGAAAACAAAAACTAAACATGACTTTCTGTTGAGCTGGCAACACAGATTGCTTTATGTGGAAACAACTTTTTTCGTACCATAGTAGGCAAAGAAAAGCATAAGATATGCTAGCAAAGTAATAGTATTCTATACTCTAAACAGAAGTAAATAATACACTCTTACAGAGTGGAATTGTGTAGTTAAGATCTTAAATGTTATTCCAAGGTATACTTGCATATACTGCTTTTTTGAGATGTAGAAGACCATTAAGAGCAGACTTTATAATCGATCAACAAGAAATAATGTCAGTACATGTTCATATACTTGCATGAAAGAAGCACTGGACCATAACTGCAATGTTCCAGTGAAGTTAGCTGATTTTTTTCTGAATGAGTACTTGTTTAAGAAGTTGAGGGGAAAAAACTCTTTAAGTGCAGAAGAGCTAATACTGCCATTAAAAAAAACATTATGTCATGGTGTGGGATGATGATAAGCTACAGAACAGAGAGCTGAGAATAAATTAAATTCTTCATATAGAAGTTGGGAGGCTGAGTTTGATCCGGAGAGAAACAGACAAAGACTGGCAAGATACTAAAAGATTTCAATCGCAGACTTTTCTGTTTTGAGCTACGGATTCTGTGATCAAGCTTACTTATAGTCATGGTGGTTTTTACTGATGTTCCTTATTAGATATCCAACGAAGAAATGGATCCAAAGCAGCTGGCTACAAGGGCAGGGAAAAAAGAAATTTTTGAGAAAAAAATGGAGGAATTCCAAACTGGAATTTTTCACAAGCAAATACTGTCTGGTCGTGAATGCAAGGGATGTACTTTCTATAGTAAACCAAGTTGCATTCATTTCAAGGTTAGTGGCCATTCTGCATAGGGTCTATAAAGATGATGTATGTATCTACTATATGTATATACCGATGTCTCAATAAAAATTCTGTTGCACTGGGAGGAAAAAAAATTCTTGTTGTCTTTAATAGGTCTTTAGTCAAACCTGAAACAGTACTTGCCTTTTTCTCTAGCAATCTCTTAGGTAAGTTATAGTCAGATTAAATAAACTACTTAGTTTTACTACTTAAGTCTAAATTATAAAAGACTTCCTTTACTTAGGGGAATTTAAATACTGTCAGAAAGGTGAGCAAATGATGAAGCATCTTGTTAGACTGTGTTCCATGCTTTTTAAAAGGCAGTGTAACTGTTACTTATACATAGTTTGTACATACATAATTACTATAAAATAATGTCCTTAAAGAAGTCAGACTACAGCCCAGTTAAGATTTCAGTTTGCAAGTGACCATCATATAGTACCGGTCATGAGGAAACTGAGCTGCAGTTTATCTCTGTATTGTAATTAACAAGTGTGCTGTGAGGAGGTATAACACTATGCGTAGTTCTTCTCTGTACTTGAAAAGGCACATCAGACAAGACTTCTGTGTCAGAGAAATGTGCTGCCAGTCAGCCTGCAGGACTCTTCTTGTCTGCGTGTAAATGAATGTGCCAGGTATACAGCTTTCATGGCGTTCTGGTTTTATTAGGAGCTGGGAGCCTGTGCCTTGTGCAGGAACAGCAGACCTCCATTGGAAGACAGTGGCACCGAGCTCTGTGTTCAAAAAAATCTGTATTGTCTTTGCCACACACAGCCTAATTGTTAACAACTCTATTAGACCACGAATGTGACATAATGTCTCTGACATTCACTGCAGGACAAGACAGAGCAGCTTAGTGCGTTAGCTGTGCACAAACCCAGATAATGTTGCCCCATCCATGAAGCATGAGTTCCTGGCTTTATAGGCTGTATGCTTTAAAAGGACTTGTTTGGAGCAAGACAATGCTTTATGGGTTTATACAATACTTTGCACACAGGCCTGTGATCCCAGTAGGGGCTGTGAGCACAACTGTGGTAAAAGTGGTTGGTTTTGTCATTACATGTGTAAATGCTACTTCCTGTAATTCACACCACCTGATATGTTTGGTGTTCCAAGGACTTTGATGTTGGTGAAATCTACAAAAAGAAGATAGTTTTGATAAATGCATCCTACAGTGTTAATTTCTGCAGACTAGTGGGAATCAGTGAATGGCTCAAGGACTTCATCAGTATTCAGTAAGTAAAATTAACTGTAGACTCGTTGCTTGTTTCACCTCTGTACCACAACAGGAGATGTAACCAAACTCTGTAGCAAATTAAATAGATTTCAGTCAATACATCTACATTATTATATTCCATTCTTGTGTGATGAGGAAAGGAACTGTGTCTCAGAGCTGAGAAGTAAGAGGCTTACTGAGCCCGAGCTGTGTGTCGTTGGTTTCTATAGTGGTGATAGCAAGGCACCAGTCCCTTATATGCGGAAGGCAATATAGACCCGTGGTAACTGCCAGCCCTGAACAAGTAGAAAGCTTTTTTCCAAAAATGTCAGACCCTTTTAACAAGGGGAAAATGATCTCTTTGTAGGTACAAAGAAGTAAAAGAGGACCCAAGCTTCTTTCTAGGCCACCACAAAGGCCTTTAAGCCTAGGCAAACCTCTTTCACCAGCTGCCGTCCTTCATAGCGTGATTCGCGCTTATTTCCAGATTACTGCTGAAGTTTAAATGTGAAGAAGCTGATGAAATAGAGGAATGAATCTCAGAGCAAAGAGCACTTAAATTGAAATCCTGTGGTCTTTCCCATCAGTCCATTCATATAATCCTGATGACAGGTTATATAATGAAGTACTCTGTCCAGTTGGGAGAGATTGCAAATTAATTTCGGTTTAACTATATTGATAATTTTATTTGACTGTTTATAAATAGACAAATGGAAGTATCCCCAAAATGCTTCTTTTTAAGAATAATTCAGAGACTAGCTTTCTCTGGAGATATTTGAAGCCTTTAAAAATATAAAATACTACTTTTCACAACTTGCCTTTATCTAAAAAATGCGGTCAAGAAAATAATACATTTACTTGGAACTCTGTGAATCAAAAAAAGTTGATTGTAGTCTAGCCTAAAAGTGAAAAAATGCTAAAGCTCTTGTTTGTGTGTAAGTGAAGCTTATTGACAAATAGGAGACATCAGAGCGAATTCATTTGCCTTGCATAAAAAGTTAACGTTTCAACTCATGGCTGACTGACCTGAAGAAACCATTTCTGTGACTGTTTAATGGTACCCCAGTGAAATAAACAAGTTGTATTACCACAGTAACTGATTTCATACTCCAGAGATAGTTTTGCAGCTCACTACCCACTGCCACTTTGTAGTGATAGATTGCACTTGGAATTTCTAGCTAGCTTGATAAGAAAAATTATGGTGCATAGCTAAGCCATTCCTTGCCCACTTAGTCCCTATAAGAGTACATTGGAATGTGAACATACTACGGTTCTTGACTGAATGTAATCACTTGAGAGCTATAAAGTCTGAATGCAGCTGCTGTAGAAGATCTTGGCAAAGATGTTTAGCACTTCAGTCACAGACGAATGGAGATCGTAATTGACCACAATACAGCAGAGCACTTAAGCTTTTAAACTTGCTGTGGTGCTCAGCTGAATATGAATGTAGTTTTTTGCTTGTTTTGAAATCATGTATGTGGATTTAATTTTGACCCACTTATAATACATGTTTAACTTCTATTACAAAGTCTGAAGCTACTAATCTTCTGACAAAATGAGGGTTTTTTCCTGCTCTCAAAGACTGATTTATTTTTTTCTCATTTAGTATGTTGGACAATTACATTTTTTAAATCGGCACCTCTGATTTGTGACCAAAAATGAAACAACCCTTGCTGAAAGGCCTAAGTCTTTTCTTGATATAATTGCCTTTTAAAGTACTCTCCACATACAAATTAAACATCAAGTATTGTGAATAAAATGAGTCAATGATTTTTCGATGTCTGATGAATTAATTCAATTTTTTCAAATAAATTGGTTACCCATACATTTCCCAGATAGATAGATAGCAAAAATAATCTATAGATCTTATCATCCATTGTCATAGTATTAATTTGAACAGCAGAGATCAGATTTGTAGACACTGATCTTACGCTGTATAACGCTTATCTTTTCTCAAGTAGAACCATACATAAATTGTTTGTTACAAAATAGTTTTACCAAGTATTTTGAAAATACCCACTACATCTAAGCTGTCATGGTATCAGCTGTCCTCTAAATCACTTGCATAGGTAGTTATAGACATAATGCTTGAGAACTGTTATCAGTGACAGACACTATATTTGCTAATAAAAAGCTATTTTCTAACGGTTAAAATGAGCATTATTACATCTCCGTGCAACGGGAGTCTGTTCTTAGCATAGTGGTTCTGTGTGTGTTTGTGTGTTTGGCAGCCTATGCTCTTAAATCATAAATATTTTATCAAGGTAACATTTGAAATAGAAGGAGCTATTCCTTAAAGTCTTTCTCAGGAGAAACTGCTAGTGATCTGTTCTGAAGGTCAGTATACAGGTGCCTGTTTCCCTATTCACATTTTAAGCTCCTGAATTCTGAACAGTTTCCCTTTTCTGTTTGAAAGTGTTTCATCCTGCTTTTGTTTGGTTTTAATTTTGTTTTGATAAAATTGTGATTAGCATGTATGTTCTGTGTTTCAGTTTGCTTAGGTATTCCTATGGCTAACAACATGTAGTTACCTATTTTGTCTAGCTTCCTTTCTGCCTCAGGCAGAATAGGTCTCCAGTAGTGCCTTAATAATTTCATTTAGAGTGCAACTGTGAGATTTGTTGTCTTCTGATGGGCATTTTGCGTGCATCACAGAGACCATGAGATGAGGCATTGAAATAAGTGGCAATTTCTATTCAAGATAATTTTGATACAGTTTGCAGCAAGCAGCACGTTCTCTCTTAATTTGCAGCTACTTCTTCCCCCCCCCCCCGCCCCGTTTTCTGTTTGGACAGGGGAGATGTTACAGAGCAACGCTCAAAATGACAATGGGAGAAGACTGCTTCCTAGTTGTTAGAATAGGCAATTAGTCCACCCTATTCTTGATGATATTATTGAGCCTCAGCTTCACCTGTTTGGCTACAGTCCCTTTGTCTGTAGCTTGAAGGCAAAAATTCTTGCCTTTTAAAAGCACTTTAAGACTTTCTGAGTAAAACCTCAATAAAGAATCAGCCTTTGTAGTTTTACAGTTGCAGCAGGGTTCTGTAGCTTTTCATTAATCTGTCACTCATTCTGACTTTTCTGAGTAATTAATCCAAGTGTGTGTGGGGGGAAGTAAACCTGCTGTTGTTACCAGAATAGGAGCTGGATGTTTCATACATAGCTTTAATTTGGAGTTTTGTGTTAATTATCTCCATAGTTTTGACCCGCCTGGCAAAATATCTGCTGGAATGTCCTGTGAAATAGTGGTGACATTTAAGCCAATGGTAAGTGCACCTGAGTGCTAAATTACGCAATGATGAGAATCCTAGTCTAATCCAATAGTCTGATTAAAAACATCATTAATTTAATTTCTTAACTGTTAACATGGAAACAAACTACATTTCTAGAAGAGGTACTGTTGTACTTGGACAACTGTGTGCGTGTTCAAGCTCTGCTAAATTGTCGTAAGGCATATTTGAAGGGCAAGTTTTAGAAAAATGCCTGTCACTAAGTGTTCTTGGAATATGCTTTGAAACTTGCTCCAAACGGAAAGATTTGTAATATTGCCTAGCTAAAGTTAGCCAGGCAGTTACCAAAGACTGTTTTAAAGCAGAAATGTAGAATCTGTAGAGATACATTTTAATATGTTACTCAAAGAATGAGTGAAAATATTTTTCATCAGACTACATAGGCTAAATCTTTGCAAATTACTTGGTTGGGTTGGTTTTTTTTGTTTTTGTTTTCTAGATAAATGAAACTCTGGAAGGAGAAGTCATGTTTATGGCACAGACAGGTTCTTTTTCTGTTCCACTGAAATGTACAGCCAAGAGATGCATTGTAAGTGACTTTTTTAAAGTATGTTCAGAGTCAGTATAACAACAGTAATAGAAAATGTGAGATAGCATAAACGTTATTGAAAATATTTAGCAAGAGGTATTTATATTTCTTTCTTTTTTTCCTTTTAAATGGAGAGTCTCTTTCCAGATTCATTCCTTAGCTTCCCAGATTACACTGAGATTTATACAAAATTATCTTAATGGATTTACTTAACCATGAACTGTAACTGTAACTTCAGAGCGGAATTAACTGAAGTAGTTCTGTTTAGAAATTGATGACACAATGTTACATTGTGAATGGAGGGAAGAGAAATGGTGGCTGGAAATGAGCTATCTTCTTCTCCTTGTAATTTTTGGAAATTCCATCCCAGACCTGCAGTAATTTATTCTTAACTTTAATTTTCTATGTACACAAAAATAAAAATATCACAATATCTTTCTATCTTTTCTGGCATTTCTAAAAAGCATATAGTCTCTCCTTTCTTTCAGCATCTGAAAATCTTTTGAGAATTCTATACCAAATTTTAAGCAGAGAACAGAATTTTCTTACTGTTAAGAGATGAAACTATAGGCAGCGCTAACTTTTTTTAGATACCTTAACTTCCTGTGAGCTAACTTGAAAAAAGTATTTGATAAAAGCAACGACTTTGTTTTTAAATTACTTCCTTCACAGCTAAGAGCAGCTTTGGCTTTACAGGCCAAAAGAAATTATAGATGAGAGTATACAATGCTAGAGGAAAAAGATTACGCAAGGAGACACCCAGTATTGGAATAAGACCGGCAAATACAAAACTTGAGTATCATGGGAGCATAATTTAAAAAAGGCTTTAGACATATGAATGTCTTAATGGAGTTTGTGATATTACGTTTCAGTAAATTGAGTAAGATTGCATGCATACAGTACACTGGACTGTACATCGAAACTTTTGTGCACAGGGAAATGGATCAAGAATAATGTGTTACACAGAAAATAGGAGGGGGGAAGTAACTGAAAGGTAGCGCGCTATAATTATTACATTAGCAATCTAGCAAAGTATTTAAGGATGTGCTTAATTTTAAGCACTTGTAAGAAGCTAGAATGATACCACATCGATATTGCATACTTAAACCTAACTATGTGTGTAGGAGTCTGATGGTTTTCAGCTAAAAGACCTTGAAGATGAGAATGCACAATGCAGTAGAAAGCCAGCACATTAATCTTTGATCAGAGGAATAGTTTTCTTCACCTAGAGAATTTATGCCATCATTGTGCACTAATTACATGCAGGAACTCCTGTTCTTTACGCCCTGAATGTGGGAAGAGTTCAGCTGTAAGCGGGATACTAGCAAGCAACCAAGTTGTCTTTGTCGTTTTGATGCTTGAACTTGAATTACAAGCCTTTCGTTACCACATACCCAGTTACAAAGTCATTAAAAAGTCTATATGAAGTCATGTATTACTTTTTAAACTGGTTGTAAACCACGGTAGCTCAAAGAAACAGACAAGATGTGTTATAAACTGTAGTGACTATATGTAGTCACTATATGATGTAAAATGCTGCTTGCTTCTCAGCTTGATGCTAGTAAAACCAAACCATTTTACTGTAACACAAGAGCAACAATGTTGAATTGCTATGTAAATATTACCTACTTCCAGAGTAACTACCTGAAGACTTATGCGAGCTGCTACTATGAACAGGATTTAACCTGTTTTTTCCCTTGTCATATAGTGGACTGAAATGGAACTGGCTCAGTTTAACAAGACATTGTTTTAATGAGTTGGCTTCTACAAAAAGGCAGAAGGATACGCACAGTTCATGTTGCAATTTGATACTGTCTTGAAATGATAATAGGAACTTTAAAGTCCCATTCTTGAAAAGGGGGATGCTCATTCAATTGACATTACTGCCTATCTAGGACAGTAGTAATTAATGGTTTATCTTCTCACAGCTGGCACTAGATAAAGAGCTCATTGACTTTGGCAGCCATGTGGTGGGAGAGAAAATTTCACGGACCATCAACCTGACAAACAGTGGAGCTTTGGGAACAAGATTTAAAGTTCAGACGTCAGCAGGTGACAGTAGTACATGCAGAGCAACAGCAAAATCTCCTGGAAGAATGGTAGGTTCCAAAGCATTTCCCTAAACTGATAGAAACATTCTGCTTTGTAAAGTGTGGTTTGTAAAGTGTGGTAGAATCGTACGGAATCATGGAACAGCTCAGGTTGGAAGGGACTTTGGAAGATCATCTGGTCCAACCTTTAGTAGTTTGTTTATGTTTGGGTTGGCATATCTTAATATAATCTGTTAGACCGACAAATATCACAAGACAAATTTGATGGGGGTGGTGGTGAACTGACAATGATAACTTTTTCTAACATTTTAGTCATTTATGTCATCATTCCCATTTTCTCCATGTCCATGAAAATTAGGAAAAAATACTTCAGTTAAAAGAAGAGATTCTGACAGAGTCATTAAAAATCCCACCTCCTGGGCTTCAGAAAAATGCCAACTGTTGCAAAACTAGCAGTAAAGTAATGAGAATTGGGAGCACTAGCCTGTGATCTTCCTTTGAAAATTCAGAGCTGTTCATTTAAATTTCCTGTCAAAGAAGGACAGTCACAGTTATTGACAAGCTGTTGTTGCAAGGGAAGAAGTCTTCTTAGTCAAACTAAGAATGACATTGAGGGCCGTTGCCTGAAAACTATAATAATAAAGAGCATTAAAAGAATTGAAGGAAGATCTCTCAAACCAATAGTGGAATGAATGCAAGTTATTGTAATATTGTGTCCTGTGGAATGTCCTGGGTGGGAATGAAGCAGAGACTGTTGAAGAAACATACCAAAACTCAGACACTTGGTGCAGAGCTGACAAAATGTGTGGTGTTAGACCTGATATTGATTGCCTCTACAGCATGCCAATTTCAAAGTTGACAGAAAACTGAGGAATCCTGACAGCTGTACTCCTCCATGTAAGAGATAATTTTGAGTGAAGAACACTTAGAAAGCATGTGTACAACCGTCTTTGCATGTCAGCACTGTGGGGCAGATTTTTGAGAAGACTGAACATCTTAAGTCTGAAGATGTACTTGCTCCTTTTCTAAATAAGTTGTGGATTTTACTCTTAAAGTGGGGAAATCTTCAGATTTAAAATATAAAACCAACCAACAACAACCAGCCACCCACTGTGGTAGGAACTCGTGCTTTGTAATTCCTGTGCTGTTGAATATCATTATCATAAATGTTCCTTTTTCCTCAAGTGTTGCATAGGTAGTACCCATAAATAGATAGATTTCACAGGTCCTTGACCAGAGAGAATATCACTACTGGGTTGCATATCTTTGTTTTGAAGTGCCTACATGTTCTTGTAAGTGCAGTGCAGATACTTCATCTTTGTTCCATCACTGCAGTCTTTAATTTCTTTGATTGTTGAAGAGCAATTGGCTCAGATGGTTTTCAAAATTCTCTGGTTGACAATCTAACCCAGTTTTATGTTCTAAGAAAAGGGTTGACCTCTCTTTTTGAAACACTACATTAAATAACATGTACAGTGAAACTGCTGAGCTGTTTGCAACCGTTTTCAACTCTCATACTATCCTTACGTTAAAAGCGCGGTTCAAATAAAGAATTTGTGAAATAACACTGTCTGTATCCATGGTTTTCCTTCTGTAGTCTATCTTTTGTAGGTGTGTAATAAACAGAAGTCTAGTTTTAGCAGACTTAGTTTTGACATAGAACTGCCTGTGTTTCCACTAGAAAAATGTTAGTTCTGTTAATTGTAAAATAACTAACATTATACTGTATTGCTCCCATTATGTTATTTACCTGTTTGGGGCAGACAGCAAAAATTAAATCTGCTCATTGATAAAGGTCTAGTAGAATGTGCATTTATTAGAAAGTGCAACATATTTCTCCATTTATAATGTGGAACAGTTGCAAGAAAACACAAGTCTGATTTCCAACTGCTTGATAAAATTGGAGCTGGTGCAAGCTAGATGAACAGTCACAGTAGAAAATGTTTTTTCTGTGTTTTCTAATAGGTTACTCAACATTTCAGTGGCTGTGTCCCTGAAAAGAAAGTCAGCGATGGACCTGTGACATCTGTAGTTGAAAAGAAGGAACAAATTTGTCCTGACGGTAGTGAAGAAATGACCCACTGTGTAGCCCAGGTGGAGCAGCAGAGGACTGAGACAAGCCTGAGCGGTAGTTCCACAGGTGAGATGACTATTTTAAAAAATTGGCAGTGCAGTTTCCCAGGCTAAGCATTATCCGTTAGAGTTTCCTGTAATGGACTGTGGAATTCAGTTTGCAAAGTTACTCAGTAAATTAAGTAGTTCATCATTCTAGTAGTAATGCTGTATTTCTTTGTGTGCTGCCTCACAAAAAATTACTAAAAATAATGTACTGACACCATTATATCAAAACCAGCAGAGAATCTCACTTCTCATTAGCGATCAACAATTCAGTCTCGGAAGAATACAGAAACCAGCTAGTTACAGAAACTGCAAAACTGTTATCATTCTTGTCTCAGCAACTGAATACCCACTTCTCAGAATAGAAATCCACATGACAGGTTTATTTTTATAGTCTGTAATTCTAGGAACAAGGAAGCAGAAAGATGAACCTCCTCAGACATTTTGAATCTCATTCCTAATGTTTACTATGTGCTTAATAAAATCCAGTCTTGTAGAAGAAAGACTTAATTTCTGTATTATCTCTATTCTTTAATATTCCTTCTGGATATTGATCATTCCGGTTGCAGGAAACTAAAAGTTCCATGAAAAGGTTGTGGCTGTTTTTTCTTTTTAAATCTAGGATCTGTATTGTGAAATGGAGCGATTCCATAAATCATGGTAGCTGTCTCCACAGAACACACACCTTCAAAGATGTTTTCAGACCTTCAAAAAAAAAAAAAAAAAAAGCATTGCTTTGGCACACTAACGTATCTCATGACACCTTGATCTTTTTCCTGGTTAATGTGAAGCATATGGTTGCCAGTTGATTACTGCCATACAGTCCAGAATTAGCTTCGTGTCTCTCATGATGCATTAGTTTAAGGCACTTCGAAGCCCTGGTGGGAGACTGTTTAATTAAAAGGCACTTATTATTGCAGTATTTTGAAAATAAAGTGAAGCAGCACTTTCACTTGCTTTGCAGGTCCTCCTGACTGCATTGCTTTGTCCCACTGAAATTGTTCTTAAAGCCCAGTTCACGCTTTCAGCTGAGTTTGCATTCTTTGATGTGACAATCTCCGCTACATGCTTTATGCTACTGAAACATTAATATTGTTATTCTGTAGTGGAAGGCTCAGGTGCCTAAGGTAGACTCTGGACTAGGGCAGAGTTGTATGGCCAAACAGAAATTACCTTCTAGACATTTATATTTCCACATCATTGGTATACATTATTGGATTTGCAATATTGACCAAAATCAATGTACTTCTGCTCTGTTTGATATTTTTGTTTAGTGAATAGATGCACACATCCAGCATTTTGTTTGTGGTTTTTTTTTCCCCCAGAACAACTTGGTCAAGATGTATTAAATTCCAGATCAGATCTAGACGCAGACAATACACATAATTTAGTCGAACTTTCTCCTGAAGAAACACCAGTCGAAATTATGCTTGGAAAGGTAATGAATATCCTGAGATACAGATAAGATTTTTCACTAGTCTAAGCCTACATCAAATAAATTACTTTGGCTCTGGTGGGAAATTCTTAAGTACATTATCAATTTCAAGCCCACTGGACTTCACTGTATCACAGTTAATTCTTAAAATACGCTCAAAATATTTGACCTTTCTTTTGATCTATAAAGACTTATTTGAGCTGAAAGATTCTGTAGAGATTTACATTTTACATTTTCCCAAGAATGTCTGGGAAACATCAAACTTGAGCCATATTAAAGAATCTGTGTATAGGAGTCCGGATACTAGTTCGTACTAGCATTTATTGCTTCTACCTATGCATACAAAAGGCAGGTGGAGTTAATGCTGAAATCACTTGAGCAGATCTGTGAATGGTAGCGCAAGACAGCTTCTCCATGTTTTAGTTACATATTCACTAACATATGATGGAAACACTTTGGTTAACCACATTAGTTGTCATACAGAGTCTCGCAGTAAAAGGAGACTCAGTAAAATTCTGACCATGCCTGGTTGTGAAACCATGTGTCATGCCAAGTCTTTTCCCCACACTAAACCTCCCAGGGAGCTACTGATACTGATTTTTCCCTTGCATAGTGCGTTCAATCTAGTTACAAACTAGGGGTAATAGAGTGTTTGTATGGTATGAGTTTATACTGCTTCTTTATTTCAATACAATTTATAGCCAACTACAGTAATACAGTCAGATTTTCATTAAAAACATGTTACTTCTTGTTTAGGTTACTGAAGGTGAAATTGGACCCTTCAGCTCAGTCAAACTTCAGATTATATTTGTCCCAGCTATCCCTGGGGACGTGCGGGCAGAGTTTGTGATCATGTTTGACAACTCAGACTGCAAACCAGTGAGTGATTTCGTGCAAGACTTGCTTCAAAACACTATAGAAAGAGGGTTTAAAATGCTCCTACTTCTGCTTTTCCCAAGAATTAAAATTGCTCAGAATCCTATATTAGAAACAGGAGAAGGAGGTAGAGGAAGATATGTTTATGAACATTATAAGGAATAACAATGAGGTACCATATGATTATGTGTTACGTGGTTTGATGGGAGGTAACTTTGTAAATCATGGCCCTTCTTTCTGATGCAGTATGGTTATTAAACCTGTTGATTCTTTTAAATTTCTGTGCAAATAATCCTGATAATCCCATTTTATCAGACATCGTGCTGGAGAACATCTAATGTTCTGGAAACAAATATGAAAGTATTCTTCTCTATTCCCAACCTACGTAGTTTATTTTCTTTCTGATATATCGGGACTGGAATTATTTAGCATGCAGTAGTGAAAATGATGTGTGAAAGCTGGAAGAGATGACAACTTTAGTTACCATTTCAGCATATTTTGATTCCACACTTTATTGGAAGCCAAATTCTGCCTGGGAACAGTTCACAGAAGCTTGCCAAAAAAAGAAAGAAAAACTTCCAAGAAGCTCAGTAGGCCAGTCTTGGCTCTCCCCACGGTCTACAGATGGAGTAGTCTACAAAGGAGCTGCAGGTGCATACTGCAGGCTCCTGTGGGTACCCTCTCTTTCAGGATCATTTTATCCAAGTCTGAGCTGTGTGGCCACTGATGTCAGACCTAAGGTCGTTATAGGAAGTACAGCACTGTGTTGCCATTACTGCATTTCTTTGCTGGCTAAACAAGCTGCAGTCTCTCGAGTGTCTGAATTATGCAACATTCACTTCAGCTAGGTGCACTTTAAATATTTCTTTTCAATATCGTGGGCAGCATGCTATTCCTTCATGTTCTCTGTCAAAGAATCCAAACCGAAGTATAATCCTTTTTTTCTGCTGGGACACCATAACATGTAGGTTTTATTTTACAAATTATTTTCATATCTTCGCCTAATTAAAGAACCTGTTGCAATATGAATAATAAAATATTTTACCCAGCTGTAGTTTATAACAGAAATTTTTGCTCTGTCGAGATCAGTAGGAGTTTGAGACTAACAAAAATAATTATACTCTTGATTTACATGTTAACAGCTGTGCTTTAGTGCCACTGGAGTTTCTATTGATGTGCCAGTTTGGGTGCCCAATCCCAACATTGATTTAAAGATCTGTATGTATGACCGACTTTATCAGGATTGCATTGTCATTCAAAGCAGGTGAGCTACCCTTTCATTATCAGCTGCCTTCTATAGCTAAATAATGAGATCTTAAGTCACTAGGTGATGTCTTGAGGTTCCATTGTGCCAGACCCATCTTGTCATCGTAGGAAGCTGAAGAACAGTTTGGTTTTTTCCTTGGCATTTTAGGAGGACATTCTGATTACAAGCCCTCTGAGTTCTACACTTCTCTGGAAATTGGACTTGGGTATCCTGCTATACCAGATTCCCAAGACCAGCAGTAGCTATGAGGTGTCTGGGTTAATACGTGCCTTTCCACTCCTACAAGATTCCCTATGTTGTACCTGTTCCATGGTATAACTGTAAAGTCCCTAGGGAACAGCAACCCCCCAGAGTTTCACCATGTGGAGTTTGCGCACTAAACATTAGGGAGATAAATGTGTCTAAAATTAAGTGCACGTCGGGTATAATTGATTCAGCCAGGAAATTTTATGAAAGAATATTTTGTTATTTCTCAGCTCTTTTACCTTTAATTAAAGTCCATGGGAGACATGATCTGGAAGCCAACCTCATGCCAACCGTTCTTTATTGAGAAGGTCAATCACCAGTCTTTCCAGACTCGGGATATGATGCTGGATAAATCATGTCAGTCCTTTTGCATTTACTATAAAATGGGAAGGGTACAACTTTTTCTAACCCCCATAGGCATTAAGCACTGCACTGGAGTGACAGATACCTTGTAAGTACACAGATAGTGACCCAATAGCAATTTACAGGGGAAAAAATATCTGGGTGTTTCTGTAGTCCAAGACAGTAACGTCTGAAGACTGGTTCTGCTTGCACTGTACTATAAAGGCAGTGTTTCAGCTCATTGGCTCCCAGAGGTTTCATGCTAAAGCGGTGACATGAACTTTTACTCTGTTAATTGTCTTCAGGTGCTGGGCGTCTTCCCTCCACCTAATGCAGTCACTATTGAATGCTTATTTTAACAATTTGCATTTCTTAGATTCTATTTAAATAGGATTGGGGTGGGTTTGTGGGAGGGTGGGGGAGGGCTTGGTTCTGTAGAAGGCATCCATTCTAAACCTCTTACCAGAATTACAGGCTGCAGAGATTCTTCACAGTTGGAAAGAAATTAGTAAAGCTGTTATCTCAGAAATTCAGCTTACAGATATGACAAGCACAAGTTGTTATGTAAGTGATTTTACGTGGTCTAGATAACCCAGGGATAAAACTTGTAAGTATAGAAGCAGAATAACTCTCCTAATGAAAACTTAAGTTTTCAAGTGGATCCCGAAGATAGAAGCTGTCAAATTGCTTAGGGCAAAACTTCTTAACTGAGGGAAAAATCCTGCTGATCCTTCGCCAAGTTTCACTAAATTAAGAGCACTTAATATGTAGTATACTGTCCTTAGTTCCTTGGCACATCAAGTCTTTGATTTATCACCCAATTCTTCATAGTTAGGAAAAATTGTTATACAGTCATTTGGGCTGAAATTCAAAGTATTTCATGTGCAGAAATACTATGTCTCAACTTTTTATCCTGCAAAAGTAGATAGATTTCATCATTCGGTTAGATGTGGTGCCTGAGAAGTTTCTTCCTCTAGTAGCTGTTGAAATTTTTCTGTAGCGTGTATCAGAAAGAGGATTCCTCATTGTTACATGGTACATGTCAAACCACTTCTCAAACAGAATGAATTTAAACTTCTGAAAATAGCTATAAATTACTGTCAGTCAAGAACAATTTCTTAGGTTAGACTAGTAAGTAGCTGTATTTTAATTGCAATAGTGTAAACAGGGGAAAGGTAGTCTTGCTGAGGTCTATGGTCTGGAACTACGCACAGACAAAGGATCCAGAGTCAAGGACAATTATCAGGCTAGCAAAAAAGCGTCCAAACTGCTGTCAACATACAAACAAAGATAATAGTTTGTTAAAACGGCTTTACGTGTGAACTGTGTATCAACTAAAGAGTTACTACAGTGCTGTCTGTGAACTAATGCTCGCAGCAACCATTCACTGCAGGAGACCAAAGGTAAGGTTATCGCAGCCCAGCTGAAAAGGCTCTTGTCTAACTGCTGTGGAAATGCCTTAGCTAGTGAGAACTAAAGTTCCCATCCAGTAGATGTGAAATTTTATTAGCATAACTTCTGGAACACAGATTGTTTAATTAAATGTTAATTAGATACTTAAATAGTCCTGCTATTCAGGAATATTCTTACAAGGTTCTGCTTCAATCCCTAACTAGTTGTAGAAGAAGAAAAAAAAACAAAACAACCAGACAAACCTAAAACTTCTAGCGAGAGAATTCTTTAGATTTTTGGGGCAAAATCTGACCCAGACCTGAGGGACACGATGTGTTACAATAGCCTTTCGTTTGCCACCAGTACACACGAACATCTGACAAAAGCAGAGCAGAAAGAACTTTGTATCTTATTGCTGCTGCAATCTATGACATTGTAGTCCATAGCATAAGATCAAGTTTTCAAGTTAGTTAGATAGCTCTGGCTCTTAAGTGCCCCAGCAAGCTCTGTAGAATTGCAAATTGTTAGTTAATACTGTTTTTATTTTTGGTTTGGGTTTTGTTTTTTTTTTTCCCTGGTCACATAGAATACGGTAATCAGGAAGCATAAATACGCAGCATAAAGGGTGAAAGTGTCTTACCAGAATCCTGTCCAATATAAATCACTTTGAAAAGTAATTTCTTTGGCAGGTTATAATCTGCACTGATTTAATGAAGTAGTATATAGCTCTCTTAGACTGTCAACAGTCAGAAATCATTCCAGGCTCCCAGTACCACATGCTGTAGCTGTTGATTTAGAGCAGACCATCTGGACTGACAGCTTGTAAACCCGTCCAAGAGAAGGAAAATGACAAGCTGAAATATTTGTAAATTGCTTGGCAATTTTGCACGTAGACATAAAATTCCAAAGCAGGGTATGGTCTGTGGCTATCGCTGTATTATAATATGGCCAGAATTCAGTAAACAGTGAGATGTTTCCTAGCTTCCAATATGCCATTCATAGGGCAAATTGATCACAAGTTTCAGCAGAGGAACTGGCAGTACCAGCTTAGCCACACTGTGACTTCTAGCCCTGTAGAATCTCTGCTGTTAGAGGAGAAATTACAAGAGATCTGTGAATTCACATCTATTTAAAAGAAGTCACCACGGTTTTGGGGAGAAAAAACAAAAGCTGCAGCGCTCTCAGTGCATTTCTGGCACAAGACAGCCCCCTCCCCCTTGCCCCTCCCCCCAAGTTTGAGTATTTTTCCTGCCTGTACTGGCTTAACTTTTGGTATTGAAGGTTTTGAGATAATTATGATGATAACGAGGATGAATGGAATTCACGAACTGGGTACATGTTGATGTTTTAGGTGTATTACGCTCTTTCAGGTTCATTCTTTCGATTCTTCTGACTACAGGCTGGGACATGAAGTGCTTGTTAGCCACTTAAGCAGCATGTAGGTATCCTTGGCCCCACTTAGGGGTCGCTGGTTTTCATTTTTCTGTTTCTCAGACAGAATAACAGGTTTTTATTTGTTGCATCCCACCCACCACCAATTGTTACATAACCTAGATCCAGCATTACAAGAGGACTACTCCTTTTCCATCTTGAGTGGGTTCTGTGCTGCAGCTAGGACCAATTAGGTGTCTCAAACATTAAGTGAGTCATTCCTATTGATTCAGATAGAGGGAATGTGTGTTAGGAGCAAATAATGAGCTGATATTTCACAATAACTGGGCTTTGACTTTCCCCTGACCTGACTTACCGCTGTGCTGCACTTCGATAATTGTGTTCCAATCAGCTGTGTACATTGCTTGAAATAGAGGTGGGTTTACTTACAGTACTTCCAAAATCTTGTTTTCTATACTTATCTTAAAAGAGAATATAACTTTGTGATTTTGCTGTAGCAGTTTTACATGCCCGTCATTTTCAAAGGAAGCTTGGAATAGTTATAACGTAGAGATTCGAGGGTGGGGATGGGGGGGGACCAAACTCCAAGAGCAAATGTTGCTGAGATGGCAGTACGGGTAGCCTCAAAGCCACCTAAGCATGTCTGATCTGTTTGCAGAGCAAAAGCCATGCTGCGTTTGAAGTTTGAAGTATGCAAAGAACTGAGTAAGCACATGGAGCTGCTTCCAAAAACAGGTTACGTTCAAGCTCAGTCATCCTTCAGTGTGCAATTGAAGTTTCTGCCCAGGTAATCTAACAACATTAATCTTTTCAGTATTTAAGACAATAGCTGTAGGAGGCTGTCAGTGGAAAACATGAGCAAGTCAAAGGTTTGTTTTTTTTTTTTTTTCTTCCTTCGCACTGTAGCAGGCTGGACTTCACACTGCTGGTGTCAATGCAGTCCTAGTCTCCCCACTCTCTCCCCCTTAAAAGTTGCCAGATGCTCAAGGAGGAAATTAACTTGGATCACATACCTGTGAGGAAATGCTTTTCCTGTGGTGACAGCAGTAGTGTGAAAATTTTAGCAGTTGCATTCCTGGTAGGCTGCTCCCATTTCTGTGGGGAAGCTATTCTTATACAAGGGAGAGGTTATCTAGGCAGGTGGCTGCTTCATGGATCAGTGGTTAAATAATTTCGGGACAAGAACTCCTGTGCTTGCTAACTAAGGTAAGAATGGTTGGGCTTCCTGTTCATATGTCTCCTACCCATGTACGTTTTTCTCCAAAATATGAATGTATTGATCTTGAATTTCATGTAGCATTTTATGTAACATCTTCTAAGATACAAAAAGCCTTACCCCAGCAAGTTTCTCTTCTCCGTTTCATGATACATCTTACATATACAAACATAACTTAGTTGTAGGAAACAAAGAATTCCAGTTTTTAAAAATTTAAATTCAAGAGCTCTTAACTTTATTTACCTCGTCATTGCCATCCTGAAGAATTTAGCAGGACATTTCT
Source organism: Aptenodytes patagonicus (assembly GCF_965638725.1). Lineage (NCBI taxonomy): Eukaryota > Metazoa > Chordata > Aves > Sphenisciformes > Spheniscidae > Aptenodytes > Aptenodytes patagonicus. Next base: position 7,420,393 of record NC_134967.1, on the reverse strand, counting down.
TTTCAAATATAAATTAAATTATATAGATCTTAATTCTGGTGTATAGCCAAATACTTCAGGGGCTTCCGCATTGATTGCTGCTGCAAACCTGCTGCTTTTTTCATACAGGTTATCTAGTCCCAGTGATGTGAGTATATTTGGATTTTCACTGATGGTGCTCAGCAGCTCTGGATTCTAAATTGAGAGTCTAGTCACTGATTTTGAAATTTTCACCAGGTTAATATTCAAAGAACTAAAAGTATTTACAGTTCTTCCAACATCTCAAATCCTATCAGATTACAACAACAGTAACCATTATTATGACATTTTTCAGTTCCTAAACTTCAGATGCTGTAAAGCACTGTTACACTTACTGAGTGGGTAGCAGCATAGCTTGGATTTAGGACACTAATCTTCCTTTGAAAAACGGGGAAGCTTCAGAAAGGAGATTTGATGAGATTAAGGCATTTCTGACACACAAAATACGTATCTGGCTGTTTCAGTATACAGATCAGTTTTAAAAGACCTAACGCACAGGGGGAGTGCGTGTATGACAGAGAAAGATGGGCTTGCTACAAGCTGATGTGAAGTACTGAGCTAGTGACACATTTCTGTAAATGCCTTCTTGTTGACTTAGTATTATAAGCTTGATTTTCTCAGAAGAAAGAAGTGTTATATTAAAAGTAACACAAAAGTAAAAAGAAACTCATTCAGCAATACTAAGTGAACAGACAGATGACTGAAGGCTTGGGAAGCTCTCCCGAGTATTCTGTGTACACTGAAATGTTTGGTCAGACGTTACGATACTCATGTAACTTTCTGGGTGTTGTGAAGCAGACATTTTCTGTGTATTTGAAGGCAAGTTTTCTAATCGGCTGACGTTCAGAATTCCCAAATACCACATCTTTCAGTTTTTCTGCATTTGGAACTAGTCCTGCAGATGCTGGCAGTCTAAATCTGATTTGTCTTTTCTACTTCTCTTTAATTGCTTTTAAGCATAAAGATGCCGTTTTCGGAGAACTATCTGAAGGCTTTCAGTATCTTTTCCCCAAGGCATAATAGCTAATTTAGAGTCCATCACTGTGTATGTACAGTTACAATTATTTTTTTCCCCCTCTGGATTATTTTGTAATACACGAATTTCTTCTGCTATTCTAATGCCCTGTGACAAAGTGAAAGCTGATACTTTATTCCTACCTTGTATTTAACTCCAGTTCCTATCTTTAAACAAGTTAGCAATGCCTTTGAAGATCACCTTCTAAAGTCACATTTCAGACTTGCAAAATAACAGCCAGCAAGATTTCAGATCACCGTTAACTATTCTTTAACAATACATTAAAAAACTGCATGTAATTCCAGTAGTAGTAGTAGGAACATTGTCACTGTGGAGACCTAAGAACAGGAAGCAATTCACTCTGATGCTGTAAGACACTATAAATAGACCAGCAGAGCTAAAAATGGTACAGCTTTTGTATTGTCTTGGCTTGAAGCTCTGAAATTGAGCTTATGATAGCAAGATGCTTCAGCTACAGAAAACCCGCATATTTCTTATAAATTACTGACCTGGTATGTAATCGGACACTATTGGTCTCCAAGTTTGTTTCACTTTATTTATGTCTCTGTGCTTTGTGATACAATTGGTTCTACCTCAAACTGGCTGGTAATTAACTAACACCAGTGTCAAAAGGAAACAATTGCCTAGGTTGGGTTGGTTATGTGCTGTCGTTGCAGCAAAGGTGCAGAAGGCTTATATTCTGATCATAAAGTAAGCTTTAAGTTTTTCAGAATTTTAAAAGGCTGGATGGCATTTCAAAAAAAGGATAAATGGATGCAGACCTCTGTGAATAACTCCCTTAAACTCCTGCATGTCCAAAATCCTGTCTTTAAAAAATAAAAATAAAAAAATCCAACATGAACGTACAAGGTCAATTATTCTAACTTCATTGCTAGACACCCTTGCAATCCGTGCATACCTGCTCAGAGCAGATTGTCTGGAGGTATGCCATTCTGTAGGAAGTATGTGACAAGTCCATAATATTTCAGATCTGACTGCATCTTCTTTTTCTTGGTCAGAAGGTGGAACTTCATAGGTCACTAATTTTTGATTGGCATTTTCTTCCACCATTTTCCCTAATACGTGCGTATATCTTACATACAAGATTTTAGCTAGACTTCACTTCAGTGAAGCATTGGAGTTGATGCTTAATCAACTATACATGTGAATACTCCTATTGGAGCACAAGTACTGTGTAAAGATTAAAAGCTGTGATTAATAAAACTTGTAGACCTTAAGTACCACATTTTCTTTTTGTTCAGAAACACGTCCATCAAAAGTTTATTATTCCCCTTAGCCAGAAAACAGTCAAAATATTTTTATGAAACTGAGTGTACTTTTTTATTTTTAGGCACTCTCTTCCTGAAGATGCAGGGAACTATTTTAATGAAGAGACAAGAGTTCTGGAAGTTCCAGTGACAATACTGATTGTGGATAAGGTTAGTGATTTTTATTATGCTGGTTATCAGACTGACAATAGATGTAAATTATTTCAGTGAATATTCGCTTAATGATACCTAATCTTAACTAGTAAAGAACTAATCTGAAGTCCTATGATAATAGTAAAAGGTGCTTAAAGTGATAATACAGATTTGATAGTTTCTTCTTGTCAGCATGTTTACAATACAGAGAGTTAAATTCTTTCTAGATAGTGCTCATCTATTCCCTAGTAGTTTCTTTTGTACCGGAGTTATCGGATAACATAGCACAATCTTTTTATTCTGACCTGTACTGCAGATGTAGCGTATTCTTAGAGTTTACATTTCCTGGAGATGCAGGTGCGACTCCATTCTAGCATATGAAATTTGAGATACAAATATTTTTTTTTTTTTTTAAATTTTGCTTACCAGAGACATTTCCTATTGCTTATTTTTGGAGAACAATGAGGCTGAAGTTCAAGATAGGTATGTTACATTTACAGATGTTATTGTCAAGGAATAGAGTAGAATAACTTTTTTGCAGTTATCTTTTTGGATGACATTTCACTTAAATCCTGTCCTTACAATGCCACAGATGGAGGTTTTTATCCTGTGCTCTTGCATTTGTTTCAGGCTAAAAAAGTTAATTTTACTGTCCATGCAATTGTTACTACTTCTGATTTGGAAATCAGTCCAGCACGAATCAATTTTGGATACTGCACAATCTATGAAGCTGTGCAGGCAAATGTCACGCTAACAAACAAATCCATCTTGCCACAAGAGTTTGGATTTGTGGGACTTCCAGAGGTATGTAGTTATCCCACACACACCTCTTCTTGTATCAACATATATTTAATTGTTATGAAAACATGTTTCAATGTGAGTATAAATAAAGCATAACTGGTTCTTGCAAACCCATGGAAATACTTCTGCCTGCAGCACTGTGGAAACACACCGATTGGTTCTGGTTTGCGTAAATTTCATCTTCTTATACCCTAAGCATTTTCCAAGCAGTGTAAACATCTTCAAGGAGATTTTACTATTCTCACCTACATAACATTATTAAGCTAACTTTATCCTATTAGATTACCTATTTTTTACACCAAGAAATCTACTAACAGAATACCTGGTGCACTTTTCTTTCAAACTCACAGGTCGCTTATACTACTAAACAAAGGCTTAGGGATGTTGCTTTGGCCTTGAGGCTGAGGAATATCGCACAGTTTGCATGCAAATGCCTAAACGCTTTGTCTTTAAAGCAGGATGGCCATGTCCAAACTGCTTATGGGGAACCGTCCCCTGAACCATGCCTAGGTATTTTCTGACTGACTGTAAGTTGACGTGGAAGCTAAATGAATCACAGGAGCTGCCAGTTTCGTGTGGGCTGGGTCTACGGAATTATTTGGGGTTTTTGCAAAAAGTTAGCTGTTCAAGCTTCATAATAGCATGATGATCACAGTGTGAAATCATTTGGCATATTGGAATCGGAGCTAGAGGAACCTGACATTTAATTAGGCATTCTCCCTTTCTCTGCTGTTTTAGGGATTAAAATCAAGGAGTTAGGTAAAAGAAATTGGAATCTTCAGCTTCGTTAAAGCTTTACTTCACAGCATGTGTTTCATGATTAGCTTAAAATGTGATGGGGAGACATTCTTTAATCATCATCAGCTCAAACACAAACCGATACACACTTGTAGATATTAAACCGGTACTTATCACTATGGTATCTGCACATCATACAAGAATCAGCTCTTCAGAGACAGAGGGGGAACTGTTGAGATTCTTATCATATTTCATTCAGTTGTCTATGAAGAGTAAATAAACATCTTTAGAGAAAGGTGATTACCAGAGATGGTAAGAAGCTGGGGAAGAGATTCTACTGAAGTCTGAGTTAATGGATTTAATGCCTTTCAAGTTATTTTGAGATGAGAAATCTGCACGTCAGTCAGACACTAGTCACTAGCTCAAATGAAAGCTTCTCACTAGAAGGTTTCTGTTTTCCTGACATTTGTACATTTAGTAACAAAATGTTCTTATCTTGCTAGTAATGCCTTAATTTATTTAATAATTTGATAATTTAACTAATGTTTTCTTATTTTAATAACAATAATTTCTTATCCTGCCGTTTCGAAGTTTGTTGAAATTCAGCCCAATGATGGATTTGGAGTTCTTCTTCCCCTTGAAAGCCTGACATTGGACATAATCTTTAAAGCTAACAAGGCAAAAGAGTACAGCTTTGAACTAACCTGCAAGTCAGAGATTAACAGGTATGTTAAGAAACTGATTGAGTGGTAGATAATCTAGAAGTCTAAATCACACTGGATTTCCACTGTTAAGCTAGTTCAGAAAATAAATCCCTGCTTTGAAGAGGTAAGGCTAGGATAAAAATGTGAGGCGGGTAGGAATTCTCCAGTTGACAAGAGATGGTCAATGCCTGTTAGTTTCATCCTTCGTTTACATGTCTGTCTTTACTGAGGTGACTTTTCCTATCCCACCTGAAATTTATCCTTGTCACATGTCCAAGCTGCAAGTTTGCCCCAGGTCATCTTAACCTGCAATGTTCTGCTTGCTTTTTCAGCAGAATTACTGAAGGATTTTTTTTGTAAAAATGCTTCATACATTAAGCTAATGCTACTAAAGTAATGATGGCATAAACTTTGATTTGACTGGATGTATTTGCAGAAGTTCACAGAGGAAGAATTCAAGTAGGGACTCTAGCCAATTGTGCATTAAAAATAGATAGTATTATTGTTCATCTTTAGGCAAAATTCCCATTGCAAGCTTGAAATTCTGCTTAAATAGGGACTACAGGATTAGTTCCCTATTTTCCGGGCTGATTAAGAGACTATTTTATGCTGAGACAATTTATCATGTGTTTATTTTTAGACAATTCAAGCTGTCATGCAAAGCAGTTGGAGTCCACCCACCTCTTGAATTGTCTCATTCCTTAGTTCAGTTTGCTGCAACAGCTTTAAATGGTGTGTCTACAGCAACGCTGTATGTGATGAATTCCCATGTGAGTGTCAACCACTTTACTCGTGCTGTCCCAAGAATTGGCAATGGGGAAGTTGCCCCTGTTGGACCCACTTCATTTGAATTCCGTGTGCCAGAAGACTGTCCAGTGACAATTACACCTTCTGTTGGAACTGTGTTGCCTGGGAAGGTAAATTCACTTTAAACGTCAAGTGTTCTGCCAAATGTTTTGATCATCTACATCCCTACAAATGCTGTCACTTGTAAATGAAGCTCAAAGCGTAAATTATTATTAGAATAGCTGGAATATTTTGTATTGTTTGAAATAATGTTTTAAATTGGACATGAGGGATTAATCATCACAACTGGCTAATGCTTTATGGGAGTTTTCACCCTGAATGTTCTTTCCCCAGTGTTGTCAGTATGATTTATTTGAAGAATGTTTAAATATCAAAAGTATTGGTCATGTAAAACCAGCCCACTGTAACACAGTGGACTTCCAAAAAAGCTGCAAGTGACCTTATCCTTAGGATCACCTTATTCACTTGGAAAAAAATTGTATTTTATTTGTTAATTTTTTGCTGTTGTGTGTATGCTCCTATTGAGCTTTGTAGGTGTAACACATGTATGAGGGCTGAATTTTGCCTATCATTCTTGTGTATGCTCTCACGCTCCCAGAAAAGCTTGATTCAAGTGTCCTTCAGACCAACATTGTCAGATCAGCTAATCAGAGAAGAGGCAGTTCGGAGGCTTTGCAGAGCAGCTGCGACAGGGGCAGAAATACAAGTAAGGAATGCTAAGAACTAGCACATGCTGTTGGTCTGTTACTTCCAGATATTTGTTGCTCTGGATGGTATTTTTATCATAAAATTATTTGCATACTAATGAAGCCCAAACTTACGATCCATGTAAGACCTGCCTATAAAGGACAAGAGTATGATTGTACTGTTGCAATTAATGTGTAGTCTGTTCACTGAGCAATAATTTAATTTCATGCTAACAATTTCAAAAGCATTCCTAGAGGATTTTCTTGCAAATGCTAACTGCAAGTACTCTTAAAAAAAAAAAGATGTTTCTACGCTTCTTGCAGATTTACAGCATACATGGACTTTATATGCAATGCTGTAGATCAGTTAATTTATGTGAGCACCTGTGGTTGTCTTTAATTATGAGATAAAAAGGTAAAATTCCCATGAGAGATAGTCTTTTACTTGTCTGCTCCAATAGGGGAACTCTTTTTTTAAGATGGGGTAAAATATGTCCATTTCAACTTAATTTTACATTATTAGAAATGTATGTAATAACTACGGTTTCTATGGCTTGTTACCATAATCCTACTGCTGTATCCTTGTTTCATGCATTCTGTCACCTCTTAGGTCCTGTATCCTTGGGCCAGGGACTGTGTATTTGTAAATTGATGTCTTGATTGGATTACCAGTGATCACCCTCAGTGTATAATGTCTCTGTGTGTGTATTTGCAGAAAAGGAAGAAAGATGAAAAGAGAGAGGGAAAGAAATTAAGCATTTCCATTACCAGACAGCAGTCTTCCAGACAGCTTGTAAGGGATGGAGGCAGTAAATACCTGACTTCTCTATATAGTTCTGAACAACCAAAATCCAAAGAGTTAAAGCCTGAGTAAGTCAGCAAAAGCATCTTGTACTACGTAGATAACATTCTCTTTATAAGTGGTTTAATAAAAACCTATAGGTAGACAAGAAAGCAAACTGTAGAGAAGAAATAGCTTTAGCTATGTTGCAAAGGCTGTTTCCAAAATTAGTACTGCTTTTAAGCCACACAGCTGTACCCTCTCATGTAAGGCAAAGAATCCCTTTATGCATCAGAGGGATTGAAGACTTCAAAGAATATATCAGAAAGCATGAGATGTGGCTGTATGGGTAAATCTGGCTGAATCAACAAGGGTATTATTTAAAAGGGCAACTAAAAAGCTGAACTTAGTTACCAAAAGAAACTACTACTAATACAGCTTTTCTGAATAGGTCTAACAGAACTGAATACATTCAACCCAGATGGAAACCATCCGATGGCCCATAGCCATGGCTATGGGTTAATTTTTTTTTTTTTTGGAGGGCTTACATAGTCCATCGTATTAGTCATGGTCATCTTCAGTCCTGGAAATGTAATGGTGCTGTAAAATGTGTGTTTTAAGTGGTCATTTTACAATACATGTCACTCGGTGAGAATTAACATTACTGGCATGTGCTATCTAGAAATTTGGATACTTGGATGCAAAATCTGATACTTGAGGTTCCTTGGTTAGCATATAATTCAACTTTTTAGAACCACACTTCTGCCTAATCTGAGGAATTTAGAAGTGTTTGGAAGTAAATAGATGCCTAAACACCAGGCATTTGGCTGTACTAGATGTTAGATATTTTTGACTAAAATCCCACGTTCATTGCAATCCATTAGTTTTAATTTTTAAATACTTTCAGTACAGGTCATAAACATAGAATTTATATTTGAAAACCCCCATTATGAAGTATTGCTTGGCATATTGCATTACAGAAATGTGATCTTGTGTTTACATTTCATTGAAATGATGTGGAAGTACTGGAAGACGCTGGAATACTTAATGTATCTAGCATAAGGAAATCATATTAAGGATTTTTGCAATCTTTAGTATAACATCTATTATCTGGGTTTATAATTTTTATTCTCTTTGGCGAGAAAAGCAAACCACTTAGTCGGGTGGGTCCATTACTGTGCATCAAGACAGTCGCTTATTTTCACTGTTATGATCAATTTTGAATGTGTGACTAAGAAACAGTAAACACAAGTAGCTCAGCAGATTCTATTTGATTTTTTTTTTTTTCCCCTTGCTCTCTCACTTTCTAAGATGACTCTTATTCCTGGATTTTCTAGTTCCGATGCTTATATGGCAGCCCAGGCTTTCCTGATGAGGAATTTCAGTGGGAGGTTTGAAAAATACATCATACCGTGCTTTGTTGCAAGCGGACATATCAATGAAAAGAAAGGCTCTGAAAACCTAAGCTGCAGGTATTTGCAATTAGATATGTGCAATTCTTGATAGTTCAGAAATTTCAGGGGGAAATGGTGGGCATGTTAGTTTATTCCTTTGGGGAGGAAATATGTTTTCTGATCTTAATTACTTCATAGATCAGTGGCAGAAAATCATGCTTACAACCCACTAGTTGGGTAAGAATCAAACATATGAATATCAAAGCGGCTTAAAGAATAATTGTATGAAAAATTTAAGCCAGATGTAGTTCATCTTTCTGCTTAGGCATACACAAAAAAGCCAGCCACCAAAAATTATATATTGTTTTTAATACCAGGTTAATGATATCCTGTGATATGAACAGAATAAGAACAGATTTCTGATAATAGTTTTTATTTCTGTATGATCCAAGAGCAAATATCCTTTTACTATCTCTCTAGCCCTTACAACACCTTGTATTTGGAGTTGCACTGTCCAGCTGTAGCACCATCTGTTGTGGTCACTTCAGATAATGGAAAAAACACAGTAAATTTTGGTGATGTTGCAGTAGGTATGAAATTTGAATTCAAGTTTTGAGTTTTTTCTGTCTGACATTAATTTCTTCTGAGCATAGTTTTGCTTTTTCTTTTACATTGTTCAGTTGATTTTCAAAAGTCAATATAGAAATTAGCCCTGTAATAGGTACTTAGGTGGAAAATTAGGAGCCTATCTGGCCAGCTGAGGCATGGAAAAAGCAGACTTGATCCTGAAACACGGAATCGGGAGGTCTATAAGTGACTGTACAAATTTGAAAGTATTTTGGTGAGCTTTGGCTAATGTATTAGCCATAGAAATTGAATGAATGTTTGGCCCAGGTAGAAGCATGAGTGAAAAGGAAGAATGGTAGTGCGTGAGTGAGCATCATCACCACTTTTTGAAATGTTTTCATTCCTGTCAGGTCACAGAATGATTAAGCAAATTACAATACAAAATATCTCCCCAGAGACGCTGGAAGTATCCTTGTTTGGAACATGTAAGTTAATCTGCCATTCAGCTTTTGTTTAATTTGAGTCTTTATCTGTAGGAACTGTTTGACACTAAAGCAAGGAGGAGGTAGCAGATTTCAGACTTAATACACATCTTTCAGAGTCAGGCAGGAGGTGATGTGAAGAATATATTGGACGAGCCTAGGTGACCTACTGGAAAGCTTATTCCATTCCACCCTTTTAACTGAAAATAATTCTGCGGAGCGCCAAACTTGAGAAGCACTTAACCACTTTCTAGAGTATCAGGTACCGATGACAAAGCTAGTTTCAGTACAGTACGTATGACGTACGTGTGAGACAGAACCAACAACTCAATTTTTGCACAATGCTGGTCTGAATTTCTGAATACCTTGTAAGAAGAGGCTGCTACACTGGCTTGTCTGGGTTAAGTTGTGTGGGATAATATAGGAGAAGGCATGTCCCGGATCTTAAGGTGTTAATGACCCACTCCAGGCAAAATCTGAAAATGGAGTTACATGGGGATCTTACTGACTGGAAAAGGATCTTGAAGATATTTGAATTCTGTGGAGGGAAAAAAAAAAAGATTAGTTCGTTCTTTCTCTTAGGCAGTTACCGATCTCTGAAAAAGCTTATAGGATGGTTGGTTTGTACATCTTTGGTCTGAACAACACTTAGAATCTGTTCTTACATCTTTCTCCCCAGTCTTTGTTTATAAACTTTTTTTTCTTTGAGTTGCGCTGTTTTAGCCAGCATTCTCAGTTCTGAATCCCAGTGGTCCCTTCCTGTTGGTCAGACCAGTTGGAATGCTTGAGCCAGGTGAAAATAAAACCCTTATCATCTCTTTTTGTCCAAATGAGAATAAATGGGTGAGTAAGAGATACAACACTAATGGGGGAAAAAGAGGAGAGATGGAGAGATGTAATGGGCTGTGTAATATACACATATTACCGACCGGGATGAGTCTGTATGATAATAAGAAAAACTTTGTTGCCTGTGCATAGCCCCTCCCAACATTTGGATCTTTGTCTATAATCCAGTTAAATCCAGTTACTACTAAGTTCTGTAGTAATGGCTCATTTGCGGGAGGGGGGGCAGTTGGAGGGGTGGGGGATGTTTTCCTTCAGCAAATGGGCTAACGCAGACATCCTCTTGGCAGTTTTTTGAAATGCTGGACATCCGGATGACAAAAACCAATTTAACCCTCAGTATCACTGGTCGTGGGGTGATGCCATCAATTGTTTGCTCTGTGGAAGAAGTACTCAATATGGGATATGTCATAGCCGGAGAGAAGGTGACTTCCACATTCAAGGTAAATCCCTCTATGCTGAACCAGAAAGCACATCAGCAATTTTTGTAAGGAGGAAAAGGAGTTCTGTAGTTTCTAGTCCGGCAGAACAGAAGGCTGAGTGGCAAACTGCAGACAAAAGAACATAGCTTTAAAAGCACGTCTGGCAGAGTGATTTGACGCGGAGACAGTTTCAGGCCAAAGGCAGCAAAGCTGTGCAGGGAGGATCTTGTTGCTGCTTCTGTCCTGCCTGCAGCCTATACAAAAAAAAAGAGATCCAGTACCTTCTATAAAAGAAAGAGAGAAATGGCCTGTGTGATCTTCTCCACAGATCTAGCCAGTATGCCGAGGGATGTGAAGTCAGAAATGGCTTTGCTTTTACCAATGTTAGAAATATTTGTCCTCTTTCTTTATTCTGTCCATTACTGCTACCACAATTGAGGCTGCTCTGTGTCCACACAAGCAGTGACAAAGGTACATGGGTGAAATGCAAAACTGGTCCTACAAAGAGCACATGAGGGTTTGCCATGGTACGGTCTAGGGAAGTTTAACCGATTCACTCATTCATATACTGCAAATTCCCACAGACTCGGAAACAGGCCAAGATCTAGGCATACTTTTTCTCCTCTCAGATTTTGTCTAAGTATGTCAATAACCAAAATATATTACTTGCTGCAAGACTCTTAAAAGGAGCCTGGTCCCTGTTGTTGGGGGGCAGGGGTTTACATGACACGTTATGGGTAGCAATAACACATGCTTTCAGTGGCATCTGGGTACACGGTAGTACAGTAATGCAGCAAAATAAATTCAGCCAGTTCACAAACTATGGATCCTACAGGCTTGAGAATAAATTTTCTTAATGAAAATGCTGTTGTGTAAATTAATGTCATCAGATACAGAACACTTCCACGCTGACCCTGCGATACTCCATACAACTAGATTCGCTTTCATCAACAAGGGACAAAGATCGGCAGAGACTTCCATCCTTTATTATGTCCTCTTTGCAAAGAACAGAGTTTGTTGGTAAACTTGTTTTTTTTTCTTTTTCTTTTGTTAAAGATTCCTGAAGTATAAAGCAGTATTACTTTGTCCTGTAGATCTACACAACTGTCAAAACCTGGGGCATCACATCACTGAAATTAAAGACATAACTTTGTTTACCCAGTAGGAGCTGTACTAATTCTTTCAATATGGGTAGCTGTAAATTTATGCAGCCTGAGCAAATATCCACAAGTAAGGAGATACTAGTGTTTGAATCTAAATAAACCAACACAGTAATTGCATATTAAAGATTACATTTAGGGATGTCCGTCTCTGTAAAACCACGTTAGAATATAGGAAGAGTTTGATGATGCTTCTTCAGTTCCTCTAGAGATGAATGCATTAAACTGATAGATGGATTTATCTGGCATTTCTAACACCCTGTTTTGCTGCAAAACCATGTATCAGGTCTTACTTATTTGCAGTTCCAACAAAAATTAAATGGGCTTAAAATATATGAAGAAGTAAAACAGAGCTGTCCTCCTTTCTTACTGGTATCCTCGTTTTTATTTACCAGGAACACAGAACTATAATGGCTTAAGCGTTTTCAGCATCTTTCCAACAGAAGGAGAAATTGATGCTGGGAAGAGTCAGGATTTTACTGTTACTTTCAGTCCTGATCATGAAAGTCTGTACTATTCTGACTGTCTCAAGGTTGTGCTCTTTGGCAAGGTGAGACAATCAAGATGCCTGGAATATGAAATCAAAGTCTAAATATGACCTACAGTGATTTTCATCAGCATGGGTCTTAGTAGGAGTTTCAAATAATTTTATCTAGTGTACAGAATTTGTAGGCAGAAATATTATCTTTATTGGATTAACTGATGTAGGTAGGAGATGGCAGGTTTGGGGCCCACTGACTTTTTTTCAGGTTTTAAATATTCAGTTATTAATTCATAACAATAGCGAGTTGGGATTCAGTCCTGTCTTCTGCCCAGCTGTCCACTGTGTGAATGAGAGGTGATGGGAGCTAGGTTGCTGCCACACTGCGGAGCACAGCTCCAAGTGGGCAGTAGCTACTCTGCAAGTAGCATTTAATGGCCGTGGAGAGCGGAGCTACACCTGCGCAGTGCAAACTGACAGGTGCACTGAGTGCCAGGAAGCTGCTTCTGCAGTCGCTCAGCACGAGGAAGGAGGTTTCCATCTGTGGAGCAGCAGTTGAGCTTAGATGGAGCCCAAGTCAGGATATACAGGCTGGCAGCATAGCAGGTGGCTTTACACCATGTTCCGAAAGAGACTGACCAAAAGTTAATGAAGAGTGCCAACTAATGACCATCAGCAGGCACTGCAAACACAGAGCAGAAACTGGTAGTGAGCAAATAAGTACTGTTTCTCTCCTTGCACGTTTTGTATCTTCAGATTATCTTTGGAATTGCAGTTAAGAATGCAAATCAGAATAAGCTGAAGATGAATGGAGACTGGTCCTAGTTCACGAACTTTAGCCAAGTTTGGCGGCAGATGAGTTTTGCCTCTTTTAGTGGCTTTAGTATAAACAGTTTGTCCAGTCCCTTCCTGACGCACGTTGCCCAAGAACGAAAGGTTGTTTAAAACAGAAGTGCCTGAGTGGACAAGACTAGGGGAAGGTGCAGGATTCTTGCATTAGAGTACAGGGCCTCTTGGCATTTATATAGGCAGATGATGTAATAATTTCTATGTAACTGATGCCGTTGTGTCAGTATTCCAGTTACATCAGTACTTAAGCTGTAACCCGCATTTGAAGCATTCTTGTCCTATATAGAAAATAGCCCATGTGATCCACCTAAAGGGTGCAGCAAGAGATCATCCAATGTTTGTGGAAGGGGGAGTTCCGCTAGATGTGCCCATTGAGTCCTTGGCCGTAACATTACCTGTGTCACCGCAGGAAGCACTAAAAGGAGGTAATGTGTTACCACTTACACTTTATTACAGAACAGTGAGTGATGAGACATGGGCATGTTCCTCATCCTTTTAAGAAAAAGTAAATTAAAGATAACTTTTCCAGAATCAGAACAAGTAAGTATTATGGTATAACCTATATTTGTAACACCAAAAAAATGCAGGAAACTTTCTCTTAAGGAAAGATTTTCTCTTAATTTTAATGCAGTTATGTCTTAATGATGATCTTCTATCTTTGCAACTTGCCTTGCAAAAAATGATTATAATTTAATACTACTACAAAGTATTAAGATGTATTTGCTTCCTGCACTTCTCTGATTTGCATTAAATATTTATAAAATTATTTTATATATAATAACATATCCCGGAGTCTCCCGATTGTACTGTTATGAAACAGACACACTTTCAGGAGTTTGAGTTTATCCTTCCTTAATTTCTTTGGACAGGATCTGTGTTCAGAGACAGTATATAAGCAGCTCCCAGCTCCTGAGCTATAAATAAATCCAAGCACATACCATACACAAGTAGGAATATAGTACACACAATGTATGTGCCGTGGGGCTAGAAAACGAGCATGAAACTTGATAAGCAATTAACAATTACAGTTTGCAATTGCCAATTATGCAAAACCTCCTTTTGCTTAATTCTTCACTAACTCTGTAAGGAGGATCTCCTCATATATGCCAACTCATTAGTTTGCCACATCACCACTTTGTTTTGAACCATCCTGGTGTCATTTATGCTTGTTCCAAACTGATAATCGCTCAGTTTTGACTGCCTCAAAGTTTACTTGATTCATATTTGCTCAGAGCTGCAAGAACCTGTGAAGTCCATTCTCCTCATTCTGGAGTACATCGAGGGAGAGAGTTCGCCAGTGCCAGCAATGACAGAACTGAAAGTTGGAGCTATACAGAGAGCTCAGTTTGCATCTAAGAAGGTAAAGTAATAAAAAGTGCAGTTTGATGTAAGGCGCTGTAAGGAATACTGACAGTGTACAAATGGCTACTAGTTCTTTCTGTCAAAAATTCAGTCTCTAAATTAAAAAATACAGCTTTCGGGGTTTCTGATAAACTTTACATTATAAAAGCATCAGTGTTTGAAAAGAAAAGATTATTTTTCAGGGGTTAATATGAGGAATTAGCATTATCATATGAAGTCAGCAACAAAATTAATTTAGCAGTTTGCTTCCCCGGTTCTGCAGTACAGTCTGATTTCAGTCTGAGCACAGAACTAAATTACAGGTCTGATCCTGTTATTTTAGTGTAGTATTTTATGACAACTTGACACAATGAACAAGATAGATACTTGCAGTTTCAAAGGGCAGAAGCAATTTGGCAAGCAACAGGCCCCCATAGAGCATCTTGGCAATGCAGTCTTTAATAAACAGTCATTGTGTTTGAAGGAGCAGAACTGGCTGTAATGAGGGGGTGTGTGTGTGTGTCTCTCGTAGAACATGGAGTTCAGTTTTGATAGTCTGCCACTCCTGCAGCAGAAGGGATTCACTATTGAATCTGCGAAGGGAACGGTTGAGCCTGGTCAAGTAAAATGCATCAGTGTTTCTTGGATGCCACCTGCTGACTTTTGTGTAAGTTACAGTTGCTAAAGCATGTTGCTGCTTAAACTGGAAGTGTGTGGCAGCTGTTTTCACCAACTTGTAGGAGCAATACAAAAGCGGATCTTGAAGATGTCAGCAGTACAGGCTGCTTTGACACATTAGGATGATGTGATGATACTCCAAAGGGAGTATAGCCTGGTATAAACGCTGATATGAGAATAAAAGTCAGGAAGAGTACGTATGATTTGGAGGCTTGCTACCTCACCACAGACTTCCATTCATCTGTGTGATGAAAAGAACAAGCATTAGTCGTTTGCATCTTACAGAACTTAGAACTTCTTACAGGTCACTGCATTATATAGCACCAAAAGGCCAAAATGCTGCTGCTGTTGACTAAAAGACACAGCTTTGATCACACTGAAGTGAGCTTTTTAATGCCCCTGTGCAAGAAAACCTGCAGTCCTGCTGACACAGAACTAAGTTCACATGGATCATTCTGCTACGTTTCTTTTGGCTGTGGGCTGCCTTTCCCTTGGTATGTTCCTGGAAGTCAGTGGGGCCTTTTTGATTTTCCACTTTATGAACCCTGTTTCCCTGGCTACTTCTGCCTTTTTCTATTGCAGAGTCTAGGTATGAGGTCCAAACATCTCTACAGGGCTGTGATTGCCCTTCCTGATTCATCTTCTTGGGCATTCATGGAGGCTGAAAGAATTTACTCCCCCGCTTTTTGTTGTGAGCTGTGTGTGGGATGGCAGAATGAGTAGCTTGTTCCAAAATTACAGGATTGCTGCTGTCATGTGCAGAAAGAAGGCAGTAGAGTTCCTGGCATGATATATCACGTTGACATCGTGCCTCTTGGTAACCACTGGTTGTTACACAAGATTTAACACTAACTGACCGCTAACAGGATCCATTTCTTTCGCAACCCTCACTGCAGCGTACTCTATTGCTGCTGTGCCCAGTTGTCACGGTTGTAATGTGGTGACGATATCTGTAGCACTCTGGAGATAGAATGCTTAGTCATTGCTACTTTACTTACTGCAGTACGAACATTGCATGAAAATATAAAAGAGCCAACACAGTGGGAAGAGAGGTAACCTATAGCTATAACTGGTACATCTTACAGCTGAGATGTAAAATACATAGTTTAGAACTTGATCAACTAATCTGTTCTATGTTAAAAAAAAAAAAAAAGTTGGTTTAATGTGTGGATTTTTTTGTAGGCCGATGACGCTCTGCTTGTGACAGCCCTCCTGACCTTAAAAGGTGACATTAAGGAATCTTACCGAATCCTCTTCATGGCAAAAGTTGTGTCTACATATGCTCCCACTAAGTGAGGGACACAAGCTGATGGAAAGGAAGATGGAGGCTTATATTACTGGGAAAACAGTGGATCTCAGTTGAAACGTGGAAAGATTTTGAGATTGTTGCAAATATGTGAGGGGAGCAGGGAAGTGGGAAGGAAGGTGATGTAGTATTTCTGCTTTTTTCCCAAAAAAATTCTATGTAAACTCTGGTTCCACTAGTTTCATTTTCAAGCTGACTCTGTGACAATAATCTTGTGGTAGAAGAAAGAATTAATGAGGGGCCCAAGTAGATACATCTGCTGTTAATCACAGTGTCTTCCAAAGGTAGGCATTCCCTCAGGAGGAGTATCTTTTCTACATCTACATCGGTGAGTTTCAGACAACATATCTTTCTCCAATTTCAGATGCATTTTAATGGATTTGGAAAACCCTTGGCTTTTTCTCTCTTAAAAGACCAGAATAAAGCTTCTTATTCAAGTCTCCAAATTGTTTGAGCAGCCATTTTTACAATACACTATGAAATCTTCCTGACGACACATGGTCAAGGAGGAAATAGTGACCATGCTGTTCACTGAATCGCTGGATGTGGTTAGACACTTGCCCTAGATCATGGCTGTCCAGGAACTTTGTCTTTCTACATTTTTGCTTTTCTTTGAATTCTGACTAAGAGTAGATTTCTGCCTGTTACTGGGGAAATTGGAGTGCCATGCAGGTATAACTTCTGTCAGGAAGCAGTAGCTAGTTCAGAGAAGAGGAAAGTACAGAGGTACTACACTACGGAGAATGAAGGGACCGGGAAGTTAGCAGAAGTCTAGAAACAGAGATAATCTTTTTAAATCTCATATCACGCTCTTTCTTGAATCACAGTAGGACTGTGGCAAAATTCCCTCACCACCACTCCAAAGGCGTATTGCCATTTGGCCCTGTGTAGCTGTTAAAATTGCTTGTTTAGATCATGCAGTAAGAAAATAGAAACAGACTACTTGTAAATATCCCTAAGGTAAAATGTGTCAAGCTAGTTGGACTGCAGGAAAAAGCAGTAAAGCAATCGTCACAAAAAATATTTTACCTAGTTTCCCCCTTTTATAGAGGAAGCTTGTATAACTGATGAAGAGGGGTTCCTTGTTTTTCCAAAGACAGTATGTTTGATCCACTCAGATCTGTTCTCATTTAATACTGGATCAAGTGGCTGTGAAGTTACTTAACTCTTCGGTCTAAAGCACTACAGATGCTCAAGCAATAAACAGTCACCACAGGAGGAGGCAGGAGCTGGGAGGGGGGTGGCAGTGCTAGCCAGAGACGGCTCTGCCTTCGTAAGAGAGGCACTGAGTATTTCTGCTGGCACAGCTGGGGCAGTCGGGTTGAAGTTGAGGACAATGAAGTTTGTGTGCTGATTCTCTTATAGAGAGCTCTAAAAGGGAGACTGAATACCACTACATAAAATGAAACTGTTGCAAATAGTACTGCACGGTTGACAGTTACCTAGCAATAGGGAAGTTTTCAGAAAGCAAGGAAGTGCCCAGCATGTTGCAGTGGAAGGTTTACTTCAGGCAGTTAATTTGGGGGCATCCATTACGTGAGGATCCTTTTGGATTTTACTCTTGGAAACTGAAAAGTAATGGCTGAGAATAAACTAGTCTCCAGACTCTCATAACCATATAATGTGCTGAAAATAAGTGTAAAATTATCTACCAGGAAACAACACCCCTGTCTTAGGAATCTTCCACTTCGTAGAGGTCAGGTACTGTGAAAAAGCATCCAAAGGATTAAAAAAAGTAAAAAATTTAAAGAATACATGTGAAGACTGTGACTGTGTTGAAAAAAATGTGGAGGTTGCTTGCAAGAATAAGGCAGCGGCTTAGTAAGCAGAAAGAAGGTGTATACGCAAGGGCTAGCTGGTCCAGCCGACAGTATTTGCTTGGACACTGCATCTGAAAGATTCATAGCAACTTTGGAGAGCTTTGGATGTGCCCATTCAGTTGTAGAAGTTGGAGGGTCAAGCACACAGCATTATATTAGTGCATTCAGTATGTTAAGCTGGTTATAAAAAGCAGCTGCCGTTGACCAGCTTAAGTCATTTTCTGTACTGAATAGCTTAAAAGGTAAGCAAAGGGTGTAACCCATTTTTAACTGCATTCTTTGGACTTGATCTTGAAAACTTACATGAATAATTTCACAGGCTTGAAGTGAGCATAAGGTTCTGGGTTTCACTGCTCAAAGTTTCCATGCCTAAAGCTAAATGTGTATTCATTCTCTCCAGGGGAATGTTGAACCATGATAATAAGAATAGGTTGCTGTTTCTGGAGTACTGAAAATAAAGAAAACTATGGAAATTTGAACGTTTTTTATTCTCTTTCATGAGAGAAAAGCCTGTTATTTTATCTCGGGCCTTGAAAGTAATCATATTTGACTTCTTGGGGGCATAATGGCTGATCCTTGCAGGATTGGGTTTCCCTTTCTTACTGGATTGGTTTTGTTCTTTTGGCATACGTAGTTCAATGTGCCCAGCTCTTGCATGAAGCAATACTTGAGCAATGAGAGAGACAAGCTGCTGTGGAAGGGAAAAACAAATTGTCTGATGTGGGAAAGCAGATCCATTGTAAAACTTAGTGCAGGCATGCAGAGTGTGCTTCTTCATCTGGAACACAACTAAATCTTAAGAGGTAAAAGCACAGTTACTTTTTCTGCAAAATGTAGCCCTTGGATGTTCCACTATCATTCAAATGAGAATTACCACATTTCACCAAGGGATAGAAAACCATGGGATCCTTTCCAGAAAGAAACAACTAATCCTCTGATATATTTGCTGCAGTTCTTGGGCTTGATTTAGCATTTAAATTAAGTTTACCAATCTATAGAAGAGTGGAGTAAATAGCTTTCCCTTACTAGACATCTGACAGAGCTTGTTTCTTTGACTAAGCTGGCTGAAGTGGAAAAGTTAGTGCCTAAACCCTGTGACAGTTGTATGTTGTTTCATCGCTGGGACTCTTCACTTGCCTAAAACCTCTCGCTTATGTGCGTGAATGTTGAGCAAGCAAGCCAAGGATTCAGTAATAGATCTGACTTCTAAAACAGAAATAACTAAAATAATTTCATTTAGATCAATGTAGTTACTTTTGCTATATTTTTAGAGCCTCTTTAGAATCTTCACAATGCAAATTTGCAATGATCTGAGATGCACACTGTGAGTCTACTAAAAATTGAGGAAATCTACATGGATGCTCCTACCTAAACAATTCTTATGTATAATGTATACGAAAATAGCTTCTTGATCTTTCTCCAATACAGGAAACAGAAAATTGACTGAGATGACTGACTACTGGAAACAATTCTAATTTAGACACACCAAGCCGAACTAGAAATAGTGGGTTTGTAGGTAATTCCTTGAGGCCATAGCTGAGAGCGCTGTTGCATTCTACTTGCATGGCTTAATACCAAGTTCACAACTACCAGAAGAAGCTCAACACAGCAGCTATAGCCTTCATGCAAGTTAATCTTTTGGAAAAGTAAAAAATCCTGTTGAACACTGTGCTTCCAAAGCAGGTTATCAACAATCATAGCACATTTGGTATTAAAATTGCCAGGAGATTCTAAACATGTAATCTGATGTTTGTTTCCATATTATAGGACTCCAATAGGGATGGAGCCCTTATTGTGAGGATAATGTGGAAAATGTAACCTCAGAAATCTGAGTTTCCCAGAAGCTTAAGTTTTCTGCTCCTCTGACTGCACTTCTGAACATTAAGCTTTCAGATTGAGTTTTGCAACTGTGATCACTCTTGGGTCACTCTTGTGCTTTCAGATTTGGATCTAAATGCAAACATGCTCTTCTTGGCTCTGATGCAGTTCTAGTTTAATCAGAAAGCAATTCACATCTGTGTACGATCTTTATAATCCTTAAAAGCTATATCTAGCTCATTTCTAAAACAGAAAGGAAGTGAGAGAATAAGTACTAGTGTCATACACGTCTTATTAATACACGTTCTGCTTATCCAGTGACTTCAGAGATTGCTTCACACTTGCGAATGCAGCTTTTCCTAAATGACCAATGGTCCCATGACCCTGAGCAGTCCTGTAGGAAAATACTTTAGTCAGTATGCCACATGCCATTACTGAGCCTTGAAACACTGTTTTTGAGCCTTATGGAGCAAAAGTGGTGAATATCATCTGGAGAACGGTCTATCGAACCTGGTACTTCCAAGCTATTGTGTCCATTGTTGCTCCCAATGGCATGATTGCCCCTGGTGTATTCGAGCTTATCCATGCTTCTTATAGAAGAAACCTCTGGCAACCCAAGCCCAAATGTATTCTCCTCCTGTTGCATTAAAAAAAAAAAAAAAACCCCTTCTATTTTGTCCCATTCTCATTACTGGAGGAGCTTTTATATATGCACCCACCTCTGAGGATATCAGGGACCTCAACAGATATGTCAAAATGCCATTCTTTTAGTTGATCTTCCCCTTTCTTCAGTTGAAATTTTTATAATCCATTAATTAGCTCCCCTGCTTTTCAGCTCTAGATGTCTTTCTTTCTGTTGCTTACCCAGTTATGTATCATGATCACCCTGATTCTGACCATCTCTTATATTGACTAACATCTTTTTTTCCCATGTAACTGACCTCTGCTGAATTAGTGCTTCAAAGGTATCTGACCTTCAAGTCACCTTCTACTGTGAAGCAGAAATAATCCTTGCTCATTCATATGGTGGATACGGTTGACCTTTGGCACATGTCTTGTTCTTCCCTGGTGATGGTAAGACTTCTATAAGTTCTTACAGAACTTAAGTTCTAACTATAAGTTACAACTCATAGCAAGTCCTAACTACTAAAAGGGTTTGGGGAGCTTGGTAACACTATGGGCTACATACAATCCTATTAAAATAGCTAGACTTCACCCTGAAGAGAATTGCAGGAAAGCTGTCATTTAGAGATGGGCCAAATTGCTATAACGATCAATATAACCACAGCAATGAGACATTTCTCCATGAAATTCCTACAAAAGAGTATCAACACTAGGGGTTTAGGATAATGATGTGCAAGATAACCACAAAACAACATGCAGATATTTTAATTTAATTTCTACATTTGAAATGTTGGACATAGTTAAATTATTTTGGAGCAAACCGATCTTCAGAGAGCAGTCAATACCTTTTCAGTCATGTTTCATATGTTTTAACGAGACCATTTTTAAAAAGGGAAATGATCTGCTTTTCCAAACCTTTGTTTCTTTCTAGTATTTTCCATACCTAGTTTCTCATTCCTTTTTCATGTCTCCTTCAAAATCTGACACTGCATAGACACAGGGTGCGTGTTCAACTGCTAGCATAGGTTATCTTCTCTTAAGAAGAGCATTGAGTAGCAGTCCCAAACCGCTTCAGGGAAATCTCTGAAAGCTGAATTCTCTCCATTCTGCCTCCCTTTGTATCACCTTCCTAACTTCACGGCCACCGGCAGGCTGGGAGAGCGGCTGACGCGAGGGGCACTGCTGGCTCCCAGGCGGGGCCGAGGCGGGGGAGCCCGGCGGCTCGGCTCTGCCCCTCCTCGCCGCCGGGCTGGCCGGGCCCGGCCCTTCGGAGCGGGCGCAGGGGCCAGGCGGGTTAGCGCCGTCCCTCGGCGAGGCTGGCCGTGCGCCACTCCGATGGCGGCTCTGCTTCCCGAGCGGCGGGACGATCGGCGGAGGAGCCGAGCCGAGCCGAGCGCGCCCCTGCCTGCGGGGCGCGCCTCTCCCTCCCTCGCCGCCGGTGGGCAACGGCATCACTCGCTTGGTCACGGCACCCCGCGTGATAATTGACGGTTATTTATTCAGCCGCCTCCGGCGGAGGCGGCCCCAAGCACGGAGCGCAGACCTCGGGCTCCCCGAAGGCTCGGGCGTCCCCTTTCAGAGGCTGGGGCGTCCCCTTTCAGAGGCTCGGGCGCTCTGGGCGCTTGTCCTTGAAGAAACTCCTGCTGTTGCGCTCACCCTGCTTCAAGGTGGACGTCTGGAACTTGCTACAGCAGCTCGGCGGCTGTGGCCCGCACCCGTGGCGGTCACGGAAACTCACGCCGCTGGACTCCGCTAAGCAGATGCATCAGATAGACGAGGTGCTTCCCTTTCGGCCACCTGCTTGTCTGATTCTTTTTTTTTCCCTTTCCTAGGCATCGCTCTGTTCTTCCGAGAATAACTGCAAGAACTCTGATCAGTGAGTAGTCAAAAATGTTCAAATATCTGTTAGCAAACCTGCTCCCATCGTGATCGAGTGACATTATCACACCAGAATGGTGACTTACTGACGGCCATCCGTTACTGCTACTTTTTTTATCTCTAAGGTCATTACCAACTTACAAATTTGACTTGGCTGGCTTTGCTCTGTAGACTAAGGTGAATGATCCTCTCTTTCAAAATGACTCTGAAGTGTCATCTTCTGAAAAGTCAGTTTGCAGATTCTCTTCTGTGGCCAAAAGCATTGTTCTATTACATGAAATCCATTGTGTGCAATTCACTACGTACAATACTGCAGCTGCACTCCTGAAACGTAATAGAAGCAGTTCTCCTTTTTTTGTTCTCTAAGTAGATCTGAAAAACACATTTCTGGTTGTATTGGAGCTATGAAAAAGTAATTTAAAAATAACTGGGGGAAGCAGGCAGTTGTCTTAGGCTGGCATTTTCAGACAGACCTATGGTATTAGGTACCTCATCTCAGTTAACTTTAAATAACTCTTTGATACGTTTCTCGAGAATCCAGCACGTGTAGTTCTCTCTCCTAAGCAACAGTAAAGTACCACTTTGTAAAACCATTTATTGACTCAGAAGCCAATTTTTACAGTGGGATTATTTGCGTGTTCTCAGCTGGAGTAATTTTACAACTATGAAGAACAGTCCTCTGAAACTAAATCTAAAGGGTTTTTGCTCCATACTCTTACCGATTGCTTTCCCTTTTTCACCTCAGAAATTGTGTGAAATTTATTCCCTGTCATACACTGTTTGACTGTAGATATTTAAATCAGTGAATCATCTACCTTCCTTCACAGATGTCCTCAGAACATGTCTAATTGGACAAATCTGTGGTATGTCTGGTAAGTTTATTATTAATCTTACTAACCCAGAATAATTTGAAAGTTATTATGAACAGTAATTGTAGTAAGGTAATGGAAACACTCTTCTCGGACAGGATGGAGGAAAGGGTTTCTCCTCGGTTTTATGGAAGCTACCAGTGGAATATATTACAGATGAGACTGCAGGGGAGATAAGGTGTCAGGCAGAGTACAGCATTCATCTAGTGATATGTCATCTTTCCTTTCTGAGTACACTGCAGTCTAACTGTAGGGCGTGTTTGTTCTTCCTAAATAGACAGCCTGGCTGAACACAGTGGCAGCTACACCGCATGGACTTGTTGGGGCTCGGCACTGCGCTGCCTAATGCAGAGTCCTCAGTTCTTTCCCTTTTATGGGACAAGAGATCGTTAGCTTACAGTGTTGCGTTTTCGTTCTGAACTCAAGCTGATTACAACCATGTTTACTGGCTGTTTGAATGACTGAAAGGGGGAAAATAGTGATAAGTAAAAGGGTAAGCTCTTGTCACAAGTGGATTCGTATTTTGCCTAACACATGCATTATAGGTATCCTAACATTATTTTTATAGTTTGCATTCTGTCAATATGTTAACTTTGATGGTAGCACGCAGAGTGAGCTGGTTACTTTTAGCTGTCATTCAGTCTGGACTAATTTTGGTTGATATTCTTTGCTTTCTTAGAATGTGCTGATACATAGAACCGTTTAAAAATCCATAGTTACATAAAATATTTTAAGAAGGCTTCTGTCATTAGGCAGCGTTGACATCATGAAAGCTAATGAGCTAGTGCTGAGATTTATACTGCTGAGATGCCTTTACCTAGGCGATTTCTGCCTTCATCAGAGGGCAGCAGCATATTAAGGCATGATGATTTCACAGAACACACTAGCATGCAGCTCGTGCAGTGTCAGGAAATACTGATTGGCCAGCGATGAGGTAATACTCCTCGCACTGGGGGAATGTTTCATTGCAAAGTTCCAGCAGGGCAGCATGTTCTTCTCACACATGGTTTTAAGTTGCCTGAAAGCATTTTTCTAAAACAATAATTTGCAAGAAAATGCATGAAATTTGTGGAAGTTTGAGGCCCTCAAATCCAACCTTTGTACTGAGTGTAGTCTTTGTGTGTATCTGACTCTCATACTAACAGAAATATACTCTTGTTAAAACTAAATAAAACAGTTATTAAATAAATGTTTATTTTGGAATCATGATTCTTATGGGCAAGTACTACCTTCGGCTTGGAAAAAAGAATAGAGTGCTACTGAGGCCATTTTTATAATATTTAGGATGGAATAGAATCCTAACGAGAAATTCAGGAGCATGATCTGTCACACAGTAATTCCTGTCAAGGCACTATAAAGGTACTTCAACTTTGTCCTTGGACCTACTTCTTTACAGGACTTTCAAGCATTTCTTGCTACCTCATCTTCTCATGACATGTCTTACTGCTCACCTACCTCATGACAGGAGTGGATTCATTTGAGAAATTGGGGGGCGGCGAGGTAGAGTTTCAACTGAGAGTAGAACCTGTAACACTAGCATGTCGACCTAGGTACACTACGAATTGTTAAACAATAAACTTTGTTAAACAATAGCTAGAGATAGAATTGCGTTTTCAAGACATACTACAAAACATAATTTCTGTGCTTATTTATAAATATAGGTCCTAGATTTGTGAAAGTTTGTACTTGTATTTCCCTCCAAGTACATAACCCACTCTTACTGTTGAAAGTGGAGCCATTCTCACTGCATAAAAGCTGAAAATACAACCAAAGATAATTAACATTATGGCATCTGTGAGCCAGAAGGGATTGTACCGACGGTCAGTAGTACTTCAACTTGTGATTAGGAGTTTGTGGTCCAACTTTCTAGTTCAGGACCCAGCACCCATTCAGAACTAAACCTAGGAAGTTTGGCCTGTCTTCACCCATTTAGAGTGAAATTATGTTGGGCTCTGGAAGAAGTAAAACATAAGCAATGAAATTATGGTATTCTCCCTCCTTCTCTCAGGTTAATCTTGCTGGGTGTATTCCTGCTCCTGCTCTGTGGGATCACAGCAAGCTGCATCAAATTCTGCTGCCGGAAGAAGAGGCCTCCCGTTGAGACCTTCTCTAGGCACCCTTATGATTTGACAGTTATTGCTATTGACGGTGACAGCACTGCCCATAGCACAGTGACCTGTAAGTATCCTCTGGGAGTCAACTATTCAACAGTGCTTTGCTACAGTTCAAGTTTGCTTGAACGTGTTCCTAGAATTCTGTGTCTAGCCCTTGCAATAACGGGGACTTTCTGATGTACTCCCAGAACAACTTTTAGCCCCGTAGGGTGGGCAAGAGAGATAAAGGAAGGTCATCAGGGCAACATAGTGAGTGAGTGCAGAAGACAAGTAGGATTTAACACTATAGAGATTAAAGTAATAGAGGTCCGTGGTGGGTTAACCTCTTACGTGTCATCTCCCACATCTGTTCTTATCGCCATTCCCTTATTTTTTTAACTTTTCTGCCCGCCTCACTGTCCAACTATTCCAGACAAGGTTCTGTCTAATGTGAGGAATTGTTCACAGCTGTTCATGCACGAACCCAACTGAAGCTACCTCTGTTACAACATATGTGTACTATGTCAGGTATTTCACAATAGTTACTGGATGGTGATATGCAGAGACATTTTCTCATCTGACTGCTTTCTTTTGTAGAATGTATAGATTCCATCACGGGTAATTATATACTGATAGCTTTTACTATATAATGCATATGTTCTGACACCACAAAAATGAGACCATAATTTCTTGGAGAAAAGCAGGATTAGCCCTTTATATATCAACGTTCCATGCAAGTGTTTAATTTTTTTTTTTATTCCTTTTCTTCACAGCCTATAGCTCGTTGCAGTACCCTCTAAGTGCCCCTATTAATTCGATATTTGTGGATATGGATAAGAACACTGTGTCCCCTCCAGCTTACAGTCTCTATGCAATGGAGTTGCCACCTTCTTATGATGAAGCTGTCCAAATGGGTAAACAATACATTGAAGTAGCACAGATAAGCCAGAAACTCAATGACATCCCTGGACAGGTGACATCAGGTGGGCTGAGTCCCATCCAGTATTCACCTGATACAATCAACAGAGATCCAGCAACACAGGCAAATTCAGAAAATTCAGAAGATGCAACGCAAGAACAGCCGCAGCTCTGACTCATTTCAGATGGGGAGTAGAGGAAGGGAAGGACTGTAAGAGTTAAAGAAGACATGAAGAGTTTGGTTTTATAAGCAGGTTATGATAGAAAGATGTTTCCTCTCACACCCTTGTAATGATCTGTCGGTTAGAAGAAATGTTTTCTGTGACTGCTGTAATCTCCTGGTAAAGCTTCTTCAAGGATATGAAATGAAGTAAAAGGGCAGCAGTTTAAAAATGCCTGCAGAAGTGGGACATGAATGCTTGTTCATCTGATTAAAAAAAATATATTCCTTGTGTCCAGCATATGGCAATAAAAAAGGCCAGGGGAATTTTGCCGTCTTGGGAACACACATGAAGAGTCAGAACAGTACAAACGGAAGCTTCCCAAACTGGAGTTGAAAGGGGAATCCTAGCAAGTCACACTGAATAGCCTCTGTAGTTTCTCTTCTGTTGAGAACGTTAACTGTCCAGCAAATTGCTGGAGCGCAAACTGCTACATAATGGCACATGTTCCTTAAACTGCAGGAAGATGGCAAACAAGGAGAGGAAAGTGTGTGGAGGGGAATGCATTATGTTATGTTTCACAACTAGAGACGAGGAATGAGCGAGATAAGAAAAGATACTTTTTTTGTTGTTGTTGTTGGTCATGAGACCTGAAGGGATTGTTTTTGAGTTTTTTTAAATCTTTAAACTTCTATTTTCAAGATGAGCTGGCTTGTGGGTGGGATCCTTTTGCTACTAATTTTTGCCAGTTAAAGTACATATTAGTCTCAAAGAGACACTTGCATACATGGTTAAGTATTACTAATGTGTTTCAAATATTCATCAAATATTTCAAAGATGTCTTTATACTTTGTTATCTGGTCAGGCGTCAGGGACTCAGTCAGTACAGAAAAGAAAAAAATCAAAGATTCCTGGCAGCTTTTGCCAGTTTAGTACGTAGATGAGCTCAGTAATGTGCAGGATAAAACAAAGCATGCTCTAGCTATGCCATCTAGAATAAATTATAAATACAAAATAACATAGTACAGGCTGGACAATAGTCCAAAGAAATTACTGCTATGCATCATTTTAAAACTGGGAGCTTGGAGTTGATTACAGCTGTCTCAGCCCAAACAAAAATATGGGCTATGAGAGGCCTTTTTTTAAATGACAGCTCTTTCCCTTTCTTGCCCCTCCCATATTCCAAATAGTATGAATTTTGTCCACTCCTGAGTAGTGATTTTCTTTGAATCCACTTTAGCGAGGTGCTAATTTGGCTACCTTTAAGAACAGGAGCAATCTACAGGATTGTTCATTGCTATGGGATTATCTACGGGATAAGAGCAGGAATGAAAGCATGAGCACTAGGTGCTGTTAACGAATGTAACATAAAGTGTGGAGTGCTAGGTCAGAGTTAATGTTGACTGACCTTCTACTAACAAGAATATGACTGATGGTCTTCATTTTCACTGAAGTTGCTTTGGTAGCTGTGAAAAGGGGCTACCTTCTGCAAATATTTATTTGTCTGTCATTAATAAGCAGTAGAAGTGGTGGGCACAAAATCTTGCACAGCTTTTAGAAGACTCTTCTCTGACAGCCATTACTGCAAGAACTATCCTGGAAATGAGCACAAATTATTTAAAAATTAAGATCTCTCTGCCAGCCAACATGACTGAGACTAGAATCTCTGCTACACGTTCATGGTGTGTGAGCTGTTCATGAGTCCGGCTCCGTAGAGTAGTGTTGGTTCTATATTTAACTTGCACATAGCTTACTATGAGGGTTGCAGGGAAAGATTGGTTTAATAAATCTGCTTCTCTTCTGTCTCTTAGCTGTCCTTCTTAATTATACTTCTCCTGTTTTATTCTCTCCTCTGCCTTCTTCTTCTGTGTCAAGATGGAGACTAGGCATAACCCAGCGTAGCTATTTGGATGTCTCTAGCTGGAAGAGCAATATATGCTCAGTCCTGGGTGTCTCCAAGTCACAAATACAGCAGATGTATTTTTATTTATTGAACTTTTCCATCAGGATAGTACTCAGAAGCAAATCCTATGCCTTTCCAAAGAAGAAATCTCTGTCAGAGGGAAATGGCTGACAGCTCACTCACTAATAGAAACAGGAATATAAAACCAGGCAAATTAAAAAATAGTGACTGACACAAGAGGGCAGTCCTTCCCTTTTTAGTGTATTGCATTATATCACCACTGGGAACAGCTTTGTAATAGACGAGCTTGTGGTGTTGCAAAAAGAGGCGAGGGCGCTTCTAAGGCTCAGTTTTGCTCAGTTATTCAGAGATTATCCTGCAGTGCAACGACTGAGCTTGCTTGAGGATGGCAGGGGAATAATCACAACAGTTTGACTTCCCTTCCCTTCCCTTCATGCTTTTGCTTGCACAACGCTTCTGTCTTGTGAGTTGTCAGCAGTACCTGACAGACGATATACCAAACTGCAAGATCTGTTTCCATTTGGTTATGGGGGATGATAGTTCTAACTGCAAGACCCCAATCAAAACCCTAAATGCCCATGGAGTGCTTACAAATCAGATCTGATTCCGTTACCACCTGGATTAATAGAAAAGCCTGTCTCACTCTGGAGCACCTCTTTTGCCAATCTAGCCTAGTTAGAATTGCCCTGCAGTAACCTGTTGCTTAATTGCATACTTCCACAAGTCATTATCCAGACTAAAAGAAAACAACTGGACTTGCCTCTTCTTATGAAAGTACAGAGGAGGCAAAGAGGGAGTAACACTGCAGGAACTAAGTTTCAGTGTGTGTATGTAGGAAGCAAGTGTTGTTTGACACAGCATAGAGAATAAAGCACTTAGTTATTTCCCTGACTTCCTAGGAAGAAGGGCATAATTCGGTGTTTTCTTTCTAACACCTACAGAAAAGTCTTGTGTTTTGCCCAAGCTCTTGCCTTGTAACATGGTTTATTAATTCAAACATAAACTATTTGTTAATATAAACTACTGACGTAATCAGCCTGTGGGAGCACAGAATTTTCTTTGCACATCAAAAGCAGCTCAGTTTGCTCCTCACAATGTTTTCAATAGTGATGTCTCTCAGCCCTTTATCAAAATCATCTGACTCCTCACACAAAGCTGATAATCAAAGCTGTCCCTGGCCCTCTGTCTTTGAGGAGGCAGATTACCCCCACAACTGTTCATTATTTACATCTCCACTTAACAGGTTTCTTCAGCTCAATAGCATTGCAGAAGTTATATCCCTCCAGACAGAAAGATCATGACTAGGGGATTTACAAATTCCATTTAAATTCCTGCAGCAAACAAAGAGCTCTCTTCCCATCTTGAGAACAGTTTGTATTTGTGTAGAAAGTCCAGTTCATCAATTAGAATCACTGTCGCATGTGGGAAAACAGTGAGAGAAAAACGACACCGTAATGAACTAATGTCAGAAAAAAGAATTAAAAGGGTGGTCTCCTGAATTCTGGTCTACACAAGCAACAGCTTGAAAATGTTGCTCCCATATGCCTTACATAATGCTAAATAGCAGGAAGTAGAATGGAAAAGAGTGTCTGCTGATCATCTGGGTCTTTTCTGTTTAACTGGGCAAGTCAGAGAGAGATAGACTTTCTTGTCGTTAATGTCTATAAAAATAGGCTTAGTAGCCAGCTTCCACTCAACGTGCATTTTTGCAATATGACTAGGAAGAGGACACTATGAGTTCCTAACCCTACTGCATGGTAAGTTAAAATGATCTTCTTTGTTTTAACTGATGTTTTAAAACTCACCAACCAAATCCAAAAGTATGGAATGGTGATTAATGCTCTATCTTAATTTCTACTGCTGTTTTCCATAAAAGTTTCTTTTTTGACTTTTGCTTTGTGTGCTGAAAAGCTGTTTACCTCTCGGTGTGGGATCTGACTTTATAATGGTAGAAAATTTGTTGATGCTCTTAATGAGGCTCAAACAGCAAGTGGGACACTTGCAAAAGCTCTCAACCTAGATAGGCATGGTGTTCCTTTGTATTTATTCTACTGAGCATGTAAAGTGGAAAGGAGGGATAGGACTATTCTTAAACTTTACTTGTTCTTACTGGGTATGATGACTGGGTCCCTGGTTTTGTCAGTGAAAGTACTTGGAATGTAAATGATTAGTTTGCCTTTAGATTTGGATTCTGCACTGTTAAAGTCAGAGGAAACAAAATGAGATGCTGCTGCAGAAAAAGAGCCTGGTTTACATTCACTTCTATTGCTCTTAGCCACATATACCTTCCCTCTTGTATTTCCAAACAAGTATGACATGTCTCAATTTCTGGTCAGAAATCTTGTACAGTGTTGTCGCAGGCTCTTTAGGAGCCATCAGATAGCATCCAGAGGTGGGTGTATATCAGTGAGAAATGAAGTGATCTCTATGGATGTGTTTCTTATAACCGGTTTGTAAAGTACTCTGAAGTTTCAAAACAAGACACTGTAACTGATACTATTTATTAGTGCTATGGTCATCTAAACTGTGAATGTCTAAACCAGAAGCCTTTCATCAGGAATGTGCTATCCCTGGTGGTACTATATATAATAGCCTCTCTGGAAGATCCAGGATCAGCATATTTCCACTCATAAAGAATTAATCTATACATTCCCCCCCCCCCCTTCAAAAATGCTTTAATAATTAAACAGGTTTTAAAAAGAAGTTTTCCAGAACAGAGAATTGAACTTAAATGGACAGATTAAAAAAATTCAATTACTTTCTAATAAGGTAGACATTCAAGCATGTCTAAATAATTTTAAATAAATGTCTAAATAATTTTAAATTAAGCTATTAACCAAACAGGACTTCAGTCATTGTTAGATCTGCTCAGGGTTACTCTGAAATCATTTGTCTTTGACAGGTGTGTATCACAACACATTTTTTCATACAAATCTCATGCCATTTGTGTAAAAGAGATAATATTACAGGCACATAAAGAACCTGCAGGTGTTACAGTGTGGTACAGCAAAGAAAGGCAATATTCTTGCCATGTTCTCAGTATCTTTGAAGACTGCTCAGATAGATCTATTGCTAAGTGCTGGCCCCAAATGGAAAATGAACTCTCCCTTTCATATTGCAGAAGAGGGCTAGGCGGTTAGTCATCTAGGGACAGGGTTTCTTGAACACCTTTATGGCTTCAAGAGCTTGAGACTAAGAGCCCTATTTTTGGAAGACTTGCTTCTGACTATCTGCTTGAGACGAGCTCACAGCCAAGCTCTGTGTCTAACATGTCCAAAGGATGCATCTTCCTAAACCACGTATTTTAGAAGATAAGTATTATAAAAGATACACTTGCTAGGAATTTCAGAAAATAAGATTAACAGAAAACGTGATGGATGTTTCCTTTCCTTTAACCTTTTGAGTAATAAGAAATAATCCATTGATGATACTGATTGTTCCCTGGTACTCGGCTGGCATAAAAAAATACTTTTACCACTTGCAGGGGTAAGAAAAGGCCTATTGCAACAACATACCAAAGATTAGTCTGGTCTATGCTGAAGAAATCTACAAACTCTTCTCAGGATTGCTGAGAAGTGAGCTCCAATGGTCCTAGCAGTATTGGAAGCCATAATCTAGACAGGTTGCTGATGACCACCGTTAACTTGGTGATTTTCAATTGCAGCATCTTTCTTACCTAGAGCTATATTGACAGCATATTGATGCAAGTGCTCATGTTTTACTATTGGCTTAATCAAGTTGCTCTCAGCTGTTGTAGGAAGGCATTGGAAAGTGTAAACTCTTGTCAACATTGCTATTGAAGCGATTCCCCTTTATAATGCTGAAGGCTTCTACTCTCTGGCTAAGGAAACTTGCTTGCAGCTGCCTATGCATGTGCTATTGAGATGTGTTCTGTTTAGAAGTCTGTTAGGTGACCTCCATCAAGTCACTTCCTCTCATGTCTGTTTCTTTTCTCAGCCTGTCGGTCTGGTGTTTAAGACACATGTTCTCTGGTGCAGGAAATTCTCCCACAGTGCCTACCATAGTGGGAATCTGGTCATACAGGGATCCTCTCCATATTCAAATAATACCAACAGTTGGGGAGAGGGGAAAAAAAACCTGAAACCCACAAACAACCCCCTCCCCCCAAAAAACCCCACCCTTTGAATTTCTTGAGCAGTGGAAGTAACGGAGTCTAGTTTTCTAGAGTTCTAAATCTTATGACAAAGTTCCCTAACACTTAAGAATACGTAACCTTCAGTAGAAGCTTTCCTTAGAGTTAGGACATGCATAAGATCTTGTGTGCATTCTCCAGTGCCTAATAAGGGGGAGCTCATGCTGGCGTCTCTCTTGCAGTGGGGGTATTAAAAGATCCCTCTTCTCTACCTGGCTCTTGTTTTCCTGAAACATTTAGAAGCTTCATGTCTCTGAAACCTCCAGTTCTCTATCACCTTGCTTGAAATTGGTCAGTGAATTCAGAAACTATTAGCTGGGTGTGGAGAGTGGAAGGAGGGGAGACAGGACACAGATTTGACAGTGTGATTACAAAGCCTCACTTCCGTAAGAAACTAGATTTAAAAAGAACATAAAGTGGGAGGCTTGGTCCCACAGCAGGTTATATGCTCAGCTGGATGGAGGATCTAAGAATTCTGATTTGTCAGTCTAGTGTTTTTCACCATCACTAGATCCACTCAAGTCTGATTATATCCACACAACCTTTGTGACATCTCTAAGGGAAAAGCCCCTCTCTGTAATTACCCAAAGTGCATTTCTAATTGTGATTTGAATTTGGTGCTCATCTGGCACTGTTCAGCATGCAATTTTTCTTCTCTTACTTGTTCAAAATGATTATTTTGCCAGTTATTTTCTGTTGTTACTTGCTGGCTGTGTGAAAGAGCCTATGATGGGGATATGTACTGCTAGAGAAGTTGGTGCTTATATCACTGTCAGCAGCTTGCAGTCCTGTCTCTCTCCTCTCACACATACATGCACTCATCATGAGCACTTGTGCTCAGAAAGAAAATGCAGACTTGGAAGTAAATTGCCTCAATAATTCATAGGCTTTATAGCCCAGAACAAATTATACTTTGGCTCTGTCATGAAATTCAGGTTGCAAATCCCTTTATAGCCAAGCTCGTTAACAATATAAGTAAAGTGGTACCTCTATAATGGCTTTTATAATCAATGCATTATAATCTTTGGAGAGCATTAAGTGGTAAACCTGCAGCATCCAGAGTGAAGCATCAGTAGGGTCTGGATACAGTAAGAGTCGAGAAAACACATTTCTTGTTCT
Organism: Aptenodytes patagonicus; assembly: GCF_965638725.1. Lineage (NCBI taxonomy): Eukaryota > Metazoa > Chordata > Aves > Sphenisciformes > Spheniscidae > Aptenodytes > Aptenodytes patagonicus. The sequence goes on along the minus strand of NC_134967.1, from coordinate 7,386,522 downwards.
GCCTTGCAGTTGCCTTTGTCTGCCTTGCTGCCCCCAACTAGCTTAGAAGAAGGTTTGGTTTGTTTGTTTTCTAACTGCATTTCAGCTTTATCAAATGCAGTTTTTGAGGGAAAAGAATCACTGCTGTTGCCAGTACTGATGAGTGGGACACTTAGACACGTGCAAAACCTGCTCACTTATAGAAGAAAATAACTCTCACAAAATCACTTTCCAGATTCTTGCTCTAAGCTGTCTCCTGGCTCTGATTCTAATTATCTTTACCTGTTGGAACTATTTTTGCTTAGGAAGACATTTACTAATTTTGCTGAAAATAGCAGAGGTTCCTTCCTTTAACCACAACTAAAATTCAAACTGTGAGAGAAACCTTTGAATCATATGATTCTATATTCAGAGCAGACTATGAAAACAAAGTATCATAGGGGAATTGTGCTCTATAAAAATGGAGAAGACAATAAATGTTTTATGAAATATTACATCCTAAGGTTAAATCCAATGCACAAAAAAAGCTTAGGTGCAAAACCACATCTCTGGGAAAACACTATGTTCTGGTCAGTCAAAATTTAGAATATAAAATGCCAGAGCTCTTTTTATCTTACTGAGGAAAAAAGGGGGCTGTAGAAAAGAACGCACACTTTCAAAGATAGTCACATCTTTTTAGAATAACAAAGCTCACTTTGGGCACTTGGAGAAAGGAGAAAATAAATTTCTATTTCAAATCTAGAAATGCCTGAATCTGCATTAAAATGCTTAACTTTTACTCACTTTTTTACCCTGCTTTCCCAAGTAGCTCAAAAAGGAAACAAAAAATAAGAGCCTGATGTTGAGCTCTGTGTGCATTGTTTTTACTCTTTCCACGCTAAGAGTTTATGGCATAAGCCACTTCCTTCCCACAAGTAAGGAAGTATAGTCCGAGGTCGAAGTATTGACCTGGAAAACCCAGCTCAGCTATTTGTTCTGCCACAGATTTCCCATATGACACTGGGAATGTCACTTAGTCTCTGCTGACCGCTGTTCCTGGTCTGTAAAACAGGGACTATAGCACTATCTTATCTTGCAAAGAATTTTGAGGATGAATACACTGAGCATGGGCTGCACTGTCATAATGAACTACAGATACACAGAGCATGATGAACTTTGTGTGGGACATGAAGCTCAGGAAAAAAACCTCCCTGCTCCTTCCCCCTCTTAAGGGGGGGAATCTAGAGAAGAAACTCAGGCAAAACAAACAGTGTGAGATTTAGAAATAGCCTCTGGACTTCAGGTGCCTAATCCAGTCATCATTACAACATTCCTAACTAGAGGAAGAAGCAGAGAGGAGAGAAATTTAAAAGACAAGCCCAGGATCAGTGCAAGATGCTTGATGGTAGGAGCCTTGTGACAGAAGCTTATCTTGCAAGATCGCTGACCTGTTAGGGATCAAATATCCTGAAAGACACCACCTCAGATGTAAACATGAAAAAGAACGTTACTTCTTTGTCAGTTTGTACAAGCACTTAATTTTTATAACTTTGATTTCTCTCTTGCTGAAACTCAGCCTTTGTTCTGTAATCTGTAATCTTTTGGTCTAGTTCAGAAGTCTCTGTAGTCTGCTTTCCATCCTCCCCACACTTCTCAGATCAGACTAGGCAAGAAGCTTTGCTCAGCTCCATGGGGCAAGAAATGCTCTTCTTTTTTACCACTGAACAGCACTTGCCAAGTGGCTGCATCTCCTGTCAAAAGGCAGTTGTCAGAGACACCACTGTTCTGTGAAGAAGGTAGAAGGAAGCTGTTCTGCACTGCACATAAGGTCACTTCAGCTCTTTTTAAAGGCAATATAATTGTGATTATTTTTATGGCCTTCTGGCTAGCTAGCTAAATACACCATATGTATTTGTAGGCTTGCCCCTCCACTTCTGTTATTCCGGCTAAACTGCCTTCTTCCACAAGATGGCATAAGCGAGCCTAAGTGGCCTATGTGAATGTCGTTTTTTCAGACACAGTGCTGGAAGGCAACACATAAACAGTGAACTAAATTTTGTGGGAAGATTATTTGGAGGACAAAACGTTATACCCTTTTATTCCTTACTTTAAAATTGCAGCTATAGGGTAGATTTCATCTTGCTAAAAGGTCCCCCACACCTGCTGTAAAATACTGAAATTCAACTGACTTGGGCCATGTGGGAAGTGAAAAAGCGTATGTTCCATTACTTTCACGGTAATATTCAAGAAAAATTCAGTGATAATGGGAAGGGCTATCTTTCAATCAAGAAACATCCTGGTATGACAGAATCCAGCTCTACCACAGATACCCTGGGCACATACCACTTTCAATGTCTTTACCTTTATTTTCCGTTGGCAAACAATTATAGAATCACAGATGTTGGAAGGTACCTTTGGACATCATCTATTCCAACCCTCCTGCTCACTAGGGGGTCAACTAGAGCAGCTTGCTCAGGGCCCTGTCCACTCTGGCTTTGAATTCTCTAAGGATGGAGATGCCACTGCGTCTCTGGGCAACCTGTTCTAGTGTCTGACCACCCTTACAGTAAAAGTAGGTTTTTTGAATGTTTGCGTGGAATTTCCTGTATTTCAGGTTGTTCCCACTGCTTCTCACCCTGTCAGTTGGTGCCCATTGAAAAAAGTCTGTCTCTGTCTTCTTTACGCCTTCCCATCAGGTATTTATACACATTGATAAGATCCTTCCTGAACCACCTCTTCTTGAGGCTAAAGAATCCCAGCTTGCTCGTCCTCTCATCATATGTCGGATGCTTCAATCCCTTAATCATCAAAATATTTAATCTCATCTTTTGTCCAACTTGTCTAAATCGTTCAGGAATTTCACCTGAATTTAAGTGTGATATTTAGTATGTCTCTACTGAATGTCAGCCTAGAATAAACAGTTGCATAAAGCAGACCATGGGAAATATCACGTGAGCAAGATACCTAATCACTCTGTTTACCTCCTCATACTGTGCTGGCAGGCTGCAGGCTTTGCTGATGCTACCTATGCAATGTTTTTTTATTGCACTACTTAGACTGACATTGCATCATCTCATACAGTGAGAGTTCAACACAAGCTTGTGATTACAGTGGTCAACTCAGTATGCTGCTGATTTGTGTCCCAATGGTAAGAAAATTGGCAAGACTAAATCAGACAAAGAGCAGAGGAGAGAGGAGATGCATCTACATGAACTGTTTAATCAGAAATGGATAAGCTGCTTGAAAGCAGGAAAAATAAATGCTATCTTCCTACTGGTTTGCATGGTGCTTTTGGGTGGAAGATGCTATACAAATACCCCTCCTGTGGGAGATCATGCATTAGAAGTACAGGAAATTGCCTGAATTAAAAAAAGAACATGAGGAATAATGCTCTTCCAGGCCAGAAAAGGAAGAGAGATTTCCTTTCCTTTCTCTAGTTTATCTCATTGTCACCAACAAGAAAACCATATTTCATCAGAGCATGCCCTTGCTCCCACAGGTTTCAATGAAATGATCGGTTATTGACAAAAATATTTGCCCTTGCTTTCTTAGGTGAATTGTAGCTAGTGATACTGTAAACCCACTGCTCAGTGCTATGCTGTAATAATAATAAAGAAAAAATCGAAGTTTCTGATTCCTACCTCTTTATTTCATAACTTATCCCACTACTGTAGGTACAACACTTATACACCAAAATCTCTAAGATTTAATCGATGTGCAAGATGCTAGGTAGCATGTTAACATAATTAAACAGAAAAAAAAAATCAGGATAACTTGAGCATCTGTGGGATTAGTTTGGTGACTTCTTCATCCATTTATAATTATAAAACATAAAACTGCAAGTGTGTACGTGTGTCTGATCAGTTGATAGTTCTATTACAAACAGCCCTTCTTACTTCTCACCTCCCTTGTTTGTCTGCTTAGACCTAGTCCTTTAAGATGGCCATTTGGTGCCTGTTTCTTCTGTATCTCGCTGTGCAGTCATTTTGCCCATGTACCTGTTATTAATCCAGATGCCCCAACTGGCTACTTCATAAGTCTGAAACAACATTCAGAGAAATGAAACTAAAAAAAGAGGGAGTTTCTTATTAGTCTGGAGATGGGGTGGGGGATGGAAGAAGCAACTGCTATGTCCAAAAATTAGTCATATTGTTCTTTATGAATTCGCAGAAACACATGAATCCCTAATCACAGGTGTGGATGCAGAAGGGTCAGTCTTCAAATCCTGGATGTCTGCAGTTCTAGTGATTTATATGTTAAGCTGTTGCTACATTGTCTTGAATTCAGGGAAGGCTCCAGTATAAAATCTCTGGCATAGGAAGTTCAGCTTCCTCTCCAGATTTCCTTCCTCCACCTCCTTATATGCAGAATAGCAGGGAACATATTTAAGCCTTGCCTGTGCTGAGTGAAAACTTTTATGACTGTAGAGCAGTTTGCATTTATACCCAACACCTTCAGCTGAAGTGTTCAAGACAGGCAGCACAGAAGACCGTGGTTCTTAATGACAAGACTTAATCCCAAAAATATCCTGAACTGTTGAGTTGTATTTTGTAACCGCACACAAAGCTGCGCCTAGTCCCTAAAGCAAATATGATCAAAATGGGTGATAAAGGTGGCTTTTATTGACATTAAATTCCACTTCCACAGTGAATTAAGCAAAACTCTTACTGATGACAATGAGGAATTTAGCCATAATGTAAATTTGCCACAGCTGCACAGTAAGTAAAACTATGGAAAACCAGGCCTGGATCAAGTCAATGCCTAAGCTATCACTACTTTTAATAGGCTAATTTCACTTCCTAGATTTTCATCTGGGCTTCAGTGTCCTTTAAAAACAACTTGCTAGACTCCAGGCTGAGGGCCAAGTCCAGTTGTCTAGTTTGACCCTCAGCTGAAATAGGTAGAAAAAAATGCAAACTACATTATAACAAAGCTCTGGAAGTGCATGTTAAGTATGCTAGGAAAATGACAATGTTTAAAGTGTGACACAATGCTGAAGACCTCTGAGCTAGGTCTGTAGAAACTGGCATATATGTATACATGCAAAGATCCTTGCTAGGATCACAGAAGCAATATAGCCATGGTAGTGAAGCACTGTACACCAGGGCTAAATTGAAATATGGCAATACACTGATGTAGCTTACGATGCTTTCAGTTCTGGAGTTTGCCTGTTGAGCTATCTCTAGGATGTGTGGCTATGCTACTAGTTCTTCAGTGTACTGTGTGTATATATTCCCTACAAGAATGTTCTCTTGGTATAACAAAACCAGCATGCTGTATTTGCAGAGCATGTATGACTAAGCTCTACCAAGCATAGTTTATTCCATTACCGACCTGTCTCCAGAACAGAACATGCTATATTGGGGAAAAGAACAGTAGCAGCACCTGCTTTAGTACCTTTCACCAGCATAGCTAGATTAGACATCCGTACAGCTGCAATATGAACAGGGGGAGAGAGGCCCAAACAGCTAATGGCTCATCGTGTGATCCAGAATGCAGACTATTCTGAGTAGTTATACTAGGAGGAAGACAAGCAGAGACCTATAGCTCCTCTAGCTGCGCTATGCCGCTGCCGCCTCCCCCCCCCCCCCCCCCAACTGAATCTTTCTGTTCCCAAGATCTCCCCTCACTTCTCTGACTGCCATACATATGCTGGCAGAAGTAAGTACACAGATCTGGTTTTAGCTGTAGCACAGGTTGAGCAAGTGCAGTATGGAAAACAAACTAATGCAGTCCATACAAATAGAGCAGAACACTGCCCTTGAATCATATTTGACAGCTTTCTTATGAGACACGTGTTACTAACATGCAGCCTACCACAAGGCTGGCAGAAAGTCAAAATCTGAAAGCATAAAAAGGGGAGTCACCTCAGTGCCAAATGCAATTGCTTGCTTTGGGAAGCAGTGAGTATTTAAAATCCATACCATGTCACCTGCTTATCCATACAAGAAAAAAGAATACAAAAAGAATCATTGAGTTTCAGTCACAGACACTCAAAGTAACAGAGATTAATAAATAATAAAGAGCAGTACCGTCAATAACAAATGCCAAAGGGTAATGCTGTATCTAGACGCATATCTGCTGACTAGTGCATATTAGTAAACCACATAGTGCTTTTAGCTTCGACTCCAACGTTAATTTTGGCAGTGGAAAGAGGTTTTATCAGAAGTACCCAAAATGTCATTCATCTTTATTAGTATTACATTTGTTATGAGGAATTAAACACCAATATAGAGCTATGGGGAGCTGCAAAAATTGAAATTGACTAATCTGATCATAAAAATAAATGAAACTCAAAACAGAAACTCACATTTTAAATGGTGAGAAGTACATTCGCTTCTTACATTTCTAATACTATAAGGTGTTACTGATAGGAATTGTTTTTCAAGGTTTGTTTTTTTTTTTCTCTAAGGTGTTCTTTTTAAATCACTTGCAAGCTAAATTATCTGTAGGTACATTATCACTGTAGCCCATAATCCATAGGACTAAAAAAGAAATAAAATAAAAGGTAGAAACATGGAGAAATGAAACCATTTGATTACTTTTTTGAAATATTTAATTCAAAGGAAACAAAACTGTTCTTTAAAGTACTATACAGTAATCTAAGCTGTTCAAAATACTGCAGTAAGTTCACTTATTTGAAATTGTCACCATATTTTTTTCTATTTTTAAGTGCTGAATAGCCTATTGATATGTCAGTCTTTCATAATGCTGAATCTTTTCTAGGATGTTCTAAAGCTTTCAGGAGTCACTGAAGTTAGTGGGGAATTTTACTTACTTGCAGGCTAGGATCCATAACCTCGAAATAGGATGCATCAACAATTCTCTAGAGTGTTCTGCTGGTGTTATATTACCAATGCAAATCCCTACTGGCACCAGTGTGGCAGAAGTCACAAAAGATACAATGGTCTTTATGTTTTATTGGATTAGCATAATACATATCAGTAATACAAGCCAGGATGCCGTATATCAGAAATAGTGTGGCCAGCAGGAGTAGGGAAGTGATCGTCCTCCTGTACTCAGCACTGGTGAGGCTGCACCTCGAATACCTTTTCAGTTTTGGGCCCCTCACTACAAGACACTGAGGTACTGGAGCGTGTCCAGAGAAGGGCAACGAAGCTGGTGAAGGGTCTGGAGAACAAGTCTGATGTGGAGCGGCTGAGGGAACTGGGGTTGTTTAGCCTGGAGAAGAGGAGGCTGAGGGGAGACCTCATCGCTCTCTACAACTACCTGAAAGGAGGTTGCCGCGAGGTGGGGGTCGGTCTCTTCTCCCAAGTAACAAGTGATAGGATGAGAGGAGACGGCCTCAAGTTGTGCCAGGGGAGGTTTAGATTGGATATTGGGAAACATTTCTTCACCGAAAGGGTTGTCGAGCATTGGACCAGGCTGCCCAGGGAAGTGGTTGAGTCACCATCCCTGGAGGTATTGAAAAGATGCATAGATGTGGTGCTTAGGGACATGGTGTAGTGATGGACTTGACAGTGCTGGGTTAACGGTTGGACTCGATGATCTTAAAGGTCTTTTCCAACCTAAATGATTCTATGATTCTAGACAGCATAACTCAGCCTAAACACACACAGGCAATATTATAGCTCTGTTGCTGAGCTTTTGTAGGTAAGAAATTTGTCAGCACGTTGCTCACAGTATAATATAAAGCCTGATTTCCAGCTGTTACAGTTCTCAAGTAAAAATGTCTTTAATCAAGCATCAAAACTCAACACACAATAATCACCTACGAATAGAATTTATTATCAGTTCTGAAACTAGTTTGTTCAGTTAATTGAAAGTTAAAGATTTTTGGAGAACACTGTTTCTTTATAGGTTTTCCTGCTAGTTTTGTGTTTGTTCATGGAGACCTGTTACCATTGGGGAAAGTGGGTGGTTTATGTTGCTTTGACTATCTATTTTTTGAATGTATTCCTTGACCCTTTAGAACTTCTTAGTCCAAATCTGTTTGTGTTTCAAGGTTTATCAAAATATTTCCCATCAAAATTATTTCTTTAATAAATATTTTGGCTTGACTAAGCAAAAATATACACGTAGAGGGGCTTATTTTTTTTCCATTACGTGTAATTGTCTTTGTATAAAAACTCAGTTTTGCTTGCTGTTTATTTACTAAAACGTTAATTCTTCCCAAGAGAGAAACTTTATACTGGCTCAAACACACACAGATATTTCCACATGCAAATCTTGCAAAATACAGGAGAAGGACTATAACTTTTCTCATCCCATATCCCTGCCAATGAATTTTGAATCCTATTTCCAGAGCTGAGAAACAGAATTCAGTAACAGCAGCAACAATAGTTAAAACTTCTTCATCTCTTCCAATCCAAGAATCTCAAAGTACTTTGAAAGTGTTACTGGATTAAGTTTTGTAATACCATTGTGCGCTACTATATCTATTCCCCATTGGTGCATATAAAGCAAAGAAGCTAAATAATTCATTCAAAATCAGCCTCCGCAGCTAAACCAAGAATAAAACTCAAAAGATTAGAGTTCCACTCTGGAATTTCAAGCCCATTTTCTTGAAGCAGCCATAACCCTTTTCTTTTGTGCTATATGGGGGAACTATCAATAAGACTGTTCTGCAGGCAGGATAAACTGTAAATGGATTTTTCTTTAAACAAGATAACCGACTAAGATAGCAAACCATGTATTGACACCCCCGGAGGGAGCTGAAGAGTTATAAAGATAGTGGAAGCATGGATAAGAAGAAAACTGAAGTTAGATTTCCTTTAAAGTAAATTACAACATTCATAAACAATTGTTAGCACCAAGGAGATGCTAAGATATGGTATTTGAAATGCACAGTATGGAAAGCTCTATATTGTATATAAAAACAATACAGCCCACATCTTATTTCCAGTGTTGTCAGTTGGAGTTATTTCCCTAAGAAATATAAGCCAGTACCTAAAAAACAAAAGTACATTTTATGGATTTCAACACAGAATTTTGTATCAAGCCAATTTGTGGATATCAGGGAAAAGATGGAATGGAATGAAATAAGAAAGTTATGTTACCGCTTCATAAATTTTTAAGATAAATTTATGAGAAACTATGCGTGTTCCTTTTTATGAGTGACTGAAGTTGCCCAGCTCATGGGAAGTAAGGCTGGAGTGTATGCTCACCTTTCTGTTCATGACTGTATTTTCTCTTGTATGTGTTGTTTTTGTTTTTTTTTTTTTATAACCAGCTTAAGCATTCAAGCATGCACAGTGAAATTCTGGCTGTTGAGACAGGGGTAAAACTCCTGCATATCATGTGTTCATGTAACTTAAAATCTCCTCTGAACTCTTGGAATAGTATTAGGTGGCCTCTGAAAATCAGACTCTACTAACTAGGCAACTGTCTCTGTCAGTTCCCTTGAGTATTGGCTTGAGAGATGTTTTACTTCATGTATGTTTTGTTTTGTTGCTTGGAAACCTGAATTTTATAAGCACATTTTTTTTCTAACAGGTGCTCACAAGAAAGGGTTTTGCGGAATCAGGATCTTTGCTGACAAGTGGTTTGAGATTTGGGATGTTTACTGTAACAGAATCCCAGAGGTAACACGAAAGCTCTCTTTGTAAATTAGAAGACTCACCCCACCCTCTTGTTCAAAGGATGTGAATTTTTAGAGATACAAGAAGTGTAGACCTTTGCTTGTAAGTTCTTTCATTCTTAGCAGCAACTGAACAGCAAGGTAGATAGGGGTCTTGAATGATCACACTTTGATTCCATTAGCTTGTCTTTTTGCAATTCAATTCTGTAAAGAAAATTCCTCCCTTCTGCTCTTCCCATGATCTTCATGAATTTCTCATACTAATTCCTTCTGCTCCGGTGAGTAAGGAAACGCAATATGCAGGTCTTTCTCAGAATCACTTTAGCCTGCTCAGGTTGTGGTTTAATGTACCATTAGAACAGGTTTGTCATGCAGCACTTTCCTGTTCAAGACCAGCACAGCAAGGAGTACACATAACTAGACCCACACACCATGGGACCTGATGACTGGTGATTCTTACTGCTTCTCTCACAACTTCATGCCCAGCTGTGTCACTTAACCATTTAGTATCTTCAGTCCCTAAAGCTCTTAGGGACACTTAAATAACAGCCTACATTGTCATACAGTCTATGAATAACCCCTACACACCTTATATAACATTGACACAGATTTTTCTGGAGCTGCTTCTGAAATAATAAGATTAGCATGCATTTTTTGTTTTTTGAGTTCTCTTCCACTGCAAGAACAGAATGGTTGGGCTGAATTCAGTTGCCAATTTTGCTTGATACGGATGATGGAAGTCTACCTATTTTTCAGACTATCTTTCATCATTTTGCTCAGTCCCAGTACACTTTCCCAAATAAATGCTTACTTTTGAAGTACAGGATGTAACCATTATTGAATCTACTCATTTTATTACCTATTGCAATTAAATTAATGACTACTGAACTTTCTAAGCATGCCTTATCCCTTTGCTGTATCACAAATAGGCTTTGTTTGACTGAACATAGATTCTCCAAGGACAGTGGTACAAGTCCCCCTACTCCAAGTATTTTTGCTTTATGAATGGAGCTTTTGTTTTCTGGATTCTGGAATCTGCAGCAGCACTGAAGTTTTCCTGCAACTGCAGCAATGAAATAAGGTAAGGCTCTTCGAAGGAACAGTGCTCTCATCAGTAATTCCAATGTTTGGTAGCTGCTTCACTAAGACACACACCTGTGCCTGTTTTCTGAAACTGCCATGTCAAGGATGGAAGAATGTTCTATGGGAATCTGACACATGGCTAGGTAAGCAAATTTCTTCTTGTATTTGGAGGTAGTTCTCGCAGGCAAACTTCACTGCAGGTCTAATGTGTCTGACATCATGGGAAGTTTAGTAGCTAGGCTGAATTCTCAATGTGAATTCTAAATTCTCATCATCTCCAGGCTACCAGTTGTTTTTCTGTTAGTTGCTCAATAAGACAATGATCCCCTTGAGGAAAGCCCCTTTAAATGGGGAAATAGTAGGCTTTAAGCTTTTACTTAAACTGCTTAATCAGCATTCATGCAACTGAAATGTTACTTAAAAGATTACTTACTTAAAGGAAGACCTACAGGTGTGCAGTTGGTTGTGTACACACATGTGTGTATATATATGTGTACACACACAGAGTGTAGAATCTGATCTCTAAGATTATTATAACAATGCCCTTTGTTGCCATTACAGCTGCAGGATAGGTGTCCATACAGGAAAACACACTTCCATTTACTTGCTTCTAAATATCTGTACACTTATTCCTTCAGTTCCACCTCAGCTCTGAACGACCTATGCTCAGTACAGGATATGAGATTTTGAAAAAGATGTTCATGCACTATTTTATATTCTCCCTTGTTCCTAAGCAATGCTTGCTGTGATTCAAGCCACTGCAAAGTCAGCTATGTTTGTTCCATGCCACTAAGAGATTTAATCATGTTGAAAAAATATCTATTGGCCCAGGTAGGGCAGCATCTCTGCCAGGAGCACCAAAGGACTTTTAAAAGCTGAGCTATGGCTTGCCAAGTTTAAAGGTACAGCAAAAAATGTAAACGAGTAACACACTTAAATATGAAGGAAAAACAGAACAAGACCTTGTACAATCGCCAGCACATGGAAAAAAGCTCTAATACAATTCTGATTGTAGGAGAAAAGCACCAAAACCCTATTCTTCCGGCACTCTCAAAATGGGTTTGTATAAATAGAAGGGGGGGGGGGGGGAAAGGAGAAAGTGGTTGGTAACTGTACAAACAGGCTCGGATCAGCCTTAAGACACCCATATATGTTTCAAGGTTGGAAGATGAACATATAGAAAAATTCGGAACAGAGCTTACTCCCAGCAGATAGGTTCTGTTATTTTGTTGAACAAGTATAAATATAGATTACAAAATTACATATTTGTATCACACTGTAAGATTGTATCAGTATAAAATTATGGCACTGACTGCAAGGAATACTAGATCCAGGTTCAAGCAACCCTAACGTTTCATCTTGCTTCCTTCCATAAATTGCTGGGTGTTAGTGGCTAAATAATTTCACATCATTATGCATCAGTTTCCTATGTCTAAGACAACAGTAGTGATACTTGTTGGCTTTGGAAAATGTTTCAAGGTATGCTAAACATAGCAGTTGCACTCAGGAACTAGGCAATAAATTTTTATGATTGTTGAAGTCAGATATGCTTATGGCATTGATCTTTAAATGGGTCACAAGGCAATAGGAACGAGGTTTTCCCCTGGAAATAAAACTACCTCAGCCAGAATTTATGAGAAAACAAGACTACATATAATGCCCTTTAGGACATATGTAGACCAGCGTATACTGTCCCCATACAGCTTATTCTGCCTCTGTCAAGAATGAGATACACAGTCATGTAATAGATTTACTGTGAGTGTAATAAGCATCATACATGTACATTGGTGCAGTAGAATTAAGTCTATAGGAGAGCTGTGGGCCTTCACAACTCTGTTCTACTTCGCTTACAGACAATAATGGATTTTTTTCAAAGGACTTTGAAATGACTTGCAGTCTCTTAACAATTCTGAATTAACTCTTCTTGAATCCATTTCACAGGTAAACCATTCTAATCCATACCATAAGTAAGAAGTTCAATATCATCTTCCAAGACTGTATTAGTTAGGAAACTCAGGTATATGGATTTTCCTGCCTTTTTGTCCTAAATTACATGAAGGCTCTCAAAACTAGTTTTCCCTACCTTAAAATCTTGTCAACTATACTCTCTTCAGACTATAACAGTTTTGCTAATTTTATGCTTTGTTCTCAGAATTCATTTAAAATATCTCTTTTGTTCCATAGTAATAGGCAAACTGAAAGAAACGGAGAATGCAGAATGTAACTAAGGAGACTGAGTTACTCCTACTTTTTCCTCTGCCAGGCCTCACTGAGTATTTCTATTCATTATGCTTTTACTTATTTATTTTCTTTAATGAACGATCTTGATACTCTGCTACCTGGGTCCTTGCTCAGAAAACAGCAGTCGTGATTTTTCCTTCAGTTGTTAAAGAACTGGCAAATAACAACAGGTTGGAACAGTTCTGAATCAGTTTAAAGTTCCTGATCCTCTGAATAGACTTGGGACTGAAGCACAGCTGATACTGAAACATTGTATAAGCTTCATTTAATTTTGGTGGAAAGACAGGAGAAACAAGGGTTCTGCATTGCTTTTGGGACCAAATGGAGCGAGAAGTACAAACAAGACCAAAATCACGTGAACATCTCTATGAATCTCTGCAGTTTTAATAGAATACACACTATAGGAAATCAAAGGACACAAAGGCAGACAAAATATTCTGGAATGGGAAATAGTGCTGGAGTGATTCTGGAATATGAGGGTGGTCCTTTGTGTTATTATTTTGGGTAAGTCCATTAGAAACACTCACCTGGGAAGTCACAAATAGAGAAGTAGGCAAAACATAATTACTTCTGTAGTATTTTTATACCATCTGAGCAGCTGTGCAATTTTGAGAAGTGCTGATTTTCACCCTTTCTTTAGAAAGCATAATTTATACCTGTTTGGTGACAGTTATTCTTTCAGAGTCCGGGTGCTTCTTGAGTTATCGTAAGAATCATGCAGTATATTTACTCAGATAACAATACGTAAATTTTGATTGTAACAATTCTATTTGTATGCAAAAGTGAATTACCTTCTAAGAAATTACAAAAATCCTGAAAAAACATTCAATAAAACATGAATATAGTATACTTCTAAAAAATGTGCAATGGCAATTTCATTTGCAAATAAAACCTGTACTCATTAATACGTTGGGGACCAAGTTACATCCTTGCTGCTTTTGTTGAACAAGAACACCTTCTCTCAGGACTATGCCATATCTGCCCTTCTATCTTTTTGCTTTTGAACAAGACCTCCTACTCCTGCAACATAAGAAAAGCAGCAGTTGCCTTTTTAACTGTTACACTGACAAAGAGCTGATACTGCAGTATTTTTGAAGGCATCCGTATGCGTTACGGCATTATTAAATGAGTGAATTTCACTGTTTCTAAACAATGCAATAAATAAGGCTTTGAGAGGCAAATTGCCTTACAAGTGGATTAGCAAAGGGGAAAAAAACAAACAAACAAATTTTAAGGTGAAGTTGCTACAGCTTTCAAAGGATATCATACGGCATGGTTACTTGTCATATGAGCTACTGGACTCAAAAATTCTACTGTACCCTCCAGCTTTGTGTTTCTAATTGCCTGACTATTAAAGATACAGCCATACATGTGACAGAAAGTGTAGCTGGGGTTCCTGAAGCAGTTCATTAACATAACCTGTCTAGTCCGCACATTCGATTGAAGGTTATTGCCTCTGAATAGGAGGAGATGTCTGAATAGGACACACATGGCTATCTGAGCCACTGAGTTTCATCATGTGGCATCCTGCAGATGTGAGACAAAGTTTTACAGATCTGATGACCATGATGCATAAGTGAGAACACCAGTATGTAGGAAACATTCCAGGACTTCCACTCCCTGGAAGTACTCCCTCTCTCTTACGCAGTGCAAGACCTTTGCAGATGAAGGAAGAAAAATGGCATTTTTGGTTTGTATTTCGCAAATATTTGAAAGCCTCTCAGTAGCCTTCATTTTTTACCTGTTGATGGCAGTCACACACATGTAAGAGTGAAAGCAGAGCCTGGAGGCTGAAAGCTAGAAAGCAGCTTTTGATGCATATGCAATTATTGGCTCTGTTTAAGCAGATGTCTTATTAATCAGGAGTTGGTAAAAGCATAAAACTATGCGTGGCATAATTGTTCCCCATTTGGAAAAGTTTTGTAGTAATACTGAGACAGCCATTTTTCATTTTAAAAACCAACTTCTTTGTATTCCACAAGAGGCTTGAAACAATGATTTTTCCATAGCCTCACCAACAGTCTTCTATAGTGGTGCTGTAACATGCAGGTTTTGAATGGCAGAGCAGCCTGTGAAAACAGGTGTTCTAGTAGCATACCAGGTATGACAGATTCTGGCTAGTTTTGTCATCATGTTTGAAACACCGGAAGAAACACACAAACTAGTGAAACTGCCTAAAGATTTATGTAATTCAGTATGCTCTCTATAAAGGGGTTAATATCAGATGATTGAGAAAAAGGTGGAAGACATTTTGCAACTGAGAACTATGGAGCAACCTGCTTACGGGGAGGGTTTCTTTAGATCTAAACCAAGCTTCAGGAGAAAAACTTCTATTTTTGCTTCAGCTGACCTAGTCCTTGCATATGTGGAAGCCTCAGGTTTGAGAAGTTTCACTATTTTGTGAAATTGAGAGAGTTACATTTCCCATCTATTTCAGGTATTTAATTTGCTTTGGTTACACTAGCTACTTCGAAGTGGGCTAACGAAAAAAACATAAAGATTTGGTTTTGTTAATTATATATATTAGATCTTCAGGTATTAGCAGATATTTTCAGCTAAGTTTTTAGTTAGAAACAATTTTTTTGTAATACACAAACAGATAAATTCATACATCAAATAAGTCCACTTATTTCTGGTGATTTGCACACTCTTCCACTGAATACTACACTCTAGGACAGTTTCTGTATGTATCTGTAAGTGCATACAAAAAACCCAAAGATTAAAAAAGAAAAAGAAATTTAAAAAATAAAGATAATGCATATACAGTAGCTTCCAGCACAGGACTATATGAAGACATCAGAATTAAACACTGTGTTGCACACAGTAATGTGTGATTCTTCTGAAAGATTTTAAAATGCAGCAAAACTGATTTGTCCAGTAAGATTTACAAAACAAAACAAAAAACCCCACCCACCCCACCTGAGACAACCCTCCACCCTGTGAACAACCAGTTCCAATCTTCATAATCCCTCTTCATAGTAGTAGTATATCTATATATCAATCAAATTTTTCACTGGAGAATAAGATATAATTACATCACTGGATCAGAAACAGGAACTACTGCAACATTTGTATTTTTACAAAATAGGTGTGGTGAAAGAATTAGTTATGTGTATATGTGGTTATACTCAGCATGTATAAACACATTTGGCCAGTTCAGTTTCCTTACCCAAATTCCATGGATTTAAAGGGGTGGCAGAGCACAGACCTGTGGATAGAAATTCCCTTTAGCTCTCATAAAACAGAGAATGCACAAAAATTAGAATGCAAAAAAAAATTAGAGATTCCTAGGAGAGGATAAGATCTGAATATGTACTTTATTAAAAAAAAAAGTTTAGGTACTGTAATTGTCCCATTACTAAAAGCATGTAAGGGAATTATAAAGAAGAAAAGCAGTAAGTATTTGTATGACAAGGCACGTGCAATGGGAAAAAAGCATGCATTAGTTTATGATGATTTAGTTAATTCATACAACAATTCTTCTGGTCCAATAACAAAATCTCAACGCCACCACTCCCTCGAAGAAACAAAATGTGATTTACTATTTGTTATGAACCTCAGAACATTATTTTTGTTCCTTACAGAGATTTCTTCTGTATAATCCAGTGCTCGCTGAAAATTTTCCACAAAATCCCATAAGACTTATGAATTTTGCTTAGCCAAACAAGGCTTTTCTTTTTTTTTTTTAATCCTCCATGGATCATACTTCCCCCCCCGATGTAGTAGGTGGTCATTCTTTTCCACACAAATCGTGGTGTATCCCCAAAAGGGCATCTCTGCTATGCATAAAAGCAATCTCTAACTAAAAAAAAAAACAAAATAAAAAAATCATGCAACTTGCCTACTGCAAATCTCCCTGAGACTTTTTGACTGAAATATTGCAGTAATGTGTGTAACTGCTTTTGAAATCTCTAGAAAACTTTGCAAATATCTAATAAACTTGTGGTGTTTCTTAAGCACTTATGTTTAATCAGTATTTTGCAGATAGGAATGCTAGATGAATCTCTAGCCCCAATCTCAAGAACATCCCCAACCTGCATACATGTGGTTCCACAGATTTTAATGGGGTAATTTCTGTCCACAATGTACATGCATGCATATTTCTTTCAGGGGTGGAACAGAAATTATTTCCTCATGGTTACTGAACAGAATATAAGTAATTTGGGACTATAATTCAAGAATCCTTTATTCTAACTGCAGTAAATTTCTTATTTTGTTATTTGTAAATCTCAGGGCAAAGAATTAAAGCTTTAGCACAGTATACTGGTTATTTAAAAACAAACATTCGATTATTATAAAACAAAGGCTTAACCACACCAGGATCTAATACTTATTCATAACAGACAACCTGAATAATAGCCAACCCACTTCACTACAGTTTAATCAGCAAACCTATTCTTTCTCTTACTAATTACAGGTAACCACGCCTACCTTCCCAGAAAGCATGATGGCAAGTAACTGTGTTAAATTCTGGAGAAACAAGCAACTACTAAGGGGGGAGTTTGCAGAAAAAGTATTGGTCTCTTTAACCTGTTTTGTTGTTGTTGTTTTTTTTAAATTTTATTACAACATATTCTTTCTGGATAGGTTTTTAATTCAAAATTTGCTATAATGCCATGGGGTTTTTTACCTTTTATTGAAAACTTACTTGGGTAGTAAGGTAATCTCACCTCTTAACAAAGTATAAACAAATAGGAGGGGAAAAAAATCCCAGATTTAGACCAGTTGATAGGAGAAAAAGTGATGCAATACTGTACGTATACTTACTTTTCATTATTAAGTAATAATGTTTTAGTATGTGAGTGCTGGTGTGAAATGATTCCATCTTGGTGACATCTGTCCTGCCTGGCTTACGTGAGGCCCAGTCTGTAAAACAGAAATTGCATTTTTTTAATGTTCCCTTATTTTTTGTTTGACTTGTTCTTTTCTGCAATGCCTTCCAGAGCAGAGATGGATGCTCATCCTGTGAGAAGAATATGAAAAGGCGGCTCTGGAAACTGGCCATGCAAGCACCCTTATAAACGACATTAGCAAAGAGAAGCCTACTGAATTGTCACTCGTTGTCAAGTTCCTGAGAGAAAGATGGTAATATAAAGGTATTTACTGCTTGCTAGCCCTCTTGCGAGTAGCGTTTTAAGACCTCCGGCCCTCATCCCCGCCCTTACTCGTGCTCAGCAGTCCGGAGTTCTTGCATTCAACCTTGTCTTACTCTGGTGAAAGGGTATCTGCTCCTTCTCCGAGCCCTGCTCTCTCTGGGAGATTCTCTACTTAAATAACGTCGTTTGTGGGGTTCTGTTTTCGGGACTCTTTTTCTTTTGTTCACGCCAGGCTTTTAAATACTCGTTTGCGGCCTGGCCGCGGCGGGGCAGAAGCGAAACACCCCCCCCCCCCCCCCCCCCCCCCGCGGCCTTTGTTCGCGCTCGGGGAGGAAGCACCCGGGAGCGGGGCCGAACCAAACCACGATGGGCGGGAGGCGGCAGACGGGCAGTCGCGCGCGTCCCCCTTCCCGCCGCCTGCGGGGCTGACTGACTGACTGACTGGAAGGGCGTTGCCCGCCTGCGCGCGCGCGGGGGGGCCCGGGGAGCGCGCACCGTGGCCGCGGCCCTCCCGGCCGTGCTGGCGGGTCCCCGTCGAGGCAGCGAGGCCTCCGGCGCGACGGGGCCTGCGCTCGCCGTCGGCGGCGCCGCCCGGCAGGGCGGTGGGGGTAGGGCGGGGCGGCGCCGGGGGCCGGCGGCGGGGCGGGGCGGGGAGCCGAGCCGAGCCGGGGTTTCCCGGCCGGGCAGCACGGGCGGGGCGGAGGGGGGAGGTTAACCGCGCCCAGGCTCTCGCTTCCCGATGGCTGCGGGGAGCTGAGCGGGCACCCAGCGAGCGAGGAGGAGTCGAGACCCAGCGACACCCCCCTCCCCCGCGGCTCTCCCCTTCCGACTCGACTCCCCGGCCGGCGCTGCTGCCTACCCGGGACCATCCGGGCAGAGCGCGGGCGGCTCCCCTTCTCCTCCGCCCCCTCCGCCGCCTCCTCCGCCCCCCTTCCCCTCCCCAGGCCGGTGGGACGCGGGCAGGAGCCGCGGGCGACGGACGTACCGGCCCGGTTAATGAGCAGCGGCCGGAAGGGCAGGTAACCGTCTGAGGGGGGAGACAGGCGGCGGGTGGGGGCGGGGGGTCCGCGGGAAAGCCTCGTCGCCCTCCCCTGCGCCTTCCCGCCGCCGCCCGGCTCGCCGAGCCCCCGGCCCCCTCCCGGCCCCACCCTGAGGCCATCTTCCCGCCGGCGGCGGCCCCGGCTCCCCCTCGTCCCCGGTTCCTTCTTCCTCTGTGCGGCTGCGCCCGTCCCCCGCTCCCCTCCCCCGCTCTTCCTCCTCGCTGCCGCACTTCTCCTTTCCCTTCGTCCTCCCCTTCCGCCGCTCCCTCGGTTCTCGCGTCGCCTGGGCACCGGGTTGGGCCCCCCTCGCCGCGGCGGTGCCCTCCTCCTCGCCCACCCGTCCTTCACGGCCCCCGCAGGAGAGAAGGGCGGCTAATGGTTTGTCCACCTCTTAGCATGGCGGGGTTGGAAATAGCCCCCCTCCCCCGCGCTTCCCCACCTCCTCGGTGCTCCAGCTTCCCCTAAAAAAGAAGTGTGTTTGTAGCTGGAGGAGGAGGAGAAAAAGGTGGGGGTGGGACTGATTCTCTCTTCAAGGCTTTAAGGCGAAAAGGGAGGAGACCTTGGATCTTGCGGGGTTCCATTTTTAATTATAATTACGCTGTAGTGGTCTCTGTTAGGCGGTTTGGGGTGTTTTCTTGTACGCGTTAAGACACAAAAGGCGAGTTTCCCGAGCGATCCAGCCGGCAGAGGGAATATTTGGAGAGAGAGTCAAGAAAAAGCTATGGTGTGTCTGCTGTAATGGTGGAAAACTGATTGAGAGGAGACGGGGGTGAGACAAACAGGGTAAGACTGCTTCCAGCAGCCCCCAATCCAGTGAAGGGCTCGCAGATTGGATTCATGCTGTGTATACTGGGGGAGGGAGGGAGGGGTAGAGAAGGTTTTGTTCTCTTTAAAATCAGAACCGAGGATGGATTTGGACCGCAGATTTGTTGTTCCCCCATGTATTACGGTGCTGCATATTTTTGTGTGCCCGTAGCAGCAATAATGAAGATCATGGAGGGTGTTTGCTACAATAGAAAAATGGAGCTTTCTCCTCGGAAATGTTGTTAAAAATATTATTTCAATTCCCAGCTTATTATTGAAAGTATTTCAGTATTATTTTCTTTTATTCATACAAGGGATATTTACAGTGTAGGATTTTTAATTCTACAGCTTTGTAGGAAATGAAGAGGTGTAGAGTCTTGTATGTAAATATGAAAGAGACGAGACGTTTTATTAAAAAAAAAAAAAATCTTGTCCGGAAGAAAATCAGAATGATATAGAGGTTGTTGTAAGATGTCAATTTATCATTCCTGAAGATGAACTGAAATTTTAACGAATGTGATATTTCATTATTCTCCGACAAAGTCATGGTTGGGATTCGTTATTTTAAATAAGGCATCCTAGAAAGGATGCCGACTGCCACGTTATTATGTATTGTCTCCACAGTAGAAAATAGGAGGAAAGGACTGTAAATGTAAGGCTTAAGTGATTATTGAAACAGCTTTTGAGAATAGTTGGCTCAACTTGGAGAGGTGATTTAAGACTGAAAAATTAAACATTTTGTTGCTGTAAAATATCTGCACCTAATCGTGAGAGATTTACCCCATATTTTAAGGTGATCTGCTAAACACAAGGATGTGAATCACGACAAAATGCTGTCGATGTGTATGTGAAATACATGTGAGAAAATGAAGATATTATATTAAGATCTAAATTTGTTCTAAATGTAATATATCAGTTTATTTTTTTCCCTTGTGTGCTTTAGGAGAGGAGAAAGAGAAGGGGTGATAATAGTGTAGTTGTTTTGGTGGCTGCAGATTAGGCAGGGTGTGTGTTTGATTTTCTTTTTGCTGTGAATGAATGGATCTTTCTGTGCCTGGGCCCAATAGCTGCAACAAGATGGCGTTTGCAGCAAGGCAGCTCTCATTTTTCAACTCCTCCTCACCACAGCTTTGCCAAACTAGATCTTATTTCGTAACTGTATTTTAGATTTACTTTCTCATTCTCTTTGCTTTCTTCTTTTTTTGGGGTGGGGGTAGGAGGAGCATTTGGAAGGTTGTTGCAAGAAATCTGTGGGTTTTTTTCTTAATTTTTGTGAGCTTCTCCAGATAGGAACTAGGTGGGAGGAGTAAATAGTTTTATTGAAATGTTCACATAGGCTCTTACTGGATAAAGGGGTGACATGATTTTCTTTTTTACCTCGCAGCGCCTGCTTAGTACCATCAAAATGTTCTTGGTTTTTATTAAGCCTGTTGCTGAAAAACAGTATTTTAAACCTAGAGCACAGGTATACAAAGACTCTGCTGGGGCTGTGTACTGTTGCTGGTTCTCTACTAGCCAGGTAATCATCAGACCCCGTGCAGACAGTTATCTTTCTGTAATACAAGAGTCTCCCATCTGCTTCAGAATGCTTGCAATTTCTGGAGGCTTTTAAAACTGCTTTTGACCCAGAATTATTGTCATACTCTAGGTAAATGTTCTTTTTATGGGAAAGAATAAGAAAGGTTTTGGGGATATTATAACAGTTCTGGGTCTGTGAAGTATTGTATTTTAAAATGATGTTACAAATTTCTAAAACCTTTTATGTGTGGTTTTTAGTATCTTTTAAGAAAAATGGACTTTCAGTTCGTAACTTTTATGATATTTCACTATAGTGCCAAGCTTCTTAACTTTGGTAGCCTAAATAAAATAGCTTGGTTAATAATTGATATACTGGACTCAGGCTTAAAATAATACACTACTGAGGAAGAAAAATAAGAAATGCTTGTTATGTCTCTTGTATTCAAATGACCTCCAAACCTTTGGTAATATCAACCTTTCTAGTACTGTTTATCTATGATTTAATGTATAATCAGTTGTTTGTTAATTTACTGTAATAGCCCAGCTGTAGTTCATACAGAAGGAAGCTAGGAAGCAGAAGAGCTAATTTGCAGTTGAGGCTTGTGCTGTTGGTTTGGGTTTTTTGGTTTTGGGGTTTTTTTTGGTTGTTTTTTTTTTGAGCAAAAAAAAAAAGCTGAAATTAGCTGAATGCATTTTACTTCTCTAGTATATCAAGAACAATTTTTTAATCAAGAATACTTGTCCAATAAACTGTTAGTTCCATTTGATGGTACTTTTAATGTGCTGTTGAACTTGAAACTAGTTGTGCAGTTTTTTTGGTACTGCTACTTTGGCCTTTCAGTACAGGATCAGAAAGGAGTAGGGTGAAGTGGGGTTCTGTACTGTGTAAGATAAATTGCATTTATCCTTGTTTAGTCCTTGCAGCTGCTGGGTCAGTACGTAGCAAGCATCCTACTGTGAAATCTTCGGCAACATGTAAATTTATAATTCCGCAGTAAATCCTAGCAGAACAGTTTTTAAATCACCTCCATACCTCATGGACATCTGAAAATGTTGTATTTAGTCTTAATGGGAATTTCTCTTGTGTAAGTAATGAATAAAGTTTTGTATAATTAGGAAGTGTGTAGAATTTTGTGTAGCGTTATTCTTAATATCATCCAAGACTAAACACTCTACAGCTATTAAAAATTTTAAACCTAGAATAATTAAACTAATGTACTTAGAATAAGAAAATCCTTCAATTAATACAATTACTTTCAGAATCCTTTAATTACAGTAGAAATATATATCTTTTGTGTTTGTAGGATGCCTTTTCCTGAAATTAAGCAAGATGATGTTGGCTGCAGTGTGTAATAACTTCCTAGTGCTTTGGAGGCTTCAATTTGGTCATGTGGAAAACAACTATAACTGTTTCTTCTTCCATAGTTACTTAGTTATGATTTCTCAATCAGTGTGAAACAAGATGCCAATTCATATGAAACTTGTGTTGCTTTTGTAGATTCTTGTGATGCCTCTTGCTGTAGTTAGGAATGTTAAGGAAGTGTTACATTTTGCTAGTTTTGTAGTTAGTGCAATAAAAAAATTGGAGTTGCTTGCTTTCTGTGAAACCAGCAGGAGATTTGTCTTCTGTATGTCGGGCTCAGCTCATGTTTTAGTCAGTGAATTGGATTAAATTCTTACTGTCCATGGATTTTGGCTCTCAGCTTTAGTGGATTGGTAATTGATATTCTCAATTTTAATATCCAGTTTTAGCCATATGGCATACCGTATTGTTTCAAGATTTGCATTTAGCGCTAGTTTGTTACTAGCAAGTTGAAATGAGAAATCATGCATTCAAGTGGTTGAGTTATGCCTAGGTGAGTTGTCTCTGGAGTCTCTAATGCCTATGTTCATGCCAGTATTTTGGGTATTTTTTTTTTTACGGTATTTTACTGGTTATGTTGGGAAAAAATCTATAACCTTGAAAGCAACTAGCTTGTGTTAATGAAATGTTTCTTAAGCATGTGATTGAAGATAAAGATAAAGATAAATTTTTTTAAGGGAGTCTCTTCATTGCTTGAAGTGCAGACTCAAAATGAAAAGAATACATATTCCATTCAAAATGTTTTTTTTCTCCCCACTGATAATGTTGGAACTAGTATTAGCCAAGGTCGTGATAAAAAACAAAAATACCCCCAAGCCCCTATGCTTCTATTTAACATAGTATCTCAATTTATTATTTCTTCACAGGGTGTCTAGTATGCTGGGGATTTTGTGTGCGTGGATTTGTTTTTCACCAAACAGAAATGTATGCAGAATCCATAGATACTTGAGCCAACTGGTAGTTCAGCAGAACATTAAGAGGTTTTTAAAAGCTTTGAGCTGGCTATGAACAGTACCTTTACTTTAGATGCCAAAATAATCAATGTAAATTACTGTGGAAGGCTTCCTAGTACAAAAATATGGACACTCCAAAATAGGTTTTGAAGCAGAATACTGCATTTTTATTAAAGCACTAGAAGACTTCTAAGTAGAGAGAAAGGAGATGGTTAGCCTTTGAATAAAAATACGCATTTAAGAGTATTTTTGGGAACATAAAAAACAACAAACAAAACCCCAGATGTTCTCAGTCTGTTTTTGTAACAGCTGACCTTCTAAAATGTGTTCTTTACAATTAATATCTTGTAAGACTATATTCATTTGTATGAAATGCTTGTGTCCATTGCATTTATTAGGGTGGTATAGAATGTGTTATGATTTGTTAGTCTCTTGAAATCTAATTGAATATTTCTGTTTGTCTGGAAGACTGCAGTTGGAACCTTGAGTGTACTAGGTACAGGGGGTAATGTTTGCCTTTCCCAGTATATTCTTAGACATCCAGGAATCTTCTTTCTTGAACCCAGCTAGAGAGTAATGACATGACAATATTCATGCATGCCATCTGGAAACAGCTAAGATATGGTGTTGCTTGCTATGTATATCTTATGCTCAGTGTTACTGGGGATGCTTTAATTAGATGCCTACATGATAATTTGTATGTGTAAGCCAAAAAAATATTTTTGGGGACATCATGGAAGTGTAATTTGTAGGGAGTCTTGGAAATCGTAACTTTAAATTCTGCCCAGGATTTTCAGCACTGGCCTGAGCACTCAGTTGTTTGGTTCTCAAAATTTTAAAGTGGCAGAAAATAAGGATCCCACACAAAATGTTACACGTTGACCTGGCTCTTGACATTTTAGTTCATTGCGGGGGGAATGACATGACACAGGAATAAGTGCTTGAGAAAGCAGTTACGAAGCAACTACTTCAGTTGTTTAGATGTTGCCAGATTTGAGTCTTGTTAAAATCCAATACAAATAACTATAGCAGGTTTAAAATAGCAATGCTTTAGAAGGTGTTGCAGGCGTTCAGAAGACCTGGCTTTGGATTAACAAATAGGTTACCCTCTGTCAGCTATGCCACGGTAATTATCCATGCCTGCACTCTTCAGATAAATGCAAGGTTATTCAAATAAGCATAGCCCTTTTTCATGGGTGACAAAATTAATCCAAATATCTCGAACTCAGCGAAGGCCGAAAGGATGCATATAGATGACTCCTGTGGTCAACTAATGTTGGAAACTTGCTCATGAGTCTGAGCCCTGTTTGGCTTGTGGGCGAGCAGAATCTGTAGGTTAATATCAAGATCTCCGAGATTTCTTGCTGACTTGAATACTTGGGTAGACTTGTTTTAAAATTATTTTTTCTACATATTTTTGGCTTAAGAATTGTTGAAAACAAGGTACTTTTGTCACTTGTCACAGACTTATGAAGAGAAGAGCTATAGTTATTTTTTATTTGGTGGGACTGAAGGGTTAAAATTTGATCTTTCTGTGCTGTGTCTGTTTTGGAATCCTAATAATGGATAGGTGAAAATGAGGCTGAAGACATGAAGAAGGTGATCTGAGGGACCTTAAAGGAGGCAAGATGTAAGGTAGTTCTGTAATTGACGGTGGTAAAGATAGGCTAAATCTAAATATGATATGAAAGTAATTTGAAGAACTTGATGAGAGGAAAAATTAGTAGCAGATAATAAAGTGAAGGGAAAGAGAGTGATTAAAAATCTAGTTGCCATTTTAATGTGAAATTTAGTTCATTTCTGTAAGTAGTTTGCGTGAAACTTAAAAATACAAATTCTTAATGAAGTAGAATTTCAGCCTGTCAAATCACTGCGATTTCTAAAGGTTATATGTGTAGAAAAGAAATACCTTCTATATGTTATAAGGATTAATTGAACTGTAGATGGCTAAATATTTTTTTTCTCTGTGTTCCTACACTGGTCTGAGGAAGGTTTGCCTAAAATTTCTTGCCAGTTATGTTTATCATGTTTTTCTCAGATGAGAATATTTTTGATGTCGTCTTGAAAACTGCAGTAATGCCTGCCAGCACTCCCAAAAAAGAAAATATTAATTATCTGTAATTAGATGGATTAGATAATTTTTTGTAGCTTTATGTAATGCAGTCCTATATTAAAAACTATGTAAAGATTTTTGTCACTATTTTCGGCTCCCCCCCCCCCCCAGCAAAGGGGGGGAAAAAAAGCAAAACCAAAATACTTCTCTCTGGAACTCCTGCATCCCATCTATCAAAGCAGTTGTGAATATTTTACCAGTTCAGGTATTGGTGATGATTTTGCTCATCCTTATTACAAAATCAAACTGTATTGACTGTGGGGGACTAAGTAAGAAATTTTGCAAGGCTTTCTATATGACTTTCAGAAAGACAAACACCCACAAAGTTGACATCACTGACAGGAAAGCAATGCCTTACTTCTGTGGCTTGTTTTTTCTTCTGTTACAGTAGGCTTAATTACAACAGCTGATGCCAGTTATTTTCTTTCTTTGTAAGAAAGAAAAAGAGTTTCAGCTCAACTATTGCAGGTGAACTGTTAATTCTATACATCTTTATTTTCTTACTGCTTTTCTGGCCTTCTTGCCTCTCTTGGGCTAGATTTAGGGAACCATCTTAAAAGTCTGTTCAGTAATATGTGCTTTGTGTTCATCCTGACATTTTAGGATTTATTGAAATCTTTTAATAAATACAGGTTATCTAAAATTATTTGCAGAACCATGAAGTTATTTGACAAGCTGGGTGGGTTTTGGTTTTTTGTGAAATGTCGAAACAAATTTCCAACACTGCTCTGACAGAAGAATTTTTAATTGTGCACTTCAAAATTGCAGTTTAACCTCCATGGAAACCAAAATATACGTGCCCAGTGTTAATGGTGTATGCTTTACTGTAAGGACTTTCTCATTGGGACATCTGTGGTAACACAGGGTATATTTTACCAGACTTCTTTTGCTGAGGGTTACTGAGCAGGCTGTTGAGCTTCCAAATGTTTTTGGAGGTTGTGTGGTACGCTTGTAACTGTCCAGATGATGTGCCTTGCAAACTACTGCCTGAGGTGTTGCTGCCCTTTTGTAATTGGTGGGGAACATGGCTTTCTTCTGGAAGTAGAGTAATTGAACTGCCCTGGTATACTCTTCTTTTAAAATCAGAACACTTTGTATTCAGTCCAACTGTTTGGACTTTTGTAGGTATTTGAGGGATAGCAGGTGGGTCAAAGCTCCAAGGTTAAAAGCACACAGAAGATGGTATGAATGTGCCTTTTTTGTTGATGCAGAGATCTTAAAAGTTAATGTTTGGTTATCTTCAGTAGTGAAATTTGTAAGGCCAGGCAGAAATGTTCACTCTGTAAACAGCATTGACCAGAAGTTCCCAAACCTATTTCTTAGTTTGATATGTGCCCAATACTAATATTTTCTAGTAAGATCTTTGTGGTGAAAACTAGTGCAGTAAGTCTGTTTTTGCCATATATGTAAAGTTCTGTTCCATTTAAGTTTATTTAAATTGTTGAGCTGATACATCTTAGTTAACGCCAACTGGTTCAAGGTATGTGTTGAACATAGCAATGCTTGATTCTCTAAAAAAAGGTAAACTGATGTTTCAGTATGTAAAATACCATGACTTATAACTGCATAATACAAAACTTAGTGTATGTTTTGTTTCCACTAAATGAAGTAATAGTGCTCAGCAAAGCAGGCCTACGCATGCTTCAAGATGTTGAGAAGAAAACCATTTATGGTCCTCTTGGATTTTTCCTGTTTAGTTCCCAAAATTGTTTTCTTCAGATGGCCTAACAAATGTGTTTGGAGGGTGGTAATTTTTTCTGTTTGTCTAGAAAAACAAAGTAGACGTGATAGTCTGCTGAAACCTTTGGTACTCAAAATAAGATTATACTGTACTAATTAGAGAGCTCTCTTTGTTGGAACACATGTTTGATATTCATGTTGCACATTCTTTGTGAAGTAGTAAAATACTGAAGATACACTGTTGCCTGTTTAACAAAGGTGTTGTCTGTACAAAGATCAAGAACAGTTCGCTTGATGCTTATGGCAATTTAATTGTGCTTCAGGTTACTAAGTCCTGGATTTCACTATAAGTTGTCAGATAGTATCTGGATAGTGCCTGAAAACTTACTGGAGAAGTTAATATACAGTACTTCGGTTAAAAGACTGTATAATACTTAAAGTAATATTGAACAGGAACAATTTAACAAATTTAAGATCTTGACAAGTAGTGTATCTTTAATAGATGCTTGCGAAGTTGGGCAAGTTTTTTTTCATGCATGGAAACTCAAATGTCATAGAAACTTTGGGCAGTGAAGTCAAATTGGTTAGTTCAACTTACTGTCTTCCTTTATTCTTGTGCCTATAGACAATAGGTGAAGCTTCAGCATTTCAGGAAATACTTTGGTTTGTCCTACAAAAAGATTCATTGCTGATATATGGGGGAAGTGGAACTTGTGCAGAACCTGCATTTGGGGCTTTAATATCTGGGCACAGTAGTTCAGTTGTGAGTACTTAGGTATCTGATTATTCGAAGTCTCTCAGTCTTGAATTTGACATACTACAAACTCAGGATATCCAAGATTCAATTATGTAATGATTTCAAAAAGAAAAATCTGTATCCTTATAACCAAATGGTGTACAGTATCTTGAAGAAAAGGAAAAAACATCTTAAAAACACTATAAACTCAGAAACTTTGAAAATAGAATGAAGTTCTTCCAAATGTTTTGGAAATCTTGGGCAAGTCCTTAGATGTGAGAAGGTGCCCAGTAATCTTCATGTTTGCTTCAAGTCTGGCTCTTCTCTCTTCCCTTTAACTATTATTAGAAGATGGAACTTGCTAAATTGGGCATTGGAAATTCCACTTTTTGTTTGCTACCCTGGGAATCAAATATAAAGCATTTGAACAGGTTTTCTTGAAATAAGATGGGATGTTAAGCTGTATTGCCTAGCTAGCAGTGACTGCCACCTTACCTGGATACATACCATGGAGAATTCAAGATTTAGTTCATTTGGTTTTGATTTCTCAGTCTAATTTATCCTATAGTAATTTTTTTTGTTCCATATCCTTGCAGTTGTGAATTAAACTCAGAAGGGCTCACTCTGGGGAAGCCAGCTATTGCTGCCCTCTTTCACAAAAGGTGGCATAGACATCTGCTGTTCAGCAGCTGCCTTGCCAGTTCGCAACTTCGCATGTTAAGAAAGCCAAGATGGCAAATAGTTTATTACCATGCACCGTGCTGCAAAACTGTGATAGTTCGGCTTCTAGTTAATGAGCAGCTCGGCTCTTCCAGAAGATGAAGGAACTTATAAAAGCAAGCTGAGGTGGAAGCTGGAGTAGGAAACAACAATAACTGTGTTTTTCCCAAGTCGGAATCCTTAATATTCCGTATAAGGGGGAAGTGGCCTGTCTTCAAAGCGCTCTCCCTTTCTATTTTTAAAGGACCAAGTTGATATATTGTCTACTGCAGTTAGTGTGTTTTCTGTTCTAAAAACAAACTCAAACCCACCCTCTCCTCAAAAACCTGCATAATTTTGCACAACAGTAGTGTCCAGGGGCTCCAAATAAACATGAAGCAGTGCTTATATAAAGGGGGTATGCAGAGGATCAAGGAAATCGGTGCAGAACCTTAAGAGTTACAGATTTCAACTAACCTTACTGGCTGCTGGCTTTGTTAAACAGACTTTGCTTTTTTGACTTCACTTTGCACATATTTTTTTTCTCTAAAATAGATCGGATTGTCTTCTAATGTTTTCATATTTGTCTTTCTTAATTGATTCCCACCCTGGCTCCTAACCCTAGTAGTACTTTACTTGTTTTCTTTTTATTACATTTTCCTCTTTATTTTGATCACCTAAGCAGATGCATACTATCTAGAGGAATACAACTGCTACTTAAAGACTAATGCCAGAAGTTTTAAGAGGGTTAATGCAGTACTATGGAAAGAAGAATGTCCAAGGGTGAAAGCAAGTATTTCCTGCTGTACCTTTGTGCTTTCTGTTGTGATACTGTCCCTGGGTTGTACTTGAAGTTTACCTTTTATATCAGCATTAAGCATTGTTGCATTGTCTGTTCCCAAACACCACTTCTCAGTCTAATGTCTTCAGGGTCTCCTGTGTTACTCTGCTTTTTCAGTCTGTCAGCCTTGCTTTTCTTGTACCTGTTCTTCTGTACCTTAACTTATTTTGTATCAACAGTACATATCAAAATACAGCAATTGCTGGGAGAAATCAACGAGCTACTAGGGGGTATAAATCATTGCTATCAAAACTAATGGAACTGCTTGCACATTGATTAAAGATGGGTTATGTTGATTGCAGGGCTAGAGAACAAAGTATTGCTCAGTCTATTTTGGGTAAAAAGATTACAGAAGTCATGCTATATTTTAATCTCTACTGAGTATTCTTTTATCTGCTATATGCATATAATATGTTTTGTTGATTTTTAAGGTCCACTGAAATACTTTTTATCTTCAGACTGGTGCTGGAAAGCATATATTTCATGGTGTAGCCTAACTTCTTTCTAACAGTGCTCTGTTAATCTCTTACTGAAGAACAGCGTGCTGTTTGAACACCTAAAATCTTATTTCAATGAAGTAAATGTATTATTTTTATTAATTAGCTGAAGTTTGGATAAGATCTTTAACACAGTTGTAAAGAACGAATGTTTTTCGTTTAGATGACCTCTAAGGCTGTTTTGTACAGTCTGTGTAGCAGAGGCACAAAGAGAGCAGATGGTTTGTTCAAATGTTTTGACTACCATATTTTTGTTGAGGCAGGATGTGATGGTCAGAAGGTAGTTACCAAGTCTTGTCCAGCCTGTCTCTAAGATGGGGTACCTTTGTTGCTTCTATTGGATTTTTATTATTTTTATAAAAGCTTAATACTGTGAAGCTTGCTTACTTTCTCAGAGTCGTTCTAAGTCAGAGCACAAAAAAGAATCCTTGTTACTGAAGTACTCTCAGGATTCAATCTTAGCAATGAAAGGCATTTTGGGTGGAACTCTTGATCTGTGTGGTAATGCACAATTCAGATTTGATAGAATATAAATTATCTTGCTGCTTCTGGAAACATGATGTGTTTTTCATTAGTGTTTTGAGGGCCTTAGTGCAGTGAGACATGTAAGCATGGTGAGTATCTCAATTAAAGTCTGTGTCTACATGCATGAATGAGAGGGATGTTTTTCAGAAGCAAAATTGTCTGTAAAAGACCACCTTATATCTGTAAATGTCTCCCTTAGCTCAAGAATAAGGGTATGTTGATTTGATTGGCTATTTCTTCTAATTTTAAATGGTTTGACTTTTAAGGATGTAAAAAGTAGTATTGCTAAATGTAGCATTCTGAAAGTTAGTTGTATTTTTTAAATGGATGTAAATAGGAAGCAGCTGATTCTCCTTTGACTCAGTCGACTCTACTAGCTGGCATATGTAGAAGGAAATGGATGATTCAGCTTCTGTTGATAAAATAGTTGAGCTGAAATTTATGGAAATACAAAATACAATAATAGGAATTTCTACTCATTTTCTATGCTTATGCATGTACACAGTCTTACTGATTTTTTTATTAGTATTTTTCATGTCTAATTTTGCTATTTTTGTTTTTTGTTTCTGTTTTTTGTACTGTAAGTAAGTGACCACATAGCCCATTTCCTCCTCTAATATAAATATTGTGGTGAAGATTTTAATGTACCTACTGATGTCACTATAATGGTAATATCTAAAACAATACATAATTTTTAACAAGGTTGAGAAGATCATGCCAATACAGATGTGTTGGCAAACAGAGCTGAGAGAAATATCACTCAGACTTTTGGAAAATACTTGTTCTTCTCTTACACTTTAACACTCAGTCAGTGGCAGTTGATCCACCTGACGGATTTTATTGTAATCTTCGGGATTTTGGTAACAGGAGGTGGTGTAATCACCTGCCTCTGCGCCAGGTTTTGCATCTAGCCGTTCATTTGCTTGTGAATTCAGTGCAATATGATCCATTCACATGCTGTGCTCTCCTCAGCATCTACTGAATTATTTGGGGAGAGCTTGAACAGAACATCGTCATGATAAAGAAATACATCAGTCTTCACGAGGACTTCTTGAACATATTTAAATCACAGAAAATTAACTGAAGACCTACTGGAAAATCGGTATACCCAAAAGTGACTTTTAAAAAACAATCTTTGGAAACTTCATGAGAATTGACAATAATTATGTTTCTTAATAGGATTGCAACCTACTATAGGCATGTTCTTAAATTGTGAATTACAAACTTATTTTGATACCTGAAGAAATGTGTTTCTAATGTTGACTTTTACTAAAAAGAAACAAGTATACATATTTACATGTGTAATGTGTTTTCATGCTATGTCATGATTCTGTCACTGATTTGTTACACTGGGATGATGTGTAAACTGGTCCTACAACAGCGTGCTTCCATTTCTAGCTTCTAGGAGAAAATGTACTGTTTATAGCTTGCATTCTGAACTGCCCAAAACCTGCCATCTATAGATTCAGCTGATCTAGATGAGAGATTACACATTTTCTGAAAAGATAATATCCTGGTACTGTAGCATTACTTTAGGTCCCCTCGAGAAGAAATAATGGATTTCTTGTTTTGTTTCTGGGTTTGTCTTTTTTTTTTTTGCATTATTTTGTTTAACTTCTATGCAAACACATTGCTGATAACGCTTCACATGCCAGACAACCTTTCTATACCTGACTGATTTGTGCTATAGTTTTACTCTTGGTCTTTTCCTCTCTTGCCTCCTTAACACTTCTAAATCCAAACTATGAAACTTTTCTCATTATTAGCAGCTTTCCAGATAGCTCCTGCTATGCATGTTTTTTTCCCTCTTAAGTAAATCTCTTAAGCATTCCTGATGCTAAAGGGCTTATGTCAAAAACTGTATTTCCTCAAAAAATTACAAAAGGTAACTTCAGCACAATTCCAAGGAGATATAAATAATTACTGTGATTTTAAAAAAATTAAATAAATTGGAAGGAACAATGGTATCTGGACAAATG
The DNA here is from genome assembly GCF_965638725.1 of Aptenodytes patagonicus. Taxonomy (NCBI): domain Eukaryota; kingdom Metazoa; phylum Chordata; class Aves; order Sphenisciformes; family Spheniscidae; genus Aptenodytes; species Aptenodytes patagonicus. Next base: position 7,353,855 of record NC_134967.1, on the reverse strand, counting down.
GCACAAAGCCTAATTGATTCTTATTAGTGGGCCTGAGAAAGTAACTAAAACCTTTTTGATTTGTCTGTAGCAGTTAAAGTGCAAAGTGGTGGTTTTTTGGTTTTTTAGCCTAGTAAGACCTGATTTTTGTTTCTGCAGCTCATGAATAGTTAGTTGTGTGTTACCGAGAAGGTGTTTGGATCCAGCAATATTTGGTTACATATTCTTACCTTTGTAGCTACTTCTCTTTTCATGGCAATAATATTAATTCTAAACAGTGAGAAATATGGTGTGTGCCAGTGGCATTAGCATTAAAGTAGGACTGTGATATCCCTGTTGTGCATGTGCTCTGCCCTGTTTAGGTAAACAGAGATTCTGGTCAGTTTACAAATGAAGTGAAAATGCCAGTAAAAACTGGAGGTTAATGATAAGAGAGTTGAAGGAAGCAATGAAAGATGACAGAACAACTCTTCATTTACTATAAGGCTCTGCAAATAGAAGCATCTAGTAATAAATGCTTAGTCATTTCTGTGTTGGTTAATTAATAGTAATATATTCTCCTTCAATGTTGCCTGGGTTTTGTTTTTCAGTCTGAAGGGAGACGTCTAGTAGTATGTGACAACAAAATTGCTTGGTTTTGGACAAGGGAATACTTTATTAAATGATGATTTTCAGTAACTTATTTTTCTGATAAATGTAGCTAGAAATTTATGCACAAGCAGGTTCTAAGTTTTCCTTACTTTTTTTTTTTTTAATTGTAAGATCAGGAAAAAAGACAGCCAAAAACATCACTGGCCAGTTTGATAAAATTGATGCAGTTTATTGATAGATGTGTTGCTTTTCTGAAGGAGTAATTACATATAGATAATTTTGAACAAAGGAATAAAACCTAGAGTATTGGCTTTTGACATTCTTAATAAATAAAAATTTGTTGAAAACTGATACTAAATATCAGTAATTTTATTCTTAAAATAAGTTAGCTTCCTATGCCCGCCACTTATCAGGAAGTGTTAGAATGCTCTTAAATGTTAATTTCTTTCAGAGCAAGGCAGAAGAGAAGAGATGTAGTTAGGAAATCTTTTGACTTGGGTCACTAATTTAGCAACAGTTATTAATACTCATGAACTACTTCAAAGATCTCCTAAGACCCCTCTTTTTAAAAAGTGTGATTTTGAGCATTTGGCTTTAGGCATCTGTTAAACTTGTAATAATCAGTTCGTTGTTTTTTTTTACATAAATTCTTAATTCTAGGTACAGCAGAGTTGTTTTTTTTTTTTCATAACACACATAGCTTGCAGATGCATTTAGAAAGGATTAATGAAGTGACCTGTCACAGTCCAGATTTTTATGCTTAAATATTGCATCAGTATGATTTTTTTTAAAATGTAGGTCATGGGATTAGCATCAGGAAATGTGAGTATTTTGGCAACATAGGGATGCTGTCTTCCATGAAGACAGCTTGAGTTTGTTCACTGTTGGTGGCAGGAGAAAGGCTACTTCACTACAGAGCTGTTTATTGCAAGTGTGTGTCCCTGCCATGATCTTAAGCATTGTTGTCTGCTGATTAGTATTCTATTTTGAGAAAGTGGTAAACTATCCAAAAGGTTTATTTTCAAATACTTGTTAAACATAGGGAGTGATGAGTCCTCAGGTCTTAGAAATCTAGGCATGCAAGCAAAAGCTGATGGATTATGCAAAGCAGATATAACTAGAGTTTGGTGGTTTTCAGTAGATGTTGTATTGCTTTACTGTGTGGTAATCATCTCTGGCATATTGAGGAATTTGCACGTAGAAGTTAACTTTTTTTTGTGAATTATTCTTATTCTGTAACATTTTTGGGGGAGACAAAAATGCAGTGTTTCTCTGAGACAGCAATTCAAATTTGGGACTTGGAATGTGAAACTGTCTTACTGAATTCTGGCTTTGCAAGGTCTTGCAAGGTTTCCAGATTTGCTAGTATCTGGCTTCTCCCCTGAATTTTCTGGAATAACAGCTTAATTTTTTTTTTCTTTTTTTCTGAGTACTAGTGGCTATTTATGGTGGATGGGGTTTTTTTTTGTTTGTGGGTTTCTGAAGTGCTAAGACTGCTGTCCTCACTGCTTAGTTGAAAGCAGTTTGATGGAAGGCCATGTTGACAGGTCAGAAGCTGTTTCATGGTAGACCTGTTATGCCTGGATTTTCCAGTTTTATGTGCTGTTTTGTGTGAATAAGGTCACAGGATGAAGAATGTAGCCAGAACTTTGGAAGGACCCCAGAACTGACCTTTGTTCTTTAGCCGGCAATATTCCTGTGTTCTATGCAGCTATGAGAATTTTTTTCCTAATGCAGTCTTCTAGATACTTCAAGCAGAGTACAAAATGTGCACGAATTTCTTCAGGAGGAAAGCATTTCCAGATTTCTACTACTAGAAATGGCGGGGGGGAAGGACATGTCACTTGTAATCTTAAAGATCATAGCTCCTATAATAGGGCTGCAACTTCATACTGTTAAGTCATGAGCGGAGCTTGAATGTATTTTCCTCACAATCTTGTGCATGGGAAACAGGTGAAGGATTTAATTTACCAGAAAAACTCGTCTTCAGACAGAGCAAACACAACAAAACTAATTTTTTAGAATCTTGCATTACCAGGTATTCTGCAGGGGTTTTTATGCACAAAATCTCTTAAGTATTAACATCAGTGCCCCTTGTAGAAAGCTGCCTAGTTAAAATGGGACCTGTAATTCAAGAATTGAGCTATATGTAATAATGAGGCATTTGTGCAATCGGTTCATTCAGTTACAGGTATCTTTAGCTTATGTAATTATTAGTTTGTACTTGCATGCTATATTGAAAATGGAAATTTGTTAGCTCTTTAACCAGCTAAGGTAACTGTTGCATAATGAACATTAACACTTATAACCTGATATTCGCTTGTTTTGTGTGTACTTCACACTAATATATGGAGAAATGTCTACTGAGCATGACTGCTTCAGCTGGAAACTTGGCAATTCTTCAACACAAGAAGGCAATACCTCCCACAGAAATGGTCCAGCCATGCTAGCCTTTGACTACAGAAGTGTTTTCAGTAAGTTTTCGAAGGAGTTGTACAATCTAGCGTTGTCCCTGCTAGGGTAATCTGTTTTGCAAACCTGTTAGTAAGGTACTGCTTGCTTTTCAAAGCTTATGTGCTTGGAAATTATAGGCACAGCAGATGATTTCCAGAAAGAAGACATCAAATAAATGAGAAGGGGCTGTATCCATTCACTTGAGCATATTTAGATTTATGAATTTGTAATTATTTTATACTTCTATAGGTTGTCCTTCAAAGCTGCTCTTGTAGGAGGTGACAGCAAAGACTAGGCTTTCTGGAATACAGATCTGTACTCAACAAGAAAAGTCTGAACTAGAATTAGCTCTTGGTGGAGCACATACACATGCAGATACCAAAACATCCTTCAAGTTTCCAGCTGTCTAATAGAACTGTTTATGTTGATAGTTAGGACCAAGCCATCAAACTGAGGATAGTTTTTTTGTGTTTTTTTGTTGTTGTTTGTTTGGTTTTTTTATACAGAATAGTCTTGAAGCATAGCTTTAAATTTCAGACTTCTAATTACTGTTGCCTGGCGGCATAATGGGAATTTCATGTTGTTGGCAGTGATTTGGAAAGGACATGTAATCTCTTGGGCATTAAGATACTGTTCTGTGATAATAATCAGCTAGGTAGACTGTAAGAAATAATTTTAATAAACTAACTTGCAATTTCCAGTTTCACAGACATTATCTCTACGACGTGGTTGGCATGTTATAGTGGTGCTAAGTGTTGGGTACCTGAACAGAAGCATCTGCATGCTAAATTAGTGACTGCCTACCTACATACAGCTGTCCTTGCTGGGTGTAGGATGCATCCCGTTCAGATGGGTGCATGTTGATAAGGAAGATATACCAGAGCAGGAAAGTAACTTCATTTGAAACTGTTGATTTACCTTAATAGTAATATTGATGTTTGCTAGTAGGTTGGTGTTTTTGGGTTTTTTTTTTCGCTCCAGTGAAATCATCGCTGGTTGAGTGCCTTGGATAAAACAACCTTCTGTGCCACTCTTGCAGGAGGATGTGTTATACAAGAAACTTTTAAAATTCAAGTGGTGTAATGGTCATGGAAAATAGTTTTTAGTAGTGTTGACTGATATCTGTTTTAAACTACGTTGATAAAGCCACTCAAAATACATGTCTATACAGAAGATAGCACATGTTGATAAAATCCCCCTCTGAGCCTTCTTCAGGCTGAGCGTGTCTTTCGGCCTCTCCTCATACGAGAGATGCTCCAGTCCCTTAATCATCTTCAAGGCCCTTTGCTGGACTCTCTCTGGTAGCTCTATGTCTGTCTTGTACTGGGGAGCCTGGAACTGGACACAGTGCTCCAAATGTGGCCTCACCAGTGCTGGGTAGAGGGGAAGGATCACCTCCCTTGACCTGCAGGCAGTGCTCTTCCCAGTGCAGCGCTGGATGCTGTTGGCTGTCTTTGCCACGAGGGAGCATTGTCGGCTCAAGTTCAGCTCGCAGTCAGCCAGGACCCCCAAAACATGAAGTGGTGTGCCTCTCTTGGGGACTGGTTTGGGGTGGGACCCCTCTTGCAGCTGTGCTGGAGATCTCCCTGCTAAAGAGGAATTGGTATTATCTGTGCTCTGTCCATGTTCCTACAGCAAGGGCAGCTGTTATGAAGCCTGGTCAAACCTTGTCCCAGGGGCTGAGCCAAACCCTCGGTGGGCAGGTGTCTTGTCTGATGTGCTGTGCCTGGCCTTGCATCAGGTTATGTAGGACTTGATGGTGTGTTTTAAGAAGCTGGAACACTTTTGCTGCAGTTCAAACATTGGCCTTCAGCATCTAGTCAATATATGTGTAAAGCAATCTTAAGAAGCTGTGCAGATGGAATTAACATACAGAATATTTGGGTTTTAAGTCTCATTGAATCCATAGGTCAAGAAGAAAAACATATTTGTGCAGCTAATGGCTTTGGAGAGGGCTACAGTGAATGTATTTCATCTTAGGAAGCTGCTTAATTTTGGGGGGTTATTCAGATTTGCTATGATGTTAAAGTAAAATACTTCTAAATGATTTCCCTACTCTTCAAAATCCCTTTTCTTCCTTTCTTCCCTCTTTTCTTCCCTGCTTTCCCCAACCTTGTGAAAAAAGTTGTAGTCTTTTCTGCAGAAGAGCCTTCTTCATGTGAAGACTTGTATTCTGGTGGATGTTAGAGTTGAGATAAATTTTTAGGCTGGGTTGTCACCTTAGTGTAACTACTTCAGTATCTTTAAAGAAAAAAGACTATTAGGCTGACAGCAGTTAGTGAGTATGTGTAATAGGCAAGTTTTACCCAGAAACAATGATAATGATGCTTTTGCCTTCTGGAGTTACTCTATTGTTTTTTATTCCAAACTGCTGTGCTGCTTTACTTGGAGCAGAAGGCTGTGGGGACACTGAGTACACCAACCATGTGTAGGGCTGGCTAACCTCCAGGTGCTTTGGTGTAATGGTTTAACCACTTGAACCATGCTTAAAGTATTCTGTGGTACTTTTTGTTCTCTCCTGTTTTAGAAACCCCAGTTCTTGATGTTGAGAACCTCAAGCTCTCAGCTAAGCAGGGTTGTAAGGGCTGATTAAGGCAGAGTGTATGAAGCTTGTTACAAGAACTCTTTCTTTGCTGAACCAGTACTGTGGTGCGATGAATGAGCCTGTAATTTTCATGTTGCTTTTACCAGGCTACATTTTAGCTAAAAATGGAAGCTTGTGGTAATGCAGATCTTTTTTTCTTCAGTAGCTTGTCTACTTTTATTCCTAAATGAGCTCCATTTTTAATGTAGAATTGAAAATATCTCAGTTGCCAGGATTGCATTCTGCAGGCATCACAGGATGCTTTCAGCATACCTAACTGAAAACTTAACCTGGTTTGAAAAATAAACTAAACTTTGTGGAAAAGTTTGCTGTTATGCTTCCTTACTCTTCTTGCAGGCTGGTTAAAGTAGCTTTTTTGTTTTGTTTTTGTTTTTCTTTTTTGCAGAAGGCATATGAAATCTGCAACACCTCTCCTGCATTAATGAGGGTGCAGCACAGGACAATAATGGTGTGTGTTTTGGCCTTTGCTATTGTGTATTCTGTGTGCTGTTAGTGTTCCAGCATAATTTTACTTGTTTACATTTCAGGTAATTCTTTCAGAATTTCATTAGAATTCATTATCTCTGCAGTGTGGGCAAATTTTTCTGTCAAGACTTCTGAAAGTTGAATATAGTTGATCTTTTTTCAGAACTTAAAATGGTCATGTCGTGTGTTTGTGTCTTTGGGGGGGGGGGGGGGGTGGAGTTTGGCCTCTAAGTGTGAGTTACTGTTTTATGTCTAAAAGTGTGTTGTTCTGGCAGTAACAAACAAAACTGCTTACACTATGATAGTTTCATAATCACGGTATTAAACTGTTCATCTATAAATGAGCTTGGATGAGGATGACCCATATTCTAAGTAGCTTAACCTCTGTACCAGACACTGAAGTGGTTTGTAAATTTTCCAGCTAATAGTGAACTGTGAAATCAGAAAGACGCATTACATGTAAGCATTTCAGTTTAAAGTATATGAAGTTGTAGACTGGCTTTCTGATTTATGATTATTTTGCTTCAGTACATTCTTGCTTTGTGTTTAGAATAATCTTCCACTGTCCTGATGCAGCGGCTTTGAAGATGTTACACGCAGGTGTCCATTGACATCACCCATAGCCCTTGTCTTGCTGTGTGATAGAGACAGATCACAGATGTTTTGAATGTATAAGCGGTTGTCAATGTTTCAAATCTTGGGGTGAACTATAATTATTACTTTGTGCTGCCAGAGGAAAAAATTGCTCTGAAATTTCTTACAAGAAATTTTTTCACCTTGCTACAAAGCCAATTTGTATGTTAAATCATTACAGTCTTCCAGACTGCAAGTGTGTGTTACTTAATGTGTCAATTTTTACTTTTTTACTTTTTAATATCTTTAGTGATTAGAAGTCATAACTCTTCTAGAAGAGTGCTGTGCTCTCACTTGAGCTCATTAGTAGGAGGTTTATGTAACTTCTTTTGATAAAATAGATATCTTGATATTTAACTGTGCTTAGAAAGCAAGCATACCTCAGGAACAGTATTGAGAAGAAATAATTTCATTGCTTTGAAAATGCAGATTTGGGGGGGGCACTTTGTAGTGCAGTGAAAATTAGTCTTGTATGAGTGAGACAATGTTTTGTTACAATCCTAAACTCTCTAATGGTATGGACTTCTGTATCACTAGGGGAGGAGAATTAATGATCTGAGGATTGCAAGAGTTTTCTTGGAAAAATAATGTTAAAAGCTTCTTGACATGAGCAAGTCTTTTGGGCATTGCTTTAATAATACTAACAACCATTTCCTTCATGAAGACAAGCTGGCTGTTTAAGTTAGCTAACAAAAAATAGTCTGTGCTTTGATAGTATTTTAATTTCTGCTAGATTTGTTAAGAAATTGGTGTTATTTCTTGATAACTGTACTAATTCTGTTTTGTTTTTTTCCAGAATTTACATGTTTGACAGCAGAAGTTGGCTTTCTACTGTAGTGAGAGAAAATGTAAGTAGAGAAATAAGGTAATTTCTTTTTTCTAGTGCTTGAGAAAATCATACTATTTTTAAAAAGTGGCTAACTTCAGGTTTTTAGTTGTTAATCTGTGCAAGCCTGAAGTACCTGTTTTCTACTTTAGCATGTGTATTCTTATGTCAACAGGAAGGATTTTAAAATGGCCAGGAAACCTGCTAAATAATAGATGTTAGTGCCTGCCTTCTTTCAGAGGTGGAACTGTCAAAGCAGAGGGAGACCATAGATGAAACTGTTTCATCTCAGTGGGGCAGGGAACTGTAATAAATAAAATGATGAGAACAGTTATTCTCTAATGAATGAAAAATTACTTATCTGCCATGTTTGACAAAAGAAGGCCAAATTTCTTTTGAGCGAAGCGGCTCTTGTTAGAATGCTCTTTTCAATGTGTCAGTATTATTTAAACAGAAACTAGAAGCTTCAGAGTTTACATTCTGTGTCATCATAATTATTACTAATATTCTTGGAACAGTGAAACCTTCATTACCTTCCAGACTATAACTACAAATGTTTCTGCCTCTTGTGAAGTCCCTTAGTCTATGAGGAACATTACTAGTTAGCCATGTGCTGTGTAGAAGGTATTTCCTCAGTTAAATTTCTTTCAATTACTAGATATCTACCTGTTTTTCAAAAAGCAAGGAGCAAGCCAGCCCTGTCTCTTTCTCTAAACCTGTCTTCTGAGGTGTTGTCTAATTAGTTACCTTGGTCAACCCTAGACACCTCCAGTATTCTTTTTTGGAGGAGCTGAAACTGAACACAGTGTTCCCTGTGTAGACAATCCATTGCTTTTACTCAGTGGCATTATGATATTTTCAGTATTTTCTGTCCTATTTTCTATACAACCTTTTGTTTTAACCAGTGCTGGGTATTAAGCCAATGTCTTTGAGCTATTCAGTGCATCTTCTACAGGTGGTTTTTTTTTTCCCCTTCAAATAAAGTTTGTATCACAGAAGCTTGTGTGATTCTGTACATTTGTTATGTTGTGTTCCTGTATACCTTTTCTATGATGTCTAACTTCTAAAATTAGCTATACTTTTTTTTGGTGATCACTGTTCTCTGGAGATGTGTGTACTTCAGGATCAGAAGGCACCCCTGAATTTTTTTGTCTTCTATTTTGTATCATGTAAATGGGGGAGAGGACACCTCAAATTTGTTCCACAAGCAATTCTGATTTTACTTACTGTGTTTTCTATTGAATGTAAGTCAAATAGGAATCAATATATACTTCCGATTAAATTACAAAAACCCCTCAGCTTTTCAAAGTCAATCCACTGTTAGTTCCAATGATGTCAAAATATTGGAACTAACAGTAGATTGTGTGCAATTCCTTTGTCATTGTGAAAATGTACAAGCTGCTGTGCATATTGCTAATAGGATTTATGGTATCTAATAGATTAGCACAGCTTCATTTAATCAGATGACCTGCTATGAGACTGTCTGGTAGGCATAACATGAACTCATTATTAAGGCTGTAAAGTTTTGGCTCTGTTTTTGCAAATGATGTGTTTTGCTTTTCTTCTGGCTGTTACGTACACACTAGTGATGCGTATTAGCAGGAAAGATGTTGAAGGAACAAATACCAGGCAGGCTATTCATTTGGGAGAAAGGTGATTTGGCTAACCTTCTTATGAAATTACTGTACTTGAGTAATATTCTAACAACATAAATTTAAACCTTCTGTGTTACCAGACTTTGCATCAACAATGGCTTGGTGGGATTACTTTACTTGTTGGTAGTAGTAATGTGTAGTAAAAATACCTTGTAGCAAACGAAGTTTGGCCATCAAGGGATAGAAGTTCTAAATATTTGACTTAATGATAGCTGTGATTTCAAATCTGTGTTCTTTTAATCTGTAGAGATTATTCACAGGACAGGCTATTTAGGAGAGGATGGGTGACTCCATCCTTTTTTATTCTTTTTTTTATAGGAATGGTGTGAGAAAATGAGATAATGAAGTGTTTAGTAAGCATTGCCTCATTGCTGTTACCAGGTAGTTTTAGAGAGGAATCATATGTAACCCAAGAACACATGTTCGGATGACTTGTATTCAACTCTTCCCATTTCTCTTATAATGTAGGCAAGCATCAGTCCACATATAAATGTGATGGTATTAATGCTACCTTGGTTTCAGTAACTGGACTTAATTAGATAAACAGCTTGAGCTCTGGAAAGGACATTAAAGTTGTAACAATGAAATGAGTGAATTTGAGTTCTTCCTTAGCCTTTAAATTGTTCTGTCACTGTTTTCTGAGTAGGGAGCTTTACCTTTAAATTTGTATTATTATACTGGGATCCTGAGCATATCTCCATTTGCAGGAAGTATGTGGAAGTTTTGTAGATTTCATAGGGCTTTCTATTCAGTTCAAAGGTTCTGTGCAGAGTCGTTCAACATATAATTGACTGCCTGGACATATATAACTTTCCTCTTACATAGGAATATAGTTCATGTAGCTTAGAGAAAAACAAATCTAGAAGTTGTTACTTTGAGATGAGTGACATGATAAATCCTTTTGACATAGTTGAATTGTGAAGTTTTATCATATATGGAAATCAACAAATTAGGTGAAGTCAATACTTGATTTTCCTGTGTGGGAAACAGAGGAACAAAGTGACTCTTCTATGGGTAACTTGTAAGAAGAGATTAGAGACTTGGGTCATTTGGAGTAGTGAAGAATAGTAAACTACCTTGCAAGTACACACATTGTTGTCCCTAGCAAGAAGAGAATTATCTACAAGGTATACTTGTCAACAAGATTAGGGGGAATTAGGCTTAGGGCAGAGGCACTTAAGCACTTCAGCCTCTGGAAAGGTCTGGAGTGAGTTCAGCAAAGTGAATGTATTACTCTTGAGAAGCCTGCCTTCAAGAACACAGTAACATATTCAAAAGAAAGTGAGGTAAGCATGAGTTTGCCTGCTATCTATTTCTTCACAGCTATGGTGATAATTTGGAAAAAAGGAGCGTGGAACTTGAGTAGTGACTTTTTGCATGAGGCTTGCTTGATTTAGAAATTTAGTAACTTCCTTCAAGGCCCCAGAAATCAGCATCATCTGTATCAAGCTTACAGTTTCTCCTAGAAACCTTCTTTTAAAATGGGGTTAAATGCCTTCAGAACATGCTGAGAAACAAAAATATATTATTGCATGATATTCAATTGTGCTAGTTTGCGATGAGCATAAATCATATATTGAACAGTCTCTATTTGTTACTTCTGTGTCTGTAATACAAATAAATCTGTATAAAAATTTCCCATGTATCAAGAGTGAGAAAAGATAAAAATATTTGTTTTCCCATACATTTTCCTGACCTTACCTGTTGTTCTTGCTCTTTCAAAGATTTTTTTTTTTTAATGCTAGATACTAGCAGGCTCTGCTGATTTACATTATAGCTGAAAAGTACACAAGAGGATGGAACCCTTTTTTCCCCCCATGGATTTAATATTTCTGCCATAAATTTAATTGCCTAAGACTTAGTGTAAAAGAAATAGAGGAATAGCCAAGTTGGTTGGCTGGTTGTCCCATAAATTTTACAGTCCTCTTCAGAGAACTCCTATATTTTAATGCCCTTGGCTTCATTAGGATTTTTGTTTCCTGAGTGTTAGTGAGTTCAGTCATGTTGGCAGGAATTGGAACTTCCTGTTGATGTTGAAACAACAAAGACTACAAAGGGAATGTGGAAATCTGTTTTAAACAATTCCTATGGATGCTGTCAGAAATGCAGTTCAGAGTTTAGAGTTGTTTGGAATGCAGAAGGGCTAACTTGTAACTCTAAAAGTGTATCTAACTTCAAGATATGAACTTATCATAGATCTATTACAGATGGGAAAGACATCAAGGGTTGTATGCATTCAGCTACTAACTGTCATGCAGCAAATATTGAAACATGAGTCTTGCCTAGCAAGTGACTGAAGGTCAAGATCCATAGAAGCTGCTTTAACAATAGTAGTTAAGTTCCTTGAAATCCTTGCTACCTGTGATAATGGAGACGGTACCTTGCATGTAGGTATAAAGGTTTCTGTAGTGTTGGTAAACCATTTTGAAGTTGTTCATTAAAAGGAAGCTTTCCTTAAAATGTTAGTGAGTGAGTGTCTTGATGTGGAGTTCACAAATAAAAGCATTTCAGGAGCTTAGCTGCACAGTAGGTAGGGCAGGTTAAGTATATGCATGTTTGACTAACTGTAAGGTAAAGTGCATTTATGAAATGACACTGAAGGTTGGGTTCTGTTGGTGTGTTTAGATAATTCTTACAGATTGTGAAGGAGCTTGGGTTGTTCTGCCCCTGTGTAAAGTGGGACTTGGAAGAGAATGGAGGCAAAGTGCTGAGGCAGAGTACTGTCTTGAATTTGATGTGAGAGTTTCTTCTGTAACAAAAGTATACATATAGTTACTGTGCTAGGCCTTTCAAAGTGTAATGGAGGTTTATTTGTGTGAAGACAGACATGTACGTGCTAGTTAAGCTATGATATCCCATCAACTGGGGAATGAGACTTAGGTCCCTTCAGCTTCTTATATGGCTGCTTCTGTGTTACTGCAGAAGACACTCGACCCTATTGGGCTGCTTCATCTGGCTTTGTTATTTGCAGTAGTACCCTTCAGTGCATGCTATATTAAGCAATAAGGCACAAGCATGAAATAAGCTTGTATGATTTGTTTGTGTATGCAAATAATCCAGAATGAAACTACAGGGTTCAGTTTCTGTGAACTTTCTCAATATGACTTTTTTCCTGGGTTTAGTGTTCATCTCCTTAGGCCTCTTCCTGTTCCATACAAAGAAGTCTTATTTCATTTAAATGTGAGAGAATTCTATTGCATAGTGCACAAATTCTGGCAGAAATAAATTGGCACTATTTTAAGCTGTATGTTACAAGAGAACTTATCTCCTTGACTGACATTAGATTATTCATCCTATTATATTTTTAAATAAAGCTGCATGTAAATCCTCAATGTAGTTACCTGTAACTCTACAGCTGGAATTCTGGTGCCCTAAATCTTTATCTTAATCCCGTCGTTGAGTTGCTGTGACCTTGAGTAGAACGTTTAAGTTTTGGATCGTAATTTCTTTCTCTGAAATAGGAATGATACCACCTCTAAATTCTTTGTACTCTGCCTGGAGATGTTGGTATTTGCTTAGTGGGAAATGGGCTTATGTAATAACTTAGAGAATGGCAGAAATAGGATTGGATATAAAAAAGCTAAAAGACCTGAAAATTTGCAGTTTATTCTTAAGAACAGTCTCTAGAGTTTCTTAATTCCTTTATGACAAGAGTAGTGCATACTATTTCACAATGTGTGTGGAACTACACAGGAGCTGTAGACAGTGACAACTGCATGCTAAAAACTGTAGAGAGACCCAACCACAGTGTTTTGTCTTAAATGTAGAATGAACAAAACATCTTGAGAAACAAAAGAGCATTCAAAAGAAAAGAAGGTTGTTATAAGATCATAAAACACTCTTGATGGGTTTTGTTTTAACTGGATTTTGGACTAAGCTGAACAAGCAATCTTAAAGGGGCTTAAAGATGACCCTGGAACCAGAAGAGAGAAAGAAGAGACCTAGTTTCACAATGAAGTGAAATGGCTTTGAAGTTGTGTGAATGGAGGTTTAGAGGCAAAAGCTAACTAAAATTCCTTTTCTAAAATATTCTGGGTTTCAGAGAAGAGTATAAATTGATGATGTGACAAGATCTGACATTTGTTCTTTGAGGTCCTCAGTTTGGAATACTAGCTACTATGCACAGAACTCTGAGATAAGTCTGGTTGTGTGGGATAGTAATATTTAGGGAAAGTTAAAGTCTTAATAACTCTTTTGAAACTTCTTTTCTTTTGACAGTGATATTTCCTCTGTTGCTTTAATTTGCCTTTACAATATGTTTTCTGTTACTGTGACCGGATAAAAATTTGGAAGTTATCCTCATCTTTCTCCTTGGGAAGGGCTTTAGGAAAAAAACAAAACCCGCATGTTTGCAAAGATAAATAAGCTGATTAAATCTTAACAGAATAATATGTAAAGCTGCTAGCAAAGCATTTGCTTTATTTAATAGTAAAGGGTCAATTCTGGCTAATAAAATGTTCTAAAAACACTCTACCAGTGTTTATTTGTAAACTCCAGGTGCTCTATGTAGCATTTGAAAATGGAACCAATTATCTTGTTCTGTAGTAGAAGATAAACTTCATCAGCATGTTTCTTCAGCATCTTACATTGATATCAAGCTGCAGAGATTTTAAAACAAAAAGTTTAAGAACAGCTGAGTTTTAGGTATGGAATGCTAGTGAAAATGCCAACAATATCTTTCTGGAACAGTGACTTTTAAAGATAAGTTGTATGCTTAATGGAAAATATCTATATGCTTATTATATTGGAAAACAGTCCAACAGTTGAAGAATGCTATAGGCAATAGTTGAGGGTGTTCAGTGATAGTTATGTTTTATTGAGCCTCTATCTTGCTGGCTACAGAGTACAGCAGACAGAGGGATATATGTTACTAATTTGATGCTTATTGATGCTAGGAAAATAGTCTTAGAGGGGGAAAATGTCTGTGGGCAGCGGTTTCTCAAACTCCTCCCCTCAACCTAAGATTCAAAAAAATACTAGTTTTATTCTGACAACACGCTAATGTTAGAATCCATTCTGGAAATCTCAGGGAGACATTTAGCAATTAACAAGTAAAATCCTGAACAACATTTGTGAGTCATCTCATTTTACCCAGATATCAGAACAACATTTCTCATAGCTGCTGTGTTACAGATAGCGTTCATAATAGGTCTTTTTACAGCATTTTGCAAGTGCTTGTGTCAGTCTGGAAATACTTAAGGTGCTTATTCTTTGATAGGAGGATTCCTTACTCTATTCTTAAGACCTAGAGAGAAGTTCTGTCTTTCATGTCTAACGTTAGTGTTATCTGCTGGTTCACTCTTGGGAAATTTGAGTTTATACAAAACTGAATCAGAAAAACACTAATGAAAAAAACGCAGAAAAAGAGGCCTGGAGGAAAGGAATAAGTCCAAATTATATTTTATTTACTGTGGCTGGAAAAAAGCTAAGCACGTTCGTGTGTGGTAACACTTTATTCTGAAGAGATTTCAGAGAAATATTTTCACCTGTGTTCCAGTACTTATAAACCAATCTGCCTGCTTTTTTTCAAGTGCTGTTTGAGATGATTGAAAGGACTTGTCTACTCCTGTAATTTCAAGCTATGACTTCTACTAAGTCTCATTATTATCACCTGTCTTTCAGATTTCTGGTTGTTTCAGAGGTGGCAGTGAAGCACACCTTTAGCACAGGAAAATGAGCGAGCTTGACCAGTTACGCCAGGAGGCTGAGCAACTGAAAAACCAAATCAGAGTATGTATTGCCTCAGTGGATCTTGAAACCACAGTACAGATGAATGGTCATTTGTGTGCCTTGAGGAGAACAGAGATGGACAGAAACGATGCATTAAGTTAAATGTTTTCACAAGGTCAAAGTTAATGTTGTGGATGTTTAGAAAGGACAAGCACATGTAGCTGCTTTAGGAAATTACTTTTTGGTCTTTAATATTGCTTAGAAAATAATAGTTGCACAAAATGGATTAGATCAAAATTAATGTTTACTGAAGTTTTTCGGAGCCAGACCACAACCAATATTAAGCAACCTCCTGCTTAAAATAAGGTCAGCTATAAGGTTATTCAGGGCCTTGTCCAGTTAGGTCTTGAAAACCTCCAAGGATGGAGACTTCACAGCCTGTCTTGACAAGTAGTTCCATTGCTTGACTGTCTTTGTGGTAAAAATTGTGTTACCTTTCTCTCAAAAGAAGAAGAAAATTTTGAAGTTAAATGCTCAATGTGTTTTGACAGCAGACCGCATGTTATGTTTGTGCTGCAGTTAGGATGGGTCCTCTCTGGATGACAAGCAGAAATGCTTTCTGAACCTTGTTTTGAGAGTGCTTGATCAACTTGACAAAACAGAGATAGAGTATAAAGAAATGTACGGAACTTCTCATTTCTCTAACTTTCTTCTGTTGCAGGATGCTAGGAAAGCATGTGCGGATGCCACCCTGGCTCAGGTAAGCATTTAAGAGTTTAACATGAATTATGAAAATTTGTCTCCTTTACAAAAAGAAACTATGGTGTGAGAAGGTAAGTGCAAGTGAATCTTTTTTCCCTCCTTTATAATTTTTTTTATTTATTTTGCCTTTAGGTGGTTTCTTCCAGAAATAAGTACGTTGTTTATGTTTGTCCAGTTTCTGAGAGTGGTAGCCTTGAGCACTAGTTTCTTTAAGAAGTGACTCAGGGCATGTCTCTACTGATTAATGGAAAATAATGTAGGGGAGCCCCAGTGTTCTGCTGCAGATATGGTAGTAATACAGTTGCATTAGAGTGATAATCTGAACCATAAGACCTGCTGAAGTTAACCTACTTACTAATTTCCATACGATGCTGCACTTACGTCTGAACTGCTTCTGAACCTGAGCTAATAGCTTTGCATCTTGCTGTACTGTCACATTTTGATCCTATTGGCTTGGCTTCAGTCAACATAAACTTGGGGAAAGGGAAATCTGTACTCTGTAGTACATCTCATGGAGATACGGTGGATTTTTTTCTAGAAATGTGGTAGGAATTTAGACTGAAACAGATTATTATGGCATTGGAAGAGGTGGCAAGCCTTTGCTTTTATTTTTCTAGATATGTCATGAATCAGTTTACTCTTGTCAGCTACTTCAGTCCACTTGCTTGAATGTTGACTATTAATCCTGTGTGTCTGATTTAAGATAGTTGGTACAGTAGTGATTGATGTCAGTTTATTAATTTAAAACATCACTAAAATATCAAGTAAAAAGGTAATACCAACATTTATTTGAGTGTACATATCTTGTGATCTCATTTTATGTGAGGCACAATGTTGGGTATTTTCCAAGATGAAAGTATCGGGGGGGAAGCTTCAGTGTTAGTTAATACGAGAGATGTCCACCATGAAAGGAGTTTTATGCCAGGGAAACATTCTTATCTGTTCATCTGAGTCCTAAGCTGTGTTGATAGCCTTTGAAGAGAAGCAGAGATCTTTGGTCAAATGCACTTGCTAAAGAATTTTGTAACATGGAGACGAGAAGTATGCAGACATTATCCATAAAATAAACTTACAAACTCTTGGATTTGTGATGTATACTACTTACAATACTGAAAATGTGTTGTGCTGTCTTGTTTTTTTTTTAAACTGGTACTTCTCTCCAGACTGGAGAACTTACTTCTATTAAATTTAACAGCATAAGGACAGCTACTTACTTCCTCACTTATTCCAAGGACTACTTTTATCTTCAGGAAGTTAAATAAATCGGGAATATGATGAATTTAATAATCCTATACTTGGAAGGGAAGGCCGTTTGGATCTGAAAGAGTTATTCATCTTTTAAAAGTGGAGACATGTTTAAAGCCTGATATACTTCCCCACACCCACCCTTCTGGAAAAAAAAAGTTAGTCTACAGCATTTATCTGTACAGGAGTAGAAAACCCAGATCAAAGGTCTGAAATCCTAGAAGTCTTAAGATATGAGCTAAACAAAGTAATTTCTGAGAGTCTTTATAAATACAATAGAGAGGCTGCTTTCTTCATTTGATGAAGACATATTATGTAAAATGATACAACTTTTGATTAGGCAATTTTTAAAAACTCAGTCAATATTTGAAATGTGGGACTTTCTTTGGTCTGCATTGGAATGCTCATTTAAATGTAATTGTGTACGATGTGTTACTTTTGGAACTATGAAGTGAAAAATTCAGTGTATTACACCATTCCTATTTCAGATCACAGCCAATATTGACCCAGTGGGGAGAATTCAAATGCGCACTAGAAGAACACTCCGGGGACACCTGGCTAAAATTTATGCAATGCACTGGGGGACTGATTCCAGGTGGGTGCTAGTAATACAAAATCAGATCACTTGGCTTCACTGTTCTTTGGAAAGCTGAGTGCACAGGACTCTGTTATTTTCCTGTTCCTGCCACTAGGAACCACTAATTCCAAGAGAACTCAGATAACCAAGAGAATTCAGAAACACTTAATATCACTTTTTTCCTCCTGATGTCCATGTTTTTGTCATCCAAATCTAAATTTGGTGCCAAAATACCAGCCTTCATCTACTTGCCTGAAAAATGTAGTTGTGGTACCACATGAATTCTGAGGAACTGTGGAGATAGAGTGGATTTCATTATCGGTTGTCTCTTTTCCTTAAATGCTTCCTGTTAACTACTGATGTTCAGTTAGAGAGAAACTAAATGATACTAGTATCAGCTACTTTCATTCTCTTTTCTTTACAAGAATTTTAAGGCACGCTAATGGCAGCAAATTTTCAAACTTCAGTTAAAAGAATATGTTGCTGCTACCTTGCAAGAACAGATTTAAAAAAAAAAATTCCCCGTAGGAATAGTTACAGCTAAGGAGTTTGTAAGTTACAGCTAGCCTCTTTCTATTCAGTAGAGATTTTTCAAAGGAAACTTGATGTTGTTAAAGTTACCTGCTTACCAAATTTGTGTAAACAAGCTGTGCCTCATGAAAGAACTGCATGAACTCTTGTGTGTATGCATACAGTAAATACACTAAAGCAAAATAGCCAAGTGCTTAACAAAGAAGACAGTATGCATCATGAAGGTGAAAAATAACTCATGATGTATTATACTTTTAGTTTCTGCGTTGCTTAGTACTTAAAAATCAGAATGAACACAATTGTTACTTTGAGTTAAACTTTAGTGTTTTGCACCTTAGTTTTCTATGCCTGTGAAAGAAGCTAATTTCTCACAGATATGTAGGATTCATTGCTTCAGGCATCTCTTTGGCATGTAGCTTATTTAAAAGATGGGGATTCAGTTTCTTGTTTGGCAAAAGTGTTTCAAGATAGCTCTAAAATGTAACCTAGAGAAAAAAAATTAATGCAAAGAGATGAGTACTTTGATTGCACTGTATTGTTCAGCTTGGAAATGGTCAGAAGAAGATGCACAGAACAAATTTGAATACCATATTGGATTATTTTATCCAAAATTATTTAGAAAATATGGAGACTATACAGATTTTTCATGTCAGTATACCTGATCTATCTTTAAACATACTAAAAGCAGGTTAGAGAGCTCTGAACAATGAATTTGGTGCATCGTGTTTCAAACATGATTGCTGGATGGGGATTGAGGTGGCGTTGATCTAGAGTAAAAAAACTTTCCTAACACTGCCCCTTCCATTAGTGATATCTTTGCGTTTCATTTTCATTTCCATTGTATTTCAGTGCTGACATCCATTCAGGGTTTTTGGACATTTTAGAGCTTAAATTCTCACTTCAAAAAGGAAAACATGTTGATAGTGTAGATTCCCAAACTCAATGAATCTGAAGTCTGTGTGTAGAACACAGAAGCGCTGATTCCATGCAAGTTTTCTCCCTCAGTTTTCAAGATTGAGATGTTAGTTAACATGGCTACAGTTTTTTCTGGTCAGAATGTGTGAACATGTAGGTGTTCCATCACACATTTCCATAATATTTAGCACTGAAATTGAGTACCTGCAAAATTGTTTTTATAGTGCGAATAATTGAATTGTGTAATGCCGCACTGTACTTAAATGGTTTCAAATGCCTTGGCCTTGATAGTGGAGACAAATGCTATCACAAAGATGTTCCTTCTTGTCTTCCTGCAATGATTGTATTTTACCTCCTGTTTTCCTCTCTAGGCTTCTAGTTAGTGCCTCCCAGGATGGCAAACTTATAATTTGGGACAGCTATACTACAAACAAGGTAAGGCTAACTGATACGTTGCTATGTAATTCAATTGTAAATACAAAGGAAGGAAATGTTACCTGTCATGATTTTGGCTGCATTACTTTTAGAGTCCTAAGACCAAATTTTGAATTCTACAAAACAATAAAGCTTGCATTTAAAGAATATAGCAGTCTAATTGCATTGTGTATGGAAATGTGCACCACAAATGGAAAACAATGAAATACTTAATTCTAGAGAATGTTTTGATTTGTTTTGATACCGCAGAGACATTGATCAACAGAGAGCAAGAAGTAATCAGCATGTTGCACCAGAATGGTCAGAGATTTAAGCATAGCCATAGTAATTTGTTGTCTGTAGTTAAGTATTGAAAGACCTGACTTATATAATGGGTCATCACTTTCTGGCTGTGATCACATGATGCAGTTCAGGATTACTTTTACTTTCATATGACAGTAATTGGTATTTACTGGTTATGGTTACTGTTATCAGGGCTAGCAAAAATTCACGTTGCTCCTTTGAGTTAAGTTGACAGAGCTGCTTAAGTCTGTTGTGCACAGGAGCATGGAACTGACTTTATTTCAAATAAATTTTCCTGGCTTAGCTCATCATAGCCTTAAAAACAATTTTGCCAATGCACTTGAGCAAATGGCATGCTACAGAGAAGAGAGAAGCAGAAACAAACAACTGCAGCAGCAACTCCTAAAGCTGGGATTATTGTTGAATCCCAGTTGTGAAACTAATGAATCCATAACTTTACTAAAGAGTAATAATACTGTTTGCAAAATAAAAATAAACCCTCCCTTTTTTCCCTTCATCCTCCTCCTTTGACCCCAGCCTGCAGGTAAATGTGATCTAAATGACTGTAACAGCTGAAAGATAAGATGGTAAAATGATCACTGTATACCATGATTTCCATATTAGTGTCTTCAATTCTTATATGAATGCTAACTAATCCATGGCATCATCAAGAGGCAGAGATTAGCTTTCTTATCTGGGGGGGAATGGATTCAGAGGTTGTTACTAGACTGGTAAAATTTTTACTAGATCAGAAATAGAACTCTTCAGGTGCAGAAACATCCTCCCCCCATACCTCTTGGCAGTATTGATTCAGTGAACTAGCAATTGAGTTAAAAACAAACAGAAAAACACCACCACCACCCCACCCCCAAAAGATATACACCCCCCCCCCCCCAAAAAAAAAAAAAAAAACAAACCAACAAACAACAAACAAGCTCCAAACCCTCTGGAATTATAGGTAGCAAACAGCTTGGTGTTGAAACAGTACTAAATTTGACTGGGTAGCACCTGGAAGCAGCTAATGCAAAAATACTTCAATGATAGTCTGCAGATACTCTTTTGGCAGTTGCAGCACACATTGGAAGTAATGCAGTTGTCATAAATATGATCTCTTCCTAATGATAAAATAAAATGGCTCAAGGTGAATATTCCGATTAGTTCCTTGGCAGAAAACTTCTCAAAATGAGCTGGTTGTGTTTTTAGTGCAGGGTATTGTTTTTTAACTGCTGATTGCTGCAGGATCACTGATTACTGTAGCAGCAGCAGAGGAACAGACAGTAATCTTTACTATTTTCTTAAGAAATGCAGGAAGATTGTTAATATTGCATGAAATCTCACAATATACAGAAGGATATGATCCCTTTCTTAAAGATGTTATAACAAATTTGAAGGATGAATGCAATGAGTTAGCAAGACAGAACAGGTTTCGCTTCAATAATTTTTTAAATAAAGTTCTTTGAGCACAGAATGACAAGGAAACATGGGGTAGTTATTTAAATATGAAGCTTGATTGCTTGCAGTGGGTTTCCAAAGAAGGATTTAAATGGCAGTGAAAGTAGCGATTTCCTTACTTGTTCATTCATAGCATAGCATCTAAGCCTGGAATTGGCAGTTTTGCTGACTGTACTTGGAAGTCAATATTTTCCTGAACCTATAATAAACCAATAGTAATCAGAGCACTGAAACGAAATGATTTACTTTTTACCAAAATTGCTGATTAAACTGGATCCAGGAAAGGCAAATCTGAGCTTTTAATTATGTCATAACTTGGTCTGACGAGCTATATATGCAAGTTACCCTCAAAATAGTTTGATACTCGAACAGCCGAAGACTTTTTTTTTCCCCCCTTGTTTTCTTCTTGTCCTTTTGACAAAAAGATGATGTATGACTTGAGAGACACATGAAAAACCTTCTGATGGTAAATTATTGAATCAGTTGTTTTGCAGATGAAATACATTAATGTATCTATTTCAGGTGCATGCTATTCCCCTGCGTTCATCTTGGGTCATGACTTGTGCATATGCTCCTTCTGGAAATTATGTGGCTTGTGGTGGTCTTGATAACATCTGTTCCATTTATAACTTGAAAACTCGTGAAGGGAATGTACGTGTCAGCCGTGAACTAGCTGGTCACACAGGTGAGTGCCTGTTCAGAATGTTCTAAGTTACCTAAGCACATGGTGAAGATTTAAAAAAAAATATTTAAGTATAATTTCCTAATTAAAAAGATATACTTCATTGTGTACTTCTATTTCTTGGGGGGTGACGGGACTGTAGCTGCATACTACCTGTTTTTAAATGGCTTTCTTCCTCCTTTTTAAAAATTTTTTTTAAGGATGATATCTTTTGAACAAAAGAAGTGTAATGAGAATGTGTTTTAACTTTTCATAAGCAAGGCAGCTGCCTTCTGATGGAGCTATTCTTTAGTTGCAGAGGTTTGAGTTCTCATTGCTTCCTCTTCTGTTTCTCCTTCTCTCCTTCCTCCCCAAATGGAGGAAGTGGCTGAAGATATTCTTGCTTCCCAAAGAATGTACAGTTAACGGAGATGAGCACCTTATAAGCAGTAGTAACCTAGAAAATGTGAACTGCTTTTATATATTGTCTGATAAAGGACAGATAGTATTTTTATTTTTTTGTGAATGGGATCGGAAATTTTTCAGAGGAAAGCCAGATGGGTGGTTTCTTGAACTCCATTGAAAATTGAAAGACTGGCTATTTAGTAGGCACTCTGGTATCTTGTAAAGTACTAGTGTAGTACTGAGCCTGTCACATCGGTAGTCTTCCACATTCTTGCAGAATCGGTAACAATCTGAGAAAGGGAATGGACAGTCATTACGCCTTTCTCCTAAAGCCTGCAGCTCTGAAGCTGCACGTCATTGTTATGGTCTCTTGGTTTCCACAAAGAGTGTAATCCAAAACACAGCAAAACAAAGGTAGATTGCTCTAGAGGCTGTCAGCTTGCTCCAGAGAAAACCTCTAACAGTTCTTTAGACAAAATGTCAGGTGAGCTCTGTGTCTTGCTGGTTTTCTGCCTGATCAAGCCTCTAACTATACAGAGTAAAGAAAATTGTATAAAGACTGTTCATTGAAGGAAAATAAGGTTACTCAGAAATAAATAGTTACACGTTAATGAATTTTTATACAGAAAAAGTTAAATGTGAATTAAAGCACGCTTAATGTTATTTAATTTTCTTTCAACTGTTTTTCTTACAAAGCATGATTTATGTAATTTAGAGGAATTGTGTACCCTCTGGGTATAGTTAAGGGTGTTAGAATGCAGTATTGATTTGACCTTCAGATAGTGGTTGTGATGCGACCTGCAAAGTGATTTCTAAGAAGGTACTCTTGTCATCTTCCCCTGCCTCCCTCCCACCCTTCAGGACATAGGGAAAATTGGAATGATACAGGGAGCTTTGGCTTTCAGTATGTGGCTCTGTGTATGTATCAAAATACTGAAAAATAATTTAGCAATAAAAAGAGCATTATTTCTATGATATTCTAGCTGCTTAATGGTTATAAAGCAGCTAGACCATAAATGGTTATAGTCTTTATGGTTATAAACTGTATAGCTGGGAAAACATGCATTTTTACATAACATGAGAGGCAGAATTTTGCTGTAATGCAAGGGACATCAAAGGAATACATTTGAGACCTGATCAGTTTGTGTAGAATCTTCTCGAAGGAACAGTTTTAATGAGCTGCTTTTCTGTTGCAGAATTAAACAAAGCCTATAGCTGGAAGCTGATGTTTACAGGCTTTCATATTTTGCTGTAGTTTGGATTTTCAGAAAATGTTTGTGCTTTGTGAAATAGAAGTGGCTGGCAGGACAGACCAATTTTGTAATCAGAGTTGTTACGTTGATATTTTGGCATGTGGTACTTCAGTACAAAGATGCTTCAGAGCATCCAGATGAAATTCTTTGATGCCGCTGTTGGGAAACATCCAATGTATATGCTCTGTTCTTTGTACTGACCAAGAATGTAGTTTATTTTTTCTCAGTAGTTGTATGATGCAGTTGAGGTCATAAGCGTTTGCTGCTCCTGGATGCAGTGACATACAGATCCACTTTCTAAGGAAGCTTAGTGTGTACAGTGTAGGGTTACCTATACTTCTCTCCAACTTGGTCAGTGGATTCCATGCTTTTGCCTTGCTACTACTCCCTCTTTCTCTTCCTCATCCTCCTCTCCCCTCTCTGTACCGAAAGAAAAATTGGTAAGGTTATTTCCAAAACAGTGTCTACCCTGTTTGGTTAAGCTGCTTCAGTTTTTACTTTTTTCTGTGTTACAGATGTCTTTGTTTAGGTCAACTTGCGATGATACCAGTGTATCACTGTGCTAGTGTAGTGGTTGAATTGGGCATGGTTTGTAAAGAGCCAAAATACATTTTGTCCAAAACGTTGGAGGTTCCTATATAAAAATTGTCTGTGTTGTATTTTAGGCATATATAGTAGTTTGTTGCTTCATCTTCAGGAGAGGAGGAAGCAACATATAAGCAAGCCAGTATACAATGTGAAGAGTAATCTCTGGTCTTATTCATCAACTCCTTATTTTGTTTTAAGGATACTTGTCATGCTGTCGTTTCTTGGATGATAATCAAATTGTTACCAGCTCTGGCGACACCACTTGGTAAGCAGTAAAATTTTGACATGATTGTTAGTAATGACTTTTCACAACTGTACTCTATTATTGAAGGAAACTTTAGTCCTCGTAAACCTAATAGTCATCCATAAGACTAAATGTGATTAATTATTATTCATATGTCACATTTTTACTAGTAATGGAAAACTTGGTCTTTCACTTGGTCTTTCAAGTTTGTTAGCTTTGCCTGTTTAGTTATGCCCATGATGCCCATGTTCTGAAGAGCCTGACCTAATTATCTGTGTTAAGATGGTATGGGAAATTTTTTTTGCTATAACTATTTGGCTTTCAGAAATAAGTGTATTAGACTAATAACTTTTCTCAAAGTTTTTTAGTATTCAGTATTTATTACTTAGAGTCATATTTGGATTTTTCTAATACAGAATTTAGTTTATGTTGCTATTCAGAAGAGCTCCTAGAAAATATTCTACAGTGACAGCAGATAGGTTTTTTGAGGAGTATGTAGGTGTATGTCTTAATAAATACTAGCTTCTGAACAAAAAAAGACCTCAATCTTTTTTCATAGATTTTTCTATTAATTCTTAAAAGCATTACAGCTCTCCCAAGCAGCAGTTCTTATGGCAAAGGTTGTCTAATGAATACCTCTCCTGCACAGCGTCAGTCTCTTTGAATGCCTATCTATTAGTCCACTGATTCTGAGTAGCTATTGTATATATACGTTTGTTTTTTATACAAAAATGTTTCTAAATATGTGGTGGTGGTGTTTTTTAAAAAACAAACACAATTTGTTAAAATTTATGCTCTTTATAAGAGGATACAGCTGCTTCAAGAGTTATTACAATAACTCTACAGTTGTCTGGATAACAGTTTGTCCTTGACATCAGTTCAGCCAAGCTTCAAAGTACAGTATCAAAGTACAGTCCTCTCATTTGCCTAGTGCAAATCTGCCACTGATGGGTCTGGTTTACTGAGAAATTACAGAAATTAAAAATCCTTAATCTTCCTTAAATGTTTAGACCTCTTGTTAGGGAGGTGATAGTATTCTTTCATCCTTTTGTACTCTTCGATTATCACTGTAGTAGTGATTTTGCTGTCTTGGGAAAGTGGTGCAGCTTTAAGATGACGGAAATAATTCACAAAGTTACACATCCTCAGTGAGTTTTTAAAAATGAGAAATGCTGACTCAGCTTTTGCTGTAGCCTTACCACTGCTGCTTTAAATCAATCTTGTAGTAGTGCTGGACAATAGTCATTGGCATGTCGTAAGAGCTTTATGTATAAACAGCCATGAGTGTTAGTCATTAGTTTTTTGCACTGTTTTTCAATTTAAAACCCCCAATATTTTAAAATTGAAGATGGCTTTTAAAATCTTCTGTGCACAATTATCCTGTAACGTAGCCAAATAGTTCAACAAAGAATGTTTGTTTTTTCTACTCTCAGTATATTTTTTGTTAATACTTTATAGAGTTTTACTTTTTAGCAGTGATATAAATGAATAGGTTTAGACAAGAATTGCTGTCTAGACCTTCTAATGGAGCACAAATGTGTTGATTTTTGCCTTTTAATTATTCTTTCAAGCGCTCTCTGGGACATAGAAACTGGTCAGCAGACAACTACATTTACTGGGCACACTGGAGACGTCATGAGTTTGTCTCTTGCTCCTGATGCCCGGTGTTTTGTTTCTGGTGCCTGTGATGCCTCTGCCAAACTGTGGGATGTTAGAGAAGGAATGTGTCGGCAAACCTTTACTGGCCATGAGTCGGACATCAATGCCATCTGTGTATGTATCAACTTGAACAGAGGACATGGGACTTAAATTTATATTTTTATATTTCTCTGGTCTTGGCTCTTAAGCATGTACTGTATGATGTAGTATTATGGCATATTTTCTTTAATTAATAGTTTTTGTAGCTGGGGAAAGTACCTGAAATTTGTACAACTTCAGATTGTTGTGGTTTAACCTCATCTGGCAACTGAGCACCACACAGCCGCTTGCCCACTCCCCCCCCCCCCCCCCCCAGTCGGATGGGGAAGAGAATTGGAAGAGTAAAAGTGAGAAAACTCATGGGTTGAGATAAGAACAGTTTAATAATTGAAATAAAATAGTAATAATAATAACAACAATGATAAAAGAATATACAAAGCAAGTGATACACAGTGCAATTGCTCACCACCCGCCGACCGATGCCCAGCCAGTGCCTGAGCAGCAGCCGCCCTGGCCAGCTTTCCCCCAGTTTATGTACTGAGCATGATGTCACATGGTACGGAATGTCCCTTTGGCCAGTCTGGGTCAGCTGTCCCGGCTGTGCCCCCTCCCAGCTTCTTGTGCACCTCCAGCCTTCTCAGTCGGTAGAGCATGGGGAGCTGAAAAATCCTCGACTAGTGTAAGCACTACTGAGCAACAACTAAACCATCAGTGTGTTATCAACATTATTCTCATCCCAAATCCAAAACACAGCACTCTACCAGCTAGTAGGAAGAAAATTAACTCTCTCCCAGCTGAAACCAGGACAAGATCCATTATGGTAAATGGAAACAGTGGCTGTTTCTTCACATGCTCTTTTTGCCCATATCCCAGTAGTGGAGAGGTGTGTACTCTTCTTTGCTGCTTTCTTTTTCCTCTTGGTCTGTACAACATCGGTATATTCAACGAGACGGAGGAATCAAGTCTGAAATCATGTGTCTTTTTTTCCTTCCCCCCTTTCTCCCCCTCCTCACTAAAGTTCTTCCCAAATGGCAACGCATTTGCCACAGGCTCGGATGATGCTACGTGCAGGCTTTTTGATCTTCGGGCTGATCAGGAACTTATGGTTTATTCACACGATAACATCATCTGTGGCATCACTTCTGTAGCATTTTCCAAGAGCGGACGTCTCCTCCTAGCTGGTTATGATGACTTCAACTGCAATGTCTGGGACACACTGAAAGCTGATAGAGCAGGTAAAGGTTTTTGGTTTTAAATATTATAAACACAGTGTGACATACTGAATGTGTGAGTTGAGTCATATGCACAGACCTGTTAGCATTCCCTGTCTCAACTTTAAAACTCTCTGATAACCTGTTTTAGGATGACCAATGATGAAAGTAGCTTAAAGATGTTAACAAATAAATTGGAATACTTCTAAAGGATAGAAGGGAACAATGGATGCTTGAGAACAGGAAAACTGCCATTAAAAATGAGGTTTTCAGGGTGAACGGCTATTTTTTTTTTTAGACTTTATGGCATTGTTTATGTATGAACTGTTCAAAGCAATTCAACGTTAATGTTGCTGTTTATATAAAAGCATATTTTTTTTTCTGATATTTGTAGCAGTAGCTGTAGAGACAACCAGCAAAACAACAAACACTGTGGAGATTCTTTTGAGGAAATGAATATGATATTTATGGTCCAAAGATGAAGATAATTTAACTTCAGTTCTTTAAAATGAAAACTTTTATTAGAAAAAAGGAGAAAAGGTATAAATTAGGCCATAAATGTTGTCTTATTCTCATTGGAACAGGGGTTGAGAACAAGGACCTACTCTGTTACTGAATGAAGTGGTCTAGGCTTTTAAAATTATCCTAGGTGGGTTTTAAAAGCAAACAAAAAACACCAGCCAAGCAGAATATTCTTCCGCGTGCAGTTGAAAGGATTAGTTCCAAGTACATTATTTGGTGCAAATTGATTACTTTGAGGGGAGGATATATTGCAGGTGGAAAAGATATAAACAAACACATAATCCTGAACTATACCAAAATAGTTTCCCTTGGGTTTGTTAATTTCTGTCTCTAGCAACTTTGTTTTACCACTCAGATTTTATTCTTTGTTTCTTCCAAAATTCATGATAGTTTTTATCGGTGCTGAGAAGTTGAAACTGTAGACACTTGGTTCACGTATTGTAAAACAGCATTTGGTTCTGTTTGCAAGTTAATGGTGCCAAACACAATTATTTCAGTACTGAAATGCATTTTATGAATCAGCCTTGTCTGTGTGTTGAGATTTGCAACTTGAGATTCTTATACTTTGATTATTGAGACCATAAATGTGTATATAAGCCTGTATGGAGATGCATTGAGAAATTTCTCTTGATTAATGTCTAGGTTAGTTTACAATTGGCTGTATTTAAGTACTGTAAAAACAACTATGTGGTTTTTCTTGCATTTTTTCTTTGAAAGACTTTCATTAAGGAAAAGAATAGAAGGAGGTGATGATCTTGCTTACCTGTAGAAATGAGAATCAATTCTTTATACTGATCTGGGTTTATGGTCCATGTACTTATGAAGTGTGATTCTTTATTGCCAAGTTTTAGAACTGATTTAAACAACTACTTTATCCAGTATTCTGCTTATTGAAATGTTCTGAGACTTAAGATTGAGCAGATTTGATGCTTTTATCATGCCTGATTCTATATTAAACACCTTTGTTGTTATGTATTCAGTTCAAATTGTATAAAACTTCTTGGTGCTCTCTTTGTTTTACCAAGTTGCAGCACTAACTAATGTTGATGGTAGACTGAGTTTTGATATACTAATGCTATTTCCACAGTAAATTCTAGGTAACTCCTAGGTACTTTTGTTAGCTCTGGCAGCTGGCTTCTTTATCGCACTAAATTTCTGAAGATTGTGTCGTCTGCCTCAACACTTAGGGTTTGGCTTGTGCTGCAGCACTGCGCGATTCTGTGCTGAGGCTTAGACACTTGTATAGATTTAATAGGATCTGGAGGTTAATGGTGTTACACAGCGTTACTGCTTTTATAAAGTGTATCAGAGATGTTACTTCTTCAAACATAAAGAATCCTTGTGTATGAAGTAGTCATTTTTACACTGAATTAACAGTTAAAAATATTAATTTTTAAACATGCTAGTTTGTGTAAGAACTAAAACTGACTTAATTCATGTTCTGTATTGGAGAATAGTAATGGAGGGGAAAAGCCCAAAATATGAATGAGGAGAGTCCTATGAGCAGTGTAATTGGTGTAGAAAGATTAATTTTAAGTCTTTCAATAATATCTTAGCTCAGTGCTGTGGACTGGAAAGAGCTTGGACATAGTTAGGTTTTCTTTTTACCTCCTTGAAACTGTTAAATTAAAGGGGATAGAGGAAAATGTTGGTTCCCTTAATTTTTCTGTTTAGTGTCTCAATTCTTTTTTAATGGTACTATAATTGAATTGTAGCAGACCTCCATATTGACAAATGGATTGTATGTAGGAGTTTAAGTCTCATAAGTGCTTGTAAACATAGTAAGACAAAATTAGATGGAAAATGCTTTAGTGTTCATAACATAATTCAGCTTAACTTCTGATTTTACACATTAAAAAATTTTGCAAAATCTAACTGATCTTTATCACTACGAAGAGGAAATATTAAGAGCTATGCAATGCATGGTATGACATTGTCAGCAGAAATTTCAGGGCTGTGATTTCACAACTCACAAGAAACCGGTAAAGGTCATAATGTGGGGAATATACAAGGAAAATTTTGGAGTAATGCGTTTACTGAATTACCCCCTTGCAAACCAACCCGGTTATATCTAAGCTTGTGCTTGTAAAACCAAAAGCATTTAAAAATTCCAACCATGTTTGTTCAGGATTTTTGAATGTATAGGTTGCCTAACCCAAACATGTGTGCCTCAGTGTTACTTGAACTGAAATATGAAATCATCATCAAAGTAATGTAATATGTTTGTTACATGTTCTTATTTATAGGTGTCCTTGCTGGTCATGATAACCGTGTCAGTTGCTTAGGTGTGACTGATGATGGTATGGCAGTGGCAACAGGATCATGGGACAGCTTCCTCAAGATCTGGAACTGAAGTAGGTAGGTATCCAATTAATTAAGACTGTCCTTGTTTGGTAGTCAGAATGCTTTTCTCCAGGTCTGAACAGTGCTGTTTTACTGATGCTGCAAGCTTGTAGTTCAGATTAGGAAAGTCACTGAGGGAAAAAAAAAAAATCAGTTTTTTTTAGAAGGCTATTTGTTTAATGTATGCAATGACATTGTTGTGATGAACTATTTTTGGCATATTTTATTTTTCTGGTAGGGATGACTACAGTCTTTTGAATCTGGGTTGGTAAATAAATGGCGTTCTTAAAAATGGTGAGATAATGGCTAAGTAAGTTCAGTGGGTAGCAAGAGCAAAGCTTGAAACTTGATTACAGTTTATCAAAGTGCAACTCTTAATAAATCTTTCTGTGTGTCAGAAGAGCGGCGGACTCCATGACTGGAAGAAGTTTCCAACGGTTGAAAATTAAAAATGATAGCATATCCAATCCAACCATACTAACTTGGACCCCCATCCTCCCCAACTTCAAAGGGCAAGATCTTTTCCGTCTCCTGTTGCTGAAATGAAGAGCACAATTACCTTTCCAAGAAGAATTTCTGTGTTGTAAGCAAAATGAAATTGTGCATTCCTTTTGGGACCATTTTTTTTGTCTTGAGAATTTAAAAATGAAACACTATCATAAAAAGCATGACCAGAAAATAAACTTGAGCATAATTGTGAAACAGTTAGCTTTCACTGTAGTTTCCAAGTTGAAGTTAAGGACTTTATCTCACACACTTGCAAATTTTCAAGTCATGTTTGTAGCAGGATTTTTTTCAAGTTTCCTTTTTAAATACATTTCTTTATGTATTTAATTGAGCAAAACAAGGGAGTCCTAGCCCAGAGCATCTGGGGGTTGTTAACGCTGTAAATTTAGTCCCTAATTTTTTTTTATTTTA
This sequence comes from Aptenodytes patagonicus, assembly GCF_965638725.1. Lineage (NCBI taxonomy): Eukaryota > Metazoa > Chordata > Aves > Sphenisciformes > Spheniscidae > Aptenodytes > Aptenodytes patagonicus. Next base: position 7,322,935 of record NC_134967.1, on the reverse strand, counting down.
TTTTCTAGTATCACAGATAATTGTTGCACAAAACTTGGCATATATAGGATAATGTTAAGCAGTAAGGTAACCAAGCACATGCTGTAAAAGGTAATGAATGCTTGTTTAAAGAATCCTTTCACCTTTTATGGATAACAAATGCAATCCTTGGTCCCTCCTGCCCCCCCTTTTTCACCACACTGATTTTTTTAATCTGTTTTGGTTTTGTCCACTTGAAAGGGCAGTTTATATATCCTAACACTATCCTATAAGTCTCAACAACCAGGAATCTCTGTTTTCAAAAGAGACCTATCCTACACTTGGGTATTGAGTCAATTCTTTGTGTATGAAATGATGTACAAATCAATGTTTTGAAAATAATGATCTTGAACTTTCTAAGTTAAACAAAAAAAAAACCTTTTTTGATTGTTTGCCATATTGGGTGGGTTTACTCTTAGAATCGCATGCTGTAGAAATGCTAAAAAGTGCATATTGGACTAAGTCCTTAGATGTTTTTTCTTTGAAGAAATAACCTGTTTAAAAACTGTAACCATTGTCGCTGTATTCATTTATTGTTGCTACTCTGTGCATAAATCTATGAAGAACTCAAGTACAAAGCTATGCACGTTTTGGAGTAGCGTGATGAGTCACTTTTTTTTTTAAAGAAACAGCCTGTTCAAACAATCGCTGTCAAAGATTCTGGGGTGTGGGAGGAGGGAACCTAGACCATCTTCTTTATAAATCAGTTCCTTACAGCCAGTTCCTCTTGTAGGATGAGTCCTTTGCATCTGATCAGAGTCATTTTTGTAATGAGCAGGTTTTCCTGGCTTTCTTTTCAAATAAAATGTTAAAAGCAGCAGTGTTTGGACAGCAGATTGTTCTGTTAAACTTTCCTATCTTCTCACTGTATCCAGAAATGCTCCTTCCTAGCAGCAGTAGTAGCTTTTCTCCATTTTGTTTTTTCTGCAACATTCTGTACAAAAATGTGCTGTAATTGTGCGTTAGGCCTGGATTTGGCATAAAAGATGAATTCCCTCTTACTCTCTTTCATGAAACTACTCTGTAGAGCTTTCTCCACGCCCTGTATCCCTCTTCACCTTTTGTATTTAATTTTAAAGTCAGTGTACTTCAAGAAAGCTGGATGCAAGATAGATACTATATTAAAATGTAATGTTATTTAAGATGTAATAAAGCAGTTTGACATGAGTTTTGACTGATCTGTTTTGCAGCTTATTGTTCAACCCACAAAACTGCTTCTGGCAGGATTTGAGTTATGAAATAAAAATGAGAGAAGTGTATGCTGCCCCAAAACAAATTGTTCAGTATTTTAAAATGGCTTGGATTTTTAATGGTTAATTGGGCAGAGTATGCAGTGTGTTAGAAAGTGTGTATTCATGTGAAGGGATGTGGGTTTCATTTTAAAGCTAAAACCAGAATTGCAAGATGAACTATAAAACCCTCACGATTTTTATTGGAAAGTGTCGTCAGCAGTGTCTGAAATGTATGTGTAAATGTGCAATGTATGCTAACACTGAATGGCAAGTACGTGGAGCTTAGTGGCTGCAGGCATTTTGCTTCCTCCGTTCTTAACTATATAAGATGGACATTTCTTGGTTTGATTGCTAGAGCTAGTTGAGAGCTTAATCAAAAACTGCTGGTAGCTCTCTTAGCTCAAACTCCAAATGAAAGTAGCTAGTATGATTCATGTGGTATGCATCACAAAAATGCTTTGTGGAATATAAAAGTGTAAAACCTGAAGTAGGAAATCAGAGCAAAATGTTTAGTAACTTCTTTTAAAACTTTTGTGTCCTTTAATAGGAAAAGAATTGAGTGGAACATCTTGTGTTATTGCCATTTGAGGATCTGGCCAAATAAGCTCTGTTGTCATTGTTAGCTGTCCTTACTGTAGGTATTAAGAAGGGTAAGTAGTTGCCATTTTAATGCTCAGTAAGAAAAAAGTCTCCACAAGGCAGAATTATACCTAGGAAAAACAAAATTGATTTTTATACCCACAGAAGCAAATTCCTGAAACGAGGTGTTGAAAGGCAATTGGCTTAACAACTCGGTATTGATCCACTTGAGGGTTTTGTTTTGTATTTTTAGTGGGTAAAGTCTCTTCTTGTTCTGATGTAAACAAAAGTGGATTTTCCCTCATTTCACATCAACCAAAAGAAATTCCAGTGCCATGGCTTGGTTTCATTCCAAACATGGAAATTCTCAGCCTCAATGGAGAAGTTTTTAAAAGCTGTGAGTATGGAAAATATGATGGTGGCATTACTTAACTAGCAGCCGTTAACTGTGAGCTTTGGGTTTTTGGACTGCAGAATACTGGTAAGTAGTTCATGGCTGGAAATGCTTAAATTTGGGAATTCAAGTTTAGTCTTTTCCAATTCCAAATGGTATAGCTGTTTTTTCCACTCACGTGGTATATTTTTATTCCAACGGATGTTTCATATGTGACTTTGCATAGTCTATAATAAAATCAATGCAGACATGATCTGTCTTACTTTCCTTGATCTCTATCCATATGTTAAATTACTGCTTCCCGCCTGTGCTGATAATGCTTTTGCTGGCAATAAAATACCTGCCAAGATAGTAACTTCTTGTGTCAAGAGGCTAATGTGTAGTGTGATTTATTTGAAATGCAAACAGTTGCAAATGCCTCTTATTGCAGACAGTGCTTCTGTTAAATATGAAGCTTTAAACTATATTATTTAAATATCTGTCTCAGTCTTCGTATGCTTAGTTATTCAGAGAGCTGTAACTGAAGAAAAATAAGTATGCCAAGTGAGAAGCACTGAACTCTTGTGTGTCTGACTTCGGGCCAAGTCTTTGAATTTGAATGCCTTTAACTTTAAGGGTGGGCTTAGATCAGTACCCAAATCAAAATGGCTTGTGTAATCTTACCTATAGCAATCATAGTAACATAGTAGCTCTTCCTGTAGGCTTTGAAAAGATTCTAACTCAAAGATAATTCTCGGATGTGGTTCCAAAAGAGCAGGTTCACCTAGATGGTGGCAAATTTCTAGAGCAAGGTTTTATAAACTGAGAACAATAATATGTGAGAACGGTTTGTCTCTGCTTGGTCTTAGTGGCAGCGCTTGCAGTTTCTTACTCATGGGCTCCTGAGTGTGTATTAGATATATGAAGGGATGAGGAGTGGTGTCTTTGCAAAGGAGGATGGAGTAAAACTTTACGCGTTCACGAAGCATGTTAGATGACGAAGGTGGACAAGACCGATGGATCTGAGGTATTTGGATAATGAGTGGGTGTGGAGGTGGGAAAAGGAGTTAGAGTTGTCTGGTCCTGGCTTGGAAAGTGTGTCATGGTAATAGGATGGACTTCCTTGGGATTGGAATCCTCTCATGGAGCTGACGGGAAAGAGTCAAGTGAAGGAAGAGGTAACAGATTTCTCTATCTCAGTACCTAGAGTTAAGACTTTAAATCATAATGTTTTCTGTGCCCCTCGTGGCCTTCAATTTCTTAGTGAATTAAATGTATTTTAAAAGATCTGAGGTTCTACTGCTAGTTGAAGAAAAGATCCAGTTGGGCGTTCTAAGTTTTGACCATTAAGTGCCCTGGAGTGTGTGTTTTAAATCAGCTGTGAAACGTACTTAAAATTACTGATTGAATCATGCCTTATAAGAGCTAAAAATAGAATGATCTGGTTTCTGGGAAGTGGCAGAGTAAATAAAGAATAATAAAACCTGTCACCCTTACTGAGTTCTGTGTAACTTGGTCTGAAACAAATCAGGATCCTGTGTGGTATTATGATTAACACTGTTTTTAGTGTAGGTGTAACCATGAATTCAGATTTGAGAGGAAAGAATAAAAGAACCGACTAATGAACAAGTTCTAACAGCAGTTGGCTATTTTTGCATAGTGATGCTGTTTTTCTTGTCTTCATATAATCTTTAGAAAGTCTGCTTCTGCTTTAAACATCAGGCTACTCAATGGATCTGAGTTGAATTGGTCACTTTCTATCTATGTTACATTCCAATGTGTAATAATTCTCCTAAAGTATGTGAAAAGTTGATTTTTTTTCTGTTTTAAGGTTGTACAAGAAAGGGAGGAAGAAGAGCTGGACAAAGTTTGGAAAGAATAAACAATAGATTTCAGTTCCATTGTTCTAGAACAGGGATGCTTAGCCTATTCCCTTGTCACCCCTGCTCTGAATGGCCCTGTCACATGAAAATTCCCTGTATGCTCAGTGATGGGAGCAGACATCTTGTATCCTGAATGGCAGCTGCTTGCATCCTGTCAGATGTTCTTTTTTCTGGCAGTGTTATTTGCTGATTTAAATATTATTACTTTGGTCGAGTGTACCTCATGAGTTAAAAAATTCCTGCTCTGTCTCCTTCCGGTCTTTTCTTAAACTTTACTGGATGCTGTCTTTTTCTTTTCTTACTGTTCTTGTGAAACCTGATCCACCAGTAAATCAAAATCCATGGGCCTGCTCTATCAGTCACTTGGACTGGGAAAATGAAGGCCTTGATTCTGATGTGGCTGGATGTTGTTCCGGGCTTTACTGCTTGTGTTAAACCATCTCTCCAGGAAACACTGTTCAGACAATCTGCGGTTCCTGTTTCCTGACAGGAGACGGTACATGACTGGCAGATTTCTGGCCTTCTGACCACAGGGCCTCACGTTTGGATCTGTACTTTGCTGCCTGCTAGTTTGTAACGTGTGCGTATTTGAGTGTTGAAATGCAGACCAGGGAGAAGTTTCCTCACGTAGCACTTGCTCTATGGGTTAAATCAATTCAGTGGAAGCAGGAAAGCTTGTGCTCACAATTCCCATGGCGATTCCTAAACTTGTCAAATATTGACAAATTCCCCTCTGGTAATCTGGGCCCATTCAAAGTATGTTCATTAAAGGAAGGCAAAGTTGAATCATTCTGAAACTGTCTACTCAGCTTTTTCTTCAAAAGTCAATACTAAAAAGTCTCCAAGGAGTATTTTGAAAGTGTGTATCGATAGTAACACAGATTGTACTTGTAAAATTACCCAGTATGTCACTTACATGGGGAAAACAGAAGCCATAGAAATGTGAATAAAAGTGGGGTGATCTTCTCATTGCTTAGAGAGCTGGCTGCTAAAAACTTACCCTTTAGAAGCACAGGCCCCACAAAATACTCATTCAAGTAATTCCAGGCTTAAACCAAGTCAATTTTGTCATAAAATAGAAAAAAGAGAATCATCTTTTCCTTCTTCAATTATTCATAAGCCATTTGTTCTAGATTAGTGCAGTGAGATGTGATTGACCCTGAGAGGTAATCATCTGTGGAGCTGGAAGTGGAAAATGAAAAGTTTATTTGATGTAACAGATTTTTAAATGGCAAAAGAGATAAGGGAGGAAAAAGTCTGTTAAAAAGGATGAACTATTCAAGATGGTAAAACGCTGAGTTCTCATGAAAATGGTATATAGACGTACAAACAGTGCAGCTCCATCTGGTGGTATAAAACATAATGAAGATGGGTGGTCAGTGTAGAGAATGTGTTTATGATGAAGAAGCCTATGCTGAATTTGGCTGCAATATGTTCCTAGTACATGTAACCCCTCCTTCGTATATCTTCAGAGTCCATTGAAGATGTTCTGATTTTTCCATAAAGACTTAGAAACAAAACAAGCTTTTCCTAATGTTTACTTTTATAGGGATTTTATTTTCTAATTTTTTATGTAAAAACTTCAGATGGCAGAGGTGGAGAGGTTAAAATCAGCCAGTGTTAGCTTAGCAGGGTCTCTTAGACAACTTTAAATCTAATTTTTATTTAGAAAATAATGGATGGAGATAATGAACAACCTCAGTAACTTCCTGCGTTTCTCTCCAGCCCCGCTCCCCTTCCAATATTTCTGAATTCCCTCTCAACATTTTTGACACACCCTGTCACAGCTCTAATCCCAAGTACTTGCTCTTTTTAGCTTTCCTCCTCTGCTTTAAGTAGGAATTGGGATCTGGAGTTTCTAATGAAGGTATTTTGATTGACAAGTTATTCATGCTAAGATCAGACTCTGATGTCCGCTTCTATCTAGCAGTGAGGTGAAGTACCTTTCTGCAGTGGAAATGAGTATTGCTATGATATATACTATTCTTGTATCTGACAGAACCATCACATAAATTCCAAGTCCTTGTTTACAAAAGCAAACATATTTTAAGACCTATAGAATTATAATATTTAGTTTTTGTCTCTTTTGCAAAATAAGGATTCGTGTTGAGTGAAGAGCAAGTAGGCAGCAGCAGATCCTTTTCTACACTGGCTGGTGCTTGACAGAGTGAGTCATACTGTAATAATATGTAACTGCATATATTTATCTAAACTTTCATTGATTTTTCACCATAGTTCCTTATCTTTTTCTTAGTGATTTACTTTCTGTGATATTATAAACAAAGCTGAAACAAGGTCCAATGGGAATAATCATATTTGATCCTTAGCTCCCTGAAGCTGGTGCTTAATCCAATGGGAAGAACATGACAAGATTTAGAGTGAGTGGTAGACAACATCTGACACTTAAAATTACTCAAGTTTTATAACTGTAAGGTTTTTTTGCACTGTGTTCTCTGGTACGCTGAAGGTGCTCAGAATACCATGTTAGTACCCAGAGGACATTAAATAGTGGATGAATTGGTCTAGGTACAGTTTACAGTTCACTTCCTGGAAGGTTATTTCAGCTGCCTCCTTACACCAAACAAAAATGTTTGGAATATCCTTTCTTACATCTTTTTTTTTTTTTTTCTTTCTGTGAACCAGCATGCATGCTTTGCTGTAATATGGTCTGCAGACCTACACAACTTTCACAAACCCATGGTGTGAAATTAGAAATATTACTAAGCTGCTACATTTCTAACCCATTTGATGATGATATGGTTACTTATCTTGAAGCCTGACTGTTGAATTGGAGTCTTAGCTAAAGTTGCTGTCTCAGTTGTCTTCCAGTACATCAGAAACCAGATAACTAGGGACTTTTATATTTTCAGAACCAACCGCAGGAGTCCCTCTCCTGCAATTAAATAGGGGAATACATTTATTTAATTCATTTATTTAATTCTATGCTCAGTGGCACTGACTGTATTTAAATCAAATAATATAAGAAGCTGTGAGAGTTTCTAAACAATTCTGTTTCAGAAAAGTAGAGAATGTCAGCATCTGTACCGCCTGTGACATGGGCTGTACTTTGTAGGTAATATAGAGAAACATGCATGTTTGTTACACCTCCCTTAGCCTGTAAACTACCAAAAATGCTTCTAAGAGGTTCTAACCCCCAAAGCAATCTAAAATTTTACCAGTCACAAACAAGAAAAGTCTTACATATTGATATAAACATCTCTACTTCTGTGGCATTAATAGTTCTATGCCTGCATTTACTAGTGAAGTGTTGCCTGTGGACCCTTCTCCATGAAAGTGTGGATCTTGTGAATGTATTTAGATATTTCATTTCCATCACCTATGTCAAGACATATTACCTCTACCTCTCCAATTGCAACAGGAGGGGCAGGATATAGTTTGTGTGCTTAGTTTATTTTGTTGTAAGTATGATTTATAGTTTGAGACCGTAAATCATGAATGCATTCACTTGCATCACCAAGTAAAGAAAGACTGGGAATAAAAACCTCTTCAGATACTATCTTTCACCTCACCTTCTTCAGAAGGGCTTGGGAAGACAAAGTTCATCCCACCTTCTGGAAATAGAAAAATGAAAATGGCAAGTTGATGGTATTTGCTGGAACTGAAGGCCATCCATCTCCTTGAGTCAATGAAAATTCAACCTTATACTGATTTGTATTTTTCTTGTGTTTTAAACATTTAACAATTCCTTTCACCCTGGTTTCTTCTTTCTGAAAGCAACAAAAAATAGATGAAGGGAGGAGTCATAAGGTGAGACAAGGAGTCCCCCTTCGGAGCACCAGTTCCACCTTCCCTCTGGTCCCTTCCAAGCCCCTCCAAGTTTTCTTGTAGAGCATAGGAGCTGTTTAACTGTTAAACAGCTACTGTTCTTTGCCTAGCGGGGATCTGAGCTCTTGAATGAACAAGTATTCAAGGAGTGACAGCTCTGGGAGTGATGGACACCAGTTTGCACTAATGAAAGATCTGGGAGCTTTTCCAAGGATGACTGCATCACTTAATTGAACAATTCTATATTTCATCTGCTACTTGCATCAGATGTGTGTTTAACCCACTGCGTTCTGAAAAACTTGTCAAATCTTGTCGGAGGTTCACGCTGTCAAGAAATGTGAAAGAATTGCCCAGGGTGTGAGGTATTACTGAATTATGAAGGAAGACTAAAGAGCTAAGAACACTCCGTGTGGACGAAAACGAGTGAGATGCATTGGCCAGGCTGGTGTCAGTGGCAGTTCTAAAAAGTGATGTTGGAATTAAAAAATTATTCTGTTGAGCAGTTCTATCTTCCTCCTCCCATGGCTTATTTCAATCAAGTGATAGCATCAAACATGGTGACAGGAAATGGAGCAATTACAGATAGACTTCAAGGAACAGCTTATCAGAATTGAAGGTTAAACTTTCATAAGCAAAAGGATCATTCTTGTTCTTTGAAGCTTGTCACAGTTCTATACGCAAAGAGTAACTTAACCAGAAATACCAGATGGGAGCCAGGCACTCTTCTGACCTCAGCTCTGATCCTGGTAAAAGTGAAAGTTCCTCACCAAGTTGTAGAGCTTAAATTAACAGGGCTAGCTTCTCATTCTCTACTAAAAACATAAATTAAAACTCTTGGGCCTGTTTTACGGTGTGGCAGCTGTATCCTCCTCGCCCTTAGATTCCAAATTATTCTGTCAGTTCTTTGCACTTCAACAAGCATAATCAATTAAAATTTGTGGTGCACACTGGATGGAAAATCTGCAGTTAAGGTTAGCAGTAAAACTGCTAAGAACTTCAAAACCTTTCTGTCCTCATGTTGGTTCTGAATAGTTTAACTTATATTAATATACTTTTTCTGATGCTTTACTGTTTACATTTTGAATGGCAAGCAGCAGTGCTAGCAATAGCAGGCAGTTTAGCTTTCTTTTGCAGCTATATTGCAGTAGCATAATGTTTGCAAAGAAGCCTCTTTATCTGAACCATTCTTAACATTTCTTTTTTTTTTTTTTAAGAAATCAAGTAAGAAATCTCTTGCCAAAACTGCATGTGCCCTTTTGAACTACTTTGTCAACTTGATAATGCAATGCCTGCATATGTCTCTCCAACTAAAAAGGCAAAAACCTCCCAGCAGATTTCATCATGCTCCTGTGAGGAAGGAGTTTCCTCCATTTTGTATACGGGGAGTCTGTGCCATGGAGATGCTTGTGATTTACCCTTGTCATGTAATGGCCGAGTTGGAACACAGACTGGCTCCCTGACCTGCAGTTCTGTGTTCAGTGAGAAGAGTATTCCTTTGCGTTTGCTCTTCCTGTCTGACATCCGCTTGCTCAGGCTGATGAATCTTGGCAGTTGCCATCATTTTCCGCCATGCAGAATCACTCTACTGAGCAGCAAAAGATGATGGCAACAGGATCAGGGTGGGATTAGCATGACATTCTCATATTGTTGAAGGAAACGTCAACTGTAATACATCTGGGTGTAAGCCAGATAAAGCACAAATATTCTTAATTTTACAGTTTATTCTAGTAGAGAGAGATAATCTTAGGAGTTGTGTTTGGCTGAGTTCTTCACAGGACATCCTCTGCAATTATATCAAGGGGATTTATGAGCCTATTCCTCCTACTCAGATGATAGCCCTGTTTTTCTTGGTATTGTTTGAGAGGCTTTAATGCTTTGCAGTATGGAAATTCAGCTCTGTGGAGGAAGACCAGACCATAAAATAATTGTCTGGGCTCTTTGAAAAGTTATATAACTGGGCAGCTGCATCACATCTGAAAGTTACTTGGATCTTTCCTTCCCCCTCTCTCCCCCCTCTTTTCCATGTCACAAAGCCAGCAACTTTCATTATTAATCCAGTGCTATTTAGGATCCATTGGTGAAAGAGTGTGCAAGCCATTCTAATTTGTATCCTACCCTTTTCAGAATGGCTACCTGTACTATTGCTGACTGAAATCATATGACTTGTGATCCTGACAGAAAGCATGTGCATTAAGAACTAATTCATAGTAGTGCCATGCATTATTTAGGAGCTTTGCTTGCATGAGTGGTCAGGTACAGACTCTTCAGCTGCTGCGAATTGAAGATTATGCCATATGTGAACATCAAACACCATTTTTCCTAGGCTTGTACGGCATTTGGGGTCTGACTTCTGACCTTGTAGTCATAACTATATAATTAACTATCATGTTAATTATATCCAAGTAGTTTGATTTCTGGTCACTTATGTTGAAATTTGAAATTTTGGTTTCAGTGTGGTGTTTGACAGAATGTGCATGAATTTGCTGATATATTTTATGAAAGGAAACAAATAGGAGAGATGTAAGGGAACAAGACCATAAAGTTCATCAGAAGCTTTTTGGCTATGAATTTTGATTCCTATTACTTTGTAGGCAGAACCTAGTACAGTTAAATCTTGATCCCCCTGCAGCTTCACAGTGCTAATGTAATTGCCAAAGTAGGGAGCTTTTATACGTTCTGTCTTGCCATAGGTGAAAGTTAGTGGAGGGTATTTCTTAATTTTATGGACATGTATTAAAATAGAGCTAAAACTTAAACTCTTATCTACAAAAAAGATTATGGTCTTGTGATTTAATATCATGTCATTGACCATGTTAGGAGAATGCATTTAAAATGTGGAGAAAGTAGCAGTTTGGATAGGAGCAACATGAGGCTCTTGATTCTGCGAGTCTCTTGGTGAGGTAAGGTATTCCTATAGAGACCCATGTCCTGGCACACTTCTATGCACACATAAAATATAGTGGGGCATGATCTTGCAAATTGATATAACATGTATTTACCTCCATATGATCTTTTGCAGGATATCTTTTGCATGATGAGCATGAAAACCACACTAAGTTCACTGTGTCTGGGGTGCTGTACAATGGAACAAGATTTAACTTTGCATTGAATCGAATGTGTTTGCTGGCTTGAAAGTACCAGGCCACAGCTTCTACTGCCACCTGGTGTTGATGCCCAGTTTAGCCTGGGAACTTATCCCAGAGTGAACCATAATGCTTTGCAAGAGTAAGGGTCTTTCTCAATGTCAAGGTGTGGCCCAAGGGCAAATGAGGTACTAAAAGCTAAGAATGGCAACTGCCATTCCCTTGTTATGGCTGACTGCGCTGCCGTAGTTGGAGCATACCAGCTCGGGATAATTCTAAATACCACAGTGTGGTCTTCCTTGTTGCCTTAACCCTGTGAGAACACTCATCGTAGCTCTTAATGATATGTGAAGATAAATCTCCACAATGAGGTAAGCTCAGGAGTAGGAAATGTTTTATATGCCCTAGCCCTGTTGTGGTGAACGCCTTGGAAATGCATTTAATACAGCACTAAAAAGCATGCGGTGTAAGGTATCTGGGATTTTTTTGTACCTGTTACTGTGGTTCGTCCCTGGAGAAAGCCTAACTTTTTTTCTCCTGCTCCACTTTACAGATTATAAGAATGTTGTTCCAAAGGGGGTATGATGTGTTCTCCTCAAAACCTATCCTTCAGACCTGTCAGACTGAGAGAGGAAAGCTCAACAGGGTGAAGTTCTCTGAAACTTGGGGCTTCTTCCATTCTCTGTCTACTCATCCAGCAGGGCAAAGCTTCTCTAGAGACCAGCTGTTAATTTCATAAGCCTTTCATGGACTCATTAATATTGTCTGAACCTCCTGCATTGCTCTTTCTTACCATTCTAACTTTGATCCCCTATCCTTGTCAGCTTTTTTGCTCTTATTTTTCCTGCTAGTGTCTGATTTACGTAGACCCGTACCTCCCTGGAGAGAGGTGGACCCTCTTTGTCCACAACAGGCTCTTCCCACAAATTCTAAGGATCAGAGGGGCTGACAGCTTCCAAGAGGATCCCACAAAAACATTGCAAACATGACAAACTACTAACACACAAAAAGGTAAACAGACTTAGATTTAAGTTTAGTATGCTGTTAAGGGTCTTCATGTTGTCAAAGATCATCTGTATTTTTTATTATATTACTTCAATGGGTCATGTGATTATATTCTGAGTAGAGAAATAAAATACATAACAAAACCCTATGAACAAAGTCTTAAATTGTGAGACAGATTTTTACTTGAAAATAGGAGTGCCAGCAATTATATACAAAACGTACTAGGAATTTACTGGTGGCTAGTGACTTTATGGTGTGTGTAGTAGGTTAAAGTGCATGACAAGATGCCACTTTGATGAAAAATGGTAAGCAAACACTCAGGCTAGCATAATTTTTCCAATACCTGATTTATACCAGGAAACATGCCCCACTGCATGTTTCCAGAGACTTGTATTTCATGGTGGTTTGGGGATATACAACTGCTATTGTTAGGGGATACTGTTACAGACAATACTTTTTTGTAAAACTTACAATACAAACTCTTACTGCATCCTTCTGTCTCTCTTAGATGCCATGGCAAAACATGCTGTTTTCCTGAATCTTCTACATTCATTTATAGACATGAAGTATGATGAGGAGACACTGTTTCTTCTGTACTCTCAATCTTTACAGCCAATGTGTAAAGGAATAGCAAAGCCAACCTTTTGCGTGTTCCAAACTGGGCTGACCTAAAAATTACTTGCAGGGAACTGTCTGGGAAAGACACAAAAATGAGTTGCATGTGGCTGATGGCCAGTCTGCTGTCACAGAGGTTGTGTAAGTAGCGTTACTGAGCTTAGTTAAAAAGTTCACCTTTTGTGCTTGAACCCATGAACCTTTTGAGCTTAATTAAAAAGTTCGATTAAGAACTTTGCACCATCTCATAAACGCTAGAGGGCACTACTGCAATTTTTACAGCAGCTATTTCCTGATTTCTAGGATCTAGTGCTCCCAGCCCACCTCTGTGCAGGTTTTGGAGTAGGGTGTAGTGGTGCGATAGGAGCAGCAGCAATTGCACCTCCTGCCACTATCTGTGTCACAGACTTGTTTGGGTACCCCTGCTCTGGGGCCAGAGAGACACCTGCTTCTTCTGTCCTGAAGTGACAGTGTCCCACATCAAAGAACAGTGTATACCATTGCTTGAGCCTGTGAAATATCTGACAATCCCTGAGAGGTGATTGCAGACTGTAGGAATTCCAATATGAGAAGCCACAGGGGAAACTCCAGAACAAGTAGAGAATGAGAATCGGTACCAAGCAAACGTGTACAGCGTTACATATATGGTTATAGTCTTATATGCATTCATTCACATGCACAAGCTCAGTTTAAGGGGAAGCAGTTACTACCATATTAATAGGCTGATAGCATTGCATTTACTCTGCCAATGTGTACACGTTCTGCTGCGGTCGTTGTAACTGTCACAATTTTTATACCCAAGAAAGTTCTACATGACAAGTCAAACTGGCTAAAAACTGTTGCTCCAAGCGTTTGAAAAGGGAAATACTGACTTCAGAATTTCTCATGTATTTAAAATACTTCCACATTTTAAGTCTTTTAGCAAATGAATGTTTTAAAAAATCAGTTGCTTTAAAACTAAACTTGCAAAAGATGTGAGAAAAACCTTTATCATTTACTCTGCTTTGAATGGATAATGTGAGATTGAATGGGACTATAAATAGGTTGGAGGACACTGAAATCTGTAATGATTAGGACAATTAGAGAAATAGTCCAGAAAAAATAGATGACAATTGGTAGGAAAAGTACTGCCTCACTTAGAGGTGATAAAATGCAAAAATACAAACAGGGGAAGACAAAGATAAGCAGCAGTGCTTCAGACAAGGATCACAGAATTAAAACAGATCCCCAGCTAAACATGAGTCAACAATGTCATGCCACTGCAGTAAATGCTAACATCATACTAGGTTGTACAAAGGGAATTATCCCTGCAAGCCTTGTAAAGTAACTTTCTTCTCTGATGCAGTGGTAGTTCTTCAGGCAGTGTAATGGTTGCAATTTCAAGTGCTGTTCTGCAAGAAAACATGGAAAAATTGGAAAATGTCCAGAAGACAGCCATGAAAATATCAGAGATTTATATATCGTGCTATGTAAGGACTGTTTAAACAATAGAGGTATTTCAATCTGAAAAAAAGAAGACTGAGAAGAAACATAAGTTTCTGTGTAAAAGACTGCTGGAATTAACAGAATGTATTTTTTTTCCATGTCCCTGGTGAATAGAGCAGAAAGTAATGGGAGTTCAGAATGTATCAAGGAAGTTTTGCACTAGACAAAACTTATTAATGTAATAATTACGAGTAACACTGAAATATATAGCCTTAGCTTGCTGTAGTGTTTCTACCATTAGTGAACCTCAAGAACAGTTTTGGTAGATGTCTGCTAGACATGACATGGATAAAATTGGTCCTGCCTTGGGGCAGAGGAATGTATGACCTCTTGAGGTATCACCAAGTCCTATTCTCCTATGATTAGGAGTTGTTCAGTAATAGACTTATAAACATTACATTGCTGACCTCATTACTAAAATGTTTTCTGAGTAACTAACCTGCTGTCTCACAACAGGTGAACACTTAGAGACAAAACAGGAAGTGAAAGCGTGATTCAGGATCAGCCATGCTTACTGGAAATCTTTGAAGGTTAGTGGAGAACGCTGCCAGAACTGGAAATGCTGGAAAGTTTGTTCTCCAGCAGTAGTGGAAGAAATCAGCAAACACAGGAAACTAAAATGTATCTGTTAGGTTTAAAAACAAACGTAGTCTTTAAGGAAGAGATAGTTACCTGGGGGAATGAGGCAGAGACATGTGTCTAGTGGGAGATGGCAATGTGCATGGATGTTATTTTGGATGGTATTTTGATTTTTTTTTTTTTTTTTAAATAGCTGCCTGACCACTGAATTAGGAAAATCATTTGTGAATGAAGAGGGAAGGTAAATTGGTGCCTAAGTGTAGCTAGTTAGTAATCATGAGAACCAAGTCAGTTCTACGAGAACAGACCACTGCTTCTTTCTTGTACTTTTTCTAGTGGAAATGTCTTAGGGAAAGGATAAATTTCACTGGGGTCCACGGTCACTCTAAGCCTTCTGTCTGATGTAGCAGGACCAGTAATTGTACCCAAGCTATTGTATAATGCAGGTGCAGATCTCTTGAGTGTGTCATTCTTTTATCTGAAAAATAACCTTGCTCTTTTCTATGAAGAAAAGGATCATTTAACTATAGAGCAGGCTGTTCTTTTAATATGGGGTATTTGGTAGGTATATTTCCTTTTGTGCAAAGGAAAAGGGTGTCTTCATCACCTTTCTGTGGCTTTCTGAGAGCTAGAACAAAGGTTTTGAATGGGAAGGTTTTCAAATGCATCTATGATCTGAGCGTCTGCAAAATACAAGGGAGTTGAATGCATGAAAAGATGATGTTAATAATGCTGGGGTATAGAGAATTCTAATGCAAATGAACCAGTACTTGGCAGAGACTAGTCTCTTTTTCATTTCTGTTTTTGACAGTTAGAAGGGTGTGATATAAGGCTTATATTCAGAATTAATCCTATTTTACATTGAAGCTTTTAGATTCCCGGCTGGTTTCCTCTGCGTTTGTGTTGTACTGATCACATCAACTGTTCTTATATGTTTCTGTTTTCAGAATTATATTTAAGTTTTTCCCTTTGCATAGATTTTTCCAAGCATTAATTATGTCTCTTCAAGTCCATGTTGTGTTGGCATTGGCCTTAGTTTGGCTCACCTCTTGGTGAAAAGCAAGCTGGCTCCATATGACCCTCATCAGTGAATCAGGATCCAGACACTTACCTTTGAAGTTCTTCTGTCAAGATTTTAGGTTTATCCAAAAAAAAAAAAAAAGTGTCATGGTAATACCAAGTCACTGTTTAGAATTCTTTCTTGTGCTATTAGATAACTCGTAGGGCAGCACAAACCTAAAGATCAAAGGAACGAAGAACCTCAATTACTCTTCCTTTATTTTTTCTTGTAAATTTTTCAATCCAGGGACTGGTTTGTTTTGGTTTGGTTTTTTTTAAGTGTTTAATACAAGAGTACACTCTGTAACTGTCTGATAAGCCAACCACTGCAAAGGAGCCCTTACTTCCAAGGACTTTAGAGCCATGTAGTAAGAAGATACCAATAACTTTGCTGATTGTGGACAGCAAAGTTCTTGGACTTAGAACTGTAGTGTCTTAAGGCTGCAAGGAAATTTTTGTTAATGACCAAGCTGCAAATTGGGTCCCTACTGATTTTCAGAGCAGGAATTTAAGTGTTAACTCATAATGAGTTAACAAGCATCAGCTGCATTGTGGTAATGAATGTGATGTTTGCAGTGCACCATACGACTACTTGGTACTTACTGTAGTCAGCTAGTATGTGATAAGATTTTGTTGTGGTAACCTAGGCATAAGAATGAGTCTTCCATCTACATTCTCTTTGCAACAAGAACATAGTATTTCATACCTGTACAGCACTTAAGCAAGAAAAGCCTCAAGTGATAACTCTTTTGCTTGCTAACCCTTGCTAGTGACAAGAACAGGGTTTGGCCATTTTACTTTTCCTATCACTTGTTGAACTTATGCCTCTTGCTATTTAAAATCATTCCATAGCTGCATAATGGTCTCCAGATGTCAATGTGACTGATAACACATGACAACAAAGAGGAATCGAATGTAAAGGAACCATCTTACTCTGTTTCTTTGCTGCTGCTCATCAGACTGTTTTCAAAGTTTGGGCAGTTATGAAAGCTTGTGACCCAACTTCCTCCGTTATTACAATAAGGTGTTTATCTTACTCATTTGACTTGGGTGGCTTCTGGCAAGTAAAGGACCCAGAACAACCAGCTCTCCCTGCTATCAAAAGCCAACTAGTAGTTGAGGTTGGAATTTCAGTATCTTTTAGCTGTTATGGTGGTGGAGTGTGTTGTGATGATAGCCTAGGTGATGCAAATAAGCCAGTTTCTTTGAAATACTGAGAGAGCACTAGAATTCCTCAAGGCCAGATTCTGACATCTCTCCTATATTCCTATCATAAATGTTGGAAGCACTGGTGGCTTGGGGGCAGGTACCAAATGCAATTGCCCAGACCTCCCCAAACAGTCAGGGTGAAGGTATTTAATAGAAAACCAAGAGAAGTTTTTCCCTAGAGTTCCCTTTAGCCTCTCCACTTGGAATTGCGGGCAACATTGGCTTTGTCAATGTGAAAGTTTAGCCTAGTAAAGCTTTAAGGGGTGTTTGACTTTAGAGGGATCCTGCAGAAAACAGAATTAATTCCTCTGGACTGCACATCTAGCTAGTAACTTCGCTTGAAATTCAGTGCTGCAGCAGTGTGCTTGCCTATCAAACACCTTATTCTGTCTTCTCCAGGGAAACTGAAGCAACTAGAAGCTTTTAAATTTTCCAATTAATCAAGCTGCTTTCCTAAAAAGGATCAAGGTCTCCTGTGAATCAAGGTCTTTCCTACAAAGAATCACCAGGTTTCCTGTGTGTCCTGGCTAATTCCCTCAGGTACTGGATACCTCTCTCCAATGTGTCCACCCCTTATTCTATACCATCTACGTCATGCCCAGGTTCCATACTTTCCAATATATTTTATTTAATCACCACTGCTTTTCTTGTCTTTTAGTATATACCCACAGATATCATTCCCTTACTTTATGGGCCATCCCTCTAAAATGTCTGTTGGGTTCATTTAGTCCATGAATTTGGGTTCCATCTGTCATAATAGTCTTTTAGGGCAGGAGAGATAGTATGCGGTGTTGGATTGTTGCATGCTGAAGTCAGTTCTGGCTCCATCACTGCTGCACTTTGCTCGGTTTCATCAAAGTTCATTCTTCATTAATCTGGGTGATTCTTCTTGTAATACAATTGGTATGGCATATACTATTATATAGCCATTAACACATTGGGCTATTCTCACCCAAAATCAAATCCCCTTGAGGTACACATCGGATTTCCCCATCCTTCCGCATTATCCACCAAGTGCACCCAGGTCCTTGAGCAAAAGAACGCTGACTCCTAATAGCTGAGATACTGGTCTGTACAAACTTCTGCCACGTGGGTCGCGTGCACGTAACTTCATCTGGATCTTTGGATAGCTGCTTGTTGTCTAGGTCATCATAAATCACTTCCAGCACGGCTAATTCCCTCAGGTACTGGATACCTCTCTCCAATGTATCCACTCCTTATTCTATACCATCTACGACATGCCATATGATGCCATATGATGTCATGCTCAGTATATAAGCTGGGGGGAGTTGGCCAGGGCGCAGCGATTGCTGCTCAGGGACTGACTGGGTGTCAGTCGGCGGGTGGTAAGCAGCTGCATAATTTTTTTTTTCTTTCCCTGGGTTTTTTGGGTTTTTCCCTCTCTTGTTTTACTTTCCATTACAATTATTATTACTATTATTTATTTATTTATTTATTTATTTATTTCAATTAAACTGTTCTTATCTCAACCCAAAAGTTTTCTTACTTTTGCTCTTTCGATTCTCTCTCCCATCCCACTGTGGGGTGTGTGTGTGGAGGGTGAGCGAGCGGCTGTGTGGTGCTTAGTTGCTGACTGGGGATAAACAATGACACTGTGAACAGTAAAATGATGTAATAAGTAGACCTGTTTTTTAATTCTTATTTGTATTAGGGTAGCAACTGGAAATCCATAAAATATGGACTGCGTGCTTCTCAGGTGCATGCAAAGAGGCATTTCCTGTATCAGTGAGATTAGAGTCTTGACAAGATTGATAAAGAGGGAAGTAATTGTTTTTATCTGTTTTGAAGGCAGAAAAACAGACTCCATTAGTCACACAGGGAGAGACAGGAACACCTCCCAAAACACACCAAGCTGTGTCCCAAGGCATTCTTCATACGTCTGCCCCTATCCTGCTGCGAGACAGGAGGCAAGTCCTGGGTGCCTATTTTAATACTACTCTTCACATGTTAGATTTCTCCAAAATCTCTCCACCCCCTGTTACCTAGGGTCTCTTTACTGGCTGCCAACAGCTCTCAATCCTATCTTGACATTATCGAAGACTATCTGTATTGTCAAGTGGATTGAGCGTGGGGCTACATGCCAACATTCCTGATTGCTTATCTCAGCTGTGCCACAGATTTGTTAACCCTTGTGCAAGTCAATTAATCTAGTTCAGTCTTTAAAATTGTGGTAATAACATCTACGTAATGATTGGAGGTGTTTGTAATCAGCCTGAATAATGAATGCAATGCTGTGGCATACATTTCTCTGTCTTTATGTCAGTGGCTCTGTAGTTTGTGACCACTGATAAATATGTTATTTGTCACACTCATGTGCCACCATTTTCATCAGAATTTAAACTTTGTGGTACATATTTATTTCCCATGATTCCTCAGGAATTCTGAGTCATCAGAGACTGTTTGAAATTAAGTTTGAGAGGTAAGAACTACGTTCTTCAACCCTGTTAGGTGTTAACAGAGACAACTTGTTAATTGTTTCCTGTTCAGTGGAAATACCTTCTGCCGAAGCTAAGTTTGGATTGTAGATAGAGACTGAACAGAGCCTCTCTGTATCAGGCACCAGTCTCCTGTGCAATTAGTCAAACAAGCAATAGCATTTTTGTTAACTTTTTTGTTAATCTAAAGCCAGTCAAAACATATTTCACAGAACTGAGAGCCTTAGTAGAAAAAAGCAGTATGTTTTTATGCTTATTTCTCAATGTTACTGCCAACGTTTCTCTTTATTTTTCCCCAGTGTCTTCCCTGGGAGAAAGGAAGCACAACCTGGGTTAGAGTGCTGAGCTACACTGTTCTGATTGTGATATTGGGGAGGACATGCTCAAAAGTGACATAAGACTCTTCTATTTCTCATGGCACTTCAGTCTGTAGAGGATGGAAGAGGTGTTACCAGTCTGTATGTTTTATTCATCCAGACCAGCAAGCAGAGCTTCCAAGGTCGCTGCTGAACCTGGGCAGCTCAGAGCTGCTGTTGTAACTGTAGCTCTTTTATAAATAGGATAGGCTCAGCTGATTAGCAGTCTTGTCTCCACCAATTAATGAGGATAAGTGTTTATCATGCCGCAGAGTTCATGCCTCTTGCAAAATGCTGAGCAACTGCAGGAAGTTACTGTGCGTGGGAAAAAAACCTGCCGCTTTGAAGTGTTTGTTTCTTAACAGCCAATACATATTCTTGTGGAAAATGGTTCTAGTGATGATTGCTCTCTTTCATCTTAATGAATTTGGAAAAATCCATCCCAAGAGCCAACTCAAATGAAAATTTACTCCTTGGTTATCTTTTGTAGTCAGTAGTTGGGTATGGACAGGCATGGTTAACAAAGGCACTGTGTCCGAGCATGGTTCCTCTCTGCTGGAACGTGTTGTTTTGCTGCAGCTTTTAAGATGAATGCTTTGACTCCGTAAAACTTAGTGCTATTTTCCTTCGTAGTGTCATGTTGTGTTGTCCCTCCACAGTTTGAGTATCTCTTTCAGCACCTGAAAGACATTTGAGTCTCCAAGATATCATTAACTTCATAGAACTGTGTATTGTTTCCTTAATTCCTTGCAGACTGGGCTCTTAACATTATCTGGAGGGTGGATTAAAGAAAAACTGTGACTCCAAAATACTGCACTTTCTAAAAAGTGGTGTAACATTGCCTATGGTGTTTCCCCATATGTAGCAACTGCTTCCTCTTTTTCAAGTTTGTCTTGTCATTTATTGACCGTCACTTCTTTGCAGCTCCCCAGTTTCCTGAAAACATAAATTTCTGCATAAAGGAAGAAGAAAAAAAAATCCCAAATTGCCACATTCTTAAACGGTGTAACTTGTTCTCACTTTGTGGATTTATCCCAATATACAATCTAGTGAGCTACATGTATGAGTCTATGATCTCTTTAAAGTAGTACTGGTTGAAAATGCAATTTAGAAATTAGAAAACCTGATTGGTTTTGGTAACTATGAAGGATTGTTTTCTTGTTGGCATCTATATAGGGGCCTGATCCTACCTCTGTTGAAGTTTGTGACAAAGTTCCTGATGATTTCACAGTAGCATGCACACTGAAACCAAATGCCTTTTTGTTTTGTTTCACCCTTGCTCAAAATTTGATTTCAGATCAAGGACAGACTGGAAAATGGTTTCCTGCATTTCAGGAGCTTCTGTTTGTCGTTGAGATTAGGAGTGATTCCAGTATAGAAAGGTGGCATGCATCCTCAAACAGGAATTTTATATCAGAAAGAGTATTTAACTGATGATCTAAGGAAAGACCAAGGTAAAAGTTCGTGACAGTTATTGCAGGGTAGATGGGTGTGAGTGAAACAACTACAGCCATTCTGAAGGGATTAAAAGGTGTGGCATGAACTGAAGGGCGGAAAGCAGATGAAGCCAATTGAACGTACAAATCTGTGCCTGTCCCTAGATTACACGTTACAGGTGAGATTACAAATTACAGCACATTTGAGAAGGTGCCAGGTATGTAACATCTAAGTGTCCAGTCCTGTACTTGCAACTGGCCACCTGAGAGATGACTGCAGAAGAAGCCACAGTATTACGAACAGATCAAAACCACAGCCGTGTCACGCTTGGCCTTGAGAAGTCCGCAGTTTGTTTCATTTGAGGACGTAACCGTTTCTCCTTGGATGGACCGTTGCTTGGTCAAGGCTGTTACCGTGGATTTTGCGGCGGATGTTGAAGGGTTGTGCACCTTTCTTAACATTCGGTCCATGCTCCTTTTTTTGCAACCTTCTGCTGAGGTCTAATCCTGGCTCCAGATAATTTCTACTTTAAAGTAATAAGCGAGTGAAAATGACAAACAGGCACGGCCTGCCCCGGCACCGCGCATGCGCAGTGATGCGCCCGCTGTCGCCCCCCTGCCCGGCGGAGTCCGCGCAGGCGTGCGGCCCCGCCCGCCCGGGCTGCGCAGGGGCGGGACGACGGGCCCGGGGGCCGTGCTGTCGCGCATGCGCGTTGCCCCGCCCGCGGGGCCGACGCTCCTGAGGAGGCGGGGAGAGGACGATGGAGGCGCGCAGGGTCTGCCGGCCCCGCTCACTGCCCGGGAGCAGCCGCCGCCGCCGCCACCACCACCGTCGGGGTCGGCGTGCCGGCCTCTGAAGGGGCAGGGGGCGGGGGAGCAGCCGGGGCCGCGGTGAGTCGGGGGCGCCGGGGCGGGGGGAGGGCGGTTGCGCTGAGGGGAGCCGCCGGAGAAGCTCGGACGGGCCAAGCGGCCTCCCGCGGCGCCGGGGTGGGGGGGCGGTGCGTGTCCCCGCGGGGGTGCTGCGCGGGGACCCCGCCGGGACCGGGTGCGGGGCGGCCCTGCCGGGGCCGCTTGGGCTCCCGTGCCCTGGCGCCAGCGCGGGGCGGGCGGGAGCCGCGGCGCCCGCATCCCCTGCGGCCGGTCCCGCGGGCCGGCCCGGCCCGGCGGCGCTCGTTTGCCGCGGCGGCGGCAGCTGCGTTGGGCGGCGCTCGGGGAACTGCGGGCTGTCGGTCCCTCCGCGGGCTTCCAGGTAACGCCTGCAAACCCAGGAGGGCTGTTCAACGGGAATACACCATCGGTGCGCTCGAGTAGCGTGAGCGGTAAGGAACCCTGGGGTAAGATAGTTTCTCGAAAGGATAACAAGTAAAACCACTTAATCTGGGGCGCGATCTCCTCCTGGTCGCGCATCAAGCGTGTGCGATCCACCTCCTCGTTTGTTTGTTTTAACACCCGCGTTTCTGACTAAAGGGATGGCGATGAGTTTTAGGTTGTTAATGCCTGTTCCTTGGTATCGTGGGTGGGTGTGTTGGTATTTCCGAAGCGGAAGGGTTAACAAATGGACTTGTTTTCTTTGGGTTTTTAACACGTGACAGTCATACTGTCTGTTTTTTAGTAGAAATAGCACTTGAGTATGTGATCAAAAAACATGCTACTAAACTTCAACTGCTGGCAGACTGCTAAATTTCAATACGGAATGTTATTTTGGTTTGTTTTTTTTTTTTCTTCAGGCACACTAAAATACAAAGTTCTAAACTAAACCAAAAAAGTAGTTTTGTCTACCCGATACAGCTGTTTCTTCTTTTTTGCGTGAGAGGAGGTTTAGTGCCTTAGGGATGGAGGCATATGCACGTAACCTCTGTTGGGAGTGCTTTCTTCAGCAAAATATAATAATAAAAAAAACTTCTCCACAGAATTAAGTGATTAAGGAAACAGGGGCCTGTAGCAATGGGGCAAGCGGTACCGTTTTTGGATATAACATTGTCCTCTTATGCCCTAATACAAGGCTGATAATAAGGTACAAAATGAGGAGTTTTGAATGGCTGATGCAATTTCTAAGAAATTAGTAGAAATGCTGCAGTCTTGAAGGCATGTTAAAAGTAGCGTGAGTATTTGGTCAGGATGGACCCTGCAGTAATCTGCTAATCATGATGGTTTAGGGCAATGCCTTGGACAGGAAAAACTTGTTACAAAGTAACAGCTTACAAGCATGCTCATTAAAAAAAAATTAAATCGCTTGATGATTTGCAGCCTTACGCTTCTTGTGTGGCTGCTTGCATTGAAAGATCATATTTGTTTGTATGCTATTCAGTGTGATCAAACAGTGGAGAAGCTGGCTTTTTAAGATGTGAGCGCACACGACTCTTACCTGGCCACCTGGATGTGGATTACATATATATATGAAAGCTTAGTAGAATTGTTTGAGATTTCCTTTGTAACTAGGACTCTTGTAGTCGACCTGGAGCGTGATTCCTTAATAGTAGTCTGAACAATGTAATAAAGCTTTGGGGATGTTATGGTAATGTATCCTTCTATATAAAAGTGGTTTGATGAAACCTCTGTGAAGTTCTGGTTCATGGGAGTGTTCATTTATAACGACAGAGAAGTTGAAGATGGGAAACTAGAGTAAAAGGTTGGGTGCATAGGAAAGGTGACTCAACTGGCCACTTTGTGTCACCATCACAGAAATTTAATATTAAATGTTAACGATTTCTCAGTTGTCCTTCATTCTGTAATGCTAAACACCTAAAAACTTTTTTTGACTTTTGTTGACTTTTTTTTTTTTGAACATGACTTAGACCAGAGCGGCCTTTTCACTAGTTTGTTGACGTGTGCTTAAAGTTTTTGGATGTAATCCTGGAAGCTGTTCAGTGATAGTTATGTCTTTATGTCAAGTCTGCTTATTTAATAAAGGTCTTGTGAAGGAATGTTAATTAAACAGTACATGATGTAAGCTGTAGTTAAAACATCCTGAATTGGAAAGTATTACATGGAAGGAATATCAAGTTCTTAGGCTGTATTTAGTAGGTCTGTACACTGTCTTACTTCCAGTTTTATGCTAATCTGATTTTCTTTACTGGTAGTATCTGCCAGATGGAGATACTTCAAACAAAGTCACTTGGAAACACACCTTATTTATTGCTGCTACATAAATTATTGTTGTCTGCACCTCTTAGTTAAGGGTGATGCTGTGGAATGGGATGCATATGTATCAACTGTTAAGTTACTGAGAAAACTAATTCTCCATAAACTACTTTCACAGATGTTGCATTTCCATACACTTTGTTAACTGTTGTTGTAATTTTATTTTCCTAGGCCCAGATCAAGCTCTCAGTGTTTGGATAAGAAGGAATGAGGAGTTGATAACCTATGTAATGGGAAAGCAAAGGAAAATGATGTATCGTTAACTGCCTGGGCTTGTCAAATTTTTGTGTGTGCCCATTTTGCAGTGCAGTTTTTTAAGAAATAATTACTTATAATTCTGACTTCTGAGAGTGGATGCATAGTGCAGATACGCGTATGTGGATATATGAGTGTCTTTGAGAAATATGCTGATGGGGATAGGTAAGACGAGATGAGAGACTGTTCGCTACTGATTTTCACTCTCAATACTTCTGAAATAGCTTAGCAGCAGTCCATATTGAGAGCTAACTAACGATATAGATAAAAACAACTATTTGTATGATTTCCTAGGGTAATTCTGTGAGGACAGGGTTTCTTTTGGAAACACCTGGTTTCTAAATTTGATAATGAAACACAGTTGCAGTGGTTGTTGGTGTCTGCTTTTTCTCCTCCACCAGTTCCAGGGTATTTTTTTCCTGTCTGAATTATTCTTGAGGAGCTGATCTCCTCCATTGATGAATAATTATCCTCAGCATTTTTATTGGCTAATTCTACAAAATGGCATGTATTCATGTATACTAAGCATTAACTTTGACTCGCTATAATAGTCTTGGTTAAGAGCACAGTACTCCAGTAAAGATATAGTCAGATCTGTAATTCCTTAAAAATCAGAAAGATGGTAAAGTATGTGGAAGTCTGGGTATATAAAGATCCTTGCCTATTTGGACCCTATCAAATAGATATACCAAACACAAGAATGATTTCAGGTTATAAAGAATAATCCTTAGACTTAAAAGTAAAAATTAAGGTATTAGATTTTTTTTTTAAGCATATGTTGATTGATAGGCCTTTAATAAGTGCGTTACAAGTGTGCGTACCTACAAAGATGGTAAATGATGTCTAGTTTTCTAACTTTCTTTATGGCTTTTTGAAAATTATTTTTAAATCTATTGGATAAAGCCCTCTTTGTTAAAATTCAGAACTTAAAATTTTGAGTTCTTTCTGTATTTGACGAGGAAGACTGTTAATTCAGAATCCAGTTTGCATGGAGCGTCGGGGGGAATTCATCAGAAATACTTGTTCAGGTCTATCTGGAATCTCTGAAGTAAAAACGGTGGGCTAGCTTAGATTATGATTTAAAGAACAAACAATGTAAGAACTTTCTTCATGCACACACAGATGCTGAAAGACTCTTTCCAGTCAGAGATACTGAATATCTCATTTTAAAGTCACTTCTTTTCTGAAACTCAGGTATCTAAATGACTTGTTTTCTGTAGCTGGTTCAGAAACAACCAGCCAGAGATGTATTCCTGAAGCTTGATGAGGTTGTGATAAAAGGTAATACAAATTAAAATATATTAAAAATAATTTATGTTGTTTGAGTCAGATTTTACAGTCTGTTTTACATATGTGCTTGCACGATCAGAGTTACTATGTGCATAAATCAACTAACTGGCACAAAATTTATATTGAGCTTAAAGTTGTCTAAAAATGGAGTTACATTTTTCTGATTTTAGCTGTAAAAAATTAAAAATGTGTTGAAATGACTATTTCCCAAGTCATGGTCACAGGTGATACTAAGCAATGAGTAACCAACAACTGAACATTGAGATCTTTACAAGTGCAGGATCTTTATAAATTATTAACGGATGACAGTAATTGTACCTCTTTGTAGTGGTGTTCTCTTAGGGTAAGCCTAATCTACAGTAGGAGCAAAAGTGTTTTCTAATTTGAGTAGGTGGTGGTTCTGCCTAATTTAGTAGTGAGCCAGTGCTCATTCTAAAATTACAACTTCATTTTATCGATGCTTTTGTTATCTAAAAGTTGGGATGCTGTGAAACATTCTACTTGTAAAATTGTGGAGATTGTCATCCTCTGGTAACTTTACAGCCAAATATCATTATTCTATGAGTATTTTCCAGAGTCATAGTCCATTTTAATGGTTACGATAAAGTTATGGTCCATTCTCTACAGGATACAGTGGGAAGTACATCCGAAGTGATGAAAGTGTTTTAAAAACATCTGCAAATTTGTAATGAACCAACTTTTTCCCCATCTTGAAATCAACTGACTTGAGGAATGTACTGTTCCTCTAGACTGCATTATCTTAGATACTTTTTTTTATAGTTTAGTGTTTATTCATACACTGAAAGTTGCTTTCTATTTGTATTCTGATAGGTCGTCTTCTACTTGGTTCAAATAATGATGAGAACTTACATATGGAATTTCTAGTACTTTTGGGGAAGGATGGTTATTTCAAGTTTGGGTTTTGGTTTGGATTTTTTTACTTCTGCAAAATTGCTGTCTAGTCAGCTGTTTATCTTTTATTTGTGCTGATTATTTGTGGAAGTGAAATACTTCACATTTGTCCTTGTTTCATCTTGTTTGTTTTGGACCATCTCCCCAGTTTGTCACAAATGATTTAAGAACTTCATTATTGTCCTCCAACTTGTTTTTGTCTCCTCTCAGCTTGGTATTAATCTCATTTTTGTGAAGAACTGAAGTTTATTAAGGTTATCTCTATTGCATTATTTTTTTGCTTACTTTAACAGGTTTTTTTCTGTTATAGCTTAGAGTATTCTAGTTTTATTTGTTCAATATATGTATCACCTAATAGGAGACTTTATAGTTTTTCCTGAGTCTTGATTCCTTGGTGAATATCTAAAGCTTTTCTTCCTCTTCAGTATCTAAAATAAATTTGTTTTATCCCGTACGTAACTGGAGATGTGAATCTGTGCTGGTCTTGAAACAACTTTGTATTGAGCCTCTTCTAAATCTGGGCGCATATGTGTTTTAATTCTGGTTGTTTTTCCTTCCAGTGTCTTCTGGTTACCTTGAAGAGCTTCTCAATTGCCCAGATTCTTTTGAGAAGTGTTTATCGAAGTGTGTAAACTCAGTGTTTAATACTTACTCTATTAGCTTTGCTAATACTGAGATTTTTCTTCTCTTTCCTCCCTATCCCCTTTCTCCTGGTGTTTTTCCACAGGAATTGAATTTCTCTCTCGCTGAGGTTCCTTCACTTCCAGTATGGAGATGAATCGAGAAAAACTGTGTACCAGTAAGGCTGATGTGAGTTCAGATTCTGCTTACCATTGCTCAACGTGTCATGATGATGATGAGTGGAGCAATACTAGCCGGGGACGCGCTAAGTCACGAAGTTTGTCTGCTTCACCAGCCCTAGGAAGCACCAAAGAATTCCGGTATGGCTCTTGGTTCTTCCTATTGTTGTTACCTGTAAGAAAAATGAAAAAAAAAAAAAATTAAAAAAAAATTATCTAGATTTTAATTTCCATTCCTCTTTTTATATAACCATAGTCTTGCAGCTGTGACAAGCGATAATGAACAGAAATAAAAATAGTGTTTTGTGGTATTAAATAGAGGCAGATGATTTAGTGAACCATCCTATTGTGGTCCATGCTGTGAAAAGAACTTGCTTTTCTGAAGTAGCCACGTAGGTGGTCATCTCTAAACTGACATTCATGTAAATAGGTTCTGGCTGGTTGTGAGGCCTGCCTTCTGTTTCAGTGTTTCTTGGGAGATCTTAAACTGCTTTTTGTAGATACTTCAGCAACATTCTGTATGTGCATATACAGCTTCAGCAAGACAACGCATTACTCATTTGCTTTGTATATGCTATTTAAATGCTGTCTTGAATCCAGACTCTGACATACACACTTCAGAAAGTGTTTGCATTTAGAAATGGCTATGTGAAATGTAATAGATCCTTTTTTTTGAAGACAAACTGCATATAAAACTTCTATCTGTAGTGTCATGTAGTGAAATTATTTCTTAGTAAGAAAGTTAGTTAAGAAAGTATGGGTATATTTCCAGCTAGGATAAGTTCTTGAAGTATAAAAGCTTAGAAGTTTATTGTTTATAAGCAGATAAACACAAAATATAAATTCTCAAATTTTAGGAACACATTGTGCCCAAGTACTTGACTTCCAGGGTTTTGGGGTAGATTTGAACTTTGAATACTATGATATTTGTCATATTTCAACCTAGCTTCAGCAGTTTTAAGTACCTTCCAGATATAAAATACAAATGCATCTGTACTGAGCTATGTTAATTCATAGCTTGATAGTGGTTCAGGTCACAAGAAAGGAACAGTTTTGTGCTTGGTTCCAGATCTTTAATTAGTAGGCAGAACTTTACCTCTTGCTCAACAAGTTGCTTTTAAGGGGTTCTTAAAATGCACTTCAAAAGGTTGTTAGTCCAAAATGAAGGCAGGTGGGGGGTAGACTAAGAGCAGACCTGTAATCAAAATGGTATGGCTGTCAAAACAGGTGTCTGCAGAGTTCATAGTCTCAAAAAAGAATCAATCAACAGCAGAGACACTTCTGCAAATTTTTACAAATGCTGTAGCTAGAGCTCTAGTGCTGTGTATTAAAAACCTGTGTGAGTATTTAGGTTATATGGTAACGTGAGGCAGCACAAAGTAAGTTTGTGTATGCAGGTTGTTTCATAGCAGTGAGAAACGCCCATTTTTTCTTTTGAGCCAAATTTCTGATCTAGTTGCAAGGCTCTTGTCATGTGGACAGCCTAGATAGAACTTTTGATTTTGTGATCTTTGGACCCATTGTAAATACTGAATAGCATGCTGTGGTAGCAGCGTGTCTTGAACTTGTGGGAAGCATAGCAGAACTTCACCTTACTTACATTGTGACCCTCTATAAAAGCATGGACAGAATCATGGAGGAGTTTCTCAACAGCTGAAATTCTCGTCCAGAGTTACTGCTTTGCTGGTAGGAGTGCTTTTGCAAGGCAGAGCATATATGGGTGAGGCTGAAGACTGCAGGGGGAAGCTTTATGGTGAAGGGAGGCATAATAAAAGCCTTTAACTGAAGAGGCTAAAAGGTTAGGAAAATACTTGCTTTGCATATGTGGTTCAGAAAGTCAGTGTACTTAATGCTTTTGGAAAATGTTCACAAAGGACTGTGCTCTGACTGTACCGTTCTAGCTATGTTGTGTGTCATAGTCAATACGTAAGACTTTACATTAAAAGCATGCTGTAAAATTGGTGTTTTTTCCCTTCTCCACTTAAAGGTTTAAGAACGTAGACTTCAGTTAACCTGTGTAAAAGACCATGTGGTCTAAATTTTTGTGTATTGTTATCTTCTAGCTAAATAACTACTTTTTCATTTTTAAACTAGAAGTGATCTTTGTAGACCCTACCCATTATGGGTTTGAATTAGGGTTACTGTTTATGAGATTTTTTTTTTTTTTCATTAAGTTTCTCTGCATTCATTCGCTGGCTGTTTTCAGTTTAGTGCAAAATTGTCACAAGGCATTTTGCAGAATGTCAGAAAGTGATCTCAGGCTTGCTATATAGTATTCAGACTGAAGTAGTTGTCTATCTGCTTTGAACTGGCAAGTATATTTTCCTAAAAGATGTATAATTTCCAGTGCATTGCTGCTCATTCTTAGCAAAGACAGTCTTGCTACAAACAACTTTAAATTCTGTTGGCTCGAACATTTTACCTTCTGTAGATTGAATAGTGCATAAATTGAATACTAATAAAACCAGGTAAAATCTCAACCAAAATGTATACCAATTATTAATTAGAGCTTGCAGAGAAAACTTCGAATGTCATGAAGGTCAGATGTGGATATTTAATGCCTCTTGTAGGAACAGAGTTTAGCCAATTATCGGGAGTGGCATGGAAAAACGACCTGTCCTTTACACATATTGGTACACACATTAATCTCTTAGTGTGATTGGCTAAGGACTCAGTCCTTGCTTATTTTTCTGTTTCAATATAAATAAGGTAAACTTCATAAAACATTTAGTAATAATCTTATCTGACTGGATTGGTCATGCCTGGACTTATAAATGGAAAAAATTATTTGAAAAACAAGTATCACTTCTCTGTGTTCAATGTAGGAAATTAAATACTTGTTTTCATTATTGGAATTAAAATCTTACACACGCATATTTTCTTAGACATGAAACAAATAAGATGTTGCTGTTATTCCTTAATTATATCTTTTTAACCCGTCATCTGGTTTTGATTTTTTATTAGATTTCTGAGGGGTTTTTTTAATATTAAGAGTGAATCATTAGGCTGGTCTGAGCTACTTTATAATATACACAATAAAAGGCAGTGCAGTAATGATTTGTTACTGCCAAGCAATAGATTAGTTACCAGTTCCTGTGTTTAATTGAATTAAGCACAGGAAAGGCATATTTCCTGTTCTTTTTAATGGAATAATTCTAATAGCATTTACATAATGTTTCAAGAGTTACATGACTTCAGTAAGTTTTACTCCCGTTTACAGATTTGCTGAAGGAGGTGGGAGAGAAGGAACAGTTCTGACTTGGTCTAGATAATCTCATCCTAGAGCTAGGAGTAATCCTGTGTTCTGGGTGGGATTTAAGTTTGAGGATAAATGACATTTCAGAACTCCTGTTTATTTGAAGACAAAGATCATATTAGCTCTTACTAGATAAATAAATGGAAAAAATTAGCATTTTTTTCTACCTATTCAAATAGCATTTTTTCTACATCTTGGTTGTCTCTACCTGCCTTAATCTCAGCCTGGGATGTCTTCTATGCATCTTCTAAGAGATTAAATTAACCTAATAGCTACTCCTCATCTTAAATGACTGAATTATTGCCCCAGTCTTTCTCAGCAGTAAAAACACAGAAATTTTTCAGTCTTCAGTGATTTCAGTCAATAGTGATTGATTTCTTGTTTGTAAATTTCTGTATTACCTTAATACCTAGAAAAAATGTTTTTGGTTAGTGAAAGCTCTGCTTAAATAGCCTATTTTAGCAAAGTCAAAATCCTGGATTCTATTTGTTTGTGGCTGATGGAAAAAAAGGGAACTCTTTTGAATGTAATCTGTAAAAGGCAAATGTGGCTAATGGGGGCGGGCGGGAAACAAAACAAAAAAGTAAGGAGACCTAACCTAGTATGTAATAAAATGAACTGAGACCTGGTACCTGCAGCTATATATCTCCATATACCTTAGCATTGAAGGATTTGCATTTTATTGATATATTAAGTGCAAAGATTTAAACAACCAAAGAAGTGTTTAAATGATTGGGACACCATTACTGTGACTTGACCGTGGCAAAAAAATCTGAACGTATTGCCTTGGTGTTGGCGATTTCATTGTAAATGCTTGTCAAGACTTACACTGGGAAGCCTAATCTATATGCGTTACTGTACCTTATTGAGATGAAGAGCACTCATTAAGCTATTTCATGTGTATTTATACCGGGTTTAATCATTCTGAATGTCCTGTTCTAAAATTGTGTGCTCTTAGATAAGATGTAGTGCTTCAAGAAATATAGAAAAGAAAGTGTCGTGGCTATTGTGTCTGCAGCAGTGAAGCTGATGTCACTTAGGAATTGATGCGGACTAATCCTTACACGTACTAATGACACACAACGAACAATCATTGTAGGTTGGTGGGTGTTTTTTTTTTTTTCTGAGAACATGGCCTGAAAACAACAGTCTTGGGCTTATTTTTTTGGCTGTATGCTTAGTTGTTTGCTTGCTTGTTGTCAACAGAAATTAATGAATGCCAAAATATTACGGAAGAGAAAGTGCTTATACTATATAAACAAAAGCCCTGGCTTATGTTTTGTATTTTAATTAATTGATTAGGCACACTTGTTAAGTGAAGGTTGTGAGACTACTGAATTACATAACAAAAACTGAACCTGCTGCTCTTTCGCTCAGCTAGTGTTATTACAGAGGTATTTTGAGTTTCTTTTGAATGTTGCCACAAGTGTCTCACTTGATAATTTCTCGGTGTTATTAAATAACTTCCTACAAAATCTGAAATGTTCAATCAACTACTACTCAAGTACCTGGTTGAGTACTCAGTGTTAAATACTTGTTTATGCTATCATGTTGGCTATTATTTAGGATTACAACAAACTGAGGAGTTGAAAAATGTGTCCTTTAGTTATTTATGTTCCTTCTTACTCTAGCTTAAAAAAAATAGAGGTGTTTTAAGAACTACGTAGCTAATTCTGAAACAGGAATTATCTGTGCTTTGTTTCTTAAACATAGGACTTTTCCTTTTCACGGTAGTGAGACCTTGAAAGTGGATTATATTTTTATAATTTGGGATTTATCTACACATTTTTTTGGTCTCTCTGAGAGAGACATGCACTGTTCTGTATTGTAGTGTCCAGAAGAGTTGAGACTAAATAGAATCTTTGCAGGCTTGACATGAATTCACAGAACCAACCTGAGAAAACTTGACCATATCTTCTTTGAGGCTGTGATGCTTCCTTTGTGCAAAGTGAAGATGAAATGAATACAAGAAGAATATGTGCCTGGTACTAATATTTAGGAATTGATTACTCAGTATGTGGAGAGGATAAACTGTGAGCGAGGCTTTGATTAAAATCGCTTTCAAGGAGTAGATACAGGAGTTAAGTTTTAGATTTGAAATGTGAGAGCTAATACGTGTAAAATTACATTGGCTGGTCAACCACAAATGTAGGTTTAAGAAATATACTTTGCCCTATATTGCGTAGTGCAAATTTTTCAGAGTGGTTTTGGTGGTTGGGGAGCTAATTATACCCAGTTTGTCATCACATTTCTTTTGCTTACTGATTATTTTTTTTATATATATATATTTTTAGGAGAACACGCTCCTTGCATGGACCATGCCCAGTGACCACATTTGGACCAAAGGCCTGTATGCTGCAAAATCCTAAAACAATTATGTAAGTACTTGTCAAACAAATGGTGGTATGCTTATTCTATGTGAAAGAAGATAAGTTTGCTTCTCCACTATTCATCCCCTTATCAGCATTGTTTGTACCTAATATTTAGAGATTTTCATGTTGCTTGATTGCCAGCTTGGGGTCTGCATTGCCAAAATTGGCCTGCCGTTTTTATCACACATTGACCATTTAAAAAGTCAGTCTGAGAGGAGAATGGATAGCACTGTTCAACTGTATTCTCAAGTAAAACCCCATTAGATGTGCCTTAGCTTGATCGGCACGTTGAAAAGTATAATATGGGTTTGAATGTCATTGTTTTTTTTTTTTCTCCCAAGGGATGATAGGACATAATCGGTCTTTCTCTGTATGGATTTATAGTGGTTTTGCAGGAATACTTCCTGCAGGGTAACAGACATAAAAGGAAATGAATTTTACTGGTTTTACATTACTAATTCATGTGGTGTTCTTAGGCCCACTATCTACTACCTAAACTAATGGGAGTTTTCTCACAGCTCAGTATATCTATTTTGGAAAAAAAAATTTAACCATTTCACATAAAAATACGGCAGGGCACGTGAATAGTATTAAGTACTGAAGTTTTGTTTAGACATATTTTGCATAATCTGCAATCCATAGTTTGATGTCAACAATGGCAACTATAATAAACACTTTCCAACATAATTGACAATAAACTCACCATGTGCATTAAACACCCTTATAGCAATCTAATTATGATACGGAGAAGCTATTGGTAGCATTTTGTTTATTCTGTCAGCTTGAAATACGTAAAAAGCAGTGTTTCTGAATGATAGAGGAACAAAAATTTTTACAGACAACACAAGGAAAGGAGGAGAAATTGTTCTGTGTACTGTGAAATCTGAGGAAAGCCTGCTCCCTCTTTCGGTATTGTGTGTTTGAGCTAGTAGTTTGAATTTTTGTATTTGACCTACGGCACTTTCAGTGTATGAATATCATGAAGGCAAGTTTGCTTTTAGACCCTGCTGATAAATTTAATGCGAAAATAAGGGTTGGTTTCTGCTTAGCAGGTGTATAAAAATTTTTGTTTTGTAGGTTGGGTGGTATAAAAGTGGTGCTTTTTACACCATGTATTATATACTTACTAAATGGTGTTTCGACTTGGTCAAACGAGGAATGTCGGGGTTCTACAGATTAACCAAGTTAGTGGTTCCTATTTTTGTCCTTTTAAAAAATTTTATTTCATTGTTCTTTCAGTTAAACATAAGGTATTTGAATTAAGTATCTATTTGCCTAAATCTTTACCTAAATAGTAGTAGTCTTCCTCAGAACAGGTTGGTGATATCCTAACTTTTCCTACAAAGGTGTGGCGGAAATCTTGCAGCGTACAGTAACTCTTAGCTTCCTCATTCTTTCTGTCTGTTCTAAAGTTGGTGGCTTGGAGTGCTGCAGTTCCTCTGAAAACCCAGCTTGCATTGTATGTTTACCCACCTGACTTGTGATGAACATGCTCCTCCCCATGGGGTGGGCCAGCATGGTACAATATAATAATAGTGTGAAGATCAGTTGAGTACAGAGGCTGCAGGCAATACTAAACGCACGCTACTTGCCGGGGAAAAGACTGCTTGTGCAGTGTTCAGCATAGCTGGGGAGAAAAGGCTGCTCTCGGGGTTGAAGGAAAGGACTATTTGAAGACCAAATTGTAAATTACTATTCTTACTATATGTAAGGTTTTTGTTGTGGCTTCTAAAAACAAGCAAAACCTTTTTGTTTGGGTTTTTCTTCTCTACAGTCAGTAATATTGTTAACCTCTCTTCACTGGAGAGAATTTTTTAACAGAAAATTTTAGCTTTTATGTATGGGCATAAGTTAGTGAAGGTCTTGGTGTCTCTTTA
Organism: Aptenodytes patagonicus; assembly: GCF_965638725.1. Lineage (NCBI taxonomy): Eukaryota > Metazoa > Chordata > Aves > Sphenisciformes > Spheniscidae > Aptenodytes > Aptenodytes patagonicus. Next base: position 7,287,878 of record NC_134967.1, on the reverse strand, counting down.
AGTGCTAGTGTTGATGATTGCAGGAAAAACCTGCTTTCCAAAGACTGTTAGGTAAGATGACCAGGTGAATTGAATGATTATTCAGTGAAAAAAGGATCAGGTGCTTGTGTTGTTGAGGAGAGGGGAGGTCAAATACCTGCTTTTAAACTCCTTCTTGAAATGGGATTTTTTTAATGAAATCTTGCCTCTGAAGATCTGTAAAGCCTCACAACTTTTTATTGGGACTGATTGAAATACTTAACTGGGGAAAAAAATTTTCAGAAAAAAATGTTTTCTTTTGAGGTAGTAGTTTATTAATAAGTGATAAAAGCCTCAGACTTTTTTTTCTGGAACATTGCATTTGCCTGACTCCTGGAAAGAAACATGAAGATCTTAAAGTATGTTATGAATAACCTTTCATTTGGTAGAACTACGTGGAATTGGTGAGTACAGTTGAAATAGGCAGGCTGTCTTTCGTTTGAATGAAGTCTGTATTAGTTCTAAGTTTATTAAGTGAAAAGCAGTGCTGCAAACTTTAGTTCTTTGCCAGTTTTAGAAGATAGCCTAATCATCTTGAAATGGTTTTGGGGGTGATTTCTCTATGTGTATTTTTTACCTTTTAACAGTATTGAGATTTGAGGAATTTAATTTTATGAAATGAACTTTAGTATAGAAAACGCTTCCTTAGTCCCCATTCGTATTGGAAATAGCATATAAAACTTCAGCTTCAGTTCCTTTGCAACTGTCTAGCAGCAAGAAACACATTAATGCAACTCATTTTATTTTATTTTACTTTATTTTCAGTTTAGCTATTGGTTGGTTAGTCAAGTCAGAGGAAGCCTTCCAAATTCATAGTTGTCTCAGATTCATGGCGATATTTGAGACTGAGTACGGTATCTTCAAAACACCCTTACACTGAGCCAGGGGATTGGACTAGACTATCTCCAGAGGTGCCTTCCAACCTCCACTACTCTGATTCCTTGACTGTAAAATACAATGAGATGAAACATAACATCATGTTGAAAGCCTGTATGTGATACTGAGTGTAACTGCGTATTTGTATTCTCCTGTGTTACGTAATAATATTTAGAGAGACAGACAGCACTGTTTGTTAGTAATGGTTATTGGTATTAGACTACTTCATTAATCTGTAGTTTCTGCTGTATTTATATGTCGAATATAGGCATTTTGGAAAGTAAAATGAGCAGGTTATTCCACCTCCAGCATCATCATCTGTTTTATTTTAACCCTTGAAGTGCTAAATCCAAGTCTCTGTAAATTTGGCTTGTTCAGCATTTATACTAATCTGCTTTGCTTTATGGATTATATCTGCACCGTATGGAAAAGGATGGGATAGTTGTAATACGTGAAATACAACTGTGAAATTATGTAGCTTAGAAGGAGATATAAATGAAGAAGGAAAATACAGCTGGGTATTCCTAAATCAACTAAATGTATTATAGAGCAGCATGAGGGTTCTGTTACTGAACCCTCTTGAAAGCTGCAAAATTATTTGTGTGCCTATATTTAGTTCTTGAGGTTCTCAAGTCTTAGAAGGCTGTCCTGACAATAGGCAGACAGTAGTTTTAAAATACTTTTTAAAGGTGGTTTTGTTTTGTTTTGTTTTTTAATTAGTAGTTGTGCTACTTTAAGCAGATAAACTTGTTTTGGGATCAACACTAAAATAAAATTAATATATAGAGTTTTGAAGAAATTTTGCACAAAAGTTACGTGTGCTTACATATCTGTAATGTTTGCCTGGAATAGAAGTATACAGGCATCTGTTCTTGTTTAAGCCCTTTATTTATGAGGCTTTATGATAGGAAATATAAGAGTTGCAAATGCGGACTTCCCAGAATAGAGTTTATGTCCTATAGTTTTTTCATAGTTGTTAAGGCTTATCTTGAGGATTTAGTACAGTTGACCATGTGAATCTTAATTATTTGCCCTTCTCTTGTGATAGTGTTGTTTAGTATTAGTAAAAAAACCTGTAGAATTTGTGTCTGCATCTACAGGCTTCAAACTTTATTGAGAAAACTGTGACTGTATAGTGGTATCAGTGAAAAAGTGCTGAAGGAAACATTGCTAAAAAGAAAAAAGAATATTTGGGTTGGAGCTATTGCACTATTTTTTAAATTTACATTGACTTAATCTGTTTGACTTAAACTTTTTTTCCCATCCAATACTGTATGTTGTAGCTTTCTCTGATTCTCTAATTGGGTGTTTCTCCTTATTTTGAGTCTGCTTAAGAGGAGAGAGCACTAAGACAAGATAGAGGAAAGCATTATGGCTGGAAGCATCAGGGAAGATGTCAGTTAGTTCAAGACCTTGATCCAATAGCTTTTTTAGTGCTTCTGCTAAAGTCTCTGCTTACGTGTTATTAGCATAGTAGCAGTTACAAGAATGGACACCTTAATACTGTGTTACCATCTTAACATAGTAAAGCATTGATTGGTTTCATGGGGGAAAAAGCATCATTACAATATGAACCATTGCATCCTTCTTTCTATTGTTCTAGGACTGCTTGCAGTTATAATTAAGGATATATTCTTAACTGACCAGAATGTTGTCAAAGCAAAATGTAGTAACATTGTCTTTTTTTCTATTCTCTAGGCACATTCAGGATCCAGCAAGCCAGCGGTTGACATGGAACAAACCTCCCAAGAGCGTCCTTGTTATTAAAAAGATACGTGATGCCAGTCTGCTGCAGCCTTTTAAAGAACTTTGTGTGTATCTTACTGAGGTAGTGAAATGTAAATTCCATTTTTTACCATAATTAAAAATTTTACATCTAAACTGTTTTCAATTACTGATTCTGTTGAATGTGGAATGTGCAAAATTGTATAGTGCAAACAAATCATTATACTCATTGCCACTCGAAGTAGTAAAACTTGCTTCAGAGCTTAAGATCAGTCCTTAAGTACTCTAAGTACAGAGCTTTAAAAAAAATTTTAAAAAAAGCAAAGTCAAAACTTTCCTTCATTCTGTTTGCAGTTCTAAATTACAGGGAATGGGACATAAAAAGCTCAATCCTTTAAGCCTTGAGCAAACATAGCAATGCTACTGTATCATGTAATCTATAGTCCAAAGTTTAGTTTAATTTATTAGATGGTCTGTACATGCTGCAAAATTCTCATTAGAATTAGACTGCACGTTAAAAATAAGCCCCACAACCTGCATCTACAGATGCAGACCACTTCTGTAAAATACTATTTATATGTATAGAGTAGATATCCTCAAGATAAGCCTTAACAACTATGAAAAAACTATAGTACATAAACTCTACTGCAAATTATGGGGAGAGTAAAATATTTTGTCATTTCAAGAGGTATTAACAAGCTTATCTTACATCTCTTAAGGAGAAAAATATGATCGTGTATGTAGAAAAAAAAGTATTGGAAGACCCTGCTATAGCTAATGATGATAATTTTGGACCAGTGAAGAAGAAATTTTGCACCTTCAGAGAAGGTATGGTAATTTCTTGAAAGTAAAGTTGAAGTATATTGCTCACTTGTCTTGGTATTTCCTTAGTCGCTGGGTCAAGTTTGAACAAATGTGTCTTTTGCAAACAGCTGTTGTTACATCTTAGTTGTGGTTTTTTATATTTGTGAGTGAATGTTGGCATGCTGCACTTAATTTATGTTAGGAAATTAAGTCTGTTGATAAAACTTAATTCAAAACTTGTATGTCAATGTTGCTTCTAGATTATGATGATATCTCCAATCAGATAGACTTTATCATATGCCTGGGAGGAGATGGGACCTTACTTTATGCTTCTTCGCTTTTCCAGGTTGGTCTTTATGGGAAATAGACTTAAAGACCTCTTTTCTTTTTGAAGTATTTGAAGGTTGTTTTATTTTTCCTTTGTTATTGAGAACGGCATTTGTCCTTTGCTGTTCATTCCTTTTTTTATCAAGCCTGTTTTACCCTATTCCTTCTGAAAATAATGTACGTAATATGTTGGTTTTATTGTGCACAGTTGAAGTTACATCAATAGTTAAAATATTTACAGGCAATTAGTTGAAGTATGAATTGCTTTTATTCAGTAGCTTTTAAATTCTTTTCTTTATTGATAGGGTAGTGTACCTCCAGTTATGGCTTTTCATCTGGGATCCCTTGGATTTCTTACTCCATTTAATTTTGAGAATTTTCAGTCCCAAGTCACTCAGGTTATAGAAGGTAAATTTAAGGGGACAAGGTGTGGTGTTTCTTTTTGTTACATTTTCTGTAGCTTTTTCCAAGACTAGTAAATTTTCTTAACCAACTCATTTAGTTTGTCCCATAAGATTGAGTCACAAGAAATGTATACTAAACTAACAGAAGTATTGCATTGACCCATTCAGTGCTGCTTTCCATACTATTCTGTAAAGGAAAATGGCTAAGAAATAACTTTGTCCTGTGTGGAGTAAACAAGTAAAAGATGATGCAGAATTTATGTTAAATGACAGCTAAACATACAAACAGAGTGTAGCTCCGAAGTCTGTGGTAGTCTGTTTCTCTAAGCAGTGCAGTGCTTAAATACTGAGAAGTCAGGCAAATAAAATATTTGAGGAAAGAAATATTGTTTCTTCAATATGAGGTTATTTGAGTTGCATCCTAAGTAGATTCCTGAAAAGATGTATAAAATTCTCACGTTGCTTGTTTCTAATGCACTAATTTTCTTTAAGCTTAGCTTTTGTCTTAGTGAAGATCACATGAGCCTAACTGTTTTCCAATCTTGATCATGTCCATATAAAACTTAAATTTTCTTTTTACATGATGAGGAAAGGGAGGAAGGACTGGGTTCAAATTTGACTCTAATTTTGCTCATTACTACTAAAAATTAGTTTTGAGCTTTAACCAAATGTAGACAATTAACTTGTGAATGAAATTGGGAATGTTGAAAGCACGGGCAATAGATGGATGGCATTTCATACAGTTGGCTAGTAATTACAGCATTTTATTTACTATAGTAGTGTATCATTTTTGTGTACTTTCTCCTATATTTCACTTCTAGGCAATGCAGCACTTGTTCTACGAAGCAGGCTGAAAGTGAAAGTGGTAAAAGAGCACAGAGAGAAAATGACAGTACAAAATGGTATAGAAGAAAATGGAGTAGTGTCTACAAATATAGAGAAAGAAGTGGGCAAGCAAATTATGCAATATCAGGTCAGAGGGCAAAATAAGCAAAAGAACTAATATGCTGTTTGTAAATTGCTTTGTACTTGTTTTATTATAACTTTTCCCCTTGAGATTAAAAATCTCAAGTTTTTTTCATTAGTTTACTTACATTAGCCCAGTAGTGTGGGACAGCTCCATATTGCTCTAATTCACAATATGTGCACTAAATAATGAGAAAGTGGTATACCTCATTACTTCCTGCAATCCTAAGTGCTAATATTGTACTTTCCTGTAGTAATATTTTTCCTTCTATTCTGAAAATAAAGTAGTAGTTCTAAAATGGCATATCCCGAAGATATTTATAAGTGAGAAGAAAAACCCTGCACATTGTTAGTAACTAACTTCTGGAAGTAATTCTTAACATCAGAAAACTTCAGCTGGCACTTGATAAGACAGAAGTGTAAAGAGAGTCTAATTTGGCAGGTACTAAATCAGCATGAATTTTTCAAACATCTGGAAAGCAAGTTTTGGCTTGTCATTTATTACATTGTTAAGTCAGCAATAGCAGACCAGTGTAATATTTCATGTCATGGCAGGTCCTAAATGAAGTTGTAGTGGATCGTGGTCCTTCTTCTTACCTTTCCAATGTAGATGTCTTTCTAAATGGACACCTTATAACAACAGTGCAAGGAGATGGTGAGTCTACTTCTTGAGTTAAATTGCTTATCAGTTCATGTGTAGACTGTTGCTCTTTTACTGGAGGATTTTCTCGCATGGAAACAAAATCCCAAGCTTCAGTTCACTGGTGACAGAAAGCATTAGTGTGCAAAGAGTAGGTATGTTTTTTCATTGGTAACTAATGCGTTCCACAACAAAGCATTAAAGTGTTGTAAGCTTTGTTTATGGACCTGTGAAGGCAAGTGACAGTTTCTTTGGGTATGATGTGTTAGGGTGAAGGGCAAGAAATAGCTCAGAAAAAATTTGCTTGGATATCTGGAATTTGCTGAAGGCCTAAGATCTCAACTAATGAAATACAGAAGTTCATCTTTAAAGCTCTTACCCTTGAAAAAAAAATGAATGTCACTGTTACAAAGTTGTGTAACCTGAGATCTAGAAGTTTATGCAACTTACATGAAGCCATAGAACAAACGTGCTGTGCCAGGATTAGAAGAGAGTTTCTGACTTTTTGTGTATTAGACTGTAATTCTCCTGTGAAATACAAGTTGATACATTCTCTGCTTCATTTTCTTAACAGTGCTATTTCTTAGTCGTCTTCCAAAATAACACATTGATTGTAATGCTAATGTAAGTGAAATTTTTGCTGCTTTCACAGGAGTCATTGTCTCCACGCCGACTGGTAGCACTGCATATGCAGCTGCAGCAGGAGCTTCTATGATTCATCCAAATGTTCCTGCAATAATGATCACCCCAATCTGCCCTCACTCATTGTCTTTCAGACCTATTGTTGTTCCTGCTGGAGTGGAACTCAAGGTTAGCTTCTGTTACGTTATTTCTCTTTCTAAGTTAAAAACTTTTGTAATAACCATGTGAACCTGACCAAAGCAGAAGAGGTTAGGAAATGCTGTGTTATCTCCTGCATTCTTTCATTTGTAGGAGGACCAAATCATGTCTGGTTGAAGAATGCATCTTTGTTTAAAATAATATACCCACTAGCAGAACGCTTTACACTGCTTCCTGCTGGATTGTAGTTGTGTAACGTTCTGTAAAATGGGAATACATACATTTGCATTCTGACTAATAAAATGTTACATAATTTCTGCTAAAGTGCAGGTAGATCAGTTGTGTTTAATGGAATGAAAAATTCTACTTTCATGGCTAAAACAACAAATATTGCAGATGTTGAGTATATTGGTAGAGTTATCTGCAATTCATTGATTATTTTTTGTTCATGCTCTCTTGCAGAAAAAAAGGTATGTAATACCTGAATATAAAATGGACTTAGTTAATGTGTATTTTTAATAAATACCCATGTGTAAGGAAGAACCCTTTCTGCTGCTTCTACCTGTTACAAGCCTGCAGTCTACTTAAGTTGGAAGAGAGCTAGTATGTTTAAGAAGGGCGCTCTCCTAGGGATGTTAGAAGATTAGCATTAAGAAACCCCAGTGTGTGCTGGGGTTTTTGTTCTTGTTTCACAACGTAAATCGAATGTTTATTCACGGCGCTGCTGTCAGTCCACAATTGCTTTCATGTCAGCGGGTGTTACTGGCCAATAGTAGTAAATTCTTTTCTCTTAAAAGGAATGTATGTTAAATATGAGCAAAACTTCCTAAATTTGGCAGCTTTAGATTCATTATGTATATAATCTATTGTTCCAGATTAACTTTATTATTTTTCTTGAAAGACATGCTAAGTCAACTCATGTAACTGAATTAAAGCATGCACTGGCTGTAACTGGAAGGTCTTTCTGATTTATGATCTTCTGTTTATAAAGAGGGGGTTTACTGCATACAGAAAAATATATGTATATATACCAAACATGAAATGAACGTTTGGAACTTGTATGGTATGTTACTGCACTGTTATTATGGACAGATTATGAATTTTCAGTGCAACTGTAAAGTTGCGAAGGGTCAATCCTGTACTCAGAGGGAGGATGGAGGTGTTTGTTCCTTGCTCTTGAAAAATAGGTTTTGGACCTGAAGTTTAATTCTTTTCCCTTTTTCAGATTATGCTCTCTCCGGATGCCAGGAATACAGCATGGGTTTCATTTGATGGAAGGAAGAGGCAGGAAATATGCCATGGAGACAGGTCAAGCCTTTTTTTGATTGTAGCATTTCTATAAGTATAGAAAATACTGATTCATGTACTTCTCTCATTCTCTAACATCTGTCAAAAGGGTTGCTGGCAGTGAAGAAACAAGCTTTTCTAAACCCTAACACCTCTTACAGCACAAACTGTGCTAAAAGTATTTAGTTTCTAACGTGAGTTTTTTAGATCTTACTATGAAAGCAAGTGAAATGTTAAGACAAAAGCATGTAAACATTGCATGCTTGGCAAGGAAGATGGACACGTCTTTAGAAAATTCTGTACATTTAACTTAAAGATAAATCTTAGGAGTTTGAGAAGATGTAAACCAAGAGGAGTTGCACTCCTGTGGCTCTGAATAATGCCATATGGTTTAAACTGTGTTAACTTAGTGAATGGTTGTGGTCACTTGCGATGCTATCGCCTTGAGTGAGCAGAACGCAGTGTGTGAAGTTTCCTCAGTTTTTATGTGCAAAATGCGGTGGCTTTTCCTAATGGGAGGTGATTTAAGGCAACTGTGGGATATGTGACTGGTAGACTTCCTATTCAGGATGACTTCTTTTTGTTCTTGGTCCATACAAGTTGCCAGGAAGGAAAATGTATAGCTGGCATGACGCTCCATCTTGAACTGTTTGTATTTCCTCTGAGGTTGAAAGATCTATAGAATAGATCAGGAGACTAGTAAGGATTCAGATATGAGATTTGGCCCTTTGTGAGATGCTAGACTTCTTAGTGCTGTTGCTTATAGTTAAAACTTGAAACTTAAAGGCCAAGGTGGTGACTTACATTCTCCTTTGTCCCTGTGTTGTTGAGGTGAAGACCAGCAAAAGACTGCAGGACATCATGGAGTGGGTTCAATATTCTCACTGAATATTGAATGCTGTCCACAGTGCACCTGTTAACAATTTTAAGCCCTGTGTTCACTCTGTTTAGATGAGCCTGCAGACTTGGTTATTGCTTGATTATGGAAACTTGCTGTTTTACCAAACTGGCTGAATGTAGCACTATGTTAGCTAGTGAATAGAAGATTTTTTTTTTTTTTTAATTGCTGTTCATTGCCCTTGACTGACTGGGGTATTCCTGTGTTGTTGCAGTATTAGCATCACTACCTCTTGCTATCCCCTTCCTTCGATCTGTTTCCAAGATCCTGTGAGCGACTGGTTTGAAAGCTTGGCTGAGTGTTTACACTGGAATGTTCGGAAGAAGCAAAATAACTTTGCTGTTGAAGAAGAAGAATTTTGAGTGTCTACATCTAACAAGACTCATGGGAATGGAAAGTGGCAGTATCCCTTCTATATGCTTGGGTTTTCAAGTTTTTGGCTGACAAGTGTGGTCACCATCTCAGACATACATAGTGATTATAGTTTATATCTGTCTGATCTGCTTGTGCTACTTCCTGTCCACCAAGAGTAGGAATGGAAGAAATTAGGCTCTGATTGTTGTAATCCAATTTGAATTTCCTTTAAACAAGCACTCTGAAAAAGGATTATTTCTGATTGGTATTGACAACCATATCTGTAGATTTGATTGTAACCTATAATTTACCAATAACGTGGTAGGCTGAATGTAGATACATAATAGAAAAGTGGCAGTAGAAAAGTGGCATTAAAATAGTGTGTTTAATTTGGTATATTTGTAATTCCATTTAAGACTGCTATGCATATGAAGGCTCTAAGAAATTTTCTTTAAAAAAAAAAGTTCCTCTTTGTTAGCTTAAATGTCTTGCCCAAAACAAGTCCCCATCAAGACAGTGCTTAAAATACTTTCTCCTTACTTGTGAATGTGACACACTGTGAAGTAACACCCATGAAGAATGTTTTTTGTGAATAGATGGAACTAGTAAAAAAAAAAGGTGTGTATATATGTATTTTTAATATACATATATATCTTATGCCCATTTGAACAGTGTTTGACCCTTGGCTGTCATCACTGTGTAAATGTCCACCAGTAGCATGGGCAAGCATTAGCGTGGGCTTAGTTGGTTATTACAGTGATCTCCCATTTTTGTAGCTGAGCTTACTTGTAGCTCTGCAGTTCCTGTTGGTGGGAATCATCAATGTGTTGTTGTTTCTTATTATTTTTGTTTGATTCTCTGGAATAAATGGTAGCATTAGAGACTATAAAGTAAAAAAAAAAAAAAATTCTCCAAGTGTTCAAGAAGAATCTGGACTTCAATTACTACTATATTGTCTAGTTCCACTATAGTCTTGAAGAAAAAGAATATCCTATACTAGGCCCTGAATGCCCTCAACTTCCATAGATACCTTCCAACTCTTGGTGCCGAGTAATACAGAAAGGGATGCTGCATTGGTAGGCTGATGAATGAGAAGACACATTCCCAGTAGAGTAGCAATGGTGCCTTCAGCACACTCAAGATATTCTGTCTCGTATTTACTTTTTTAAGATGCTTTCAAATGTTTCTAACTTCTCTATGTACATATTTTATTGTATGTGCTTTTATGAAAGAAAACCGAAATCCAACAAAAAAAATAGTTGGTAAAAAAGGGTTTGTACTGTACTTTAACTGAAAAATATCAAACCCAAGTATAATGTTTACATTTATGTTCTCTGTGGTGCGGACTCATGATCATACTATCCAAACTTCAGCATTTTCAAAGTCTTGCTGCATTGGTCATTAAAGGAATGGACATTATATGTTGAATTTAAGCCTATGGCATGATGTTGTGGAGGAATTCATTTACTGATTAAGGTGGGATTTCCTTGAAAGTGGAGTGAGAAGCTCTGTTGAACTTTTCATGATTGTCTTACGTCGTTTATGTGGTCCAAAGTGGTAATGGGAAATGTATTAATTTCCAAACTCTGCCTAACCTGCTGTCCTCTGATGGTTTAAATAATGTCTGTTCAATTTTGGACACTGCCCTAGTCTGTCTAATTTTATTAAATCCAGGTGAGAGCACTTTTCCATAAAAGAGACACAAACTCTTGGTTAATGATACAAATCACAATGAAAATGTGTTAATATAAGTTAATATTCAGTTTGTAAATTTTGTAAAATATAATATTGGTTTGATTTGGTCTAAATAGACAAATTTTGTGATATGTTGGAGAATATCCAGATAGCTTTTGGGATTTATCTTTCACTCGAATCTGCGGTAATTGTTTTATCACTGTTTTGAAGCTGCTTACGGGTTTCCTAGGTGGAGTATTCAGTTATTTAATAACTGTTTACTTTTTGAACTATAGAAGTGTCAGACTTTTTGCTTTGAAACTATTTTATTTAAACACGCAATAATTGAGAAAAGGAACAGGGTATAGTGGCTATATAAATGTATTGTTAAGTGAAAAACAAGCAGAATACTAGGCACGCTAGGAAGTGGAAATCATTTTGCAGAGGTGAGGCAAAATGATTAATGAGCCTTATCTAGTATTTTTTTAAAGATAAAACTATATTCAGCACTTTTTATTTATGCTTTTTATAATAGTAAAGCTATTATTGACTAAATTGGGGAACTTTAATTTTCAGAGTGCACAGTTCATGAAATCTGTAATCAAAATTTACCTAACTGCTTTCTCTAGATTAGATCTAAATTAGGAGTTGTCTTTAAACTTATCACGTACTGCAATTGCATTACTGGCTTTGAGGCTTCTGCAGTTTTGCTTGTACAACTATTCCTGCTTGATAACAATCTTATTTGGGTCACTGATCAGCCAAGTAGAGAGCTACAATCACTGACTAAAGGAAAGGAAGTTACATGTTGACTTTAGCCTTTGCTTTTTCTTCAGAAAGCTGCGTTGATTATAATTGTACTAGCTGCTTTATATCAAAACAACCCAAATTGTGTTAATGTATTACAAATTTATCTAACTGTACAAAGTCCCTTTTCATGGCCTTTAATCTGCAAACCAGCAATTCACAAGCAGGCTAGTGAGGTTTAAACAGCTCTCAAGTTTTGCATATTTAACTACTCAAAGTGTGGGTAACTTCTGCTCAAACCACAGCTGAACCAGAAAAAAAGCTGTAATGCAGACTTGGTTATATTGGCAATAAAACCTCATTTTGCTGATGCAGCTTACTCAAAGGAACTTGTTTAAACTGTACTAGTAAAATAGGTTTTTGCTGATTAAGAGTAGTGTTTCTAATATAAGAGTTTGTAAATGTCAGTGTACCTACAAATCCTTTCCAGTCTACAAAGGGCCAAAATGGAAACTTGGAAATAACTTTTTTTTTAAATTAATTCTCTAGTAGAGCGTTTAAGAAGTTATTAACAACTGATGTAGTATGGAATAAAGCAGTGTACTGAATTTTTAAAAGATGAAAAATCCTGTTACATATTGTTAATGCTTTGAAAACTTGTTTTAAATATTGTTGAAAACAAATATTTTTCAATCCTTTCAATAAAATCTTTTTGTAAAGTTGGATTTGTAAAGCAGCATTTTGACTGTTGAGAATATAAAATTAGGTATACACAATTACTTGCTTGGAAGGCAAATGTCCAGTGTGGGTTTTTTGATACATTGTCTCATGGGACAGTAGCATCTGTTTTCTAGAAGTATAACTAAGGCTTTTTTGAATGTATACGTCTGATACCATCTTTTCTCAAAAGTTTCAAAATAAAAGCTGGATTTGCTGTGCAAGTTGAAACAAATCTTCGGTACAACTAGTTGGGCTACAATAACTACTTTTTTGGAGGCCCAAGAGTAGAAAAATGAGGAAAGAAATAGATAAGGGCAATAATCTGAGATAATCTCAGATTTTGGATACCTAGTAAATTTAAGATTGAAAATGTAGTTTAAATGCCCATTCTATCCTTGCCTTTGCACGTTGTGACCAAGTTCTAGACAATTCCTCCATGAAACGTGTAGCTAATTATGATTAAGAGTCTTTTTATGATTTCATAATTAATCTGTAACCTATTCCAACAGTTCATGCATGTCAAATGATTGATAAATGTGAGGAAATATCTTATGTGGGTAATATAGCTGTTTTTAAATGGAGTTCCTTTGGTTTACAAGGTACCTTAGAGTTTTCCATCTTCTTATGCTTGGCTAGTGATGAACTCTTGCTGTCCATGGCCAAAACAATAACCCACCATTTCTGTGATGGTGGCACTCTATTGCCTATGCATAAAGCAGGGAAATAGCACTGCCAAAGACTGGACCCTCAGGTGATTCTTTTGAGATAGTTTATATGCAATTTGCTAGTCCTGTCTTGCCAAAATGAAGGCTTCTTACTGTTTTCACTTTAAACGGCCCAGTTCTAGCATTGAGAGCTGTAATCACCATAGTTTGTTAAACCAGCAAAAAGTCCTCTCCACCCCCCCCAAGTCTTTCCAAGCTGAGGTATCAAAAATTTTTGCACAAAATCAATTCAGCTGGACTGATTAAAAAATGGCTGTGTCGATTTACCCTGGGTTTTTAAGAGTTAAGAGAACTTAAAGTAGCCCAAAACAGGAAGATTTGGCCATAAACCTGTGTGAAGCTTGAGGCCATCTTTTTCTAGTTTTACCCTGCCCTGCATTGTGTCTACAATAAGCTGAAATGGATGTTGGTACCAACATGTAGTTTAATCTAGATTGTTCACATAGACATCGGGTGGCATTATGGATTACAGCCATCTCAGGAAGTACAGAAAAACTCTTGTACTGGATGTGGAGGTCAGCACAGCTTGTACCTGTTGCTGCTGTTCCCTGAAATACTAAATTTAATTTAATTTGGGTCTCCCTTTTTGTGCAGCAGTCCTACCTCTTGATGACAGTGTCATGCTCCTTGTGCAACTGTGAGATGACTTACTGCGTTGCTAATGAAAGGAGGGGTAGAGAAGCATATAGCATTTACAGGGGTATTAGGATTTGGTTCATAAAAACATGATCATGTTCTAAAGACAATTTGAACTAACCATACCAATTAATGACTTGTTACTGCAGGGCACAGGATTGCAAGGCCTAAATGCTCTTCCTTACTTTGTCAAATTATCTTTGTCTTTCTGTGCTGTGTTCTTCTAACCTTTCTGGAATCCAGATTAGTATCGGCTGTTGCGCATGTGCATGGCAGCTTGAAGCTTTTTTAAGGGGAGTCATGAGCACAAAGGGGAAAATGAGTTTGGTCTCATGTATTGTCCTCAAACAGAAAAGCAGGAAACTATACCCAGAGAAATGCAATTAAAGCTACCAATACTTTGTAGTGATGGGAAAATAGCAAGTTGATTCTTTTTTTTTTCAGTAATGCACAATGAAATATTGAACTCAAAGGCTTGAACAAAGAACAGGTAGAAGATAATCATGCAAAAATGAAGCATATGAGTAGTTTGGACTTTTTCTTCCTGTTGGGTGCACTTATTTTACTGCATATGAAAAAGTGGCCTCTCTACATGCTGTTTTTGAGAGATTTCTCATATAGCATGAAAAAGAAGATTGATCAAGGAAGGGGAAATGTTTGTGTATTTATCAGGTGTTATGTAAAGAATTTGTGCAAATTATCTAAAACTGGAATCTCCTTTTAGGTATCATTCTGGGTAAAACTTGCTAAATGCTTTTGACAGGGGAAGTTCTTGATGACATGTAGAGCAGTAGCTTCCATTTGTTTGGTACAGTGTGATCTGTTCCCATTGTTTTCCTCTTCTATTGGCGAATACCAATAAAAAAATGTGATGAGTAACTTTGGATTTATCCAAAGTTAACTTTGGATTTAGCTGGACTAATCTCCTGCTTTAATAATAGAAAACGTGAAGCTGTTTGTCTGAACCAGTTAGTTTAATGATTGTCTACATCCAGGATGAGAGTGGCTGGGCAAAAAATAGAGTGCTTCTATTTAGAGTAGGCCGAAGATACACAATCCTGTCGTAATCTGCAGACAGTATCGGGAAACTTTCACAGATTCAGCTTAGTAGCTCTTATCTACATAAGTATTAACTTCAAGACCTTGTGAGAAAGAACAGGCGGATTTCCACAGGAACTTAAAAAGACCTTAGTCAGGAATAAGAACATTTTTCTGTGAAAATGCGAAGGTTAATTCCCCAAGGCATAACAATACCCTTCTGCTTTTGGGGAGATAGATGTTTGAATGTAATCACAACTTTTTTCCTTCTAATGATACAATTGTTTCTGCCATCTGCTTGCTGTGAAGAGAAAAGGAACATAGCACAAGCCTACTTTCTTTGGCTAATTTTGACCAAGGACAGGCCTACTGCAAGATGGAAGTCTTCCCTTACTGGTCCTGCTCTAGGCAAGACCTGCTGCATGGTTGCTTGTTTTAGAAAAGGATTGAATATGCTTAATTGTGTTCCTCCACTTCAGCAACAATTCATAGTCACATTTTGACTTGTGGAATGAAGCCATAGTCATCAGCTGGTACTCTCGTGCTTTCTCTTGATATTGTCAGCTGTATGCAGTCTGACCATAGACATTTAACCTCTTCATGCTTCCATTGCGCTATCTATAAAATAGATTTGTTTCAGGTTTAGAAAACTAGGATGAGAATTATTTTTTTTATAAAAGTTTAGAGATCATCCTTGTAAATTTCTCTAATAAGCTGCAATAAACTATTTTAACGACTTTTTGCAGTGTACGGGTACCTGCAAGTTAAAGATGTATCTGAAGAGGAATATGACGGCAATGTTTACAGCACATGTGAATTGCAGTTCCAGCCTCTTCCATACTCAGTTTGTAAATGGGCCTCCCATTGAACTCATGCTGCTGATATGAGAAATAACTATCCATGTGCAAACTGTGTTTATACTTTATTAAAAAATAGACAGCCAGTAGCTAAAGGTTCCAATCAATAAAATACCAAAATTTTGAATTACAATATTAGAGGCTTATTTTAACAGTCACTCTTGTGTATGAAATGGCACATTGGTTAGGTGCACTACAGGAAGGCATGAGATTACATTGCGTAGTTTCCATGTGTAGCTGGGATTTAAAAAAAAAAAAAAAAATTGAAATATTCCAAAGTCAGAGGAGGAACAAGAGCCCTAGCCATTCTGTTGGGGTTAAGCCATCACACAGCCATAGTGGAGATCAGGGAATACAGCTGTCATCAAAACAACTTCAGGGCTTGACCTCTGTTCAGCAACAGATCTGAGTTGAGAAATGATGGTAGGGCAATCCACTTCTAGACACACTAATAAAAGATGGGGGTGCAAATTATTTTCATTATGTTTGTGTATATCCAGAAAAACAGCATTTATATTAACAACATTCTCTACTCACATGCATGTTGTGAACCTCCTGCAGTTACAAAGCAACATCAGGAAAACAAGGAGTGAAAGATGCATTGTCCTGTCAGCAAAACTCATTGAATTGAGAGGATTACTGTTAATTTCCCAAGCGCACTTTGCTTTTTAAACTAAGTTACCAGCTGCACTGCTATAGTTCCCTAGCACAATACAACCCAAGAAATGTATAGACATTTTTCTGAGCAACTTTCCCTACCTCTGTGAAACTGACCCATTATCTTACATCCTGAATGCAAGTACTTGATCAGAACTTCCCCAGCTATGATTTCACTCTGTAAGAGCTGCAGATAGAACACAAGGGGGATGCTCAGGAGTCGATCCTTCCATAGGAAGAAAACACTGTGGGAAGAAAGGAAGATCAGTCAATACCAATGCGTAGCAGCATTTATGTCCTTCATGTAAAAGGAGGTTTGGGTAGTTTAAGATTAGTGGCTCTCTAGGTCCCTTTATTCTGTCTCTCTTAGTTATTATAAGGCAGTTATACAGCATGATAAAAAAGAAAAATTACATGTACACAGGCCTGTTTTTCTGGATAGCAGCAATTCTTGCATAGGTTGGAAGCAACTTTGACTAATGTCAGTTTTCTTCAGGGAGAGATCACATATGTTCCATCCAAGCTTCTGAGCTTTGTCAGGCCAGTAAATTCTGAGGCTGCAGTAGTGCTTGATGTCATCAGGGATCTGCCTTTTATTGTGACTATCCCTAACTATTTTCCTGGCTCGAGGAGCTCTCTACTTAATTGTGACTGTGATACAATAGGCTACAACCTTCATAGGTAAGATAACCTTTTCAAGTACTTACTTCGTTCTCTCAGCCCCTGCCCAAAGCTGCGGTAGACATGAATCAGTGCCCAAAACAAAACAGATTTTATTGCAACAGAAATGCAAGAGCCGGTAATGAAAGCAGCTTCCAGAGTGTAAGAATTCCCTTTGCCCCACTCCCTTATCACCTGCAGGAAAATGGAGACATACAACAATCACCACCTAATGCCACAAAACCCTGAAGCCATAAAATGCAATCAACCACTAAATTTCTGAAAGAAGTCACTACATAGTAATTGGGGGAGGGGGGAACTGGTCATTTTTAAACCATCTTACTTTCCTGATTGCATGATTCTGTGGCTGCACACTGACTCTAGCTAAACGCATTATACCTTCTGATCTCTGCATCATTAAAGGCATGTGAAAACAGTACTGTGCCCAGATTGAAAAACCAATTAAGCCTGGAGATAAGGAAACCAGACTTCATCTTGCATCTCAGTCTCTTTCCACCATAAAATATAGAATGAGGTTATGTTCCCTGGCTGTCATTGTACTGTTATTGTCATGCATGTCTGGGGGCTGACTTCATGATCCCATTTTCATTCATGGCTAGCCTAATTACTGTGCTTATGACATTAGTAATTGCCTAACCTGTGCTTTTTTTGAGGGTTCTGACACAGAGAAAATAGCAACTTTTAATTAAAAGCAACAATATTTACATCCTGCAGCTATCTACTGCACTGAAGAAGGCTTGCTGCTCCTGTGAACAACATATGATCAGACATGTTAATACTAAGACGAGAGACCTCTGCAAAAATCCAGTACTAAAGGAAAGATACTAAGATCTCGCAGTACTCTTCCCCCTTCCTGCAGGTTTGAGTCACTGGCCCAGCAGACTGAGTGATTATCAGGATGAGATTAAAAAAAGCACAGTTCTGACTACTTTGATTTGTTAACAAACCCAATGGCGTGTATACCAAATCAAGGCAGGTTATGGATGTCCTGGCCAATTCTGGTGCAGTTCATTTGTTTGTCTATTAAGTTCTATCAGTTTTCCTGTTTACACTGCAGAGGGTTGTTAAGCAGCTGCTATATAGAGTCAATCTTAGCAGCTTTTTCAGAGCTGAAGTAATTAATGGTAAGTGCGGTTTACTTTCCCCCTTTTTTTTTTTTTTTTTAATTTTGCCTTTCAGGTAGTCAGATGCCAAAAAGAGTTGGCTTGGAGAAGTGACTATATTACAGATCTCTCTAGCACAGAGGAGTATGGCATTGCATGTCCGTGCCCTCATTTGCTGGGCACTCTTGCATGCTCATTGTTGCCATGCAAAAATGTAAGGAGACCTAGCTATTTTTAAGTTGTTCTGTTACTCTTATGTCAGAAGCCACCACCTGTACTTTTCTTCCTAACTGCAACACAAGTAAAGTATAGCCACCAAAGACAGGGTGTGGTCCTTCTGTGCTTTGCCAGCGAATAACTGCAAGAGCCTGATTTGACTGCATACTTCAATAAATAGAACCCCAAGGACTTGGATGACTGCAGCCACTGGACTTCTGTCAGTATCTGGAGACTATTTATGTGAAGTATGAGAAACACTGGCTGCTATCAGCATTTGAGCCCTTCCTGTGATGAACAATCTGCTTTGCCCTTCTTCTTCCTTACCTCCCTTCACACGTGTTGTGGGAGGTGCTGGGGTGCCCCAGTGATAAGTGCTATTATATCGCTATTATAGTGCCAAAAAAATGCCTAACACTAGCGTTTGTTGGGCTTGCACTGTCTCTTGTTTTGGCTACGTCAGGATCGACAGCTGGGGGTGCTGCCTAAGAAATTCTTTAAAATACAATGAGTTGAGGCCCTGCAGATGGTCAAATGCTCTGGCACCACTTGAGACTTCTTGTGAAGGAGGGGAGGCACTTTTAAGGAGCTGTATATCTTGTACTGGAAGATTTTGTGGCATCTTTCCCTAATCATTCTGGACACTTCGCCAGTTGCAGAGAGTTCCAGGGCCTCTCCCTCTAAGTAATCAGTTCAACAGCAATCGGACATGGTTCCTGTCTTGAAAAGTTGATCCTGAAGAGGTAGGACATGCCTGCTGCTCTCATTGATTCTAACAGGAGCTGCAACGAAGGGGTATGTGCAGGACTGAGGCACCATGTTTTGGGCCCTAGGATCCAGTAATGAAGAGAAGGCCTCCAGCCTTGCTCCCCATTATTGAGCAAGTAAGTTTGATGAATTACCGTGTAAAGCAGGTAGAAGAGATAAACTACTTCAGGTACATTCTGACTCAGAAAAATCCACACTAGAGGTTTCAGTTCTTTTAAAATCTGTAAAATAAAATGAGATATATACAGCTTTATAACTTACTGCTATATACTCTATAAAGGCTACACGTAGCTGATTTTTCAGTAGCATTTCAAGTGTTGGTCTAGCTGAGTTCTCAGTTGTAACTTTGCTCTCCGCTTACCTTCTCTACCTATGTGTTTTTAGCAGGAAATATGGTCTCTGTTTTCCACTGACCTGGGCTAGGAGTGATGTTGGTGAAATCAGAACCGGTTGTTTCACGGGCACATCCTGACAGCTGTGTGTGATTTGAGCCATCTCGGCATCCTTTTGAGGTCTGCCTTCTAATACTTACAGTACAACTCCCAGCTAGCTTAAATGGAGAAGCAGCTGGCTTCTGAGTTGCATCTAAGCTGATGAACTTTTTCTTTGGGTATGCTCAGATTTTTTCCTAACAAATTAATGTTTTCATAGCTAGAAGACCAAAAGTGCTGTGACTTTTTTCTCCACCTTTGTTTTTACTACAGAGAATTAAAGTCACTGAGAATTAAAACGTGGGAGGAGCAAGAGGATTTAACTGTCAGAAAAACTTTGTTTCACCATTAACCTTGGGACTTGGGAAAGAAGAAACGATGGACTGCTTTCCAGCAGGTAGCAACTCTCAACAGTCCTGAACTGGAAGGGCTGGTCTGAGCAAACAAAAGAAAACCAGCTGAGTCACTGGGAATGAAAGCAGTGACTGTGCCAATGCTATGATAAGATTTGATGCATCTGATCAACCACAGATTCCCCCCAAAACCAATATTGATCCTTCTGCAGTGGTCAATATATGAACCTCTACAAAAGCATTAAGGGAGGTTGTCTATTCTCTGCCACCTTTACTATTGTCTCTGTTTTCTGTGGTACTGCATAGCGCTCCTCTTAGGATAAGACCAAAAGGGAAAGGAAAACAAAGGCTGAGAAACAAGAGGGAGGGGGAAGAGGCAATTAGTAATTAATGGGAGAAAAGAGATAAAATAAATAATGGAGATAGGAAAAATAAATTTGCTAAGTAAATGGGAGAGCGTGTATATAAATAGAAGACAAATAATGAATAAATCGCCTTGTGAGATGGCATGTGCATCAACCCAGAAATAAGGGAGCATGAGGTTTAGCTGTGCTTTCAGGTACTGCGGTTACCAGAAAGGACTGCGTATGAGGCGTTTGCAAGTTTTCCCTTCTATTATGCTTATACTTTCTGGTGGATTATGTATGTCTCCATACCTTTCTTAGGTAACAACCTCATAGCAGGTGCAGTTTCTGAGAGCACCAAACAAGACCATGATATGTGTTTCTCTACTTCTGCATCATCTGCCAGAAGCTGATTGTGAAAAACTTGTCTGAACAGGGTAAGGAAAAGAATTTCCAATTGTGATCCCTCTGTCAAACTGTCTACATGCTCTAGCCTAAGGCAGAATCATTTTTACCTTGGATGCAAAGCTACCAGACTCTCATGAAATGTATCTACCTTTTCTAAACTGCTGTTGCCCTACTGTGCTGCCAGTTACTGAAATACAGCACTAAATTTTTTTTCATTAATTTTTACATTTGCTATATCTTAGTTAGACAAGAAGCTGTTAACTTCTTCTAGTAGAGAAGTCAGTAATGTACCTAGACTGGGTAGAAGGTAGCTTTCAAGTAGTTCTAACGTAGACAGTTTTAAGCAAAGGGCAAGAACATGTACTTATCCCTAGGACATTTACTATAACTAGTTGAACTATTAAGAAAACGTTTGCTATTGACGACAGCGTAAGGAATATCATGTATGTTAAGACATGAGACCATCTAACTGAAGCGCCTCTTTCTTTTCTTAAAAGAAACAGTGCCTCTTTTAATGCCAAAAGGCAAATCCGGGCGAAGCAAAGAACTGGTAATCTGTGAAGGGCAAAGGGTCAGATCAACTTTGTTTCTGAGGGTGGGGGAAAAGTAGCTGCAAAGTTTACACTTTTAATCCTAGCAGGAAAACAGACCTGGTTCTAATTGCTCCCTTCTTTCCACACCGATACAATTTAACTGAAAGCAAAGATCCAGTGCCTCACAAAGGTATATAAGGAGCTCCTAGGGGGAAACCAAGCTACAACAGCCCTACCTGCACTCTTAAGTGTCACACTCACAGTTAGTCCTGTCTCCTTTTTCCCTGTTAGTGGCCACGACACTCCAAAGTCCAGGAGAAAGATGATTCTGTGCAACTATTCACCTAAGTATTTTAAAAGCAGAGTGCTTGGTGCTAGCTCCATTTTTAGCAAGGAAAGCAATCAAAACACTTGGAAAGCTGTATTTCAGCTGTCAGGAACTTGTCTGAATAGCTAAAGCAAACACCCAAGGAGCCTAAAAAAACAACAAACCCAAACCCCTCTAAACTCCTTCCTGGTAATAAAAGACTCGCATATCTGATGTACTTTGGCCCTGATTCCGCAATCGTTCTTGGAACAGAGCTCTCAAGATTTCAGAGGAAGTTCAGTCTGACTGACATGAAAAACTGCATCTCAAGTTCACAAATCCTTATGTTAACCTGAAAACTGTCACTCGCCTTTAAAGAAGCTGCCCCAATAAAGGACCACTCATGTTTTTGGTGTGGTTTCCTAAGGATATAAGGCCTATGCAGTCTCACTGTGTCTGTATATCCATCTTCATGATAATTTGGAAGACTGTTGCCAGTTTCACCTAACCTTGTCAGAGAGGTAGAAATAGTAAAGATATTGTGATCCTATAGGTTTCATTAAAGTAGGTGATCAAGGACTGAGAATAAAACAATGTCCCTCAGAAAGGAATAATGATAGCGTGACATTTTTTCATCCTGTATGCTCAGTTGAGCGACACATTTATAAGAAACCTGACTTCATTATTGTTGGCGCTCTTGTTTTCTGCTGGGATCCATTCTGGCTCCCTTCCACTTAGCAGTATTACGTAGAATGGGATGGCTGTGACTTCCCAGCCTGTGATAATTGCTCAGAGTGAGAACTTGTAGTCTCTGAAGTTGACTATTCGTGCTAGTCTTGCTGTTAGCTTAACACTTACTGCGATGATGCTAATGGTCACCTTCAGGCAGGCCCAAAGAACCCCTGTTGCTGAGATGATGTTATGTAGAAGGGTGATCCCATGCAGGCTTATCAGCAGAACACACAAGCAGAGCTGAAAGAGAAGAGGCAAAGATTTGGTAAAATTGTTAGTTTGAGACCACACAGCCCACCAAAAAATATTTGACACAAACTCCCAGGAACAGTAAGTTGGGCACAGGTCTAAAGGTTAAATTTTTCCTCAAAACCTGAGAGACAGTATGAGACGTGACACAAGGACAGACGTACTTCCCTGTATACCGTATTAGCAACAACAAAGAACAGGGAAGGCAGTAAGATGTGCTCCAGATAAAGCATAAGGTAATACAGGGTAATACAGTAGTAAAGTAAGAATGAAGGGTAGCGTACAGAAGTTCAAACTCTTTCTAAACAGATCTTGGGTTCACTTCACTTATCTGTAACTGCAGGTTGCTATCTCACCCTGATTGCCCTGCTAGGTCAGGCTCCCCTCTCCCATCGCAGTATCATTTTCTCAAATGTAGGAGACAGCTAGGATGGCTGGAAAGCAAGAGACTGTAGGCTGAGATGTTGTGCAGTGATAATCATTCTTATTTTAGGAGGCCATGTTGGGTTGGAGCTTCTGGATGCAATTGTTTTTATGGACATACTTCCCAAAAATCAGACTCAGTTTTCCTTTTGGGCAGGACAATGATAAAATATATGTTGATTCACTTTTATGGATTTTAATTAAGCTTCCCTATAGTAAACACATGGAGAGATGACCATTATTAAGCTAATTTTATCTAAAAGGTAAGATACAGGCAGGATCGCTCTAGGAAGTTAATAGTTCAGCTCAGCTAGTCTAATTCTAAGATATTCTCAATAGGAGGGAAAAAAGGGAACCCGGGGGAGAGAGTTCTATACCTGCGCCTGAAGATCAAAGGTCAACATGGAAAAACAGAGGTTCAGCATGAAGTATTGTGACTGTAGGCTTTCTAGAGCACCACCCACTCGAAAGGCCATCATGCTTTGACTCTGAATGAGGATGATGGCACAGATCACATCGAAGGAGCCAACCAAGAGGATCAGAATGAAGCGGGCCTGACGGGAAAGAGAAATAAGGATGTGACTGGCCATGCCAAAACAGGAACAGTCTTTAACCTTAAATCTTCTAACTGGTAATAAAACAATAAAGGAGGAAGGAGAACCAGGCTGCCTATTAATAGCATTTTAAATAGACAACAATTAAAGATGACAGTTTGCCACACTTTGTTAAGTGGCAAAGATCAGGCCATGATTTTTGCCATTTGTTGCAACCACTTGGTAATAATTGTAAACTCACATTGGCTATTTTGGTTTACATTACCCTCAATGTAGTAGTTTTACAACTGTTAAGAGAAACATAACCTTTGCACTTCCTGTAATACCAGGACGACTTTTAGCAAGGTTTTGCTTGAGGTTTTATGATACAGTTTGAAGAATCAGCTTTTTTTGACAGAGACTGGCTCTAAGCTTCCTGTGTGGCATAAACCAACTGGTAAGAATCTTCCCCACTGATTTCAGTGGGGACAGTGGGTTTTTCTGAATGCTGTACTTACTAAATTTTGGAAAACATTGGTTTTGTCTGGGTTGTATCCACAACTTTGCTGGCATTCACACTAAATGTCCGCTGCTTTAAAGATGGCTGAAGTGGCAAAACATCCTTCATAATTACGTTGATATGAGAATATTTATACTAGTATGCCTTATTCTGTCTCAGAAATTTTGCTCAGGAAGTGTTACAGTAATCCAAGTTACTTTTATAGTAGTAAAAATAAGTCCTTATAATAGTACATCTTCTACACCAGGCTTTACTTTGAGGTTCTTGTTTTTTATATATATATAAACCGATGACTGGGATGCATGCCTTAAAGTAATCTGCATCTCTCTGATGCCTGTTCTTATTGACCCTAACAACCCAGTTTGCTGTAGATAAGTATGTTTTAACTAAATGTACAATTGATGTGTAAATTGAATAGGCAAATTCTGCTTTGCTGCATCGTCCTAGCTTGGTTGCCACCTCTTCTGTGGAAGAATAGTTTTTGGATGACTTCGCAGCAAGGAACCTCCTTCTCACATTTCTGATAAATGTGTGACCACAAACGGGAAGGACTTCTGCAAAGCACAGCAGACGGAAGTTTAACTACAAATCTTGGTATCGCATAGAATACAGTCCCTGTATTACATTTTATTGTTACGAAACGCAAACAAGATAATCTGGAATGGCAGTACCTCCCCTAGCACATTGTATCTTTTTGTTTCCTTGCAGCAGGTTACCATAACTCTCTCAAAAACACCTTGCTGCATTTATGGAGCAGCGGGGCTAATGGCTGTGTCCTTGCATATAGACTTGAGATTCCAGTTCTGTTCATAGGCTAGATTTACGTGACTTTAGGCCAGTCGTTTTATAGGCAGAAATCTGAAGCAGAGTAGGTGAAGTGAAGAATATCTTCTGCGGTAATCCTGTGTGAGTAAAATACTTCGATATTTATGTTACTTTCAAATACTGCCATAAAGAAACCCATAGAATAGCTCAGAGAAACAGATTGCAACTGTGGAGGTGCACATTTTGTTACTCAATGGTAGGAATAATTCAGCCTGATTTTTCTCTGTTATCAGTGCCCTTATCACAGATATCTTGCCTTTCTAAGATTTTCAAATCCAAGATGTGGAGAAAAGCAAAGTTAGTTAAAGCCAGGAGACTAACCAGGAGTTTCGGCTTCTGCTCAGCAGAGAGAACCGTGAAGTTGACAATGGAACGAAACATCACTAGCAAGATGGAAAGAACAAAGACGATGAGCTCCTGGCGATTCTCCTGCAGGATTCCTCTAGTCACATAGTATACACAGAACACTGGGAAGGAGAAGGAAGGGTCAGTTACCAGGTAAACACAGATTGCACGTGGTGCAATTTTTCAGTATGCTTGATCCAGATGACAAAATGGAAGTATCAAGACCGTGTAACTTAGGCTCTTTGGTCAAGAACGTATCTTTATTCTTACCAAGGAGCCTGAATCAGATACTTAAAATGAGTACTCTCCCCTGTGTTTAGCATACAAGAGATGAAATAATTTGTTAGACTTTTAAATTACTTGTGAAGTAACACTTTGAAAATGGCAACGTATTAGCTATCCAAATTAGCTGGCAGCTGTGGTATGTTATTCTATGAATACTATATTGAACACTGTGTTGAATAGTGTATTTGATTTAAATGAAGCAACACCATTTTTATTGAAGAACTGAAATGACATAATCTTCCCAGTGAGAGTAATTCAAGTGACTAACAAGGAATTTACTACTCTTACACATACCTCTACAGTATTGTTCGTGTGGTTCTGACCACTACAAATGGCTAGTGTGTTGAATTGAACTCAGACAGACTGGATTCCTAACAGTTTATTTTTGTTGTGGAAATTTTGAAACACCCCACCCTGCAAACTGTAGTCCAGAAAAGAACTGGTTCGGGAAAGTTCTAAGTTATGTTTTTATAAAATACATCAAAACCCACCACTCTTAACACCACAGTTAGCTGTCACTGTTGGACTCTACACAACTGTTTTGACAAAGCTTAAATCAGGAAAAGGCTCTCCTTTCATAAAAACAGGAATCAGTGCTTTGTTCTTACATAGGATGCTCCTGCACACACTAGTTAATTCTTGCATAGGCAAAGTAACAATAGATTTCTTTTTCCAGAGGGCTACTTCCTGGATTCGGCACATCAAAGCATCCAGTTTCGCTAGGTTGAGACACGGGGACAAAGTGTTGTAGAAGTTTTCAAAGTAACATAATAACTTCAGTCTCTCTAAACAAACCTTCTAGTGAATAAACTTCCTTTTTCACTTTTATTAACAGTGATTGAGAAAACTGAAAAGGATTGGCAGACTACAAAGTGGATCATGCGATTTTTTTGCATGCTCTTGACCTCAGGAACACCTGGAAGATTTAATACAGTATTTCCTTGTTTTGCAAATTCAGCTGCTAAATCAGAAGTAGCCTGTACAAATAATTTGAAAACAAACTTTTTTCTGAGCATTAAGATTTTTGCAGAGATAGCACATGCACATTTTTAAAATAAAGGACATCCCCTTGTTTTTGGTAAGTGAACATTTTTGAACAAATTAAATCCCAAACCCTCTTTAAAGTCAGTATCTCTAGTGGTAAATCCAAGCGATTGTTACAGCCGGGGCATCTATTTTTCTTTAAAGAACTCTTTACTGGTTCTGTCAGTCTTTGTCTACGCTATGGAAAATCTAGGGGTTTGGCCTGTTTATGGAGGTTAGCTTACACATCTTAAAATCTCAAGGTAAGCCAATAATGGTTTTAAAATGTTCCTTGAACGATGTTATCTTTACTGACTAGTATGTTGAAACAACAACTTTTGTTTATATTAAAACTCTGAAATCTGAAGTAATGTGTTAAAAATACACTGTTGTTCCTGATTTAAACCAGAGGTTTGTGAGAGGCGTGCACTTCTTCCGTGTGTGTGCTGCAGCATAGAATACCAATTAGTATCAGCAGAAGGTAGGAGGGGGGAAAAATAGATTAGCAAGCATGCTTTCGACTTCCCCATTTATAACATCATGTGATTCATTTGGTTTATTATGAAGGTTCTTCATTTTTCTCTGAAGCAGAAAACAGTGGTTGCTAACAAAAACAGTGTGACAGATTGGAGGCACCAATGGTCTGTTCTAACACTGCAGTTTTTGTTGGTATGCTGAGTCTTGTGTGAAAAGCAGCTAATCAAACCAGAGCTTTGGAATAAAAGTATTGTTTGTATGTGTCTAATTATAGAATCTGGAACAAATCTATTGTCTTTGTTCCCTCTGGGTGAAAGCACGAAAGCTGGAAAGCAGTGACTGCTTATGAATAGTGTGTCCTTCCCGTACACAAGGTGTTACACCCACAGAGGGTCTATTTTCTACTGTTTCGGCCAGTGAGCCAACAGCCCAAACCTGCTAAAGCCACTGAAGAGGACTTCCTAAAATACTTATAGTTGTATTTATTTTCATGTTGACTTTCACTTCTATTTAATACAAATGGACCCAGGAATATGAACATAAGTTTCTATTGAAGCTCTAAT
This sequence comes from Aptenodytes patagonicus, assembly GCF_965638725.1. NCBI lineage: Eukaryota > Metazoa > Chordata > Aves > Sphenisciformes > Spheniscidae > Aptenodytes > Aptenodytes patagonicus. The sequence continues at coordinate 7,260,626 of NC_134967.1, read as the reverse complement.
TGGAAATATCCAAGGAATTTTGGATTTTGCTTCCAGTGGTACAAAAATTATTAGTCAAAAAAAAGAGCTTTAAAAAAAATGAGGTCCTTATTTTCTTTTATTAAAATACTTCAGGTGAAGCAACGTCCTTGCAGGAACTTAATACAGAGACCTGACTTAACATTTTCTTGTTTCAGATCAAACCGTGTATGTTTGGTTTCTTGCAATGTAAGAAGGTGCCTTGAAACCAACTACTACTCAGGTATAAGCCCGGCTCATGTCAGGAGATGTACGTTCTATGACAAGCCTTGGAGCGTGGACACCTCTGACTTCCCCAGCGTATTATGGCACAGACATTAAAATGGGAAATGGTAAGAAGCTCTTTCTGGCATAGCTGAACATTCAGTGTATCTTACATAAAGTGACAGCTGTCTGAAAGCAAAATCATTGCCACATCTGCCTAATGTAACACCAGTAAGAAAGCCAGTGATAGCAAAACTTCCTAAAAACTGAATGTTTTTTCACACTATTCACATGTGAATGTATTCTGGATGACACCATATCTATTACTGATCCTTTCCCTAAAATACTGCTGGAAAAAGCAACAATGGCAAAAGCATCTAGCTTGTTAGTGCTAAACTGGCAGAAGATTTTGTGTGTAACATATCAGGCCAAATGGAGTGAAATAAGAAACTTCAGTTGCTGCTTGACTACTGCTTTGGGAAAAAATGTGTTTGTTTTAAAATACAGACGGTATGTTTCTTACCAACTCCAACTAACTGAATAAGAGAAATGGTGAAATCTTCCTCAGTTTGTTGAACGAGTGTCTCTATGGTTAGCCCTATGACACTTAGCAGAGACAAAATAGTGACACAGAAGTAGATCTTCACAGGAAATGATAGCTCTGAACAAGGTTTTATCTGTAAAGGAAGAAAATTTTTAAACATGTAACGCAGTATAAACTAGTTGCTGTTGCTAAGAAACTGATTAAAGCAATTTGGCTAAATGACATGAGGGCACGGTTTTCCCGGCAAAAAGAAAGAAACCCTTTACAACTGAATTGAAACTCCAAAACTGCTGAGGAAGGGAGTACTCTAACTTTATTTCATAATTAATCTCAGCCTAGATTTTTCTGGTTTATACCTACAGACTGCCCTCTACTTTCCTCAGTGCCTCACAAGGGCCACGGTGTTATAATTTCATCTCCTGAAATCGAGATCGCCAATGCCCACGTGTATGCCTATCGAAACATAGCGATGTTCAGCAAGTAACTTTTTCCCAGTACCCCAAATCAAGATTTTTAGTCTTAGAGAACCGCAGGGAAAGGTTCATGCTTCCGAGCAACGGGTTTGAGTGAGAGATGTTTTTTCCGTTCATCCCAGGCAGTCTAAGTCACGGAGACAGATAAACTGCACCGTGCCAGGAAAAATCACGTTACTTTCCTGCGATGTTGGCAGTAAGGAAAAAAGAAAAGCTCCGTGGAACTGGAGAGTCACCTGGAGGTAGGGCTGAGCTATGACTGTTGCTACAACACGGCTTTGGGTTGCTGGGCTTTTAATACGTGTCGGCAACGTTACTCGTGGTTTCTGTGCAGGCAGGAGTTTTCGACGAGTTTACGTATTCGCTGTCTGAAAACACGGTTTTATTTAAGCGAGGCCAACTGTGCGAAAACAACGGCGCGCTGGGGCGGCGGCGCTGCCTGGGCTGAGGCACCGACAGCCCCGCCGCCGTTAGCTGACACGGTTTCAAGGGGCGCAAATCCGGTTTGCTCTCGCGCCCCCGACGACTTCTCTCGGAGTCGCAGCGGGAGAGCACGGCCTTTACCGGGGAAAGCAAAAAGCCCTGCCCGGAGCAGCCGGCCCCGGGGGCGGGCCGCTGGTCTCGGCTGGGCAGCGGGGCGCGGGCGGTAGGTGTACTCACGGGGCCGCAGGGCGTGGGGATGAGCTGCCGGTGCCGGGGGGTGAGGTTCGGCAGAGGGGGAGCTGCGGCGCCGCTGGAGGGGGGAGAGAAGGGGAGGGGACCGTCACCGGCGCCGCCCCAGGCCCGGCCCGGCCCGCGGGCGGGGCCCCGCGCGGCCGGCAGCGACGGCTTCCCGCCCTCCCGGATGGGCCGTACCAACCAGTGACGGGTGCGGGGGGCCAGAGCGGCCCCCCCTCCCCCCCACCCCGGCCCACGCCCCCCTCCCTCCCCGGGTAACGAGGCGGGGGAGCGCGGAGAGTCGCCCCCCGCTCGGCGCTTGGTTCCGCCCGCCCGCCCGCCCTTCCCGAGGGCGCGAGGCGCTGCGGGTTCCCGCCGCTACCTGTCGTCGGCGCCCTCCATGGCCGCTCCGGTGCCGTCCCCCTCCGGTAACGGTACCTACATGGCTGCAGCGCCCGCGCTTCCGGGGCAGGCCGGGCGGCCGGGACGTCACTTCCCCGTCCCTGGCGGGAAGCGCCGCCGGAGGGCGGCGGGGGGGAGCGCCGCGGCCCGTCCCCCCGCGCTTGCGGCCTGCGCCTCCCCCGCCGCCTCGGGGGTGCGGCCTGCCCCGGGCCCGTTCCCTGCCCGCGCTGCCGAGCGACCGCTCTTCTCCTCGGGCGGAGGGGCCGCGTCAGACGCTGCGGCGGAGGAGGGCGGCGCGGGAGCTGCCGCCTGGCTCGATGGAGGGGCCGGCCTTGAGCGAAACGCCTGGCGGGGCTCCGCGGAGTTTTAATCGGCTGTTACCCGGAGCGGCGTCCCCTGTAACCCCCATTTCTTTTTTTTTTTTTTTCCCCTCCTTTTTCTCCTTTTTTTCGGAAAATGGCCTCCCGTTGTCCGCCCGCGGTGACAGCGAAACAAACGGCTGCCGTGGCAAAGGGGGCGCAGGCCCTCCTCCGCGGGGGCACCTCCGTCCCCGGGGAAGGGCCGCCGCGGGCGGTGTGCTCTGCCCGCCCGGAGGCCGTTCCCGAGCGGAGCTGGCTCCGGGGGGCGGAGGGAAGGCGCCCTGCCCATCCAGCCCCCGCAGCCACTCCGGGCGGCGGCCACTCGGCCGCGGCGGCGCCTCCCGCTCGGCCTGCGGGGGCGGTGCGCGGCGTGGTCCCGCCTCCCCTGCCCGAGACGGCGGCGGGGGCGGACCAGGACCCGGACCCGGCCGGCTGCTCCGCTGCGGGGCGGCCGCCGCCCTGAGGGCCGCAGCCCGGCAAGCCGAAGCCCGGTTTGAGCGGGAGCGCCTCGGCTTTGGCAGCGGGCGGCCGCGTGCTCGGGAGCCCCCAGGTGCTGGTCCGTGATGCGCCGACCGGCTCTCGGGAGGCCGGGCTCTGCTGGCCCTGATGCAGGGGAAGATCTAAAGTCCGCTGTCTGAAAGCGCTTGGCGCGTAGGCGCTGGCTCAGCTGCGGCATGCCCTGAGGGGGGAGATGCCTGTGCTTCCTCCTGCTGCGCCTTGCTGCAAGGCGGTGCTCTCCCAAAAGTCCTTGAGCCGGAAAGCCGGGTCAAAAAAGGACGCGGTACGGCACAGCTCCCTTGAAGGTCTCTGAATCTCGATGAGGAAGGCAGCTCCGAGCACACGGCGCTCCTGCCGCTTCTCCTGTGTTCGGGATGCTCAGTCCGCTCTGAGGTGCTGCGGGGCATGCGAAAACCTGTGCGGGATTTGCCTGCGTGGTAGTTGGCTCTGAGTGAGAGGAGGGAAGATCTTAGGACGGGTGACTAGAAAAACAGTTGAAGTGCAAGAAAGTGCTAAGCTATTTCAATCTTTTAGCGTCTTCGCTGCATGGGAGATGTTAATAGTTTTGTGATTGTATTTACGGCCTGTGTTTATAAACATCTTGGATGCTGTCATCATTTAGTGAAACAGCGTTAATGTTTACAGCTTACTTGGGGTGCTGAATTCTGTGCATTCGTTGTGTTGGAAGCGATGTTTGGGTGGGTGACCTGTGTTGCGTAATAGTAGATTAAGAGGTACGCACACGAAGCCTCTGTTTTTTCACTATCAGATTAGCCTTAGTTTCTCTAACACGTGCAGCATTTTCGGCCTTTTATTTTTTTGTGTAAAGCTGACTTTACACATAGAGTTCTTTGTGGGTATTGTCAAAAGAAAGTATCTGTCTTTATATATAGGTACTAACAAGTGGTCAGAAAAAATAGCAATGGCTTTGTGTCTTCGCTGTTAGATGGTGGTCATTCCAAAGTCCAGAGCACTTCCAGCCTTAAATGAATGCAATAAGAAACTGTCGGTGTCATACATGTAGTGGTGATTGTCAGAATCTGCTTAGCTGTTTAAGAAACAATTAGAGCTTCTGACCAACAGGTACCAGTTTTGAGGTGAGCTGCATCACAGAATAATTTTATATTAAATTTGTTGGAGGACCTGGTAGATGCTTGCCAATGAATATATTTCAACCGTAAAAAATATTTAGTATGCTCTGTGGAAGAATCATGAAGGACTGTGCATAACCAGGGTTGCAATAGATAGTTAAAAAACACAGAATCTGTAGTGATGGAAATGCTATGCTTTATTTTCAAGCTAAATCATGTCTTGGTATAGTATATGTAATTTTAAAAAGACTGTATTTTCTCTTTCACGTGACTGCTTTGTCTCTTGTTATCTTTAAATAATTTTATTCTTTCCATTCTAAAGGAAAGACTCTGGTTAGATTGAACTCTGCCTATATGGTTGGCTTTTTTATTTTTGACAATTTCTTAAAAATTAGGGTTAAAACTGCAGTTTCTCATGAAAAGAAAGTTTAAGTGAATACTACTACGAGGACTTTTGACACGTGTCAGTGATAATCTCATTGACACAATTTAATATCTGAGTTGGTTTTATCTCTTGCCTTTTGGGTTTTTTTTATCAAATATGGTTCTGAAAGAACTCTTAATTTTCTCACTTTATGCTTGCTTTTAAAGAAGATGACTAGGTGGTGTTAGTGTTGGGTGAAGACAGCTCAGCTGGCTGCCCTTACCCAATCTGTAGCTCAGCTGCAGAAAACCTCAGTGAAGGTCAGGTGTGGGGAGCTGTCAGGGCCCTGTTAGAAGGTTGCTCAGTGTTTGCAACTGGGTTTCCACCAGCTGCTTCACCCCTCGCATCTCTGCCGTTTTAGAGGAAGGGGGATGTGACACAGACCTCCCCTTCACCAGAGAAGAAAAACTGATTTTGCTCGCTTTTAAACTGTGGTAGAAAATTGTACTGCTGTAAAACTTTATGTGAGGTCAATTTCTTGGTTTTTTCTCTCTCTTGTTCGCTTGACTTCAGTGTGGAATGTTAAAGTTTCTTCGGAAAACATTTCTTATGGAAGAACTAATGCAAAAATGCAGGGCATGTGTTCTTGTTAACTTGTGTTGCTTCTGCATTTTATTTTTTGCAAAACTTGGTGTTTCTTTTCTTCTGAGACCTGTAGGAAACAATCCATGTAGACATACTGCTTTTACAGTGATAAGGTTAAACTGTACTGCTGGGAGTTAAGTGTAGATGATGTGTATGGAAAAGCGCACCTTTTCCCTGAGGCCTTAGGTTTCAGGGGGGAGCAGTTTCCCTGGTTTGATCTATCACATATCCACAAAAACATTTGTTGTAGTTGGAGTGAGCGAAGGGGGTGCTATTTATTTCAGAAGCTGTGAGCTGGTGCTAATTCAAAATGTTCATTAAGCTGTGATACCATGTCCACAAAAGCACTGTACAGATAGCTGTCATTTCCATATATTCGTGCAGGCTGCCTGGCAGCAAAACAATATTTATTCCCATGGAGGCCACCTCCACACAGTAGAAAATAGTGTAAGCAATTTAGTAACCAAACCAAGTATGACTACTCTCTTAAAAACTGAGGGGTGAGTAATATTTTTTTTTTTATGAAAACTAGATGCTTAAAAAGCACAAGTGGATACTGTCTTCATTTATTTTCTTCACTCTTAAAAGTATTCTGAGAAAAGGTTTTTCTTTGCTCCTGTTTTAAGTTTGAAATGAATGTATTTCTGATTAAATTTTGAACTGCTCTGAGTAGAAAGGGAAAAGGAGTTTGAATGCAGGTAGTCTTATGAATATGATGTCTTAAAGCCTAAGAAATCAGGGAGTTGTTGAATTGGTAATTAGCTACTTCTTGTAAGTCAGAATTTGTTTGAGACTCAAAGGTTATATTCTGTATTTTTTCCACTCTTAGTAAAATATTTTTATTGCTAACGTAGTTAAAAGTTGGAGAAGATACAAGGAAGGGTGTAAAATGCACTGCATGCTGTTTGTTCCTGTGAGCTGGAAGATTGAACATTTGTGTGTAATCCAAGAGAAACAGTCTACCAACCACTGCCACGTTTTCATCTATTGGTAAACATCAGCTGCTGGTTGGTCTTAAGGGAGGAAGACTGAATTAGTTCCAGATGGAGAACTCTTTCAGCCCATTTGAGACTTTCCAATTGATTTAAGACAGCAGGTCAGTAATTTAGGGGAGCAGTTTTGTTCTTATTTGCTGTTCTGCTTCCTGCCATGTGTGAAATCAGTGACATCAAATACGATATTGCAGTGCAGCTGAGGGTGGGAGTTTCATTGTGCTTAATTGCTTTTGTTTTTAATTGAGTAGTATAAACAGAAAAAGTATCAACAAAGTTGTGATAACTAACTGTTTTGAATGTAGAGGGGTATTTTTTTTAAGACTTGAAAAAGAAGGAGGAGTCAAGAATCTGTTTTTCTTAACAAATTCTCTTAAGGAATGCATATTTTCCTTCAAATTGGCTAGTTTTGTCTTAAACTGGGTTAACACAAGTATATGGTTTGTTGCGAGTGTGTCAGAGTGTCTTGTACCCCGGTGTGCTGCTAGCATGATTTTCTGGTAAAATGGAAAGGGATAAGAGGATAGGGATGGAAACCTTCTGTGCGTGGCTGTGATAACAGAAATAGAGAACATGAGGAATGGAAAATTTCAGTGTAAAGTAGCTGCTGTTTAGGATATGGAAACTGACAGGATTTATTTAACTCTTTAGTACTGCTTTATGATTTATTTTGAGATGCCACACTGGGCGTTAAAAAAGCACAAAGAAAATAGTGTATCCTATTCACCTGTTCACATGCTAACAAAATCAGGGCAGGTTCAGTAGCTCTTGTTACAACTCTTGTATTTTTGCTTGCCATTGATTATGTCGTGTGCTGCCACTGTTTGATGCACTGTAGTGTTATGATCTCATTTCAGACAGCTTTTCCAAGATATCCAGTGATTAACTTCCCCGCCAAGAATTACTTTTTCACTGTATAAGGTCCACCATCTTGTCTATCCAGCAAATGTGCTTCTGGAGAAAAGTATTTCAAATTTGATTTCCCCTATTGTTTGTTCATGGAGGAGCAAAAGAGGTCTTGTCCGTCATTTCCTTCTCATCTGATTAATCCTATTTTTTTTTTGCTCATAAAACACAGACTGCAAAATAGAAAGCAATAAACCCAATAGTGTGTTTTAATGTTGCAGATAAGCTGCTCAGGTGCAATTTCTTTCTTAATACAGACTTTGAATCTGTTAGCATTATGATGCTAACTAGCATTACATGACTTGAGAAGAATAAAGGTCACTTTGTTATTCTCTGTACTCTTCTACTGTAACTTGCCACATTTCTCATGTAATTTGTAAAAGGAGAAAGTTCTAGTTGCAAATGATTTAATGCCTTTTTCTGTCAGATCTTTTAAAAAGACTTAAGAATTACTGCAAGTACTAATATTGAATTGCAAGCTATAACAGTACTGCAGTGGCAAAATCATAGAATCATTAAGGTTGGAAGAGACCTCTAAGATCATCGAGTCCAACCGTCAACCCAGCACCACCATGCCCACTAAACCATGTCCCTAAGCGCCTCATCTACACGTCTTTTAAATACCTCCAGGGATGGGGACTCAACCACTTCCCTGGGCAGCCTCTTCCAATGTTTAACCACTCTTTCAGTAAAGACATTTTTCCTCATGTCCAATCTAAACCTCCCCTGGCGCAACTTGAGGCCATGAGTTACATTACTTACAAAATAAGTAATGTTGCATTATTAACAAGTAATTAAATAGAGAACAAGTCTGTTTGGAGAGCTCTTGGACATATTTTCCTACTTTGTTCACCTAGATCTCATAGTTACCAGGATAACTGTGTTTATGATTACTGGAAGTTGCCCTTGATTATTGATTGCTTACTTTGACGCGAGATGGTAACAGGTTAATTAGTACTAAGGGTACAGGCTCCTGTCCAGATTTTCTGGGTTGTGAAGATTTTTCTGTTGAGTGGTTATAAGAAGACCTTAGACTGAGATCAGAGAAACTGTAGAATCTTGAAGAGGAGTTCATTATAATGGAAAAGGCTGTGTTGACATGCTTTAGAAGAGAAAGAACTTAAAAACACATAAAGTCTTTTGCATGTGCGCGTGCCATTTTAGAATAAAAAAAATCTCCCTTAGATAAGTTCTTAGTGCTTAATCTTGGTATCATGATATCAGGAGTGCAAAATCCAGTCTGAAAGACAAGCTACAGAAGTCTTTTCATCTTTCATAAACTGCAGGTGAAATGTGGTATCTTTGCTGTGTTAGGGATTTAAAATGTCATTACATTCAGAGCTACATGCTTTTTTCCTTCTTTTTTTTTTCATTCTTAGGCAGAAAAAATGGAATAGACCACATGAAGAAGCATGTGAAGTTTATTTTTATGCAAGATGTTATTTGGAGGACCAAGTACACTTTTTCAGGCCATGGGAGATGAAAGACTAATCACATGATATTTTTGTTCCGTCGAAGTGCTGTTCTGTGCTAAGTCAATGTTGGTTTGTATTAAGGACAAATATTAATTTCTTAATGTCAGCATGTCGACTGTGGCAAGTGCTCAGACACCGGAGGAACCTAATCCTCCCCCCCCTGAAGAAAAGCCAAAGGGAAAATCACTATTTCGTCTGGGTTCGCTCTTTGCAAACAGGAGTGAAAAATTTGTAATTGCTAGGAGTGATAGTGTACCAGAGGAGAACGTTCTGAAAATAACTATCACGGAGACTACGGTCATTGAGTCAGACTTGGGCATCTGGAATTCTCATGCTCTCATCTACCTCACTTTGTGGTTTTTCTTCAGCTTTTGCACTCTTTTTCTTAACAAATACATTCTTTCATTACTGGAAGGAGAGCCCAGCATGCTAGGTAACCCTACCTTTCTTTTACACTTTAATTCCAGTAAGATACTTGACAATGCCAGATCCTCCTATATAAAGTTGAGGGACAAAATGGTTCAACTGAAGTGAAAAAGACCTAGTTAGGAGATGTGGGGGTGGATCTTGGGGCTGGGAACTCATGAGTTGTGATCTCAGCCTGTAAAGGGGCTTCTGACACTGTCCTTTCCTCCACTTGCTGAAAGATGGTATGAAACTTTGCTCATAGAGGAGCTGTAAGATGGTGTTTGAGAACTAAGAGCTGGAAAGAAAAATGTGATTTTTTTCTTTTCTGTGTTGGAGGGTAGTGTGGGTTTTTAAAAAAAATAAAATTGAGTCAGTTGTTGATAGTCTCTAGAGCTGTCAATCTTAACTTGTTTGTCTGTAGAAGTGCGAAAGTTGCCTTTGTGTGACCTCTGTTATCCAATTGGCTGCTTAGTCTTTTTTTTTTTTTTTTAAGGGGAAACAAAGCACATTTCATCTGTGAACAGGATTTTATAGGTGTATGCCACCTTTGTTTTATTCTGCTGCCTTGCTGGTAGATGTAGAAGTAAAGAGCTTTTGTGACAATTCATGAAATCTAGACAGTAATTGCCATGTTTCTTAACTGCTAAAAGTACTACACATAAGTTTGTCTAAGAAATTTTCTTATGTTGCTTGATTCGTCATGTTCCCATCATCTTCTGATTTTTTTTTTTTCCCTCTCATCTTTCTTTAGGTGCTGTTCAAATGCTTTCAACCACCTTCATTGGCTGTATAAAAATGTTTGTTCCATGCTGCTTGTATCAACACAAAACACGCATCTCTTATCCACCCAATTTCATCATGATAATGCTGTTTGTTGGACTAATGAGGTAAATGGTTAAATATTTCCTAGAGATCTATCTGGTTGCTTCATTGCGTTCTTCTGAACGGAAGCTGTATTTTCATGGCTCTCTTCCTTTTCATTCTTGATTGGAAAGCGTTTGGAGTATTCACCTTTCCCCAAAAAAAATCACAGCATAATTTTATTTTTAGTTCCTATTGCTAAATGCTATGTTCCTTTTTCCAGATGTCAGTTTTTTGGCTAGCTTGGCTTCCCATCACATTTGGCTTCTTTCAGAACATATTTCTCTTTCCATTTACTTTCTTCCTGTTCTCTTTTGAGGCTGATGTTTGTTTAGTGTACTAGTATTTATTATGATGTTGCTTTGTTTCCCTCACCTTTTCCAGCAATTTGCCTCAAAAGTGATACAGACTATTAACATTTATGTTTTAAAAAGTAAGTATTTGCTGTGTGCTGGGATAGTATCAGTTTGTGGTCTAGGAGAGAATAAGAACGTATGATTTGGTTTCCTCTGCACTGCCAAAGTGATAAAGGATAACAGGATTCAAATTAATTCAGAGTAGCTTTATCGTAATAACTCTGCCACCCTGTTGTTTAATTTCATGGTTTAAAGTATGGTAAATATGTAGTGTACCTAATTTACACTAAAGATGGATAACTGCAAATGATAAAATTTCTTTGGTGAATTACTGTTTATCAGCAGAATTGTACTAACTTTTTCAGCTGAGCCTATTGAAAGCTTTAGCTTGAAACACTGTCATCTGAAGCTTGGTTAGAGTGCATTAAGAAGCAAACTTTGATGTTTTCTGGAAGTCTGCTGTACATCCATAGAAATTGCACAGTTGCCCAAGGGTGCCTTCATTTGTGCTAAGTAAATAATAATGTTTAAGGCAAAGTGCAAAGAAATAGATCTGACATGTTCCACCTCACAGGTGCTGTGGAGTAAAGGTGTGCAGCTGATCAGTTCCTGCAGTTCAGTCATGCTACCATGATTTGATAACTTGATTGCCAGCTAGCTCCTGTCCATCTTCTTAGTTACTGCAGCTCAAATTTATAAACCTAGAGAAATTATAATGCAATTCTTTTTTATGCTAGATGTCCAGTAGTAGCTCTTACAGCATTATTTTATTTCCTGCTTAATTTCATGTGGTGTTCTATTACAGATTTGCAACAGTAGTCTTGGGTCTTGTCAGCTTGAAAAATGTGGCAGTTTCATTTGCAGAAACTGTTAAAAGCTCTGCACCTATTTTCACTGTTATCATGTCTCGGATGATATTAGGAGAATACACTGGTAAGTACTTCACTGTTGAAATGTGGGGGGTTTTGGTGGGTTTTTTTATAATACTGTCACTTAGTTGGCCATGGATGAGGAGATTCCACCAAAATACAGTAAATGCAGCTGGAAGAATCATTCTGTTTGAACACAATAAGTAGAGTATATATAAAGTAAAAAGGATTTATTTTAATGCAGCTGTGTAAGGGCATTGTTGCTCTGAAGTTATTTTTCTGTCAAGAAAATATTATTGCAGCCTTAAATAACTGAAGTTCAGCGTGTTCCTTCTTATAAGGACAGCTTGCTGCTCAGAATTTAAAATTCTTGCATTTCTTCACTGTGTTTGCTCTGTGATTAAAAAACAAAAACCCAAACAACTGGCTTACTACAATATAATTTCTTCCAGTCCACAATATAATTTCTTTGCGATTCCACTTGCAATTGCATGCTGTTTGCTTGAAGAGATTTTGCTTGTTACCAGCTATAAGTTGTAGGAGTAATACAGAAGCCATGTATAGGTTGCTTTGTGATGCAAAATGGCAAAAGGCTGAAATAAGCCAGAGGAAGAAGAGTAATTAAATCGCAGAGTAAACAGGGAGAGTATAATTTTCTTATGTCATTTGGTGAAAAAGATGAAACGAAGATAGTCATCAGTCCATTTTCTTTCTCCAAGGGAGATACTTTTATCAGCCGAGTATATGTCTATATTGTTTTCAAGAGCACTGGGCTATTGTCTGAGATTTCACTTTAGAACCTCTGTACTTTAAAATCCAGTCAAATAAGATGCTCTTTCTTTCAACCAAAGAAGTTAACGTGGAATTTAAACTTTCAAAAACTGTATTATCTGATACATGTAATTGGAAATACAGTAATTAATCTCAGACTTAAATTTTTCTCTTCATTTGCAGGATTGCTGGTTAATCTCTCTCTCATTCCTGTTATGGGTGGGCTAGCTCTATGTACAGCTACTGAAATCAGTTTCAACATTCTAGGTTTCTCAGCAGCTTTATCTACTAATATCATGGACTGGTAAGGCATAATGATAGTTGCATATGTGGAATAAAGGAATTTTGTTTACTGGTAGATTGAAGAAAATTGTTGCCTGTAGTTGTTTTTGTCCACTACATTTAAATATTGCTATTTAAAAATTATTTTTAACAGAAGATACAGTTTCTCTATTATATCTGCTAGCATTCGTGAGATTAAAAAATAGTACAACTCCGTTAGTCTAAAGCAGTTAGCCCAAACTCCTTTCTGTAGTTGCATAATGTGTAAAATGTGAAATGTGCAGAAAACATATCTACCCATCTAAGAGAAACAACTTTCTCATGGATTGATTTATTTGTCATAACTAAAATACAGATAAATGGTGGTGGTTTTTTTTTTTTTCCCCCCAGTTTGCAAAATGTCTTTTCCAAAAAACTACTCAGTGGAGATAAATACAGATTTTCGTAAGTATTAAAAATATTTCAGGTTTGATTATAGATGGACTTTAGGCTACATAAGGAAACTATATATTTATGATTATATTGCACCAAGATTTTTTTTTTCCTCGGACTGTTTACAGACAGCTTTAACCTAAATCATTTTATCAGGGAAAGAAAACTCCTCTATGCTCAGATCCCACTGCGGTAGGTCGGAGTCTTATAATCGGCTAAAACTCTCAGTATATCCAGAAATAAGTCCTTATTCTGCAGTCATAAAACATCCCTTAACATTATTAGGCATGCAGAAATGAACTTTAGAACTCACATCGATAATTAACTATGAAATGCGAGCCAGGAGTAAAATCTTGTGGTAAAATATACCTATATATATGTATAGCTGTATGTGTGTATTTTACCACAAGATGAAACGCTAGTTTTGAAAACTTAATGCTAGTGTCTTGAAAACTTGTACCTTTTATCTTCAGTCTATCTCGGCCAACACAAAAAAGCAAAACCTTTGCAAGAGATTTCTGAATTTGTTGTCCCCAAAGCTTGGTAGGTGGCTTTTATTACTTTTTGATATCTGTAAATACAATAATGATCCAGCTTTCTTCAGCTCTAAGACAGAGGAAGCTTTTAATCATTTTAATCATTGTTTTTTCTCCTTTGTAGAGCCCCGGAGCTTCAGTTCTACACAAGTGCTGCTGCAGTGGTTATGCTTATTCCAGCTTGGATATTTTTCATGGTAACTTGAATTCACTAACACTGATTTATGTTTTCTTTTTGACTTGTGAGCAGAATGTGCAACTAAGGTCAATCTTAATTTTTACTTTTAATTCTTCCCACTTCTTTAAAGTCATCCTGAAATGCATTTCATCTTGTGTTTGCAAGAGATTGGGGGGAGGTAAAAAAGAGAAAATTTTCAAAGAAATAATTTAATATGGACATGAGTTGACAAGTCACCCAGAAAGCCTGAGTTTATGTCAGGATTTTTGAGATCAAATCATATTTTTGTCTGAGTCCATTTAAAGTTTTATCTTAAATATTTGTTGACTTTTTGCCGATATTCACATGGTGTACAGGAAAATTGAGCTGAAGTAAGTATAATCTATCAGGTTAAATATGTATCCTTCATATTCTGGCATTTCATTGCTATGCATCAGTGTTCAGAAAAGAAAATATCTCACAGGCAGGCTGAGTACACTGGAAAGCTCAGTCAGATGAGAGCTGTTTTTCTAATATATTCTTTTGGGGGGAAAAATTGCAGGATCTAAATGTCCTGTATGTTTTAGGTTTTGTTTTGCTGAAGTTTAAATGTAAAACTGTATCTGCTTATAATAGTAATGAGTTGGGTGGAAAATCACTTTTAGATTTGCTTATAAATTAAACTCTTAAAGTTCTCTTTTTTTTGTTGTTTAGGATGTGCCTGTGATTGGGAAAAGTGGGAGGAGCTTCAGCTACAACCAAGATGTTGTTGTACTTCTCTTAATAGATGGAGTCTTGTTCCACCTACAAAGTGTTACAGCCTATGCCTTGATGGGAAAAATTTCTCCTGTGACTTTCAGGTAAAGCTGTATTTTCACGTCAAGAACACTATTTTATTTTCTTTTTTTCTTGCTCGGTATTTCTGCTTGAGAACTAGGCAGTAAAGGTATTGTGCAAAGAAATAAATAATGTAATGCATAAACGCATCAAATCAAGAAGAAAACTTTTCACATCCGGATCACCAGAAGTTTGTGGTTTGCTCCCTCGCTGTGTGAAGAGAGCAGCATTTGACCCACGCTGTTGAGCTTACGGAACAGGTGCTCACATATACTAGGAGGCGTATTGTATTCAGGTTTAACAGCCATTCCTTAAAGCTGGTTAATGAGTCTGACAGATTCGCTGAAACCCTAGATGCAATGTTTAAGCTGCCATTTGCTTCAGTGATAAGGCAATACCTATATACATCTCGGTGCAGTACAGAATACGAGCAATCAGCTCTGTATTCCTTTTTTCTGAAGCATGACACCAGCATGTCAAGCTGTATTTGTTGAATTATATGTGTTCTCTAAAGACGGTTTCCACCTACGTTGTCAGTTATCGGCAGCTTTGTTAGGCTGTTACACAATTCTGATTCAATAATTGGTCATTTGTATGAATAGCCCTAGGGCCTGTGGGGTAATCCTGGTCCTAAACCCTGAAGGCTTCTGCTGTCTTATACTTTCAGGTGCCCCTGCTGCAGTCTTGTGACAGTTCACTGTTACACACATGCTTATTCTGAAGCTGTTAGTCTTCTCTACATAACAGGATGTAAAAGCATATATTCATGTTTACATGTATACAAAATTTCTTAACTACTTGTTATAATGTTATTGGGTATGATTTAGGTATTCTTCTCAGGTTATAATGCTGTATTACCTGAATAGTAGCAGCAGACTCGCAAATGATAGTTATGTTGCTAGTGTTTTGTTAGCATTTTCTAGATGTCTGTGTTAGCTAGAAATGAATTGCTGGTGCTGTACTGCATACTTAAAAATAACGAAAACAAAAACCTGAGGTGAATTATTCATACTAGCTCTAAAATTAAGATGAGTGTAAAGATACAAGTGCCGATATACAAGCAATTTGGTTACGGTATTAGCTTCAGGAGGAAAAGTGGAATCTGAGTCGGTGTTTAAAAAACAAGCAAAAGAGAGGTCCCGCTACATTAAAGCATGGTTGTGTATGGGATATGAGAAAGCCTTCTTTGGCCTTAATTTCTATATTCCTTTCCAGTGTTGCTAGTACTGTGAAGCATGCGCTGTCAATCTGGCTAAGTATTATTGTGTTTGGTAACAAAATCACAAGCCTCTCAGCCATTGGGACTGTTCTAGTGACAATTGGAGTTCTACTATATAACAAGGCAAAGCAGCATCAGCAAGAGACTATACACAGCCTGGCAGTTGCAGCCCCGCAATCCGCACAAAGTACAACTGAAGATACTGAGCCACTGATTTCCAAGGATTTGGAACCGTATGATTAATATGGCCATTTATTCTTCCAACCTAGTGTAACTCAAAGGAACTCTTCCTGAAAGTGGTTGTTTCTTCAACTGTTGATGCTGATTTGGTTCCTTTGAGTTCATGGCAGGCCAAGCCTGGGACTTGAAGCAGAGAGAAAACAATGGGAAGAATCCAGTAAGCTTTGATTTACTGAGAAACTGGTATACCAGAGGACCTAGTATCATATAACGTGGTAAACGTGGTCTTTATTGTCTTTCCTCGACTGCAAATAACATACAAGCCTATATTAGAGAAAGAACTTCAGTGTCATGTGGGAAAACGATTCCTTTCTCCCTACCCATCAAAATAATGTGAAAACACGGACCCATCACTGTATTCTGCTTGCTTGCAGTGGAATGACATTGGTGCATAACTGAAATTCCTAGCTGGTTGTACTCTACGCTGCCTGCATCCTCCATCATTTGTGTGCGTTGTAGAACTGGAAGAAGGAACCCCCTCCTCTCCCAACAAATGACTCATTTTGGTATACGTTTAGTTGAAGTAAACTATGGAAATGAGTCCATGCCCCAAAGCAGTGATGAGCAGCTATTTCTGACTACAAAGCTAGGAATGAAAAGCGATTTTTCTACTAAAATTTAACATGGAAATATTGCATCCTGGTTGTGTATTGACAATATTGAAATGCAAGTATACACACATATACATACACTGTATGGAGTGTTGAATTAAATATTTGCAGTTGCTTAGAGGTAAAAAACACTGAAAAATTTTGGTGATAGAGGAAGCAGGATCTCTATATTTCTATAAGAAACCATTTTAGTATTTTAATTTCTTGCATTTTGTTACATATTTCTGTTATGAGGAAATAAATTTATTTTCTTGTATTATTTCTAAGAGTGCAACAAAATACTGCCTTTTAGAAACTCAGGGTTATAATTTTGACCTATGTGCAAAGTATTTCTATAATTTCTGATTATGTAAAGAATCTCAGAGGTATCTGTGACAGAGATGGAAGACAGGTCACTAAAGGGAGGAATATTAACTATAAACTGAGGCTAATCTTTATTTCTACTGCTTTTAGGAAGTTTTCTTTTTTAAGGAAATTCTGTTTTGTGGTAGATCAAAGATAAAAAGTTAACTTTCAAAAATTAGAACAAAAAATTCCTAAGTATTAGTGATTTGTTTTGGCAAAAACATGTAGTTACAAAAACATTCAAATGGACTTTGTGGTAACAAAATTAAAAATCAGCTCATTTTGATTGTTAATTTAATAATTGCCACTGTTCTGAAAGGTTGTAGCATGGCATTAGAAGAATGGATAAAGTGGTCTTTATGGTAAAAATACTTTCTAATAGGAAATTACCAGTGGAGCTTCTGCAAAATTTAAGCTTTAAATAGTGTGTGCTCGTTTTGTCTTATGCTTACTTCAGGTTACGTTCCTATACACGACTGGTTGCCTGGGGCATGTTTTCTGAAGATTTGAGTGGGAGGGAAATGCCAGTTTTTTTCATCATCGTGTATGTGATGTCTGTGTTTTTTCTTTGTACTCCTATCACTTTTACAAAAAGCTGTGGACTGTGGGGTGGAGCTCTGTGGTTTTTTGTTTGTTGGGGTTTTTTTTTGTAGTTATGCTTTTAAAAATCTCAGTGTATTTGGCAGAAAACAAAGTCTCGTTTGCATCATATTTCTACTCTTGTTGGAAGACAGAAATATAAGTGGCTTTCTGGTTGCCTAGCTCCGTTCTCATGTAAACCCTTTCATCAACCGATTGAGCTTCATTTTAAAAGCTAGCAGGCTTTTGCCTTTCCTATTGCCGGAAAACTTTTTGCGAACCAAACAGCCGGGAGGATTTTGGAACTTGTAATTTCTAACAGGTCTAGGCTTATTAGTGGCTGGTTTAGCCCCACCTGTTCGGGGGCAGCATGATAATCCTGTTTTACCAGGGCTTTGTTTTCACAGTGTTGATCTTACATACTTTTTCTATGCAGTCTTCTTGGCCTTTATTTTTATTAGATTAAACCAACCAACCTCTTTACTGTCCACTTGTAAGACCTTTTCTTCCTCCAGTCATACTAGTAAGTCTCCTTTGCCGTTGTTCCTGTTGGGTAAACAAGGACCACTTTGCTCCCTGTTAAGAATTCACTACAGAATCGTACCCCAGCGGTCTGCCTCTTGATGGCTCTGCGTGATGGCACTGGTACTGCCCCATTTTCTTCTGGAAGTTTGCTCCTGAAACGCTCTGGGGTTTGGCTGGTGTTTCTCACAGCCACACCCCGGATACCTGGGCACTGATCGAGACCAGCTCTGTGAGCTAGAGCTATCTGGATTGTTTGTTTTACGTTTGTCATAGAAACAGCATGTCTTCCTTAAAATGTGAATTACTGAAATAGCACAAGTCCTTGCTGAAGAACACAGACTTGCAAATGTAAGGTGTTACTTGCAGCGGTTAACGTGTTTCTAAAATGACATAAACGACAGATGGGTAATAAGGTAGCTGTGCAAAATGATCTTTCCCATCGTGTATCGCGTCGTAACCTCGAGTGGCGGTTAAGTAACTTCACCGCTTCAAGTGTGTCAAGTTCTATCTGCGAAGTCTCAACTGATTTTCCTTTTCAGGAATTGCCCTTCTCACACTGAATTGATGTAAATTCTCCTTTGTAGCGTGTTAGTTGTCGCCGTTGCGTAAGCGGCTTGTTTAAATGATCGTTGGACTCATGCTTCATTCACATGAACGATAATAAAAATTAACTTTTTGTATGTAATTACAACGAACGACAGATGCGGTGCTGGTCTCCCCTTTTCTGCCCCTGGCGCCTTCGCCTGCCGCGGGCTGGTTTTCTCCGTGGGCTGCTGAATAGGCAGAGCCGGGCAGCTCCTTAACCCTCCTCCTGCCGGCGGTAAGGCCGATGCGCTGCGGGGGGCGGGCGCCGTGACGGTCGCTGGGCGGTTTTTGTCCCCTGCCAGGCGGCCCGCGGCCCGCCTCGCCCCGGGCCTCCCGCGGCTTCGCGCCGGGCGCCCCGAGCCCCGCTGTCCCCTTCGCGGCGGCGTCCGCCCCCCCCCCCCCCCCCCGCGCCGCCGAGCGTGCGCGGCACGTCATCGGCCTGCTCCGGCGGGCGGAAGTGGCGCGTTTGTCCCGCGCTTGCTCGTCTCAGTCTCCGGTAGCGGCGGCGGTGAGTGGGCCCGGCTCCCGCGGGGGGTCGGCGGGCGGGAGCCCGGCCGGTCCGTGCGCCGCATCGGTGTCGTCCCGGCCGCGGCGCGGGGCCGAACGGGGAGCCGGGCCGAGCCGCCAGCTCGGGCGGAGGTGGGGCCCCAGGTGAAACCTCTCTCTGAGGCGAAACGGGCGCCGCGGGCCGCGCCCCCGCCTTATGCCCCCGCGGCCGCTGGGTCCGGGCAAGCTGCGGACCTGGGGTGTGCTCGTGGGCGAGGCCGAGCTGGGTCTGTCCGGTGGGAGGCCGCGGTCGGCTGGTGCGTACAGCCGCCTCTGCGTCGTCCTCGGTGGTGGAACACCAGACCTTGTGTGAGGACGGTGTTTTCCTGTTGCTCGGACAGGCCCCTGAGCGCGTAGCAAAGACTGCGCCTGCTTCTAGGTTTAAAACGGACTTTTCTGGTTCGGCATAAGTCAAGTCCCACTTGGCTTTGCTTGAAGATGGGATGTTAAGTGTTTGTCCGCGTAAAAAAGTCATAAGGCTGTGTTGGACTGTGAAGGTTTCATTAATGTCGTGTTCTTTTGCAGAGTTTTTTTTTTTTTTAACTCAAATGGGTGATGAAAAGGATT
Organism: Aptenodytes patagonicus; assembly: GCF_965638725.1. NCBI lineage: Eukaryota > Metazoa > Chordata > Aves > Sphenisciformes > Spheniscidae > Aptenodytes > Aptenodytes patagonicus. Next base: position 7,241,272 of record NC_134967.1, on the reverse strand, counting down.
CTTGGAAAGTGAAAACTTTAGATGAAATTCTTCAGGAAAAAAAACGAAGGAAGGAGCAAGAAGAGAAGGCAGAGATAAAACGTATGAAAAATGTAAGCTACCCTTTGGTATACAAACATTTCTAATGAAACCTGAGGCGCTTCAGTGCCTATATCCTCATTTTCTGAGGAGAACAAGGCTTCTTGCCCTGTCAGCGGAATTCCTCTGTGCTCTTACGCATGTTTCGTGTGTGATCTCTAATTCCAAAGTTTGACAGGAACACGATACTTTGCTAAGATCTCATTGGCCTTACGTTGTATGCTGTGCTTTGTTTCATAGTTGTCGGTTAGAAAAGGTAAAGCAACTGCTGTGATTAACTGAAGCTGCAGTTCAAGTAAAAACCTTTCAAAGGTTTTATAGAAGAATGGGTTTAAATAATTGTTCTTGAATAACTTTTATGTTGCTATTTGTTTTTGTACAATTATGTACAAAATAACATTCTATTGGAGGGAAAAAAACCCACAATAGTTAATGGAATCCTCCTTAATCGCTGTTTAATTTTGTCTAATTACATTGAATTTACAGACGTTCGGCTATAATTGCAATCAAACTGCATTTGGCTGCTTACAGCTATGAAATCTCTGCTTCACGAGTCAGTGTACTTTACTGGTGTGACCAGTTGAGGATGGCTTTCGAGCCAGTAATGGAAGAGTTGAGTACTATTTAAATTTTTTCATTTTGTGACATAAAAATTAATTGCATTTTGGTTTTGCCCTTTCATGTGTTGCTGTCACAGTCAGATGATAGGGATTCAAAGCGGGATTCTCTTGAAGAGGGGGAGTTGAGAGATCATCGCATGGAAATAACAATCAGAAATTCACCTTACAGGAGGGAAGACTCTATGGAAGACAGGTAAGAATAAGAGAATAACCTTGTTACCCTAGGAAGAGTTGCTGAAATTAAGCTTTAGAAGTACTGAGAAGGGGGTTTAAAAATACCTGAATGGGAAAAGTTTAACTTCTTCAGCATGCAGATGTGCCATCTTGCCTCCGGGTCGTAGAACATGCCAGAGTATCGTTTTGAAGTACTGATTAAGGCTTAACAGATTATTGTGGTCTAGTTTTGGCCATTGCCTAGTAATAAAATATTTCGCTCAAGATACAGTTAAAGCAGGCCTGCTGAGTTCTCTTCAGTGCTTAATTCATCCTCAGTTTGCTTGTGTATTAAAAGTGCGCATATAGTAATAGCTTAACTTCTCATCTGCATGACTATGATTTTCTCTAAGGTATTGTTAATGCCTTGGTTCGGGGGTGTTATGTAAATGAACTTTAATATAAATGAAATAGGAAAAAATGCATTCTTTTCAAAATGGAGAAAAGAGGAAATAACACACAGTCTGTTTGACAGTATATGTAACCTTCCTGAGTTTATTAATTTGTCTTGTGTTTTAGAGGAGAAGAAGATGATTCCTTGGCTATAAAACCACCGCAGCAAATGTCACGGAAAGAAAAAACCCATCATAGAAAAGATGAGAAGCGGAAAGAGAAACGTAGACATCGTAGTCATTCAGCAGAAGGTTGTTATTACTATATTTGGATAACATTTCCGGTAGCTTCCCAAGGTGAAGCCAAACAGGCACTCTGTAGAAAGTAAATAACAATAACTACAAACTAAGGAAAACATGTCAGGTGGATAAGACAAAGGAATTTAAACTTGTATTATTTCTTTAGTTACGTTTAGTGCTCTTGTGGGAATGACAGGGGTGTATATGTGTTTGGGAGGACCGTAATCACTTTGGGACAGGGACATAGAGTCTACTTTTACTCTTTGAAGTCTGTTAAGCTGCTTTCTGGCTTCACTGAGTGAGTGGGCTGAGCTATGATCTTTGTACCTGGCTGTAAAGGAAAAAATAGTCTTTCTAGAAACATTAGTGTTGTATGTCTGTTACTGACAGCCTTTTTCTGTTTTTAATGCAAGCATTTGTGCAAGATCTTACAATCTTTTAATTTTCCAACACCCTTTCAGATCAGTATTTTTCCATTAAGAAAATAACAAAGAACATGAAAATAGGTTACCATAAGTTTCATCCTTTCTAGTTTTGCTTTTTAAAAATAGGAGCACTAAATATTTTTAATAGTAACACTCCAAAATTCATTTTTGTTTGTTTAGGGAAACATGCCAGAGTGAAAGAGAAAGAGCGGGAACATGAGCGTAGGAAGAGACATAGAGAAGAGCAGGATAAAGCCCGTCGTGAATGGGAAAGACAGAAACGGAGAGAAATGGCAAGGGAGCATTCCAGGAGGGAGAGGTACATCCATCCCTCCCTCCTTCCCCTGTGACAAACCAACAAAGAGATGAACAGCTTCCTCCTCTAAATCTCTCTCTAACCTTTCATTGTTTCATTGACAAAAAAATTCAGAGCAAAAACTTGTAAGGTCTGATGCCAGTGCCGTGTTCTGTGAATGTGTTGTGTAATGAAAATGTGTTCTCGACTTTAATTACCTTTGTAAGTGACTTCATTACAACAGATATTTCTAGGTGAATTCATGGCCAGCATTTTATTATAATGAGAAAAAAAAAGCACAAACCACTTTTGCATAGTATTAGGGGATTTATTAACTGAACTTGCTAAATTTCTGTTTAAATCCTGATAAAGGTGCAGAAGCTCAGGTGTTTGAGAGTGCACGGTTTTTGTCTTTGAAACACTGTTTTTAAAGGATCAGCTGAAAAGCTACATCTGCTTTTGACTGATATGCAATCAGTGGTATTGTTGCTAGTGAAATTGAATTGTTACAGAAAAACAGTTTTCCTTTACTTCATAAGCTGAATTTGTAGTGAACTGTAACGTAACACAAAATTATTTTCTAGAGATCGTCTGGAGCAACTTGAGCGAGAACGAGAGAGAAAAATCAGAGAGCAGCAAAAAGAACAAAGGGAGCAAAAAGAACGAGAAAGGCGAGCTGAAGAAAGACGTAAGGAACGGGAAGCCAGAAGAGAAGGTAACTATCTCTGTATAAATCCTGTTTGGGCTTACTGTCTGCTGACACTATGGTGGCATGGAGGTATAGAAAGCATTTTTTACTTAGGTCAATGCCAGAATTTAAAAAAAAAAAAAAAAAAGAAAAGAAAAAGGGGGGGCAGGAGGAGGCTTCTACATGGTGTGGAGGGGAAATCTGTTAAGTTCTACATGGGGAAATAAAACAGCGTCATATGCCTTAAATATCATGGCATATTGGTTAGTCAGTAAGTCTTTCTTTGCCTCTCTCTGTTAGTCTGGTTTTCTACAGAAACAAAATTTATGTAATTGACATTGTCTCTGTGCGTGTGTGTGTGTATCCGTCATGATCCCAGTCACTTCTGAACTCTTTGGCTGAATCTAACCCAATTTGATAAGAGGTTGAAGTCTCAAAATTAAGTGTTTTAAGGATTTGGGGAAATAAATTGCAAATGGAGGGAGAGAGATCGTGTAAGTACTCCAACTATGAAAAAGGCTGTAGTGGGAGTCAAGTGTGGAAGATCTGATAACTGAGCAATTTAAATTAACTTCTACACATGAACCCTCACTTTGCATAGCATATCAGATACTTGCAATTTAAGTTCAGATCATTTTTGCTTAAAAGGTCTCTGTCCCAGCTTTCAGAGGTAAAAATCGGAGCCCATTCCTGTCATCAAGTGACCAAGATTGTTCAAGAGTAGCAGAAGAAGCCATATTTGTTGCTATTCTTTCTAGTTCGGCTCATACTGAACAGCTCCTTTTTGTGCTTGGGATTTACACTGATACTGTTCAATCTGTCTAGCCTTTCATTTTAGTTATTTTTGTTGCTCTAAATGTTCTGTCAGCTCCTTCTAACCCTTAGCTGTTTTATTCTTCTATGTATCTTCCTGGTCTGTCCACTTCTGTCTCTGGCATTGACGCCTTAGTTTCAGGGCGTTTACTGTGTAGTATATAGGGCACCTTGCTTCTGTTTCCTAAGTATGGCAGCACCTTTCTCTAAGTAGTACGAACCCATATTTTATTGTGCATGAGGTAAATCATAGTCCTTTATTCTGCTAGATATAGTCAGGTTCCACTTCCACTTCTCCCTGTTACCCTTTAGTTTGTAAAGAAAAATGAAAAGTATGCAAAGCAGGTGGTTGTGGCAGACAGCAGTATCCTAATTAGGGCAGGGGGATGTAACAATTTCTTCCGGTTTTGTTTTCACTAGTTTCTGCACACCATAGAACAGTGAGGGAAGAATATGGAGACAAAGTAAAAACGAGACCCTGGAGTCGCAGCCCATTACGACAGCAAAGAGACAAGCTTGAGCAAGGAGATAGCAGGAAACCAGGTAGCATTTGCCACTTTATAATGTCTTTCCCCGGGGGCTAGGAGGAGCTGTTCTGGGGTAGTGTTTAATTTTTAGTAGTAAACGTATATCCCTGGTACCCTATTGAAAGTATTGCCCACTTCAGCCATGGTGGCATAACTGGAATATTCATGAATACGTACATATGTACTGTTTTCTAAAGCATTGATGTTTCTGCAGGTAATTGTGCGAGTGACAAATTGAATGAATCTTTCCTTTTTAGTGGTAGGAGTAGTAATTTAAAAAGTTTCAGAGTTAATTTGTTCAATGATGAAAGAAGCAGCTGACTGAATTTTTAAAATTTTGTAGTTTAATTCCCTTGCAGATTAAAAAGGGATTGTTTACACTAGCTCCAGTTGGATTTGTTGTTAGGAACTAAGCTACCTTAAAAAGTTACCTTCCAGGGATCAATATAGTTTAAGCATCACTGATATTGTCATCTTGTAGAAGAAAATAAATGCTTAAGGCAGTATTCTGGTTAGGTGGTGAAATTTGTTTTCTAAGCCAGAAAATGGTCCTTCCCATGCCTAGAAGGTACTGACTGTCAGTAGAGAACTTACAAAATTGACATAAAAGTGTCTTTTGGTTAAAGAAGAAAAGCTCTGTGTCTGCTTTGTTAATGTGCGTAGCTGTAAAAATAAGTGTAACTATTTCAAGTAAGCTGATTGCAGAATGTAATCAGCTGAAATTCCAGGTGGAGGCAGGCAGTAAGGCCTTTGAAGCTACTGTCTAATTGATGAACAGTTATTTGCACGTGCTATTTCATGGTGGTCCAGAGGGACTGCATTAGAATAGTAAGCACTGATAGTAAGCGCTTTATGTACACACATTAGTGAGACTGTGTTGTGGTGATACTTGTTACCATGTTACTTTTTTTTTTTTAATTACATTTAGAGGGGCTTAGGCATATATCATGTTTAAAAAACAAAAGATCAATATTCCACATTTTTGGCTGTTGATCCTGCACCACTGCAATTCAGAAAAGCTGTCTGTCTTTTGAGCAGAGTGTGAGGTTTTTTTTTAGTGTTCTGTATTTCCAATACAGAATGTTCAACAGCAATTTAACGGCCAGAGAAAGTAAAGCAGTTACCTGGGTATTCAGAGACTTAGAAGTAGAAGTGACGTTCAGTCAGCACCCTGTTTTTAATTTTTATGGTCTCAACAGTAAAAGAAGAGAAACCGGAAGAGAGAGATCCTCTTTCAGACTTGCAAGACATCAGTGACAGTGAGAGAAAAACCAGCTCAGCAGAGTCTTCATCAGGTGATTAAATGCAATTTAGTAGATGTAATTAATTATACAGTTGTCTGTTGAGGAAACACTGTTGTTGGAGTGTGTGCCTACTTAGTTATGTGATTATTCCTGAACAGAATCTGGATCAGGCTCGGAAGAAGAGGAGGAAGAGTCTAGCAGTGAGGGTTCTGAGGAAGAGGGAGAGGAAGAGGAGGAGGAGGAGGAGACGGGAAGCAATTCTGAGGAAGTGTCTGAGCAGTCAGCTGGTGAGTAACATAAAGCAGGTCCTAGAATGGTATGTTATGATTTTCTTTGTTTCTCATTCTGTATTGTTTTATTTGATCATTTTCCTTTTCTCTTAGTCTAGGATAGGCTGAGACCTCACAGGTCAAGATAACTAAAAAGAAAAAAAACAAGTACAAGTCATATTCTATCCTTTTATATAGAGGTAATACCAATTATTTGTCTAAGAAGCCAGATTAGAAAACTGAAAGCCATTTTTGTCATCCTAAATGGTGTAAGGCTAACAGTTCAAATAATTTCGTAACATAACAAATATTCTGTAGAGAACAATTCTGCGCTTATTTGGAGGGTGGTGAAATACAAATGCCTCTGTCATTTTGAATTATTTTCAGTCGTAAATTTCAGATTTTTTTTTTCATGCCAGTACAAATAAATGAACATAATGAAGAAAGGTTTAGTAAAAAAAGTCTACTTACAGCCGTTCTTGTCATTAATTATTAAAGAAGAGGCACAAAAGCATGCTCTGATGGCTGGGTATTTTTCTTTAAAATCAATTACAGTTAATAAGCAAATATTCCTAAGTTTCCTGACTTAATTTATTCACCTGCCCCCATCCCTGAATTCCCAGATAATTGGTAAGAATCGTATTCCCTGTTGGAAGCTGAAAGGTGCAGTTCTGTTGAGTTAGGGGAAGCATTTGCTTTTCAAGTGAAACAGAAGTACGAGGTCACTAACTTGGTGCTGAAGAAGGCCTGGCGAGTTAGAAAAGCATTTCAATAGTGATCTGCCTTACAAGGAGCTATGGAAGTGCTGAGTTTATTCAGTTGCACTTGATTCTGTTTTGCAGAGGAGGTGAGCGAAGAAGAAATGAGTGAAGAGGAGGAACGGGAGAATGGAAACCACATCCCAGTTGGTACAATGCAAATACTGAATATTTAAAGAAGTGTTTGGCTCAATTTTTGCAGCCAAATAAATCTATTTCTACAAATATTTAAAAACATTTAAAATGTATGTCTTGTTGCAGTTTTGCTATCGTTCTAAAGCATCGTATATTTGGCATTTTGGGGCCATTCTCACGTCAGAATCAGAAATTTCTTGAAATCTATTCCAAGGTCTATGTTTAGAGGAAATCAGATCCTAGTCTAATGAGCTGATGTTTCCTTCTTTTTCGTTTTGGGTCTCTTGTCCTGTCCTCTCATCAAAAAAGCTTTGCAATCAGAATGAGATATACTGGCATTTATTTTTCTGACATGCTGTATTTAACACTGGAAACTGTATGTACATGACTGTAAACAAGTTCTTGAAAGCGCCATCTCTGCAAAGAGGAGAAATCAGGCTTCTCATTGACCTTTATTGTTGCAGTAACTTAAGTTGCATCAGTTGCACACCTATCTCGTGTATAGCGATTGGTGTTTCATTACCCTTATTTGTCTAAAGCTGAACTTAATTGTTCCAAACGGCTCCCTCTTTCCACGACTGATTCTGACTTTTAAAGTTACAGAGTCGAGGTTTGACCGAGATTCAGCAGGAAGCGAAGTAGAAGAGGAGGAAGTAGGGGAGGGTACCCCTCATTCCAATGCAATGACAGAAGGAGACTATATTCCTGATTCACCAGCTTCCTCCCCCATTGAATTGAAACAAGAGCTTCCTAAGTATCTTCCTGCACTTCAGGTAGAGGATCATTTAAAGGATGCTTGAGAATATCATAGGCAGATGGATTTCCCTAGCTGCTTTGTTAACATCATAAACACGTATTTGTGCATGAGATAGTTTATGGGCAGAATATGCCGTGCTGACTCAACATCACAAAACACACATTTCTGTGTGAAATATCGCTGTCTTTTTTTGACAAGGAAAAAATGTGCATGGAGCAAAAATGAGATTACTCTTCTAGATATAGATAAGAATGTAATAATACATTTGATACTCTGATATCTTGGTATTGCTATCTGAAAATAGATACTTGTGAGAGAAGAGTTCTGTTCACGTGAACAGAAACTGATGGGTGGTTATTCTTTTTGTAGCCAACAGCGAAGTGCGAAGAGAAAGCGTATTTGTATTAATTGAACTATGTGAAAGGTATCAGTCTAAGGTGCTGAGTTGCCTCCTTTGCCATTGTGGCAGAAATTTCAGTTTATTTTGTGCAAAAGTGAATGATTGAAGAGTTAATGAAATAATTTAGTTGATCTACTAAAACACAGACTCTGTCCAGGATTCCTTTAGAGATCCAAGTAAAAATAAACCCCAAAGATACCTTTCTTACGTGGCGTAGCCATATTGTTGAATTCTCTTGGTAAATTTTAATTATTCCTGTGAAGTTGCTGAAGTTTACCTTATGTCTTCTTAAAAAACCAAGCAAAACCCTCCCCCAGATGGTGGAGGAGTAAATGTTGTCCATCTGTCTGTTTTTTCAGGGATGTCGTAGCGTGGAGGAATTTCAGTGTTTGAACAGGATTGAAGAAGGAACATACGGTGTAGTGTACAGAGCAAAAGACAAGAAGACTGGTTAGTATAAGTGGTCTCCAGTTGTTATCTCCATGGTATTTAGGGCTGCAGCTGTATGCAAATTACAGCTCTGCGGTTTTTGTTGATGAACAAAATCTGTCTAAAATACTTTCTTCTTTATCAAGAAGAATCCATGCTTTTTAATAGGATGCGGACTTTGACATAAGGGCTTCGCTTGCAGCTCTTTTGAGTTCAGAAGTAATCTCTGTATTAGCCATGATGGTGTAGAACAATTAACACGATTTCAGTTTCTGGCTCGAAAGGCAGTTATTTCTGGCTTGAGATGTGCTGTAGTTAGTTACCAGGTTGGAAGTTTTCAAAATTTGATAGAAATGTTCCACCAGGTGTCACTGTAAGCACAGCTACCGATTAGAGAATTCATAAAGCAGCAGTTGGTGTGCAGTGAGTATGTACTGCAGTATTTTGTTGTAGAAAGAAATTTCACTCTTTTTAAGCTCCCTCTCAAAAAAAAATTTCTTGTGTATACAAGTGGATTTATATTTTTAAAACTCAATCTCTTTTCTTATCTGGTTTGTACTGGCAAGCGTCTTGAAGAAATTGTTGCATTTCCTATGAATGGTGCAAGAGCCAACCATTAAGTCATTTATGTGTTCCTCTTCCATGGTGATTTCTCAAGTGAGAGAAATATTTGCTTTGATAGTTTAACAAAAATAGTGGTATTAGTGCAGCGCTTCTTTTTTCCTGGAAAAAGATAATGCACAGCAAGATACAGTCTGTTCTTTTGGCTCTGACTCAGTTTCTCTGTAGCGTTGCTATCACTAGTGATACATTACTTTCTAGCAAGCTGGTCATTTTGAAGAGGAACTGTAGCACAGTAAATTAAATACCCACAGTTTTAAGTAGAGTTGGCAGATGGTGAAGAGAGCTTGTGAAAAGAATGTCTAGGTCTGCTTTGGAACATCAGAAATTAGGGTTATTCTCAGGTTCCAACTGACAAGCTGTGATTTTGGTGACAGGTTTAAATTCTGGATGCCTTGGTTCCTCTGTTTATTTTAGAATAATATGACCATTTGGTCTCCTTTGGGGAGTGGAAGTACACAGCTGGCATAGTGGTTTCTGAGTTCACTTCTTTACTGGACAACTACCATGAGCTCATTTTTCTTTTCCTTCTCTGTCTTGAGGCCCGCTCTGAGACTGACGTAACCATTATTCTCCACAATATCATGCAAAAACCAGATGTATTTAAATAATTCACTTCAGTAATGTTTTGAGTAGCACCTTGGTTTCAAGTCGGGTCTTTAAACAGAGGTAAACTGCATTTGAAGCATTTCTGTCTGCTGTCTTATCTTCCTAACTATGGTGAGGAGTTTAGGGTTAAATACACTTTTTATTCAGTTTGTTTCCAGTTGAGTTATATTAGAATACATTAAAATCCATGATGCAGCTTTTGGATTGTTGTTTTGGATTTTATTCTTTAAACTTGGCAATCTTTTGTTCTTGGTGGTGGGTTTTTTGTTTTTATGTTGCTAATCTGAGTCTGACTCTGCTTCTTGGTTCAACATAATGTCTTGAGTAATGTTTTTCATTCAAATAAATTAAATTAGTGACAGAACACTGGGGGACCTCTTAACGTGTATTTTATTAGCGATGTGATGGGAAGTCTGCAGTTAATAATACTGGTTTCTTTGCAGATGAAATTGTGGCTCTGAAGCGACTGAAAATGGAAAAGGAAAAGGAAGGCTTTCCCATTACTTCTCTTAGAGAAATAAATACTATTCTGAAAGCACAACATCTAAATATCGTCACTGTCAGAGTAAGACCACAATCTTCTATTTCAAAAGTATTTTTGTTCTTGAAATGTTGCCTCTTGCCTTATAAAAATGTTAGCATTCCTAGCAGAGCTTGTTTCTGTAAACAGTTATATACTACCCATAAAACTAAATAGACAGTGCTTGTCTCTACATAATCTGATGTTTTGCAAAAATGTTTTTGTTTTTGGTTTTTTTTCATAGAAAAGTACATTTTCTATGGATTTTACCAAAGGCAGGCTCTGTTTATCCTCTTGCCAGTAAATTTCTAAAATTCATTTTTGCGTGCTTTTTAAATACTGTGTGTGTGCTTGTTTTGATCATTTGTTTCTGTGTTTTAGGAAATTGTTGTAGGTAGTAATATGGATAAAATCTATATTGTAATGAACTATGTAGAACACGATCTCAAGAGTCTGATGGAAACAATGAAGCAACCATTTCTGCCAGGTACTGTTTGCCATAGTCTCCTATAATTCTGAAAACTGGCCAACACAAACCTCAGTGTCTTTGGGCTGTGCTGACATCAGAGAACTAGCTTTGTACAGTGACGTGTATTGCCTTGGAATGTCCTATGAGTGTTCTTTGGAACAAAGACTTCATTGCTTTTTCTCTGTTCAGTCTGATTTTACTGATACAAGTTAAGATAGGACCGTAGGCTGGGAGTGCTGATACTCATAGTGATATTTGGCTGATGAATCCAGTTTGCATGCTTAGGGTGAAGTGGAGGTTCAGATGTGAAATTGAGGGAGTTTCCCCTGTGCTAAACTGGAAAAGAACACTGGGTTTTAATTTTGGCCACTTCCTGTGTTTTTGAGAGGCATTAATTTCTGAGTATTATTTGGATGCATTCCAGCTATCCAAATTAATTTTGCTTTATTGGCAGCTCTGTGGGTTTAACTGCTCTTGTTTTATGGTGCAGTCTATACTGTGCTTTTAACTTGACATCTCTTTCTTCCCCCTGCCTCCTTCCCTGTTTTGCAAACAAAAAAAAATTAAAGATAGATTTCCTCTCTTAACGTATTTGGCTTCTTTTTATCATTTCAGGTGAAGTGAAAACCTTGATGATTCAGTTACTGCGAGGAGTCAAGCATCTTCACGACAACTGGATACTTCACCGAGACTTGAAAACTTCCAACCTGTTGCTCAGTCATTCAGGCATTTTAAAAGTAAGAATTACATTAAATATACCACGCTTATGAAACAGCTTGCATTACAGAATTACACTGCATTATAGCTATGTGAAGAGCCGGATAGAATGTTTTGCATTAGCCTTTAAGAGGTGTGGCTTGTAAAACACACAGTTGCGAAAGAGTGAACTTTAGTATTAAAGAGACTGCCTTGCCGCAACTGTAAGATTTATGCTAGGATGTGACTGATAAACATGGTCTAGTGAATGCTGAATTCTTTATAGCGTGATTAGAAGTCTGAACAGTGCTCTCTTCCTGGTGATGCAGCATACCATATGTGTGAGACAGTGTTACTTACTTTTTCTGTATCAGTATCATAGCATTTGAACTGGGGTTGCTCTTTCAACTTGAGAGATTGTGAGGCTTAATAAAGAATATAAATCTCTGTAGCAGTACTGAACTGTACAGTTACTGGTGGAGATGGAGATTCTCTTTACAAAGAAAAAGTCTTTTAAAAAGTTGCACACTTTAAAAATCTATCTATCCTTTCACTGACTTCTTACAAAAATCTAAGAGAAAAGCAGTACTAATAAGATCAGGACATAACATTTCAATTTTTACTTCTAAATTTTAGATGCCAATTGTATATAGCCATTATTTACATCTTACAGCTGTTACTGTTGCTAAGCCTTTCCCTTTCTCAGGAAAACTGGACTTTGAATTTTTTTCTTGCTTGCAAAGTTGAAGTCAGCATCTGTTGTTGTTCGGTGTTGTTTTTCCCCTGCCGTATAAGCTTTCTGTCAAGGTGATCAATAACAGGAACTCTTAGTTGGCCTCAGGAAGGGAAAAATGTTTTTTCCCTTCAGTGGAAAAAGACAAGGAAAGCCCATGAGAAACAGTGTGTTCTGCGTGGCTATTTTTGAAGGCTGGAAGCCGTGCAATAGCCAGCGTGGCCAACACATTGGCACTGTTAGTAAACAGTATGGTCAACGTTGGAAATACTGCTGCTATACCAATTTTCATTTAGGTTGGAGATTTTGGACTAGCCCGAGAATACGGATCTCCACTGAAGCCTTACACGCCAGTGGTTGTGACGCTTTGGTACAGGGCTCCAGAGTTGTTGCTTGGAGCTAAGGTATGTTTCTCCTTGTTCCTCTGGCTGCTAGAGGAATGACTCTTCAGACTAACTTTATTTTATAATTTATGAACAAAGTATGAGTATGCTTGATTCTTTATATTGGTTTAGAGGTGGAAATTCTGAATCTTCAGTATTATTTTTCCTAATAACACAGCTAAAAAGGTTCCATCTTCCACAGACAAAAGGTGGGTGGGTGACAGATTGAGTTTTTCTCCTTTAGAATGCTGATACGGTAGTGCTGCTGGGCTTCTCCTGGATTGGTGCAAACTGTCACTGTCATCTCAGGCAGCTGGATTTTTATTTTTTTTTTAACCTTAGTCTAAAATTTGTGACATCTGAGAGCAGAACAAGGTACTGGCAATATTCTGGCAACGTTCCCCTACTGATTACCTGTTTCATAACTGAAACCTGGATGAAATCAGTAGGGTTCTGTAGGGCTTCAGTGACAAGAACCATGGCAAAAATAAATACTGTGCTACCACCAAAAAAAAAGGGTGCAAAAGTAAAACGAGCCCTATGCTATCTTTGAAAGATGTTTTTGTAATAGAAGTGGCTACATTTAAGAGAAGAGGTGTACCATGGAGACCAGGTCTTGTGCCCATAACCTGAGATTGCTGTTTGTAGCAAAATAAGGGCTAAGGATCTCTGTGAAAGAGAGTGCAAGTTAGAAAGCTTTGCTAGTTGTGATGCTCTGTTTGTGAGTGAAAAAGAAAGGCAGCATTGTGGAGACTTTCATGTTTCATCCTGAAATATTTGTGTATGTGGGTATTACTCATAATTCACAGTACTTTTCACTTTTAAATAAATACAGTTGAGACCTGTGCCTTGGGTGTTGGAATGATTGTATGTGTTCTGTTCAGAGTGGTAGAATCTTTAAAGAAAACAAACACCAAACAAACAAAACTCCAAACCAAAAACAATAACAACAAAAAAACCCCAAACAACTCAGTGAGCATCTTACTGATTTTATAAGGTATAATTTATTCCTTCTTTTCAGGAATATTCAACGGCGATAGACATGTGGTCGGTAGGGTGTATATTTGGAGAGCTGTTAACGCAGAAACCACTGTTTCCAGGGAAGTCAGAAATTGACCAGATTAACAAAGTTTTTAAGGTAACATTTTTAACAACTTTGGATTCTAACTGACTGGTTTTAGAGGCAGGTACATTAGCGTAGTAAGAAATTAAAAGTGCTTGATGCTCTTTGATAGAGATTCAGCCTTAATAAAAGGCTCGTTACTCTGATTCTTGTTTTACAATGCTTATAGGAGGCTAAGATCATGATTTGTGTTTTGTCTGTTTTCTCTGGATACTTACCAACTCCTATAGCTACATAATGAATAAGCAGAAGGGTTGCACTCTAGAATGAGTTTATTAAGGAGATACTTTAATTTACAGGATCTGGGTACTCCAAGCGAAAAAATCTGGCCTGGTTACAATGAGCTGCCAGCAGTAAAGAAGATGACGTTCACAGAATATCCCTATAACAATCTACGCAAGAGATTTGGAGCACTCCTCTCTGATCAGGGGTTTGATCTGATGAACAAGTAAGTGCTAGCTTCTAGGGTATCCTTGGAAAAATGTGTTCACATGCTGTGGTAGTGGTGGAAAATGACTTGTAGTGAAGCATGGTATTTCGGTGCATTTAACCTTGTCAAAACATGCTGATGCATTTGAAGTTTGTCTGTGACATTCCTTGCAATGCTATTCCTCACTCTCTCACAACAGCTTTATTCAGTGTACCATGCTCTTAACACCTGCTGTTAAACCTCAGTCCAAGATTATTCTTGCACACCTGTATCCTAGAAGAATAGAAAAATGTTTTAGTAGTAGTTTTAGCTCATTCATGTCAGGTTTAATTATGTGGTGAGTCAGCTATCATGCAGTCTGCTGATGGATCTGGTTAAAACAATTATATTACAATTGCAAAAAGGAAAAAAAGCAGTACATTCTAGAGATCCCATTAAAGAATTAGGAAAATAGCAATCTTGTTTTTTTTCCTAGATTTTCAAAGTTCATGAGTTCTGTCACATCTGATGTTCTGGCAGTCCTTTTAACTAACTACTGGTGCATTCTGATTGCATTCCACTTCATTTTTCTTTCAAGGGTTGACAATGGCTTGATTTTTGTTCCCCTCCCTTTAAACTTCATGACATGAAGTAGTAGAAATGATTGAGTTTCAGATCTTACTTAGAACTTGTCTCCATCTAAAAAAATTAAATTTAAAAAAAATTAGTTGTTGTTTGTTTTTTTTTTTAAAAAGGGGGGGATTTTCAGTCTTTCCAATTTTTAAGAATTATGCTGCTCCAGGTTTTTTAATGAGTTGTGAATAATTTATTGGAAGTTGGATAACCTTTCAGAAGGTCCAAGCACAACTTGTCTTAATAAAGCTGGATATCGCATCAGTGTCACTTACTTCTTAATTGCTTTGGTTATGACAGGGCTATGTCTTCATTATTTCGGGTAAGAATGACAACACTATAGTATTCATGTAGGAATGAGTCAGTGGAACTCCTAACACGTACAAATCTTGGATATATAAGCGTTTACACAGTCAGGGCCAAATACTGTTTGGTAGAATGGATAGTACAGTAAAACATGTTTCTGTATTGCGAAAGGTTTAAAGTAATCAACCACAAGCTGTACAGTAAGTTACACTGTATTACAATATTTTGTGGTGTATCAATACAATCTCAGTTGCCTTCTCTAAAAAGCAAAGCAGTATTGTAAAATATTTTAACTGAACCATCCTGGATCCCTTTTGAGCTATATCTGACTACCCATAGGTTCTCAGGTGTCTAACGATTTATACCTCTGTAAACAGATCCCTACAAAAGCTACTTTTGATATGTAGTTCCAGCTGCAGTTCCATTAATTATAGGTTCATGGAGGAAGCATGCTTTTAAAATCGGCTAGCTATGTTAGATCGCCCATATGTCAGCGATCATACCCATTAGTAGAATTCTTTGTTAAAAATCAAAATTCTAAGTTCTGTTTCTGAAGAATTGATAATTTTTGGGCTAAAATTTTTCTTCTTTCTGCCCCTGTGTCTCTCTTCTTCCCTATTTCCTTGTCTTCCTAAATTCTTCTCAGCTTTTTGACATACTACCCTGCCAGAAGAATCACTGCTGAAGATGGTTTGAAGCATGAGTATTTCCGAGAGACTCCCCTTCCTATTGACCCTTCCATGTTTCCCACCTGGCCAGCAAAAAGTGAACAACAAAGGGTAAAACGTGGCACTAGCCCACGACCACCCGAGGGAGGCCTTGGATACAGTCAGTTGGTAAGCATAGCAGATCGAGGCAACTGACACAGACTTCTGATGTCCTCGGACATGTCCAAATCCTGATTTTGGAAAAGTTCATGTGGACTGCATTTTGTTAGCCTTCTGGGGCTTGGGATCCTAAGACTCACCTGTATTTGCATGAAAAAGACACTATAGAAGTCCAGATTTCCCTCTGTTCCTTCTCAAAGGGCAGGTCCAATTACTGTTGTATTCACAGAATCATAATTTCAGTGCATAATCTGAGAAAGAAATGATGCCTGGTTTTATCACAGTGCAGAACAGTTTTTCTTTTGAAAGTGTGCATTGTTTTACACTTTCTACTAAGCTTTCAAAGCTGCAAATTTATTTTTGAAAAAAATCCAAAGCCTGGTAAGTTATGCATATCTTGTGGATAGAAACAGTCTCCTTTTTCCAATATTTGGAGGAGAATTCAAAAAAGGCAAGGCTGGTGTTCGTTCTATCTGTGGGGATTGTGCTGCCCATTTTGAAAAAAAGTTGGCTGAAAAAGATGCCCTTGTAAGTATGGCATGTTACACTCGGGTGCCTTAATTGTATCAACTTCTTACTACTATTTCCATGTCTCAGCATAGATGAAATGGCACTGTACGGTTGTTGTGCCCAATTTAACAGATGAAGTAGCCTAAAAGTTTGTTCAGCCTTGATTTTTGAGGGTATAAAAATTGACGTGGAGGGTATGCGGAGTGTGTTTCATCAGATGCTGAATAAGTGTCGTTTACACTGATTTACACAGTGTGTTCACAAACTTTTTTCATCTTTTGTATGTGCAGTCAAAGTAGGTATGCAAACTAGGAATACACTTCAGGTGCCTTTAAGAAAAGACAACTTTTAAAATAGCAATGTTTAAAGATCATGAATAACACTCTGCATCGACCTTAGCTATGATGCCACTAAATCAAACATTTGTTTCTCATCTCCTAGAGATACTTAGATTTATTTTTTGTTGTTGTTTAGTTTTTTGTGTTGGAGAGGTAAATACATCTGCACAGACACTTCCTGATAAATTAATTGTGATTGGTTTTCACAGGGTGATGATGATCTGAAAGACACAGGTTTTCATCTGACCACCACAAATCAAGGAGCATCTGCTGCAGGACCTGGTTTCAGCCTCAAGTTTTAAACTCAACATGAAAGGGGGGGTGGGGGTGGGAAGAAAACCGTTCATGTGAGTGGATTTCTGCGTGCCCCAGTTCTGTTCTTCACGTCAGGGGGACTAGATGTTTTTTTTCACAGGGAAAAAAGTCAACTGTCATCACAGATTCAAAGGCTCTTGGCTGGGTGTGGAGTATAACTAACTGCTGCATTCCATTAGAGGACTGGAATTAACCTAAAAAGCCAAGGATCATTACAAAATTTGACAAAGGAAAACTTGAAGTACAATCCCAGAACAGTTTCTGTTTTATTTTTTGTTTTTTCGTTGGGTTTGTTTTGTTTTGTTTTTGTTTTTTTTCCTTGTAAATTTGTAGAATTAAAAAACATTTTTAATTGTTTAACAGTGTGAAGGATGTCATTTCTTCACATGCAGCAAACTTGGATGTTGGTGGCATTAAGTCTTCTAGAGTGGAAACTTATTCTCCCCACTGCCCCCAAATCTGTGCTGACACTATTACAGCATATTGTCAGCCTGGGTAAACAATTTTTTTTTTTTTTTTTTTAAAGTAAATTGTATGTGTCTGAATATAGTTAGGGCAAAAAACCATAACAGTTCTGAGGTTTCTTTCCTGCTGCGTGCCTTGGAGAGAGGGTTGGGTTCCTGCTGGGTTGGGCTCGATACTCACTGGCAAGATTTTTGGGTGCACTACTGAGCTGAACACTGTTTGATGTGTTGTATACATGTATTTACAATGGCACTGGTGCAAAAGAAGTACTCTGTTGTTTTATAAATCAAAAAGATTTAATATGGAGACTTGAAACTTTATTTTCTATAGAAAGTTCTTTTAAATACGCCCTTTTTCCGTAAAAAGGGGAGCTTAGCTTTACTGATTGTACAATGCCATATTCCAGTCCTTTCTCATAAGATGAAAGACTAGAGGAATCATGTTGGAATATTACAGCCTGCTGAGTCTCTAATTTATAATGCTATCATTCTTTTCTGGGAGCAGGAAGATGTGGAAAATACTGGGGTATTCGTGCAGTCAGAACTGGGCACCAGTCCAGTACAAGGATTAACTTAAATTATAAACATTCCATCAATTTCAGTGCATTTTAGGAGGTTTTTCTCGGTAAAGGCCTTGGAACTGGAATTGGGATGTACTAACATTGTGTTAAATATTGAAAACAGTAGGGTTGGTTTTTCTTTTTTTCCCCGTGGAGGAGTGCAAACTATTTTCTCTCTAGGCCTGATTGATTGCCTAGTACTGAAGGAGAAACAGTTCTATTACTAGTCTTGTAACTGAAGTATGCATGATTTTAGCAAGATTCCTCATAGGTGGAGATCAATAACCCATGGTAAAGCAGGATTGTGGGGTTTTTTTTTTGTTACATCTGGCAGAGTACAGGAAAGGAGAGCCATTTTGCCACGGCCTGTGCTAAGCTCTAAAGGATTAGAACATGACTGCATATTTTGTATTTCAAGCTGTGCTGTGCATCTTGCACTCTGTGAATTATTTCCTTCCTAGCTGCCTTGGCATTGTTGCAGCCATCACTTGGAAGATCCATGTTCCTGACAAAAAGGATTATTCCTCTAAGCTGGGATAGTTTTAGTAAAACAAAGAAAACCTAATACTAGATTGCAATGGAAATTTAATACCGTTATGAGAGATACGTGTAACTCCAGGTTTGGTTTTTTTAGTAGAAGGGAAATAGCAGCTCTCCCTGAGTAGCGCAACATTGTTCGGTTACTGCATCTCAGCTTTTATTTTGTCTCCATTGTCTATTTTTGCATAGAGTGCTTGCCTTTTTATGATCCTGAGCTTAGCTGTCCATGCAAAGATGCACTTTTAAGTTTTATACTGTGCCGTACTCTCAGCTAACTGTGGTGGTAAAACTGAATCCTAAGCTTATTTATTTATGCAAAATAAATATGTGAGAAGTGAAAGGGCATAACGATACTGAAATGCTAACTGTGCTTTACCACCAGCTAAGATCATTGCTGTTTAACTTTCTAGACAGGTGCTTCGTGTACAGTCAGAAGACATTCTTTCCAACGTGGGCAAACAGTTTTGACACTGATGGGGAGTTGTTTGCTTTTAATCATACATAAGCTTTGCAAAGGCAGGTAAGGTGAGGAAAAAAAGTTATGGTCTCTTTCACCAGGAACAGTATCACAGTATCCAAGTAGTTTGAAATTAGGTCTTTTTAAACAACTGATGCCAGCGTGAAGTTCCAATGCATGAGTGTGTGGTGGAATCACAGGATTGTTGTAGTTTAGGTACTTATTTTGTTGTTGGTTTATTTTTATAAATTCAAGTTGTAATCTAAGAGAAAGTAAGTTTTGTTGCTTACCTTGAGGATATCACCAAATCTGTGAACTGTTTTCCATACCAGCAAATCTGCATTTCAGCAAATGGAAGCTGTGTCATGTAGTGTGCCTGTGCAGGGGGATGGGGAGAGCTTAATTTTTTTCTTGGCTTCTTTACAGAAAATCAAGTGTTTTGTTTCCTGACAATTCTGTTGAGCGACCAGATAGCCTTGAAATTGCAGATAGAGCAGATCTGCATACTGGAGTGCTGTGCCATGCCGTTCGTGTCGTGGGCGTACCGGACGGAATGGCAGAGCTGCGTAGTGGCCTGGTGTCTGTCTTAAGCTTGCAACTTGTTTAATTGCTTTCTTTTTCCACTGGCCTTCGGGTCAACATCCAGTTTCTGACGGTGGCCAACATCTCACAGGGTATCTGTGGCAAAGCAGAGCCTTAGCTATCAGTGCTTACCCTGCCTGTGCATTCACTTATTCCCCAAACTCCAGTGTGGACACTGCCTGCCAGAAGCATCAGACAGTTGGAGAGCGCTACGGAGATAGCGGTAGGTTACTGCAATGTAAAGAAACTGTATTCAGAGAAATTGTATGAAACCTGGTAATCATAAATGATATGTTTAAAAGACACTGTTATGCTGTAGTGATAAGTGAGATGAAGGACTTTGGATCTACCCAAAGATTAAGCCTTCTTGCAGCTGAAGTGTTGACATCCCCTTGTGATAGTTACTGAAGACTACGATGATCAGCTCATTGTCCTTGTTTCTCTTCTCCAAATCCCAAAGACAGAGCTGCCTTGAGAAGAGATGCTCAGATCCATATGGTGCAGCTCTGGTCTGTTAAATGAAGATGTGCAGAGTTTGTGCTAAATGTCTGCCAGTAAAATTATAGTCATTGCATTTGTACCAGACAAACAGTAATTATTAGTTTCTTTCTTTTCCCTTGCTCTTTTGCTGTCCTAGAACAGAGGAGAATTTTGCTGATGGAGCCTTTCTGCTCTAATACAGAGGTCTTCCTAGGCGACTGACCTGTGCCGCGGTACGTGAGATGCTTTGCAGTTTTGCTGTGCTTTTAAGTAGGAAGAAACTTCTTTCAAGAGGTTAAGAGGACAACTGAAAAAGGATGAACCTAAGCAAAGAGCAACGTAGGCTGTTTTAACACTGGATAAGGATCTTGCTAAATGTAATGACTGTCAGGGATTCCTAACTGTGCAAATGAATGCTCCGCTGCTGTAGATAAGTTTGAGTGCACTAGGCTTTGCCTACCAATACTAACGCTATTTTCCTGTTGGATGTGGCATATTTACCTCATCGCTTGGGTGACTGGGGGAGGACAGTGATGGAAATTACCTCATCTCTGTTGAAGGAGTCAAGAGGCTTATTGATCAGACACCTAAAGGACAAGTTATGAGGAGCTGCTGATGCAGGTAAATAGTATATTGGGATAAGATTACACGAGTAATAAATACAAACCACAGGAAAGCGGCTAGGGGGAAAAAAGATGTTCTGTGGATACTTGAACTGAACATGTCAAAATGTGGAATAGAATAATTAGCAGGGGTTTGTTGTCACCCTACATCCTCCTCCAGATAAGTAAAAGAAAAAGGAAAATATTAGGTCTTACACTTTTTTTGTAAGTTCTTCTAGTTCTATGCACCAGGATCTAAAAAAATAACAGCAAAACACTTACAGAGCATAACTGGCCATTTTCCTTCCACAATACCTCTGCCTCTATTGCAACATAGCTGAGCCATCAATCTGTTCATCCATTTGTTTGATGAAGAGTTATGTTCTTGTTTTTCAGCAGTCCGCAGTGATCCACATAAACGTTTAACTGCAAAATCTGACACTTTGCTTTTTTAAAAAAAAATTTTTAATTCTCTGTACAGCACATACTTGATAAATTCTTTATCACTAAAACTAATTTGGAAAACTTCTACGTTCCAGTAATCAAGTCTCAGAGTCTCTTTTGCCCAAGGTATGGAAGCAGCTGATTTAGAAGTTCAGTTGCACTACTGGAGATTAAATATAAAATGCCAAAGAAACATTCTGAATTTGAAACAGAACTAGCAGTAATTGAAGTGCTCATTCCAGGGCCCTCGTTAGTGCTTCAGTCTGATTCTCCAGGAATAAGTAGTCAAGATTCTTTCTTTTTTCTTTACTATACAAGTGTAAGTTCCTTCATTAATTGCATTTGCAATGATGCTCATGTGATCCTCATTTAAGGATAAGTAACCTGGATATGAGTATTCCAGAAGCTCCTTATCTTTATACCAGCTGTCATAAGAAAAATAATAGAAATTAAACTACAAAATGTCCAGTACAATGCAATATGTGTTAATGGTTCTTCTTTCTCCTAGTAAGTTTTGCTTCAGTAAGTGTACAGCACAGATGGTACTTTAACAAAACAAGGTTAAGTTTTACTACATATTTCAGGGCACTATCCTGAGTAATGTAGGGGCTTGAATCTTACTGAAAGTTGATGGGAATTTGGGTCCTCAGCCAAAACTAACTCATGGACTTGGGCATATCTCTCTCAGTTTTAGATACATCCAGAAATAACATGCTTGTACATCAGTAAGGGCTAACAAACTATTAATTGAAAGGGTAAATTTAAGACTGTGGTTTTTTGCAAAATATGGGCCAGGGAATTTGACTTGGTGGTAAGAATTATCTTTGTGCTATATATGTGAATTGGATTTTACCCTTTTTCAACTCGGCTTGCTCATTTCTGATAGCTCTGCTTTCAGACTAAATGCTTTGCAATGTTACGAACAATATTTGCACACTCCCCTCTCAGTTAGCCAGCCACCCCTCTTTCTACTCTGGGTGCCAAGTGAGACAGTGACATGCTCCAGAAGATAAACCGCATTCTTATTTACGCTGTTTTGTCATTAATTCCATAATTGGTGTGTAAGCTGCAAAGTCTCCTAAAGGACTGGAATAAATGATAGAGCACTTACTAAACTTTGCCTTTTTTATGAATTATCTTCTGTCCGCAGCGGAAGGTGACGTTCCTGCCTTCAGAAACAGTCTTGGTTTTTGTCCTTGGTGGGGGCAGAGTAGGGGGGACCGTTGGAAATGGGAATTCTATCCACCAGAGGTGAGAGAAAGAAATGGCAAAAGTTAGCATATCTCATTATCAAGCTTTGGTCATTGCAAAACACTTTCACGGAATAATGTTACCACCTAAGGAACCTTAAAAGTATTAATCTAAAAATGCCTCCTACTGAGCAATCCTTGGATGGACATGTAATGTTATTCATATGCAAAGATAACAATTTTGTGGCATGTAAACTGACAGAGATGGATAAAAAACCACTTGCCTGTTTCATATATATGGAAGAGTATACGTTCAGTATATGAACAGTCCCCTAGAATACATGGGTTTGTAATTATCTGACTGCATCTTTGCATTAATCTGGTCTAAAAAAATACCTCTCTACTAGAGAGAGAGAGGTATTAGTTATATGGCACATCTTCTTAAGGTCAGTAAGTATTTATCTGAAGCTTAGTTCCACAGCTGCAGTAACTTGACCTGATCCTGCATTAGTCCCCTATCTGGATTCATAGAACTGAGAGACTAGATAGACAGATTAACATACTTTATCTCTTTTTCTGCAGAGCAGCTCAAGTCCAGCTGTGCTTGAGTTGTCATTTGTCTTGTCTATGTCCCATCACTGCATCAGGAGCTGTACTGCATCTCTTATCTCTGAATTTAACACATCAGCACCTCACTTCCTCAGTTGGGTCCAAAAGGGAAGCAGTCTGAGGCACATGGAGCAGCTGTGTTTTCAGAAACTCCCTATCATTAGTTCAGTTAAACTAGAGAGGAATGGGACAGTTTAATGTTCTAGTCCACAAATGTTTAAACATAAAAGCTGCTTCCTATTTCCAAGCCTTGATCTTGGCTCAAATGTATGAGGCCATCTCTGCTCTGCTTCTCATTAGAGCTGGATGGGGCTAGTCACTTGCATCCACTGATCTTTAGTGTGGAATTAAGATCCTGCCTATCCCTGCAGCAACCACTGCTTAACTTTTACCTCCTCCCTCTGTGCAAACTCCACCAAGAATCCCAGAAGAAAAGTTAGATACCGTAGCAGAAGTCACAGGTAGATGGACAGTGTTTTTTCATCAACTTCCTGCGTTTCTCGCAGAAACCTTTTTGTGCCCATGATGGGCACATAAATAATCTGTCTTTACACCCTGAAACAGGAGACAAGGCATTAGAGGGATTGGGGTAGACTGCTCCTTCTGAGAAACAAATTGACATTTCACTTAAATCAGATTGTTCAGTGCAAGTGGTAGAGCTGAGACAGGAAGGAATCTAAAACAGGAGTACAATAAATAGAGCAGGGTGCCATTATTATATGAGCAGTGGGCTAGATAGATACTGAGCTACGTTCATGCAGTAGCATCAGTGATTCAAGAGAGTTGCTATTTCTAAGCCCTACACTAGGTAATGTTTGAAGAGTAGCAGGCAAATGTGTCAGAGCTCGAGAGAATCTTGCTACAGCCTGTTTGGTTTGCAGAGAGTTTTGTCATGTTGCATTAATACATCTGAGTCCATCCAAAAGAGTAACAGCTGTTTGCCTTCCCCCTTCCTTTGCATGTGAGCTTTCCCTTTGTGCACCTGATGCTTGCAAATGTACAAATGCATGTCAGGGCTCTCCATGGCTAAAAATTAGCCTTTTGTTCTTGTATAAGCCACAGTACAAAAGGCCCAAAGCGTCCATGCCCAGAGCTGGTTGCTGGGCTGGGGCATAATGAGCTAGGGATATGAGAACACACACAGTGCCTATGCCTCTGCAGAGGCAGCTCACAGCAGTCTGAAGACAGAGTAGACTGACCCCTCTGAAACCTTTACTCAGAACTGCCATCTGGGGAGGTGGAAGCATGAAGTCTGTAAGACTTCCAGCCTCCTGGCTATCACATTTGAAGCTAGTAGTGCTGGAAACAGACAATGCTACACCTCCTTGTAGCTCTACTTCGCATAAAAAGGAGTAAGATTCCTCCTGCCTACTGCTCACTGGCTTACAGCCTAGTCCTGCCAAACAATGAGGGTCTAACACCGAGAGCTCCACAGGATCCAACTGATGCTTTAGGCAAATGTGCTTTATACAGAGGAGCCCAGAGCACAACCCTGCCTTCCTTACCGTAAAGTCTGTGAATTCCCCAGACTTCATCTTGAGAGATGGTCTTTTTCCCAGTCAAAGTGGCGTTGATGTGCATGAGGGCATTGGGGTTCAGGGAGTGCATAAGTCCTAAGGCATGTCCTATTTCGTGAGCGGCTACATGTACCAGATCTGTAAGCCAAACACCTGCAAGAGAAACAGAAGAGCAGCTGGCATTGTGTAGTGAAGTACATTTGCTAATCCTGGTGCAAAACCAGAGGAAATATTTTAGCACAAGGACAGTATGGTCTCATCAAAGGTTGCCCAAGTTTCATCTTCTCTGTAGCTGCTTGGGTGCAAGTAGACAAGCCAATTATTTCCACATGCTTCTAATTTCAAACAGCTGCTCTGCCAGACTACAGGAAGACTGCTCTGAAACAGCAATATTTGAAATGAAGGCAAGTGCCCTGTGTAATACTTAATTACTCTCATCAGCTTCCTGCGAACGTTGTTCCCACAGCCCAGAGCTGTAACTGGAAACGGCTGTTCGGGAATGAGATTGCTAGCTGGAATATTCCAGTATGAAAGGGCCTCCAGTTGACCTCGGCATCTCCCATAGCCTATAGGTCAAACTCAAGTTTCTCAGAAGCATCTTGAAGCCTGCTTCCAGCAGAGGTGGATTTTAACTGAAGGACGACTCACAAGAGGTGTTATTACTGACACCTATCTTGATATCTTGCATAATAAATTAATACACACTGACATTCTTGCTTTAAAGATCATCTCTCCTAGGTCTCTGTCCCTAGATCTTATCTGTTGCTGTGCTTTGGAAAGCAAGAAGGATAGGAGAAGTCCCTCTGTGTCACCTAAAATCTCCCCTCCTCTGTTTTTATTTGGTGAAAAGCAAAATATCTTATTTTCAAAAAAAAGTACTGAGTTGGTCATATAATATGAACCAAATTTGCTAGTTAGTCAGGGACCATCTGCTTTTAATTTAAATTTAGTTTTGACATTGCTTAAAAAAAAAAAAATCAAGAAGAAAAAAACCGCCAAGCTATAAGTAACACAGACATTTTTAGGTGCCCACAAACCCAAAAATGACTACAGACCCAGGAAAACTAAAATGTAAACAGCCATGCCGGCAAGTAAAGTATTGAAGTAATACAACATGGCCCTTCTCAGAGATGCACCTGCCTGGGCAGAAGCCAGACGTAATTATTGAATATGCATCTGAGCTATCGAGCAAGTCCACTGAACTATTCAGAAGGAGATGGCACTGCCACCCAACATGGTCCCTTATAGCAGTTCAGTCACATGACAGCAAGGCCAACAACTTCCAAAACTACAGAAAATCACAACCATTTCTGTTGGCTCTTTCCCATACTGGGTAAACCCCAGAACAAGGACTAAAGCCTAAATCCTACAGGCATTAATTATGTGCTCCCCGAGACACGTGTTACCTTTTTTCCAGCTGAACCGTGTATTTCCCAATATCCAGTATTCGTGGTCATCAAAATGGATTTCCCCGTTGGGTGGGAAGAAGGCATGAGCAAGTTCCCCTGTTGTTCCATCAAAGCAGTGGTGAATGAGAGACTCCAGACAGTCTGTGTGATTGATAGAGTAGAAGCCTGTAAAAAAAGAAGCAGATTTAGTGTATCTAGCAGGGTAAGCCCATCCAGGACACAGACATCCATAAACTTGTGGTTTAGTAAAAAATCTCTTACGGTATCCACATGTTTTCCAACCTACAGAGCCACAAAAGGAAAAATAAATGCAAAGCGATTGTCAGGAATGATGGCTCTGTGATGCAAACTCTACTCAGCCCTGTGATGACCCTGGATTTAGAGCTGTTTCCAATGGACGCAAGTGAGTCTAGTTTTCAGAAAGGAATGCTGAGCTCTTTTTGCAACACCACATGGACGCTTTTTTTTTTTTTTGAGAGAGAAGTTAGACAGTGAGATGATGACCCCAGGATGTAATTGCTCCATTTTAAACCTGAACAGATAGCCTTAGAGTCATAGCTGCTCGCTGTCTTTCTGCTAGCATCACAACAGCATCGCAGTGTACCCTGCGTCCGCTGCAACTGGGCCACCTGGAGCTCACATGTGGCAGCCGGACAGGCCCCCGGGAAGGCGTATCATGTGCCTGTAAGTAGCGTCATGCAACACCAGAGTGAAGAGCATGTTGCGAAACAATGGTAAATCTCAATATTGCTGCCATCTGCACAGGAAATAATTATTTCACACAGACCATAAATCCCAGGAAGAATTTACATCCGGAGTTGAGACTGAGCAGATAACGCCTCAGCACTAACATTTTTCTAGGCCCGAGAAAGGATGTCACTACTGCATAGTGGTACAGGGGCAGAAGGGAGGGGAGGAGAGAGAGGACAGAGAAAAGATGGTGCTTCAACAGGATCAACAGAAGGGAGACTAAAACCATAAACAAGCTGGAATCCGTCACCTGCTCTTTGGCTCTGTGTGACCTTGCATATGTCATTTCACCTTTCAATATTCAGTTTCCCCATCTGTGGGATAGAGAGAATCCTGTCCCAGTGGCAGATTTTGAGGGTTAGTTCTTGTCAAATACGTAAAGCTTCCTGACTGCAAGATTCACAGAAAGTGTTAATTATGAAATTAACATCTTTTTAGAGCAACTAGAAGTAGTTTCTCTACCTAACGAAAGGCAAACGATGCCCCAATCCTTGTCCAAGAGGCCCTGCTGAGTCCACACAGCAAAGGAGGACTGTCTCCTGCCTCCGAACTCCTGGTTTACGTACTGAACTTCTGCAAGTCCCTTGTGGAGTTAACAAACGCAACCGTGTTCTGTCAGCACAGGAGCCCGTGCAGTCTTACCTATTTTCAAGTCACTAGCTACGTGGCGTGGCACTTCTCTGAAGCTGAATGGTGAAACTTCACTCCACATTCGGAACGCAGCTGCTAGTCCCTTGCGTGTGTCCCTGGCGTTTATAAGGTTTCTTGGGAAGGACAGGATTCTGTAGGAAGACAGAACAACTTCAGGAAAATGCTGTTCCCTTCTCAAACATCAGCTGAAGGCTCTCAAGGCTGCATCAGACAATCAAGTCTTTCCGTTCACTCTAATAGGTTCAAAACGGGAGTAGCTTGAACTGGATATTAAGAAGATTTAATAAAACCCCTACAGGGACTAATATATTACTGATATTCTTTGCAATCACATGTTCTGGACTACAGCTCTTGTCCTTCCTCAAGCACATCATTTTAGACGAGGTTCTCTTGGAAAACTCTTTTTATCCTAACATCTCCCAGTCTGTTGTGCAGCATTGCTAGAAGAGGAAACAACTGCATTTCAGCAGCAGACTCGTAACTCCTATTCATAACACTTAGGCTACGATGTATGTGCACACACTGAATTATAATACTCTTTTAGGCAGAACTTTTGAAAGAGGGTTCCAAAGGGTATTAAAGGTTTGATAGTAAAACGAGTTATTTCCTTTGAAAAAATCTCAATCACTTGGGAGAGAGACTCGAGAGAGGTTCCTGTTTAGGCCACAGGTATAGATACAGCTGAACTGTAAGAAAACTACTGGTGCAGGATGGCAGAACCATGGAAATGTATAGATGGCTCCTAGAAACTTACCTTGTCCCAAAAGAAGATCTGCATTCAGGAAATTGCCTGAAGTGTAGCAATTGGGAAAAGTTGTGTATATTCTGCTATCCCCTCTGGTTGTATTTTAGCTATGCTGTTTATGTTCTCCCTTCGTCCCAGCACATCCTAAAGGGAGCAGAAGGTTTCGTATCAAGCCAGGCTGTTAACGAGTGTAAACCTGGACACTTAAGACTATCGTGAGGCTTAGCCTGTTTGGGATGAGCGTAAAGGGAGATCTATGTTCTCTGCTCAGCGTGAAGGAGTCAGGTTCATGCCACCCACTCATTCTTTGTCTGGGCTTACAGGCAGAACTAACCCCTGCTGCCCACCGGGAAGTCAACATGTACTGATCAGCACTGCAGCATCACCCACGGAACAACGCAACAACCACCACCGCACATGGAGCAAATAAGGCCAGTGACAGTTACAACGAGACTTCTGTGTAACTGACGGTGTAACAGCTACTAGAGAACAGAGGTAACTGCAGCATCAGCCACACCTTGCAAATTATCTTCCCAGCCTGCATTTGGTGACCTTGAGATACTCCCCTTCCTGCTTCTGTGGAGAATAAAGGGGTTAGCACAGAGCTCTCGGACAGACATAACTGCTGCTGTCCTTCTGCCCGCCCCGCTTGCCCTCACTCCTTACCTCCACTGCCTCAGGCAAACCCACTGCAAACAACGCTTTCCTTTCCTGATAGTTGGTGACAGAAAACTCTCCCACCCGTCACAGTCACAGCCTTGTCAGCTTTCCACAGCTAGAGTGTGAGAGAGACCCTCACAGCTCCGTAACGATGTCCTCAACCCAATGCCAAGAAAAAGCTGCACCACACATTGCTACTGCCAGAGGCCACTTTCACGCGTTTTCTGAAATCCAAGGTAACCTGCCATTCAAGCCACTGCAGTTTAACAGTGATTGCAGCTCTCTCGAGAGGTCAGGTTTGGGGCTTGCTCTGTACTTTAAAGTCAGGAGTGGCTGGAGGTAGTAGCCACATTAAAAGGACCTTTGTAATCACATAAGACATTGAAAAAAAACTGATTTGCCTCTTTTGTCCCCAGGAAGGTGCAGACTCTCAGCCAGGAGTGAACAACAGGCCTTTCTTCAGTCAAACATCCAGGACTCCTGCTAGTCTGAGGTTTACTGTGACAGTCTGATTCTACCTGCCAGTGCTCATCTTATGAAACTGTTTCTAAGGGGATTCCCTGAACCTTGTTCTCTGTGAACTCACGCTACGTCACCTGAAAAACATTCAACAATGCCATTAATATTTTCCCGGAGAGAAAAAGCATCTTTTCAGGATGCTGCCACCACAGCTCATCGCACTGGACAGTTTCAGGGGCTGTTCAGCCACTGCTAAAGCACGGAAGAGAGCTGCTCCAAGGCTGAACACTGAACAGGATTGACATTGCCTTATGCCAGCACAAGCAGTAGAGCCAGACTGCAATGAGAAACAGTTCAGTGTGAAAATCCATAGGACTCCATCAACTTTGGCTCTGAACAGCCTGCTTGTTGAAAGCAGGACTAGCATTGCACATTCACATAGCTCCATCATATCAAAACCAGACCACCCTATGGCTGTGTGGTACTGCTGAAATGCTGCTGGTTCTGAGCAGTGGTAAACCCAGCTGGAAATCAGTAATCTGGACAGCCACTTTCCGTGGCAGAAATGTCTGAAAATATTAGGGTTAACATTCGCTCACCCTAGAATTGCCAAGGGTTTTTTATTGTTTATTTGTTAGTAATCTAAGAGTTGGCATCCTTTCCCAAAGACAACAGGGAGAAAGATTCCTAAAAGCACTCAGCACTAACAGAGCTCTGTCCTCCTGAAATCACAGAACCTTTCAACAACAATTTCCTTCGGTGGTGATTTAGGTTCATACGGAGCTCTTTTAAAAATACCAGCATGACAGAGTTAATATTCAATTCACCACCTTCTGAGGGCAGTCCCTAGTTCTGCGAAGCCTGTCTGACACCTGAATCTGTCCCTGAACAGTTAGTTTTTCTGTAAGTAGCCTCAGCATGCAGCCATATGTGCCACTAGCTTCTAATGCAGTGATGATGCTTCACATGATCCACAGCTGAGGCGAGAGGCGTAGCATTTGTAGAAATACTTCCTACTTTAGCGTGGCTTTAGCAGCTATCCGTTCGCTAGCAAATGGATTAGCGATATTCATAAGGAAAGGTTTTTCATGGCAGGAAAAACTCAGACCCCAGTGTAACTCTTAGGGCTAATGCAAGTCCGTACTTGTATGTCAAGTTGAAGTGGTCCCACTTCAAGTGCCCTGGTGTGATCGTGTATCGTTTTCTCCGTGCTGGAGGCCGAGGTGGGAAAGCTGGACCGTGCAAAGCAGAGGCACTCGCTCCATGAAGACCAGGTGATGTAGCATCTTCCTTAAAAGACAAAACAGGAGGTTGAAAAGATGGGAGAGACTGCAGGATTGAACAGTGTAAAAGGAAAACTATCAGGTATGGGACATTTGGAGGCTGGGGAGCACAACCGGTACTCCTTTATGGGTGTCTAGGGGACAAGACTAGTGCATCAGCTGGTCAGTGCTTTGCAAAGTATGCCTGCTCCGAGTGTGCTGAACAAAACCAAGACAGAGCAAAAGAGGGGCTACGCTATGAGGAGTTCTTGGAGCATGTCTTAGATCAGACATGCAAGGAAAGGAAGGGAGCAGCACTCCTCAACACGGGATCACAGAGGATCAGTGCTGTAGGCTCCCTTGAGCTGCTGCATAATTCCAGAATAGGGCACTGCCGCCACTCCGCTCTCCTCTCGGAGTGCAGCACAGATGGAGCAGAAATGAGGCCTCAGTAGGCTTCTGGCCACGGTGAGTCTGCAGCTCTTCCTGGAAAGTTTTCATTTCCTTTTCACTTTGCTATTGCTCTCCAGCCTCACCACAGAAGAAATGAAATACCGGACAAATGAGTAAAACAGGCAACCCTTTGTGCAGAGAGCTCTTTATAAAGCTGCATTGTGGATCTGAAATGCCTTCAAAGTAAATAGGAGCACTGGAAACCCTGGAGTGCATTTAAAGCCATCATACAGTAAAAGACATCAAATTTCGTGACAGGTCTGACTCAAACTATAAAAGCCTTTTAGTCCTGAGTAGTGGAGGTAAAAGAGTGGGATCCAACATGGTTCTCTGGAAGTCCACCCACTCTGCCTCCCTTTTTCAGGACTAAGACGCTGAAAATCTCTTGGTCATCTTTGCTGCAGAGGCCCCAAGACACTAAGCGATATGTATAGTGGCAACGTTACAAAAGCTGCACCAGTACGAGTTTGTTCAGCCTCACAGCACATTCTACAGGAGGCAAGAGCTGTCTTCATTTTACTCACGGAAGAGCTGAGGCTCTGAGAATCAACATAGCATATCCCTGGTCTCACAGCAAACAAATGGCAAGAAAAGACAAGAAGCTCGAAGCAACAGCTGCCAGATACTGCCCAAATCACTAGCATCTCTCCATGACTGGTAAAAGGCTGAGGGACTCTATCCTAACAGGAAACCAGCCTCTTTCGCTCATGTCTGAGCCAGGCTAGCTTCTATCTTGTTCCGATCTCAGTATCTTTCTTTCCTAGAAGGACGGTCTTTCTTCCAGCTCAGCTATGGGTCTGACTCACAATTTGAAATCAGCAATGTCTTTGAACGTAAGGAATGCAAGGGCCATAGAACGTCACCTATGAGACAGCGATGTTAACTGATACCTTGCCTTCTAAGCTGCAAGCTTTTGGCAGGGTATTTGATCACATTCCTGGGAGCCTTCAGATGCCAGTTTGCTCTTGAAAGAACACACAGGATCACGTTTCCCTTTTAACCTTTGTCACTTTGTTTGCTGTATTAAGGGATCTGGCTGAGGAACTCATACTTTTTGGTTTGCTCAGCTCAAGGCCTAGCCCCTTCTTCACCAAGGCATGTGTGATGTGAGTACACTGGCTGTTGTCCCTCTCCCTTCACCTCCAGTGGCTTTTACCTCTGATTCTACTCTGAGAATGCCATTTTCCCTTGATACGAACGGAAAATTTTGCATCCTTTTGAGCTGCACAGACAAGGTGGAGGATCAGCTAGCCTGTGTATCAATGATCTGTTGGAGCTGTAAGAGAAACCTGGAGAAGATTAGCTCATAATTACAGGATAATAAGATATTTTCCCTTTTTTTGCAGTTCTTTCAAGTAGGGTAGAATTAGGCAAATCCTTTCTGCCTTTGTTGTTTTCTCTACGATCCCTTGCCAGTATTGGGGCTGATTACACATTCATTCTGGCATCAGTCAGGAATAGCCCAGGATTGCTAGTACTGTGAATTCTGTCAGTCTGCGGGCTCTGACAGCTTATTATGGGATGAGGTAAGGTATTAACGCTCTTCAGTAGCTGTCTGTCTTTGCGATATGATGCTCCTGCTCCTTAGCAAAGCCAGCAGAACAGGCAGTGCATTTGCTTTCTAGCCTCTATAATTCACAGCCCAACTGGTGCCATTTCCAGTTGATGATAACACACTGAGCTGTAAGCTGCACAGGCTGAGTAATGGACACTGCCCATTCTGCCTCCTCTGCCACTGGGCTATTAAATTACACCAGCATAGGGTGAAATCTTGAGGCTCTTTCTTTAAACCCATTTGGGTATCAGCAGAGGAAAATTAGATAGTCAGAAACAGCCTGCTGGCTGCTGCTTCTACAAGGAAAACTCCTGCAGCCCCAAGGGAGAAAAATTACTGTCTTTTCTACGACCATCGAGCTTAAAACCCTAAGGCCATGAGTGCTGAACAAGCAAGGGGGAAAAGAAAAAAAAAAAAAAAAATCTGTGTCCCTAGTGAACTTATCCTCAAAATACAAAACAAAGTAAGGGTGACTCAGGCCCAAACAGCGATCACTGAAACCTGTATCTGACCCAGTCACTAGATCAAGAAAGGTGCAGAGGGTTGAGTTCTTTCGCCCAAACATTCGGCTCAGTCTCTGTTCTGCTCTAGTCTTTGTTCTACCTACCACTGGTGCAACAGGATGCTTTTAATTAAGAATGTGTTGCAAAGTGAATTGGGAAGGGTGGGGTACCACACATATGCTGTAACTCAGATGTAGGATTCTGACAGAAATGGAATGACCTAGTTAAAAATTTCATAGTATAATTTTGATCAAAGGATCTGTCTGGATGCCAAAGAACCAAGACTATGGGAATACTCAGAACTGGAGAAGATGTCAGCCGCTCCCAGGAGGAAACCCATTCGGCAGTGGGTTAAGGTCTCAAACATTCAAAAAGCTTGGGAGGTGCTAGAAGGAGAGGTGCTTCAACTCTCTCTCTCAACAACTGCAATAGACACCAACGTGTATAAAGGCAGACACTGGTCAACATCCCTGCTCTGCGTTATTTGCCCTGTGCAGTCAGACCTCCATTAATTTACTTCACTGAGTTGTAATGAATGTAATTCATTCCCCTCTCTCTCTCCTAGTCATGCAGTTCCCCTTTCATAAACTAAACAGTAACATAACTCTGCGGCTTAGCATCAATTCATAAGAGCCCTGAGCATGTGATGCAAACAAGGGGTGCTATTGCCTGGATCTTCATGAACACAAACAGCAGGAGAGGATGTAAGCACTTAGAGAAGATTTTTTTTTTTTTTTAAATAAAATTAAAAGCTAAAATTAAGCTAAAAGCAAAAATTAAGACCAGCTTCTGAGAGTGCCAGAGCCTTCCTACTGTTCCCTCTGACCAGTCTGTCCCAGCGTATCTTGCTAACGGACGGACCTTGAAAGAGAGTTAATATCAGCTAATAGTTTCTGTAGGTCCAGCATTAACTCCCAGTTTAGATCTGACACGCCACGAGCCCTGCCTCTGGAGTTCCTAGGAAAGGTCAGCTGCTATGGAAATCAGAATATATGCATGCTGCATCAGACTAGGCTGGGAAAGCAGAGGTACTCAGAAGAATAGGCAAAGCTCTGAGGGAAAACAACCCAAATCTTTTGTGCATTCACTGGTTGTCTGCAAGCTGCATACACATCTCTAATAATCTGATTCTACTTGGATGCATAATTAGCTTTTAGGATCCTTTGCAAAAAGGGACTCAAACAGCCATAAACAGATCTTGTTTCCTTAACAGTTACTTACATATTGTTTAGATTGCTTCCTGAATTTATCTGTCTTCTAAAAAGAATACACATGCACATATATTTGATGTCCCCGCTCCCCTTTCAAGCATTTGAGAATTAGATCCTTTCCCCTACCTGACTTTTCTGAACTGCAGCTCCAGCTGGATCTCCCACAATAGCCAGCAAAGCCACCACAGGGAATACACATAAAAATCCCACAATGGTTCTACAGCCATTGCTCTTTTTCTTGTCAACTGAGAGGAAGCTCTTCCTTCTGTCTGCAGAAAGTTGTTCTACTTGATCCATGTCGTTCTTTAATACTTTTTAGAGGGAGATGCGACAGATATTAAGACATTCTCTTCACAGAATGCATTGGTAATCCTTTTGCTCACAGTTGCATTTGGAGCATTTGTGAGTAGCCTTGCAGTTACTGCCAAAGTTGTGCAGAATCACTAGTTTCAAAAAGCCCTAAAAAAATAAAAAAATGTAGACTTTACATTAAGCCTCTTTCCAATGTGCCAAAGATTCTCTTAGCCTCTGCCAAGTGTATCATATTACTGCAGCTGAAAGTTGGGCTGGCGGAGGAAAAGCAGCAAAGTGAAACAAGCTGGGATGGACATGAACTCTTTTCTTTAACTGACTGTATAATCAGCAGAGGACAAATCTGCAGTTGTCAGCTTTATGTAATGAAAAAATTGGGGGAGGGGGCAGAAAAAGGGAATCCAGAAGCCAGCATCATGCCCTCGGAATGTTTCATTAGGGATGCTTAACGCTAGAAGAGCTGTCATTTGTCAGGGGCTGTCTTCAGGAGCAGAGTGAAAAATGAGATGCTGTGAGAGAGCAGGCAGGGCTTCTCTGCTTAGGAAATTCTGGTCAGGGAGTTTACAAACTCAGATAAAAGTAAACATCAACTCCCTCTTCCATGAAACCTGGCAAGTGACCTGCAAATTTCTTGTGTACTTGGGAGCTACCCAGTAAGGGGTTATCATGCTAGAAAGGCAAGTATTTTCAGAATCGTCCTGATTTTGGGTACCTCAGCTTGAGCACATCAGAAAGACCGACTTGGAGAAGTGGTCGGTTTGCCTTAAGCTGTTAGGTTCTTTAAGGCATCTCCAGGCTGCAGACATGAAGTCAACTCAGGACTTTTTAAAAAGCTTACTCAGAAATTCTCAGGTTTTCAGAAACAGCTGCACTTTTCTGTCTGGTCACTAAGCGCTGGATACTCAGCGCTCCTGAGGTGGGATGTCCTTAGCTAAACAGTTCTGACCAGGCAGAGGAAAAGGAACTGTGCAATCTCCTAGCTTCACAAGCAGATGGCAGGGAGGGGGTAGTTCTGTTGCCAGCCAGTATAAAACAATCCTAAGGGATATCCGAAGCATTTGAAAGGTTTCAGAAACTTCTTGAACTTTTAATAATAAAAAATGGTTTCATTTGAATTTTTTTTTTCCCTAGTTCATAATCAAGCCTGCAACGTTTTATAAGTTTTATGTATTTTCAGACTAAAGCTGGCCGGGAGCTTTTAAACAACTCAGAATAAATATGACCAATGAGTCTGTACAATTTCATGAAAATTTTCTATTTTAATTTTCACCAAGCTCCCCCCTGGAGAAAAAACATGCTTTCTGCAGAGAGTAGACAAAGCGCAGCAGTTGTTCAGATACCAGAAGGACAGAATACGGAGTAACGTGAAAGGAAGTTGTGGATAGAATTACAAAGGAAAGCTGGAACTAGGAGGACGAGAAAGAGCAAAGCAAGGGTACCGGGCTTGAGCTCCTGTGGACCAAAGCAGTCAGCTGCAGCAGTCAGAGATGTTGGCTCATCTCGGCTGTTAGCTGCAACTTTCTAGGGACAGTTACACCTCTTTCTCAGTAGCAGAGTTGGCAGAATGAAACATGCCTGTGCGTGAGCACTCTGAAAAAGTGCTTTGTTCGGAGCTCCAGAGAGCGGTGCAAATGCACCTCCATTTGTGGTTTAAGCTGTAGACCACAGTATGAAGTGAGAAACTGGTAACTTATCAGTATCTCAAGTCCCCTGAACAAATTTCTGTCGGAGTCTGTAGACGAGAACACATCTGCAGAAAGACCGATTGAGAAGGGAGTCTTGAAGTAAAAATCTGCCTTGGAATGGGGCTCAAAAACTTCAGCCAAGAGCTCTTCTCCAGTAAAGCAGTACTGGCTCAAAAGAAAAATACTGCTCGCAAACACAGTGCTGGAAGAACACTGAGTTTCAGTCGTGGAACTGCGTAACGGCGTTAAGCGCATCCACCTTTCATACGGCTAGTAAGAGTCAGCAGTGTTTGAGAAAGATTTTAATTTATGCACTGTTACATACGCCCTCTCCACTTGCCAGAGTATCTGAGCATCTCAGTCTCTCAGATCATTTAATCTCACATCAGCCTTGAAGGTAGGAAGGTAGTGCTATTATCTGCACCTTACAGGTTAAGACCATACTGTGCAGGAGAAAAGACTTGCCTGAGGTCAAGCATGGAATCTTGCAGAGCAGGAACCTGAAACCTTCCAAGCACCCAGTTAGTGCCTTACTGTTTCTGAAGATGGCTACATGAGCCTGAGTTTTAAAGCATAGATTGAGAACTCACACAACCACATAGCCTGAGGAAACGAGGAATTTCTTTTGTCCCAATGTAAAGAAAGTAAACACTTTTGTAAAATACATCTCGGCTCAGACCCCCCACAGCAAAAAAGTTAGTATCTAGAGCTTTAGTAAAAGTGCATTCTTAAGGACCTCGTTGTTTCCTAATACTTATTCATGCAGCTACTAAAGGTTAGAACAGCCAAGCCCTTTTCCATGAGTTACTGAAGTATTCTGAATGGGGAAAGAGACTATACTATATATTAGCCGTTTATGTTCTTGTGCCACATGTGGTGGGTGAATGGGAATCTTTAGCTGCAGAGATGATTCATGACCTCTGTGACATTTAGGATCCTGCTTCCCTGTCCAGGTAGCAAGCAGGTTATACCCTGATGGATCAGAAGTGAGAAAGCAGGGTTTCTTGGAAAGCACGTAGCTCGCTTTCCCCCCATATGCTGGGAATGCACTGTGCCCATCCACATAGAAATTCAGTGCCTGTGCATCCAACTTTACCAAACCGCTGGCTGCAGAATGCTTTCCAAACGTTTAAAATTTAAGCCAAATATTTGCTCAGAAACCAGCTCAGTAGTAAGGCCAAGACAAATCTCATTTATTATGGCAATGCAAGTCAGATGAGGAAAGCTCTTATGCTGAGGTATTCAGAATTTACAGATGCAACTTGTGGGGCTAAGGGAGACACATGAACTTAACGCTGTGCACACTAACAATGCTTCTGATAAAGTCACTGTGCATCCAGATTCTTTGGTGCACAAGCTCTGGCCAGAATCCTCAGTGCCGCTGCTGGTAAAAAGCAAAATTTCAGGTTTATACTTAGTTTGTTAATACTGTGGTTGTTAAATTTCAAGCACAGCTCTCTTCTGTAGATATTTTAAGTATTAGTAGGACCAGAGTGCACATCTGTTGCATGTTGACATTTCATCCCTGTTCCCTGCCCCGGGTTAAGAATATCATGGCTTTCCCAAGAGATACTTGTGCTTAAAGGACTCTCAGACGCAGCCATCAGTGGCCTCAAATCTACAGCACTTGTCAGAATTTAAGCCTCTTTCAGATGCTTCAGACAGCTCCCCAGACTCCCTTCTGGGAGCCAGGGTTGCTCTGTGCCAAGGGCAAGAAGTTAGTCAGAACTCTGAAGTTGTATCTGTCTTTTCTAATAGCTGAAAATACTCTCCATGCTTTATCAGGCAGCCTGAGCCCCTGAAAGGACTGCTCTTACACAAGTGCAGAGAACTGCTGCTGTGACTCTGGAGTTCTGCTGAATTTTAGAGGTCTCAGGTTCTCAAGTGCGGATATTTGGTTTGGACTACAGGCGAGAACTGTCATCCTGCCTATATTTGGACAGAAAAACATTCCTGGCTTTGGTTTCTGCACAGCGTCTAAAAGCAATGGAACACATTACACTTTGAGGGAATCCATGTGGTGTAATGGGGAATAGGAAAGGACGACAGAACTGACTTTGCTTTGTCTTCGTGCTGTTAGCAGCAGTGACCAGGACCTGGATATCATTTCTAGGGAGCTGGGATTTTCTAAGCAAACAGTCAGGGATGCATACCCTGAGACCTCTCCGTGCAATAAATGTCACGTGAAAAAGCAGGCTCTAAACAGCTGTCAGAAGGGAGTGAATGTTGCATAAAACCTACAATGGTCATCTAGAGACTATGGAGAACAAAGGATTGGATCATTTGCACAACACAATACATTTTCTTCGTTAAATCACCTCAGTCTTGCTTTGCTCTTTTCAATCTTAATTGCCGAAATGTTTAAAGTGGGGCTGCCGTATAAGGCACAACATATGGCTACATTCCCAAGGGCAAGTTTTAGTTCAAAAATAAATACTTTCTCACTTCCATGGATTATTCTTAGCATTTCTCTCCTCCCCTTTATTCAGCATTGTTAACATTAAATGTTACTTTCAGCACTATTTCTAGATGGTTCTCTCTGCTACATTTGCCACGTTTAAGAGGAAAGCTAGCCCTGGTGCAGCAGGCCAGGAAGCACACTGGCACCGCTTCATTCAAGTCCCCAAGATGACGCAAGAACAATATATTCCGACATACCCAGTCACGCTAAGAGGCACTACACAGAGAACAACCATTAGTGCTAGAACTGCAGATGTCCGGCTATCCAAAACTAATCCCACCTCTCATTAAACCTCTTATTTACTCATGGATTAAGTGCATATTATTCAGCATTGGAACAAACTGCTCCCGTTAGCTTCCCCTGTCGTGAGCTGGGAGTTCTACATGGAGGTGGGGAAGAGAGGGAAAGAAGAAGGACCTAACATCTGATCGTGTCTGATGGCTCAAGGCATGAGCATCAGCGTTTCATCTCTAGGGCACCAGTCCAAATCCAGGCCACAGGCAGGGGAGGGGGAGCGCACACAGCTGAATGTGATTTACCACATATTGGCTCCTTGGTGGCCCATGTGAAAAGAATTAGCAAATCCTCATATAGCTCTTATTTTAAAAAGCACTTACATATTTATCCCTTCATCTCACAACTTGGGGGGAAAAAAAAACAACCCAACATTCTTGCATGGTTCCTGTGGGAACGGCAGTTAAAACTTGTACTTTTTCAGTGGGTCATGGACTAAAAAGGATCGTATCTGCTGTAGCAGGGAGCAACATTCCCCCGGGAGGGGGAGAATAAGAATGTTCTTTAGTCCCCAGGCATTCTCCCACTTTCTATCATGCAGCCCCTCGTGATCAGCATCTGCTGATGTTCCTAGAAAAATCCATGGTCTGCTGAATAGCAAATGAGCTGAAAACAAGGGCTTGCTCCAGCTGGCAAAGAAAACGGAATATTTTGCTTAACTGTCAATTTGGAGCTGCAGCTCACAGAAGTGCCTGTACTGGCCTGACCTTGTGTTACCAAAGAGACATGGTCTTGACCCTAGCCAGCAGCTCAGCAGTCCAGTCGTGGCCACGTAGCAAGTAGAATTTCAGGAATGAAATGAGGGAGAAATTTTTATCAATATACAGATAATAAAGTGTGTCCATAACAGAGCAAGAATTGCTTCCCTGGGCGGGGATATTTTTGTTGTTGCTCTTTAGTGGGCTATATTAATAATCTGTAATTCATTTGTGGATGGACCAATCCTCCTGAAATCCTGGGAGCATCATAGACTGGTGGGAACACAATCAAAGGAGAGAGGGGTTCTTTTCCTGACTCTGCCTTTTGACAAGCTATCTCCCTCTCTCTACTCCCTCGGTCTCATGCTGCCTGTAAAACGTGGAGTTTTGGCCACATTTCCAAAGGAAGTGCTTTAGAAACCCTGTTTCCAAGTATGAGATGAGCTGCCGTCTTGTATTTAAAGTCTTACACCAGAAAAACTCAGCAAGATCTTTCCCTTTCAAAACCATTGCTGTACATGGCTGCAAGGTACAGAGCTGCATTTCAGGAGATGGCAGAAGCCCCAGTGAAAACAAGGAGCTCCCCAGCTCATTTGCGGAAGACCTGTCAGCCTCGTTTGTGGGAGACCAACTGGTTATAAACATCAAGCAGAAAGCTACTCGCTACCCACACTGATTAACTAATGACAATATTTGTCTTTCGTCTTTAAAGGAGCGTTTGCCTGCTGCTCTGACATCTCCTTGCCTCTCTTCAGCCCCTTGCTGTTCCTATAACCAGCAAGAATACAAACTGGTAGCAAAAGGAGAAAGGGGAGGAACATCTTCCCCCACCTTGCCCCCTCCTTCCCTCTCCCATAATCTCTAGCTAAATTTAATGCAGCTCCTAATCTCAGGCCAGGCTCTTGGCTCTTTTCCTGCTTACTACAGGTATCTTTTTCTTCTCATACTTCACATTCAAGCCTGAATGGGAGCAGAGAAACTATTTTGCAGGCTGAGAGTACAAACCAGATTACACATGAACTAGATGAACTAGCAAGTACGCAAAGCTCACCGTTTCACCCAGCGTGGCACTCGATCGGCCGCAAGCCACGCTCTCATCCTGGCCCTCCGTGTAAGCAGGCTTATCAGGAAAAGATAAAACAGCAGAACCTTCTTCACTTCTCCAAAGCCTGACTCCCATGGAGCTGAGCCTGTCACGGGGGGCAAAACTTGCCAAAAACATACCTGGCACATGTGGGCATCTGCTTGCCTTCTGTTATCTCTTGTTCCTGTGGCTCCACTGACATCTTGCTTCTTCTCTGTTGTGGTGCAGCAATTCCCTTCTTCTTACTAGGAAAATGAAAGGGTCAAAATGGTGCTTAACAGCTCAACTCTTGCTCCTCAAAAGCAATCACAGCAGGAAGAGGGAAATGAAAGAATATACTCCCAACCTGAATGCTATGGTTACAAACCGTTTCTGTAGTTCTTAAGCAGGTATATTATGCTGTGCAAAATTCCATCTCCAATTTGGCCATACAATGAATTTCAGACATGAAAACAAGATCAGGAGACCTTGAAATGGAACTTGCATTTTAAAAAAATCAAAACATAAAATTGAGGGGAGCTCTTCTTTCCCTACAAAATGTCTTTTCATTAGCCGGGGGCGGGGGGAGGAATCTCCATTTTCTGCAACAGCTGCACAGCTTGGAAGTCGAAGGCTGCAGTCTTCCTACAATTTTTTTCCTTTAGGAAGAATAATCACTTGGAAGCCTCTTTTCATTTAGTATCCAAAGACATTATTAAAAAAATGAAGCAGATGCTCCCTGTTGTTTTTCCCTGAATAAACTGACACCTTAGGCATAAGAGATGAGAGTAATACAACAGATACTGAACAGGTTGCCACCTCTGTCCCCTCTTCCCCAAGTGCCAGCACACATACACATTTAACACACACGATGAAGTACCAACCAGTTTCACCTTTAGTAAACTGCTTTTGGATTTGATGTAGAGGCTTATGAAAGAACTGTATTTCAAAAAATGCTCAGCATGGGGTTGGGGTAATACATAGTCTGGAAAATTATTCACTTGCACCAAATAGTGGTTAAAGCCATTATAAAGATGGCTCAGTCTTGTACTTTTTGAAAATAGCCTTTGCACAGTACTTTTCTGTTGTTGCCCTACCACAATACAGCAAACGCTTTAGGGAAACGTCTGGTTTATTCCAAAGGAATTCACACTAACATGAACTTCTAGGAAATGAGTATCTGCACCTCTGATTTTTACCAAAGCTGATTCAGAAATTCAGCTTTAGGTTATTTGGGTGTTAAATCTAACCCAACCAAATAATTTAGGGGTTAAATCTGATCCATTTTCATAGCTCAAAAAAATCCACTGAAACTGTAACAGCCTCAAGTGAGTATTTTGACAAAGATTATCTATAGGAGTCAGAGGTTGTGACATAAGACTTTCTCACACCACCAAGGGATTACGAAGAAGAAATAAATATTCCTGTAACTACCATATAGTCCACAAAGTTAAAAATTTCTTTAAAAGATTTGCCATCTCTTTGCTAATGGACAAAGATAGTAGAGGAACACAATATTGTTATTTGTTTTAGATATTGCTTGCAATATGTAACAAACAGTATGCTTGTGTATAATTGTGTCATTAAAGATATACACCACACACGCAAACACGTATATATACATACACACACCCAGGGCACACTAGCCCCACAGGTTGCCACTTCCACCAACAGTTATTTTACAAGATGGACTCAGTGGATAATATTCTTCAGTCAGACAGTTGGAAAACACAATACAGCTGGATCCATATTTCAGCTACTGTTTGTACATTCATTTTAATGGTCAGGAAAATATATATTTTATTTTATTAAGTTTTTCTGCAAAACAAAGAAACAAAAATGAAATCCCTTTTTCTCATGTCTTAATTATTACTATTTATTTTCTTTACACTTTGATTGGAGTATTTAACACCTGCCTTTGGCATTATGGATAGAAAGCTCAGGAGTCTCTGAACACATGGTTGTGCCAAAAAAAAAAAAAAAAAGGAAGAAGAGTGTCACTTAGAGGTTAGAAATATTTGTTGTAACAACATATTTTCTCCAATCAGTGTTCACTACTTTATCTCTAAGGCACACACTCTGTCTTTAGGATCTCATTACATCCAGATTTGCCTCTGTCAGTCCAAGTTCTTGTTGAGCCCGTAAGTACTAGTTCAGAGAGCATGCTGTCTTAGGACATTACCTCCCTACCACCGTCAGGCATCTGGGAGAACTGACGCCATGACTGATCTCTGGTACCTCCTCACGTGAAGTGCAAGCATATGCTTTGCCATTGCCTGCCAAGGTACGAGGTATATCCTCCTACAGCATCTCCTTTCAGAGCAGTGCAAGGCTGCAAATCTGACACAGCAGGGCACTAGACATGACGCAGTCACTGGAGTTGGATGCCGTTGAAAACATCTGCATATGGAAGTCTATTCGCCTCTGGTCTGAAAGTCTCTTCTGCCTTCAGTAGGCAGGTCAGTGTTCTTTACTTCAGGTCTTTCTGACGGATCAGCAGCACAGTGTGAGGGGGCTGCCTGCCCTCAAGCACCGCTCCTTGGCCTTATGACATTGTAAGTAGAGGGGACTCCCTCCACCTCCACCCAAATCACATCAGTTATTTGCTTCCCTCTCTTTCAGGATGGCTTTGCAGGTAGCCAAACACATCAGCCTGACTAGCGCTTCTCATCTAAAATGCAAACAAAAAGGAAGTAAAGGAGGGAGGTGGGAATGGGAAGGGAAGCAAGCATATCCTCAGACAAAGATCTGAATCCTCTCCCGGATAGCCTGCCGGCAGATTGGGCAGACAGTAAGGGCTGTGCTGCAGTCCGGGCAAGAGCCATGTCCACACTGGAAGACCAGTTTGATTTGGTCATCGATGCAAATAGGGCAGGTGATGCGCTCTTCCATCTGCCGGTAGCGGTTCTGCAGCTCCTCCATGAGCTTCCTCTGATCTGTGGATTCAGAGCTTGGGCTGCACTCTACCTCGGTGCTGTCTGCAGGGGTGGAGAGCAGGAAGAGAGTTAGTCACTAGTGTGCTCTGCCTCATGCAGTGTCTCTTTAATTAGACTCTGCCCCTCAAGAGTAGCAATTAGTTCAGACTAAACTCTCTTCACTGAGCCTTATCCAGGGATTCCTCAAATAAAAAGCCTGAGATGATGCTTTTTACAGACTGGCCCGTGTTGCTTTCTTCCATTTGGTTGCTCAGCTGGTGTGTGTGTTTTTGTTTGAGTTTGTTTGTTTGGGTTTTTTTAAAGGAAACAAAATGTTGTCTAAAATGTCCTGCCTTGGTGTTCTGGAGTATGCTGCTGCTACCTTCAAGTAAAAACGTTCAAAGCTGGTTGTGATGTTCTGCCATACTAGTCCAGGAATCCTTACAGTGCTATCAGTACTACGTTCTCTCAACCTCCTGTTCATATCTGGGATTCAAATTTCTGGTTAAGTCTTTCAGGACACACATGGTATAACAAGAAGAAACCATTAGACATCACTTACGTTGACTTTTGCATACATGAAGCTACACAAACAGAGTCATTTGGTCAACTCTATGAAATGAAAGAAGCCCAAATCTTGGACAACTGCCAGCTTAGGTAAATAGATTCCTCCTGGTTTCAGCTTAATACAGCCACTGTTCATCTTCTGCTCCTCAATCTTTAATTAGGTAGCTTTATGCTTCAGTATAGGTGTCCCTTTCCCCAACATTCTGGAATTAGTTGCACTTCAGTGGTGCAAGAAGTGATTTCAAATCCATAAAGGTGAAGCAAGTTTGGGGACGGGGAGCTTGCTAAAGGCAAACACTGAAGACATCACTGATAGGGAAGTCCTGCTGATATTCTCAAGAGACCTTGATGTTCCTCCTCCAGTGGAAATCTGCATGCAAATGTCTCATTTGGAGTTCTCATCACTATTTGGTTGCCAGTCTGTAGCAAAGACAAATGCTGCTGCCTACTGTCAGGTAAGCTTGCTATTTTTTGCATTATGGAGTTCCAAAGAGGATTTCTATCTTTGCCAGCTGTGTACGTCCAATGCCATGTGACAGATTCTTGGTTCCTCTATGCTTTTGTCCAGGCATCAAGTCACAAGACTATAGCCTGACTCCAACAAAGGAGTCCACAATGCTAAGCCATGAGCAGCAGGACATGGAATTCATTTTCATGTGCACTTGCCTCAAGAGTGATCTCTGCTAGAAAGACATCAACCCTCACAACCCGCTATGGAAAAAGCTTCAGTGGGCAACCTGCGTTAATTCTAAGGCACGTGCAAACCTGCTACTA
This sequence comes from Aptenodytes patagonicus, assembly GCF_965638725.1. NCBI lineage: Eukaryota > Metazoa > Chordata > Aves > Sphenisciformes > Spheniscidae > Aptenodytes > Aptenodytes patagonicus. The sequence continues at coordinate 7,196,625 of NC_134967.1, read as the reverse complement.
GCTTGCTGACATGTATAACATTGCCCATTCTGGACGCTGAGTAAAGCGGACAGAAGACAATCTGTTTAAAACTGGGCTAAAGAGCTTTATCAAAACAATCCAGCTCAATGATTCCTGGATAGCTGGCTAATGCCAGCCCTGCACAGGCACTGTAATTTCAGCCAAGGGAGAAGCAAGGCTTTCACAAGACGTAATTCTTCCTTTCTCGCAAATTTTCACTGTTAAATCACTGCCTGTGAAAATGGTTAGACTGGCACATGGAGAACCTGATATTTGCTTTCAATACAGAAAATAAGCCAGGCACAGGACAAGCTTCCTCAAATGTCCTGTCTATGCAGCTTGAGCTTGGCCCATGACACCTGAGACAATCTTCCTTTTCCTCTCTAAACATGGTCAATGCAACAGGCACACACACCCCAAAAAAACCCCAACAAAAACAACAAAATCAACTCCCTTTCTTATGCTTACTTCATTGAAAATTATTGATGCTGCTCAAACTAATGCTGTGCAGGACCCTTCCCACAGCAGGGGAACAGTAGAACAGCAAACATACCTTGTTTCAGTTTTTTGGTTATCGTCACTTGACATTTGATGCACTTCTTCATTCTCCTGGAGCATTCTACCACGAATGATACAAGAAGAGATTACAGTTAAGCCCCAGTGATGCCAGAATCAAGAGGAAGACGACAGACTCAAGAACATCAGCTTTGAACAACCTGAGACCTCCCCGGATGATTAAGAGATTGTTTCTGCACGGAAATGAGGACACTACCTTCTTTTTGAGCTATGTCCTAGTCTCTTGGTTTAGTCTTTCCTACGCCAGTAGCAAATACAACACCTTTAAGTCCTCAATGCTCTGCGCTACTGGAACTGCTGCACTGTGGATCAAAACAGCCCTTTGCTCTGAGGGAAAAGGATGCAGCTCTGGCACACAGTCCTTACCAAATTCCCTGTGGTCAGACTGTGAGTGCCTTGCGAGATAACAAACTTGCTGACATGGTTGAGCAGGCTGCCATTAAAACAATCAAAATGCAAACCAGTAACATAAGCCAGAGAAGAGGGAAATCCTTCTCAGGAGGTTTTTGACAGATAAAGCACTGCCAGCTAGAACTGAAACATCTGGCTTTCCTTTGGAATTATCCAGGGCATCTATAAGCACAAGCAAAGCTGCCTGGGGTCACAATCAGCAGGTGATCAGAACAGCCTGTGCTTTTCACAGATAGCTTTGGACACGTTATCTAAGATGGTGGTGCTGAAATCATGCTGGGGTTGTTTCAGGACAGAAACAGCACAATAGCTTTGTGTCTAAACAGAGCTTGACTTACGAGAGTCCAGCTAGGGAAGCTATGTGGTGAAACAGGAGAGAAAAATTTTAAAAAAAGGAAAAAAACCAGAATGGACTTACCTTCACACACAATACTGTGCTGGCATGGAAAGAAATGGATGAGCAAGGCCAGCTCTGAGCAGACCAGGCACTCTGTAGGGACTGCCACACTCGAGACACTAAGGTTGGTCATTGTGTTGGGGGTGGTGTGCACACGGCGAAGGCTGCAGGTGATGGCTGAGCTGTCTGAAGAAACCTGCTGTTCCCTGCAATCATGAACATGTAATAAAATTTGAGCCACGTACTCCAGGTCCTCCTTCAGCAACCAGATAACGTATTGATCCCTGGCAAACATTCCACATGGAGACAGAGCAGCAGATGCTCAGGTAGCACAAACTTGTGAACCTTCCCTGCCCTAGTGGGATCAACTCAGCCTCTAGTAGCCGGGTTTCTGATTGGATCTATCTAAAAAGAAAGGGAAAGAGCAGGGATGACTAATATTTACACAAGCTGAAACTGCTCTTTTGGAGGGCAATAGTAAGGTTGACAGCACAATCATCTGCTGGGAGGAGTCAGCTTTTAGGAGCTATTTAAAAAGTGCAGCCCTAAGGATCTTCCGTATTTGCATGTTCCTGAAAAGCACCTGGTGCGGTTGTCTGTGAGTTTGCCTCATACATAATACAGGCTTGGATTCAGACTTCTGTCCTGGCATTATGAGCCCCAAATCCAAAGCCCTCAGCATCCAATCCATCCATTACTTTTCCTGCCAGCCGGTCACCTACTACCTAAACTGCAAGAATGATTAATGATTGAACAGAAGGGACAAGGATGGTCATTTACTGGCAAATGTCTTCCGTACTGCCAAGAAATCCCTGGGCCACTAGGAGTATTGCGAAGGGGTGCTTTTTGGTCTTTTGATACAAAGTCTGTAAGTTTCTGGGAGGAAACTGCTATCTAGCTTCCTAGCAAAGTGGCAGTAGCTTCATTATAAATGCATATAAACCCCAGATACTCTTCCTGTTCTAGACCTATTAATTTCAGTCAGACTAACCAAGCAGCTTAAGAAGGTATAGCTAACTGTCCTGTCCTGACAGCTCCTGTGTGCGATGCTGGGACACGCCATGGTGTACTTAGGCCTATGATCTAGCACGCAGCACTCGGTCTGCGGTGGCTGCCTTAACTCTGCAGACACACACCCAAATCCTCCAGTCAAACCTCAACACAAAGCTGAAACCAGTACACTGCTATGAGAAATGTCAGTCTGAAAGAACTGGCATTCTTTAAGCAAAAAAACTTAATCCAACATATACTGCACTGACAAAATTCCTACAGTAGATGTTTAAAGGGACACATTTCACCTGTTATTTACAGTGGACCAGAAGCATGGCCAATTACAGTGGCTGCTGCACGGTTCCTCCTCCAGCGGTAACATGACTGTGGGTCTGTGCCCTCAGATCAAACAGAACTCTGCTTTCATGTTTGCAAAGTCAAAATCCAAACAAATCTTTCTTAGAACCTGAGATAAAGCCATCTTTGACTTGCTACTCTCCCTTTGGCATTTTCTCAGCTATTTCTCTTATCAGTTGAAAACAAGCGTTTATCTAGCTCTGGAATAAATTCTGCGGATTCTGGTGCCCACTCTTTTGTTGCATTTCCTCTCTGTTTAGACTTTAAATATCTGTAACTGCAGAATCCAATGAAAGTAAAACAGAACCCAGAATTACTCTGCAAGAGAGAATTGGCTTCAGTGGCCAGTCTTCTCAGACTGCCTCAGGGCTCTCTGTAAGTCAAGAGGCCGAGTTTGCACTCAGCAGTATTAATCTGCTTTTCCCAACTCTTTCAAATGGCAGTATGCACCCTTAAATAACCCCTCCAGAAACACAGGCTCAGCAACCAGCTCCAGATGAAACAGGAGGTGCTCAGACTGATGCCCAAAGTGTTTCAAAGATGCTTCATCCCTCCTGGAACAACAGCTGCATGCAGTGACACCACAGTGCTGTGGGAGCACTCTGCATTTTGCAAGGAAGTATACTGCAGCTAGTTTCCAGGACATGGTTTACCTGAATTTCTGTGAGAAGTCTTTGACGATCTGGACAATCCTTCCATCTGTAATGAGGTCTAAAGGAGACTTTCCCCGATGGTTTGCATAATTAATATCTGCTCCTTCTTGTGCTAAGTAACATGCAATTGCAGTTCCAACATTCAGCTCTACATTTCCAAGAAAGCCAGAAGCCTGCAGCTAAAAGATGTTGAGAAACACTGTTAATAGAAAAAGTTTCTGTTATGTGGCTTTGATCTGTATCAAGTTCTAAACAAAATCTTAATCCTTTTACTTACAATTTGAAAGTGCAACTTAGCATTCTTTTTTGAAAACACAAAAAGATCCTTCAGCATGTAAATAGCAGATTCAAATCTTGCATTCCAGGAACAAGAATGCATAAGACTGGTCCTAACTGGTGCTAATCATTACTAATCATAGTAATAAGCATTCACTTCTTCAGGTAGTGAAAAGGAAGTACACTGAAGACACCACAGTACATACCAATTGATGAACAGCTGGTGTATGGTGCCCTAAGCAACAGCTATTTAAAAAGCCAAGTTTTTGTGTACATTATCCAAACTAATTTGAAGTCAACAAACGTTTTCCACTGACTTAAAAGACCAGGACATGTAGATCGGGGCAAGTAAAATTAGACGTGAAGACTGAGTCTAGAGCATCTAGATATAAAGTTACTGTAAATAGTATTGGGAATGACATGCACAGATCCCTCATGTTGCTTTAAGACTTTCTGTGTCCAGGACTAGCTATTGGCTGTCCCTAACACAAGCTAAGACCCAACAGCTAGCAAAGCTGTTATGCAGACTTTCACTGAGATGATAAAACCGACCCTTGCTGCTGACCCCTCTGCTCGAATTTGCAGGCAGAGAAATTCAGAAAAAAGAAGCAACTGCTGAGCTGGTGTGGGGTGTCTCTGTGGAATATCAGCAGCTCAACAAGCCTGAGGACCTGAGGCTGGAGCATCTTTGGCCATGCACTTGAGCCATCAACTCATGCTATCAACACTGGTAGCTTGGTAACGAGCAGAATGGAAGAAGAGCAATGCACTAGGCTTTTTCAAGCACCAACAGGTAGAAAGGAGGAATGGGTGGTTTGGCACGCAGCACACAGCCCTTCAGAATGTTGGTTTAATTTATTCTGATCATTTCAAATTACAATAAAAAAAAAAAACTATGCCAGATTTTCCAGTGTACTAAATTATCCCTACAATGGAATCATTCTCACTTCATCCATAAAGTATAACCGATGTTTGCGCTCTTGGTTTGCACTGCAAATCTGGTGTGTGCCCATGTTGATATTTACATGGATGGCAGAACACTTGGAAGGGCTAATTTAATATCTTTGCCAAAAAGCCAGACTAAGCTTCCAGTCCTTGGCATATCACGCACTGATTTCTAGATCAAAGGCCTTTCCTGAAAGGCCTTATATATCCATGAATACAGAGCAACATAGTGAAATCCAGTTCAGGCTTTGTGACAACGTAGCCTTTATCCTTCAGCCTGATACATCTCACCTCTCACGTTCTGCTCTGTATCTGCAGATAACTGGGGTGTTTGTGGTTAGCTATCCTCATATTTTCCATGCCATCAGACAGAAATGAATTGCTGTGGTTCTGGGGCATGAATTAAACCCAGGACTCTTGGCTCTGCAACTGGATTCATGACCTTTCCCATGTCAAGAAAGAAGCGCACAATGCTAATAAAAATATCAGGGGAGACAGTATGAATTGTTGTCTGACTATGTGAAGTTTCATGCTATAAATTCAAGCGTACCCTCAGAGGCCTCAGAGGATTTATTCTTGCTTTCCCACAAGCAAGGTTTGTTTCCACACTCCCCATCTGGACTGGCTTTACACAATTTCCTCGCCTTCCTTTGCCCCCTTAGATCCCACTACCTGCTGTCATTCTAACATCAAGCATTTTCCTGCCCTTGGTGCTGGAATTTCTCCTACTCCCAGCTCACCTTGGAAAGGAGGGACAACCCCATCTCCCCTTCACGCTTCTCCATCATGACAGACATTAGCTGCTGCCGTTCCAAGGCAATGTGCATGGCTGTGTCCCCGTCCTCATCTTCAGCATTGACATCACTGCCTTCGCTGACCAGCAGTTGCACCATCCCTACATGTCCCTGGATGACAGCCAGGTGCAGCGGTGTCTGGTTACGGTTGTTCTTGAGGTTGACATCACAGCGACCCTTGAAGAGAAGAATTGCATCAGTGAGTTGCTGCTGCTGAGTTTGGCTGAAGAAGAGTGCTGCAGCTGTGGTGCTTGTTGAGGCCCCAAGTCTCGAGTCCTTCTTCATCAGGACAGCAGTATAGAGATCTCCAAGAGAGCTACGTGATCCAGCCCTCTGTATGTTAGCCATATGGCCCACGCACCTCAAATATCAAGAAAGGGAGGATCGGAAGCCAAGTGCCCAACCGACACACAGATAACATTTTCCTGGTGATGACTTGGATATGACAACTCGTCACTTCCCTGACACAAAGAAGTCCTGGAACTACTCCAAGCAAACAGTCATGTACTAGCTCCTCTAAAGCAAAATTGGTTCCTTGCTGCCTGTTGCGCTTTGATTTCCCCTCTTCAAAGCAAAGAGGAGAAAAACCTGTTCAAATCTGAATCATTCTGCCCTTCTGCCAAACCTGCAGGGGAAGGCAGCAGCAAGGGTTAGAGACACGGAGTCTTTAAAGATATGGCTGTGCTAACGCAGCGATTAAGCCAGCAATAAAGCAATCATAGTACTAAGTAGTTAGCGTTCACAGACATCACTCCTCTACAGCACTCATTTGTAAATCCATTAAAGCCTTGTTGTAGTGGTTTGGATCCACTTGTAAAGATGGAGAAACTCAGGTAACAAACCACTGAGATGAAAAAACAAAACCCAGGAGTGCTGACATGCAGCTGCCACCTTCATTGCCACTATCACCTGAAAGCAGAGACAGAGGCTAGCTTTGACTCCACTAAAATCAACAGCAAAATGCCATTTAGATTGCCATCCTTCAGTTTGTCATTTTCATTGCTAAAGAATGCTGTTCACAGGGGCAGGTCTAGCACTTACTTAAGACTGAAGAAAGATAAATAACCTGGAGTAAACACGTCAAAATGTTTTGTTCTGTATTCAAATGAAATACATGCCTTCAGATATTCTTTCATGAAAATGAAGAGCGAGAAACCCGCCATGGAACAACCATTAGCTGGGGAGCTTCAGCGTACACCTGGAGTGAGAGAAACTGAGCTCTGACCTTACCTATGAGGTAGGGAAGGTTCTGAATACGGATCTACACACTCCTTAACAAGCAGGTTACCAGCTATTCTGAAGCCTTTTCCCTTCATATCCAACACTTCACTGGACATTTCCCAGCAAGCTCCAGTTCCAACCCACTTTGTTCTAGCCTGCAAGATACCCTTCTCCTCTACTGCCAAAGGAAAATACCCCCAGGAATGCCAACGCCTGTTCTTCAAAGTCTGGCAAACAATACCAGCTCTTCAAAGAGACAGAGACATTCTTGTGAGTCCCAGCATTAACTCAATAGTGCTTAGGAAATGTGGGAGGCTGGGAGTGGGACAGATGGGAGTTTTTGGTGGTGGTGGTTTTGTTTTGTTTCTTACCTCTTTGATGAGAATTTCTGCCACTTCTTTGTGATTATTGAGAGCAGCAAGGTGCAGGGCAGTGAAGCCATCTTCCTTTTTGGAGTCAACCAGCTGCCGAGCTCTTGCTAGAATCTTCTTTATGGCTCTAGGGTGTTGGAGGTTAACAGAGATGGAAGAGTTACTTTATCAGGAAGGAAAACAATGCAGAAGAGACAGGCCTGTCTCTTCTGCTCTGTAGTTATAAATGTTCGTGTTTTAATAGGCAGCACCATGAACTGGCACCTGTGATGCAGAGCACTCCCTCTATCTCACAGATTGAATTACAAGAGTAAAACAAAAGCCCTCGGTTATCATTTAATAAAGCAGGGTAAACTCACACTACTACGAAAATAATGAGCAGATTTACCCTTGGAAGAATTCCAGAGGCTCTCAGTTAGACATAGTCTTTTCAAGTACTGTTTACTACAGACCTTCTCCTGTCCTTCCATGTGTGAACCCAAACATCTCAGGAGACTATCCAGAAGCAGACAGATTTCCTAGCCAAGCTAGGGAGGTATGACAAAGATGGGATGGGGAAAGCAGGCAGCAGTTTCCCGTGAATGCATGAAGGATGGAAGGAGGGCAACAGCTATACCTAGCCAAATCTAAACCCATGAAATGTATAACCAACCATTTCCTTCCTAGCTATCTAGAACTACGTCTGCTACCGTCTTACTGTTAAGACAGCAAGCACGAGTTAACATCTGTAGAAGCAGTAAAAATGAAAAAAGGTCACTTACAGCTTGTTGCCTTTTAGAGCAGAATAGTGGAGCAGGTTGAAGCCTTGACAATTCTGGACAGTAAAGTCTATGTTGGGTACTTCAGTGAGAATCTCAATAACAACTTTGTAATCTGCAGTGATAGCATAATGCAGGGGGGTGTCTCCCTGGGAATCCTATACAAGGATACCAAAGCAGAATACAGGTTACCTACCTCAGTGTGTTAAATGAAACAGCTCACCCTGAGGGACAGTTCAAGACAAGAAGATACGTAGCGTCACCAAGTCACATCAACTCCAGGCCAAACATCCAAACATCACTGGCATCCATAGCGGTTTCATAGCCTTTGTGAAACCATTTCCCCAGGGCTTGAAACGAGCTGCTGAGTAGACAGGCGCTATAACATTCCTAACTAGCTTTGAGAGACTGACCCAGCACAGTCCAGTCCCACCATCATACGAGCACACCCTAAAAATGGGCTGGGTCCAATTCACCATCACGGATGGTTCCTAAATGCCAGTCTTAAAAAATCTCACCACTCCTTATTGCTGGAAACGGGAGTGTTTCGACAACACACATTAGCAGCAGGTCAGCTCTCACTGGAAGCCCAAGTCCAGCACAGCAGAAAGAGTGCTACTGGATTGAGCTGAGCAGACTCATGATGATGGAGGGGCAGACCCAAACCTGGAATTTCAGACTACTGAAGTTAGAGGAATACTTCCTCCGTGCAATGCACAGTAGTGCATTTTAAGAGAACGACCTTCAAATTCTACAAAGCAACAAATGATGTAAAACATAAAGAAGCACCTCCCTACCTGAAAAAAAAACAAACAAAAAAACCCCAACCCAACAGCCCCCTCCCCCCCCCAAATCCCACAAAACCCAAAACTTACTGGGAGGTTGACATCACAGTTGAGCTCACAGAGGGTCCGCACCACCTCTGTGAATCCTTGACTGACAGCGACATACAACGCTGTACACTTTGCATTGTTTAACAGGTCTGCACTGGCTCCTTTACCAATAAGCACACGGGCAACCTCAGCTTGGTTTCTGATTTAAAAGCAAGGAGTAAGACAGATTAGATTCAATCCTGTGGAGACAGTAAATTCTTCCTCCTTGCAAGGCTACAGAACTTCTCGGGTTTTGTATCCCCTTGACCTCATCCCACCTCCTCTTAGTATTAAAAAAACCCAAACGACACAATGAAACCTTCTTAATTTGTACTCTAGAATCTGCTCTCTCTTTGCTTTAAATCAACAGGAATCTCCCGTTCTTAATGATGAATTCTTCCCTGGTAACTGACAACACAACTCAACCTTTCATCTTGCTCTGGAAAACAGATGCACTTACAGAAACCAACCAACCAAACTAATCCCAACCAACCAAACCACCCCCCCCATCATCCTGAAAAAAATCTAATCACCAAAACCTCCTTATCACTAGTTCTGATCCCCCCAGAATTTCTAGCATAGAAACTGACCTAGCTGTGGAGGTTAAATCAGTGCATTAAGAAACGCGCCTGTGGCCCTGAAGCTCAAGGGCCAATTTCTAACATAAGGTAAAAGCCTCCATCAGGCACAGACTGCCCATTTATATCTAGCAATGTCCTTTTGCAGCCCTTTCGGTCTTGTATCAGAGATAGCAAGAAGAAAGATATCCTACCCAAAAGCTGCGTAATGCAGTGCTGTATCCCCCTCTTCGTCCCTTAGGTTGACAGTGGCGTGTGCCTGCAGCAAAATCTTCACAACATCCAGATGCCCCTGATAAGAGGCAATCTGCAGGGCAGTTCTGCCCTGGTTCTTTGCGTCGACCTACAGGAAGGGCAGAGACACAGCAAACAGCTTGATTAGGAAAGACCTTGCCTTGCGCTCAGGCCTTAGCTCTGTCCTAGAGCAGGCCTAGCAGGATGGAAGTCACTAGCTGCAGAACAGCTGCAGGCTGAGAAATGCTAATCAGAACCCGTGCCCTGTTGGCCTCGCTTTACGTACATCAACTACAAGCTGAGCTTGTCCCAGAATATTTCTAAAGGGGAAGGGGACAGCACATTTAGTCAAGAAGGGAGAAGCGAGTGAACAAGGCTGGAAGCCAGGGCTCTAATTGCAGCTCTGATGCCAAATCCCTCCATGCCTGCAAGCAGAATACTCCTTGACACCTCTGCCAACAATTCCTTTCCCAATAGAAAAATGTGCGAGGAGATCAAATTAGCTTTGCATAAGGCTTTAAAGATGCCAAGTGCCCATTGTTCTATGTTACTCCAGGGACTTTACTGGGCACAATGGCTGAAGGGTATATCACAGTGTTGAAGTGCTGCAATGAGATTTTTTGAGAATTAAAGGGACTGAAGAACAAAGAGAGGCTGTATGAAAGGCAAGAAAAAAAAAAATGAAAAGAAGCTACTGAAATCAGTGGGAGGCTAAGGAAAAGAGATGAAGGAGTTAGCAAAACCTCAGCAGACTGGCAAGGAGGACAAAGGTCTTTTTCCTGCAGTTGGTTCTATGCAGCAGTCAGGAGAGCAGGACAGGCAAGATTTCCCTTGATTCACTCAAAATGATGGGTGAGTCATTGAGGCAAGGAGGCATTAGAGGCCACTGTGTTATTCTTCCATTTACACAAGAAAGACAATGCTGATAAGCTGGAAAGGCCTTGGCAAGCAATTCCAACTTGCAATACTAAGTGAGGCTCAAATCCAGCCTCCTCTTGCTGTATATAACACTATAATAAAAATAACTAATTTATTAATATAAATATTAGAATAGAAATAGAAATCTAATAAAAATAACTAATAACATAATGGATTCCTGACTCTTGACACTTTCTCATCCGGGATAAATTCGACAATTGCAGGTATTTGTCTATTCCTCCCGTCTCCAGAGGCCCCATTAACTTTGTAAATAAAGAACTATAATAAATACCAGACAACTAACCACTAAATCAGGTTCACAGGGGTTCCTTCAGAATTGATCCTAGTTTTCCTGGTTCATGCATCCAGCTGCTCCTGGCAGCCATGCAGACATAGCCTCAACAAAACTTAGGTTTTGTTACCAGTAGTTTCCAAGGACACTGCTGAAATTCTTTGTTCTCTGGTTCTCCTTTTTTTAACCTGTTTATAAACCCTGTACCCCTCACTGAAGGGGCTTGAACCTTCCAACAGGCAGCTTGAAAGAGCAGTGCTTTGAGTAGCTGCGATCCTAAGTTTGGCACTCTGCAAGCACATAAATTGTTCAGCAACAAGTCAAGCCCAGTTCCCTGCCCCAGTCAGACATGAGATAAGACACTGCACAGACGTGCACAGCACCAGGATCTGGGCACCTTTTCTCTTTCCTGATTCCAACAACACCATTTCACAAGGTCATCTAAGGACAGACACATTCAGGCAGACACAACCCATGGCTTTCTTTTCAAACAGAGCCTAGATACTTGGACATCTTGCTACTGTTTTCATATAGATAAATACCTCTGCCCCTAAGTCTACAGATGCAGCGTCCATACAGGAAATCTGGGAAAAGCCAGCTTTGGAAACGTGCTGTAAGGACTTAACTCTAGTTCAGATTTAATGCCACAAACTGGAGCCATAAAATATGCACATTGAACATACAAATTTAATCCTAAATTGCAGCAAAATAATTTTCCAGCTGTTAGGAACAAATAATAGGTCTGAAAAATCTATTATTTTTCTCCCATCCTTTTCCCCACTTGACTACAAAATTTTATGACAGTATTTTAAAGAAGAGCAACAAAAAGTAACCATTCAGGACGTCTTCAAAACTTGCCTTGTCTGGGTACTTCTGAATGAGCTCCCGAACTTTAGCTGCGTTGTTGAGTGCTGCACAAATGACCAGGCAGCCTGCATGCTCTGACTCTGTCTTCTGGGACAGCAGTTTCTCCAATACAGTAATCAAAGTACCTGGTAGGAATGAGAAACAGCCACAGGTTAAGAAATATTCCCAAGAAGGGAATATTTCACAACAATAGCATTCACATGCTATTAAGCATGTGGATAGATGCGTACAGTTGGCATAGTACAGCTGTATAACCACAGCATGGGCCTGCTGTACCCCTAATACTTAGCTCACACAAAGAGCTTTACAAATTTATGGCTTACACAGAACTTTTGCTTTACAAGTCTGATGTTTTGAGACCCCAAAAAGACATGAGACCATGCTACAGATGAGCAACACAGAAAAATCACTACTAAAAGGCAAACAATCTGAAGAGGAATGCATGGTTTTGGAAAGGATGCTCTAGGGAAGAAATACAGGTCCTTTCAGATGGGCCCTCTAATTACAGACTTTTGAGTGCTTGAGAGGACAGAGGTGTTACAGTTCTCCAGACAGAGCAAAGTTAAAAAGCTTGGGCCTGTACGCAAGTTCTCTCTGAAGTCTAACTTGAGCAAACAGTTTAAGACCCATCTACACAGCAAAACAAAAAAACCCAGCAGATCTGTCCTCTCTCCCGCATGATCCCAACACCTAAAGGAAATAAGTGTGGTGAGACTACCAAAAAATTTTATGAGCAGATGTGCAAAACAGACAAAATCCCGTCTACACATCATGTGATCCCAGATTCAATTTCGGGGTGGACTGGGCAAAATAATCATTGATTTGACAACACTTCCACACAAGGACCTGGGAATATTCCACAAGCATTCAAGAATTAGTATCCTCCTAAAGGAAACGCAACAGGACGGAACAGGAAATTGAAACAGAACAAGGCAGAAGCAAATACTGAACCTAGGGCAGTGCTATGGTTAGCATTCCTGAGTCCTAAATTCTGTATTTTCCTGTTAAGGCCTGTTAAGCCTGTTTGCTTCCCCAGTAAGGCACAGCTTGGTTTTGGAGCTCTGTCCGGGGAAGAACAGGCAGCTGGAGCTTAACACTGTCCAAGGAGTGTTGCTGTTGTTACACCAGAGCAACCATTTCACAATCCCTGACAGATCAGACATCTCTGTTCTCACTGTCTCACTTTTTGATTCCTTTGCATTCTCCGTTGTCATGAGGTTTGCTTCCTCATCTCTCTGATAGGCTGTCAGGCAAGCTGGGTTAAACGTCCAGGACTGCCCTCCAACCGACACTCGCAAATCTCCATCCCCATAGACTTTGATCACTTTGCCGATGTGCCCCAGGGTCTGCAACGGAAAGAGAGAAATTATTTTTAAAAGGTAAGACGCAGTATGCTTTGCATCTCAGAACCAATGCAATGCTTCTAAGAGTGGTTTCGCAGGCGGCACTCCTGCTGTGTGAAAAGAAGCACTGAACAGTGACACATTCGCAGACAGCTCCCACTTCAAGGACACCAGAGGGTTCTCAGCAGTTTCTCCGTTACTGGTTTTACATAAGAAGGGTTTCCCAGACACATTACAAATGTCTGGAGAGGAAGGTGGTGAAACAACAAAACATGGTCTGAAGAACCCTGAGAGAACGGATAAAATTGGGACTAGGAAAGGTTTCCTCTGTGCATTTAATTGCTCCTGGAGGACACTTGTATTCTGCTCTGATCAGACCATTTTTCCACTTGGACACTTTCCTGCCTCGTTCCAGAGAATTAGGGAGGGCGTAAGAGGACTTGTTTACTTTGGTTAGTGAAACCTCTTATCTGACTTACTGGTAGCCAAATCCTTTGTCAGATTCCCCATGTCTCCATTTGCTTTGGGTGCTGCAATAGGATTGTATTACCGATAGCCAATAGCACTAGGCAACATTTATTTTGCAAGGCCTCAGCAGTCCCGGAAAGGTCTGTGCACTCACTGACCAGCAGGAATACTGGAGGGCAATGCAAGCCCAGTCGCTATTACTAATTGCTTGGGAAAACTCAGGAGGTTACTGGACTGTCCTGGAACTGGCGCGCACTCACAGGTGCCATTTCATCTGTCCACTCCCCATGACCAGGTTGGAATCGCTTCACTGTTTCCATATCATCTATCACTCGGACAACATCACCAACCCAAAAGGTGTTGAGCTACAAGAAAAAGAAAGTCATAAGCTTTTGGGGGACGAAGCCAGGGGAAAAAAAAAAAGCGATCAGCCCCTCCACCCCACCCCCACAAAACCCAACCAAACAAGAAGCCCATTGACTCAAAAAACAAGGCGTTACAAAACATAAGTACGACTACCAAGAAATCTGTAATCACTGCACTGCAAATTAAACATAGTCCAAGGGCTGGGGTATTTCTGTTTTAAGCCAAGTGCACATTTAAGTAGGGAAATAATTCGGGACCCAACATTTTTCTTCTTTTCTTTCTTCTTCAAAGCATCTATAATTAATACCAGTATAAAGTACATATGGAACTTTCCTTGGTCCACCTCCTCACTATACCTGACTTGGCACTGGAGATTTTAATTCACTTTAATAAGGAAGTTAAATCTGTTTGTTATTTAAAACAGAAAAGGGAAACTAGATTTTATCTGTACTGGTAATTTGCCAGATGCTCCCTCTGCTCACTGAGCTAAGATGGGAGCACTGTCAAAACACACTTTTCAAAGTAGACTAATTCTGCACAAAACAGTCTGACGCTGCATTTTCCATTGGTATTGGAGTTTTTAGCATTGTGACCTTGTTCAGGTCTTTCAGAATTTTGTAGTCTTCCAGCAGCTCCTTCTACATCTATTAGCCCTGTTTCTAATCATCCACGTTTCAAGTCCTCAAACCTCTGGGGAAGGCCAGAGCTATGAGCTTCAGAAATACAGACACAAAATTAGAAGAGCTGGATTACAGACTCAGGTCATCCAGAAGAATTGGAGACAAGCGAGACAAAAAAAGATGCAAAAAGGAGAATAATATGAAGACACAAGAACAAGAAAGAAAACAAAATCAAATGGAAATGATGTGGAAGAAGGTTCATCACAGATGAAAGGCAGCTGCAGAAGGATGAGGTACTGTAGGTCTACTGTTACCACTCTTATCAAAGAAGCTGAAATTAAGAAATGGAATTTACCTTAAGAACTTACAACATTTGAAATGCAAATGTTCACAAAACTGGACAGCCTAGTAGCCCAATTCCCACTGTCTGCAACCATGTCTTAGCTCCAATGGCTTGCAGGAAATTCTGCCTAGAACTACTGCTTTTAGAATAGCAGTATATTTCTTTGGCACTTGCTTGAGACACATTGTGTCCTGACACAGCAGGCTAAATTGACAGCTATTCCCTGCAGCGTTGCTAGTTCTGGCCAAGCTCACCTATCAGCACCTACCTTAGTCAGAGCTCCAGGATGGAAAGTCCAGCGGGTTTCACTGTTGAACTGCACCCTCACGTCCCCTCTGTCCGTGATTCTGTGCACAGTCCCTGTCTGGCCAATGAACTTTTGATAGAGGGAAAAAAAAAAGTAGGGGAAACCCCCTAAATAAATCACATTGCTTAATAGTGAGGAAAGCAGGCATCCAAGGCATAGATGGCTAAATTACCCACCATTTCCAATTCACAGACTAACAGTGCTCCCAAACCTGCTTTAAATGAGATGCAGTCATTGTTTGTCTGCAAAAGGAGGGAAACGCTGCTTAAGAAGCTCCTCTAAAGTAGCAGCATATTGGGGGAGGAGGGTGATAGGAGTATAAAGTGTGAAAATCCTTGAAAATGCAGTACAAATTGTCCTCCTCTTTCCAAATGACGAAGGTGGGCAGAGATTACAACAGTGTTCTGCAGTATAATACCAGCAAGGCATGCTCTGAGAGAAAAAACAAGGGGGCATGTTAGAGGAGCCTACAGAAAACAAAGTATAGTTCTGTAGTGCAGTATTCTATATCTGTTGATTCTGGCAGGTCCTGAGCAGCTGATAGTTTTGAAGACGACAAAAAGCACCAATTTCTGAGATGAGAGGAAGTTACTGTTTCTGTTTAATATCCCTCTCTACACCTGCATTCACCAACAGCAGGAATTCCAAAGTGCAGAGCCTTAACAACCTAGCAGACTATGTTAGCTACACAGCAACATTCAAAAACTATAGCTTTGGGGACGAAGGCCTTAGCTGGAATAAAAAATTCATGGCCCCACTGACAGCCTTCTTCAAGTTCATGCCAGAAGACGGTAAGTCCCTGCCTGCCAGGCTAAAAAAAAAGAGACCGATGATCAGTTAATAGATTTCCACATTGAAACTGAAATGACATAGTTTGTCTTGACATTTTAAAGTCTGATTTCAAAAAGACCGCTCACCTACAGGGCAGGTTGGGCTAGGATACATATATAATGTATCTTTTTAATTTTATAGCGCTGCTTTATATACCAAGGCTTCAGACAGCTGTCTCAGAATCAGACCTGCAGGTTATTCAGTTTACTGACTCAAGTGTAGCAGACATTAGGGTCATTTGTGGCTATACACTTCCCTCCCTCTCCAAAACGCCACTTTTATACAAGTTACTAATACAGGCTCAGAGACAGGTCTTATTACTGCAATGGCGAGTATCAAAATGTGATTTTGTCTTGCAGTAAATCTACTGCGCAACAGCAGTAATGCCTTCTTCAATATGTGAAGGTAATTTAATCTATTTTGGGCAATATCTGTAGACTATTAAAAGCCAAGAAAGTTGACTTAAGGAGAAACAAAAAGCACAGACTTTTTAATTTAAATGACAAATTTATTCATTTAGCTGTTATCATTTCGTCTGAATGTAAGCCCACACTAAATGTTCACAACCCCCTGGAGACTTACTTCCACCGTGGCCCCCTGAGACGCTATACTACAGTAACAGGTGTCATTTCTATCTTTACTTCCTCTACTATCTGAGTTTTTTTTAGACAACAGGTGACAGCAGACTGATAGCTCTTCAAACTAAAGACAACAGGCTAAGCTCCAAGAACATCATATGGGCCGAGAAATTTTAGCCCTGGCCAGGGATAGAGCCCACTGTTGACAAAACACATAACTTTCATTAGTAGTAATGCACAGTACAAAAGAAGCCAAACAGGGAATGGATCCAGAACTCCAAGGAAAAGATCCAGGGCTCATTTAAAAACAAACAAACCAGCCATTAGTTTTTTGCGCTGGCTTCCAAGACTTTTGAGCAACTCTTTTGACCCATCGTAGAGTCTTAGAAATTATGCAGGGCTCCACAAGGCAATTCTCATACAACACAGATTTATCTGAGCCTAAAATAAATCTGACTCCAGTGTCCTATCATTAAAGAATTTGTATTTGTGATTCAGTCAACACAATATAAATATAGAAGGATAACATGTTACACAGGACGTTCTGCTAACTTCCTAGCCAGTGCCTACTTATGTAGTCTGAGATAGTGACTGATACGTTACCGAGAGAATAGGAGCAAGCAGAAGCATACCTCAGCCATTTTAGGATTCCAGCCACCGTGGCCCTCCTGCATCTCCCGCAAGATGTCAATGTCCAGCAGGCATTTCACTTTGTCCCCGTGCTGGAACGGATGCCTGTCCGTGCTTTCTTTCCTCTGCAGTTCAGCTGGTTTTCCTAAAGAGAAGAATGACACCACCCACATACATGAAGGATCCAATAACATGCTTTGTGTCTCATTTGGCTTTGTAACAAGGGTTGCAAATTAACATGGGCTTAACTGGGGCAGAACGGTGTAAAACCCTTTTTCCATTGTGGAGTATGCCCTACACACTCTATGGGGCAGCACTATGTAGAGAGATCAAGAGGATTTAGCTCTAACTGGATATTGATATGGGTTAAACATGAGGTAGTTCTAACAAGACACAATTTTGTCCCTTCCCAGAGAGGGGAATGCCTTTGAATGATGCCTCTCATCTCATGTCAGACATCAGTTGCTGTTCTTAGCAATTCAGTCACCCACAACTGTTGTTCAGCAGACACACCTACACAGTACTCAAAATAAATTCTCTTCCATAGGCAGCCACATAGCTTGCTTTGTGGAGTGCTTTACTCTCCTAGCCTTCCTGTGCAGCGAGAGGCCGTACCCCTGGAAATAAGCTCCCCATCCAACCCTTCCTTTCCCTCATGCTCTTGCCAAGCTGCTCAGGGAGAGAAAAGAATGAGAAAGACCTGATTCTGCTGCTGCAAACTCAAGAACAGACCTCTGTTTTCCTTCAGGGGAGCAAAAGATGGCCCCTGCACCTCATTAAAAAAATATACAACTAAATTACCCCTAAATGCTGCATGTCCAAAAACACAAGTAGTTTATTTGGTTTCATCAGAGTTAAGAGGAAAGGTGGATTGCAGTAAGCTGCCAATATAGACATCACCTTTTTCCATGACTTTTTCTAATCTCCCTGCTGGGCAAGTATTTGGCAGCTCCATTCTCAGAAATCTCCCTTTTGTCACAATCCCCTTCAACATACTTTTTGGTCCACCAGAACAATAATATTTGCTCCTCTAAAAGCACAGTGAACACCAGCCGGACCACTGCTTGCCTGAAGAATGAAAAACTTTGGATTAACAAAACTGACACTGGGTTGAATTCTCTGCTGACAGATGCAGGCACTCCCAAGGGAGCAGCAAGAAGTTGCCTTGGCAGAAGATCCCTCCTTGGGATACAGCTGCGGGCATCTGGTGGTCTTACACAATCTTACCACTGAAAGGCCAAACTACTTTACTAACCACTCTGAAATAAAGCAATACGTGCACACAAAACCACTTTTTTAAAATGGTACACATTATGTGGGAACTTTATAAAACCACCTACTGATTTTCTGTCTTCCAAGCAAAATGGCTTTAGCATCAGGAAATGGCAGCATGAATCAGAATTTCTCAACAGAAGACTTGTCTCTACACACCTAATTTTGGGAGATGCTCTTTGTAGTAAAAGCCACCAGATGCCTCCACAGTACATTTCAGGTCCACTTTTCCCTTGTGCCCAACTCTGTAGACATTCGTGGTACCATCAGACCAGGTGACGCTGGCCACACTGCGTCCGGTCTCTACATCCCAGCCACGAATATCAACCACACGTCCAGTTTTACCTTCACCACCTGATGGAAAAAGAGGGGAGAAAAGTGTCCAGCTTACATTTTCACTGAGACCAATATACAGAAACTCACCTGGGATGTTTACTGAGATATAATTTAATGACATTTTTATCTTAACTAAGTAAAAAAACAAGGAAAAAACTTGTCATTTCTCCAACTATTCACCACAGAGGAGTAAGCACAGAGCCAAAAGTCAATAGCTGGGGGCAGGTGAAATTCTGACAGAGAGGTTGCTGCCAGAAGGGATTTCTGTGGGGTCCTATCATAGTCCAGCTCTACCTGTTGAACAGAAAGCACACAGGTCTGCTTCACTGACAGCATACTGCTGCCTGAAGCAGTGCCCTCCAGTCAAGTGTTCTTCATATACACAAAAGAAGGAAATTGCACCAAAAAAAAAAAAAAAAAATTATTCGGCAGCTCATACAAATTCCTCACAGCTTGCATGATTCACCTTGATCTGCAGAAGGCGCAAGAGATCACAGTCACCTTTTTAATTAGGGAAATTAAACCATGAGACAGCTCAGTTTGACCAACTAGGAGAGAATCTCTACATTAAACTCACTGAAAGCCAAACAGCCATTTACTTTGGAATACAAATATGGAAAAGCTGAATTCTGTGTAGAAGCCGTTCCTCCTGGTGTACGGAAATACTGCCTAGCTAGGCAACGCACAGTGTCATGGCACCACACTGTGGCAAGATAAAAACACAGCAGCATTGTAAAATCCACCCAAGACCTTTAATCTCTCCCCAACACCGGCCAGGTGGAGGAACATCAAGTAAAGTTTGTTTTGGTACTTCTCTTCACCTGCCCAAGCAAGGAGGAGTACTACTGAAACAATCCAGAACAGGAGGATATATTTGTGCGAAGGTAAATCTGGCTGGGCACATGGGACATACTCTCACGCAAGAGACAACAGTCTATCAACATCAAACCTAGTGACAGGCAGTCAGAATTTGCAGATTCCCTACCTCACTCTGCTGCCAAGTCCCTGTGTGAACCTCAGCAAGTCCCAGCACTGGTCTAGTGCTTTCCCAAACGAGGACAGCAACGTCTGTCTGTCTCACCGGGTGCACACTGAGCTTCTAATTGCCTGCAAAGTCTTGGAATTTAACAGCTTAAAGGAGTTAACTTCCTCATCAAACTGCATATCTATCTAAAAAGCATAATACAGACAAACCAGCGGGCTTTCTTGTCAGTTCTATCAATGACAAGAACACACTTTTAGAGGACTGATCTGAGAATCAGAAAGTCCCAATACCTCTTGATTTTTACTAGAAGAAAAATATTTTTTAAATCCTATCTGCCTGTAAGATCTCTCCCTAGAAATGGCAGGTGGATCCCAGTTCTGCACACAATTCACACTGCAGCCAGTTACCAGATCAGCACTCCAGATATCCACCCACATGAATATTATCCACAAAAATACAATTTAAGTTACCAAAAGCTATTCTGTGATATAACCTGCACAGCTATGCCTAAAAAAGCCTTCCAGGTTAGAATCCAGATCCTAGCAATAGGGCAGCTAACAGTAATTTTCATCTTCCTTTCTGTAGATAACCATAAACAACTGTCCAGTCCAAAATTAATCAGGATGACAGCTCTTAGAAATGAAGGTTACATCCAATATGCAGTTACTGACCACAGGAAAGAAGAGCCTCTGGGTGGTACCAATGTTCAAGTATGGGAAAACAGTGATCTCGCAGCAACACTGTGCGTCTTTGACTATATTATTAACATGAACAGGCTGTAGCAGATTGCTGTCCTCTCCCCGCTCTTTCAGTCTGTAAGAAACCTGGTAGGTATCACTGGCCTCGAATTAGTGCTGACAGAAACAGCACCAGTGACAAAAGAACTTAATGTTTGTCTGCTGCAGCAGGGATTCAGACTGAACAACAGCAACAAAAAGTAATCTCTGCCTTCGCCCTGTTCAGATGCTTTTCTCTGAGGAGGGCACTACCTTCCACTTCATGGTGTTTGGACTCTGAGAAAAGGTAGTAAGGAAAAATATGTATTCAATGACAAGGTTGAAGTGACTGAAGAGCTGCCAGGGTCCACCCTGACCACGGCAGAGAAAAAAGTCTGGTCAATGGGCAAATTTTGCCGTCAATGTTAATTTCCGCAAAAGGCTCAGGCAGAAGGAATGCTAAAAAGACACAGGCAAATAAAAGCAAGACCATTTGATCAGATTTCTCAACTAGCTGCTATTGCCCTTACCAGACACACGAGACCACATGATCAATACATAAACTTACCAGGACCCTATTACAGAGTTTCCAAGGTTTTTTATTACCGCTACTTATATGTTACCTCCTCAAATGGAAATAGCATTGATGTGTTAGTGCTACCAGGAAGCTAAGTTCAGAAGAGCAAAAGACTGTGGATGGGGGCAGGTCCATCAAAGACAAGGCAGTACTCATTAGAGACCAGCTGAGTGGCTGGTCACAAGGCCAAGCACCTTATATTTCTTCTCACTTGTCTTGCACATATAACTTCTTTCAGGTCACAATCATCGTAAGCAACACGAGTCTCAGACATGTAAATGTTGATCTGATCTCAAAAGGACAGATAAGCTATACTGAGCATAAGCTTCTTTTGCTCTCAGACCCTGCAAGTTTCCATGTCCTCCACTGAACCCAGAGCTGCAAGAAATGGTGGAGTCAACACTGGAAACCTTTGGACTTACACCTTAAATATTAAGGGAAAAAAGAAGCTGTAAACATTACAGTGTGTACAAGGCTCTGGAATAGAAACAGACAGTAAAGTTTCCTTAACCCCATAGCACTACACAGAAATTGGTATCAGTGAATTAGACACAGTCATTATACCCCAAGAGCAGCTCTAGAAGAGGCATTTTGGTCCCTCTGCATTTTCAGCCTGAAGTTACAATTCATACAGAAAGCAGAAACCGTTCTCCAGCAACCACAGCAAACAGTTCTTCATTAATGCTCCATGTGAAACACTCCTTATCAATCATTTCTCTTCACTGTTCTTAAAAGTGTCCAAATAAGGATATTCCAAAGAACTCCAAAGGAAAAAGTAGTATTGTACACAGAGTCAGACAAACCTTATTCCCACTGTGAATGGAAGCTTTTTCAGGAAAAGACGGGTCTTTATTTTCTTGTAACATGGTGTATATTTATAGTTCTATAAAAGATCTTCCAGAATGATTCCCATGAGTTTTCACATCTATGAAATAGGAGCAGCAAAACTTCCCTCCCACACCCTGAATGAATGCATACAGTTTATGTCACAGATATATTTTTAAACAAATACAAGAAAACAAGTAATATTTAATACTCTAAAGAACAGCAACCTGCAACATCTGAACAGCTCCCCTAGAAGCTACTGCTCAGCATGTGCATTTTCAACTAGTAATTTGGCAAAAAGGAAAAAAAAAAGAAAAAAAAATTGAATGGTGTTTTACAAGACATCTCAAAAGAAGCTTACCATCCTGGTTACCCCACTCCCAGTCGGGGCCACGGACTACTTTAGCCCCCTGGAAAGTCCCTTTTAACGTGATGCGAGTCAAATTCTGTCGAGGACTCACCAGGACTCTGGAAAAACAAAATAAGAGAAAACAAATTAATTTATTGTTACTATTTCATACTTTATAAAGCTTTGATCCAACCGAGGTCTGTCATATGAGGACCAAGTGTACCACACTTACATACAGAAAAACACGGCTTGAGTTCTGAAGGGCACGCAAGAAGTGAAAACAAACAATAAAATAGCTGAACAGGGTCTTTGATCCTAAAAGCTGGTCTCCCCAGGAAGGTCAGAATACTTAGGCACTGTTCCACTGACTGCAGAAAGACAACTAGTGAATAATACACTGGGCTAAAGAAGACCCAGGTTTATCTTCAAACATTATCAAAAATGGTGAGATCTATGGTGAGCTTTAAAAAAGTTCTGTGTTTCTCTCAACTGTGGGATGCAGATAATTGGGAATAGAGGCTGCTTTGTGAGCATGAGGAACAGGCACACTTCAGTGACAGTCTGGGGAGACAAACACATATCTACACACAAGCAGCAGGACTGTGGCAGGGTCTCCCTCCCATGTTGTTAAACACCAGAATGGCATCTTGCTGACTCAGGAAGTTGAACATATGTAAACACAAAGCTTCAAAATTATTACATTCACTCACTCGCACACAGCATGCTTAGCCGTGAAGGAAAAAAAAAAAAATTATCCTTCTTTCAGAACTTCAAGAGCCTTGAGGGGGCTGTGTAGGGCAAAAATAAAATCTAGTAGCTCCAAAGAAGAAAAAATTTCCCACATGTTCTATGACATGCACAAACCACGAATTATATCAGGGCAAGGCAGCTCACTGAGGGCCAAGTATGATTACTGTGAATGCATGCAAATTAATACTTTTTAACATAACTATTTACCAGCACTCTACAGCATAAGGTACAACATCTGCAAACCAAAGTCATCAAAATCTGGATTTAGCAACTTCAGCCCATTGCCTACACTGAGCAGAAGCCCTGCTACAAATATCAAGCAATTCTAAACATCATAGCAGGAGGGCATGTCAGTTTTCATTGCCAGCTGTGCCACTTACAATCCACACGCTTCCCAAAGGAGAACACCCAAGTCAACTAATGTAAGTCTCACACAATTAAAATATATCTTTAAGACGGAGCCTCTGAGAGGAGGAGGAAAAAAGAGAGGAGTAAGGAGAAGGTTAGTAACTTCTCCAGAAAGTCTGCCATCACTTCAGAGGGAGGGTGAGACTGACTTCCAGCTGCCCTTGTATCCCACCGTTAAGTTTAAGGCAATGCTTAGGGATGTTACTAAGGTGTATACCGCATGAAAGCATTAATGGCTCAGGCAGTCTCCTACCTCAAAGTCACAAGGAGTTTCAGCACATTTCATTACCGAAGCTGCAGACTGCACAGCCTAGTTCACTTGCTGAAAAGCAGAGCAGATTAGACCAGCAGTGCTGTGGCTAGACTGTTTCCAGGATAACACAGACCTTTCTATCTGCCCTGCAATCCGCATCACAGGCATACACACCGATCCATCTTAAGGAAAAAAAAAAATACCTACGTGATAGTAAACAGGGGGTCTGATGTTCTGTTAAAGCAGCTTCCAATTCCCATAATGTTACAGCAGCTTCTCTGCTGTTTTTGTGCGTGCCGTTCCTAGTCTCTGTTCCCTAGCAGAAAGCTTTCTCATGAGATACCAAGCCACCAAAGTCCTTATGACCTGTTAGTGCTGCTCCCCCAGGCTACAATCCACTTTTCTAGGTGACTGCAAAGGTGCCACAATCCATAGCTGTAATTGCACACCTCCTCCTGCCAGGCTCTTGGCAACTCCCAGACCAGACAGAGCAAAACCAAGTTCAGCAGCTGTTTCACAGGGGAAGGGGAGGGGAAGCCTACTGGGGGTAGGGCTGACCTGAGAATGCTGTATTTATTTTCCATCTAATACCTAGAGAGAGAAGGTGGAGACTCAGAAGGATAAAAAGCTTATGCTTGAACTTACTGTTTACTTATCCATCAAAAGCCTAAGTCTTTTACTTTTCTTAACCTGTTAACAGCTCTCCCACCTGTGCTTTACAACCTAATGTGTTTAAAAAGAGGAAGAGATTATTTACACATGTTCTTATAATCACTGAATTCTCATTATCTAGATTGTAGCTCAACAGAAGGAAGATGAAGACCATTTTTTGAATGGTTGAGATCTTGTCTGTTTTAAACATCATCAAGGCTGGCAATTGTTATGAAAGAGAAGATAATGAAAGAGGGCTAGGAAAAAGCTCTGCTAAAAAGAAACACTGATCAGCATTCATTTTATTGCACTGTGCCATGCACTATAGACTGGCTTCAAAAACCAGCATAGATTTGTATACTACATCTGAAACAGCTACAACATGCTATTTTGACTGTATATTGTTGAATGCTTTTCTAACAATTTATCAAAGATGTCTTAGTCAAGCCCTGAGACAAAGTGATAAAAATATACTTCGCTCCTCCAACCCTACTCTCACAAGGGAGGAGTTTCAATGCAAAGGTTCTCAGTGACAGTAAAATAAAACACCAAGCTAAGCTTAAGCAAGATGTTTAAAGAGCAAAACAACCACCATTCATTATATTCCTAGCATAATTTCCCTTTTCGTATAATCATATAACAGCAGTCATTTCCCATCTCAACAGCTCTCACATTAACCTGTCACTTTCAGTGAAATTTGTGGCTAGAGACCAGGAAAACAAAGCTGACCAGTTCAGAAAGCTGAGCTTCCTTAAAGAAGTGTGAGAAGCTCCATCTCCCATTCTACTTAAATGCTGGAGGCAACCCACCATAACTGCCTTCTTTCCCTGGCCTCACAAAAATTTTGACCTTGTCTTGAACCACACTGCTGACCAGAAACACCGAAGAATGATGCGAGAACCAGATGTCCTGAGCCAATACATCTTAGGTTTTAATCTAATTCAACATGTTTTGCTCCAAATACTGGATAACAACCAAAGTGTTAGTGTGTTGCAAAAATACCCTAGGGATAGATTTAATCACTGCAATACTGCCTTTAATAAGTATTTTAATTATGACAGCCAAAGTCTGCAGCCATTTCTGCCCTACAAACTCCAATGATATTAAATTACTAAAGAGTCCAGAAAACACTTGGGAGCATGTACTGTACAGAATGAAGCTATGTCTCTCTTCAGCGTGCTGGGAACCACCCCCCTGTGGATATTCTGCCTGTGCTCAAATTTCACCGAGGTGCTTACATAGCCTTTCACATCACTGAGAGCCATGCTCCAGACAGCCAGAAAAATAGCATCATCCATGCTTTACAGACAGAGATTTGAGACCCAGAACAACTGACTTGGAGAAGTTGAAACAGAGACTGCTTTTAATTTGCAGTAGCGATCTGAGGCCCTGCAGAAGTCAGAGCCCCTTTATACCAGGCACAGCTAACATATTTTGCAACACAGAGACTTCTCCACTGCAGATAATTCTTATTTGAAGAAACAAGCACAATGCATGGGACGAGAAAGCAGAAGGGATGGTCACCCTGCAAAGTAACAGGCCATAAATATCATGTTAATCTCTTCAGAAAGGCACAGCTGTAAACTAGAGCTGTAAACTCAGCTCATTGTAGGTACAAACCCACGCTCCTTCTAGGATGGATAAAGACCTACACAGGCTACCTCAAGAAAAGCCAACACAAAGATCTTACAGAAACTACAGGTAAAACCGACCTCAATAATGCAAGAAATTCTGGATTCTCTAGTCCTCCCTAGCAAAGCTTTTACTGAAGCACTTCCAGCAAAGGATAAAGGAACAAAATTCTGACAGATGGCAGGTGGATGCCGATTGCTCAAGCATGAACCAGACTAAGACAAGGACGCTAGTAAGTGAGGGATCAGGATCACAGAAACCTATTTCAGGAACTGTCTTTACCAAGAATTTCCATTGTCAATCCTATCCTTCCTTGCCAAGGCACAGTTCTTCACAAAACCAGCTGTGTGTTTATAACTCAGACGGCAAGGTCTGAGTTGGGCTAAATGCTTGCTGTCTTTTTTGCTAACCTCCAAGGCTAACTCGTATCAGACTCAGTTTTGGAAAGCCACAGTGGGCAAGATTTCAGACCAAGGCTACTAAATGTG
This sequence comes from Aptenodytes patagonicus, assembly GCF_965638725.1. Lineage (NCBI taxonomy): Eukaryota > Metazoa > Chordata > Aves > Sphenisciformes > Spheniscidae > Aptenodytes > Aptenodytes patagonicus. The sequence continues at coordinate 7,170,387 of NC_134967.1, read as the reverse complement.
AACTAAAATGTGTGTGCGCACCTAAGACTCAACACTGTACTGCAGACAGAAGGTTTTCTCAACTACGCTCTCCGAGATGTCTATACACAGCCTTTAATGGCAGAATATTGTCCTGAGAATGATACAGAAGCACTGGTGAGCACACGAAGTGAAATGTCTCGTTACCATCCTTTAAACATGACTATTAGTTCAAAACACAGGCTAAGGATGTTTTAGTGAAGATTTCTCTTGCTTACAGTTTTGATCATGTAATTCCAGAAAAGATAAAGATAAAATACGTCATGGAAATTTAATCCCTATTCCACAAATCAAACAGAATACTCCAAACTAAGTAAGGGAAGCCCTAGTGTGGGGATATGCCCTAGTGTTCTGCAATGTACATGTTTTTTTAAGGAGGTACAGTTAGGTAGTTTATCTGGTAAATCATGGGGGTTTTTAAAAGTAAAATTATACTCATTCATTAACAGAATAAATTAATAAACAAATTCATATTAATAAATTCATTAATACTTAAGGAGCATTTTAAAAAGTTCGGAAACAAACATCATCACACAAGAGTCAGATTCGATTCAAAATGTTACTCACCAAAATTTCTTAGTCTAGCAGCTTAAACTGACATTGCGTAAATAACACATGTTGAAGAGGTTACTACAGTAAATAAACCTGGACCCCCTTTATTGCCCAGTAATCAAACGCCCAGCAGTTGTCACTCAGCTGCTATATTAGTTCAGGCTTACAGTATAAGCAGTCACAGATGGAAGGCTGGATTATTAAAGCTGCCTTGAATGGGTCTGCATCGCACATGCGTACCTAAATGATAGCATACACTTGTTCTTGTAATGTATCTGATTTAGAAATCCAACTGGTAACTAGACTAGACAGAGCTGGTTTAAGAATCACGGCTGAAAATAACTGCAAACTCTGTTGTGACTACAGTATGAAACACAAGTGAGAAAATATTTGTATTTCTTATGCTTGACTACACAAAACATTTCCCTGTGTAGTTTGCTGGCTTCTCCAACTCCATTGTTCTCCAGCAAAAAATAGGACTTTTGAAAATTTGTTAAGATTTGATTTATTGGTGAGTGAAGTCTAGAAAATAGCCTGGGTAAAACGCACCACATCCCCTACTGAAATTCAGCTTATCATCATCCCTGAGAAGGTGATGCACGCAAAATGCCATTGCTGCTTTTGCACTTGAACGTAATAATGCTATTATTTTATATAAAAGGAAGATTATCTCAGACTTGATTATTTGCAGAACTCACCAGAGTGTGCCTGACTATTCCAGCCCTAACATAAACCTGATGAGTTTTGCTTTGCTATCCTGCTTACAGACACTGATTTATCTTCCAATTACTAAGCATATATTCAGCAAACGGATACAAGATTGCAAAAAATGGTCTTCAGTGAAACTGAGCTGTCCATCCTTTTAAACTAAGGATGAGAGCCTCTCCCAAAACAGCCATAAAATTCAAACCAAACAAGACCAATAAAAAATACCAGCAATTGGCAGATGTCAGGAAGAGATTACTTCAAATGGCAAAATATAAAAAAATCAGTACTTCCTGCCACCAGAGGTTCAAACTCAGGTCATTTAAGACCTGAAATAGCCTTCAGGTAAAGGCATCTTCAAAGCCTCTTTAGAAAACTGATTGGGAACCGTCTGCAGTATCTGTCTGGGCTTAAGGCCTCTTAAATCCTAGGATTAGTGAGCTGCTACAGAGAGTTGTGCTGGCCTTGCCTCGGTTTAGCTGCACAGGTGCCATGTGGTGGGTCTGGCAACAGCAGTGCAGGCGGTAGCAATTTGCTGCGCAAGGACATCAGGCTGCAATCTCTGAAATTGTCCTACTAGAGGCCCTAGCTTCCTCTCTCATAGCATCAGCAATGGTAGCAGTTGCAAGATTGGATGCATGGTGATGCTCTCTCACGATGGACTAAGAATGGAGACCAGGGAGGGACTGGAAACTTCCAGCTCTTCATCTTTGGTTAAAGAGACAGTTGATGTGACAGCTCCATAATACAGCTGCATTCCATGGTTCTACATTTGATCTCACTGATGGTGAGCCGAGGACTACAATCACGATATATAAGTAGCCCCTCCTTCATTATGCAAAACCAAGATTATGGGATGCTGTCAAATTTGGTGGGCTGTCTCTCCATCCACTCCCCTTACAAGCTTTCTGACTAGTTAACGCTCCAGGGAGCTCATCACAGCACTTTGCCTGGGTCTTGAAAGCAGCACACTGCTGTGCTTGAGGCTCGTTGCAAAGAACCAAAAGATACCCATTCCCTGCCAGAGAAAGGAGGTGAGAGAATCTTGATCTCTAAAGGAGACTCATCCTGTGTTTTATAGCCATTCAAACAACAGCAGGTAGCAACAAAACCTCAAGAAAACCCAAATCCACACAGCAGTTACCATGTCTTTTTAAATACACAGCTTTTTTTGGTCCCTGGGGAACTGCCAAAGATTTTCTTCTTCTACTTTATTAAGCAAGAAAATTGAGATGAGTGATCTAAGCGATAGTCCTAGTGAGTCATAAGTATGCAATTTTTGTTCTTCGAAAAGGATGCTGCATTGCCTAAGGCAATGTGTCTTTACAGCTCAGACCTCAGTTATTCCAAAAAAGTCCTCTCTGGGGCATTGTTCAAAGGTGATCTCCCTCCCTGCCCCTCGTTTCACTTATTTTATTTTTTTTTTAATCAGAACATTCCATTCTTAATGCAGAGCAATCTACAGAACACTAGACCAACAAATCATAGGATTACATTTGCATTAAAGCAAAGGTGTTCCTACTTCTTCCTGCTTCCGCACTGCAAGACATCTGTAAGTAAAATTGTTTGTTTGCCAGCTCCCTGTATGAAAGCTCTTGCGTAAAACACATATGCATTGCAGTTATAGTACAGTATTCTACCATCCAACTCAGTCAAATGACTGAAACAAAAAGCATTTCTGACAGCCTGTTTTCTCCAAAAGCTTAGTGACTTCTAAGAATCACAATATGTACCATTCATTCATCTTTAAAATTGCAGCTTTCCACAACTGGAAGCTTCTTCATTGCGGATTTCTGATTTCTCTCCATCCCTCAGCACGGCTACATTCGATACCTGCCACGTAGGAACAGCAGGTAGGATGTTATATTATCCAATTACAACTACTGCTGCTTCTTCCTTCACCCCTTATTGAGGCTCCCAGAAACCATTGCCACATCTGACAGGCTCATGCTTTGTCCCTGATGTCACATACACACACCCACACTCTCCCTTTTTCTTTCTTTTTTTTTTTTTTTTTCCTTAAATTAGCTGCCTGGTATTAGGAAGATCATCGCTCCTGCTAACACATAGTAATGTAAATCAGAATACTGCTACTTTAACAAAAGACTTGGTATCATAGACTCTGGCCTATGGTCTAGACTTCTTTTTATCAACTAAAAAAAAGTTAATTTATATCACATCTTCTCTAACCACTGAATGAACTACACTCACAGAAAAAAGCAAAGGACTTTAGGAAACAAACCAAAAAGCCACTAAGAGGCAAGCATCATCAGACATCCAGTTCTGCTCTAGTGGACATCTACCTCCAAAGAGCCCTCTAGCGCTTCGGTGACATTCCAGAGTGGTGCTGCAGTGTTTTGTGAAAGTCAATCAACTCACATAGGACAGTACTAGGTCCGGCAAGTTTACCGGCAGTCCTTCCAAGCTCTCTTTTCACACTGACAAGCAGCACTCTACTGCCTAATTCAAATGGCAGCCTGGACACAGGTCAGATACAAGCCTTGAAAGGAAAAATTGCTCTATTTACATCTTTCACCATTCAGATTCCTCAGAAAAGAAAACAAGTTCTGCAGAGTATAAGAGTCCTGGGGAGAAACTGCCTAACAATCTGCCTTCTGATAAACGATAGCATTTTGGGGTGTTCCTGATGAAGGTGAGGAAAGGCAACAGAGCTGGCCTGCTGCCCAAGAGAACGCAGCACTGTGCAGCGCCCTGGAGAACCCACGCAAAGGCCAGAAAATTTGGACTGCTCTGCAACAGTGCAGCCTCTTACAGTAATTGTTGCTGGCTTTTTTTTTTCCTTTAAATATGAGGAAGATTATGTACCTTAACAACAGAGTGTACCTAGAGCTCAAATAAAAGACACAAGCAGGCACCTCTGAGTAACTACTTGGAGCTAACTATAATATTCATAGAAAGAGAGAGAGAAAAAATATCTATTTTTATATATACGTATTTTTTTTTTATATATATGAAATCACAAAGCTCATTTCACAATAGGATCTGGCTGGCTTGCCATATTAACACAAGCTCAAGAAACATCCTAATCTGGTGGATAAACACAAGCCTCAAAGCTCAGAGGGGACATCTTTGGACAGCAACATCTATTCCTTTGCTAGCACTCAGAATTCTGGCTCAGCCACACTGGCAAAACTATGGTAATCAACTCCAGAAAGAGCTTCCCATATGGGAGGAAAAACAGCTGCAAATCCTACACCACTGTCTTTAGCAAAGTAATTACACTTTTCATTCCACAGACGTATGCAACGCACAATATTTTCAAGGGGAGGGGAAAAAAAAAAAAAGAAAATCAATGGCAGAGACAAGAGCTGATTTCCTATTACTTTTCCTAAAGGCCAGAGGATTACAAGATTCATCTTCATGCCCCACCTTAGGAGGCGCAAATGAAATTATTGTTGAGACTATTTTTCAGTTCCTCCTCAGGACAAGAGAACAGACCTCCATGTTTTGGCACATCATGAATGAGCATAAAATTATGGATACTGTTCCACAGCCATCAGTGTAGAAGTCACTTTCAATAATGCTAATGTGCAGAGGCAGAGTACAGAGTAAATGAGAAGGTGGTGTTCTTCAGTGAACAGTATACACCCTGAGAAGAAATCAACAATTTGGGAGTGCGAGATTCCTATCAGCCTCTCTGTGGCCACTCAGTTATCTGAGAACAACAAATAGCAAAGCATGTCTATGAAATTATTTAATTGGGGGGGAGGAAAAGAAAAACCAGAGCATACAAACACTTTGAATTTTCACCTTAATTTAATTTTTCAGAAAAATTCTGCTGATTTCTGTTTGCTGTCTTTTTTCAAGCAGCTCCATAAAAGTGCCAGATCCAGCCTTACACTATTCTATAGAACAGCAGTCCTCAAACTTTTTTGATCGTGCAACCCTACCGGTAAAAAAATTTTGAGCACCCCCCAATATATGTATATTTATTTCTTTATAAATTATACAGACATGTACTACTGAAGTTCTATTATTTTATTCCTGCACCTCAATAGATCATCTTGCACACCCCCTGGGGCGCACACACCCCATTTTGGAGACCACTGCTATAGAATAGTGACCTATAAACCTCAACATGGTTACCTGGACTTCCCCTATAGCACCACTTACGGTTGTGAGTGTGCCGTCTCATAGCGCTCGAAGGAGTGAGACAGATCATGCTTGTTGTTCATGTAACACTGTGTGCACAAGTCATAGTCAAAACACATTTTGCATTTCCACCGCATTCCCCGTATACCATGCTTCTTGCAACAGTCACAGATGATGTTAGGGTGACGGACACCTAGGAGAACAAAAGCAAAGGAATATAAGATCCACACAAAATCCAGAGAAACCAGGCTGACCAGGCTTTTAGAACTACATCAGCATGTTTTAAAGAGAAAAATCACATACTGTGTGTGTATTGAAGATGATGCAATAATATAATACGAAGTGATATGTGAAGTATCCATTTCCTGGCTTAAGGGACTCTCATCCTAAAAGTCATGCCAGAATCTAGCAGAATGACAAAGTCATCAAAACCGTTAGACCCACAGATAAAAGAGAAAGAGGAAAGAAAAGCCTTTGCATAGAGAAAAACAGGAATTTCATTGCCATGAATTGGCTGAGCGTACACTGCTGCTCAACATGAGTCCACAGGTAGTTGCAAAAGGCTTAACACTCCAGCTAGCATGTGAGGCAGGTGTTACGTATACTAAAGGAGATGGGTTTAACAGCGCTAGTGTTTGTGCTTCTTGTCCATGCTATACTTACCTATTTGTGCGTTATCATACAGAAGAAGGTCGTAAGCCCCTTGGAATCCAGTCCGATAATTGGTTCTGTTGCCTTGATCCCACTGCACGACCACAGTCTTATCTGGAGTGGTTGGGCTGCCTGTCCGACCAATCTCAACGACAGTCCCAACATTCCCTTCACCGCTGTCCTGGCTGCCCCACTTCCAGTCCACCCCACGAACTACCCGCATCCCAACCTGCATGCTGGCATAGGGGTCCACGTCCATTGATCTGCACAGCAACCCCTAAAATTCTTCCACGTAAGGGGTCTTGGAGACAGGCAGTATCATCAGCAACACATTCAGCATTGTCAGCAGCATGTTCAGCACACCTAATAAGACAACATACAATTAAATGATGCCACTCAACACATCACAGCAATAACTTTCATAGCAAGACAAGTGGATGCCATTTCAGCTCATACCCTTGGTACACAAACTCATGCTGAATTAGCAGGGCCAGTAGGTTTTCTAGATTCCACTTCTCAGATGAAAAGAACTCAAACCTCAACTTGAAGTACTTATCCCACTCTGCTGTAAACACCATCATAAGACATTCTGTGCAAAGAGATATTACTGACGAACATCCTGACTACCTTCTATGTAGCTTAAATCTTAATTACAGTCCAGCTGGTGTTTTAAAAATGACAGCTGCCTTTAGCAAGCAAATTGGAAGCCCCTTTTCTTCATAGTATCATAGGTACATTTAACTCCAACCCCATAAAAAAAATTAAAAATAAAGGCAAGAAAGGTAATTTTTTTCCCCAGAATGACCTGGCCATAGAAGAGGCCTGACCTGCTGAGTAGATAAATCTACACTTTCTTTAAAACAGGGATCCTCACAGCTGGGAAGGATACACAAACTAGCGAGACTTCCAAGGCACAGAAACATCTGCATAATATCCAAAAGACTTATTCCAGAGCACTGGGTATGAGGGAAGAGAACTGGGCAAGAAGTCTTTACGAAACTCCAGTAGCAGCCCTTGATTTCAAATTCAGGAGTATGTGCAACAGCTACCAGAGGCACAATGGCAACAGAAACAAACAAGCACAGAAAACAGAGTTGAAAGAAATGACCAGGAAAACACCAGCAGCATGATTTTAGCAACAAAAAGTCAATACCAGTCTATTTTTGAGGAAGACTCTTCATATGCATCTTACCACATAATACCGCAGTGTTGAGTTTCACTTGCCCAGAAAGTTAGCTTTGGGTTTGATTTTGGGATACAGCAAGTTTTAAAGATGCATATGAAAGAAATGTTTGTCTGTTTTCCAAAAGTAATAGCAGTTTTAAAAAAAGTGCCAATGCCAGAGAAATGTCAATCTTTGCTGCTATTTATCAATGCTAGCTACAGCAGGAACAGGGAAGGGTTATTGCTTACCTGCAATAAGCACTGCAGATTTTGTGCTGGGATCAGTAAAAGCTTGGGATAGCCTTTCCAGCTGTTGCCATGACAATTGGTAAATGAGGTAAATACCACACAGATGCAGCACATCCACAACTTTGAATTAAATCAAACAGATTGTCAAAGCCTGGTTTACCTCTTTACCAGAACAACAAGACAGAGGAGTATGGCTTTCAATATTTAGGGCCAAGCTGCTGCTTTGACTTCTGGAAAAATCTACTGTAGCGTCCTTTTATCTCTGGGCATCCCTGGGTCTCCCTCTTCCTCTCAAGCTATCCATAGCATCCAAAATTTTCTCGAAATTTTTTAAAAAAACCAAAACAACAGAATGCCAAGGGCCAAATTGCGCAGATTCCAAAAGTACAGCAAATCTTACCAACTGCCGTGACACAGAGCCAGTTCAAACCAGGCTGACAAACCAGCTGACAAGCTAATAGGATGTGTACTCAGACATGGCAACGGGAGCAGCTTTGTGCCACGTGACATGTTGTTAACACTGCCGCCTACCAATAAAGCAACCGAAACCACCGAGGCCTAAAAATAAACTCTTCCTCCAGCCAAACATCCCCTTTTAAATGTATGGAAGAGTAGTTTGACGCAAAATCAAGTTTCTAGCATGCAGAAAGAGCCTGATTTCTGTTCAGCTTTAGCACCTCTCTTGTTTCAGACTTTTCCTGCTACGCCTCACTGTGACATCCAAACACCTGTCACACGAGCGCAGCATCAAAACCAAGTGTCCTTGTGAACTTCATGTCATCTTTCGTTCTAATCATCACCAAAACATGCCTTGGGCAACACTTTCGTTTAGACTTCCTTTGTGGAGGAGGATATAACATTGCTGAGTTTAAGGTGCACCGGTGTTTATTGCCTTTAGGAAAACAGAAATTATCAAAAAGAAAGAATACCCTTTTTAGAAAGCATTGCAGAGCCTAATGAGGCTTGTACGATCCCCTCTTCCTCCAGATCAGAAACGAATAAAATGGACACTTTATTGCTTTAACTAAGAGGCAGAACTGCTTTTTTAAAAGGCTGCTATCAACCAGTCAAGACAGTCAAACCCACTGCAGAGAAAACAAACGGAAACATCCAACAATACAAAGGTACAAGAGAAGCACAGTTCAATTATTGCTACATGGCTTTTCCTTAAAAACAACCACCACCCCTCCTGTTTCATCCAAGTGAACTGGTGGAACTGGAAGGTGGGGGGAGGCAATAACACTGGGAAAAGTGGGAAAAGGAACAGCATGCTTAGACAAGGAAATGACAAATACCATAGGGGTTTTTTGGATGAGGAAGGAACGCCATTCCCCAACCTTAAGAGTTTTATGCTATTTCAGTGGACCTTTTCCCTCTCCCCAGGAATGAATGAAACATCACAGGCTTCAGAACTCTTGGCATTTCAAGAAAGGCAATGCCAGTTCCAAAAATTATTCATCATAAAAGAATATTCCAGGCTGTGCCACAAACTCATAAAACTTAAGTCACTGCAGTATAAAGGAGGATGGTCCCTCGCTACCTGAAAACAGCAGAGCAGGCTAGCATACTATATATCGTGACACATGCTCAACAGAGCAGTCAAACAGCAGAGTACCAGCCTCAGGTCAGAACTGCCTTGGGCCTAGAAATGTGTGACCTACACACAGGCAAAACCACACTTTGTGCAGCTTCCCACTGCTTCTCTGACATGGATGCTACAGAGATCCCTTCTTCAAACTGCCAGTGAAGTACACAAGCTACACGAAGACACTTTGTAGAAAGAGTCCTGGAGAAATGCATCATTTCACTGCACTCTGAATTTACTTATGGATGCAATGTGACATGCCAGCACCAGGTGTCTTGTCGCAGAACTGCCAAAAGACAGCAATCTCTGTCAATATCACAGGTACTGAGTTGCGAGGACAAAAATCCATCTAATCAGTAGCCCATAATAAGCTGGATCCAGATGGGAACAGACTTTTAGTGCTGCCACAGGCATCGAGCTTCCCTTGGTTCTGCAGGTCCCTACGACTCACAAAGGAGCTGCACATGTACTCGTCCCACAGCTCTAGGAAGCTACTGTAGTTCAACTGTACACCTGTGATGCTGAATACTCGTTAATGGAGTCGTCTGCGCTGCAATGACCTCCATGCAATCCCTTGCTCACTGCTCTGAAGGTTGTCTTCTTAATGTGAATACTCCATTTGCCACACAAGAAGGCACCAAACGCATTCTGCATTCCCATCTAGTCTGCAGGGGTGATGCATAACAAGAGTAAAGAACCATTCAAAATCTTTACGAGATGAATTACAATGCTCACGCAGTCTGAGCCTTGACAGAGATCAGCATTATTTACTTCCTAAGTGGAAATGTTTCACTCATTGAAGCAAATACTCCTCCCTCGATGCTGTCTGGGTCATAATTATTCCAGGGAAGGATAGGTATAGCTGCCAGAAATGATTCACAGAGAAAACATCAGTTTCCCATGGGAGTTTACAGTAACGATGAACAAATAATCCATTCTAAAACACAAGCACATTTCTGAATCCTGACCTCATCTATTGTGACACAGGAAAGAACAGCCCAGGTGTAATCTATGAGTCCATTCTTAGGAAATCCCAGTAATACTTAACTGGAGGAAAGGGAAAATACTTTAGCGCCTTCAGTCCACAACATTTTAGTTGCAATAATTGTTGCAACTTTCTGCCAATATTCAAACTGCGCTCTTGGTGGAAGGTGCTCTAGAGGCAACCTAATACCGGTCTCGTAAGAGGCAAAGGTTGCTGCTGTACTGGATACACAGTTAACAGAACCAAACAGTGGTGTGGGCAGATTGACAAAATCAGTGCATGTAACTTGGTTATCAAGTTATTTGAACAGTATGGTAAACAGAGGAAGATGCAGGTGATTTTGTTGCATTTTGGTTTTTTTAAAGCCACTTTTTTTTTTTCCCCCCTTTACACATATTTTGCGGTTTGAATGGTCTTCTGGGGTAAATTACTCCACCTTAGAGAGCTTCGCCTATCCTAAGGATGCTTCCTTAAGTGCTCTGGCTATGGCAAATGCAAATCATACACTTTTTCAACAGAGCAGCACAAGGTTGCAAAGCTCCGACTTTGATATTCCTCTAGTTTCTGAACATCCTTTGTGAACTCACACAGGAGATGGCTGCAGCAGAACTTTTATTATGGGGTCTTTTCCACAGCAGCTCACTTGAGCCTGAAATGCCCAGCTTTCCCAACTTTTAAATCACAAGTCCCAAAAGAAGTCATTTTTACGCTAAGCATTTTGGAAAACATCATCATCCCCATCTCTTCCTATTTTCATTCTCTTTGACTCTTCTTTCTCCTCAGGTACAGTCTGTTATTCTGGATGTTGTATCTCTAATAACTGGAGATTTGCAGCATCCAACGTCCACCAAAGAGCTCACACCGCCTACTTACTTTCATCCTCTTGCTCTTAGGTGGTTTTCCAAGGAATACAAAGCACGCGTGGGCTACAAACCCCTAAAACTGATACAACTCCTCCATCCTCTGGGCCCAGCCCAGGTGCCTTAGAGCAGGGGTAGCCCAGCTCCCACCAGAGACACCGATCAGGCGGGAGGATTGCTAGGAGAGCCGTCGCTGCGCCAGAGCCCAAATGAGCCGGAGCAACGGGCCTCCTGCCACCAACCCTCGGCAGCTCCTGCCACCGCCCCGTCCGCTACCACCGCGGCGGATCGGCGGCACCGCGGCCAGAGCCCGAGCTCCGTCCAAGCTCCGCCGGCCTGAGCCCGCGCCGCCGCTCCAGCCGAGGCGAGGGGCAGCCCGGCCCGGCCCGGCCCAGCCCTCCGCACTCCCACCCCGCGTTACCTGCAGGCGGGAGCGGGTGCCGTCACGCCAGCCCGCGGCCCCGGCGGGGTCCTGCCCTCCGGCCGCGCCCCAGCGCCGGCGGCCTCCTCGGGCAGGGGCCGCCGGCCGCCAAGGCCGGCTGCGAGGTGCCGGCCGGCGGTTTCGCTTCCCGGCAAGGCGCCCTCGGCCCGTCCCCCGCTCTGCCGCGCGGTCACAGCCGCGACAGCGCAGCCGAGCCGGGACACGCGGGGCGGCTCCCGGGCGGAGCTAGCCGCTGGCCGTCCCGTCCCCGCGAGCCCGGCCCCGCCGCCCCGGAGAGCCCCGTCCCGTCCAGGGGGGGGACTCTCAGGGCACTCCGACGACTGACACCTCCCCGGGGGGGGGCTGCAGCGGCCCAGCCCCACGGCTGCAGCGGCCCAGCCCCACGGCTGCAGGACCGCGAAGGCAGAGGCTGCTGGCGAAGGCAGGAGGACGGTCCACCCCAGATGAGTGCAAGCCTCCCGCTTCCCCACTCGACCCTAAAGCGGCAGCTTAGGCTGGCCCGGCCCTGAGGCGCCGGCCCGGCCTGTTTCCCCAGACCTAAGCTAAGATTAAAGCCGTGCTTCCTTCCGAGAGCCCGGGCAGTCACCCAGGGCCAGAACCTGCCCCCTTGCAGTCATCTGCATCAGGCCGATAGCCAGTGAGGAGCCGCCTTGTTCCCTCCAGCCAGCACTCAAGAGACCCCAAGCCTTACCCTCCAGCCAGCTGGAGACAGACATGTCTGGAGGTCAGATTCCCTGGAGAATGGCCACAGTGAGCATCGTTATTTTTATGTTTTAAAAGCCGTGAATCCTGACCAGACATCCAGGGCCACAGCACCAGACCACGTGTGATTCCCTCACAGTAATGTTCTGCATCCTCCTCAAGGCTCTCAGCACGTGCATGCTCTGAATGCAAGTGCTGGGCCTCTGACATGAACACGACTATGCAACGGGGTACACTGGAACAGGACTAGAGACTGCCAACTGAGGGCAAAGTCTTCACCCCAGTGAATCCCGGGCGGTCTGGGCAGTCATCACAGGAGTCAAGATTTCCTCTACAAATTCCCATTCAGGGACAGAAAATACATAACATTACTAAGAGGAGAAAACACTCTGTCCTCTGCCTGACAAAAACAGGCAGATCAACACTTCTTGAAACTCAGAATTTGTTTATTCAACACACATTTTGTTCATGTTGCCCCCATGACACTACTATGGAGCTATAAACCCATTCTTCCACATGACCTTTTGCACATGGTATACAATGCAATGAGTAAGAGAATTAATCTTTGGCATCCTCAGCACAACTCAGAGGTAGGTAAAGAAGCTTATTTTAATTAGAAGAGGATCTAAAGAGTTTTACAGCCTGTCTTCTGAGACCCCCCCCCCTCATACAAACAGTGAATACGCAGGACAGGAAGAACTACACACAGGCTTGAGTTTATTAAATTAACTTGCAGCAGACTGGCAGTTAGCTTACATCTCAGCTACCTCTATAGTCTTTCATTCTCTGTGAAACAGGGAAGGCAGAAAGCAATAGCAGCACAGTAAATTAACGTTGACAAGGTTCTTCCATTGAAAAGCAACAGAAAGCAGTGAAAGGATTAGGAAAACAGAGTGTAACTAACAATCAATAGCTGCAAGTGGCAGTAACCAGATGAAATGAATGCAAACATTTACAGGGATCACTAAAATGGACAATGATCCTTTTGGATCACTGCTGATTAGATCAGTGCTCATAAGGACTTAACAACTAGAACAAGGGTATGCCAGGGACATTCCAGCTGTGAATTTTATTAGCAAATGAGTGGAATTGTGCTTGATCCTCAACGCATCTCTGTCAGGGAAGAGGTGAACATAGCAAGCAGAGCCAGGACACTGTGCATAAAGACACTATTCACTTGACATCAGCAAAATTTGCAGTCATTTTGCCAATGAGCTCTGTCAAGACAAACGTCACTTGCTTTATCCTTCCTTGATCCCAATGCAGACTGGGCAAACCTCATAAAATGTTTACAGACATCTAGCACAGACAGCCTGGAACAGAGCACGTCACCAACACTGCCTGCAACAGCAGAAACCCAGAACAATTTCACTGCAGCACAAGCAAGCAATCAGAATGATGTCGTTCATTCTTCAGGAGACAGTTCAACAACAAGATGCCAAAGGACACTGGTGGTGGTCCTACCGGCCTCGTTGTTCATTGCAGTGGGATTCTACACGAGAGCAAAGGTCTGCGGTTCAAATCAGGGGTCAAAAGGATCTGTTCCCAACTAAAACAGGCAGCAGAGAGGCACCTGACTCAGCCAGGAGCAGTTTCTTCAAACATTCTGTATTATTAAGCTGCCAAAGTGGTTCCTAGTCACTCCAAGTATTTTATTTTAAGCCCTCACCATACACACCCACATTTTAACTACTTGCTTCCGAGGGAACTTCAGGGACACAGTGATATTAAAAAAAGTCATATCAAGCAGTTAAACATTCAGATTGATCAACTACCACTGCTGTAAATTTTCAAAATTTACTTTTGTATGTCCTCGCACTAGGAACATCAACAAGAGATCCAAACAAGTTAGGTGTAATGGCTAAATTAAGTCAGCTCATACTGGCTTAAGAACTTCCACTGTGGCTACACAGCTGGGTTTTAGCAGTACTGCTTTCTACACTACTCCTATGGGCATTCACCCTACAGAAATAAAGCTTGACAGGGTCTTCCCCCTTTCCTGACACAAGCAGTGTTTTTGTGAGACCAACACAAGTTGAATAGCTAAATGCCTGGCCGATGCTTATCTACACAATTAAGTATTGTTCCCTACCGCAGTTTCCCTACCTATTAAACAGAAATAAATACTTCTGTATTCTTTAATAATAGACAACAACTAGGATCAAATACTTCTAACCAAGGCTCAAAGCTGCGAAGTTAATTACCAAAGCTAGCATTCATGCCAATAAGCTCAAATTCAGACTTACCCTTCACTTTTCTTTCTCCTCAGTAAACAGTCGGACCCCAGGACAGCACAGCAGCAGACACATGCGTGTGCTCTCACTAACAGGATGCAGTGCAATTTCTCTCAAGGATACACACAATTCCCACAAATATATTCAGTATTAAATGAAAGCAGACCAGAAAAGCAGCAAAACACCCAGTAAATAATCCTTTTTGACTTACCACCATGTAAGGACCACCCCGCAGCTTTCGTCCCCTCCCAGCACCCAGGTGAGGCTGGGAGCCGTTAGCCCTTACTGCTGCCAGCTGGCTGTGGTGCCCCAGGTGTGCTGCCTTGTGCAATTTCAAACCCAGCAGAGGCCCTCCCTGGCTCCCCACACACCTCAACTCTCTGCTCAGTCTCCAGTTTCTAGCAGGGGCCCTGTCCGGAGACTTTTGCCTACCCCGTGACATTTATTATCCCAACTCCAATTCACACCAGTTCAATACCCAGCTCTACCACTCGCAAATCTCTCTCCTTGTCTACTCTGAACTTTGGCTTTCTATGCAGTCCATTTGTATTGGGCCCAAAAGTCCTCCTGTGGAAATACATATTCTAATTCTCTCCCATTTCTTCAGAAATGAGTTTATCATCTACTCCTCAACTCAGGCAGTCTCTTACTTTCAAGTAGCTTCCCCACTACTCAAACAAACCCCCTGCCTTCTTAGCAGGCCTCTTCTAAGAAGCTCCCTGGTAATAGTGCCTTCTAATACCTATACATAAAACCCTACTAAATGAGAAAAATAACTCTAGTATAAGGGCTAATATTTAATTTTAACACATGATAAAGATTTTTTGCTTTCAGAACAGTTGTTTCAATAAATTAATTCATAAACACTGGGCTTTAGTACTACCTCGTAACACAGCACTAGTACAAGTCCTGCTTCCTGATGTGGAAAAACATGCAGTCAGGCCCATTTAGTTATTTACTGTTTTCCAGATCTCAATCCACAACCCTTGCTCATACAAAGACCTGATCTGATGGTGCTGCTCTTGTTTAGCCACTGAGACAAAGTCTAGTAAGGCCCCACTCTCCATTTTGGAGAAGGCAGTTTCCAAGGCTTAATCTCTTGTGGCTCACACAAAGATGGCTAGAGAGCCCAGTCACGTTGCAAATCCACAGTGCCTAATTACAGCACAGAAGATACAAACTCTTAGATCCCAGCACTAGCAGATCTTCTAAGGTAGTGTCACTCTTCTATCTCAGCCACTATGTGACAAACTTAACCACTAGAAGTTAGACTAAACCCATGAAATTTCCCCCCTCAGCCCACCAAAAGGATTTACAGAATTGGCTGAAGTGAACAGTTTAATATTCCACTGCAAAGCCACAAGGTCTCGATGATACTTTGCTTCACTTGTGCAGTCAGGATTTCTGTTTAGTCTAAATTTTGCAAAATGGCATCACTGGCACAGAGGGGGAGAGAAGAGCAGATGATGTTTCTGTGGCTTAAATATCAATAGCAGATAAATGAAGCCATTCTACTGACAAATTACTCTCAGCAGAAAAAAATTAGAAATGGGGCAGCTGCCGCTGTTAAAACCAATCAATCAAGAAAAAGCCTGCATGAAGTTAAACCATTTCCATGCCCCATACCTCACCTGCTCTCAAAGTATATTTAACTGTATTACATAAACAGAATAAAGCAGGTGATTAATATGCCTTTGCTCAGGGATTAATATCTTGTCATTTCAGCTTCACTGTATAAGAGCAGGCACACATCCTGAAATACAGAGACACAGTGAGGAAATGCTAAAAATAACTAGCCAGGCACACTATGCTTAAAGATGGTCCCATTGAGTGCATTTTATCTCTACAATCAACACTTGGCCTTTACAAATGCCAGCCCATTGATCTGTTTTGCCTAAACTGAATTTTACATTCAATTTACACTGATTGTATTCTAGCACTGAGTTATGGTGAGAAGGGAACATCGCCTTCCCTTTCAAGTTGTAGAATCGATACTTTCAGTGTTATCATGCTAGCTTACTATCTCTTCTTTCACCTTGTTAAAGGATGCAGGCCTAAAAGAAGCACCAGCTAATTTATTACTATTCAATAACAGTAGTTTTGTGCAAACCCTTCTGAGAAGCTTGACCCCAGCATTCTGGTTTCCTGAAAAATGGCAAACAATCTCAGAATAGATCCTAAAGATGGGGAAGAAGTTACACATCTTACATTTTCGGGTTCATTATGTGCAAGAATGGCAGTACCTAACAGCTTTAGTGGACACAAAAGCCAACTGAGCCAGCTGCTGCATGAAACACAGTCAAAAGTGGGCTCTGTTTAGCTAAGGAAGAGCACAAGAGATAACTGGACAAAAGCCAAGATCCTCATTCAGAATTGTGACAGAGGAACACTCAGTGATTCTTCTGAGACTGTCCATGGCAGAGCCAGAAGCACCAGACTACAATAATCCCAGTGGAGTGACTCAGTTTCAAGGCCATGCTGTCTTCATACTGTAAAAGACATCA
Source organism: Aptenodytes patagonicus (assembly GCF_965638725.1). Taxonomy (NCBI): domain Eukaryota; kingdom Metazoa; phylum Chordata; class Aves; order Sphenisciformes; family Spheniscidae; genus Aptenodytes; species Aptenodytes patagonicus. The sequence continues at coordinate 7,153,623 of NC_134967.1, read as the reverse complement.
CCAGAAGAAGAAAATGCGTCATAGCAAACAAGAAAATGAAATGCACAGGCACCACCCCTTGTCCCTTAGGGGGAAAGGCAGTACCTCCATGTTTAACAGTTTGCATACACTGGACTATCATCTGGACTGCAAGGAAGATGCACTAAGAAAAAACTGGCTCCACAGCCCAAGAAGGTCGGCATCCCATATGCTTCCAAGGGGTGAGATGGTATTTAAAAAACCTCTATTACCTTCTATTTTCCTCTGTTAACCTTTGTTATCTTCTATTTTCCTTGTTACAAAATTTAAATTTCTTGGTTTTGAGTACAAACATTGGGACCAAGAGTCCTTTGTTGTTATACCTGAACACTGTGAAGTCCTCTGTACTTTTGAGGCTAAATAGACAAAAAGTACTTGCCTACTTTCAGATCCAGGACCACGTCCTGGTTTCGGCTGGGATAGAGTTAATTTTCTTCCTAGTAGCTGGTAGAGTGCTGTGTTTTGGATTTAGTATGAGAACGATGCTGATAACACACTGATGGTTTAGTTGTTGCTGAGCAGTGCTTACACTAGTCAAGGATTTTTCAGCTTCTCATGCCCTGCCAGCGAGAAGCTGGGAGGGGGCACAGCCAGGACAGCTGACCCAAACTGGCCAAAGGGCTATTCCATACCATACAACTCATGTTCAGTATATAAAGTGGGGGGAGTTGGCCGGGGGGCAGTGACCGCTGCTCAGGAACTGGCTGGGCATCAGTCAGCTGGTGGTGAGCAATTGCATTGTGCATCACTTATTTCATATATTCTTTTATCATTATTATTATTTTCCCTTCCTTTTCTGTCCTATCAAACCATCTTTATCTCAACCCTCAAGTTTTACTTTTTTTTTTCCTCCCCAATTCTCTCCCCCACCCCACTGGGGGCAGGGGGCAGTGAGCGAACAGCTGTGTGGTGTTTAGCTGCCTGCCAGGTTAAACCACAACAGACCACCACAACTGAAGTCTCAGACAGAAGACACCTCTCCTTAATTCTGATCACAGATGGGATTCAAAAAACCACAGCTTCAATATGGCTGAAGTCTAAAGAAATATACTAATCAGAGAACTTCTTCCAGTTGGGTGCGAAGGCATACATGAAAAGCTTGTAGTCTTCTAGAGCTCTCTAATCAGAACTGAGTTGGCCTTGCACCTTCAGTTCTCACTTTACTCAAACTTCAGCCCACCTGTGATGACAACAGACACAGAAAAGTGAGCCTGCTTCAAAAACCAAGCACTCATCTGCATAGCCTCAATCCAAACTGGTTTTGTCATCAAGTTCTATGGACCGAAAAGGGATTTTTGTCAGTGACAAGTAACAAAATAAGTTAAACAGAAAGTGACAGTATCAGCCACACGATCTACCAGGAGCAAAGATACAGCACAGTATTTTTAGTGAATCAGCTCCGTGCTAACTAATGGACTAGACCCATGAAATAAACTGGATTGCACAGTAGGTCAATATTTGCTTTAAACCACACAAATGCAAACACAACCTTTGGGAAACATCACCAATAAGCCAAAAATAAACAGCTGTCACAGGCTCCCAACAACAGAAGTTGTGGTGTACCACAGTGTGCTGGTTTTGGCTGGGATAGAGTTAGTTTTCTTCATAGTAGCTCGTATGGTGCTCCGTTTTGGATTTGTGACCAAACCAGTGTTGTTAACACACTGATGTTTTAGCTATTGCTGAACAGTGCTTACATAGTATCAAAGCCTTTTCTGTTTCTCACACTGCCCTGCCAGCGAGTGGGCTGGGGGTGCACAAGAATTTGGGAGGGAACACAGCCAGGACAGCTGACCCCACCTGACCAAAGGGATATCCAATATGACATCATGCTCAGCAATAAAAGCTGGGGGAGAGAAACAGGAAGCGGGGACATTTGGAGTAACGGTGTTTGCCTTCCCAAGCAACCATTACACCTGATGAAATCCTGCTTTCTCAATTTTACCCTTCCAGTTCTCTCCCCTGTCCCACTGGGGTGGCAGTGAGCAAGCAGCTGTGTGGTGCTTAGCTGCCTGCCACGGTTAACCCACAACACACAGAAAAGTGGAATATCTTTTGCCAGGTCAGGGATGTTCAAAATTCAGATTTACAAGTCAACATCAGTCAAACCCTACAAAAGAACAAGTTCTCTCTACCAGCTTCTACTGAACACAAAAAATTCAGGCTTTAAATTGGTGAGATCAGTGCTCATCTGCCCACTGGAGAATTAAGAGTGATTATAAGTGAAAGTTCACACTGGGCATCTAGTGGATCTCTTATTACACCTCACGAGATAATTGCTCATGAGCCCGATGAAATTTCCTTCTGGCTTTTGATGAACTGTTTTCTCTCCAGGAGGGAGAAAAACAGCTCCAGCCATTTGCTTTAATTGGACCTGACAGTTTGCAGATTGCTGCCTCAAGCCTTAAAAAGCTCAGTAGCTGGGGCTGATGAGAATCCACTTTTTTCTCAATAGCAGATTTCAGAGTTAAATTTACATTGCATTACAGTAAAAACAAACACACACACACCCAAAAACACACACAACCACCAGGTGATGCTGTTTAAAAAAAAAGGTAATCATTTGCTAAGTTTGCATTAAGGTCTTTTTCACTTTACACAGAAAAAATGGGAGGACGGATTTTAACTTTCCCACACCGTCCATGGAAGATCCCTGTGGCGTAAGGAAAACAAACAAAAACTTGCAAGCACTGCATTGAGTGACTCCCCTCCCCTGCCAAGAATCACCATTGCTTTTCTGGCCATTGGCATTAAGAGGTCAGTGGTCAACCACCTGGCATCCCTTGCACTGGCTAGCAGGTCTTTTTGTGCCCATTCAGAACACTGACAAAAGTCACAATGTATAAAAAAAAAAAGTTTAATAAAGTCAAATACAACCTATCCAGGGAAGCTAGAAAATCTCCATTACTTAAAGAACAAGCTCAACATATCTATCGGGAATGGTTTTGGCGTAGTTTATCACGCGCTGTGGAAAAAGATGAACTAGGTGGCCTCATCAAAATCCCTTCCAGACCTATTTTCAATCACCTAGAAATGGAGGACCACACAGAAACATATTCCAACAGTGAGAAATCTGTCTTGACAGCAGATTTCAACTGTGCTCTTACTTAGACATTGCTCTAATATATTTCTCAGAGGCAAGACCATCTGGCCCAGAGCTGATGGTGTTAAGCCCTAGGTAAAGCTCAGGTCCGCATCTCTCTCACACCAGCTATCAACTCCTATTTACCATGAAAATCTGGGTTAAATCACATAAAAGTTCATAATCCTCCAATCTATTTACACAATTGCCTTGTCTGTCCAGAAAGGCAGTAAGTTTCCCCACAAGTCATTCAAAATCAGAAGACTAACATTACTGCAGGAGTAAAAAAATCAAGAGGAATTAACACTGAAGTCCCGCTTGAAGACGTGGTTGAATAGTGGGTTGGAGAAAACACAGTACTGTGGTTCTGTGATATGGCTGTTCATAGGTATTTAGACTCTGGTACCCTCAGCAGTGGTGATACAATAGGATTACAAATCATCCAAGTTAGGAACACAAATTCCTCCAACTTTTCAAAATTAAAAGTAGCTACTTCAGACGCCAGCATAGAGCAAGCTGGAGCATAAAACCTGCTGAATCTCTGATGAGCCTTGATAGCTCATCCTACCAATTTTCAGATCCCCCTTCAGGCTTTCAGAATGGTCAACACTGCACTCCTGTCAGTTTTCAGCCTGGAACTTGCCCTTTCTGTGCTCTGAAAGCAGATCAAAAGGTTTAAGTCTAATCTATCCTGACACGCCTTTGGCTAGAGACATCAGTTGCATAGGAGCAGAATGAATGGAGTAGTTAGCTATTGCTTTCCACCCTGGTACTTAACGAAGGTTTGAGGGTCAGCACGTACACCAATTCACTTACAAGTTTGTACATTTTAGAAGTACAGATGTTATCTTTCAGCTCTGGATAGCTGAGTACTTTAAAGAATGCAAGAACACTTTACAGATGGGAAATGGAGCCATAGTTATATATGGACTTGGTGGCAGATCCAGGAACAAAGCTCACATATCCTAGCTCCAAGTTCTGTTCTCCACAGCCTGGCCCACACTAGTCACAGCAGGGGGGGTATCAACCCATGATCCAGCATGCATCCTGCATTCCTTGGGGTCACGTCAAGGAATGCGGATCAACGTCTAAGATCAAGCTATTTACTGTCCTGCTAGCACACACGTAACTTCACTTGATGCCATTTTCCACATACAGCCAGTCTAAATGCTAGAAGACTTGTTCCATATTCTTGGAAATTTCAAACACCACTACAGCTCTCATTACAGAGGGAGCAGAAATATTTAAATTTTGTAAGTCTCCCAAGAAACAAGAGACTGCACTTTCTCACTCTTTGCTTAAGGAGAGAAGAGTATCCAATGATCTCTCTCCAATCAGAGCTTCTAGTGAAAGTGTACTGAAAGTTCCATTGGTCTCCCTTTGACCGCACAGTATTACAACACCCTGGCCCCTCCATAAATACCCTTGATAAGCCATGAATCAGAATCCTTGAAAAACAGCTAGGACTCAAATCGTCTGCTCACAGGACTTTGCATTCTATTCCTGGATCCCTGCAAAACAGCAACTCAAAATGAAAGGGCATGATCAGTACTGTCACAAGTGGTGTGGTCACATTCAGCATGACCCTGAATTCTGCCAGAGCCCAGAAGCAGTTCTGTATCAGAGATGATGAGCAAGGCAAACAGATTTGATGGGAACAGGCAGGCAGGGGCAACATGACCTAGGAGAGCTTAATTATCAAGTTGGAGAAAGCCTTCAACTTCAGCTAAACCACAGGCAACCAAGACCGGTCTCTGCGAGCAACTAATACTAATGCTACACGAATGCAAGGCAAGAGATGAGCTTGTTTCAGAGATAACTGCCAGAGCTCTGAACAGCCCATGGTGGTCGCGTAGCCACACACTTGTTGATCAAGGTAGCTTAGAAAGCCGTGAACATACCCCTTTCCAAGTAAAAATGGAAGGAGACAATTGCAACCACCATACCTGTAGTACTTCCACAGTTTTTGCAACTTCCAAGGCATTTGTCAAAGTTTTAGTGGAAAGAGGCTATGCGTGGACTCCCAATTCTTCCAAACAATCCCAGCAGTGGATTAGCGGCCATTGCAGACCAAAGCAGGAAAATAACAGATTCTTTATACGCTAATTTGGCGCAGGATTTTCAGAGTCACAGAGCTTCAAACATGCATTCAAAATAAATGTCAAAACATATGAAGCTATACAGCAATATCATAATAAGCAGAGAATTTAATTAATTTAATTAATCTGCCACCCCAAATATCATACAATTATGAAGATTCTTCTCATTTCAGCAACTGAGAGAGGTATGCTGTGCAAAGAGAAAGGGATGGGAAACCTATTTACCTTTTTGAAGCCTAAAAAGAGAGTAATTATTCAACAGAACAGAACCAGAGGTGATGCTGTTAAATGACAGCTAGGTAACTGTTTGTTAACATGCTGCAGGCACACTTGCCAGTCCTAAATGAACTCATGTCCTTCCACCACAGAAATAGACAAGATTAGTACGGAAAACAGGCGTAAGGTACTGAAGATACATCAGTGACAGAGCTGGGACTACAGTGTGAGTCGCCTGACACCCAACCTACTGCCCTGTTAGTTGGCTGCCTTAAGGAAGAACTCTTGAAGGGAACTGTCATCCGCCCAATAGAAGTTAGCTGCTCCAGACACAAACCTAGACACCTGTAACTCAGAGCAGAAAGCTCAAAATAGGGCAAGAACTCCTCTAGCTCTGCCAAGGCTATCGAAGCTTTCTCTTTCTGATTTCCGTTATCAACATGACACACAACATCATTCCAATCGTAACAATGTGGGTAATGCAGGTTATTTACAGTAATGGCATCCCTTGACAATTCACTCATCAATATCCTGAAACCATGGACAAAAAATTCAACACATAATCAAGTATGGAGAAAGGACCTAGAAGGATGAACAACTGCATTGTTCTTCATAGGGAGTAGTTTTAGGAAACCAAGGAGCTGTTAAACAGAGGAGAAATAAGAACGGTATCCCATTTCAGCCAAATAAACTCCTCCTATAGCAACAGAGAAACGCAGAGGATGCAATGAGGCTCTTGGCCAAAAAGAGAGAAGGTTGAGTAGCAAAGCCAAGTTCAAGTGACCTCCATGAAGGTGAGCCAGAGCTCACTTGTTTCTAAGTGAGGTAGCAATTAGAATTTGTTACATTCAGAAAGTCAGTTCTGGAGTTGAGTGTCTGCAGGAAAATCAGAACAAACATATGTAGTGCTTCCAATGCAGCTGTACCATCTTCTCTAGGTTTAAGTTTGGCCCTTGTTTTCATGACTCTCTCTCAGTTCAGGAAGATTGCAAATATCATAGAAACACAGGAGAGAAAAAGCCACATGTGCTTCAGTTCTGAGTTATATTCGGCATACAGCACATGCTCCAGCGATCCAAAACGCCCAGCAGGAATCACTGCCAATGTTTCAGCGCTCAGCTCTCACCTTAGCAAGTAAGGACTTACCTGCAGTACCCGTTTCAGAACGGGAAAACAGGATGCATGTTTACATCCTCCAGGGCAGCCAGCACTCGCCATCCAGAAGAAAAGAAATAAAAATGGAGCAGGAGCAAGCAGACGCGCCCCACTACGGACTCAACCCTGGCTAAACGTGGCAGAAAGAAAACTGGCCACTTAGAGCAGACCTGTTCCCAGCTCAGCCCAAGGAAGGAAAAGGGATAAAAACCAGGCACGCACCTGACAGAGCCGGGAGAGAACAAGATTCAGACAACCCTTCAGAAAGCCCCTGTCCTTAGCCAGGGGCTGTGTTTGCTTCCTTCCCTCATTCATTCTCGGCGCAGGAGTCTGAGCGGCAGACCTACCACAGCGGCCTAGGGAGAGAGGAGAAAACACGAGAAGCAGCTCGGGTGGGCACCATCGCTGCAGCCAGCGGCCACCGGCTCCTTTCCCACTCAAGACCTCCGCCGCACGAGACACGAGTCCAGCGCCGGCCCCCGCAATCGCGGCGGCACAGGCGGGCTCAAGCCCGGCCGCAGCCCCCCCCCCCCCGGCGCCCGCCCGGCGGAGGCACCTCCCCACCGTCGCCAGCAGCGGCGCCGCGGCCGTCCTCCCGCCCCCGGAGCCCGGCGCCCCGCCGGGAACCGGCCGCCCCAGGCCCCGCTCGGCAGCGACACCCAGACAGCCTTCCGCCCCCGGGGCCGCCAGACCCCCGGGGCCCGCCGGGGGCCCCAGCGTCGCCCAGGCCGTGAGGCGGCCTCGCACCCGCGGCGGCACCGCGCTGAGGCAGCGCTGCCCGCGGCGACGCTGCCCCGGCCCGGCCCGGCCCCGCTCCCTCCAAGGCGCCCCCTCTTACCCCCGGGGAAGCGGCCGAGGAGCCGGGCCACGGCCGGCCGCCCCGCGGGTGCTGCAGCGGCGTCGCTCGACCCCGCTCCCCCGGGGCCGCCCGCGCGCCCCGCCCAGGCCTCTCGCAGCCTGGTGACAGCCGGCGGGGCATGCTGGGAGAGGTAGTTCTCTGCCCGCCCTGCTCGCCGCCCGCGGGGCGCCGCCGACTACAAGTCCCGGAAGACCGCGGGAGGCCCCCGCGGCGCGGCCCGGCCCGGCCCGGCCCGGCCCCGGCGCCTCCGGGGGGGGGGGGGGCGGTGCGGCCGCCCCGGCTGGCGGTGGGCTCCCCTGCGGTGGTTCCGGAGCAAGGCCCGGGGCGGGGGGGCTGCGGCGGCTGCGCCCCGCGTTTCGCCCGGGCACGGCTCCTGCTCTCCCGGCGCGGCCCTCCGGCCTCGGCTGGCGAACGCCCCGCCGCTGCTTGAGGCGGGAGGGGGGGGCGGCGGCGGCGGGTCCGACCCGCCCGTGCTGTCTGCGCTCGGTGTTTCTGACGCCTTTGTGGCGTCGAGGATAATAAATACTTGGGATCGTTTCCCGTTTTCTCTGCGCAGGCAAAATGGCCATTGAAACCGGCGGGAATGGCTGGCCGTGAAAGGATGCGGGATCCTCGCCAGGACGCTCTTTTTTAAACGCTTGAGCGTCCCATTTTTGGGGTGGTTTTAGGATAACTTTGTCCACTGCCAGGGAGATTTGGGGATTCGGTGTAACTCCTTGCAAGGCGCCGTGCGTCCTCGTTCGGCAGGTAGCCAGGAGGGCCCTGTCAGCCGGACAGCCTTCTGCCGGGGATGTGTCTTTCGCAAGATCACAGCTCGGACATTGCCTGCATGGGATCGTTGGTGGCTCAAAGTGCCACCGTGCGTGAATCAGAATGCGTGAATCTAAAAGCATAAGGTATTACTACTTTTACAATGACTTTCTCTTCAAAGAGGCAGAGGCAACTTACAAGTTTGTATCGTCTCTGCTGGTGATACCGATGACGCTGTTCATGTGGATCTCTCGTGTCTGGGGTAGGACACGCTCTGCTGACTTTACCCCTGCTGAGGTCAGAGACACCTCGCAAACACTCTGTTTAAGCTTGCCTGTCCCGTTCTGTTGCTCGGTGGCACATCAAGCATGGCTCTGTTGAAGCTAGCGAATTGGAATTTTGTTTTACATTTAGTCTTCGCTAATGTAAACTGGCATAGCAGAACAAAGGTTAAAAGAGTGGCCTGCATTGATAGTGAAGAACAGTGTTCACAGCAGTAAAATTGAGTAATATGTTTGCGTATTACAGAAGGCCTGCAATGTGATAAGACCACAGCACAGAACTTGCCAGCGTGAGACCCTGCACTCACAACAGGAATAGGGCAGCAAGGTCATAAAAAAATCACGTGCCATTCCTTTTCCCGCTAGCCCATCAGGAATGCTATCTAGAGCCCTAAAACTCAAAAGGAGGAAACAAAGACACCAGGCAGCAGAGTTGCCTCGGGCTTACGAAGACTGAAGAGAGCAAAATTCTGAGACGGAGTGTCACAGCATAGTGGCAGTTACCCTAACTTTTATGCCTACAGGGTACAAAGGACCTGTCCAAAACCAAGCTTGTCATTGCCATTTGATAAAAGCCAAATAGGACTCAGTGTCCCTTGCCCTCTGTGTTGCATAAAAGCGATGTTGGCCAGACCACTTAAACACACACGCTGGGGTGATTGTGAAAATGTGAATGTGAAAATGAGTGAATTGAACCTGACTTGGTTCTGAGCAGAACTGCAGTGCATTTTACCCTTTGGCCAGAAGATGGAGAATGAGTACTGTTAAGTATTTGGGAATGGGGTAAGCGGATCTAAGCATCCACTGATGCTCCCTCCCTCAGCTTGCTTTTTACCAGGCAGATTTATATGTTAGTATAAACATAGAAGCACATTAGAGACCGGTGAGTACAGCCAACACCGATTGTCTGAGAAGATCCATTCACATTTAGAGAAGCTTCTTTTGTGCTCACTCGATAAACACCAAGATAACTTAGGCTTTACTTTTGCCAGTGCTGCTTGTAAACATGTGAACTTGCATGCCCAGGCTCTAAGTCATGTCAGGCTTTTTTTTCCAGCTAATCTTTCTTTTCAAAAAAACAAAATTGGAAACCTGTGTTAGACTGTCTGTGAAGTCACCTTCTCAGGCAAACATGAAGTCATACAGCATCAGCAGCTTAGTCCATAGCCAAGACAAAAACTTTACTGTGATTATTTTGATGAGATTTTTGCCTTTGTTTGTATATAACCACTTCGGAGAGGTGGTATTTTGGTTGTGCGTAACACCAAAGATAGTGCAAATGGCAAACCTCTCTGGTGTGTAAAAAAGCGTGAGCTCCAATGAATCTTTTCTAGTGGGGCAACATTTGTGAAAAGAAATGAGCCAACCTGGCGTGCATAACCCAGAGGCAGTCTGCAGGACATAAAGAGTTTTCCTTTTGAGGTTTACAACTGCAAGACAGACATAGGGAGTGCTGTATCTAAGAGAAGGAAGGACTTGAGAGAACAAGATAAATGTCCTCATGCACAAGGCTGACACTGAGAAGAAGGAAATAACCTGTTTTGGGTGCTTACAGGGTAGGCCAAAAAGTAGTGGGGCAAAATGCAGCAATGAAAACTCAGGTTGGATGTTAGGGAAAACTTTCTAAGGCTAATGAAATACTGCGGAAGACTAGCGAGGGGCTATGAAATCTCTGCCTGAACAGGCATTAGGAACTGGTTAGGCAAACACTGCTGAAATGGCAGGGTAGAACTGATACTGTTTAGTACAGGGCATGGTTTGGAGGGCCTCTTGAGACCTTTTCTGATCCTGTGTTGCTATGATTCTTTGAGCCTACATTTCTACAACATGCATCCTCTGGCATCTAGTAAACTGGAGTTCATCTCAGTCTCTTGCTCAGTGAGGACATTGTAATGCTTACTGCAACAGGCTGGAGTTGCCTAGCTCTGGGTATGGGAGAGAAACCTCTGCTCTTACATGGCCTTATCCTGGTTTTCCAAATATATTACTAGGAATCTTTCTTGGCCCACTGGATGCCGCTGTTACACAGAAATATTCACGGACTATTTCTGTAGGCTTCTGCTCTAGGCACCTCCTCTGTCAGACACGGAAGACCCCCTCAGGGTCAGCAAAGCTATATGCATTTAGCCCTATTAACCAGCCTTTTTTTGCAAAGGAAGTCTCCTTAACATTTTGCAGCTTACTGACATGGCACATGTGAGCCTTGGGCCACGAAGGTTGATACCTATGTGATGGCAACACCAGCAGCAGAAATCTAGTGATGTTCTTTGACGGTGATTGAACAGTACATGGAAAAAAAATATTGGCTGCTGAGGGGAAAACAGGTTGTCCAAAATATGTCTTCAGGTCATATATAGAAGGACACTTTCCCCAACACCTATGTCCTGCAGTGCCTATTTTGCATGCTTAATACAGGAATTTGTATGGGGAAAGACTTGTTCAGAGAATTCTCTCCTTAAAAGCAAAGCCTGGAAATGGCAGCTTTCCCTGGCTCACGCGTTGCAGATGTGCACTGATGTTACGATTACACCTTGTGGCACTGCTTTCAGAGGCAATGACCTGGATAGAACAGAAAGGATATGCGTGGCTTCCACTTTTTAGAGAAAACTGAACAGTATTTCTAGCTCAGCTGAGTCTCGGAACAAGCCAGAGAGTGACCTACATCCAATACCCAGCTTTGGGAATTAACTTTGAGGAAGTTCAGTTCCACATCTAGGTCTCCCCTCTGGAACAAATGGAACCGCAGCCTAATAGAATCCAAACCTGAGGGGAATTCCTCTTTATTCCTCTCCAACAATTTTTAGCACTGAAAAACAACTATCCTGATTTTTTAATCCACATTTCTTACTGGAAAAAAATATGACTCCAAGTTAATGCAAACCTTAGGGTTTGAATCCTTCAGATTCTAACAACTGAACTGTTTCCTGGTGTCTTGAGCCATTGGCCTTTCAGGAGTTGGTCTAAACAACAGGACATTTAAAATAAGCCAGGAGTTGCGGCAAAGCTATTATGACAATTATATAACAGATGTATATGTTAAAAGGCCTGCGTCTATCTGCGGACACCATCTGTATCCAATAAGCATAAAAGCAAGTAAGGTAACTGATAAATAATAGGCAAAGCGTGAGTCCAGCTTTGCGTGACCTATAGTGGTGTAAATCTGATACCTTTTGAATTCGGTGGAGTTTTTCCTCTGAGCCATCTTATGTGTGTTTGCACAGTCTACCGAGTCACTTAGCTGACGATCCTTTGCCGTCTTGCTTTTTGCAGCCCAGTCAGTGTGACAAAAAGTACTAGAGACAGCTTGGATCTTCATAAATCAATATGAAATCTCAGGGGAAACTTTAAAACACTTGCTAACAAATTTCTGCAAAGCATATGCTGAATGGAGCCTGCTATCAATAAGGCAAATGGCAAATAAATATAACGGTGTCATGTATTCAGCCTGGGGGCTGCAGCCGTGTAATCGTGCTGCCAGTGGTGTCCAGAGAAGCACTGTTCTCTGCCTCTGAATTTCATCCAGTGGGATGTCCTTGATTCATGAATCTGTCACCTGAGTGATCTCTTGGTCCTACAGAAATCCTGGTGGGAGAGGGGGAGTCGTGGAGGTACTGCGTGTCTCATCCTGGGCTGCACGCTCTTTTCTTCTGAACATGGGTATCTGAGAAGCCAGCTGCGCTAGTGTGCGTTCAGTGCTAGAGCATAGGGCAGCAGACTGGATATTCCTTCAGTGTCACTCCTTCGAAGAAGGAAGCCAGCTGATCTGGTATGCACCAGCTGGTTTACATCCTAAAGCCAGGATCCAGTCTCCTTTCCCATTTCTGCGCAGAGAGAAACCTGCTGGTTAAGGCTGTTGCGTAACAGCCTTAATAGTTGAACGTCTCTTGTTTGATGGTGTTATCACACATACAAATTCTTTCCTTTTTTCCTTCTTTCCTCCTTCAGTGTAGTCTAGCCTTATTTCAATTTTCAGCTATTACAGAGAGACACATTTTAATGCAATGACTATTTGCACAGGCAACATTTGAACAAGTACTTTACTGCCCTGTGTGACTCAAATAGCTAATGGATCAGGAAAATATTAGCAACCATTTAATTTCTTTTCTGAGCAGCCAGGGCTGTGATCAGCAGGCAGATACATGGCACTGCACAACGTGGTGTTGGTTGGGCTTTAGAAATCACATCTGGAGTCTTGATGCCAAAGCACCCTGTAAAGGGTCTGCAAATGCCAGTGCTGACTAGGAACTAAGGCCAAGCAATTCTATCCAATGTGTAGTGCACGAGTCAAGAGTCTTACTGTTTGCAATGATTGGCTTGTATAGTCATGATTCATTGATTGGGTGGTGGAGGCACCGACTAATCCTTGCATGGTTTATTGTAGGAGGCTTTAGTAGGATTTAGTATATTGGAGGGCCAGGGCAGCCTAATCCCCAAAACTACAGCAGGTCTCATGCTGTTGCCTGCACTTGTTCTTTATTTAGAAACTAATGGAGCATTAGTTCTTGAACCTGAAAGAACACTGAGGCCTTACTGCAGCAGGTACTAACCAGTACTTCTTGGTACCCCGAGAAGCTCAGTGTGGAAAAAAAGAGGAGAACATGAAAAAAGGGGAAGTGCCTCTTTGAGAACTGCTGAGTAAGTCAGCCACCCAGAATGATCACAACTTGACAAAGCATGTCCTCTCCGCTCCCCGTGTTCAAGCAGCAATGTTGTCTCGGCAACTTCAGAGTTCACTTTGGTGGTATTGCCTGACCAGTTCAAGCAGCAGCAAAATAGGCTTGCTGGATAACTGGGGACTAATGTCACACTTTCCTAAAAAAGATGCTACATACCAAGAAGAATAATTAAGAGTAGTTGTACTGGGCAGGTGACATACCAGAGACATCTCCCTGTGTGAGGGGTCAATATCAGCCCCTTTGGTGCCCTCGTTGCAAAATTCCTCTAACTACACTCTTCTGGAGAGGATACAGGCTGGGTGGCCTCATGGCTTTCATGGAAACAGCTGTAGTTAGTCTCAACAGTGCTCCAGCTTCTGGCTAGCAAACAAAAACCTGTCTGCCAGCTGTGCTGCAGTGATGCCATCTGGAGATGCATGACCTGAAGCTGGCCCTACAGAAGTCATGTGCAAGTGTTTAAGTGCTGCCGTCTTGGAAAGTCCCCACCCCTCTCTAGATGGGGGTTCTCCAGAGCCCCTGGCAGCTGGGGATTCTGTAGTGCGGTGATAGAAGTTCCCGTGACCTGGGTGCTGGATGCTCACCCTCAGCAGTGGCCAGTCCCCTGCTCTTTAGGACTGATTCTTATCTGCAAGTGCTAATTGCCTGTGCCAGCAGTTCTGCTGTTTGAAGTCTGTCCGAAGTCCCCTCTTCCTACCATGGCTGCTTTAGACAATGTCTAAGACAGGCTCCCTCCAACGCTGAGCATCACTGAAAAATAAGGAAGACTGGATCAATCTGTTTCATCCGGTCTTCTGGCCTTTGCTGAGTGTCCAAGTAGTGCCAGGTGGAAGACTGATGGTGTTCTGGGATGGCTGTGCCTAAAGCCCAGGGTTGAGTGGGGGAGTCTAACAGGGAAGCTCTTAATGAATTGCCAAATAGTGAGTTCTTCCCCTGCCCTCTTTCCCACCCACTTCCGCAGAAGCACATCTAAAGGCATGACAAAAAGCTGTATGAACAAAAAAAATAGGCAAATCGCCATTCAATTATTTCATCTATTTCTAACTTTAGGGTTAGAGGATTTCAAAATCAGAACTGTCTTCTCAGTGTTCCCTCTTTAATATGGTTTATTTATTGTGCTGGATGAATACAGCATATGGAATTCTGCAAGGGAAGTCTGTCTATGCTGCTATAATTAGCTAGCAATGGTGACAGCAGGCATCTTTGCTTCTTTATTATTTTAAAATTCTCGGCACTGTGTTATGGGATGAATTTCTACCACATCAGAATGCTAATGCTTGGGAAAGCCTGTGAGTGTAGCATCCTGCTGCATTAATGTAGCCTTCAAAATCCCAAAGTGATCCCAAGCGTGACTGCAGTGAAATCAGTGGGATTACACCAGTGATGAATCTGTTCCTAGCCACAGAGTAGACAAGGAAACTAATCGTCCTTTTTTCTGCTGCTGCAGTTATTTAAGCAACTTACTCATGTACCTGAGGCCAAGTTCTGTGTGGCTGTAAATGAATGTTTGGCATTGTACCTCCCTGCACCAAGGGGGAATGAGGTCCTTATGCCTCTCTGGCTGTACTCAGTATACTGTATACACAACCTTTTTATGAAATAGTTCTCTTGCTGTAAATGTTGCGAGATCCTTTCTTAAAACTGTGTTAATTTTTAAAAGTAGACATGAACAAAGCAACCCCACCCTTCCAGTCCTTAACAAAGGCTGGAAGCCCCTTGCAAGTCCAGGTTTAGAGATCTTTGCAAACATTGGCCCATGCAGCAGCTGAAAATCCAGGCCGTGAAATCCTCGTGCCAGTGCAGACATTGGGAGATGCATCAGAAGGGACATTACATCTTTGCTATAGGAGCATCCGAGTTTTCTAGGCTGTTGAGGAAGGAGGCAATGTAATGCTGGACATTTGCCACTTCCTTCTTTCCCCGACCAGAAGAGTCCGTTCTCCACTCCTGACTGTCCTTGTGGGGCAGCTGGTGCCCAGGGAAAGAGATTCGGTGGGTTGCCGTTCACTTACAGGTATCACTCTTTCCTATCCATATGCCAGATACGAAGCCTGGTGGCAGCAAACTGCAACGAGGAGTGGGAGATACTGCAGTGTACCTTTGTGCTGAATTGGAGGTGGGGAGGACACGCCAATGGTAACTGAAGAGCAGGGAAAGAGGGGAGTAACTGGCAGAGTTTCAGAGATAAAAAGCTTGAGTATCAGCATAATTGTCCTGTGCTATGTTCCTCAGGGTATTTGACAGTGCACCGTAGAACTAAGTCTGACAGGCAGCGTACTAACCATCAACAGTCCCTCATCATCTGGAGAAGAGGGGCTTGAATTAGCTTGCCCTAAAGGGGCTTTTTTCTTGTCTAAATCATATAAACAGGGCCAGGAGAGTCACTTTCCATGAGGCTTGTTATCCAGTGTTATGTGAGAAACAGAGTTTATGTGACTATAATTGCTCCTTGAGGTTGAGTTTGCAGGCAGCGCTGGCTAGAACATGCATTTTTTGTGCAAGAGCTGAGTGCCTACATGCCAAATTGGCTGTTTGTGTGTACAGCCACAGGATCTATGAGAGTAACAGGCACTTCTGCAGGTTTTATCTCCAAATACGGCCTCTGGTATGTGTGCAGGGAGGCAAATGAGCAATAGTACTTTAAGACTTCTGGGCTGGTAGAGCTAGAAATACAGGCAGGTAACAATTTTTCGTATTTAGAAGTCTTTCAGTAATTAGCTTAGTGTCAACTTGATTGTTGGCCACGGAGAGAATTTTTGACAGGTTAATATAGAACAGGAGCTGATTTCCATTTTTATAGCTCCATGTTGTTCTCCCTATTGAATTCTTACTATTAAACATATCCATTCTATACCAGCTGGAGATGTATACCTGGAAGGAGGCTGCTGAAGACAACCACCTTAGAAGGATTCCCAGATAATCAGTTTGAGTGGTAGATGAGATCCTCTTGTCACTGTTCTGCAAGCAGACGTGGACCTCAGAATCAACGAAGCAACTGTCTGGCAAAAACATTTAGATTATGTTCCCATTATCTCTGTGCACAAAAAGTGGGACACTGAATGAAATTTGAAAAAACAAATACATGATTCAGGAGAGTCTATTCTATTTAAAATCAACAATCATTAAGCAATTTAGAAAATCTCACCCTAAATGCATATCCTATCTGCTGATGGCCACAGTTAAGAGACAATGGCAAAGCACAGATGACTTAAACTCTTGGCTTATCAGGGTATTAAAAAACAGATTGAAATCTCTCTGGCTGACATCCAACATGCAGGGACGCCAGCTTAAGTTGCTCATAAGTGATCTTTCCAGCTTGATGATCAATATGTATCATGCACATCTGGATAGCATAAAAACAAACCTAAAGTAAAACAAAAAAGCCCTGTGTCAAACTGATCAGACTGGGTGATTCCAAGAGAAAGCTTGTGCAGGCATGAAGCTTCCCCTGGAATAACACTGGAGTGACGTCATGAAGTAGAAGAATTCAGATCTCTGTGTCGTCCCAAGATGCTGCGTGATGCAGTGGAAAATCCTGGAGGAGGAACTGGATGTCTCCAGGTAGATCTGGTGCTGAGTGTGCTGTGTTAGCTCCATGCTGCTGGCTCCTCCTCTCACCGTTATCTGTTTATCTGAGAAGCGGACTGCCTCATTAGGCTCCAGTCTTGGCTAAGCCCAGCCAGTCATATTGGAATACAACTTAAAAGTCCTCTCTACTTTTCCTAGCAATTCCCCCACAAGAATAGAGTGACAAATGGCACATCACACACAGCAAAGAAAACGCCTGTACCTACAGACTCCTGCCTCCCGACGGTGTGAGAAACTATTGCACAATCCAGAATGGTGTGGCTGATGCAGACTTTCTGAAATATATACTACAAGGTAAGTCCAGGGAGCAATGTTTTCTTGTAGTTTGTAGAAGAGTGCCTCGCTGGGTTACTTTATGAAAAGGAAGAAATAAACCCCAGCATCACAGAGGGGCTGTAAAGAATTGCAAAATGCTGTGCTGTCTTGGTCATACTAATGTCTAGAGCCCTTCACCAGGCTGTGTTACAGCATGTGAATAGGAACACAGTGAGATTGAAACTCTGCTCTACAGATGCTATTCATCAATGGTTAACACTGGACTTCATAAAACTCAGTGGTCATGTAGGAAGAAAAATTGTTGTGCTAGTGCCACTATTCTCTCTCTCTATGACACTATTTCTCTCTAGCTAGAACAGAGCCCATGTGGAATAGAGGGAAACTGAAATCCTGGAGACAAATTCCTTCACTCTTAAGATGAGGACGGCTCGTATCTGTGGCTGAGCCCAGCAGGCTGTGATTAGTCCTGCCAAGCTCTTCTCCCGCTGCTCAACAAGAGTCCTCCCTCCTCTTCCCAGCGCCTCGCCTCACCACTGCCGACTGCCTCATGGGTGGGCAGGGCTTCACTCACGGGCTCACTGGCTTTACTCCAACCATCTTTTTCCACTAATGCTTCTTTGGAATGGACAGTTAAGGCTTTATCCATGTTAGCCATGTGCAAAGACTTCTCCTGGCATCTCTGCTTGTAATCTGATACAGAGACAAAAGAATACAGTGAAAGAAGAGGAGCCCGTCCCACCACGGACTTGGCCGCCTGATGCTCCGGGGCTGAGCAGAGCTCAGAGTCAGAATCCCCCAGGTCCTTCAGTTCATGAATGGAGGCTCACAAGCCCTGGGGGACGGCTGGTTACACCCTCAGCTGAGTCCCAAAGGCATGAGGCTGTGGAGGCTTGGGCCAGACGCAGCAGCCCTGGGAGAGTTTAGGAATACAAGGTGTCTTTGTCCTATAGGGGGAAAGTGGGGGCTGATACTGGAACCCCACTGAGAGAGGCAGTGGCAGCAAGTTTAGCAGCACCTAAACAAACCAGAAACCCCTTTGCTGGTTTGCTATTGTTTTCTGGCAAACTGCATTTTTATTACCTTTGGGAGTTGGAACGTTCCCTGGCTCCAATAAAAATGTCTGTACCTTGGTAAGGCAGTAAAGACTTGGTGCACATTTAAAGGGCACTAGCTTCCTTTTAAACAGCTTCGTGTGTGTTGCAGACGCTGCAAACAAACAGGCAATGGAGTCACAGGGCTCTAATTGTACTGTGATGCATTCTCTATGGAGAATATGCTCTTTGCCCCTTCTTGTTTGGTTTTGTCCCTTTGAAACCAATTCCCATTGCTTTTGATTAAAAGGAACCCAAATGACAGACTGGTTCAGAACAGCTTCTTCTCACTCAAGGCAAGGTATCCTCTTTGCAGGAAGATTACCAGTCCAAACTGTGAAAGATGAGGTGGAATTAAAAAGTAAATATGCTTTCTTTTTCCAGAGGAATTAAGATGCAATACTTCACATTGTGGAGCTTTTTTGTCACTATAAGTGCTTGGAATATAGATTGTTTTTTGAAAGAATAATGAGTGTCTCTCATAATGCTTTGACTCTGGGAGCTGATGTTTTAAGGAAAGTACCAAGTAACATGCCAAAATACCCAGACATCAACCACTTTCTGCTGGAATTTGGATGGGTGCTTCTCAATAGGAATAGCTGAATCTGGGTTGTCTTGGAGTGGTCTTACAAGAAGTTGTCGAGTGGTGTCTGCCATTACCATATGTGGTTAGTCTTGCATGTGTCATCGATCTGAGATCTCAGCTGCACGGAGGACAGGTTCCTTCCAGCCTGGATCCTGTACTAAAGTCAAAATCATCAGGGTGGATTTTAATAAGATGGGTTCAAAATTATCTGAGCTCCCTGAATGCATTTTGGAGCATCTCTGACGGTGTTGGTGCAAGATGCTTCTCTGGCCTTTCTGCTGGACAGCTGTGCTCTTACTGAAGGACTGGGAACACTGCTGTACACTAAACTGGGGTAAGGTACGATTCTTCAGGGCCTCAAAGAGGTAGCTTATCTGCTCTGTACCTTGATTGCCCTATACTTAAAATATGTTTTGTGAACTTGAAGTTACCAACAGTCTTTATAGATGAATACTGGCTTTCTACTGGTGTCAGCCTGCTGGCTGTGTTGACACATCTTCTAGTAGTTGTGGATGTAAGCATAGATCTCCTCGAGCTCCAGTTTCTATGGAATGCTCTTCTAGATGATGTTTGACCCTAGAACCTTGTACCTCAAAAAGTCAGGGTTTATGCTCATTATGTTCCCCCATTCACATTCTCTTATATTATGGCCATGCCCACAGTTTCCTCAGCACTTGTCCCTAAGGTCTGACAGGGCTGTGAGAGCATCAAGATTTCTTGAGATCTCATATGCTTACTTTTAGGCATGGTACAGCAGTGAGATGACTCAAAGTACGTACGTACATAGGCTTGGGGAAGATAGCCGAGGTAGCTGGGCCAACATGCCGTTCTAAGACAAAAAATAATTTCAACAACGCATTCTGAGTGCAAAATGGTCCATTGGTTCCCCGGGGCACCCTCTAATGGATCCTAATTAGAAGCTGTCACTTCTTGTTATGGGAAGGAAGGAATGGTTCAGCTTTCCCACCCCTTAACCTCCGAGAGACTGAGATGAGAGCTGCCCGTAGGAACTGTTTAATTTAGGGCACTTTCACTCCAGCAAGAAATTAATTTGGGATTTCCGTGTGTGGTAGGGCAGGCACCTCCAGGAGGTGCGTGACATGCAGACACTTCTAATGCTGTAAGTTCATGCACATACATGCACAGATGCCCACTTGAGAGAACTTTATTTTTTAAATGTGCCTGTCATTTCTCATACACTAGACTCCTGCCTCAAGCTCCTCTCCTGCTCAGCCTACACCCTCCAACATTCATGCACTAGATTCCTAGAGTAGGTCTCCCTGGAAGGCACTTGCAAGACCCATAAAGGCTGTAGGGCTACAGTGTCCTGCTTAGCCAATTTCAATGGGTTGTGGATGTTGCCAATTTGATCAGTAGGTTTTTAAAAAACTGTTGTGAAACTGCAACCCCTAAACAATAAAGCCTCCCCTCTGTCTCCTACTAGCACATTCCTTCCATGCATCTTTTTCAGACACTTCGTTTCTTGACAGCGTTTACATAACGTGGCTGAAAACTCTCCCACAGCCGATTAATGCCTGCTATGAAATCCAAAGCTCTGATTAAAAGGATGGAGCTTTCCAGGACTGCAATATTTGTGCAGATGGTTAATACTCATGGCTTGCTCTACAGGGGAAGAAGTGGCATTTTCTTTACAAGTACATACAGTCTGAGCTTTCCCATGGGAATTGCTTGTTTTGTTCAGATTATTATTTTAAAGCTATCATCAGATGTGATCACCCATTGGATTAGAGGAAGCAAAGGGAGATGATCAGATAATCCCTGAGGCACAAAGCATTTTGAGTTGGATTTGAAGAGAGCTGTCACCTATGGTCAATTTGTTTAGCTCAGGATGCTTCTCTCCTCTGTATCTTCCTGAAAATACTCGTGCCTAGTGGCTGTAGACCTTTAGAGATGTGGGATATTGTAGTAATTTGCTCAAGGAAGTACCCTCTGAGCTGGCTGATGTGACAACCCCTTTTTAGAAAAAATGCATGGTTAAAAGAGAAAAGTGCAAAAGTGAACAGCAGGTAAGTATCCAAACTAGGCCTTGCAAAATCATCAAGATGTCCTCTTTTCATCTGGTGCATAGAAATCTTTGGCAAAGAGAATTTCTGATCTATCCCAGTCAGATGAGCATAAAGATCTAGTCAGACTAAAATATTAAATACAAATTAGGCACAATAAAAATGAACTCTCTGAAGATGGGGGTTTGTGCCATGGGTCTTAGAACAGAGACTTCAATTATGGGGGAATGTTCCCTAGAATGAGGAAGTCCAATCTCATTGCTGTTATTTTCCCATCTTTGTGAAGAAGCTTGCTCTGATTTTGCCCGTTTATTATGAGTGCTCTACGGAGATACCCTGATCTCTTTGGGGTCCTGCAGTTTAGCTTTTCCTGAAAACTGGAAAACATCTTATAAGAGTAGCTAAAGCTGTGGGCCCTTATATTTTTTTGATGGGGAAGAACAGGACCGAAGTGGGGGATTTTATCACTGACTGCAGGGGAAGTGGGATCAGCTCTCACTTTACTGGGATGCACTAGCAGGCCATATAACATAAATACTGGCAAAGCACGAGCAAGAAGCAAACCCTTTGGCTCTTTGCTGGGGCTGTACTATTCATCTGGCCCTAGATCTGGTGCAGAAATATGGAGTTAAAGCTACAGCTGAGTTTATTGCAGTGTAGAAGAGTAAAGTGCTAGATTGCAGAAATTCTGTCAGTCAAATCTTTCTCAGACAGACATTCCCTAATTCAGGATTTTAACCTTTTCCAGAGTCCTGTCTGTCAAAACCTCAGAAATTCCCAGTGTTTCTCAGGCAGGAACCAGCACATGAGGAAGTAATTAATGAGAGCAGGAGGGGAAAAAAAAAAAAAAAGAATGTGCTGAATAGAGGCAAAACTGAGACTCGAATCCCTCATCCCACAGGCTGCCTCCTCAGTCCTCAAGATGCAGACAAAAGACATTCCAGCTCCTGACAAACAGCCTGAAGAGATGCTGAAGCATTCAACAACCCCCCCCCGGACATTTATGTAAAGAAACAGTTGGACAGTAAGGCTGGCTGATGCACACCGTCTATGTAGTGTAGGTGGAGTGTCTCTTGAACTGAGGATATGCGAATCAGCAAGAAGATTATCCCTGGTCCTACATGCAAATGATCCACGGCAGACAGAGGCTGCATGAAGCACCACATTAGCGCTATTCCGGTTTTCAGAAAGAGCTAAGCAGTAAGTCTGGAATAATCAGTTAATTCGTTAAGGAAAGTATATAATGTTTTCTGGAAGCTGTACTCAGAGCCAGGACTGTTAGCCAAATCACCCGATTCCCAGTAGGGTCTCACCCTTGTTCTGGCAGACACCTCAAACAATATACCAAATCCACTTAAAATGCCTGAAAAAACCCCACCATAAAAAAAATCAGTTACTTTGGGTAAATCATAACCTTACAGGAATGCCGCGCCTCAGTTTTCCCATCTGCAAGTTAGGGAGACAGGAATGCCATTCAACTGCTTCCCAGCAGTACTGTGAAGCTCATTTGATTAACATTTATAAAACCGTGCATGATTCTTGGAGGGGAATTGCTGCTGAAGAATTAATTGTTATGATTGTTGCTTAGTCCCCAGATGCCTGAAATATGGAACTTGGCAGAATTCCAGAGGAAGCATCCTTGTGAGCTCAGATAAGAGATGAGCCAGCCTGACAGTCAGGCTGTTGGTGCAGGCAAAATTCATTATAAACCTGGGGGTCTTAAATAGTAGATCTAAGCTCAGAACATGGGCAAGGCTCCAGAGAGCTTTGTCTGTCCCATGAGGTATAGAATCATAGAATAGGTTGGGTTGGAAGGGACCTCTAAAGGTCATCTAGTCCAACCCCCCTGCCATGGGCAGGGACATCTTCAACCAGATCAGGTTGCTCAGAGCCCCGTCCAACCTGACCTGGAATGTTTCCAGGGATGGGGAAGTAGGGCTGTTCTCTCCTGTTCCTCTCTGTTGTCTGCTAACAACACAGCTATGCATCACGTACCTGGATAAAACAAGCTGGGCTCTGGCAGAAGAGAACGGCCCACATTAAGGGTGGCTGCTTAGGAGAGGCTAAGCTGCCTAGAGCACCTTGAAAAAGCCTAACTCATCTTACACCCTTCTCTTTGTACTGTCCTCATGCCTTTATCAGCTCATATTTTCCCGAGAAGAAACCACTGCTCTTAAAAACCTTAAGGTTTTAAAGAAATCATTTGAAGATGTCCTCCTCGTTAACTGATGCAGGTGTCCCTCATCTGCCTCCTGTTAGCAACAGGTGCCAGCAGCAGAGGCTGTGCCTCTCTCAGCTAGTGTAGAAAAGGGAGGGGAAAACAAACGCGTGGAAGAGGTTGGTGGCTCAAGTCTGCTGGGGGGGGGGGGGGGGACGGACACACACGGTGATGCTAACTCCGCTCGGCCCCAGCGCCCGGCCGGGGTCAGCCGGCAGCGGAGGAAGGCGGTGGGGCGGCCTGAGAGACCCCCATCCCCGGGGCGGCGCGGCACGGGCTGGCCGCTCGCCCCGTCTCGGGCGGGCCGGGCCGCGGGCGTCCGCGGGGCGGCGGGTCCCCTCGGGGCAGCCGCCCGCTCTCCGGGGCACCCCGGGCGGCGGCGGGGCTCCGGGACGCTGCGGTCCCCCGGCCCGGCCCTGCCCGCTGCCGCCGCCCCTCCCGCCGCGGAGGGCGGACTCGCCGCCGCGGCAGCCCGGATGCCGCCGCCGGTTTCCTGGCCCGTCTCCCGGCCCCGGTGCCGCCGCTTCCTCTCGGAGCGCCGCGGGCCGCCGGCGGGGGAAGCCGCGGGGAGGGGGCAGAAGGGCTCCTCGTCCCGCCGGGTTATTTTTTCCGGTCGGTGCTCCAGAGGGGGAGGTGGGAAGAGCCAAGCGCGGCGGTACCCCCTTCCCGCCCCCCCCCCCTCCGCCGCAGTACATGGGAAGCAAAAGTTTTCCTCCTCCTCTCTTCCCTCCGCCGGTTCCCCTCCGCCCAGGCAGCCCCGAGCGAGCCGTCTCCCGGGCCGCTCCCCCGGAGCGGTTTGCAGCCGCAGGATGCGCCTGCCGGCACCTCGGCTGCTCCGCTCGGACACCGGCGTTGTGCTGCGCTTCTCTCCGATGGGCAACGAGGAATAAAACGTTGCTGGAGCGTCTTCCGCTTCTCTGAGGGCTGGAAAGGAGCGAAGGCGAGACTTTGATCGCGTCTTGCAGAGGGATCTGCGAATTTGCGGAGGAAAGGGGCTGTTGGGCAAAAATAATCAGATGCTTTAGCAGCGCCGGAGAGGCAGCGCTACATCGTTTTGCTTCGGCCCCGTCATGGGTACTGGCATGTGTTCGAGGAGGCAGAAGGGGCTTCTGCAGACTGCGTTTTGCCTGGTGACTATGGCATGTTTGGGCTCGGGAGTTTTCATGTACAGCCACTTGCAGCAAAAGGTGCGGAACGCTGAAGCCCTGGCCCAGAAATACAAACAGCAGCAGGAAGCGCTGTCTGCCCAGCTCCAAGGTGAGTGACCTGCTCTGTGTGTGTGTGTGCACGCACACTGTCGGGATTTCCCTCTCCCCCAACATTACCCGCTGGTGTTTTTGCTCCACAGCCCAGCGACAAGCGGGGTGCCTTTGTGGAGCAAGGTTCAGCTTTTGGCTTTAAAGAGCTCTAAGAAGACGTTGTCGCTTATTTCCTTCCCCCTTTTGCTGTCTAGAATTAGAATAGCCTCGAATCTGAATTGCTGTCACAGCAGCAAGGGGAACGGAGTGTGCTGGATTGGTGAGTTCAGCTGCGTCACGTCTATTCCATTTCTTCTCCCTGTAGTTCCCTTTGG
The DNA here is from genome assembly GCF_965638725.1 of Aptenodytes patagonicus. Lineage (NCBI taxonomy): Eukaryota > Metazoa > Chordata > Aves > Sphenisciformes > Spheniscidae > Aptenodytes > Aptenodytes patagonicus. Next base: position 7,129,134 of record NC_134967.1, on the reverse strand, counting down.
CTGTAAAGACTAGTCCTATGTCATTCTAAATGTGAAGCAGTAAAAATGCAAACAGGACTTAGGGAGCCTGGTTGGGCAGGCTCTGAGATGCGGCTCCGCTCTCTAGCCCGCGGGAGCATCTGTCCAGAAAGTGAATAGAGAGGCAAGGGGTCCTTTAGTAAAGTTTGTCGTCACACTGCCTACTGCCCATTGCATTTGCAAGGAAACAAACCTATCTTCTCAAGAGAGTGATCTGTGACTAGAAAAGTCTTGCCAGTTTGTTTGGGGCCGATAGATGCTGCAGCACAGAGCTCCCTAAAAAGGGGGGAGGAGAAGGAAGAATTGGTTTTTCTGAGCCCGCTGACCAGCACTTGGTTCCTCTGCCAAGACCTGCCAGAAGACCAGAAGGCGACCGTAATATGTATATTCCCCCTCATTTGTCCTCCCTGCATAAATGTCTAACTGTGGGAAAATGACATTTTAGCCCATGGAGAGATCTCGGTAGGGAAGGCTGAGCATGCACGTTACTCCGTAGCTGAACTCTTACCTTCCTTGTCTAGTCTATCATTCTAGCCTTCCTGCATCTGCCAAAGCTATGTTTCCAGCACCTATCACTAGATTTGGAGTCTCTAGAGGGATTTGCTGACCTCTCTGTGGAGAGGTTTGGTGGGAATCCACTCTTTGGTAGCCAGCAGTTGGGTGCGTAATGCTGGAGGACGGGTTGGTTCTGGGGTGCCCACAGAATGAATTTTATGTGGACCAAATATTGTTTGCCTGTGGTTCTAGTGACTCAAGGTCAAGTTTTTCTTCTAACAAGTGGGTTTAGATTATAGTGTTTAAATAGAGAGCTCTTCAGGCTAAAATCAATTACAGGGTATCCATTATGACCTCTGTTGACATATCCAGTGACATTGTTTCTATAGCCTGTATTGCTGGGGAATTCTGCAGATCTGTGACTCAACACTTGTGCCTTTTAGGGTTAAATCTCTGCTGGTGGTTTTGTGTGCAGTGTTGTGATGCAAATGTAACATTGTACATATGCTTCTTGTGCTCAGGGCTGTGTATTTCTACCTGTAAACTGGGAAAGTGATGTGTGTGTTTTGTCTTCCAAGGAAACATGCTTTAAAAAAAACAATCAATCTTGTGAATTGATCTAGTGTGTGAAGATCTAGAAAGAGTAAAACCTGGGACTGTTGGCAAGACTGGAATCACTCTGCCTTTATGGATCCCTTAAGCTCTCCCTGGCAGATGCTTATCTTGGTACTCTGTGTGAAGGGGTTGCCTCATATACCCCAATGGCCCTGTTTTCTGTGGTCTTTTAAAATGAGAATGAGTCTGTGGAAGGCCTGACCTGTTCTTCTTTCCCAAAGGCAAGGCACTGCAAGGGATTTCATTGTTTCAGCAGGTTCACTGCCATTATCTTATGTTTTGTTTCCATTTCTTCTTCCTCTATCACAAGGCAGTCAAACAGCCACAGCTCCTAATGTGTTGCACGGTCCCAGCCACAGCGATTTCCACCTGCATCCTGTGTTTCTGAGATGCAAAGATCAGCAGGGCAGAAGTTAGCCCACATTCCTTTCTGGTGTGTCAGCATCTCTTGCTTCTCTTGGAGAGAGGGGCTGGTTCTTCAGAGAATAAGACGACAGTGATAGCCTCAGGGAACCCCAGTTTTGGGAACAGCAGACTCAAGCAAACAACTGAGACAGGCTCACAATATTTTTTTCCACCCAAATATGTTTGAATGGCAGAGCTGTAGCCTGTTGCTGGGGTTTCTAACCCTCTGTCAGTCCTCCCATTCCTAAATACAGTTGTTGCCATGGATACCCTTTTTATTTTGAGAAGACACTTACTTGTCCAACAATTTTAACAAAGGCAAAGCTTCTTTTTGGATTTGGCTGGTGGGAGAAGCCTAGCGACTGGCAGATAGGAGCCATGTTCATGGAAGTCTTAAAGTGCAGTGGTGTCTTGCACACGTGGCCATGGCTCTCGTGCCGTTGTCTTGCAGCGCTGTTCCCTGCAGTGCTTTGGTGCTGAACACAGGAGAGTGGGGAGTCCGGGCTCTATCCCTGCCCCTCTGCTGACTTGTTGCATGACTTTAATTGCCATGTCTTCTGCATCCGATTTCTGTCTTTCCCGCTCTACAAAAGGAGGATGTGTTATTCTGAGGTGGAATTCAGTACTGTTTAACTAGTGCTTCAGGTGTCTCCTTTCAGCTATCAAGTATTTCCTACCCTTATTATATCTGAGTACAATATATGGTTAATGCTTCTGGTAGCCTCTGTAAATAAAGCTTGAAAGTGTAGGGCTGGGCCAAGAGTTGAGTGAAAGGGAAAAGGAAAGCAAGTGGAGGAGGGAGCGAAGCTGTCTTGAAACCAGCACCGCCTGTCCCACGTGCTGTCTTCTACTGGCTGCACGCAGGGAAATGGATCTCACTTACTCTCTTAAAATAAGAGCGAAGCAGCTGCTGACTTTGCTGTAGGGTAAAACACATTGTGTGAGAAGAAGAAAGGGAGGTATTGTCATGTGTGTGACCCTCTCCAACCTATTGCCTGGTGGTTAGTACCCCTTGTCCCGGCCAGCTCTTGCTGCTGCACACAGAGGTAGCTGTTTGCTGTGACCCGGTAGACCCTCTTTTGATACTGTGGTCCAGATGGAATCCAGGAGGAAAATCTGCTTGGCTTTTTTGTCCCTCCATCTCTTCTGTTTCTGCTGGGTGGGGTTGGAGGTATGTCTGAAAGTGCATGGAGACACCTTGCCAAATACTGGGCTCTCCCTTACGGGCTGTGATTTGGGGGACTCTGGTGCTGTGTCACAAGGCTCAGAGGGGATTAGAGACACAGTCTGGCAAGCTGTGACCTGGTGTGCACTTCAGATGAATCTGTTCTGTCTTGGCCCCCACCCCAAACTCATGCCATGCTGAGTTATGTAGCAGGTGGCTTTAAATGAAGTGTTGCTTTGCCACCTCCCACTTCCCGTAGGTGTGTGTGCCTGTGTATGTATGAGCCTGCTGCTGCCTGGAGGTTCTGAGTGAAAGCAGAGAGATTTTATTTCAGTCAGTTCAACTAACAAACGGCACTCCTTGAACAGTTGGGAAGGAAGGGTGCGTTCATAGTACCATCCACTTCTGTCTGCCATTCCTGATGTGGCCTGCCAACGGCACATCAAACTGGTGTCTGGGACAGAGGCATTTTCTCTCTCACAACAGGCTGCCATTGCACAGTGGCTGAGCATGAGAACGCAGCACTCCTGTCCTCACCATTGGGTGTCTTTTACCCAATCTGTCTTTCCTTTGCCATCTCTCTAGATCAGAGAGGGAGGTATGATGAGTCTGGCTTTCGTTCTGCTCCTCTTGCCCCCTGCTCTAGATGATTCTTGAGCCTGAGTGACTGGTGCCATGGGTGATTAGTTGTGATGTGACTGGATGGAGACTGGCAGGAGTATTTGATGCCTGTAACAAGGACAGCAACAGAGAAGAAAGCTTCTTCTGGGTGATTAGCTATGAGAAGGGAAGGAGCATGGTGCAGTCTGGAAGTTAGTGTTGATCTCTGTGCCAAGTGCTGCTTGGAGCTGTGAGCCATGGGCAGTGTGATGGCTCTTTCCACAGTATGTGCTATTGGCATAGAAATGGCCTAACAAACTATGCACCGTGTGTAGTTTTAGCAGAACCAGAGCAGCAAATCTGATGCCTCTGCTGCCTTGCTCCATGAAAGCAGGGAGCTAGCATGCACTCGTGGCTTTCCCGGGTGGGGTAAAATGAAACCACTTGAACAGAAGGAGAGTAAAACCTGGGACTGTTGGCAAGACTGGAATCACTCTCCCTTTATGGATCCCTTAAGCTCTCCCTGGCAGATGCTTATCTTGGTACTCTGGGGTATATGAGGCAACCCCTTCACACAATGGCCCTGTTTTCTGTGGTCTTTTAAAATGAGAATGAGTCTGTGGAAGGCCTGACCTGTTCTTCTTTCCCAAAGGCAAGGCACTGCAAGGGATTTCATTGCTTCAGCAGTTCAAGCCCTGCATTTTATCTCATTTGGCAGCAGGTGATGGTGCTTTAGTGCTGAGTTCTGGCTGAATTCCAGCCTGGATTTGGACACTGACCACCCTCCATTCTCTCTTGTAATTGCAAATTGTTAAAGACTTCCTGGCTTCCTGTCCTCTGAAGCTCTACAGTGCCATTTTGGTCTGCTAAGTTCTTGCTGTATTTCACCACAAAGATGAGCAGAGAGACTTCATGCAGCGCTTACTCACTGCTTTGTGTAAAGCTGAACCCACCTTTTCTGGGCTCTGGAGGAATGGCGGGAGACATTACAACTTTTTTTTTCTAGTCACTGAAGGTTACTTCAGCTTATCTTATTAAAAAAAAAAGTGTCAGGAGAGCCAGAGTTTGTGTCCTAAATTTCTGAATAAACAGCCTATGATATGGAGCTGTTCCTGAAGACTCATCTGCTTTGTGGTGCTTGCATTAGAATTTGTGGTTATGAGTGTTAGCACAAGCCTATTGCTATAGATGCTTTCCTGTGCTTTAGTTTCCCATTTACTATGCGAGATCAATAGCAGCCGGTAGCTTGAGGTCATCTAAGCAGACCTTTTCTACACAAAATAGTTATTTACTTGCCCGGTCCTGTGCCGAGAGTGCTTGGGTTTTTTGAGTGAGGCTGTAGCTGTTCAGCTTGCCCCCTGTGGTACACTGTGCACTTTGTTCTGGGTGATGGAGCCCAACTGTGCTGTCAGTGGGGCTGGTCACTGCCTCAGTTGCCCTGAGTTCTTCAGCTGCAGGAACCTGGAGAGGTGGGTAAGCTGCCCGTGTGGGGTGAGTTTCTAACCCTGGTCGTAGACTCTGTTTTCTTTCAGTATACTCATGTTACTAGAAAATGAAATGGCTGCAGGAGAAGCTCCAACATGGGGAATTCCTCCAAGCCAGAACCACTGAGGCAAATGCAGACTGGAAGCTCAGAGTACGTGAAAGGACATGGAAAAGCCTGTGAATTGCTGAGCATCCCTAATAGTCGCAGCAGCCATGACTTTTGCTGGTGTGAGGTTCCCATCACATCAAAGACTTGTCCTCAGGTGCTCTGCTAGATAAGAAAGTGAGATGCCTGTGGTAGAAACATGAGTGCCCAGAGCTCAAATCTTTTGGGAAGTGGCTGATGTTCTTAAGAGGACAATTTCATTCTTCACATAGTGAAGAAGCACCCACAGTCTCTTTTGTGCTTAGCTGGGCTGGGGAAGCCCTCAGGGTGACATCTGAGTAGTCTGTTGGGAAAAGTGGTTCTAAAAATAAAGCTGTCATGAAGTAGACACTTGGACAGCTGCAGTGATGGGCTTGCTGCTTACCAATGTGCTCAGCAGGGGAAAAAATCCTTCCAGACTGAAAACAAATACTTCTGCTGTAATGGTTTGGAGAATACGGTAGTTTCCTCACTTTGGAAGAAAATATTAATGAAGTGGCTCGGCCCAGGGGAAGCATCTTCACCATTGGGGTGTCTGCCTTTGTTAACTAGGGAAGGTAACAAAGAAGAGGAAGGAGATAGCATGGCTGGTGACAGTAGGAATTCCTGACCTAGGACACTGGCCCTTCCTGCTCCCTGAGGGAGGTCAAAAGTGACAGAGGGAATTAGGTGGGTCAGGGGAGACAGCTTGGATGTGAATGTATGCCTGGGGAATGGCTCCTCAATCTGGGGTGGGACTGAGCTTGGCACATGATGAACCCAGAGCCTAAAACATAGTCCTTGTACCTGCAGTGTCTAAAACCAGCATAGTCCAGGAAAAGCCAACTTGTCTGTCTTGTCCTGCTGAAGCCTTGATTTCAGTACAGGAAAAGTCATGGCCTGGAGGCACTGAAGTTGCTCCACAGGGGACAATGGGATACTGAGATGTTTGGATTCAGTTTGTGTCTTGAAGCCGGAGCCTCAGCTCCAGCTACCCTCAGTATCTAGGCTGCTTGCCTACCTGGCTAGCTGGGGTAGTGCCCCCAGAATACTTAGGAAGCAGTTGTACTACAGTCGTCAAAACCCCTAGGATTCAACACTTTACCATGCCTGGCTCCAGATATCCCTTCTTCTTTTTCCCCCGATTTGCTCAGGCGCTCAGCTGTTGCTGGAGATCACTGTAAATATTAACAGATCCACTGCTGGTAAACCAAAGTATTGCAAAAATCCCAAGCTTGGACCTAGCCAATGTCATGAGCTTGGCTTAAAAATAATGGATTTAAACCATGTGGAGGTTCTTTTTCTGTGTGGAAAAGGCATTTCCAGGTGGGAAGAAAGACACCAGTCATTGTGAGGGTCTTGGTAAAGCCACCAGACTTGGATTTGTTGTGATCCAACAGAAGAGAAGTATGCAATAGTGAACCAGGCTTTTAAAGAAGCTGGATAAAATGGTTAGACTGTACTCTCAGGTCTACCCTGCATGAAATTGCAGGGCGATGTGGCTCATAAAGGTGAGGAATGCTTCCCTTGAATGCCCAGCTTTGATTAAAAAGCTCTTGAAGAATGGTCCTGGCAGCAGTGCTTTGCTGCCTGGTGAAATTAGAGTCTTCCATGCACTTAGTGTAATTAGGAGACCTGCTGAGAGGAAGACACAGTCTACAAATGCAAGGAATAGATGCCATTTTGCAATGCAGAAGGAAGAGGTGAGGCATAGGGAGGCTGTGAGTTCTGTGGAGTTCTGAAGAACCAGGTGGCTTGAATTCCCTGCCTGGGGAGAAATGGGTGGGTCAGCAGAAAAAGTGGTTTTCTTTGGGTGGGTTTTTTTGTTTGTTTTCCTTCAGGGGCTGCAGAGGTGTCAGACTTGCAGATGGCAGGGCAAGGAAGGACTATTCTGATCACAAAGTTTGATTTTTGTATAGTCCCTACCTCAGCCTTGCAGTTCCTGGCTGATCTTTAGTATTGTTTAGAAAAATGTCCTAGCCTGATTTTTAGGATGCTAGAACTGCCTATGAGCTCTTCTCTACGTATATATTGAGAGCGACATCTGCACTACCATAGGCTTGGTGCCACTGATGGTCAACACTAAAATATTAGATATGCATACGGATGTTTTGTCTCTTATTTCCCCAGGTTGGAGTGTCTGCTCTCAGGCAGCAAACCACCTGTTAATGCAGGACATACACTGCCTTCGCTGCTCCTGTATGACCTGAGTGGAGCTGGCAGTCTCTATAGATGCACTTGCAGTGAGAGCACAAGTCACTTGGGGCTCTTGGCTTGGCAAGATTTCAACAAGGAATGGGTTAGCACTTGTTTTATGCATGCAGATATCATCCCCCTCTGTTCATTTACCTGGAGACTGTGCATCATGGCACGACTCGCCCCTAAAGATCTTGGCTCTGGAGGCAAGTTTCTTTTATTGCCCTTCCCCTCCGAATTGCCGCCCAGTGCCATTCTGGCATGGTGGCAGTCTCTGTGCAGAGGGGATGGAGGAGCCTGTTACAGCTGAGTGCTGTGACTCAGGGAAAGCTCTTGGTTAGCATTCAGACATCAGAGTGGATTAAAATCACCATCCATCAGGAAGCTTCTCTGGCACTTTCATTTGTCCTGTGGCTGCTGTATGAAGCAGCCTTATCCCTGAAGCAGCCTCATCCCTCTCCCTTCTCAGCTCCTGTGCAGAGTACAGATATCTCTTGTGTGTAATGGGAGAGGGAGCTGCTTGGCTCGCTTTTCCTTAGTGGCCTGAGGGCCAGTTAATGGTTGGGTTGTGGAAGGGGAGAAAATGTCTCTCCTGCATGCTGCTGATGCCTTTACAGAGCAGATGACCTGGAAGGCTCTGGCTATCTTGAGCCTGGTGGTGGACTTGGGCCTGCTGTTGTGGTTTAACTCCAGCTGACAACTAAGCCTTGCATAGCCGCTCGCTCACTCCCCCCCGGTGGGAAGGGGGAGAGAATTGGAAGAGTAAAAGTGAGAACTTGTGGGTTGAGATAAAGACAGTTTAATAGGTAAAGGAAAAGCTGCGCACACAGGCAAAGCAAAACAAGGAATTCATTCACTCCTTCCCGTCGGCAGGCAGGTGTTCAGCCATCTCCAGGAAAGCAGGGCTCCATCATGCGTAACGGTGACTTGGGAAGACAAACGCCATCACTCTGAACGTCCCCCTCCTTCTTCCTCCAGCTTTATATGCCGAGCATGATGTCATATGGTGTGGGACATCCCTTTGGTCAGTTGGGGTCAGCTGTGTCCCCTCCCAGCGTCTTGTGCCCCCCAGCCTGCTCGCTGGTGGGGTGAGGAGCAGAAAAGGCCTTGACTCTGTGTCAGCACTGCTCAGCAATAATGAAAACATCCCTGTGTTATCAACACTGTTTCCAGCACAAATCCAAAACACAGCCCCATACTGGCTACTGTGAAGAAAATTAACTCTACCCCAGCCAAAACCAGCACACCCACAAAGACGCAGTTTAGCCACTGGCTGCTAAAGCCTGCTCTTGGGCTTTGCAGCTTAGACTGCAAAGCAAAACCTGAGTGCAAATACTCACAGGATGTGAGTTAACCAGTTAACCCAGCACTGCCAAGTCCACCACTACACCATGTCCCTAAGCACCACATCTACACATCTTTTAAATACCTCCAGGGATGGCGACTCAACCACTTCCCTGGGCAGCCTGTTCCAATGCTTGACAACCCTTTCAGTGAAGAAATGTTTCCCAATATCCAATCTAAACCTCCCCTGGCACAACTTGAGGCCGTCTCCTCTCATCCTATTGCTTGTTACTTGGGAGAAGAGACCAATCCCCACCTTGCTACAACCTCCTTTCAGGTGGTGGTAGAGCATGATAAGGTCTCCCCTGAGCCTCCTTTTGTAAGTGCAAAAAGAAAAGTGAGCCTCCTTTTCAAGAAGTGCAAACAGCTTGTAGCTGGACCTGACCCTTTCATCATTTAGGACATCAGGTATCTGCATGTATTTCAGGACTGTTGGTTTGCTTGGTCTGGGTTTTACATGTGAGCTACTGTGTGCTTAAGCCTAGAAACGCAGAGTGATGCAGGCCATTCAAAACAGGAAAGGCTCTTTTGCCCAAGTCTGCTCTCTTGGGCACTTGCTGGCCCAGTCCACAGCAGCATTTGAGGTCCACGTGTGCCCCTGGTTGTATGACCTGCGAGAGGCCTGTTTTGGGGAAAAGAATATGTGGGAAGAAATTTCAGGGTTTATCTCATGCTCTGCCTCTTTCTGCTTCCCTAGTTGTGTATGAGCACAGATCTCGGCTAGAACGATCCTTGCAGAAGGAGCGAGGGGAACACAAGAAGACGAAGGAAGGTGAGTCTCTTGCATGGGTGGCATAGCGGTGGCCAGACAACCCCCCAGCTGTCCTGTGGGGAGATGTGTGTGTTGTACCCAAAGCATTTTCTGCCTTCAGGGCCATGTGTGGATGTTACTGAACACCCCCCAGGTGAGACTCATCCCTGGATTGTACTTAAAGAATAGTTAACTGACTTTCCATTGCCCGTGGGCAAAAGGTGCTGGCAGGTGGGTTCTGTTCTCTCGTATTCCTACATATGTCTTCAGACTAATTTGTGAGTAACAGTACCCATGATGTGGTGTTTGAGTACTTTAAGTGATAGCTAAACCTGGCACTAGACCATGCTTTTTTCTTGGAGACATGTAAACTTTCTTATAAAAGTGATCTGAAGATGCTGAGCTCTACAAGTGCTTAATGTTAGCATCACTGCACTCCATAATACATGGACAATACAGACTGTCAGATCCTTTAAAGCTGACATACAAAAGCAGACAGACGTATGCAGGGTATTTTAAGACCATGAAATGCAACAGGAAGTAGAAAGCTAATAGATTTAACTCTTGTACCTTTCAGTGGAGTAGTGTGCTTGGATGTCAGGCCCCTTTGCGCCTGATTGTTGCTGGCAACGTAATAGCTTGGTTTTTATCTGCAAAACTGGTGTGTGGAGTAACATCACTACTCCTTACTCCTACATGCACTGTGTTTCTGGAAATGCTGACATACAGCATCCAGGTTTGGCTGTAGCTATGTGGCTACATACCTAAGGGGGAAGCTGCATTTCTGCCTCTTCTTGCATTTATTTGGAGGGGACTGACTGAGAAAATGAAGCATCCTGATAAACGTTACCTTGTCATGGGACCTTCCAATTTTAAGAAGGTGGCGCAGATGAGATCAGCAGATGAGTTCCTTTTGGTCTCTCAGAAGCTTTGATTTCTCTTTTCCAGAGTTGTCATTTTTCAGAGCACCCCAAATCCTTACACGGCTTCAGTGACATCAAAATGTAGCCATTTGTGTGCTGAAATAGGAAGTCACCAATGCACTTGCCTATAGAATGGGAAAGGAAGGACGTTTGGGCCAGTCTAGATGGGTGGACAGCTCTCATGGATGCTACCATCTTTCTGAGGGCATTGAGTGGGGTCTCCTAGCAGCATCTGCATTCCAGCTTGTTGAGTTGCAGCCTTTTGCTCAGCAAGGGGCTGATTTCCTCCTTCCGTCCCCCCACCAAAATATAAACCAGATCCTTGTTAAATTCCAGCTCATTGAATTGTCTTCTCTTCTTCCATTTCTAGATTTTTTAGTGTATAAGTTAGAAGCTCAGGAAGCTCTCAACAAGGAGAAGGTAGGTATGGTTTATTCCTCAGAGTGTGTGTGTAGTAATGGCAAAGATTGTTCTAGTACCACCACAGTCATGAGGCCAGTGCTGCTGTCTGGAAGGCATGAAAGACTATGAGTGTGTATGGTACAAGATGAACTTTGGCTGACTCCACCTTGTGAGGCTGTTAGTGTGTGAGGATTTACTTCATCTTAGGGAAAGACTGTGTTGTGCTAGAGTTATTCTGCCTATTCTCCCATGTGTGACAGCAGAGTAGATGAGTTGATTGTCAGCTCTTGGTGTAGCAGGGAGTCCTGTGCTGCAGTCTGAAAAGAGAATTGCTGTTTCATGGTACAGAAGAGTCCTGGGGAAATTGAATGCAAGGCACACCACAGGGAACATGGAGAAGAAAGGCCATGGTGGTGTTGGGGAAAGCATATCCATTGTTTTCTGTCTCCAGGGATTGTCAAATGATTTCCACTAGCCTGTGGACTTCTCATTCGGCAGGGAAAAGAAGGACTCTTCAGTGAGGGTTAGGAAGAAATGCATCCCTGGGTTACAGTCTGTCCCATTCACCTGAAGTTACAAGGCTGGTTTAATTCCTTTCTCAGAGCATCTGTTGATGAGATGCTGGAGAAGAGGAATTGCTTTTAGCCTGCTCATCTGTGGGTGAATGTCATCCTGTTACAGAAAGAAACTCATGGGTAAATATCTGAATACTCTAATGGCTGGGCAGCTCCCTTGCAATTTGTGCTCATTTGCTGGTAATATTTCATACTGTACTGAGTATGTATCATACAAGTTAAATTGTGGGTTGTAGTGGGAATCTCTGCGTGGTGGTTAGTTTGCACTTCCACGGTGCTGCTTAGTGTCCCCGCCATGTTGCTGGGACAACTAACTACCCAAACATAGATCCCAGCAGATGTTTGTAAAACTGCATGTAATGGGAAAAGTTGCAGCGTGTTCCCTCTCAGATGCCACTACTGGTATGGGGACCTATCCTTTGAGCACAGGTGGCTGGTGGCTTTCACGCCTGCTGTGTTGAGATGCTGGTGCTACAGTGAAGAATGGTACCCTGGGGACAAAGGGGAAGAACATGACATAAGCATGGCATAAGCAGATCTGTTAAACTGGTACGGACCCTTCTGTAGACACATGTAAATCCCTCTCCACTGCTGGTTTGTGTCAGTTGAGCTTAGTTTGATAGCTGTACCTAGTTACAGGAGTTTGCTTCAGGCTTACTCAATTGCTTAGTGATCAATTTTTTGTTAAATGGTGCAATTTTTGTGTGTAGGCGAAAGCCTTAGCTCTGGTGCCGTCTGCTTCCCCGTCAGCTGCTGCAGAGTGCTCAGCCTGCTTTGGGGGGGGGTTTGCTGTGCAAAGCTCTTTCAGCGCTGGGCCTGTCCTAGATAAAGAACTGAAGACTGGGGAAAACTGCTCTGAATGTGAATCAAGAGAGTGCAATTAATTAGTTGGTGTCTAGGTTGTTTTAAAAGGGTTCTTTTCCAGCTGTGCTCAGGCTGCATGTCCTGCTGGTCACCTTGGTAGGCTTGTTCCCAGTCACCATGCGCGGGCCTGTGCGTGTGAAGGGGCAGCGGGAACTTGCTGGTGGTGCAGTGGCTGGGCAGGTGCTCGTGTGTGTTTCCACCTGCCTTAGGTTTTTCTGGGATCTAACGGCACTGTTGAATCTTTTTCTTTCCAGCAAGATTCTATGAACAGATACGGGGCCCTCAGTTCCCAGCACAAGATACTGAAGGTAAGGGAGGCGTCTGGTTTCACGTACTCACCATCTGCTGTGTGTTAAAGAATGCTCCCTGGAAGGAGAGTCAGTGCTTTCGCTAACCAGAGGTGCCTAGGAGAGACCAAGGGTTTCCTGCAGCTAGTGCCAGCACAGAGGGAGGAGACCACACAGTGGTGTTGATCTACATTCCTTCCTGACTATTGAGGTTCATGGGAGTTTCTTATTTATTCTGTTGGGCTTTGTATGAGATTACAGCCTTCACCTATACCTCATTTCAATGGTAGTCTTTGTGCAGTTTATCGCACAGGAGTTCTGTTGTTCAGCGTGTTCTTTTCTGGGTCTCTTAGTGTGAAAATGGGTCTATTCATTGTAGCTTGCCCTTTGGGCTAATACAATGTATTCCAGTCCATTTAAGAGGCTCAGAGGGGGGCGGCTTATAGCATTTTATAGCTTATCGCATGCTCTACCTGAAGCATATCTTGATGTTAAAGTTTGCTTTTGTTAGAGCATTGCAACTGTGGCTGGTGATGGTGGTTTTTAAATGTTTTTAGTTAGAGCATTGGCAGTGAAATGGTAATTTAATTCTGGGATGTAGAAAAAGGGCTAGATTCCAGCAACCCTTAGCACCACTGGGTTGTATTTCCTGAGCAGAGTTGGACCTCCAGCTGCCTCGCTTTTGGATTCAAACTTCGGGAAAAGGGAAGTACAGTTCTGTCTCTTGGGTATTATCCAGCACTGCGAATTCTGGGAACACTTTGCAATAGTAACGTTCCCCTTCATAGCAACTGCAGTCTGAGCAGAATGCTCTGGTTTGCTTGTCTCAAGGGGACAGTGAGAGCATTTCATCCTGGCTCCCTTTCTCTTGCTTTCTTTTATTGCGGGGGGGGGGGATCATCTATTTTTTTTAACTACATTTACAGCTGCTGAAAGACAGGCCAGCCCTTGGGACTGCAGTGTGGTAGATTTCAGCCCCCCCACCCTGAAAAAGCCGTATTCAGCTCAACTTCTAGCTAGTTATGAGACTGTAACACTTCTGTTACTGGAGCACAGGTGAAAAATGCTTCCCACTGGTACTAGCTTTCTCAGGAGGAAGATTGCTGTCAGCAATATCATTACCTAGGAAGTAGACGTTTAATGCTGAACAGAAGCAACTAACTCTGTTAAGCTGGAGGTCCCAAATATGACCAAAGACTTCCGTGAAGCCACATCAGCATATCTGGCTTTGGTGTTTCTGGCCACTGCTGTCATTCTGATCTGCACTGAAGTCATCTATGTCTGATTAACATCTGCAGTTGGCACACCAGACTCAAAGGGGCAAGGGGCTTGACTTTGGACAAAAATAGCAGCTGTGGTAGTTGCCTGTGTCTGGATTCCTGCTGGGGCCAGACTTCGTCTTACAATTCCTTTCATCCTCTTGAGTGGAGATTAAAATTTTTTGTTAACATCATTCTGCAGAACGCATTCCTGCACTGGAATAGGCAGGCAAGGAGAGGTGGGTGGCTTTAAACAAAAGATTTTTGACATGGACTTCCTGAAACTGCTGGAACCTGGAAACTTGCAATGAGGTGTGCCCTTCCTTTGCTTGTGGGCTAAGCATCCAGTTACTGATTCCATTTTGTACAATGCTATCTACAAAGCTGCTTTCTAAGTCATGGCAGAAATACATGTTTTTGAGGCACTCTTATTTTCTTCTTTCTCTTTGCCCGCCCCCCCACCTGCCCATTTCCCCAGAGACCTTGCTGAGATAGAGCTACTCCATAGCTGATGCATCTTGGGCACTACATGTCTGAACAGCAAAGGGAAGGTGGGATGAGAGGACTTGCTGGCCTGAATTCATATAGCTGAGTTGAAGGACTCCTGATTTTTGACAGATTAGCTGACTTCCTGAATGATATGATTTCCCTGTATTGCAGTGTTGGGCATGGTGGGTAGGGACACAGAGTGAAATGTCATGACAGCATGGCCCCTCTGTATTCCCTCAGCCCCAGCTGCATTTGTACATGATTTGCACAACACTCGTGCTGTGTCTTGCAGTTTCTGCTTGACTGAGTAAAACAGCATATCTATGAGGTAGAGAAGGGAATGACGTTACAGTCAGACGGGCAGCTCTGGACATGAGAGGTTCCTGGCTTCCTCGGGGCTGTCAGCATACCTAGCTTTGGTAGAACTGACTGGGTCAGGAATGCTCTGCTTAGAGTTAAGTTGCTTCTCTGAAAACTAATCACTCATAGCATGTTCCAGACCTCCTGTCCCGCAACTACAATAAAACAGCATCTTTAGATTCCTCCTGAAGTTTGCATACATTGGTCACAGCCATCCTTGGAAACCAGCTGGGAGTGAGGATGCTCTGTGTGCTTAATGAGCTGGACTGGGCCTCAGGTGCTTTGTGTGACCTTGGTCAAGGCACCTATCTCTCTCTTCAGCTTCCTGCTGCTATCACAGGATGAATATTCCCTTCCTTCTTCCTGACTGCGAGCAGTCCGGGGACAGACATTATGCACATCACCTGCCAGACAGAATATGGGCTAGAAATTAATTGACCTGAGCTGATGAGGACTTAAAATTCCTTGACTTGCTTAGAGTTTCTTGTTAAAATCAACTCTCACTTGCTAATGTTGGTGGCTTCTGAGGTGTTTAGTATCAAAATGATTTTAGGGATCTGGTTCCTCTGCAGTGCTTTCTGCCGGTGGCTCTGATGAGAATTGTAAATACCTAATGTCTTTGAAAGCCAAAGCAGGAATCTTTTATTCTCTTTATTTTCCCTCCTTATCTTGTGATCTGATTAACCTGACATCCTCGTCTCTCTTCTTTGTTCTGTCTCTGGGACCCCTCCATACAGATAGCTTTTTCCTCTGCATGGCATGTATTTTTGGAGCACAGTTATCCTTTTAGTGGAGGATAATTGCTTCGGGGAGAATGCCTGGGCCACAGATGCTTTGTTTTACTGGGGATAAATGCAATCATCGATAGCATTTAGAGGTTTGGGTTTTTTAAAAAAGAAGATTTTTTTTTTTTACAGGAAGGCTGATTGAAATTGCTGCCTGAGTCCTGAGGAGCTATTGTGTGGAAGGGCCAGGGTTCACCTGTGAGCCAATCAATCTGCATACATAATTGGTGTTGACAAACTGAATGTGGAAGGACTCTCTAGGTTACCATGGGAACAAAAAAGGAGGTGAATTCTGGTTCAGTGGGTCTGAGCAAAAGGATGTCTCGGCATGTTTTGTTCTTGGGCTCTGCAAGAGGGGAGGGGAGAAGAGAACAGCTCTTCAACCCACTTCTATCCGATGAATTCTTGGCCTGCTTGAAACAGTCCGTGGTCTTGTGAGAGTCTTGTTATCCTGGCATTTTATGCCTGTGAGCCCCATGTTACTATGGGGAGTGTGGGCTCTCTCTAGTCTTACTGAGAGGATGTGGTACACTTGCAAAAGTTCTCCCTCCTGTTCTAGCAGCTTGGAGTGGTGGGTGGGAGAACAGTCAGGCTATCAGGAAGCAAACCAAGCAGAGAGAACAACCAAAGTGTTTAGGTGTCCGTGTGTCCTAAGTGACTAGCAATACCTGCACACAGAAAGGCGATGGGAATTAGACCTTAGCCCTACTTAAAGGTGAACTACTCCTGTAATGCAATGTGCAGGCTGATGCTACGTGTACCATGGAAACTATCCTTGCAGGTAATGTTGTCCTTCAGCATGTCTGGGACTCTGGAAAGGACCTTGGATTTGTGCGGTGTTCCACAGGCATTTGGTTTGATATCAGCAAATATTATAGCCTGCATTGTTCTCACGGAGCACGGTGTGCAGGGAAATTGGGAAAGAGTAGGAGTAGTTCTTGGCTGTCTCCCAGACTCTCCATCTCTTTTTTTAGGCAGGAGTGGACTTGCCACCACATTCTGCTTCCAGTTTAGTGGCTTCCAAGGAGACCTCCCAAACTGCTTCACAAACCAGAGTTTAATTGGCATTTCACATCCCTCCTGCACCACTGAACACAAAGAATATTTTATTGTATCTGGGATTTCTAGCTACCTTATTGGAGGAATGAACATCTCTTCTGTCTCCCCAAGCAATTTATTAAACAGAGGCACTCGAGCAGCACTTGGCAATAGCTAAATTACTCTTCTTCTCCTTGTACTGACTCTGTCACTTCTTTTCGTATTCAGAACCAGCATGAAGATGTCAAGAAGCAGCTGCTTGACCTGCAGCTGCAGCACAACAGCTTGAAACTGGAACATCGTAAGACACTGGAGACCCATAGCCAGAAATATGCCCAGCTGCAGCAGGAGAAGGACAGTGAAGTCACAAACTTGCAGGGTGAGTGTGATGGAGGGCTGAGAAGACACCAGGCAGAGAAAGGACTGAAGAACTGAGTTCAGGAGAGGACAGTGTTTCTTCTACAGGCCCCCAAATGGTCTGCAGATACTGTGGGAACACTTCTGTATGAGTGTGTGCAGTGCCTTAGCCCCTCTATACCTCAACTGGAGCACTGTCCTACCTCAGGGTGGTGGTGCAGGAACAAAGGCAGTGTTAAAACTGGCCAGGTGCCCTGAGATTCCATTGAGGGGAGATGAGAGATGCAGAGCAGGCTATCAAGCAGCTTCCCCATGCGAGGGAAGCCATTGGGGTTCACAGGTGGCGTTTTTGTGTAGGAATACACACCACAAAAGCCTCTGGCTGCTTGGGCTGGCAAATGCATTGACCAGGCTGCAATTGCATGGTCAGTGTAGGGTCACGGAGGAGAGGAGCTTCCTTTTTTTTTATAGCCCCATGGGAGACTGCGTGACCTTGGGTTTAGCCACACTTTGAGTTCTCTGGGGTTCAGAGACCCCTGCGCTGTTATACTGCATGGGGCATCCCTGGCTTCTGTCAGCACCAGCACTTTGATGGTGTTATTTTAAAAGCCTAATTGACTTTTGCTGGCTGCTTACTCTTTCTGCAGCTGCTACTTATCTTATTTGTGTAGAATTTGTTTAGAGCCAGGTAAGATAACAAATTATTGTGCCAGATGCTGATTGTATTCAGACTGTGAAACAGTCCGTGTCCCAAGGAGGTCACACTCAAAATGGATAAGGTAATCCAAAAGTAAAAGGCATGAGGCTAAGGTAGAGGTACATGCCTGTGGTTCCACAGTAGGCTGGGGCAGAAACAACAGGTTCATCCATCAAGTAATGCTGCCTTACCCTATCCTTTCTCTGGTGGGTGAGTGTAACTAAGTTAGCAGAGATGCTTTCTGTGGCAGAGAGAAAGCATTGTGACATTTAGGTATCCCATCTATTTCAATATACATTTTCCACTTCTCTGTACGCTTTTGACAATGGAAACCAGTTTCTATACTACTCGAATCCTGTAAATTCTAACATTTAAGCTTGGGAGCAAATTAAACATACTTTTTGTAATTAATGGTGTAGGTCTATAATGCATTTAATAGTGCAAGTATTGCAGAGAATGCTGATCCCTTTAATTTCCAAAGAGTAGTTTCTATTTAGTCTGCTGTTTAATTAGATTGTGGGGTTTTTAAGGTTCACATCTGTTCTTACTTAGATTAGGTCTGGGAGAGTGAAATCTGTTGATGTTTTTTTGGTTTTTTTTTCTCTGATCAACAAAGCCCTAGTATCTGATGAGCACTCCTGGGTTAGAAGGGGGGAATTGAGCACAAGCAAGCGAAACCTAAATATTTGATTGTCTCTCTTCTTGAAATATGCAGCCCCCAATGAAGTAATAAAATGAATTCTGCCAGAGGAAGGAGAATAATGATTAGAAAAACACTTCAAAGAGGGAAGCTAGTCAGGAATGTCAGCTTAAGGTTGACATACTAATATTCTTTGTCCATCTTCCCAGGCTACTGTTCACTTGGTATCATCTCTCTCCTGTGCTTTAAGCTCAAAGCTGGCTAGTAAATCTTCCCTTAAGTATTGGTAACCATGTCATAGAAAAGAGCAAGACATTCTCATGAGAGGTGGCAAAGACAGAGAGCTAGTAGCATTTCTAATGCCTCATTTTCTCTCCTTATGTTCCACCAGTACTTTCTATACATAATGTGCCCTCAGGAGACATGTGTTGGAAGACGTGCCTCTGTCAGTGAGTATAATAGAGAACTAGAAGAGGTACCTGAGCAGTGGGCATTGCTCAGGGCTGTTAAAATGGAACTGAGGGATTTTTGCTAGATTCAATTGCAAAAATGAAACCCTCACCCCAGGGATGCTGGGGGAACGCAGAAGCCCACTGGGAAGTATGAGGGATTGCTTTCACAGGTGGAGCTGGGTTTGGTAGCTCCTCTTGGTGGTCCTGGTTGCTTTACAGCCGTGGGGCAGCTCTCAGGTTGGTGACATAGCTATCTACATGCAGAAGATGCTGGGATCTGGGGACAGTGCAGCTGTGCCATGTGACTCAATGGTTGTGGTGCTGTTTGGGGTATCTGTGCCCTGTTCCTGAAAATCCCTGCTTTTGGAAGTGGTTTTTGAATGCTGGTTAATGGGTTCTGAGTATATGCTCAGATAGCTGAAGCTTCCTGGTCTTCTTAACTGGGGCCTGTTTAATCCTGTTTGCCTCCTCCCTCTACTCCAGGCCCTCTCCTTCAGCGTTATGAACTATTTTCTCCTCTGCTTTATAGGAACTGCAGTCTATTTATGCTGCATTTCACACCCCCAGCACAGCCTGTCCTCTGCTGTGCTCCCCCACGGTAATTCTGTACTCTCCACTTTTTTTCTCATCCCACATTGGCACAGTCTGCTCTGAAGGCAGAGGGATAGTTTTGATCTTTGAGCTTCTGTTGGAGATAAGGACCTGTAGTTACGGCTGAAATTTTCTTCCCGCTGACACCAGTGGTAAAACTCCTGATGAGGTCATTTGTACCAGGTTTTCGCGTCTGCCGTGCTGGTGGTAGAGGAAGGACATACAGTGGCATGAAGGTTTTGATTTCCAGTTTCTGAATACGCTTTGAAGACCTAGATGTCACTGAGGTATTGACTCAGTGAAACTGCAGGGTTCTTTTGGACATCTCTCCCGCACTTGAGATGCCTTTGGTTCTCTTGAAGGCCTGGGGGAATGTCTGTATTGTAGTCAGAGGTCTTAGCAGTAGCAGTCTTGTGCTAGCTGTCATCTAGCCTGGACTAGCTGCCTAAAAACATATCCCTTATTCACTGCTCCAGGCCAACACCCACAGCTGTGTGTGCTTTCAGCACTGTGTGTACACAAGGTAGCTCAGTTAAAGCTGTTGTAGCTGTAGTCCCATAGGACATAATTCCCTATTTCCTTCTGGCTGCAGGAAAGACAGAGCCTTCTTTTCTCCGTTTGATGTTAACCTTCACTGCAAGGCAAGAACACAGCACCCAACCTCAATGGCAAAATGTCCTGTCCCTGGGATGAATGTTATAAAAAAAGATATACCACTGTAATCAGAAATATCTGTAATCTTGAGCTGAAATCTTGCATGCAATTCAGCCTACAGCAAAGTGACCATCCTGTTATGGGAAAAATTCCCATCCTTGTCCTGGTGGGTGCAACTATGTTTGCAGAGAAATCCCAGTGCATGCAGTTCCAGTGGTATTTTAAGAGAGCGCTTCAGGATCCAAAATAAGGCTGACATTTTTTTGACAGAGTCTTTCTTTTTATTGGAGGATATGCAGTTATATTCACGGCAGTGAAACATAAGTGCCTTGTGTGTCTTGTCGCTGAAGTACTTAGGAGTGTACAAAGAGCTTGAAAGGAGCCCAACCTGGGCGCTGCAAGGCACAAGCTTGCTACTTAACAGCATAGGAATAAATGTGCCTGAGGGCCAAGTTGTCCTGTGATTACTTTCTGTAAGTGGGTTGTGGGTTTTTTTGTTTGCACCATCCTTTCAAGAGGCAGCGTCTCTGTGCAGTAGGAGGGAACCTCCTTATTGGATCTGCTGTGGGTTCAGGAGACCTGACAGACCTCTCTTGTAGCTGTTTCTCAGCCTTCCAGTTACCACAGGTAGGGGCAGTGACCACTCCTCGCTGCTCTCCCTGCTATTCAGCTGCAATGGGCAAGGGAAATGAAGAAACAAATATCTTGTTATGATAGCAAGTACAGCAAGAGCCTGACCCTGATAGCAACAGTTAGCAGGGACACTCGGGAGAGGAGGAAGTTCCTTGGATGGGCAGGACTCCTGAGTGCTGAAATGAACGATGGTTCAGGTTCGTCAGGGTGTTCGGCTAGTCCCTAGCTAATGCTTCACTGTAATTCCTGGGCTTGGAGAGATCTATAAGGTCAAGAGGAATTTATGGTAAGGAAGAGAGATACTACACTTGCAAAAATAGTGCGCTCAAGCAAATTTCTTCTTCTCTTGCAGATACAGTCTTTAAACTTAGAGAAGAGAGCAAGCTTCTTCGGAAGGCCCACCAGGAAGTTCACTCTCAGCTCCTTAGTGCCCAGGTAATCAACAAGGGGGTGTTTGCGGCCACATGGGACAATCTTTCACTGAGGTCTGGGTGCACCTTCAAATACTCTCTAAATAATAAATCTAGTTATCAACTGTATTCCAGTGTGGTGAGTTGCCTAAAACTGGTAGGTGCTGGTAGTATAGATGCATTCTGTACAAGTAAAATTCTCCAGCCTGGAATCTCTCCCAGTAGCTGAAAATACAGACATGCTACACAAGTCACTGTGGTTCAAGTGAGCATGAACCAGCATATTCCCAGCCCTGGAATGCCTCCTGTCACTTACCCGCATCTCAAATACTTCCACCTTAAATGATGATGAATTGCCTCTGTTTATGCCTATAAAATTAATTGCAGAGAGAAATAGCAATGTATAGGTGCCTTGCCGAGCTTGCCGAGACTACAAATAGACACACAACAATCCTGGGAAAAAGGTCCCCTTCTGCATCTCCCTGTGAAGCCTTAGTAGAGAGGGAGACCTATAAAAAGTTTGGAAAGAGCTGTGTAAAAACAAGTTAGTATTCAGTAATAAAAATGTTGGAGCGATGCTTTTGGAGGCCAGGGCAGATACGCAAGTGGTGTTGGCTTAAGACTAGAGAGGCAGAAAAGCATTTTTCTGCAGGGGAAAAAAACAAAAGTTTTGTTGATATTGTGGTATGCTCATGCTATGGAGATGGTGTGAGCCTCCTCAGCACACTGGAAGTCCTGACCTCACAGAATTCTGCTCACCCAGCTGAAGCTCCCAGATGACCTGGGAGAAGGGAGAAAGCAGGGTATGCTGGGAGAAGTGGGAGGACTTAACATCTCTACAGTGTCTGTCTGAACCTCTTGTACTGAGCCAAGACACAAGCAGCTTTGTAAATACGCTTTAAAAGTCACGTCGCAGTCTGAATTAGTCTTTTCTGTTGTTAATTAACAGCCTTCTGTCAAGCACTCCCTTGGATTTTAGGATAAGCCCAGAAGCAAGGAGCTAGTTGTGATTAGATGCTGTTGACAACTGATTCTTCCCCTGAACTGGATGCTGAACTTGAACTGGAGGGGGGGAGAGTGGGTTTTGACTTCTACAAGATTGCTCTTGAGTTCTGGCCTGCTCTGCCCTGCAAAATAGCAGGGACTAAGCGGCTCTAGGGCATTGCAAACTTCACAGACAACTGGTTGCTCCAGGCAGGAAGCCCAGGTTACTGACATGGCAGGCAGCTGTCATTTGATAGCTCTTTGGCTCATGTCAGATGTGGTTTGAGGGGTCTCGGGTAGCCTGTCAGTGTATTTGACTTGCCTGCCTTCATAATCGTGACTTACCACTGAACTGCTTTTTAACCCTCCTCCTCCACATGGCTAAGGCAGACTGGTAGGATTCTCTGCAGTGATACTGCCTGCAGTGTACTTGTTGGAAACTAAACAAAGATGTCTAGTCTCTGTAGGACTCAGTCTAGCCAGCCCATACCAGGAATTGAAACAGCATGTGATTACAAGCTTCTCCAGTGCCCCTGGCAAGTCTACATTCACACCTTCTGCTATCAGAATGAGTCTCAGCCTTCATTTTTAGGCCTCCTGACCAAACTCTCGAAGTAGCTGCCAGTGTCACTGCTCTGTAGCTTCTTCTCAAGCAACACTGAGGCCTGCTCAGCTCCCATCATACAGGCCCCTGCCATTGGCAACGTGGGTCAATATCAGTTGATCAAAGGTTCTCTGTTTGCCATTATGTGTTTCTACTTTTGTCTTGCTGGGTCAATGCTGAGTGTATTTGCATCTGGCACACCGCGTAGGGCCAGTCCTGAATTACTCTTCAGCAGAGTACCCTTAAAATGCTATTCGACTAACTGTGCTGCATTAGAGAAAGCAATCGGCAGTTCAAGTGCGCAAACTAGTGCGCACTCTGAACAGCATTAAAAAAAACTTGGCTAGAGATGGCTGAGTCTACAAAGTCAAGTGCTTGCAGACTGGAAAACATGGTGGCAGCTTTTGTGCTGCCAGTCTTAACTTTTGGCCCCTTCAGTGTTGTGACCAATGGGAAAAGTAGTTTGCAAGAAATAGCTCACTGTCGTTTCTTGCCAAAATTAAGAGCGAGCAAGAGTAAAAGGATTTGCCCTGGGTGTGGGAGACAGGGCTCCGCTCCCTGCTCTAAATGTACTAGACAGTTGTGTAACAACGTTGTGCTCCAACCATCTGTCTGACTGCTGTTCCTGGCTCTTATGGAAGTGGCAGTGGTTGTTCCCAATGACTTCAGAAAATACTTTGGATCTTTTTGACAATGAGCCTAGTGTTAAATCTTAAAAGTGTTCTGTTCAGTTTTCTGATCAGTCCTTTATAGTGTCTAATCTGTGTTTCATAACACAAAGGTGAATGAAATTGCATTTGCCTTCAGTGGGGCGAGATGCTATGTATTGGAGCAGACACCCACAAAGACTCCCAGCTGCTTTATCAGCACTGCAGCTCTTCATTGCAGTGTCAATTTGTGCTGAGTATCCTGTTGTTGACCTTGCTTCCTTCTGGCAGGTGAAAGTTCAGAGGAGTAATTTGCGTTCTAGGTGACATGTTCATTTTCCAAGGATTCAAACACGTTTCACAAGCCCTAGCCAGATTACTGAGCTTGCAGTAGCTGTCATATCAGTTGGTCTGCCAGGTAAAAATCAGGCACGGAGGCATCAAGTGATGTACGCACAGCTTTCCTGTGAGCGGGGTACAAACAGCATGTGGGAGGCTGTGCGTTAAGGCTAGTACAAAGCTGCTTCCCCTCTGGGCTGACCACCTTAACAGGCTTTTGATGGGTACAAGTTTTGCTTTCATCTAGCTTGTTCTGACTGGAAGCAGTCTCCTACTAACTAGGGCTATATCCCATCAACTGTTCTTGGCTTCCTTTTCCTTTCCTCATTCCTTTTATGTTAGCTTTGCTGAGTTGTTTTGTTGGGTTTTGTTTTGTTGTTTTAATGTTAGTTTTAAGGTCAAATTTCAGGGGGAAGAACTGAAATCAACAGAGCCTGCTCAGGAATTAATTTCCTGCTAAACTTTCCTTGCCGCTTGGAAGCTTTCCTACTTTGTTCAGTCCCTAATTTGGTCCATTTCCAGGTACCCTGGCAAGCATATGAAAAGTTCTCTCCCCTCACTTTCCTATAAATAGCTGGGCTAAGAGTGCGGAAGCTTTTCCTGAGTAGCTTTTTCAAGCCCTACTTTTCAGGGTTGGAGATGGACGAAATAAGCTGCAGTAGAGAGAAAAGCGTTGCATTTGCTTAACAGTCCAGGAGAATCAATTTTCATTTGTCTTGCAAAGTAAATTGAATTGTCAAGTAGGATTACGCCAATTACTGTCAGCCCTGCTGAGATGAGCACATCTGTGGA
Source organism: Aptenodytes patagonicus (assembly GCF_965638725.1). NCBI lineage: Eukaryota > Metazoa > Chordata > Aves > Sphenisciformes > Spheniscidae > Aptenodytes > Aptenodytes patagonicus. The sequence goes on along the minus strand of NC_134967.1, from coordinate 7,105,154 downwards.
GAACTGCCTCCGCAGGAAGAAAAAAAGCTGACCTTGAAGGTACATGTGTGTGAAGCACAGGAGGAGAGGGAGCCACACCTAACAAGACCCAGGATACAATTCTTGTGCAAAGGCAGGAGTTATGTGGATGGCTCATGCACTAAATAGCATTGGTCAAAGACTCGGTGTCATGGGTCAGCACTTCCAGGGTAAAAGCATGCAATAAAATAAGATGCAAGACTGGCAAAGGGGGAATACAGAATATCCATGAAATCTGGAGGGAAAGCTGAAGACTAGCTTGGGCTTGTCATTAATGGTTGTGGATTATTTCCAGCCTTTCATATATATATCTTCTTTAGTAGTGTATCTGTGCTGAACAACTGGCCGTAAAAGAGTGGCTATTCTCAGCAAGGAGTTAACTCTGTTATTGTGTGAGGTTTCTCTGTGCCCTTCTCATCCTCTCAGGCCCAGATGGAAGAGTTCAGGCAGCTCAAGGAAGCTCTACAGAAGATGCCAAGCTTCAAAGCAGGAGGAGCTGGGAAGGGGCAGCAGCAGTTTCAGGTGCTGAAGGAGCAGCCCATGGCGCCAGCCAACAGCCAGTTGCAGCTCGTGAGGCAGAAGGTGTGGTACTCCCAGGAAACCCCAGGGAGGAGAGTTCTGCAGGGCTTCTGTGGGTTTTCAGCATGGGACTTTGAACTGGAGGGAACTGAGCTTGTTGCTCGAGTTTGCTCTTGTCCTTTCTTCCTTGCAGGCTTTTCCAGTCAATCAGGAGAATCGCCCTGTAGGAAACCCGCTGGCATCACAAGTCTCTGGGGTTCAGAAGCAGGCAGATGGCCCTCTGCTGCAGGGCCAGAACTCGTACAGTAACGATGGCCCAAGGCCACAGGCTAATGTGCTCTTCACCCATCCAGCCCCACCGCAAGATGCCAATTCACTGCCAGGTGCTATGCCAGCCTGGCCAGCAAGACGTGCGGATGGCCATGTGATCCGATTCACCCGGACCATGAACAGTCTGCCAAATGGGAACCCAGTAAGTTCTGCACGCTTGGTGCTTGTTTTGTGTAGCCCTTGCTTTTGAAGCTCAAAACTATGATATTTGTAATGACATGCATATGTGCATTCCACTTCCCCGATGTGGAAACTGTCCTGGCCTCAGGTTTCAGACTCCTGAGTACTCTTAAGAGTTTGTGGTTTAGTGGCTGGGCTCAGATGAACGGCCTAGGGTTCTTGTTCTGGTTCCTGCCGGATCTGCAAAGGGTAAATCATAAAAGCAGCTCCCTTGCCTCCTGGGGTGATTGAGAGTGAGCTTATAGAAAGTAAAGCTCTTAAAAAATGACAATAATTGCAGTGTGGTTAGACTATAATTATAGTAAGTATTATAATGGCAACATGTGTGGGGTTTTTTTAGAGGTGGCTGTGTTGTTCCTCTTTTTTTGGAGATTCACCTACCCAAGACACAAGCTTGGGTCACATAGGATCCAAATTATTTCCTCTTGGCTGTGTGGAAGGAGGAGGACCTCTTTTACTGCATGCTGGCTGGACAGGACTGTAGATTTGTTCTGGAGCACTTCTGAATCTGTTGTTCTTTGATTTTCTGCCCCGTAAGCCTGCCCAAATGCAAGGGAGATCTGCAGGTATCTGATAAGATTAGGAGCTTGTGTATATCCTTGTGTATATTGAGTATGCATGTGTCTTCTCTGCAGGATCTAAAGATGGTGATGCGCATTCAGGTGAAAAGCAATGAGGAAAGCCAGGCTCCTGGATTGTCACTATCTGATCTGAAACAACCCTCTGCAGCAGAAAAACCTCAGATGCCAGACAACCACCACCCTACAGGGAGCAAACAGGTGCAAATGCAAAGGTTGGTGGAAAAAACCTCCCTTCTGCTCTCAGTGTTCAGGCTCAAAGGTACCATACAGGCTGCTCCCTGGTCTCTCTCTTCTTGTGTTTATTGTGGTTTCTACTTGAAAGATGGTTGAAGAAAGTGTTAGACAACAGTGGGACCAATAACTAATTCTTGTAACTGAATGTTGCTGCCAGGTCTCTATCTCAGCCGAAGCAGAAGACTAGTCATGTTGCAGGCAATGTTGTGTGATTGAATGCACAGCCTGCTGTGGGTGCTGTGATGGCAAAAAAAAAAACCCAAAATGAAAGGCTCTTATATTATTGGTGCATGCTCTGTAGGCTGCCTTTGTATTTGAACTGTTTGGTAAAGTGTTTTGTGTGGGGAGGAGGGAGAAAGAGGAGTTACTGCTGAGTGAGATCAGGTCAGCATGGATTTCCTACTAGCTAGAGGAGAGGGTGGGATGGGAGTCTGAACTGACTTCAAGAAATCTCCTCCCTTTCAGTGATGGTGACTTAAATATCCTGTTTTGTTTAGCAAACTGAAGAAATTCTGCATGATGGAAGCAACCCATCTGCAGCAGCAAGGGTGGCTAAGAATTCCTTCAGTTTCTATAAATAAGAGGCATTAAGTTGTATATTAGAGCTGCAACTTGCTCATTTTTTCCACTAATTAATCAATAATCTGCCAAGCTCTGCAGGAGCAACCAGACATTGAAGATCTGAAAGCTTCTCATCTCCAAGGTTATATGGTAATCTAGAAGCAGCAGGCCACCAGCCCCAGTTAGGTACTAGAGTTTTTTCTGGTTTTGCTTCTAGGGCAAAGACAAATTCCCAAACTCTGTATTCTGTCTTCTGTGTTTTCTTTCCTCCCAGGGAATGGAGCTTGGGTTCCCGTTGCCAGTGCACTTCTGAGGTATGCTAGGGATTTTCCTTCACAGAGGCTGATTAGAACATGAAAAGTCAGACAGGTCCGAGTGATCCTGAAACTATGGGGTTTATCCAGAATGGGGTAAAAGAGTTTACAGCAATAGTTTATGCCAGAAATGAGGACACAGCCAGAATCCATCAGGCAGCCCAGGCTTTTGTCCTGTCTATAGGGAGAGGAGAGCTCGTGGGAGGGGAGTCCCTTGGAAAGGGCAGAGGTTCAGAGAACGGCATGAACCTACCTGTTCCATGCAGGTAACAGAATGGATAATTCCTACAGTACGTTACTTGTATTGCTGTAGTACCTGGGAGCCTAGTCAGGGACCAGGATTCTGTTGTACTGGATGCTGTACAGGCACAGGAGAAACTGTTTACTGTCTCAGCAGCACTCACAGAAGACCGGTCTGTTTTGCAAAAGGAAGAAAATGTCTTTCTGAGGCTGCAATTCATCAAAGTCTGGCCATATTCCAAAAACTGACTCTGAAAATAGTGCTTCCTCATTTAACTTATTTATCCCCTGTGTGTCCAGGTCATATCTGCTCAGTTTACTGGAGCAAACAAGATTTAATTTCTGTTTTATCTGTAGAGGTGACTTCTGGATTTCATTCTAAATTCAGCCTGATCCTACCCGTTCTTCTCTGCCATTTTTGTTTGTTCACTTAACCTGTAATCTTCCTAGGTCAGAGATTGTGCTTTGCATATTTCTTTAAAGGGCAACGTGCTCCCCGTACTGCATTGAGAGATGACATCTGCATGGACACGCAGAGTAACAGCACAGAGGATATTCTGCCTTTTTACAGGGAGGGACTTGTGTGGGTGTAACTGAAGGTGAGGGTTGAAGTTGTGATGGCAGAATGGCCTTTCCTCAGCTATGTAGAGCCTAGAAAGGATACAGTCACTACTCTGTGAAGCAGAAAATGCAAATACTGGATTTGTTTGGCAAATGATTTCTGCAAGGACCGAGATCATGGTATGTTTGGTGTGCTTTTCTTTTCCTGGATCTATCATCAAGAAATTACTGAGCAGCTGGAGGCTGTTATTTACACTGCATGAGATTTGTGATAAGGAGTGCATAAACCAACTTTCTCCGGAAGGTGTTGATGCCAAGAACAATATCAAACCGCAGTAGAGTACAAAAGAGGCTATGCATCCAATGCCAAGAACTGTTGCACTGGGTGGCTGAGACCAGCAGATTCCAGATGAGCTCTTGATGGCCAATTTGCATTTTGATGGTTTTATAAAGGGGAAATCTGAGCTGAAGGCTGGGTTATGGTTTTTCTTACTGAAAGTTTTGTGTGGTGGTAGTATCCTGGCTTTAAAAAGCTACTAAAGCTGAGGCCACTTGTCCTTTCTCAGCAGCTAAAAACTTAAATGTCTTAAGCAGAATTTAAATGTCAGCTGGCTCATGTAGCAGGACAGACTAGACCAAGGAGTAATCCTGCATGAAACTGGTGGTAGCTTATGCAGATTAAAAGTTTTTTTCAGACACTTTTGAGAGTCCCTATTATTGGGATTTCATCCCTTCCTTTACCCTTCTTGTTTCTGTCCCTGAGTAAGGATATTTGGGAAGAAAAATGTCTCCTTGTGAGACATCCCTGCCTTCTGGGCTTTTCAGAGCTTCACTCAAACTAATATGAAGATACTCCGTTTCTTCTCTGACCTCCAATTCATTTCCATGCAGTGGAATGGTGTTACGCTACGAAGCGCTCTGCTGCTGAGCCGCTGGTTGGGTATCCACGTGAGCTGTGCTACTGTTGCAGGCAGAGAAGCATTCATGAAAAATGTGTTGCATTTGGCATATACCTTGATAGCAAGCACTTGTCCCTCTGAGGCACTTCTGTTAAGAAGGAAGCAGACATAGATACTGCTGTAGACATCAGGAGAAGTGTATTTGAGGTGGAACTATTACAGAGGAAGGAATTCCTGACGATGGCTGCCTGAAAGTGGTTGCCTGAACTGTCACAAATAGAGCTGTGTATGAATAATTGATTTTTCAGGTCAGTAGATGGATGAAAACATTTGGGGGGGGGGTGGTAGGAAAAGCAGTAAATCATATTGGAACGTGGTTCCCTCACTGAATGAAGAAACGAAACGCTTTTTCCCATGTTCACCAAAAAAAAAAAAAAATCAAAGCAATATGCGAATGTTTCCTTTCAGCTAGTTCTGTTTTCACTGTTTGGGTTTGTACAGGGGACAGATGCATGCTGTGGAAGAGTTTTATAAACAGATGCTGGTTAAAGTACCCATCCCAGTTGCAAAGCTTCGTAAAGAGCTTGTAGCTTTAAAAAAAATTATCAGACAACGGAAACTGTCAATTTTGTATTGCAGCTTTCCTGTTTATTTTGAAAGGTTTTTTCTCCTTATAGGCCAAAATTCTACAGTTTTACTTTAGTAGCATCTTCATTTTAAATTATGTTGGAACAATAAAGAGGACTTATGGTTTTGATATTTTTTTCAAAAACTTAGATTTGTGTATTTGTGTATGTGTGAGGCATGAGTAAGTATCTATTTAGAATTGGAGTTTATTGCTATGTGGATATGTTATTGTATCATATGAATACTATTAAGTAGTTATACAATAAATTGTGTTTATAAAGCATAACTTATTTTGTACTTATGTGGCATATTAAATGTTATATCTCAAGCAGATATCACTGTAACTAATGCAATCTGTTAGTTTTGCCAAAAAGTTAAATTAGGACAAACTTCTGCGTGTGTTGGAGGTTTTTTTTTCTTTGCTTGCCATTATGAAATAGCACTATGAAATATCTCTTGATATACTGAGGCAGGGGGGTTCTGTTTTGTTCCGTACCCTTGTTGCAGCTGGAAAGACATAGTTAACAAAGTGAATGCCCAGATGGATGAAGAACAAGCGCGCAGTTACCCAAAGAGCCTTCATTCTGACCCCAAGCCTGGGCAAGAGATGCAGAAAGGCAGCCCACAGCCACCCAATCAGAAGAGAGGGGAAGAGCATCAAATAGCTGATGAGGAAGGCGAGAAGGAAAGGACAGATGATGAGGAACTCGAAATGGGTATGGTTTCCCTAATCCTATGCCGTACGGTACTAATTTATTGCTAATCAAGGTGGGGAGCAAGAAAAGCTTTCTGCTTGTGTTAGAGGAAAACCTTACAACTCTTGAAGAATTCTTGTGCTTTTATTGTCCTTGGTCAAATGAAAAGCCGGGACAGTTTTCCATTTTTGTTCCCTGTTGTCCTGCATCCTCACACATTTCCAAGGTAGTGAACTCAAAATCTGTGTAAGTCAAGTCAATTCTTTCTTTCTTTCCTATGGGAGTGATGGGGAAAATGTCACTGTTTTTTGCAAGACTTGCTCTCAGTCTCCCAATTAAAATCAATTAAAATTGATTTAATTTTTTTAGAAGTGGGTTTTCTAACTTAGGGCAGAATATTTCCCAACTGTCCTTAAGGGGCTAAAAGCAAATAAATTCAAGGGCAGCTAGTTGTATTTGTCAGTCAGCCAACAGAGCACCTACAGCTATTTTAAAGTCTAGTAAGTAACTGCATTTGGGCAATTAAAGGCCAGCTCTTAGAACAGCGTGTTAGAATTCCTCAGTCTTCTGATCCGGATCTGTTCAGACTCCTGTGCATTGACTCACTCGGCTAAAAACAGGTTGGGAGAAACATTTGACTTGGTGTAAAGTTCATCATCACACTATGAAACCAACTAATGAATAAGCCATTCGATTATGCATGTGAGGGCAGAATCTTTTCTTTGCCTCATTTTCCAGGTGAGGTTTATCAATTGGCCTGTAATGGTAGTCACATGTGAGTGGCAAAATGAGGGAACAGTTAAATAACTATTTGTGTTGTGTGAAACAACAGAAAACAGCTGTAAAATGACTAGACCTTTCAGAAAATTACAGTGGGTGAGCGGGGGCTTGGAGCACTTCCATAGGTCCAGTAACAAAGGGAAGGTTGACTTAATTGCAGCTGTATGTCTACAAGCGTAAGAGGGAAGCTACAAACTTCCTTTGGAAGCAAATAAGGACGACATCAAAAATGTATTACAGTAAGCCAGTGGAGAGCTAAAATGGGTTTTTGAGCAGAGGTGTCCAGTCTGAGAATCTGTGCAGAGATGCTCTGCTGTGCTCAAGGGACCAAGATACACAGTGTGAACATTTTGTAAACAGATTTCTTTGCTGTAGACAGACTCCACCATCAATTTCTCTTGCACACATGGAAATAACCTGTAAGATCTGGAAGCTAGCTAGTTACCTTTGTCAAAAAGAGACACTGAAATGTAGATATGACTAATGCTAATTCTGTATGTTGCCAGACTGAGGTAGAATGACTAAGTGGCTTTTCATGTAGCTAATTTTTTGCTGCGGTCTTGAATGCAGTAAGGCAGGGAAGCTGGGAGCTGAGACTCCTGTGAGGATCTCATTTGAAATGCTGACTTGCATCCTATTAAACATTATAAAGATGGTATCAGCCTGGTTTCTTGACAGTAGATTTTGGCTCTGGATTTGGAACAGAGGAGGGATGTCATGGGGCAGAGATTGAAGGTCAGTGGTTCTGAATCTTGGATCAAAAGGCTGAAATCACCCAAGATGGGTGATTTCCTCCCAGGCTATTGGCTCAGTTCACTCTGTGCAGGTGAAGTCCTCCCTTCCAGAACAGCAACAGTTAGTTAACAGCTAATGTGCATACAGATGCCCGTTTGAAGAGGAGGTTTGGTATTCCTGTGCTTTCCCACAGCTATGTTTAGCTGCTATTTCATGTTTTGCTGACCTGATTTTCAGCAGTTCCCCTTAGAGGAACTGAACTAATTGGTTCACATCAAAGTGAATTCTACCCTGAAAAGAAAAGCCCTCGTGGCAGGTATAAGGGAACATGAGGACCAATAGCCCTTGACCTCTGTGTCCTAATTGGAATTAACAACCAAAGTAATGACTGGACTGCCCTGGCCATGCTGCTGTCCAGTTGGGAACACTACTGTCTCACAGGCTCCTTTAATGTTTTGGGAAGAAGCACTCAGCCCTTGGTGATGGCAGACAGAGTGGTGAGTGCCAGAGCTGGGACATGTCAGAGCCATATCCAATTCAGGGTGAGGATTAGGCCTTTACTTAGTTGAAAGCAAAGGCTGTATTTTTAAAAGGCTGTATTTTTCTCTCATTAGTACTCTCCTGCCCTGAATGTCCCCCTACCTGACACAGGAAGCCTGCCTTTTGTTCTGATGTCATCTTGTCAGCAGCTGTGTGCCAGCGAAGGGGAAGGTGGCACTGACATACTGACCTGCCGGGGGTCTAGTTCGGCTCCCAGCGATGGTCTAACTGGCTGCATGGCTGGATTGCTGCTATAGATACTGCCCAGACTTAGCAGTGGCATGAGAGAAAGGTGCAACTTAATATAGATTAGGGGCTGAATTCAGAGCTGTTTTTTGTCTTTGTATCATATGTGCTATTCAGTAAGTTAGGAGCATGCTTCGACACATGCTTATGCCCCAGCCTAGGGGACAAGGAAGCAGTTTTGGCAGCCGTAGGAGCATAGTGCTGCTTTGCCCTGAACTCTTGAAGAAGAGTTCCTCTGAAAACATACATAGAGCATTGTCTGCCTCAACCTGCAGGCAGGTCGAGACAAATCCCTACTTGGCATAGAGTTAATACAGCTGCTCCCCAACAGTGGGAATCTTAACTGGTGACACTGACTTTTGAGTGAGTACACTGATAACTGTCCCTTTTCCTTGCAGATGCAGGAGTGATTGAGAGAGAGGAGAACTTGCGTTCTCAGAAAGAGACTGTTGTCCAGGAACCAATGGTAAGTAGTGCTGTCATGCTGTCATCTGGATGCAACCCTAGCTGTGAATAAGAATCCAGCTGTCCCACTTAAGTCGATGCTTTCCCAGAATTTTCTATAACGTGCAACTCCAAACTCCTTGGTTCTGAAGGGATTCAGAGGGATAACGAAGACTGGGGTTTTTGTTTTTAGAACCGCTAACATGCTTGAAGAGAGGTGCGACTGAAGTGCTACAAGCCAGCACTTCCTGCTTGCTGGTGAAGGCAGGCTCACCTTGGCCTCTGTCTCCCAAGTAGATATCCTGCCTGGTATTCACAAGAGGCTTTTCTTGTCCAGATGCCAGATGATGCTGCAGATCCTGCCCAGGATCCCAATAACCAAGGTGAGGATGAGTTTGAGGAAGCTGAGCTGGAGAGACCTGACTTTGAAGAGAAGGTGGGAGGTTTGGAGAAGTTCAAGGAGCCCAGCATGAAAGAAGAGTCTAAGGAGAAGCCACTGAAGGTGACTAACATGAGGGCAACCAGCAGGGGCCAGGGAGAGATCCCCAGCTATGAATGGGGGGAGGCAGAGAGCTTAAGGACTCAAAGGAAAACATCATGTTCCTGGATGGATCCATAATCCCACTGCAGGGATATGGCAGGCAGAAGAAACCTCTTTCTGAGAATCAGTGGGTTGGTCAGTACCAGAACATGTTCTGGCCCTGTCCTCTCTGCTTGTTGAAGCCAACAAGCAAGCATTTGCAGCACCTACGTGGCTGGAGAGACGTTGAATAGGAGATGGGTCACTTCACAGCTATTACTGCAGAGGTGCTGTATCTTTTCAAGCACTTGAGAGACCAAAACCAGACAACAATACAGGCCTATGCTTGGGGTCTGGTCAGAGCAGCCATTGCTGTTCCTGGGATGGGTATGCAGCAGGCTCTTGGCAGCAGTGACAACACGTGAGAACTCTGCCTCCTTGTTTGCCTGCTTGCAGATGGAATCCATTTATTTTGCAAAGTGCTTCTTGCTGTCTGAAGCCAGACTCTGCATCAGGGAAATGTTAGCTTGTTTTGACAAGCAGCTGAGTGTTGCTTGTTTTAAAAAGAAGTGTTTTATCTGTCAGGCTCTAAAATCATGATTGACAGTGAGGTTTAAAGTAAAAAAAAAGAGAAATCCAGGCCAATGAAATCAAACAAGAAAGAGATGCTGGCACCAACAGAGCAACACCTCCTTAAGATTAGTGAAAATGTGGAAGGAGTTAGTGATGTAAGTACCTGACTTTCTGATAGGGCTGTGCTGTGCTCCCTAAAGCTCTACCCTAAATAACTTGTAGATTCCCTGCAGTCCTGGGACTTGATGCAACAGCAGCATGTGCAAGGGCCCTGGCCCTGGGACCTTCCTGCTGCAGGAGAGGCCTCTCTCTGCACAGCGGAAGGAGCTGGGCAGTTGCTGCCGGCAGGTGGGAAGAGAGACTGGGTGGAGAAAGTACAAATGGAGTTGGGGTTGCCTCATTGTCTTTCTGCTGCCCCCTGATTCCTGATCTGTAGCCCAGTCTTCCAGACCTGGGGCTCTAATCCAAGAGAGCTGTATCCCTGGCAGGGAATGGAAGTAGGTTGGGGCACTGTCAACAATGTCTGACTTTCTGTATTTTTCAGGATGCTGACAGACCTGCCAAGCCCAGGGAAGACCCAATGGATGACTATCAAGAAGATCAGGAGCAAGAAATTGTACGACACCAAGGTTCTTCCTCTTTCCCTCTCTGGTGTGATTGTTACCTTGATATGTTGGTAGCTGGGAGCTGAGTATGGCTCAGCTTTTAGGAAACCAGATGTGAGCACTGACTTCAGTTTTGTCTCTGCCTGTTCAGTGAGGTGGGTCTCCAGAACAAACCTGGAGCCCGCTTACCTCTGCTCCCTTTTCTTTTTCGGGTGTTCAGAGTACCCTTTACACTCTGTCTCCCCTCCTCATTTCTTTCTGCATCAATCTGCAGCAGTTGAGCTGTGAGATGCTTACCAAACAGCAGCTGGGGTGAATTACAAGCTGTGCCGGTGCAGCTAGGCAAGATCAACATGTGTTTCTCCAAGCATCACCCTGGGTTTATTCCTGTGGTGAGAAATTCACTGGGAGCCCTGTAGTCTGCTGGTGCACAGGTCCTACTGGGTCTAGCCTGTGTCTGTGGAAGAGCTGGGGAGAACTACACCTGTGCTTTGAGAAGGGTCATTGGGTTACAGCCAGCAAGTCGAGTAAAAGTATGGGTGGCAGAAGAATGTGACGTCCCACTCCTGAGGCAAATGTGGGAGGTGGTGTGTTGGTTGGGCCACAGTTGCCGGGAAGCAACTGCTCCTCTGTTTGGCTGAAGACATTATTACTGCTACACAGCAGCATTACTGCTGTGTCTCAGAGCCCCAGGACTACTGTAGTCAGTGACAAGTTGACATTCCTCTAGGAGAAAGATTGGAGGCCACCAAAGATTGAGAGCATGAGTACTAGAGAGGATCACCCTGGTGCCTTCTGGCTCACGTAGATAGAAATGAAGGATCCTCTTCCAGTCTTGTTCATCCTCTCCTTGTCCTTTGTGAGTGGCTGCTTCTGGCTTTTTCCGCAGTTTCAACATGATTGCTGAGGAATTGAGGGTTTGGGCTGCCTGCTGGGAATGAAGGGGGTGGGGAAATAAGGGGTGGGCAGAGAGCAAAGTTGATGTCAGGAGCTGTCCTTGCTCTGTGTGTAGAACCTGGCTTGTAGACTGGATAGTTGGACCTAAAAGTGCCAACAGAAGCTGTACTGGATGCTGCACGTCATGGGTGGGATTTGTTACACAGTTTTAAATGTGGTGGATGTAGGGTATCTTCTTCTACTTGTGTAGCAGTGGCAACAGGCTGAGCTTTTAAAATTGCATTGTAATGCCAGGATATTAAATGCGCTTAAAATGAACAGGCTGATCATGGCAACACAGGCTTCTTGGCTAAGTGGCTTGCCAATGACACCTAAAGGTCCCTGGCAGAGATGGATTCTTCCCTATTTTCCTGAGTTTCCCAAGCTGGGCTGGTATGGTAGAACAGCTATACTCAGAAGCTGCATGGTGCACTGCTAGTTAGGGTCTCCTTTTCCAGGCCTTGCTGATTTTTCCTTCCTGGCTGTTCCCTCTGCACCCAGGAGGATCACGGAGGTGAGGTGGATGACAATGATGACCTGGAACTTGTCCAAGACCGGAAGAACCATGCAGGCATACAGGGAGCTGATGGCAAGAAGGATGACTACTACTGAAAGATGCTGAAGGAAAATGGAATACGCTAGGAATTGAGGGGAGGGGAACTCCTCTTGGGAACTGGCTCCTGTATTAAACACTGCCCAGAACAGACAAAGGCAGGAGGAGATAACTGTCTTTGCAGGCACTGAGCAGGGTGCTTGCAGATGTGCATTACATCTACGTGTGTGGGGCCATTGCTGCCTCTCTGGTCAACAGCATGGAAGTGCTCTCAGACTGTAGGAATGATTTTATCCTGCTGCTTCTCTTGGAAGCACTTTTTGATTTGTGTTCTCCACCCTCTTGTTTTCCCTATCCCCTCCCAAGCTGGAGAGTTTTTCTTTTTTTTTTTTTTTTTTTTTAAACCCCTGGGCAGCAGAGGGGTGCCTGAACTGGTCCCTGGACTTACTCAACTGATTGCTAATACAAAGGAATCTGTCTTCATAAAATATTTTGCTCAGTAGTGTTTCTTTAAAACATCCTTTACTCCCATGAGAGTAAGGTGGAGAGGAAGTTAGCCTGCTTTTTGTCTGGAGTAATGCAAGGGTGATAGCTCACCATGAGCACCAACAGAAATGACCACATGCCAGCAATGTATGTGTGTGCGTATGTGCATGTATGCATATGAACGACTGGATCCTCCTCCTGGTGCAGAGTCCCCTCACAGTGACTCAGAGCAGAACCCTGTAGAGTTCTCCTTTCCTTGTCTTTGAGCTGTGACTGTCCTGCTGGGCTTGGAGCCTCCCCATCTAATGCTGTGCATCTTGTCTTGACATTGCTGCTGCACCCTGGGTTCCTGGAGATGTGGGCTGGCCTGAGCTAAGACAGGCTCTTCTGGGATGGTGGCAGGTACTGCCACACAAAGAAACAACTGCAGCCCTGCAGTAATCTCTGCAGGTCACCAGCTGCAGTGAACGAAGCACTCCATGGCACAGCTACCAGTCCCTCTGATGGGATATTCTTTTTACTTTGTGTAGCGTTTTGCTGGTGTGGATGCTCTTAGTGGGACATGAACAGAGTCTGGGAAGGGCCAAACCATCCACTGCTTAAAGTTTTCAAATGCAAGCAGCAGGATGGGAGCAGACATCCGTTTCTGTGATGGGTGTATTTGCTCAAACCTTACTATGATTCATGATGCAGCTGCAGTATCCCAGCAGAGCTGTCCCTGCTCTGCCCTCCTCAGGCTATCGGCAGAATGTATCGGAGCATATCCCAGCCTGCATCTGCCTCTCAGATCTATAACCTCCTCCCTCCCTATCTTCCTGACATACACCCAGGTTTTGGCACCTCCCTAGGTGCCCTAGGTTGTTCAGGATTCCCAAACAAGCATGAAGGGCTTGCTAAGGATGAAATTTGGTGCATGGGAGGGGAAAAAAAAGTAAGAAAGAGTATTGATGATGGTAGATATGAAGGAATACTTGGAGCCCGACTAATGCAATTCCATCCTGTTCAGCTTCTTTCCAGTCTCCCAACATTTGACAGGAAGCTAAGATAAATTTTGCTCCTTCTAGACAGGTCTAGTTTTTAATCAGCAAGTTGGGTATTTCTAGCGTTCTGTTGATTCAGTAGATTGAAATCTGTGGTGCTTTACTTAGTCTCCGAAATGTATCTTGCCTGACCTCAGATAGAAAGAAGGAATGAGTTAGCTGGAGTCCCTGGAATTTAAAATGGAGGCAGCTGAAAGCAGAATGGGCTTCATCATGGTATCTCAAAGCCTGGGACCTGGTCTACTCATATGAACAGGGCAGAGCTGTCACGTCTCCTACCTTGTGCAAAACCCATGTGTCTGAGCTGTCTCCCACTTCCTCATCACCATGTCAGAAGTCCTGGGCTCTGGGACCTCACTCATCAGATGCAGCTTGTGGTTGAATGTCGTGACCTGATAAAAGATCAGAGGAGAGATCTTTGTTCCCTATTTGCATTAGTTAAGCTTTTTTTAATCCCTTGTGTTGGGGCATATTTTGTAAGCACTTTTAGACACTTAGAAAAACATATCTCCCAATAAGCTTTGTCTTTTTCATTCAGACAGTATTGATTTTTTTTTTCTTCCCCTGATTCTAATGGAGCTTGAAATTAACATCATAGGACTTTCTGGTTCTTTGTTTCTATTCTGCTTGTGTTTCCTACCAGCCCAATCGGCTGTGCAAGTCAAACTCTGGGGTAGATTGGAGTAGTTAATGTGGTTGGCTCTCTGCTTGCTTTGTGTGGAAGCAACAAGAACTCTGCTTTTCCAGATGCTGTCTTTTCTAGAGCTACAGCATCAGGTCAGCTGGATGGTACTGCTGGTTATTATGGAGTGCAGTAGAATCATGTTGTTAAGACCTCAACGACCTGATTTGCTGCTTGCTGGCACTGGGGAGGATGTACTTGTGCACTGAGACCGTGAAAAGCCTCATTGCAACAGTTTTGAACTGTGTGTTCCAAAACCATGTGAGAACACAGAACTCTGCACAGGTGAATACTGATACTAGGTTTTGGGAAGACATGAGTTGAGAGAGCTCCTGGCTGCAGAGTTCTATCTGCAGCCATGCCTGGGCACCTTACCTCAGCTAAGTTAAAGTCAAAGGCAGAGCACCCCAGCCACAGTCACTGTAGAGCTGTTGTCAGCAGCAGTTCGGCTGCAACCCACCACTTAAGATGAGAAGAGCTTTCTCAGGCCTGGAAAGGAGCATTCAATCTGCAGAGCATTCTCTGTATACTGCTTTTCTTTTTCTCCCAGCTTTCTCCTGGATCTGGGAGTGGTCCAGCTCCTATTTAAATTAAGCTATTTCATTTGAGAGCTTCAGCAAAACCCCAATTTATAAATAGTTTTCTGATCTTTCCATTTTGCATCACTTCCTAGAACAGCCTGCTTTAAGTGTAGAGGTATCCAGGCCTCAGTGTGCACACAGATCTCCAGAGAAGACAGATGCTGTTCTAGGGGCTCTGTACTCATCATACTACTTGGTATCTTTGTGGGCAGAATAAGCAAAGGTGCCAGAGGCAGAAGAGCAGCCAGGGGCTGTTCCAGGGAGTCTAGGAAAAGGTCTATTAGCCAAGTGCCATAGCTGCTCATGTAACCCACTAAGGAGCTCACTGCAAAACTGTAAAGGGGTGTAAGATATCCAAATGGCTTGAAATGGTTAATGCTGTGTTAGTGCTTTATATTACCAACCTTGCTGTATGATGCAATACTTCTCAGCCTCCACTGTCTGCTATAAATAGCACATTCAGAATAGATCAGCTGGAGTTGCAGTTACCGGTTCAGAAGCATTCTGATCAAAAATGCCTCCAGTTCTCAGCTGGGCTGGTAAGATGTCATTGATTCACAGTTCAAGGCAGGATCAATGACCAACACAGCCTGTGGCATGAGCTTCAAACCTGCGTGCCCAAGCTGCCCCAGTGAGATATGTAGTACAGTTATGTTTGCTGAATTTCATTCACTCCTCTTCCATGCTTCTCTTAGCCTGTGACTGTCAAGAGTACGTAGGTTCAGACCTTATTGGAAGTGAATCAAGTGCTGGAAATAGAACCCCAGTGGGGGTGAGACTGCGTGCTGATTCAGAGAGGCTGCAGGAGCTATCTAAATTAGGAGGCAAATTCTCTGCTTTTGCATGTCTAGGATGAGTAATCCTCAAAGTTATGACTTGGAGGGAACTGTAGCAACTCAGCCCTGAATGTAAAGCTCACTGCTAGGGGAATGCTTTAGCACCATATGTTGCGTGCTGCCCTTAGCTGAGAGCTAAGCATCCCTGCTCTAGGGATTGTCTGCCCTGGCTGTATCTGCGACTAAAATTAGCACAGTGTTGCAGAAATTGTTAGCTGTGGGTGGTTAGTGCTTCCTTGTCTGGCCTGTAGCAAGTTGCCCCCATTTTGATACTAGTTCACTGCTTCCCCTAACAGGAGATGAAACAGGAGACAATAAACCCAGTGGAGGAGAACTAGAAAAGCAGAAAACCTGTCATGTTGGGTCCGTCTGAAGGCCTGTAAAGCAATATGGGATGTTACTGATTTTGATATGCTGCCTGGGGGTTCACTGCTTAACGCAAGTAATAGTGTTTGTCCAGGCTGAGTTTTATTGCAGACTGGGGCACAGAAGAAGGTCTTGGGAAACAGCTGGATTACTAAGAAAGCAAACAATGAGACAAAGTATTCATATGAAGCCAGTCCTGGCAGACTGACCAAGCCAAAGCATGTGTTTTTCCTTGTCTCTTGCATAAGTAATTGTCTTTGCTTAGAGACGTAGTGCAAGGCCAAAGGACGCAGTGCAGGATAAGGTGTAGTTAACCTGTAGTGTTGTTATAAATTTTTTGATGGGTTGCTCTTTATTTTCCTTTGGACTCCAGCAAGATGATGTAGATTAGATTTCTGTAAACAAATATATTTCCAGGGTTCCCATGATATCAAAGTATTAAGTGGTTTGGCCACATCTTTAGCCAGATGATGAGAATTAATAGTACATTCTGTCCCTTTACAAATAGAGGCATGGATGAGGAAAACATGCCTATCGATTAGTTAAATGAAATCTCTGTTTAATGAAGCCTATTTCTCTGTAAACCACTTCTTACTTGGAAACCTGTTTAGGATTATTAGGCTCATTCATTTACATGGCATTTTTTAGAGTTTAAAATGTGACAATCTAATAGGAGTGTAATGAGATGTTTTCTCTAAGACATCTGAAGTAGTTGGAGGAGAAAATGCCCTAAACCCTTGCATACTGTAGGTGTGAACTGCCTGCATATCCCCAAACCAAGAATGTCCTCTCATTTCTGATTATATATATATGACTTGCTTAAGAGTAACAGTTGTTTCTAAGGATGACTATTGTTCATATTCTATATAGTTTGAGTGAGACTGGCTGCTGTAAAACTTAGGGATTAAATATGACTCTATCCTAGACTGAGGAGTAGAGGCCTGCCAGGGAATGAACATCCTTCAGTGCTCATTCCTTCTTTGCACCTTTCAATAACGTATGTCTCTTCACCTCAACCCACATCTCTCTCGGTGCCATTTTACACATGACACCTCTGGAGTGAAGCCTGCCAATTTTGCTGGACTCTGTGCTGCTTTAGTGTTAGAGACTATCAATATGCATAGAAAAGATGAGGTAGGCGTAAGTATCACTGACAGGGGTTGGGGCGTTCTGTATCCTTACATTCATGTGCCTGAAGAAAATCTGGAAATCAAAGGAGTATGTGTTTATCCAGATGTCTTGTTATAAAGGTGACTGTGGGTCTCCAGTGCAAGGGTACGCCTATAAGCCAAAAGGTCTGAGGATGACGGTGATGGCACAAGGATATACTCAACAGCTCTCATGATCGTTTAGGTCCTTTCACTGTTCTGTTCAACAGCAAACCTGTTCCAGCCTATAATCACAGAACCAGTTACTCTGATCGTAATACGTAAATAGCTAAATGGAAGTCAGTGTGCAGGTATACTACTGCCTTGCATGAGTCAGAGGTTCAGGACTCGAACCCAAAGGGGAGAATATGATTATCTATTCCAATTTCTGGTAATTTTGGCAGTCATTCTGGGAAAGACGTTTGAGGAGGCTTCCACAGCTTTCCATGAAATGAAGCATCTCTGGTTAGCTTGTTTTTCCCTCTTCTACAACTTCAAATGCAAGTATGGAATTAAGTCCAGAGCTAAGCAATGCGGCACATGCAATCAGGTGTCTTCACTGCTGTGCCAACCATTTTCCTCTCCTGTACCAAATGCCAGACCCTTCTGTTGGATCTCTCAACAGAAGAACTCAGCGTGCGTTGCAAATCATAAGCAACATCAGAGGCTGGTGCCAGATCTCTTCCCTGATTACTGAAACAGTGACAGCTCTGGAGTGCAATCTGCTCTTAATAGTAGTTAGAACTGCACAAAGTTTAAGGGGTAAAATTTGCATAGTTTGGCTCCAACCATCTCCTGAACACCCACACGTTTCTCAGGAAGGGCTGTCAGATCGTCAGTTTTGCATCCTAGCTGGAACTTCCACAGGTAAGTTTGCCTCAGCCACCAAGAAGTGCCTTCAGCAGCACAGCCCCTCCTATTGTTCTGTAATAACCAAGTGTTTTCTGAGGAGAGCAGCCATGACTACAACTTTAGCATCTTTTTCTGTGCTGATCCAGTTTTTTTCATTGATTCCTATTGATACCTCTTGGTGTCAAAAGAGATTTCTAGCAACTTTCTATAGGCTAGCAGACACCCTCTCCCCCCCCCAACATTAAATTTGGTTAAAAACTAGATGTGGAAATAACTGATAATACTTGGTATTGTTAAATTATGTTTAAAGATTTCCTTAGGAAACCATATACTTTAAAAAGGCAAGTCTTTCAGACAGGAAAAGGTGTCCTGATATGAGACCGTCTGGTCATGTTGATGTTCAATGCATCTAGAAAACAAAACTATTTAAACAAGTTCCACGTTGCTGCAAATTACACTTTGTATATATTCAAGTAACACCGTCAATGAAGTCCAAGGTGTCTGATTTGAGTTTGTTTTTTGTTTAGGCTATGAAATAAAAATAGGCTTCAGAATCTTATTTTTGTTATATTTTAAACTTACATAAGCCAATAAACACTTTTAAAGAAAACTTACATAGTAATCTGTAGATCTTGTATTTCCAAATAGGTAACAGTGGGGGAAAAAAACCTACACCAATGTGTTTAGGCACATTTCTGGGGTTTTTAACCATGTAACATGATAACTGTTCTACTTTACAAGTTAAATACAGACAAATGCTTATGTTCTGCTGTAAAAATTGGAACAGGATACCAAGTACAACCTGATCAAAACACAAACAAAAAAAACCCCACAATTTTTTGTGTGGAATGAAATCTGCAACTCAGAAATGACAGGATTTAAAGCAGCTTTTACCAATTTAACTGTTCAAAGAATCTTCAAACATTGCTTAGGTTAAGTATGTACTTTTATGCTTGTTTCATTACAGATCTTTTGTTTCCACATTTAGACAAGTCTGTACTTTAGTGTAAATCTTTCAAGGTCGTTCAGAAAGCATTATGGTGTAACGCCAGGATGGAGCACTGCTCTGTCTCCTTCAGCCCTCGTCTGTGCTGCAAAATAAACAGCTGGCTCTAGATCAAATGGATGGATTGTGGGTTGGTCCTGCTGCAGAGAGGGAAAAACGGCTTTTGTTAGAAGACCGGAGTAAGAGGAGTATCTTTTTCCTTTGGTCTCACAGACTAGTGTGCGCTGAAGACTCACAGCTTTATCACTGCTATCAGCTGACCTCCTGGGGGACTCGTCTTTCTCCTTGTATTATATCCTTGCCAAGTTTCTCAGAATTTCCAGTCCTAAGGGGTTAAAGCAGCCTAGGTCTGCAGACATAACCATTAAAAAAATCCACGTAACACACGCACCACACACCACAGCCCCCCCCCCATTTCTTTGAACAAGGTCTGCTTCAGCTGAAGGGGAGCTCCGTAACTTTCCACAACCCTGCCCTGGACCAAGTCTCTGCTGCTTGTGAGACCCCGGTGGCAGAGGCACCTTCCCGACCACCGATGTCCGGCATCTGTGAGCAGTGCCCGGACCCGCGTTCGCCTCATCCCTTGGGGGCGCAGCTCCCCCGGGGGCCTGCCAGGAGCGCCCAGGAGCCGCGGCGAGCAAAGCAGAGCGACGCCAGACCGGCACGCAATGCCCGGGGGGGTGGGGCTGAGCCACCCCCGTGCCGGCCCTTACCGCGGGGCGCAGCGCTCGGGGCACCCGACGACCGTCCGCCGGCGGCTGCGGGTCCCCCGCAGGCGAGGCACGGCGGGGTCGGGGCCGCCCGCCGCCGGTCCGGAGCGGGCGCGCGTCCTGCGTGCACTGCCCAGCGCGGCGGGTGCTCCGCAGCCCAGCGAGAGTTAACGGCGGAGCCGCCTCTCCATTGGCGGCCGGCGGAGCGGCTGCGGAGCCCGCGTTTATAACCGGCGCACGAGGCGCCGCAGCCGTCCGCCGGCACCGCGGCTCGGCTCCATGCCGCGGCGGCCGGCATGCCCAGCCTGCTGCCGCCCTTCCTCGCCCTGCTCTGCTTCGGGGCGCCAGCGCCCGCCCTGAGGGCGCCGCCCGCCGCCGCCGCGGGGCCAGCGCCGCCCGCCTCGCCGCGGCGAGCCGAGGCCGGGGCCAAGGCGGCGGCGGAGGAGCCGTGGTGCCCCTACAAGGTGGGGGCCGAGGGCGCGGCGGACGGGCGGCTCTGCTTCCGCACGCCGGCCCGCGGCTTCCAGTGCGCGGCGCGGGCCTGCCGCGCCCACCGCTCGCCGGGCGGCGCCCTGGTGGCCAACGTGCTGCGCAACGGCAGCGTGCTGCTGCAGTGGGGGCCGCCGCGCCCCGCCGCCGGCCTCCGCGGCTTCGCGCTCAACTGCTCCTGGGACGGCACCTACACGCGCTTCCCCTGCGACAGCGTGGAGCTGGGCGCCGCCTGCCGCGACTACCTGCTGCCCGAGGCGCACGGCAGCGTGCGCTACCGCCTCTGCCTGCAGCCGCGCTACGCGCCGCCGCGCCCCGCGCCGCCCGCCCAGTGCGTGGAGTTCCGCGTGGAGCCGGCCGCCATGCGGGACATCGTCGTCGCCATGACGGCCGTGGGGGGCTCCATCTGCGTCATGCTCGTCTTCATCTGCCTCCTGGTGGCCTACATCACCGAGAACCTCATGAGCCCGGCCCTCGCCGGGGCCGCGGGCGCCGCCGCCCCGCGCCGCGCCTAGCCTTCAGCGCTGTCCGCCGGGGCCCGGGGGCGCCGCGGGAGCGGAGCGGAGCGGGGCCGGGCCGGGCCGCCAGCCTGGCCGGCGCTGGGCTGGGCTGCGCTGCGCGGGGCCCCGCCTCGGGCGGGGAGGGCGCTCCGGCGCCCGTCCCGGGGTGCCGCGGCTGCCGGCGGCGGCGGCTGTCCCGGTTCCCTTGCCGGACCGCTTCTTCCAGCGCGCCCGACGCCGTCTTTCTAGCTCTTTCAGGGGAGGAGGAGGAGAGGCTTTCCAAACTGTTCTCGCAGCGGTTGTGCCCAGGGCCTCGTTCGAAGCGTTGGGTGTCTTGGGTTTGCCTTTCCCAAACTTCCAGGATTTGGGTTTTCCTCAATATTTGGAGCTCCTCTTCTTCCTAGGGTGGCTTTTCAGCCTGAGCCATACGTGGTTACTGAACTCACGGGATCTCAGTGGATTAAAAGTAAATAATGGCAAAGGTCCACAAGTGCCAGAAAAATTTCCGTTTTAAAAGCAAGCGACAGATCTTACAGAGGGCCTGTTTGAGGCCCGTTTGACTCTCCAGAACACCCTTATTTTAAGCCTATGCCTAAATCCCCTTGCTCTGGATGTGTGCTTGAATTTTTTCCTGAGGGGGAACGTTGTTTAAAGTCTGTGGGAGAACAGACCGGTGGAACCACAAAACCCATAGCTAAGTGTGTCTTCGATCCAAAGCCCACCTAAATCTTGTGACTTAAGTGGGTTTTGTATCGTGCCTTATGCTGTTCACAAATTCTGGTACCTAGACTGGCCACTGTCCAAAACAGCAGGGGTTTTCCGGTCAGCTGGAGTGACCGTCAACATCCTACACCAAATAAACCTGCTTTTCTCCCTTTAGAACTGTCATATCGGTAGTTTCCACAAAGAGCAATGCTAAAGGGACAAATTCAGTATGAAAATTCCATTTTGTTATGCAAGTATGAACGGATCCTTAATTTTAAAATAAGTACAATGTAAATGAGCACCATCACTGCCCTCTGAAATGCCATCTTTTAGGAATGCTGTGTGCAGCTACACTAAGGTAAAAGCGTCTTAAACACAGAACTCACTAATGTTGTAGCCGAATGTTTTGAGCATAGGAACACTCCTTGTTAACTGCTCACTCAATGCTGTAGTAAGTAAGGTTTTAGCCATATTCTAGTATTAATTCTATTGTGCCTTAGTGCTGAGAATTTGTCCCATTTATATTATATTGGTATAACTGTTCTTGTAGTCTTCATAGACAACTGTATCTCCCCTAGTGTTTTTGTCTCTGAAACTAGTGGTTGTTGGTTTGTTTGTTCAGTGGTTTGTTTTTTTAAAAAAACAAACTTAGGCTGATCATTACTTGAACTTTAATATATACACAAAATAGAGTCAGTTACCATCTGAGACATGTTTATTTAGTGAGCTAGTTTTTATTTAGTGTTGTTTGTATCTAGTTGACTGCTGTAACGGAAAATGACTTTATGTCACTTAAACTGAGCACCTGAAGCAAAAGTAGGGGAACAGCTCTTCTGTAAAGGGGTATTGCTATTAAAATACTTCAGTTTCATGTGTGATCTGTTTGTGTAAATGTTTATCACTGGTGAATGACCCATATCCTTTTCTTTGTGAAAGTAGTTTGTGAAGTATAAACTTGCTAGTAGAGGGTAAATATAGAAAGTATATGGAGTCCTTAATAAAATGCAGTATTTGTACTATTCATAATCCCTTCAATAATTTGAGAGTGGCTGAGAAATTGAAGGTCTGTATTTCATCAGGCAGAAATAACTTTTATTTGTTTGTTATTCTTGCTTTGTTTTCTTTCTCCCATGCAGCTGACTCTAAATTTAACAGTGTTCTCTTTTTATTAACTTGCCTATGTACTTGATTTAAGCAGCCTGACAATATCTAGCATCGCAGTAACAGAAAGGTGGTGTCATTCATGGATATTGAAGGACGATGTCACAATTTTTCTTTTTTTATCCCTAAGGAGATTGACTGCTCGAAGAAAAGGCAATCGTTTTTTAAGAACATTGAGACAAATTGCATCTAGTGGTTTAGTTCAGTGAATTTAAACACAGAGTAAATTTGGGTCGTGGGTCTTTTAAAGGTTTCAAGTCAGTCTTTCCTGTAGCCAGTTCTGCACTGGACTATTAGAGTGGCACTCATTTTGTATATCTGTCAGCTTCTGTCAACCAGTGTTACTGTTTTCTTCTTCATCTTGTCATGAATTGCCAGATGTGAAAATTAAATGTGTAAATAATGAGCCTTGTACCATCTTGGTGTTGACCTTAATAAATTAAGAGAATAATGAAAAGAAACTAAAACATCACAAATATTTAATGGTTCAAGATCTTGTTTGACTCAGTGAGCAAATCTGCCTGAAGACTGGTCATAATGTTATCCCCTTGCCTACTATAAAATTATGACAACATTAATGGGAAAATGAAACGAGATTTATTCTTTGAATACTTGATTTTTGTTTACTAGAGGTTTAGACTATAGGATCACAGGGTAGTTCAGGTTGGAAGGGACCTTTGGAGGTCATCTAGTTCAGCCTCCCGTTCAAAGCAGGGTCAGCTGTGAGATCACACCGGGTTACTCAGGGCTGTATCCAGTGTTGCCTTGAAAACCTCCGTCCATAATTGTAAAAAAAGGCTTGGGCTAGACAGATCATCTGGTCCAGCCTAAAATACTCTTATCAAGCAGGAGGTCACAGCACCCCAGTACAAGGAGCTCGTGATCTACATGTCCAACAGCACAGGGAAAAGAGGCACAATACTCAAGATGATCACTTCAGTCTTTCAGATATAGGAAGCCAGATATGAAATTTTGTATGAAAACTCACTGACCCAAAACCATTAATTATGGTAGCCAGGTGTCTTTGGTTTTGAATATAAATGATCCCTACTTGACCTTTGAATGAGCTGCCTTTAGCTCCTAAATTCATCTTTGTTTACCAATTCAAGCTACTTCATTTTGTGTGCAGCCAGCCCTGTTCATTGTGGTAACACTGATATAAGTCTGAGGAAACTGAGCATCAGATTTAATTTACAGTTTTGTATGTGACTATCTTCAATAAGACACCCCTGCAGGTATTGATAGGATACAGTCACCTGCTAAAACAGCACCTAGTAGACTATAGAGACGTTATTTGTAGTCATCTCACATCTTCATGCATCTGTCTCTGTGGATTACATTGCAACAGCATGCTGGGCAGAGGATAGACAAGGAAGAGCAAAATATGTAGAACAAGAATGTAAATCCTGATGGAGGAAATTCTGTAACTCTCTAAAGGATTATTTTTATCAGTTTTTTCCTTTCCATGCATTATAAATGGGATGTGGGAAACAATATCTCATAGTTTCTCATTCATTTTCAGTGGATTAAGTTTTAATTGGATGCATCTTGGTGTCTGGAAAAGAAAATCGGAGTATTCCCTATTTCATTATATGTGACATTAAGCAAAACATCTGCCGACCCATTGATAACTGTGGGTTTTTTCCTCTACCATGAGTATAGAAATTTCCTCCATCATGAGTATAGGCATTTCTTTTTGGCAATAATGGGGAAAATTACACGTACATAGACGATATTAATTTGACTCCCACAAGCCTTTGTGAGACTGCACAGTTAAAGAAAGCTTTATCCAGTATTTGCAGCAATTCCCAAAACATGCGGAGTACCTTGTAGAGTTACAATCAATCCTGGCCTGTCCAGGCAGCAGTAAAGAAGTGGCAGTATGCTGATTTATAACTGCCAAGAAGCTGGCTGTTACATACCTAATGATTTGGGAAAAAGTGGAAATAGTTTCTAAGGCAACTACACATTCTCTGTATTACTATACAAGTACCTAGGTATTAAAAATCCATATGGTACACTCTTAGGTGGTATATGGTCCTGTGTTTATCTGGTAATTTCCAGTACAAATATCAAGCCAAATCCATTTCTGCAGCAGTTAAAGTGGAGAGTGATATGCTCGTTAACAAGCTTTTTTTTCCTTGCCCTGTGCTAAATGTGAGGAAAACAACTGCTTAAATGTAAGCAGCTCAAGCTCAGCCTGACCCCAACTTTGAATCTTCTGGAGGAAACAGTCTGTGCCTCAGGCAAAAAATCTCTCTTAATTCCATTATGATATTTTTTGTGGTACATAAAAGGAAAGGCTGCTTGGTTTTATTTGGAGGTGCAAGTGAAAGCCGGTATTTTGCTTCCATGGAGACCTGGAGTTGTAGTCTTACAAGACTGCCAACTGCTGCTCTATTTCACCAGTATGTTCCAAAAGAAAGGCTAGGAAGAGAGGGCTGAAAGGAGAAAAAGTGACAGATAACAGTTAACTGTGTCACATTCCTGTTAAAGGCTTAGTAATTATAGCAGTGATGCTTGGATGGGGTCTTTTGCAGTTTTAGCCTGAGCAAATATACCCTGACTGGTATTGCTTCATCATAGGTCTGGTCACTGCATCTGCTGTCTTTACACGTTGTCTGATCTCATCTGGGAAAAAATTGCCCGAACCCCTTGTTCTGTTTTCACCTGAAAGAATGTTTTTTGATGCAGAAATTTTCATATCACAATGTTTGGCTTGTCATTTAAAATTCACTGGCAGTATTTTCAGCCTGCTTTGCCGAGATGTAAATGATAGCACAGTGCAGTACAGTATTTATACAATGTGCCAAGAAAACCCCTCCAAAAGTGATTTTGGTGGAAGAGTTTTCCGGAGGAGATCTCTGAGCATTGACCCATAGACCCTTTGTAAAAGTAGACATACACATTCAGGTAATTAATTCACTAGCCAGATATCCCAGAAATAGCAGATGATTTGCAGGGTGCCTTTGCAGAATAAGTAGTAAAAAAGAGCGGGCATTGCAGCCAGGGGGGGCAGATTTAGCAAGTATGGCTGAGAGGAGACCCGGGGCAAGAGGTTTTTGCAGAAAGGACTGAACAGAAAGATAGACAGGTTTCAGTGGGGAGTGCAGAGGGGAGAAACATGGGCGGGCTGTGCTGAAGAGCAGCGAAGAAAAAGAAGGAAAAAAGGTTTTGCCGGGAGGGAGGCAGGCGCTAAGGAAAGGAAGGGGAAAAGGCTTTTCTCGGGAAGCGCTGAGGAGAGAGAGGGGACGCGTTTAGGCGGGAAACGCCGGGTGGCAGAAGGGCTTCATTTGCACGCGCCGGGGCGAGACGTGAGGCGGGAAGATCTGAGGAGAGGGTTTGCCGTAACGGCTGAGGGGAGGGAGAGGGAAAGATTTTGGCGGGAAAGTCGAGGGAATAGTGAGGAAAGGGTTTTTTTAATGGGAAATGCAAGAGAAGAGGGGGAGAGGTTTTACCAGGACGCGCTGGGGGGAGGCGAGGCTTTTGTGCAAGGTGCTGAGTGGAGAGCGACGGGTTGTGTGAGAAGATGCTGAAGGTGCTGAAAGGCGGGAAAAGGCTCCGCTGGAAGTGCTGAGGGGAGGGAGAGAGAAACGATTTCTCAGGGAGCGCTGGATGTATGAGGGAGGAGACGTTTTGTAGGGAAATGTCAAGAGGGTAGTGGGGAAAGGCTTTCTGTGGAAAGCGCTGGAGGGAAAAGGCTTTTGTGCAAAGCACAAGGAGAGGAAGGAAAGAATTAGCTGGGAAGCACTGAAGGGAAAGAGGTGAAAGACATTTGTGGGAAGTGCTCCCACAAGAAGTAAAGAAAGGAAAAGCTTTTCTCAGGAAGCGCTGAGGTGATAGTGGGGAAAGAATTTCTCAGAAAGCACAGAGGGAAAAATGTATTAATGGGAGGACAGGAAATATTGTTAGGAAGCACTGAAGAGAGAGAAAGTACCCCTTCCTGGGCAGGGAGAGCTCTACCTTGCTAGGTGAAGTTCAGCTGGGCTGGGGAATAGAGTTGTTTCTTCAATGTCCTGATCTTGTCTCATGTATTTCTCTTGCTCCCGGTTCCCCGCTCCTGCCATGCAGGAGTGAGCAAGATGAGGAAGGCTTTGGAGAAACTGCAAGCAACGAGCAAGAAGAATCTGCAGGCTGGTTACGCCGCCAATGATGCAAGTCCCAGAAGATGGAGGAGACGGGCCCTGGACAGTGGCACTTCTCTGAAGGTAGGGCCTGGGATGCAGATCCATATTCCTGGTTGCTCCCGAGCCCTTTTGTTGCCCGGAGCAGCGAGGTGTTAGGCTGGATGTAGTTTTTTACCTTTCTCCCTTTGGGAGAACGGGAGGCATTATGGTTTGAGATTGGCTGAAGCTGCTGCTGCAATGAGGTATTTTTTCTTTTCTGGGAAGACAGTTGGGTTTTTGTTCTTGTGTTTAATGTCTCTCTTTGTATATTTATTTCCTAACTCCTTCTATAGATTTCATTTATGTTTTTCAGACATCAAAAACCATAGAATACTTTTTTACCAATAAATTGTTTCCTGATCTCTGCACCAGGTTTTTTGGGTTTTTTTTAAGATATTATTCTCCTTTTTGTCTCCTTAGTGTTCCATTTTTGGTGTGATTTTATCTGTCATTAGTCTTTGTCTTACTTTCCGTATTTCCTTTTATTCTATGATGTAGCTGCAAGATCTGTGGGAAAACATGCCTGTAGATGGCCTATCTTCTAGTTCTGTATGAGAAAAATACCTGAGATATATTCAGCTGGTTATTTTGTCTTACGGCCTGTTATCTTCTTCCTTTAATCACTGTATTCCTGCTGTTTCTGAATTTTCAGGTTATGAATTTTGTCATTTTTTCATTTCCCCACATAAGTGTGGAGGTACTTTGCTCACATATCCTTTGTTGCACCTTGTTTCTCTAGGGGTACTTTTTAAGAGCAAGCAAAGGCGTGTGAGTACTAGGACCAATGTGTAATTATCTTGGGTCTTTGTGTCCCAGATTTCTGCTCTATTGCAATAAAAATTTTCCTGGGATAAACGCAGCAGGAGATGGTTATTTTGGTTCTTGCTTTTAGAATATATATGTCCTAAATTCTTCTGCCCTCAGTAATCTCACATTTGCAAGCTTTCTGTTTTGAGTTGTTAATTCCAGCGTATGATAATATTAGAGGTATATCTGGAGCTTTCATCTTTGGAGCAAGGTTTCTGGAAATGTTTTTATAAAATAATTGTGGGCATCTTAAGGAAAAGCTCATTTGTAAATGTCCTACCACATATTCTTTTCTTATAAAGATTTTTCATTTTTGTAGAAAAAGCAGGGATTTTTCCAATTTAAATTTTGCTGTTTAATCTTAGTCACTTGGATAGTATTGTTTAGGAATTTGGTTTTTATTTGCAGGCAGTATTGATCTGTATGATCCTCTCCATCTCATAAAAATTCTTTATTGTCATTCTCTTTAGGGGCCTAAGTCCTACATCGTTACTTCAGCTCTCACTCTGCTGTTGCTTTCCTGAAATGGAGCTGGTGTCATACTCAGATAAGCTTCCCGAGCACTTTCAGATTTTCATCTCTCTGACGACCACTTTCTAATGATGTATTTTACTTAATAAAGCTTACAAGGGTAGGAGTCTCAGTTCTGTCTTAGACCAAATAAATGGTAAACTAATAAATACTGAAAAGAATTAGAATGAAAATTAAATAACAGTTAACTGTACTATCTTCTTTAATAGTCCTTGTATATAACGCTCCCATTATATTACAAATTTCCTGTCACAGGAATACATGGCAAATAGCTTGACGTGCTGTGTGCAGTCCTGGTGGCAATTTGTTTGGCCTGCTAGAATCATGACACTAATTCGGTAGAGTGTAACTAAACTTGTTTCACTTGTCAGCTACTCCATTGTAGTTGCTCCAGATGGGACTGAGATGGCATTTTTAAACTCAAAGGGTATGGCTGACACAGGAGTGGAAGAAGAGGGCTAGTGCATATGGTGCTCTGCCCATAGGCAGCCATAGCAGTAGACATACCATCTGTCTTAGGCCACTTTTGGAATCTAATTTGGGTGATGATTCAGAAGATCGCAGTTAGGTGCAAAAGTTTCATATAAAGTGGTGGTCAGAGGAAATTTTTTTGTGAGAGGGGAGAATTCAGAATACCTGAAGTTAAGCACTTAAAGTGAGTATCCCCCTAAAGATGAAACTTACAGTTACAAAATAATAAAAACTTTCCCTTCCTGATATTGTGCAGTGCCACAAAAAAGGTAACTCCAGAGGCCACACCAGCTGCAACCTGATATCGACGAATCTAAATCTTTAATGCCTTCCCCACCCCATGTACTGTGCATTCCTGATATGAATCATCTCAGAGCTAGGGGGAAACCGATCCAACTTCATGGCCAGAGCTCTTGGAGTTTTTGAGGTCTGTAGGGAGTGATGACATAAGCAACTATCTTAAGAGCAGACTGGGGATCTAGACAGCTGTTCCCACATGATAATCAAAAAGTTTTTAATTACACCACTAGTTGTTTCATCTTGTATTCAGTTCAAGGTAGAAAGAAGATGAGGCCCCAGTCACCATTTTAATATAGTTCCAAATTTCCTACGTACTTTTTAGGACCCCATCCTGTAAAATATTCATTGTCCAATGGCTATATTGAATTCAGCAAGAACCTAAGATGCTTGTTCCCTTGGCAGGAAGCACTTAGCATCTTGATGGATCCATTTAACCTGCACCCATTTTAATATCAAATTGATTTTGTCACAGAGTTGCTCTCAGATCACAGTTCATAGCAGGCAGTTGATAAGAAATTCATTCTAGCTGTCTGAGACCAGATAAACAGAGCTAGAGGGCTATGAGAAAAAGTAATTTCCAAGCATTTATCCTGGCTGTGATGCAGCTCAGGGCCTATGCAACCAAATCTGGGACAAAGTAGCGTCAATGGGAGATTTTTAGTAATGAGCATTCTTTCAGCATTTTAGAATTGTCAGGAGCTGGGGAGCAGGTGTCTGCTTAATACAATCTCTCTTGTTACCACTATTCATTTCCTTCCAATTATGTTAATCATAGTGGCACCAAACAGCTTCTCAGCTCCGCTCTCAGCCCTGGAACTGCTAGGGTAGGACCTGTGATGAGATGGACCAGACTTGTGCTTAAAGCATGCCGCCAGTGTCGAATTTTAACACAGACAACTTTTCTACTTGGAGTCTATGCACATTCAAATTGGAGTTGGTTTCCTTTGTATTCTGCACTGACAGCAAAAATGTCCTTGTATACTCCAAGAGATAAGCTTCCACCTCACCAACCTGCTAATGTCCTCTCACTGCTCTGAAAGGGCCTTTTCTGGAATGAAGGAGGAAACCTCTACGTCCTGCTGAAGCCTGGGCTTTCTCATCTCTCCCAGCTCTCTCAAGCACTGAAGAGTACTGGAGTCAGCTGAAATAGTGCAAGTAAACCAAGGTGGAAAAGCACAATGATACGGAAAGGGGAAAAGATGGCAAAAGCCTCAGGGAAAAATGGAATTGGGCTGGGCTGGGCAAGGAGTACCATGATCATTTTGACCTGTATGCGAGCAAAACAAGTCTGAAATCAGTGCATTTTACCAGTCAGGTGGTACATAAATAACTCCTAGTTTTGGCCATTCTTATTTGAACAGTTTTCAGTAAAAGCATGAGAGTTTACTCCTAAAATGCAGAATTCCATGATTAAGCAGGACAGAAAGCATATGTCTGCCTCATCTTCACTACAGAGTCCTCAGCACAGAGTGTTCTGGGCGCAGACACGGAGATGGGATTGATCCAGGGTGTCAGACCCCACTTAGTTTTTCTTAGGGGTGATTCAGCTCTCCATCCAAACGCTGCTTCTCCGGATCTCGCGTCCACGGCCCAGCTCAGTGGACCAACTGCAACACTTGGCTGCCACCTCGTGCTGAGAAAGAAAACTAGCCAGAAGACTCTGCTTTTCAGGGAAAAAAGCGACTGTTTGAATCACATTCTTCTGAAAACAAACTAAGGGAGTATGTGGCTTACATTGCCAGGCAAATGGGAACTATATGCATGTGAAGTACGGAAATAGGGCGTATTCGGGAAGAAGGTGGGTAGAAGACGGGAAGACCCAAGACCTTACATTGTAAATTTGGAGTAATTTCTTTCTGGATGTTGGAAAGTTGCCTGTATATTAAATGAGACGGGGTTGTCTAGCAGCCAAGTTAGGGGACTCAGAGCTGGGGGTGATTAGAATCTATCAGCTGTTGTGGTCACAGCAAATTACTACATTTCTGTCTCTCTGTTTGGCACGTGTAGATGAAACCTAATAGCATATGTGTACGTGTACGTGTGCCTGAGGCCCTTCAGAACTGCACAAGTACTAAATAGAGACGCTGCTGTTGTCTCTGCTGGAATCTTTTAGCTGTTGCATTCGACTCTGAAAGAGCCACTTGCTTATAGAGTAACAGTACAAGGCCATGGTTAGTTGTGAAAGCGCTAACCCAGACGGGTATGTCATCGGACATTTTCTGCACCCCTATGTTTAATTTACATGAGGAGTGGGAATGTTTATCCAGTAAAATATTGTATACGTGTCCTTGTTTACAGTAAAGGAGATTAGTACAAACCCACAGCATTTAATGGTGATTAACAGCAAAGCTGGACCTTTCCTCACAGCTACTCCCCGTTTTGCACTAGCCCTCCGTAATTTCATTCAAGTGCCTTTCTCTGCCTCATAGTTGTCCCTGACGTTGGAACAGCACCAGTGGAAAACATCTGGTAGCTGAATAGTCTGTCAGGACAAAGTTTTATCACTTAGGAACAAGAGGCTGTGTGCTAACAGCGGGCTGTCCTGTGGGAAATCAGAAGCTGGGTCAGAAACACACCGTTCGTGCAGCGCTGTGTCCAACCGCTTGCTCCGCTTAGAAAAGTGGGAAACGCAGTTGGACGGGAGGAAATAAATTGTGCCGTGCTTGGCGCTGAGTCGCCAGGGGAACACCCGTGACTCTTCTGGTGGCTCTTCTCTCTCAGTAAGCGGCTGACACGTTAGGCGGTATTTTTAGGTGAACAGCCCAAGCAATCGGCAAGCTTCACGAATTCATACTGTGTCCTGTTTTCTTTTGCGAACGCTTGAGCCCTTGCGGGTTGCGCCCGCCGGTTCGCCGGTGCTGCCCGGGAAGCCCCGGGCTCCGGAGGAAGCGGTGTTTATTGAGAGCAACCCGGCGCCTGTCGATCCCTGCTGGGTTGCCTGTCCCAGGCCCGATACACAACGGGGCGGCCAAGGACTCGGCGGCGCAGGCCGCCCGCGAGCCCCGCGAAGCCGGTTCCGGGGCGCGGCAGGAAGGGCCGGGCTCGCCCCGCTCTGGGGACTGGCCTCTCCCCAGGCGAAAGCCGCCCGCGGCGAAGGGCGGCGCGGGAGAGCTGCGGGCTCGGGCCCCCGGCGCGCTCCCCCTTCAGCTCTATGGCTGGCGGCGCGCTGCCTCCGCCGCTGCCGCTCTGCCTCTCTCTCTATGGTAGGCGGCGGCCTCCGCCCCCTGACGCCGGCTCCGCGGTTGGCCGCGGCGGGGCGGCGCGGCCCTGGTGACACGTCCCGGCACCGCCCGCCGCCGGGCGCCCGCCGCCATTTTGTGCGAGCCGCGGCCGGGGCCGAGAGGGTTTGGGAGCCGCGGGGAGGGAGCTGGGCTCTTCCCTGCGCCGCCATGCCTTCCTCGCCGCTCCGCGTGGCCGTGGTGTGCTCCAGCAACCAGAACCGCAGCATGGAGGCGCACAACATCCTCAGGTAACCAGGGCCTGCCCGACCCCCTTCCTTCCTCCGGCCGGCGGCGGCGCGGCCTGGCCCGCCGCCGGGCCCCGCGAGTGCATCCTAGGCCCTGTCGGCCGCCTTCCGGCGCGGGCCGCCCCTCCGAACCGCATTAGGGTCCCTTCCTTGGCCGCTGTAGCGCGGACGCTGGCTGTCTTGCCTGCCCTGGAGCTGGGCTCGAGAGGGCTGTCAGGGCAGCGGGGCGTCGCGCCGGCTGCGGTCCGAGGCCGTGCTCGGGGCCCGCGCCTGACCCTGCTAGGCCCACGGGCTTGGGGACTTCATCCTGTTTGCATCCTGTCTCCTCCGGCCCCTGCTCCAGGCTGGGTTCGCCGGAGTGGCCGGTGCGGTGGGGTCTGCTCCACTGTTGCTGGCGGACCTCCGGATCCAGTGCTGCAAAACACGAGCTGGCGTATTCGACAGGTGCAGAACAGCTCCTGTGTCTCGGCATCTGAAAACTTAAAGGCTCCTTTTTTTTTTTTTTTTTTTTTGTCTGTAATACATCTGAAGACTGGAACCACTCTGCACTGAAAGGGAGCCTTTTCCTGTTGCAGGAAAACTGGACGAAGTGTTTCATTCAGAATGTTAAATATCTTTGAGATTATGAGGGTTCATCCATTTAGCACTGCAAGTATTTTAAGCTTAGCTGAATTAAAAAGGGGAGATAGGAGGCTGGGGATGGATTGACAGATGGGAGAGACCTGGTCTGCCTGAAATCATGTTCCTGAATCTTCCCTATGATAAAGGCTTTTTTTTTTTGTTATGCAAAGTAACATTCACATTAAAAGATACATATTGCTAGCACAGTAAGCCAAACAACTATGTGTAAATTGTGTGCTACATTTAAATAAAAACAGCAGCCTTGAAAGGAAAAAATAATAGAAGCATCTGGTCTGGCAGCCATCTTACTGTGAGCAGCATATGATGCTGTTAATGCTTGAACTTGGCATCAGATGTTACCTGTGGCAGTTCTATGAAAACGTGTTACCAATAGCTGCTTGGGGGGTGTGGGGGGGAAGTATGCTATTCTTCTGTTGTTTTGCTGCTAATAATACTGGAACTGAGTTTTAACTGAAACCTGAGTACTAAGGACAAAGTTAAATTCACTTCTAATATTTAGCCTTTTTCTTCCTCTCTGTTTTTGCAGAAGAAATAAATCACTTCCGGTGTGACTGATGTTCTTCTGGCAAATGTGGCAGGGAAATATTTTTTTGACAGTCTCTTCTCCCTTAAGATTTTAATTAAAAACTAACACCATGTATGTATTTGGAAAATGTTTATTTTCAGCAGCATGCTATGTAATTATAGCAAGAGTAGCATAAATGGCAAAATAGAGATGAATTGTTGATGCTGTTCTAAAGAAATAACTAGCCCATGCAATGAGAGTGGTGATTTGCCAGTAAACTTCAGGAAAATGTTTGCATTGGCTGAAAGCCAGCCTGCTTTACCAATTCAGGGTAGTGTCTTGCTGTATGTTGCACTACAGTTTGAAAGAACACATGATTAAAAAGAGGAAGAAGAGTTAGGAAGAAATTGAGGTATTATGAAAATTTAAGGTATTTTGTTAAGGTATTACAAGACTTTAAAGGATACAAATTCTACACAACTGCAGGTGACTATTTGAAAACAAAGTCTGGAATCCAGCCTTCAGTGTTGAACATCTTAATGAACATTCGTAAACACTACTTTGTAATGTGTAGCCTAAGATCTTGCATAAGTACTTTAGATAGACTTTTTTTTAAAAAATACTTATACTAGGAAATGTATTAAAATTAAAATTTTTGTTGAAGTGTTTGTCTTCTATTTGAGGAGTCTTTTAGATCTTTGTAATGCTGTAACTCAGGTTTCAGAATTAACTTCTCTAGTCTATTCAGTGTTTTAATGAAGTACAGGTTTTAGTTAAGCCAAATTTTTTCATGTAGAATTTTTATCAGTAAATTTGCTTATTCCATTCTTCAATTTGTAGAGAAACATATCTACCAATAAGGCAAATTTATTTTACCTTCCAAATGTTAGACCTACCTAGTGCCTACTAAAACTGGACCTTAATTATATGCTACTTCCTTTTAAAGCAAAAACAATCTTGCAGAAATGTCTGAATTTTAACTTCTGATGCATTTGTAAAACATAAAATTTAGTCCTCTAGGTGAAATGTTTGATTTACCTGGTAGGCTTTTGCTGGAAGTACCTGCAGTCCATCACTTCTTGCTTTTATGTTTCTTCTTAGTAGTTTATCCTTTTTAATGCATGAAATTATGAAGGGGTTTAAACAGGCTTGATTTAACATCTTGATGTACTTAGATTTTATAACATCCTGGTGTTTTCTCTTTTAGACTCAGAAAAGCAAAATTGTAACACATACTTTCTTCGCACACTTCAGCAATTTGGGGGGTGGTGTTGGTGTTTGTTTGGGGTTGTTTTTCTTTCTTTCTTTAAACTGAACGTACCAGATAATAAGAGTTACTTTTTTGGGGCACTTATAAACTCTCTGTCCTTTTAAATTGCAGTGGTTCATTCCAGAAGGGTTTGCAGTAAGTCTCACTTGCCAACCTGAATTTCTCATTCTTCTTTACTGTACTTGGTATCTCTGTGCTGCCACTTGTGCCTCTGGAAAACAAATTATGCATTAGATCTTTTTCATATCTGAATAATCAATCTACCAGTTATCTTGGTTCAGTACAGTTTCCATTTGCTTTGTAGTGTGCTTGCATGTTTTCTAACTAACCGGGTTTTAAACATTTTTTTCTAATCTTTCAACAGAAGTCAGACTGAAGGTCTTTTAAAGTTTGTTAATAGAATAGTTACCATCACCACAGGGGTATGTTGAGACATTAAAGCAAAGGGAAAAGAGGAAAAAGCAATAAGGACTATGCGGAAAGACATAATCCTTCCTTAAAAGCTGTCAAACTGGATGTCTGTCTGTAACCAGTCCCTAGGTCAAATCTTACTCATCCTACTTTTCTTGCTTTTACAAATATAATTTGTGTACAGGTCTTGTCTTTTTCTTTTTACCATAGAGTATGCAGACTTAGGTCATGGTTCTCCTTCAAACATAGAAGAGGAAGGTGGAAGGGTAACACTTCTCTTATTACCAAACTTTATTATACAGCAACTTCGACATTTCCGTTTGTGTATATTTATTTGGTAGTACACTGGTGGCTTTTGAAAGGAAGTTGTTATCATTTCAAACTCTCCCAGCGTATAGAAGGTGCTCTGGTAACTTTCTATTTTCAGGCTCTGACGGTATAGGTATCCTATCTCGGTCTCCTGAGCTCAGAGACTCTGTGTTACTACTGATAATGAAAACTTGTAGGCTACTGATATGCGCTTAAGCTACATATATGTTCCTTTGTTTTAGGAAACTAAGTGTGTTAAGAAATCAGTGTAAGTGAGAGATCTTAGTGGCAGTAAACAGATTTAAATATTGAAACCCTAGTAGCTGAAACTTAAATTTCATATTGATGTTATGATTTGTAGTTCAACACTGACCATGTAAGAGAACTTAAGTTGCATTCCTGCAGTTTACGTAAGTCGCTAGTCGCAGCTTCTCTACTGGCATTATCTGTCAGCAGCTAAATGCAGTGAGGTGTTGAAATTTGTTTAATTTAAGAAATCCTAAATTGTATTAATAACCCTCAAGAAGAAAGGTTTTAACATTTTTATATTAAAGCATTTTCATTTGACAGCTTATCAGTGATAATGCAAATTACAAGAAGTTGTTAACATTTTAAAGATTTCTTAATCAAAATTAGTTAACAATGCTTGTGTTCCTGCTGCTTAACAGTGTGGGGGGTTTTTGGGGGGTGGGTGTGGGGTTTTTTTGGGGGGGTTATATTGATTGAATGGCATAAGATATTTTTGAAGTGATCTACAAGGAGGGCAATGTTGCTACTATTTTCCTGCTATATGTTGTGGAAGGGGATGTATTAAAATTAGTGATTTGTCCCCTGAAAAATCTTTACCACTACCAGCTGCAGTGGAACTGCAGGATTTATTGCATTTCCTTTAATGTTTAATAATACTTATTACTGGCCATTGTAAGAAGAGAAGCTGTACTGTTATGACCCTACAGTAAGCTGAAAAATACCTTAATGTAATAAGCATGTGTGAGATCCCAAAATAACAACGAAATAGAAGAAAGGTGTGGATAAAAGTTCATGTCTCAATCTGCGTGGATTAATATTATTTCTCCGCTCAGTGCCTGAAACTGAGCGGTAACAACTCTGTCATGTGTTAGTGCTTTGTTAGTGTAGTCCCATGTTGATCTCGGCTTTTCAGCAGCACTTGTGTCCCAGATGAGAAGTAGTATTTGCAGTGGGCTCTGAGATTCTTTGGATGGAAATGCAATGACTGTTTTCAGGTTCTTCAGTTAAAAGCCTATGAACTCATGGGCACATGATCAGTGCATATGATCTCATTGTAATGAGCTTTGGACTTAAACTGAGGTGAGCGTACTTGCTGAAAATGAGATCTGTATACTGGCTTATATTTGTATTTAGTATATTGACAGTTTACGTACATTGGTCTTAATAGTATTAATAGAAACAGCTTCCTGAAATTTCACAACATTTACAGGTCTGTTAATGTTTAAGCTTCACATTTTCAGAAATCAGTGCTAGGATAGTATATCAGTATATCTTAAGCTTTACTGTTTATGGTAAAGTTGAAGCTCATTATTTTCCATCTTCTGGGTAGTTTTACTAAGCCAAGAACAAATACTCCATATACATTGTCTTGTAGAAAATGTTCATTGTTAAAAGGCTGTGCCATATTACAACAGATACTTGATGACTCACTAAACTAGATCTATCCAGCTGCTTAATAAAAGCAGGCTCTGTTGAATAATGGTTCTGTGCAGGCATTCTTCTTTCTCCCCTGCCCCTCAATTGTTGCAAGAAATGTGTTGAAACACTTTCAGAATATTTCATAATAGTACACCTGGTGCATAAATAGTGTAAAAGCTGTACCCTGGCAACTGCTAGAGTCGAAGCATGAAATTCCGTGTGAGAAATACATATTCCGGCTATTCAAGGAAGTAATTTTCAATGGGTCATGTGCATTAGAGGCACAAATTTTTGATGTGTGCAACTTCAAATGAAGATTTCTATTTTGCTTTATATGAGATCATGCAAACTTCAAGGACATTTCTGGCAGTTGGAGATGGGCTTCTTAATGTGTGTGACCCAAGCAGATGTATTTTGAAGAATAATATTAAAAGAAAAATTAAAAGTTAGGAGCCAAAGTCCACTTTGTCTCAGTTAGTTGGTATTAAAATTATTAAAATTATACCTCAGTTAGTCGGTATTAAAATTCTTAGCAAAATTAGCTTCAAGTGGTAGATATAGGAAAAAAAAAAAGGAAAGAAGAAGGGTGAGACACCTGGAAAAATGATCAATTTGAAACATCAATATTTTAGCACTGCAATTTCTTCTATACGTGTTATGGCTCTCTTCGTGTCCAGTAGGAGCAGTAGAATAAAAACTCGGGTCTGGAAGTATTGCAGGGAAAATAAACTAAATGTAACTGGTGCAGTTATGAGTCACTGTTAATGTGATGGAGGGCTGGGAGGGGGAAAGAATTGCACTTTTTTCCACTTGTATCCGTTTTCAGTCATTAGTCCTGCAGAAAGAAGAAAAAATCATCATGTATCCTGTCTGTTTACAGAAATAGGAACCTATAAATAGTTGCTGGAAGAAAAAGTGTAGTGAAGCAAGAAAAGAGAAAGGAGGGGCTATGTTCCAATAGGACAAATTAAAGGAAGTAACACTACTGATAGTTGCATAGCAGTGTTTGAGCTTGGGACAAAGCTTGCTCACAGTTAGTCTCTGCGTAGAAGCCTTTTGGATCACTTCGAAGACACCATTTGAAGGCAAACACGCAATTTGAATTGGTGTGTCTTCTACTAAATTTCCTTGCTATCTTGTATGTGAAGACCAAGGAGTCAAGATGTGACTTGTCTGTCACTCAGAATGTGTTCTTGGGACTCTTGCATTGGTTCCCAGTCTCCTGTTCACTCTTCTCAGAAGAAGGCTCTACAACTTTTTAATTTTGGGGGAGAGGGGGGACATCGGGTTGTTTGCTTGCTTTTTGTTTCTGTTTTAACACTGTTCTCTCTATTCAGTCTCTGATAAAACGTTGAAGCTGAAAGTGTGGGTCCTTAAAAAAAAAAAAAAAAAAAGATTAAGCCGTGGTCTTGGCCTGTTTCAGAAGTTAGATTGTCATTATAAAGCCAAACGTTTTAGCATTCTGGACAATAGCGACAGTATTTTACCATGTAACTTTGTCCATTAGACCACCAGAAAACAATCTTTTTTCGGTCCTGTTATTCAACAAACATATTGTAATGTTTCTTAATATTACTGAAGGATTTGTTGAGGTTCAAGTAGGTGTATTTAGGTTAATCAGAAAGAACATTTTGGCATTACCCCTAAAGACAAGCAGGTTCCTGCCTCTTTTTTTTTTTTTAATTACAATTATTAAACAAGTAGTTGTTCATGAGAATGGAATGAAGCTGTCCCTGGCTTACCCAAGAGTTTTAGGTGCCAGCCAGCAGAACATGTGCCCCACTTCTGTAAAGGTAATTACACAGTATGTTTTTCAGTCCACTTGAGAAAAGTGTCAGGCACACAAATGTTTGTACTAGGCTAATTAAATTACACTAGAGGTAGTTTTGGCAACATAGTGAGGGGAATAATGTAGTTAGCCCAGCAGCTTTAGCAGAACACATAAGTATTGACCAGTTGCTATTGTTACTTACTTTCTTATATCAACACAAAAACATCTTTGCCTATACTGTATTGTCCAAGATGAATATAGAACGCATGCTTGTTGCAAATCCAAGATGCCTGAAAGCACAAAAGAAATATCCAAACTGCTACATACCATAATTCTAAGAAAATTTCATATAAAATATAGGCGCTCCTTTAGAAATGGTGTGTGAGTTTCGATTGTAACTGCGAGGAAATATGCACATTGGGTATGTTTGGCAATTTAAGTTGATAAGAGTTGCCCACCTGTTCAGTTGTGATTTGGCTGATTGCTAAGAGGTGTTTTTAAAATTCTTCAAGCACTTTGGTGTTTAAAGTCCATCCAATCTAATGGTCTTTCCCCCCCCCCCTTCCCCTCTGTCTTTCAGCAAACGAGGATTCAGTGTCCGATCCTTTGGAACAGGGACTCATGTGAAACTGCCAGGACCAGCACCGGACAAGCCGAATGTTTATGATTTCAAAACAACATATGATCAGATGTACAATGATCTGCTTAGGAAAGACAAAGAACTGTATCCCTGTGGCATGGCCTCTTTAAAAAAATCCAATATGGTTCATCCTTGAAAGGTGTAATTCATTATTTGGCATTATGCATTAGCAATATATAGTTGCTTGTCTGGCGATCTTAAAATGTTTTAGGTTTATAGGAGGTTTTTTTACAATGGGCCTCTAATGCTCCCTTGTAAAATGCTATTGAGTTACAATGCACGCATTCAAAATGCTCTTTTGTAGTGTGTTAACATGTTTAGCTCTTGAATGAAGGCACATTAATACTATCACAGATTGTCCGTTACCTCTACTGCACTGTGGATCATATTTGCTCAGTGCAAAGACTGTCCTGATAATGGATATGTGAAGAGCGACCACCTCGACGTTAATGTTGTGTTTAGCTCAGACAAACTGACAGGTAAGGTTTACAGTATACTTTCTCTGGGAGAGAGGATACCTTTCATTAAAGAGCTCACCCTTCTCACTGAGAATTTCTTGATACATGATTTGATCTGTGAGCCAAAAAAAAAAAAAAATCCTATATCATACTATAAATCGTAGAATCATTTAGGTTGGAAAAGACCTTTAAGATCATCAAGTCCAACTGTAAAAGAATGGACACAGGAGAGCCCAATAACATATTAATCCTGGAAAGCAGAGGTGATCAAGGTTATGCACACCACTTAAAACCATGACTAATGTCAAACTGCGTGATTTTAGAACATCTATATTTAAAGTTGACTTTTCATTTGTTTTTAAGAAAACTCACAAACCTACAAAATTGGGGCACTCATTGTAGATACTCTTTTCTCAACAAGGGATCTGATTTTTTTTTTAATGTTAAATATGAAAGAGAAAACTTGCCCTAAATAAGCAATTCAGTATATGCTGAATTTCTGCTTAAAAGATAGAGGACTTTAGAGTGAAGTATCCCAGAAACGGGTCTTGGTAATTCAGTAGAGCGGTCTTTGCACTTTTTAGCAGTATAAGGTTTTTTCCTAAAATCTTGGGTATGGCCATCTGAAGATCTAACAGGAATGTTAACATGGTTTAAATGTCTTAGTTGTACTCAAACAGCCCAGTTTTCTTGCATCTTTTTGAAAAAAAATTGGAATAAGACTAAACAGATTGTCAGAGACTAGAAAACTTGGAACATGGTAGAAACTAGTTCAAGCTGTTACCCAAGGAGTCAGTAAACTCAATAACTTTTTGAAAGATAGCTCTACAGTTGTTTGGTAGCACAGATTATACTATGGCCTACTACTACTCAGCAAATTCTTTGTTGTATTTGCTGACCAGAAATAATAAATTTGAGCTCCCTGAGACCCCAAGAGTGGCGGCTTCTTTTGCATTGGGCATTGAAAGGCTTCTGTTAAGAAGGGCTGGGCTGTTTGATTAAAGCTATACAGCACAGTGAGAACTGATCAAACATTGGAATACCTTTCTGCATGGTGTTCCACACAAATGGTATCCCTGGTAGGGGTATTGGTTTCCTAATACCTAGTTAGAGGTCCTTTTTTAAAAAAAAAAAACCAAAATGTAGGGTATAGCCTTAATGAATCACATGTGTGATGTGCTGGGGGGTTTTTGTATCCCTCTGCCTATAGAGAAAAGGAAAATCTTGCAAACCCATCTTAAAAGGTATGCCATATCTTGATTAAAAAAGAATTGCTTCAAAAGAAAATTATTTGAATTGAGAAATAAGTTTAACAGGCACTAACGACTTGTGATTTCCTTGTTGCATTCTTCATTGCTGCTGTACTGAATATGGCACTGCTTTAAGATAAACAGAAAGCCTACCTATTCCCCCACCATTCAGCATACTTTGGAGTTACCATTTTGGTTCTGCTCCATCCTGGAGATAGTTGCTGTGTTCCCCAAACGTATTTTCAGTGCTACAGTTAAACCTTTTCTCAAGATAAAAGAAAGCAAGTTTAAGCAATAGCTGTTGCAAGGGAAATAGGGCAAGAAAAGGGCCTCTACATCTTTGCATTTTTGATTCTCAGATATTAGAAGTTAAGCTTTTCAGAGTGAAAACTGTCAGTG
Source organism: Aptenodytes patagonicus (assembly GCF_965638725.1). NCBI lineage: Eukaryota > Metazoa > Chordata > Aves > Sphenisciformes > Spheniscidae > Aptenodytes > Aptenodytes patagonicus. The sequence goes on along the minus strand of NC_134967.1, from coordinate 7,063,837 downwards.
CGGAAAGCAACTCCATTTCCAGAAATGGGTTTTGAGAGTAAAGACTTTTACAGTAACCAAAACCCGACCTACTCATGTCAGAGTTGTGGAGTAGTTTTTTTGTGAAACAGGGTCATGTGGGCTCTCAGTTTTTTTGGATGAGCTTCATGCAAACATTGCCTGCTGAAGGGTGGGAGGGCTTGCCCTTCTGATGGGCTTTGAGTGCAGTTGGTATGGGAAAACAAAAGAAGGTGTGGTTCTTCATATGATTTAGCTGCTTGTTCTGTTCCCCAGCCTTGCTTTCATCAGCTAAGTGGAGATGACTGTCATCTGTAGCCTTTCCATGTAGTTTGAGATAGTATATCTTGGTGACAACTGTCTGCTTGTTCCCATATTCCAGTGATGGGACACATGAAGTTTGAGTGCCCAGCGTTCAGTACTGCCTCACTTAGGAGTGATGTCCTTCCTCCAGTTCCGTATGCCAGCAGGGGTCCAAAGCATCGTGGACACTAGATACTCAGTGAAATGTGCCTGTAAGGGACTTAGAACGTTCTCTGTTGGCCAGCCAAGTAAATGACCCCTGTTTCAGAAAGCAGTAGTCTCAAACAGAAGTGTGCTTCTGCAGTGCTGGACATCAGTCCGAGCAAGGTTAAAAGTGTGTTAGAGTGAAAAGATCCGTTGAAACTCTCTTAATCGCTTGTGGAAAGGAGGGAGAACTATCAAAAACCCACTCTGTAGAGACTAAAAGCACCTTCGTTGCGGTCAATTAATGAAACACAAGAGCACAAGCTCACATACCTTGAAGGCATACGTTGAATTTCAGAAGCACGGGAATAAAGGATTAATGGAGCCAGGCATACAGATTCAGTTGAGTAGGTGGTTACAGTATATCTAAAATGGAAGTACTTCAAAGTGTTTTAAGATGTGGTAGTTAAACCTTATAGTTAAAATAAGTATCCACATCTACCATTGCATTTTTAGAATATTGCATTTAAATTCCCTGAGTCCTAATAGAGGACTGCGACAAAACCATTTAAGGCTGTTCTGAATGTGGCTTTTGGTTGCTTTTTAAAATATTACTCTATTATTTCTAGGAGAACAATAGAGGGTTCTACTACTAATCTGTAGGAGACATGACCGATGGCTGCAGTACCTCTGTGGGGCTATGTGTGCGTAGTATAGATACACTACCTTGTTGTATTTGCATGTGTAAGCAGACCTCTCAAAGATAGGCCACTTGCCCCTTATAGATGTGTGAAGGGGTTTAAGGACTTTGTTTCATCTTTAAAGTCACCATCATATAATTAGAACTAACATAAGGGAAAGCATGAGCCCTGCCTTCAAGTGAATGCAAAAACTAGTCAAGGATGAAACTTTCTAAAAGCCAATTTAAATCTGCAACAGCAATTGCTTTTATGCCCAGGGATAGGAATTGTTCAAATGGAAATTTGACCCAAATTCTGCAGCAGTAGCTCCTGGGTTCTTTATCAATATTAACTAACTCCATGATGGATTGTTTCTTTCCCTTTCTCAACACTGATGTATCTGTGACCCTCAGATGGAAGATACCTAATGATTTCCATAGATAGGTGGGGTTTTTTGCTAGAATTTCTAGGCAGCCTACCTCTACTCTACAAGCTTGGCCTACTGCTCTGTTTCCTACTTTTTTAACCTCCTCTTTTAATTTGACCTGCTCTCTAACTGTAGATAGGCTTCCAGCTTTAGCTTTATAGTTACATGACGATACAAAATTGGGGGGGTGGGGGCAGAACATGTCCTCAAGAAGTTACTAAAGGCATGCTTCAGGTAGAAAGGAAAATGTTTTAGAAATTAAGAAGAAAAACTGGCTCGGTACATCTCACTCAAAGACATAAGGATTCTTTTCTGTCAAAAAAAAAGTAGTGATAATCTAGGTGATTGGGATCTAGGTTTTCTCTCAGTGAACTCCATATTTAAGCTGGATGGCCATATGGTACTTTTTGTGCTATTGCTGATGTGTGGTGATTGGTGGTGGTGGGGTTTGATAGTACCCTTCACATTCAGAACAAGTGGAAACAGTTTCTTCTGCCATATACAGGCTGCTTTGCCAGTAAATATTCATAGCATTATGGTCTCCCCATAGCTGACGCTTATCCCTGGTTTATCCCCCAGTCTTCCATCTGCCTAAGAAGATGTGCTCTATTAACTGGTAAGATGCGTTGTGGTAGAACATCAGTAGAGGAAAAAGTGGTGGCTTTGGAGCAAGCGTAGGCTTGAGGGACTATGTATAGCAGTTCCATAATTGAAGGGGGGGGGAAATCTGAAGCAGGTTCTGGCACACACGAGATCTTCACAGGGTCTAGATGAGCAAAACTGAAATCTTTATTTCCCTACAGAAGATGAGGAAGGCCAACATAAGTATACTGTTGAACTAAATTGGCTTCACTGTAGAACTGTGTAGGAGAAAGATTCTGTGCCTTTCCCAAAACTTTCAGTCCCGCTTGAGACACCATCTCCTGTGCCCATGAAGAGGAATAAACACAAAGAGGATCGGGACTAGTTGAGAAGAGGGGGCATCCAGAAGCAGTGAGGCTATACTGAGGATTAATTTTTCTGTCTTTGTAGGGTGGTGATGAAGAAGGAAGATCCTTTAGTGCTTGAAGTCTTAGTCAGACATCATTGCCATTAGGCTTTTCTTGCAGAAAAACTGCATTTCCTGTCTTGGAGTCAAGCTGAGCTTCATGGGACAGTACGATTTGAGTATTTATAGTCATCTCTTTCAGAAAGTTTCCTCTGCTCTCCCTTAACACTAGTACTGGAAGAAAGGAATCGGTTTCTTGTGCAGTGTCTCAACTGTAGTAGAAAGTTACTTGGCATCAGCCACGGAATTGATAAGCTCACTGCTGAAACACTGCATGTCCATTGTAGCGTGAGTGTGTTGCTGGGTTCTGCTCAAGGCAAGAAATAGAACTGCTTGTTGGACCAAGGTCAGACTCTCTTACAGGTCAATAGGAAGTCATTCTCTATTCAGTCTGAAGGGTGGAGTCAATAAGAGATTAATAATTTTAAATCGGGGACTAAAACTGAAAAGGAGTTGTCAGAATACACCTCCTAATAAACTAAAATTCTGTAAGTATGCAGCTAGTCCAGGATTACATCTACCACCTTTTCCCATTTAGGTATAGCATATATTATGAGGATAGTAGCATCTGTTTGTTACAGCCTTGGTCTTAGTCATTTAGAATTCCTGGGTTCATGTAGTCAGGCTCTTGAGAATTCTTGCTCTTGAACTGATCAGTTAGCTCTAGTATATCTTCTTAACATTGGAGTAAACTGATGTGGAGAAGCCAGTTAGTAAGTAGTGGGTTTATTCCATTTTCTTAGCCTGGTAAGTAAGGGAGCAGATGCACGGATTTTAATTTCTGATATAGTTCATCTAGAGCATAAACCAGACTTTTTTTTCCCTGCACTTCAGATCTCTTAAATTGTTTGGTTATGTAAGACCTTCCTTCCATTGCGCTTAGACTTTCATTTTCTTGAGAGGGGTGTAGTATCGAATAATATCTTGGATCTTGCTGCTTAGTTGTGTTTTCCCACTTTCAAAAAGTGGCACATGATACCGATACCCAGATGATTCGTGGCCTGAGCTGATGACCGTGCAGGCATTGATGGGGAAAAGCTGTTGGAAGAAAAGTTGGCCGTGACAGGAATATCTTGCTCTAAACCACTTCCCCAGTTTCTTTTGAATACCATTTGTTCGTTGCAGAAACTTCTGCCACCTGTAACAAAGCCCTAGGATCCATAATACTTGAGTAGTAATTCCTGACATGTCTGGATCAACGAACTGCCCTAATACATGGAGCATTTATATTGGATCACTTTACTGGAGGCTGTACAGAGCAACTTTGAGTTGCTTAATGGGGAAAATTACTGCTGCATGGGGGCACAGGAGGACTAGTGAGATCTGCAGAGCATCTGCACCCTGCTTGTTGGGGCCATATAGCTCAATCTTGAGGAGTAACTTAATTAAATTCCACTTCAGGTAAGCTCTTCGCACATGTATTTATCTTACGTTTTCATTTGGTTTTCTTCACGGATTTGGAAAGGGTGAACAGTTGTCAGCTTCTTTTCTGAGCTGTCATTCCCATGGTCAGTGGGATAGTTTCTGTATCTCCACTTTGGAATGTGTTATTTTAGGTGTGTTTGGGGTTTTGCTTTTTTGTTGGTTTTTTCATTTTTTTGAAGCCTGACCTTGCAAAAGCTAAAAATGGGCGAAATCATGGCCTGCTGCATGTCTGTGGCAAAACTTCTCTTGAATGCAGTGCAGCACAAGGCTCAATTTTCTTTCTTAACATGTCTTTCAAAATACTTTAATACTCCTAGAAATAGAGGGAAGGGATGAGGATGGAAAGCAGTGTTTGAACTGGATTTGAACAATCTTCTAAGAGGCACATTTCTGTGAATCTATACACTTCCAGCCATAAGCTGAGTTCCAATCCCTTTTTCTCCATGAAGGATCATAAGACCAAAACACTTCACAAAATCTCAGGCCTTTCAAAGGCAGCAGTTTTCACTACTTTTTAGTTTGGCTTCTGATCAGACTGCCATTATTCTTGGTTTCAGTCACATTAAAAAGGAAATATTTAAAATTACTAAAAAATATATAAAACATATTCATTATTTAAATATTATTTCGTCTGTATTTGAACTTCTGGGATGTGGTAGAACTACAGACTCCAGTCTAATATTAAATTTTTTTGAGCATATAAACATCTTCTGCCATCCTGTCTGTCTTCTAGGTAGTCTTTGGAAAGTTTATTTCCTTAACCAAGGTGAGTCCTGAACAGATGCTCTAAAGAATTCTGACTAAAGGATCCTGTCTGAGGCAGATAACTATTGTAAAGTCTGTTTAGAATTTAAGAGATTTCATTGACTGTGTTTCAGTCATAATGTATGAACTCTGTGAATGAACACATACATTTGACTCTTTAAAAGGGCATTCTTGGAAGTAAAGGTGACACTTGGATCTGAGACTTCACATGTTTGAATGGCTGTTAAAAATAAGGCTATTGAATGTCCGGCCAAAATATTTCCCTGCCATCTGCTGGCCTCCTGAATGTACCATGCACAATTAGCGTTGCTTAAATATGTTTTGCTGCATAAGCGGATCATAATGCATTGGCCCTGTTGCTTGTGATACAACACAGGAAGCTTTTGTAAGTAGCATTAGCAGTAAATGCAGCAAGGCATTCATATTGTTCGCTCTTTGCATAGCTTACTTCTTAGCATGGGCTTTCTTTGTTTATAGCTATCTTTGTAAGGGACTTTACACAAGGGTAAGTAAAAATTTTGCTGCTTCTGCTCTTGGGCGTTGGCTTAAATCCCACTCAGTCCTGTTGTAATCTGTAGTTGATAAAACTTAAAAGCAGTCTGCAGCATAAAAATGAGCATAGCTATGTTTGGTCCTAGTTTGGCGATTTCATCCTGGACTTGAATGAGGGGAGAGAAGTGACAGTGGACTACTGTTTCTTGCCTTGAAGAGGTTCCCTCAGATTAACACACAACTTCTTCTGTGCCAACATAAGGGATGCTTATACATATTTTTTTCCTTCTTCCAAAACAATTTCCATCTTCAGGGTAATGACTGTAATTTCTTCAAGTAGCATTAGTGGCAAGACAGTAAAATCTCCGTGTCTGACTTCTGGGATGTTTATGCCATTTTTCTTGGATATGCAGAAAGGTAGTGAAAAAATTTAACAGATGGACTGAAGGCATATTTCCACACAAAGTTTGCAAATCTATGTTTCCCCTTCTTGTTCTTTGCTCTTATATTTGTAACTAAAGATACGGATTTTTTTGCTGGAGCATTTTATTTGCAGGGTTTTTTGCTTGAACTTTGTGTACGGAGTATTAGCGTCATGTCTGTCACCTTTTAAAATGGTAGAGCTTTTAGGTATAAATCACATTTATTTCCATTTAGGCAAAGTTAGCATTCTCTTGCTACCAGCATTGCTTCTTACTAAAGCTCCAAGTTAAGCAGCTCTGTCTAATTGAATCTTGTGAACTCATAGCTTCTACCTTTACTAAAGCATCTAGAAACTTGCAGCAAAACCAACAGCTTAAGTTATAGAAGATAGTTTTGAAAAATACTACTGTGAAGAAAGAAATTTGATTTAATTTACTGGGAAGAAATAAATCTTCATAGTTTTAGCAATTAATTTTGATGCTTTTGACTCTGGAGTGATCAAGTTATCTTCATGTAAGACAAACCTTTTAACACTTTCAGGTATGGAAGAGCAAGTGAAAGTTTGATGCTTCATCATTTTTGTTCAATGACTCTGATCTTAAAAATTTCTTAGTACTGCCAAAAGTACAAATTGCAGAAATTGAGTGAACTGTGCCAGATTTTTCTGATAACGTACATCTGAGATGGATTATACGTCACCCAGTTCTGTGAAGCATTTTGAAAACTCACTTTGGTGTAGCTTGCCCCATGTCCACATAGTACGGCATAAAACATCTTTCAGCTACTTATAGAGGAGCGTTTTGAAAACTTCTAACAGATAGAAATGAAAGGTTGTTTGGAAACTTCGGATGCATTTGGAAACATGATCAATAACCCACATCTTGATAGAAGGAAGATCAGAAAAATGTGAAAGGTAAGAGAAATCTGAGTAACATGGCCATTGTTACCACTTTCCACTGGTCATACTCCTTGTGCTCTTAGAGTGCACAAGAGTGTGTGCAGGCAGTGGCAGAATTATTTGGATCACAGTGTTTTGTGAAAGATAGCATATATCCTTCTATGTATTTCAAATATAATTGTTCTGGCACTTGGGGATCCAGGTGCTGGATTTATTCAGCTAGAATAAATATGGCAAGGTTTCAGCGATGGACCAACATATAAAGAAGTGTTTAGCAGTGCAAATTAGAAGTCTAGCATGGGACTGGCCAGAGAGGTGTGTGCCAGTTTCTTGCTTTCCATCTCAGTAGAAACAAGTGGCTGACCAGCTGTATTTATAAAATTCCACTCAGTATAGAGATAGTTGCTGGCATAGAATTCTTGTTGGAAGATCTTGTTCATGTATGCTGCTAGTGCACATGCAAGAAGTGTCTAAAGGGCTTCATATCCCAGATAGAGCTCAATCAGCCCTGAGAAATTCATATACATGAGAGCTCTCTTCCAAAAAATTCTGCAGTAAACTTCTGAGAGAAAGTCAGCAAAAGAGGGAATCCAGTATAAATAGAAATATGCATTTAGATGCTTACCTTTCCCAAATGCGATGCTGCTACTTTATGGGATACTTATTTTTGACTGATTTGATAGAAGGTAGTGAAAGTAGTGTTAAAATCGGAAATAGTATTAATTACTGAAGTCTCTGTTTTCAGGATGTGTGAAAGAAATTCAGACCGTCTTGCTGCCATATACCTCTAATTGGCATAATGTAGATATCATTTCAAGAAAAAACCCCAAAGTGATTAAACCTCCGCCAGGGGAGGTTTAGATTGGACACGAGGAAAAATGTCTTTACTGAAAGAGTGGTTAAACGTTGGAACAGGCTGCCCAGGGAAGTGGTGGAGTCCCCATCCCTGGAGGTATTTAAAAGACGAGTAGATGAGGCGCTTAGGGACATGGTGTAGTGGGTGGTGGTGTTGGGTTGACGGTTGGACTCGATGATCTTAGAGGTCTTTTCCAACCTTAATGACTCTATGATTCTAAAGTACTATATTTTCAGGAGATAGTAAGTTGGGGTGGGGCTGAGGGGGAGAAGGTGTTCTAGCTTTGTTGCTACCCAGTGACAGACTTGGAAGTCCTTCAGTACCTTTAGAATTTAATGCAAGAATAGGGACATACTAACGACGAGTGTGAGAAGGGCTTATTGTGAGAAGTGTTTACCCAAGGCACATAAGTTGTGTGTATGTAAGCCCTGCAAAACTGGTTGTTAATCAGACTGTGGATTAGCCACATTCCTCTGTTCTTCAGTATCCTGTTTGCAGCATTGCGCTAAGGAATGTTTGCTGCAGACCTCATCCAGCGTGTTTCTTGCTCTGCGTGCTGCTGTTTAAAAGTGGTCCTGCTGTCTTTATGAATGTGTTCTCAGGTTTCCCAAATGTGTTAAATGAAATGGCTTAATTGATTTAAGTTTTGTAATACCTGTGTTTTGCTTTATCTGAGTTACCCTATCCGGCTGTAACTCTATTTAGTTGAAAATTACCTTTGATTTCTACAGTACAAAGCAGTGACAACAACGGAAACCAATTTGAAAATAGTTGTTGCAGACCCTGTTTCTCTGAGACGTTAAATGGAATGACTAATATTTTTTCCTCACAGCCACCTCAAAGTACTTCCCCCCCGCCCAATCCTACGACATTTGCTGCTCATCTTCTGAAATCTGGCACTTGTTTCTAAACCTGAGAAGAGCATCCAAAAGCAATGTGTGATACTTAGGAATCCTCTTGTGATTCCCCCTTGCTTGCCTGCTGGTCCTGATAATCTCTTCTGTATTCCTTTGTTACACATCCATGTCACGTACTGGACTTAAGTAGTTTGAGCTGTCTTGCCAAGTGACCAAGACACTGTAGATTCCAGCAATCAAAATCAAACTCCTCTTGAAGTACACACTTGGATGAAGTGCATAGTCAACTGTTTGGCATAGTCAAACATGCTGTATCTTTGAAGTCATCTTGTTGTGTTCTGCCTCTGGTATCCTTGTCTTTCTGGTATGTCTGTGATATCCTTTCTCCAGCTCTTTGGCAGTGGACTTTGCCACTGCTCCCTTTCTTTTCCCCTTTGACAGCTTGTATCTGTCCAGTTTCATCCTCAAATATAGTTCCAGCTGTTCAGCACCGACAAGTCATTGCCTGGCACTTGAGCTCTATGCCTCTTTCAGTGACGTGTGGGTATGTAGCCCTCAGCTTTAGGGCTCAACCAGACTTGAGGAGATGAGCATGGCTAGCATGTTGTTATATTTGGACCAACTACTGTGAGAGTGCTCAGTTGGATTTTATCTGTGCAGCTTGTAGCTTAGAAATGCTATGTAGTTGTCCTTAGCAATGAAAAACAAGTGACACTTCAGTTCTTTGCAAGTCGTTAATGCAGGCACAAATGTTATCAGAAATGTTATTTCACCCAAACTAGTATTTTTGTGGTATTTTGGGATGTCATATTCTCAGTGTTAAGACTATAAGTTACACAGTGCCACAAAAGACCTGTGAACAAACTCTAGTTTGTACTAAAACCACACAATTTCAATTCCAAATGAAAGGCACTTTGCACTCTGGATGTGGAATGTAGGCAGTTCTGGCAGTCATAATCACGGTTGCTTGGAAAGTGGAATTTGTAGTGCTGGTGCCCATTTTTAGTCTTTTTTTCCCTGTAAAAGGAAGCGATTCTGAAGGTGGAAGAAGGTTGGGCAGTCTCACCCCCCCACACACTTCCTCTAAGGAAATGTCTAGTTCCTAGGCATTTTGCCTAGCAGGGTTTAACACAACATATCTTATGTTTATAATACCGATACTAATAAATAAATTAAGATGATATGGAAGAGAGACCTGCAAATGCCATTCATACTGGTGTGAGAAGTATTCTGCTCTGCTGCTGTTTTTTCACAAAGAAGAACTGAAGTCTTTGAGTATGATGGCAGCTGCACCAAAATGAATAATCGGCATGTCAGATTTGTTTGAAGATGTAGAAGCTTTGGGTGCCAGCCATTACTTTAAAGATGTTTTTTTCCTAAAAAGTGTGTATACATTTTAGCAAATGTAGTTTGCCCAATTATGTTTAATAAATTGGTCTCTAGTATATTTTAGATGACTATGTAATTAATTTACATACCCCAAAACTTTCAGCTCACATCACTTGTGGGTTTCATTTTCAGTTTCACCTGGGAGTTAAAATGAAACTTACTGAATACTTTCATGAGTGAGAGATCATTTTTCTTTTATCATACAGGATTTTAACTTAAAAAGGTTAATATATTGGTATTTAAATTGTATAAGGCAACACTTAGATAAGTTTAGTCATCTGCAGACTAGTCATCTTGATGGGATCTGGTTGGATGCCCTTATGCCAAGAGGAGAGAAAGGGGTATTTTAGATGATAATGTTTTTTTTCATGGAGGATGGAAGAATTAAAACAGAGTAGCTAGGCTACAGATAGGCCAGATTCTTTTTCAGTGACTATCAAGGAAGACTTTCTACCTTGATGACCTTAGATGTAGATGTCTACATACAGCCTGGTTGAATTCATCTAAATTTCTTCTTAAGGTATGAAAAACACTTCTGAAAGTAAATTGCCTCTGTGCAATGATTGCCACCACTAAAATGCAGCTCAGCATTTTGGTCAGCATAGTGGTAAGAGATGAAGACAGAGAAGCCTTTGTCTTTAAATGCAGCGTCGTATGCTGAAACATGTTAGTGTAAAGAAGCAGGCATGAAATTGAGTTTTGTTGCTTACGTTTCTTATGTGGTGCTTAGTATCCAGCTGATGTTTTACAAGTTCTGAAATACACCTTCCTTCATAAACATGCAACTTAGATGGCCTAAGATGATGGTCACTTCTGTCTGTCCATTCCTGAATATCAAGCTCTGAGGTTGAACTGCTGTTGAAATCTCCCTGCTGAATTAATAGAGCATTCTGATTGCAGTTGGACACTGAGCTCTGCAAAACAGTAATTTAGTGGGAAACAGAACTCGTCTTTTAGTCCATCCTGTTTTCCTGAATTTCTCGTTCAGAATTTTGCAGTCTTGTTGTATCTCAAAACTGAGATGGTAGGTGGAGGCCCCATCATCCTAGTTACTGGAAAAAAACCTCACCATTAACTAATTTATTCCCAATGAAGTTAATAGCTGTTCTTTATTTCTACTGCTCTGGGAAAAGCAGCAGTGATCTTATACTCTGACAGATTTGAATGTGTCTACTGTTGTGCAGTGTACCTCTTTCAACCTTTAACTGTCTGATCTTGGGATTTATCAAAGCCTCCTGGTTTTTTTCTTTGCTAATCTGTTGCTTTTTGCCAACCTCAAGTACAGGTTCTCTAAACATAATCCATAACAACTTCTGTGCAGACTAGTTGCTTTCTGTATCCTGTATCTTGCCATATGCTTTGTGCCTTAACAAGAGTATCTGTTTTTATTTAATGCAAATAAAACTTGGTTTTCTTATGTAATTTTCTATTAGCTTGTTTGGTGATAAAAATGCTCAAGTTGCAGCCAGTACTTTATTGTAATCTTGTCTTCTGTTTCTGAGCTTGCTTTCTTCTTGCTGTCCTCTTGCGCTTCTACTTGAGAAGTGTATTCAACGTAAAACCTTGATGTCTGGAAGTGATAGAAGGTCTAAGGCTGACACATAGATAGCGCTTCATACTGGAGGGGAGGGGGGCAGAATTCTTGTTAATGGAAAGTCAAATCTGATGCATTTGGCTATTATTTTAATGCAGATTATTTAGTACTCTTTCAGGTGCTGGCAGTCCACTTTAATATTGAGGTATTGGGGGAATTAGTCTCAATGTGTAGCTCTTCAGGGAATGTGCCATATTTTATCCAGGAGCTATTAAAAAAAAAAAAGGTACTGTCTATCCCTGCAGAGAAACACCATGTCACTTTCTACTAGATTCTTCTGTTTAGTGTGAAGAAGAGAATGCCTAGACTCCCTTTAATTCTTCATAGACAGATTTACAAGTTGTTCTAAAGACCATCTTCAGTTTCCTAAAAAGTTGGCTTCTGAAACAGAACTTGGAATAACTGCTGTTCTCGAACATGGCTAAACAGAGGAATGAGTGTATTGTTCACAGGCATAGATGGGGAGATAGCGCTAACATTTGAGTCATTAAAAATTAATTACACATGAGTTTTATATAACTGTATGAGCATATTCAATACAACTTTAACAGTTATAAAAATACGGACCAGACCCTGGAAAACCTAATTAGGAGAGAGTGTAAATATGTAAGAGCATGTGCTTGAGTCGTCTTTTTTTCTGCGATTAATTTTCATAGTACCTGAATGGAAAAACATGTAGCATCCGTAGGAGAAATTTTTGTTGTCGTCGTCGTTCTAAGACTGCCTATCACTTTTTTAACATAGCTGACCTCTGACAGAGATAATCATCCTACAATGTTAAGGGGCTGACATCAAAAAAGCTACATGCATTTCCCCCCTCTCCCCCTTAGATTTTTTTCTTTTTCTTCATGAATTTCCAACAATAGTTCTCACGAAATTATAGCCAGAAATATCTTTCAGGTTTGTAAGGATCCAATTTCCTAACAAAAACAGCAATCTACATTTTATTGAATTTCATAGCCTGGTAAGCACCAGATCTTTGCCACTCTATTCAGCTACACCAGAAACACTACCAGCCAAACAGGAAGCTGGACATTTGTGAAAGCAATGCAATTGTTACGGTTATCTTTCAGCGTGGGAGTGGTGTGTATGGACATGGAAAAATAGTATTCGGGGGTATGGAAAAATTTTATTTTTTTTTTAATTTTAGCCTCATTGTAGGTTTTACGACATACAGGGCAGGTTTGGGGAGGTGAGAGCAAGGAATTACTCTAATTATAATCAGTGTGTGAAGACAATTATGAGAACATGTTGAACAAGAAAGCACTCCTGCTTCTCAGGATTATCTGCATTATTCTATGGACGTTCTCCCATATGCCAGTTTCACTTTAGCAAAAGCTCCTGTTCACAGTTTTTACCAAGACTTACTCATATCTTGCGAAGTGGACCTGTTAAACAGTTACTTCAGTGCAGCAGCAGAAGAGGGGTAAAACCAGCAAATAGACTTTTCAGTTCTGTAAAACTTCTTCTGAATATTACCAGTGTTTGGGGAGAATACGTTATACAGTATCTTTAATTGAAATTGCTTTCAGTAGAGACTTTTGGAGAGGACTTGACAAACTCGGAAACATTTTAGTATTTTAGAACTTTTAAACTGCCGGGGGGGCACGGGGGGAGGCATTTACAGGGGATATTGTGGATTGTTGGTATCTTCTTTGTTATTGTTGTACTCAATGACTTCCTGTGTCCATCCTTTTGTCACATAATATTGGCCAGAGGTTTTGAAGTTTGAAGTGCCAAAAAAACCGCCAAACAATCCCATGAAAGGACATCTGCAAAAGCAAACACTGAATCTGAGAGAGGGAGGAGAGGGAATGCATCAGTATTACTTGCTGATGTTCAGGCAGTTGGTAGAATCTGCTTGTTCTTGCTTTGTCAATGATCTGGATTTCGGAACAAAACCAGACTGATGGCTGTGTGGTCTGTTAAGTACAGTCACTGCTGGCTCCGCTGCGCTGAAGAAGCGGGGAGGAGACTGTACTGTCTTGGCTATATGCATCTTTCAGTTAGTGCTCATAGCTAAAACTATCCTCTGGGTCCTGTCAGTGAACAAATTACTGATGAACTGATTAGAGGGGTAAAGGATGGTTAGCTCTGTGTGTTGGGCAGAGGCCTATTGAGTGGATGATAAAAGGCATTTCTGGTGTCTATGACAGGAATTTTAAATTTGGGTAGCAAAGGCTATAAAAGCTTTAGGGGTTTAATCTAAACACACAATTTTTTGTCTTTTTTTTTAAATACATAATATCTTCATCAATACGTTATTAGGGGATATCCTTACATAAATGGAGAGAATGCACAGTCAGTAACAATAGAAATAGCTGGGTATAGCTATCTCCATAAGAATGAGCAACAATGCTGTGTCTATTGGAAAAACTCAACTTGTATTGCAACATCTCCTTTTTATATCACGTCTTTCCATTACTGAGTTGTCATGCATAAATTTCATTATATTGTGGATCTGTTTAGCATAGTTATTCTAATAAAGGTGATATCTGAATTGGACTCACTGTAAAAATGTGATGGATTTACTATACCAACAGTTTGCAGTAGGTGAAGGCCTCTTAGATAAATGTATGCATGTTTTGTTGACTTTCTGAGCATGGTAGTGTTAAGAAGGCTGCTATGGCCAGACAACGTAACAGCACTGAAAGCCAGGTGGAAGTTTTGTGAGTACCTTCTGAAGAAGTGACTGCTGAAAAGAAAGAGCAGAGATGCGTAGGATAGGGAGCATGGAGTTGAAATCTGTTGGAAGGAAAGCAAAGTCTGACTTAAATGATTCAACATCTGGCAGTATAGTGGCAACCATTAATAAGTTGTAATATCTTTGCATTCGCCTGAGCTCATGAAGAAAAAAGAAGCTGGGTTATGATTATGCATTGAAAACAATCATGCAGATCACATCCCCCTGCTTGCTGAAAGGATGGTATGCTGCTTTTTTCCAGGTGAAAAAGATTTCAGACAACCAAATATGAAAGTGTCATGAATCTTAACTGCTTATTGCAATCTCCTTTTATAGGCAGATGGACCCTTGCAAAAAAAATAGCTGTAAGTTGGCAGCAGAAAGCTTGACTGTGTGAAGCAGAAAGCTTGACTGTGTGGGTTTTTTGAATATGCGTAATTCTGTCTCCAAGCTCAGTCAGGAAAGCTAGGGGACAGATGCCAGCAACATTTTATCCTAGAAAGGGAAAAAAAAGAACCCAAAAAAGTGTGTGGGATGTTGTGGATTTTTTTCCTTGAACTGCATGATGTAGAAATGAGGACTATAGAACCCAGAAAGGGCTCACCTTCAGACTGAACAAAGCAATGCAGCCAGATGTTTACAAGTATTTCGAAAATGGCTGTTGCAGTCATTTTCGTGCTTTGCAAATAACCAGAGGTCTGAAATGGCTACACTGAAGTGGATTTTTTCCAAGCATGACAAACCCAGGGAGAGTTTACAGGGGTGCTGTGAGGAAACAGTGGGTGCTGGTGTACAAGAGCTGCTTGTGAGATAGCTTTGGGCTATAAAGGACAATAATTATAAAGGGAGAAATCTTTTGGGAAAGAAGAGTGGTAAAAGGCTTGGGGGTGACCTGAAGAAAACTGCAGTAGAAGTCAGTTGGCTGAGAGAGAATTGACATCATATATTTGTGATTAAAATAAAAGTATCATTCAGTTTGTGATTCAAAATTGAAATTTTCTTTAGTCAAGTAGTTAAAGTGAGATGATGCAGACACATAAGAGAACTGAATATATTTTCCATATAAAGTAGACTTTTATAGGTAGAAAGATGGGTTTAATTTTTAATGTAGCTTAAACACTTGAAAGACTGAAAAGCTTTGGAGGCCGTTTGCTTGAAAACTGCTCAAGAACACTTTGAAGCATATAGATCAGCAGGTGTAGGTCTGGCTACCTAGGGCAGTAGAACCTGAGATACCAGAGGGCAACTGCAAAAAGGTAGGCAGAAAGTTGCTGGTCTTTCGTTACAAAAGATTAGGGCTGTTTTCTGAAAAGCATTAAGATACCTGCTAGGTACATATATGACCTTTTCAACAAGGAAATAAGCCAAGATGACCTCTTACATACTTGCTACTAATGATGGCAATTTTTTTTTTTCTCAGAATCCTTCTGTTATCTCAAATTATAGACTGTTATCCTTACTGCTATTTTAATTTAAAAATACATACTTGGATGGCTAAAAATACTGCTGCTTCAAAGCAAGGAAGAGATGCATCAGTTTCCAGCCTTTCTTAATTGAAACCTTTCCTGGTATTCCTAATGTACCCATAGAACTTTGCCTTCAGAGGGAGTTTGGTTTTAGTCAAAGTGAAGCAGATTTATGTGACGGTCAACCCTGGTGTGCTCCTAATGAGACTGCGTGTCCCAGAAGGCTGGCAGAACAGCGGGATGAGTGAATCCCGTCTGAAAGGGGGATACAGGATGTAAATTTGAGCCTCAAGGTTACAGTGCCAGCATAAATATAGCTACCGAGCAGCATAACAGATTCCTTTCACACAGTGACTGAAGTTCTGACAGGCATAAAGTCAGTGTTTTTCTTCATTCCCATTTATATATCTTGGATATTTTTAAAGGATGATGCTTCTGTGATTTATTTAATTTTCTTTGGAAGTTCAGTTGCATAAACCTGAGGCCTGAGTGGGACTTCATGCAGATGTGCAGTTGACACTAGAAACGCCATATAATTGACTTTCAAGATAGAGGCCCCTGGAGTGAGGGGCAGTGACTTAAGTGAATGTAGGACATTCTGCTCACGCAAACAGCAAAGTCTGTGTGTTCTAAGCATTATGGATATAAAAATAGTTGCCCAAGAAAAGTTGTCCTTCTGAGGAACTCGGCTCTTCTGAGGGCCTTTTAAAGCTGTCTCTGCCATTGTGCTAATGACAGTGACAGGCCTCTGAAAACCAGAAACTGCATGAATTACCCTGATGGGGGATCATGCTGCCACCTTAGGAATCTATTTAGTGGTCACTGATCTTTATATTTGCAAACAGAAAGAATCTTATTTTAAAGATACAGTAATAATTTAACTTGTGCTGGTCATTTGCTCAAAAACATGACTTTTCTTAAGGTACTTAACTCAAGCGACTTCAGATACACACAGAATGGGATTTTACACATGTTGGACAGAAATAAGAGAATCAAGCCACGACCAGAAAGATTCCAGAACTGCAAAGATGTTTTTGATTTGATCCTAACGTGTGAAGAAAGAGTCTATGATCAAGTAGTAGAAGGTAAGGACCTTGAACTGATAAACCAAGTTAACTGAGTGCTTTTTTCCCTCCCCCCGTGAAGTCCTTCACAAATCTGGAAACATCTCTGTCTCCTCTGACTACTGCTGCTGGAACACCAGCAGGGACAAGAGCTCACAGTCCATTGACGTAGACTTTAGGTACCAGAGAAGTGATGGCCAAATACTTATTTCTGAGAGATAACTGGTGTTGGCAGCTACACAGAATGTGTATGTATAGCAATTTTAAGGGCTGACATAAGGAAATAGCAGGCATTTGGAGAAACTCAAATACGTGTTTGGTTTGAAAATGCTCATGGATCTAGAAAACTAGCAAATTCTATGTGGTGAGCATTTTTTCACCCTGGGTTGATGGAGAAACAAAGTCTAAGCTGTCTTCCTTATGCAACTTCCCTTCCTTTCTCTGCGGAAGACTCCTGTGACCTACCAAGCAGTTTATCCACAATAAATAGCCCTGTACAGGTGGAGAAACTGTTCTTGAGCGTGGTTAACACTCTGCAAACATGCTATGGCTTTGCCCTTAAACGAGTCAAAGTGAGATACGCCAGAAGAATCTCGGTTGGGGATTGGGTTCTGCATGAACACAATGCAGCAAGCTTGATGGGAACTCACTGGAAGTCATGGGGTTTCAGCAATGACTTACTCAGCTCCTGGGCTGAGAACCCTGCCTCTCTCTGGAATTGCTGGGTACAGGCTTACGTGAGGTTTAAGGTGTTTCCTTTCCATTGAAAGACCAGCCAACTGAACTAGTATCATACACATAATTTAAAAGGCTGTTGCCTTGCCTTTTCAGTCCTCAGTGGTCATGTCACAAGCAATAGAGCACAATACATTTGGGCTTCTGCAAGCTGAGCAATTAGTGTTCTGGATCTTTTAAGTGAAGTGTTTGCAATGTATTGGTAAGTTCTGAGAGCAACTGCCCTGGTACTTGAATGGATCTTCAGCAAGTTCAGCATGTCTCACATAGAAAGCAGCTTTCACTCTAACGTTTTAGGTGAGTATCCTGAGGAAGGGAGGTGAAGAGCAACCACTTGCTAATTTTCCAGTTGTGCATCTCTAACTTCATGGTAATGCCCTTCATAATTGACCAATGAAAGGAAGAAGGCTTGAGTGCCACCAAATGGCTCTAGACGTGAAAGCTGAAATTTTAAAATGGAGGCCTCAACAGGTTTGCCAAAATGAAGTTGCAGAGTGGGATTAGGAGAGAACAACTTGTAGCTTAACAACAGTGTGTGTAATAGGAAGGTTATGTTAGAGAGGCATAACAATAATACATGGGTGGATCAGTAGGAAGAGGATGTCTTATTTTTTCCCCTTCACCCCTTGTTAATAAGCGGAACACATTAAAGCTAGAATTTTCTAATGCGACTATCAGTGCTTAACTTGTAGGAGTTCACCTTGCAGTTTAATTTTCAGAGCGTTGGATGTACAGTGCTTTTTAAAAAAAAAAAATGGGCAATTAAAACTCTCCAGGTGAGGAAGCCCAAAATCATTCTTGACTTTTGAGAATCTTGATCTTGGTCTTTAAAGACAGGCAGAGTAAGGTGAGCAGTAACTTTTCTTGACCAGGGCAAATAAACTGTCATGACCCTTCCACAAAATGGAATTCTTTTGTTTCCAAAATCCATCTTTCATTTTTGAAATAAGAGGGACTATTGTTTAAGGCAATATTAAATAAACAATTTTCTAAAAACAAGTTTGGAAAACGCAGAGGTGGACAACGTCTGTGTATTTTTAAAAATCTTATGAATACTCTGTGTAAAATATGATACCATTCCACCCAAAGTTTTGCTGTTACGTGTGTTTTGTTTTCAACTAGATTTAAATTCCAGAGAGCAGGAGACATGTCAGCCAGTACATGTGATCAATGTGGACATTCAGGATAACCATGAGGAGGCAACCCTGGGTGCTTTCCTTATCTGTGAGCTCTGCCAGTGTGTAAGTAGAGAGGGCTCACTGCCTTTGGGTACCTCGGACCCAGCTGACTGCAAAGGGGTTGGGGTTTGCTTGGTGCTCCTTAAAGGTGCTGCATATTGCAAAAGTTGTTTAAGTAAAATCTCTGTCAAGAGACTTAAGTTTCCAAATTCTTGTGGTTATTTTTGGAGCTGTTGTGCAAACAGATGAATTGTAACTGAGTTCGTGGTTTCCAAAGTGGACTCTGTGTGCGCATTCCAAACCAATGCACTGATAGCTTGCGTGAAAAGCAGTATTGCAAAGCACTGCGCATAACCATTGCACATGTTGAGCCCATACTCAAAACACTGTTTATGGCAAAAACATCCACTTCAAAAGCAGTTGTAATATGTGGGATTTAAACAGCAGTTGCATACTGGATCACGATATACTTGGAAAATATCCTATATAGGTGTGTTTCATAGTTGTGTGTATGATGTGGAAGAAAAAAACTGGTGCTTTCTGTCGTCCATATTCAGGGGCCCTAGCCCTTGAAGTGAGACTGAAATAAGCTGCACTCACAACAGTCCATGTAACTGTCAAGAGGACAGAGGAAGGATCTGTGTCCTTTTACAGTGTGCAAGTTGATGAGTTCACCTATTCCAGTGTGGCAACAGGCTTTTTTTTTTTACTCCAGCCTGTGTGACGTATTCTGGTCTTAAATCCTTTCCAGATTCAAAAAGCCTAAGAGGGTTCAAGGACTTGAAATTTTAGCCATCTGTTCAGTGTGCTTGTAGCTATTCTGAAGCTTCCATTTGTTATCTTGTGAGGATGGATGTTGCCTACTCAACAAAGTACTAGTTAAGTGCCAGTTCAGTGGGTTGGAGAAGGGAGGGTATGCAGATAAACACGTTACGGAATATATATACGTTTGGGAATGCTGGGAATCTCAGTAAAGCACCCAGTGCTGCACTGTTTGGTACAGCCTGCTGGTTTAGATTTCACAGTGAGCCAAAAGCATTGAATTATTACAGGTTTCTAAACTACGTCATATCCTTGAAGTCCGGTTGCTTAGTATTTTTTCTTTTCTAGATACAGCACACAGAAGACATGGAAAATGAAATAGATGAGCTGTTACAGGAATTTGAAGAGAAAAGTGGAAGGACTTTTCTTCATACTGTCTGCTTTTATTAAAGCACATCTGTCTCTTAGGCCTTAATACAGATGAGGGAAGCATGTGTTTAAAGTTCTGCTTATACTGTATTTTCCTGGAAAAAGAATATTGATTTTTTTTTTTTTTTAAAAACTCCTTTTCAGTGTCTTTTTGTTTTGTTTCAGGTATTCTGTCACAGGTAGGCAGAGATACTGGTTGGGGTTGTACATATGAGATGATTAAAGTATGCACAAAGGCCACCTATTTAAAAATGAAAATCAAGATTTTCTTTAAATCCTACTTTAATTATTGCAAGTAGGTTTTTAATTATAAAGAGAATGTTTCTTGAATATAAGTTTATAATGTATTTTTCCAGCTTACAAATTTATTTTATTTCAGTTGTGCTTTTTTTTTATTTTAATGTGACAGAATGGCTGAACTACGTGAGGATATGAATGGAACAATAAAAAACGAGTATCTGTATATTATTAGATATAAAGTTGGAAGCATCCAATAAAAATGAAAAACCTGTAAGTTTGTCTGTTTTCAAAATAGAAGCTAAGTAAGTGTGACTGTGCTCCGTGAGGTAAAACACAAGAGATCTGAAGTAGCACAAGAATGCTCGTTCATCCAAAGTGGCTTGGAGAGGGTAGTGACAGCAAGATGATCTTGACAGGAATCAAAAGACCCGAACTGCGTCCCTTGTTCAGAGAGGCTGTGTGTTTGGGCAGCTTCGTAATGACTTTTGATCCTGTGTTGAACTAAAGTGAACTGCTTTCTCTGCATGAATTAGGGCACTGCCAGGAAATCTTCTGGGGTCTCAATTGCTTTTGAATTACCGCGTGTGAGATTAATAAGACTGTGAGGCTGTAACTGTAGCAGTCAGGGCCAATTACATATGTGTCTTCTATAAGGAGGATGGGGGGAAATGGCAAACTCCACTGTCAATGGAAATAGTTTAAAGCTTTTTTTTTTTAACTGAAATATCTTTTGAATAGAAGCATTCTCCTCCCATATAGCAATAATAAACATGCTTGTCACAGCTCAAAATCCAGAAACTGAGTACGCGTATACAAACAGAGCAAAAGCTCAGACTTCTCTTTGTTCAAACTGATAAAAGTTAAAAGTGAAAACAAACCAAATTATTAGACGTTCAAAATGTGAATGGTAAAGTGCTGCTGCTTACAGGCGAGAGAAGATCTTAAAAGTTGTTAAAAGAACCTGTAAATGATTTGGAGCAAATGAGGTGTGTGTGCTCCTTAATACTTGGATATGTGAGGACAACTTTTTAAACATGTTAAAAGTGAAGTAGTATGAAATGGGGTCTGAGCTCCTGGCTTCTTTCTCTCATTCTATCACTGACCTCTGACAGCTCACACGAATCACCTAGTTTTCCTTAACTTTAATCGTTTTGCACATGCAGCAAGTTAGTGCCAAGTACTTTGTCTCAATTTAGGGCAATGTTTATCCATCTTCACAGACAACTTTGGCTGTGTATGTAGTAAGTCATATGGCAATGCTGCTTAACGTCTTTCAGTGAACACACTTGCATATATTAAAAGGCATCTGCTCCACACCTCAAAACTGCAAGTCCATATCTGAACATGCTGCTTTGCAGTTGCAAGTCTTGAAGTCTGAGTCAGGCCCCTCTTTCTACTCCCGGGATCTGGGGGTTGGCTGTGGTTTCAACTGCCTTGTGGGAAAACTTAGACCTCTGCCAGCTCAATCTGTGTCCTGGATGCTGTCCAAATGGGTCATTGCATCATACTCGGGTCCCAGGAATGTTCAATATCCCTGAATTACCTGTGCTGTTTTTCTTGTCTGTTAAAAATACTTAAAGCAAAAATTTTGTGGAGAATGAATGAATAAATCGGAACAATTAGGGGATGGGGGCTTCAAGCAGCAGTTGTGATAGGGTTTGCAGAGTGTATCTTTTCTGATTGGCTTGTCCTGTCCCGTTTTGTTTCTGGAGACTCTGTATTTGAAGGATTTCATTCAGCCTCCTCTGCTTCTGCTCATTTGCCTGTCTTCTGCCATCGCTTGTTACCATGGGGATGTTTACAGCCAAAGGAAGAAGAGGATTCTGTAAGGACTGAACTGCTTTAGTTGATATCTTTAAAAAGACATTTCAAGCAAGCACGGTACTGAGTATTTTGAGCAGAGTTTTCCTTCCCTATACAGTTATCAGTGAAACTTGGAGAGTGTTTGAAAACGTTTTCTACTTCCAACTTAATTCATCCTAAGCAGAGCTCTTTGTTGTTGTTTTACAGAAAAGCAGTAAAAACCCAAACAGAACGTTTTAACCCATGTTTTGTGTGTATGTGAAGATTTACAGAAGTGTCCTTTTTTACATAAAGATGATACTTTTTGTGTGCATAATTCGCAGAGAATTCTGGTTGCTGTAGTGCTAAGTATGGATTCATTGGTAGAACTTCACTGTGGCTCTTCAATTGACGTGAGAAGCCTTGGTCTAAAAACATGATCTAGAATGCAG
Organism: Aptenodytes patagonicus; assembly: GCF_965638725.1. Taxonomy (NCBI): domain Eukaryota; kingdom Metazoa; phylum Chordata; class Aves; order Sphenisciformes; family Spheniscidae; genus Aptenodytes; species Aptenodytes patagonicus. The sequence continues at coordinate 7,041,748 of NC_134967.1, read as the reverse complement.
GATGTTACAGAATTGTTCTTCCCATCCTAAACATTCTGTTCATAAGCAAAAGCAACATTGAGAGCTGGTCATTTGTTTATTTACCAGTGTGTGGAAGGATGTTTGACTGGATGGATGGATGGATGGATGACTGACCTGGGTGGACAGGCAAGTATTTTGAATGATCCACAGTCCGGTTCAAAGTATTCAAATTTCTGTGAGGACAACTTGTTCTTCAGCTAAAGCTGTTCTTCCTCGGACACGTTACTTCTCATCTAACTTACAGGTTAGTGAAAAATGTATGCGTTTATATAGTTACTTTGTCTCCGTATGCTTCATTTGCATTGAAATCCACAATGACGCTCAGTTCATACAGGAATTTTATGGGGTCCTAGTCTTGTTTGAGAGATACATATATTTATACACCCACACACCCAAATATATATGTAGGTATAAAATAAACTCTGGCTAAACACAAGGTCAAAGTTATTTTGTGTGTCGAAAGTTCAAGAGAAACTTCGGTTTAAAGGAAATGGGAAAAATAATGTATTTTTTCCTTTAAGAGTGGGGTGGCATATATATGATGATGGTGTGCTCTTCCCTGCCTTGTAGATACATTGATGCTCCTGTTGATGAGTATCGGTGCTGAAAGATGGTCCGTTTCTTTTTAAGTCCTCCAGTTGGCCGCCTTCTCGTTTAATGAAGGAAAGCAATGAAGGGTTGACACCTTGTGAACACAGACTGCGAGTATTCAGAATTTGGCTGTGATGGGAGATTTCTGCTGTAAATGAGAGTTTTCAGCTATATCTAGGTGGTTCTCCCAGTTTCCATAAGGCCAGCAGAGGTGGCTTTAAAATGCAGCTTCCTCCCAGAGGTTCCCCCCCTTTCTAAATGCAGTGATTATGGTTTGTCAGCATTTCTCTCACTTTTTTGACTTTCTATGAAAGGACATACTGATTAAAGAATAGTACCTATTGAAGTGCGTTTATAAGATTTTGCTCTCTTGCTACCATGAAGTTGATGCTACTTCTGTGTGGGCAGATCTTTGCCAAGAACTTCTTGATGTTTCCATCTCTCGCATCTCGGCCCTCTGCAGATCCTAGCCATAAGGCACAGAGCAGTAGAGCCATGTTCACTTCTAGTTTGCAGGCTGTTTTTCTTTCACACAAGTCACTTTTGGTTTTGTGTCTGTTTTCTGTATTTCTTGTCTTAGCTTAAGACCGTCATAATGTTAATGAACATTCTTCTTTCTGTCAGAGACATCAGCACGTTTTTCAAATAAGCTTATGTAAATAAAAACTGGTGATTAAAGAGCAATGCCTTTTCTCCCCTCTGCACTGCTGGTGTCTTAGCCCTGAAGTTCTCTGCTTGCTGGCTTCCTTCACTCGCCTGTAAGGCCCAGTACACAAAGTAATGCAGATAATGCAATCAGGCTGCATATGGTGGAAAAGAGCGTTCTTCCCTAGGTTTCAATATTGCTGGATCTGACTGTGCAAAGATCAATGATTCTAGCTAGATTTCCCCAATGCAGCAGCCTAATGAATTTGTTGCTAGGCAGATTATCCAGCTTCAACTTCTATTTCTCATACACGTAGGAGCTTAGGAGAAGGTATCAATAAAGACAAACACAAATGCTTGTGCTCACACAGGAACTGTGAAAAGAACAGGGGAATAAAAAACAGCCAGTGTTGTACAGGGAGGGCATAGGACAGCTGAGTCGGTTCTTATGGAAGAGAAATAATTGAAAAAGGAGAGAATTGTTAGCTCTAGTTGTTTAACGTTAGACTCTTCTATAAATTCTGACTTGTGTGAGCACTGCAGAACGCCAGCTGAGGTCTGTGCGCCCTTCAAGAGGAAAGTAGAGGGAGTCAGTTCCTGTGAATGTGGCTTGTGATAATATTCCTACCCAGGGCTGCATGCTCACAGGGCAGAAAAAATCTGAGGCGGTTCCCATACAGATGTCTCTGGTCTTTTCATCATCTTAGCCAGTATTGCTGGGGTTTAAAAGATATTTAATAAAGAGGGAAGGATAGGTTTGCTGTATGCCCTCAAGTGCTGAGGACTAAAGGAGGCTGGGTGACAGTACCAGGTCGTGCAGCAGGGTTGGGTTAAAACGAAGGAAAAGGCAGTGGTCGCTTGATTAAGGATAGGCCAAATGCCGCTGGGATCTTGTAATGCAGGCTATGGACTTCTCTGCGTGAGGATGGTGGTGACGGTACAACACGAGGCTTGAAGCTGAACAGGAGCCATAGGTAGCGTGGATGCTTGTTTTCAAAAAGGAGCAGCTTACTTCTAGCAATATTAAAGTGATTAGGAACAAGTTTAACAAACCCATTGTAAACTCTTGTGGTGGCAACGCAAAACTGTCTAAGCCTCAGTTAGCACCTACATTAAAAACACAGTCTTCACTCGTACAAGTATAATGTCACTTTGCTCAAATACCATCGGTCCCTGCTGCCTCTTTTCATTAGATGGAAGTCACTAGAGAAACTCTTCATGGCCTTATTTCCCCTAGACACGCAGATGAAAGGCCAGACTGGCTGAACACCATGCATGGCCTCAGGTTGTTCTTGGGTCTCTAGCTAAGCAGGCTGTGAGCAGCCAAGAGTTCAGAGTGTGCTGGCACTGAACGGGATAGAAATGTTGCTGTTGGTTTGTTTCTGCGAGAACAGGCGGTCTGTTTGCTGGCCCAGGTTCGCCTCCCGTCTGATCCCTGCCATGGCGGCGCAGAACTCATCGTTTCCACCATGGGTTGCTGTGAAGAGCTGAACTTAGTAAGAGTCTGTACCAAGGCTAGGGAGCAAACCTAGATGTAGCGGGGTCAAGAGGATGGGACAAGACAAGCTTTGCAAGGTCCAGCAAAGTCTGGACGTGCTGAAAATGGGCCAGCAAGAACAATGAGGAAACCTGTTTGACACGCTGCAGTAAAGCAAGTGTGAGATGTTCCTGGCTGCAGAATCGCAGATGTCACTTGGTACTCCTGCCAACTGAAGGAGGATGAAGTGGAGAGAGGAGAAGGAATTTCTAATATAATTCAGTGCCACAGAAGATCATTGACTCAAACGTTCTGTGTGGTGACTAGATTTAATAAAGATTGTGATAATTTAATGGCTGCTATCCACATTTGCAGCCCTGTGAGCCTGTCAGATTTAGTGAATCCTGTATTCTGGGCAGTGCCAGTGGGTGCAAGAAAGGATTCTTGCACTACCCTGTACGTTAGCACCATTTTGCCCAGGACTAGGCTGAAGTTAGTTTTACTGTCAGGCAGCTGTGCTGCCCTATAGCCGAAGGCGGGAGGTAAAGGGCACTAGGTGCAACCAGGACCGCAGTGTACGCAGAACAAAATGATCAGAACAGCGATGTTTGGAATCCCCGTCAGCCAGGACTTTTGCTCCAAATGGACAAGAAGGGAAGACGGCTCCTCCAGAGCTGTGCTGAGAAACCCGGCTTATGCCTGAACCAGTGACAAAATCTTTCCTCGGTGCCACAAGCCCAGCTGAGAGCTGACCCAGCCTGGTTCATGGGGATGGCTGGGAGGTCAGAAACATTGGCTGATGGCCAGGCAAAACTTCAGTTACACAAAATTCCTTGAGACTTGTCTTCAAATTGTCTGTTCTCTCCTGTGATTTTATTTGGCTGTTACTTTAAAAACGCATATGCTTTCTACAACTAGCGGAGTAACTAGCTGCATTATCTCTGCATTACTTTTACTGAGGTCTGCACATCGGTGGTAGAAACCACCTCCTAGCTCAATAAGAAGTGAAAGCAGCTCAGGGCAGAGGGCTGTTGAGGAGGGAACCCTGATGGGTTGGGCAGGATTGCGGCGAGAGGCACCTTCCCAGCCTTGCTGCTCTTTTGCATGAAGTGCCTGGCTTATCAAATGTTTCATGGGTGTGGTTTAATGTTAAAAAAATCTGCAATGCAATCTGTGCTCTAATTTGAGGACACCATTTAGTGATTTTAATTGTGTGACAGTATTTTGGTATTTTCAATACCCAGTAGTAGGTTAATGACTGTTCCTTGAAGAATGGAGTTTATATAACACAAGTCATTACATAAGGAGGCTGATTGTGGCCTGAGGAACAGAAGGAAAACAAATATGCAAGAATGCAAAACCCAGAACAAGCAAACTCTACTTTGATGGCCCCGAGAAGCCTAAAAAATAAATGATACTGGCGTTCCAGCAAGGTGAAACTAACCTTGAGGAAGGCTGAGGACTTGGAGGTAAAAGCACTGCACGACACGACGTAACAACCGTCAAGCTATGTGCTACCACGCATTTCCCACGTGGTGGCTGTAATCTCTTCTGTTCATCCAGATTGCACGATTTACATAAAAAAGAACAACAAGCAAGTAAGCAAAAAGTTATTGGCTGGTCACTTATTTTCTTTTATTTTTCCCAGAAGCTCCTAAACGTGGCCTGAGTTGGACTGACCAAATAGCACGGTGAAATAAAACCGTGGGACAACCTGGAGCGCGACCTTTTGCTTGGACCTTAGATCTCAGGTTTGATAGACGGGACGAAGTTGTAGGGGGTAATTTTATTTCTGTCACAGAAGCGAGAGGGTCTCCTGTGCCTGCATCACCCCAGCTTTTCCTGGGGGGGGCCAAGTCCAGGGGAGATGCTCGGCAGAGGTGGGAATTGCTCCCAGCTCTGTTGCCAGCATGCTCAAAGGAGGGCTGGGCACCCACAGCCCTCTTTGGGTGCCCCTTCAGGCATCTTCCCCGAGATAGGGGCGAGCGGGCGCTCCGGCCCAGGAGGACCCGGGCCGACCTGGGGCAAAGGGCTGGGAGATCCCCCCCGGAGGGGCCGTCGCTCCGAGCGGGAAGCAGCCGGCGGAGGGAGGCGCCCTGGGAAGCGCGGGGGCGCGGCGGAGTTCGGGGCTCCCGTCCCACCCCGCCGCGGGCTGTGCCCGTGCCCCCGGACCCCCGTGCTCCGGCCGGCGAGGCCGCGGCCCCCTGCCGCCCCCCGGACCCCCGGGCTTTCCCACCGCCCGGGGCGGGGGGATGTCCCGGCTGTGCCCGAGCGCGGGACGGGGCCGGGCCCGCGGCCCCGCCGGGAGGCGAGGAGGACGGGGCCGACCCCGGGCGGGAGGAAGGGCGGGGTGAGGATGGCGTGTGGGACTCAAAATGCGGCCAAGCGCCGCTGCCGGGGCTTCGCTCGGGAAAAGCGTGTGGCTGCGAGGCGGGGGGAAGCCCCGCAAGGGCAGGTCCGCAGAGCTGTCGCTGCTGCTGTCGCTCGCAATGAGCCGCTCTCGGAGCAGCGCCTCCCCACGTAGGTAAATGCCCGGGGTGGGGAGGGGGCGGCCGGCTCTGCCTGGGCGCATCTCCCCGCTGCATCCCGCGTCCCTCCCCCGTGCGGAGCCGGCGGCGCGCGGCGCGGAGCCACCCGGGCCCGGGAGGGGCTGGGCCGGGGGCTTCCAGCAGGGAGCCGAGCAGCGGGGACACGCAGCCCCGAGCCGGGAGGGGTTGGGGTTGGGGTTGGTTTTTTTTGGGGGTGGGGTTGGGGTTTGGTTGGTTTTTGGTGGTGGTTTTTTTTTTTTGGCACCGATCGGGAGGGGGGTGATTTTGGGGAGGGTCGGGGAAGAGGATGCGATGAGGCGCCCCCGGACTGGGTGATTTTTGCAGCCTGCCTCCTCCTCCCCCAGCCTCCCCCCCCCCCCCCCCCCCCCCCCGGTTTTGGCTGGCTCGCTTTCCAGTTGCTGCATGAAGGGCTGTGCTTGTGGCGGTGTGTGCCCGCTCCCGGAGACGTGGCGCACCTCCCTCGGCTGAGGCCGGGGAGAGGCCGGGGGAAGGGGAGATATCTATATCTTTTTTTTTTTTTTTTTACCTGTCACATTTGTCCTAGAAAAATAAAAAAATAAAAACGGGCAGGGAGAGGGAGCCCGAGGCATCCCCGGCACGGGGGAGTGCGTGTGTGTGTGCGGGGGGCGCCCCGCCGCCCCGCCGCCCCCCGCCGCACCGCAGCGTGCGGGCGCTGAGCGCGATGCGCCCCGGGCTGAGCTCTGCGGAATAGCGCGGCCGCCGCTCGCTGTCCGCGGGCTGGGGGCGGACGGACCCGACCGCTGGCAATTCCCTATTGATGTCCATGAATGCAAACACCATGATTTTCATGATCCTGGGCGCCTCTATCGTTATGGTAAGAGATTTTGCTTATTTCCCTCCCCTCCATTCCCCCCCCCCCCCCCGGCACTGTCCCTTAGCCTGTGCACCTCTGTGTGTATGCGTGTGTGTGCATGTGTGTGTGCTCCATTAAACACCAAAGATTATTTTCTTTATGACTGCTTCAGTCTTTGGCAATCAAACTAGAGTCAATGTTTTATTCCATCATCCAGAGTTGACCAGATGCCTTGGTTATGGGCTCTTACAGGCAATAGCTTGCTTGATGGACATGAATGCGTTGTTGGACAGATTTCACAATTACATCTTACCGCATCTGAGAGGGGAAGACCGAGTTTGTCACTGCAACTGTGGAAGGTAAGTTACCTGCATAAGATCTCTCTCACCTGTCCCCCCCAGCCCCTTCCCACCTCGTCTCATTGGAAAGGCACAGTGAGGTGGTGGCCAGCGGCAGGGTGCTGCTGGCTGGACTACCATTTTTGCATTCTGGCCGTGTCTCACCTTCCTCAGCACCTCCTGCATGAACACAGGGGTTTTTTTGTTTTTCCGGAAGAAGAGTTTTCTGTGGGCCTGGAAGTCCATTTTCCTTTGTGTGCATGCTTGTGTATATGCATCTGCGAGCCCTGGGAAAGTGAGTAACTTCCATTTAAATGCTTGTCATTTTGCCTTTGTTGTCACTGGGCTGTGTTGTTTCTCAGTGTGTTTGTGGTCTGGGTGTTGCAGTTGGTGGTTGTGTGGCTTAAATGGAATGGAGTTTGGAGAACCCAGAGGATCTGTGTCCAGGAAGGAGTGTTGCTGTCTAGAACAGTGTCACTTCGAGGCTTTGTAATCTTTGATCAGCTTTTAATTCTCTGTGGCTTTTCTCCTGAGAGTTGTAAAGATGCTGGACAGAGCACACTGAAGTAGCTGGTCTGTGCTTTTGTGGAGCGTTCAGTAAGCTGAGAGCAGCAGGGTGGATTCTATGCTAAGAGTAATGCCTTTGCTGTGTACAAGTTTATGACTGGACAAATACCTACCTCTCTCCATGGCTGTTTGGCAGTGCTTAATTCTCCTAAACACCGTAGCCCTTCTTGTGTCGTGTGTAGTCGCTGAGGTGCTCAGCTTGTAACTGGGCTTTGGCTGCTCTGTGTTAGAGCCTGGGGACTGAGTTTTGGGGAGGTGAATTTCTCTCTTCTCTATGGGACTGTTGTCAGTGATCCTTATCCTGCGCTCCTAGAGGCCTCATTCCCCTCCTGTGCCTGGTTACTCATTGCCTGCTGGAGAGTTGCTTGTCTGTGGGGGAGTAAAGCAGCATGAGGCTGTCCCAGCTAAAGGACATGCTGGGGGAGCCCTCCCCTGCCACATCCAACATTTAGATTGAGCTTTACTCCTCTTTGAGCTGCCTCTGGAACCAGCTGCGTCCTGTCTCCCAGGCATCACATCCCTCTGGTGTCCCTGGTGTGGAAGCTAAGCTGAAACTGGGATGTGCATAGCTTAATGAAGGGAAACCGCTTTGCCCTTCCACTCTGCTTCATTTACCAAAGGTGATCATTACCTTTCTCCCCACAGTTCCTCCTCAGACTCCTGTGTCAGAACAGCAAAGAAGGTACAAGCAGCACCTCTAGGGCCAAATGCAGCCCGGCCCTGAGTGATCTAGTAAGCAGACCCTAAATACCTGGCCCCTTGGGCACCACAGGCACCTCTGTGTTAAGGTCAATTGGGAAGACTGTGGACAAGAAACGTCCACAGTGTCTTTGACATTTTTTGGCAGGGATTGGCTTTTTCTCAGGTAATTTTTTTGAGTCTTCTTGATGTTTTTCACTAGTTTAAGAGTTTTCCTCTGCCTCTTCAACCAATTTTTCTTTTTACTTGTCACAGCTGTGTTCAGTGGTGTGAAAATTGGCTGCTGGTAATAGACTTTAACATCGTCTGGAGCGACTGAGGAGTGTTAGGTCTCACTGGTGTTGTTGGCAGTGTCCCTTCTGCCCAAGTCTGAGAAGGTGGCAGGGGCACTTCTCTCTCCTCTAACTGTATGTCTGCAGAGATGCTGTTGAGGCAGATAAATTAGCCATGGCACTCTCCCCAGACATAGTTAGGTCATTTCTTAGAAAGTGCACAAAACAGCTTCCAAATTGTCAAGCATGGATCTGAGAGGAGGCAAAAAGCGGAAGTTTACCAGTTGCCTTAGGAATGTAGAAGCAATGGCTCTTGCCAACAGAAATAGCATACCAGTCTCCGCTCCTGGGCATGGGCTCTTGTTGTGCACGAGCATTGGTTTCAATGTGTTCATGCTCTGATGTGGGAGACTCTTGCACAAAGCACCCCTCTACTATGGGACTTTGTGCGGCCTCATGCTAAGGTTTGGTCTGTGATCCTCACCTGCTCTCTGTGAGCTCCGACCTGCTGCCTGAATGCCAGTGTTTCGAGTTCTCTGATTTAAAAGGCAGGCGATGCTGAATATGCCTCGTCCTTTTTGTTAGCTGCCCAAGTGCTGTGAGTGCAGGCCTTTAGTGCACGTAGCATCAGCCATAAGCAATTCTGCCTTGCACTAGGCAAGGATGCATCCTGGAGCATCTTGTGAACAGTGGTACCAGGGATTGACGAAGGACTCTTAAGTTGCCAATAACCAAAGGGAGTCCTTGGAGGAGGGAACTGGGTGCAGTTCAATGTGTTGCAGGCAGGAATGGGGAAAATGAGTAAATGTTGCAGAAATGGAAGAGAAGGAGGAATTGGAATAAATGAAGATTGACGTGCAATAGGTTGAGCTGCTGCAATTACTGTTTTTCCTTCCTGCCCTAGCCTAGGTTGTAGTGTCAGTCACACCAACTAATTCATTCAGAAATGCTTTCCCTCCACTCTCCTATCCTGGTTGTATCCTTCCTCAAGGTATCAGAGTGGACCCCTCCGCCAGGAATGGTCTACCATTTCTAAGCACCCCAGGCTGGACTGTGAGTACCTGGCCTTGGGCATCCAGTGCACCGCAGGATGTGCTCTCCAGAAGAAATCAGAATCTGCACTGAGCTTATGTCAGTGTGAGGGGCTGGGAACTGTTGCCTTGCTGGTGGTGGCTGTGGACAGTGGGGGCTGACTCTGTGTGTGTCTCAGGTGCCAGCTGAAGCCAGGCGTGCAGGGGATTTGGGGCTCCGTGCTCTGCCCTTCTCGGGCCTCTATGTCCCACCTCATCCCTGCAAGGCTCCAGGGAAAAAGCCCAGACTTTGGCCCTTGGCTGTCCCTGCCGCTCTTTGACGCTAGAGTGCCCTTCCCAGCCAGAAGAATGGGAAGACTGCAGGCAGCCCTGGGCGTTTGGCTCCCGGCTGAGATCACAGCAGGCGGGGGGCCAAAGGCAGATGTGTGTCATTAGTGCATCTGCAGCCCGGATCTCCACTCCCTTGGCAGCAGGATGGGATCTGGCTATGTTTCCAGCTCCCTCTTCTCACTTGTTTCTGTCCACACTTTCTGCTCCCCGGGGAGGGGCAGCTGGGACACGGTGAGTCTCCCTCCAGTGTTGGTCCCTGGTGGGAGGCTGGCAAGCAGCAGCATGAGCCATACCCGGGGTGCCCCAGGGTCTGCCCACATTTTGGTGGCTCTAGGCTCATTAGAGTTGCCTGGGTGCCTGGCCAGCGGGGCAGACTGTTCTGGCTGTCTCCTCAAAGAGCTCCTCAGGTTGCACGGAGGCTGTGGCTGGGGTCTCTCCTCATGGGCAGCGATGTATCTTTCCCCGGACTTTGCCTGGTCTCCTCTCCATGGGAGACTGGGCCCAGCAAGAAGGTCCCAGGATAACTGAAAGGGAGTGCTAGCTTATGGCACCCTGCCCACTGCTTCCTGAAATGCCCTCTGCCAACCCTTGCCTCATAGAGAGGGCCTCATTTCCTGCAGCTGGGGACTATACTTTGGTTTTTTCCCATGTCCCTAAGCACTCGGTGTGTTAGCAGTGACTGGGGAGAGTCACTGGGGTCAAGACATTTGAGAAGGAAAACCCGCCCCATCTTTAGGCACTGCTGAACGCTGGACACTTGGCACTGCTAAGGCTGATCTCCACCCTCGCTGTGCACATCCCTGTGGGGTCAGGGTCACTGGGGCTATTTGAGGCTGAAGCTGTTGCTTGTCACTTTATGCCAGAAGCAAGGTAGCAATTTGTTGAGGCAAGAGTGACCTCGCTATGCTGGGCCCCGGCAGGTGCTTTTCAGGTCAGAAGGGAGTTGTGGCGTCTTGCTGGACGCAGGAGAACTGAGAGGGTGCTTGCGAAGGCTGTGCTGTGCAAAGTTTTCAGTGACTGCCTGTGGCTGCAGGGACTGGACCCCATGGCTGGCTGGCTGTGTGGTGCTGGGAGGTAACGCTGTCTGGAGTTGCACATGCAAGCTGCCCTTCTCTCCCGCCCAGTGCACAGAAACAGGCGGTCAAGGCTGATGCATATTTGCGGTCTGTTGAGTGGCAACCTCCACCGAGTCACTCTTTTCAGTTTGAGTGAGCCTGGGCTGGACAGTGCCTTTGCCACAGGAGCGGTCCTGCTCTGAGAGCTGAGACGGCTCGTCCTCTGGGCTGTGAGGGGGAGCAGATGCACTCATCTGTGCAGGTGGGGTCTCGCTGTTAGGCTAGACTGGTGCTTTCCCACTCGGCTACCCTACTGGCAGCACTAGAGCCAAGGAGGGCAAAGGTGCCAGAACCCCTGAGGCCCGTCGAAGTGCATCCAGAGCTGTTCGGTGGGAAAACAGTCCTGCCAGTTGCTTGGGAAGGGAAGCTGGTGTAGTGACGGTGCATGGAGTGAGAACATCAGCAGAGAGACAAGGCCGGCCCTGGCACCTGGTGCTGACGCTGAGCCTGCACAGACATGCCCGGTATGACAGGGACTGTTCCCCTCTTAACATCTGCCGCCTTGCTGGAAGAAGAAGGGGTAACAGCCACATTTACACTCCTGCTGGCTCCTGTTGATGCCATGCAGGAATGTGCCTGCTGGACCAGATCCCTGGGGGAGTTTGGCATTCTCTGTCCTCAGCATGTGGAGATATTTAGACTGTCCAAATCACTATGTTGGGGCCTGCCTGCGTGCAGGCAGCCCAGTCCTTCTGGTCCTACCTCCTTGGGATGTACCTATTCCCAGGAGAGAGCAGAGCTATGGAGGACTGCGAAAGTGTAGCGCTGCCCCAGTCCGAATGTCTCTGTCCCAGCCAGTAAAGGGTCCTCTCTGGAAGCAGAGAGCTGGCAGCAGATCAGGAGCTGGGTGATGTCATACAAAGGAAAAACACCAAAGGGTGTCCGTGGAGGCAGGGTGAGATGGAGAGAACAGATGACACCTGCGTGGTGCAAGGACCCATCAAAACAGCCTGGGGGGCTTAGAAGTTCCTGGTCTGGGAAAGGACAGGGACCTCAGGAGCTCGGGCATGTATTCTCCTTGCCACTGACCTTCTGAGTGACCTTGGGTGAGTCTTTCCCTCCCAAGCAAAGTCTCTCCCCGTGAGTGGGGTTGGAAAGGACTGAGAGGAGTGTCAGCCTTACCTGAATGCCAATACGCTGCAGCAGAGCTGGGGGCCTGGCCAACCCTCAGGTCAGTTCTTCCTGCCTGAGGGATACTTCAGCCCTGCTCTCACCAGGCTCTGATGAGGAGGGCAAGTCTCAGTGGAAGGCTATGCTGAACCTCTCCTGAGCGACTGGTGTGCATGGAGACCCTGCAGTGCAATGGGCTGCTTCCCAGGAGCACGGCTGGGCACAGGGTGGAAATGTGTGAGGTGGCTGCTGGCTGGGGCTCTGCCCCGATGCTGGGGTCACTGGCAGCACCAGTGACCAGGGAGGATGGCTGGTGGTGCTGGAGCGGTGCTGTCTTATGGCAGCATGGGTTCGAATAATGCTGCTCACTGGGCTCTGTCCGTGAGGGGCCAAATGCTGCCCTCCACACTCAGAGTAGGGACGTGCCAATGCTTGTCCCAGGCTCGCAGGACTGCTGTTGGGAGGTACACAGAGAATACATTTTTGCTCTGTTTCCTCCTTTCCCAGCCACTCTGGAAAAGCCGTTAAACCTCTTTGTCCCCAGATCCTGTGTGGACGTGCTGGGAGGCTGGGAGTGCTTATTGCCTAGTGCTGGAGACCACCAGGCCCTTCTTGGGCTTCTGGTAGCAGCTACAGCGTGAAGGGTCCCAGGGAGATGTTTTCACCTGTGCAGTGGTGCCATCCACGCTGGTCTGCAGACTGGCTTTGCTGGCAATGGCTCTGAGAGGCGCTGGGCTGTTTGGCGTGTTTGGGGAGAGGCTGCAAGGTCAGACAGGGATGCAGAACAGGGAGGCTCTTTGCCTCCCTCTAGCTCTGCTTGCAGCCCCTGTGTAGGGCATGCCTTGGTGGCTGTGCCTGGGGTCTGGCCAGCAAGGCAGGATAAGCCATGTTCCCCCAAATCCTGCTGCAGCTGGGGATGGGGAATGGGTCGGTCCAGCCAGGTTGTGACAGCTGCAACATGAGCCTGGGAGGTGTGACATGTCTGCTACCGACTGAGACTGACATCTGCCCGGGAGGGAGCCAAGCTGAGCCAGAGCATCAGCGTACCAACATCCCCAGCGGAGGAGGGAAGTGGAAAGTGTAGAGGCAGCGACGGGCTCTTTGCATTTAAAACGACAGATCAGTGGTGCTTTTTTAAAGACTCCCGTGCTGTGCTTTGGCTGCAGCAGCCAGCACACACGCAAGGTCACTGGAAGGGACAATAGCGCTTTGGGCAGCTCTGTAGTGAAACTTCCCAGCCATGCTGGCCAAGGCTCTGCTCCAGCACTGCTTGCCCTGGGAAGGAGGAGAGGAGGTCTTCCCCCTTTGTCACAAAGACTGGGAAAGGGGACAGGGATGCTACAGCTCAAGCACACATGTACAGACACAAACACTGTGCTCCCTTTGTCCAGCAGCTTCAGTTTCTCGCCTGAGTCAGGTGCTGTCTAGCTGGGGACGGATCAGCAAATCCAGTCTCTCACTTGCTTCAGGAGAGCAGCTGCTGGCAATCACCGGCCCCTCTTGCTTTTGAGGGTGTTTCTGGCCTGAAGTGTGGTTACGTTTCTTTTCCTACAATTACATCTGCTTCCTGAGGAAGCTCCACCACATCAAGGTGGGCACGGCTGTTAGGTGTGGCTGAAAGTGCATGGCACATGAAGAGAGGCGGCGCATGATTAACTTAGTAGGAATAATTTGGCCTGTAGCTGTTGTGACGACTGATACCAGCTTGATCTGCCCAGGAATTGGCCCTCAGGTTATTTGGTACATCTTTTTCTTGTAAAGAAACATGGTCAGGACATGGGTTTACCTTTTGAGGCCCACACGTACTTTGTGACAGCTCTCTCACAGCTGAGGGTGCTGTGAACCCTAGAGTCCTCACACCCACGTCAGTCGTCTGACTGCTGGCTGAGGTGGTGCAAGGCTGAAGGAGATTTTCAGCTCTTCTCAAAGGTCTTTGGTTGGTGAAACAGGCACTGGCCGGAGGATTATGTCAGGCCCTGGACGGTCACGTTTCTGAAAACAAGGTCTGGCCAAAAGCATTTGCTCTCAGGAGCTGCCCTGCCAGAACCTGGTCTCCAGCACTGCCTGCCCTCCCTGGAAGTGCGCTGGCGCGGAGCTGGTGGCGGCTTGCTGCACCCGCATTATGCTCAGCTTAGAGGTGATACGTTTCCTCACTGGATCCAGCCCCCAGAGCCATCCAGGCCACGTTCCAGTTTCCAATTCCCTTGATGTGCAGAGGGGATCCTGGACCTTTGCACACTATTAATAACATGCTGTGCTGATGTGCCAGTGTCTCTGAACCACTCCTGTAACATCCCCAAGGACTTGAGCTGCAACAGAAAACTTCTGGGGGTCTGTCGCTGTTCTCTTCCCCGTCTCAGTGGCAGAACCCAATCCTGTTAAGCCAAAACAAAGCATAAAAATCCCTGCAGCTCAGATCTCCCAACTGTTGCACTAGCAGGAAAAATTCATCTTCCCTGAGCCTTGCTAAACCCTTTCCAGAAAACTCTGCAGAGTGGAAACTTAGCACTGGCATCTCCACTGCACAGAGCTACTCTGGGAACTCAGGGATCCCAAAAGCTGCCTGGAAGGTAGCAGTGCAGTGCCTCAGGTGCTTTCCGGGGTGCTGCAGTGACAGGAAGCTTTTCTGTTAAGGGAATTTGCACCTGGGATCCAACTTTGATTTCTGATACTTGGAAAATTAAGTTGCCAAATCCACATAGGTCAAAGTTTTTGCCCTCTGTTGAGTTTTGCCTCCCATGAATCACCTTTGGACTTCTTGGTGGCTCACCATACAACAGGACTGACTCCTTTCTCCCCCTGGGCACGACTGTCCCACAGCACTTCAGACTGTACAGGCAAAGGGCTGGCACAGGAACACTGTGAGGACTGAATCCCTCCTTATGGAATGCTGGAAGTCAATGGTCACTTCGTGTGCCCAGCCCCAGCCCACACGTGAACAGTGAGAAAGGGTCAACCAGCCATCCTTTCCTGGAGCTTCCTCTCTCCGTTGTCTGTCTGAGATGCGCCTAATGGCTCATGGGTATGCAGAAATGTTGGTGCAGTCACACTGGAGTGGTTGTGTTGAAAATGGTTGTTGCTAACTTCAGTTGCACCCCAGAGCTGGTTATGTTGTCTTTCTGTCTGCCCCACTCCATCCGCAGCCTCTAGATCTAAATGACCTACAGACCTAGACTCACTGTGCTGTGGAGCCTGCGGAAGAGAAGGCTCAGGGGGGATCTTAGCAATGTGTATAAATACATGAAGGGAGGGTATAAAGAAGGCAGAGCCAGGCTCTTTTCAGTGGTGCCCAGTGACGGGACCAGAGGCAATGGGCACAAACTGAAACACAGGAGGTTCTGCTTGAACATCAGGAAACACCTTTTCACTGTGAGGGTGACTGAGCACTGGGACAGGTTGCTGAGAGAGGTTGTGGTCTCCCTGCTTGGCGATATTTAAATGTCATCTGAACATGGTCCGGGGCAAGCAGCTCTGGGTGGCCCTGCTTGAGCTTGGGGTTGGACCAGATGACCTCCAGAGGTCCTTTCCAACCTTAACCATTCTGTGATTTTGTGATTTTATGGAAGCTACAGGGCAGAAACAGGGGCTTCACCTCTGAGTCTGGACTCTGAAATCGCTGGGCTTTGGGGACAGTCCCCTGCACATGGAAAGGGAGCTGCAAACACAAAAGGAGTGTCAGGCCCTTACTGCTGCCCCCAAGGTGCCGTTCAGCCCAGTGATGACCAGAGGAAGCTGGGAGAGCTGGAGGAGATCCCACTGCAGTGTGCAGAGTCAGCCTGCACTGAGGAGAGGGACAAGGCAGGGAAGAGGTGACTGTGTCCCTTCCCTCAATGCCCTGCCAGCAGAGAACAAGAGCTGTGAAGAAAGCAGACTGTGTGGTAGGAAAAAACCTCTTGTGAAGCACGTGAGGAGAGTGCCGTGTCCCATGTTACTGCAGTGCTGGCCGTGCTGCACGTGTGTGTGTGTGTGTGTGCACATATGCGAGTGCTACAGGCACGTCCCTGCTCCTGAGCACTGGGGGAAGTTTGGCAGTGGGAGGAGTGTACTCCAGGACTCTCTTCTGGTACAGGGCTGAGACCCTCCGTGAAAAAACACTTCATGTGTGAAGAGAGGTCTGCACTCACTTCCTAGGAATGGGTCTGTCCTTGATGTGTCTAAGAAGTTTTGCTTCTCTCAACCCCAGAGATGGCTGTGTGTTAGTGATGCTCTGCATGGGGAGGCTTTAGATAGCCCTGTGGGTTGTGGCACAACAAGGCAGAGGAGATACACACCAGCTCCTGCTGAGGCACTCAAGTTCTTGATCATTTCAAGGAGTCTAGGTTTCTGGAGGTGTTTGTGGACTTAGCCCTTAGGCTGTTTCTGTACTGCAAGAAGCAAAAGGGAGTAAGTTAAGGACCTGCCAGGGATACCTGCCTGGAGAAGCGTAACACGTGGGAGGTACGTGTGACGCTTGCCTTTTCCCCTTCTGCAAAGCTGCTTGGCTGTGTTCATGAAATTAATGGGAGCCCTCCCATTCACGAATAAGAGCTCCCTTTTTGGGAGCCCTCCCTCACGCACCCTCTGCCCCCTAGATTTTCCCTAGCCAAATGAGGGAAAAGACCTCTGGTTACAAACCAACCAGCAAGAGGAGGCATGAGCAGGGCCTGCCCTTAGCCTCTGAGGACACTTTGAGCTGCCAGCAGAGCTGGCCTGGATGCATCTCCCTTCTGCTACTGCCCCAGTCTGGCCCCTACTACTGGGGCCTTCGCTGAATGCAGATGGGGAGCAGTACTAGACAGCAGGAGCATGGCTAGATGGGCTTCCCATCCACGCAGCCTTTTCCAACCCCCCCATGCTACGGCACCAGGTTGTACACCAGCCCTACATGCCTTGATCTGCCGGGAGCTGGTGCCTCTGGTGCAGGTGGCCTCCATTAAGTCATTGCTGAGATTAGGGCTGTTTTCAGTAGGTTCCTTTGAGTGGAGGTTTGTTTGTGTAAATATTTGGACGTTTCTCAGGCATGATTATTGAGCAACCTGCACCTCATGCATATTCAGAGGCCTCCAGCGATTGCCTCCTCTCCTGCATGTGGGAGCAGGGCTGGGTGCATGGATGTGGGAGGGACGTGAGTGTAGGTGATGCTGGTGGGGGGTGGCGGTGGGCAACGCTGGGGAGAGCCCATGCTACTGTGCTCTGGCCTTGAGCTCGGAGCGCTGGTGATGCATCTATGCTGCAGTGCCAGGACTGTCGTGGTGGTCTGATGCATGCAACCCTAGCAGTGCTGGCAGGCATGTGGGGCTGCTGAGCGCACCTCACCGTGGCTGGCTGGCCATTCGTGGGCTCCCTGGCAGCAGTGACAGCACCTGCCCAAGCAGTGCCTGCCTCTAAATCAGGCAGTGGGAGGAGGCAGGATGGCTAAGCACAGAGCCTGGGCAGCCTCATGGCTCCTGGCTGCTCTCAGGGAAGGTTAAGAGGCATTTAAAGCAGATGCAGAGGCTCCAGAGCAGCTTGCTTCCAGTTTTGCTTTGCATCCTGCATCCCCTGTGATCTGGGATCCTCCTATCCCGCATGCCCAGCTCACCTGTCACAGCTGGTCCCCTCCCATTCAGCCCCCACAGACCTGCCTTATTTTTTCTACTCTACAACTCCCTCACTCCATCCCTGGCATTTTCCTGCTTTTCCCAAGTTAATGAGGGTCTTTCAAGCGGTTCAGCATCATCCCAAGCTTGGTCTCCATCACCTCATTGCACAAATGAACCCAGTCGCTCTTCTGGCATAAGGCATGGGGCCAGCCTCTCCAGAACCCCTGAGAGAGACGTAAGTCTCTGAAAGCTCCGGAGTCCACCCTTTCCTTCTAAGGAGACTGGCAGCCTGTGGCACAGCAGCCCTCCCTGCTGCATGCCGCTGGGCATGTTGGCAGGCGGGGCATCTGCTGCACTTCTGTGCTGTGCTGCTTGGGGACAGCACTAAGCTGATGGCTTCTTTTGGAAACTGGCTACCATGCAAGGTCAGGCCAGGCCTCTGGCCGCGTCCCCGGCAAGTGATGAATGGTGGGATGAGATGGGAGGCAGGCTGCAGGGTGCCGGCAGACCCTGCACCCAGCAGGGTCAGGCTGGGAGACCCTCCTGAGCCAGAGCGCTGCAGGAGGGAGCTGTGAGATTTGGCTGCAGCTGCCATTTACCCCAGGCGGCATTCGGGGCGCTAAGGGGAGGCTTGCTGGCTGCTCCTGTGCTGAGGGAGATTTCTTGCTATCATCTGCTACAGGCAGTAATTGCTGCCTGTTCCTTGAGGAGGGTGACGGAGACCTCGCGTCCCTAACCACCCCAGTCATGCAGTAAGAGAACCTGAGACGGTCTTAGAGCTCGCGTGACTTTTCCAGGAGTGATACGCTGCGGGGTCTCTGCCATCTGCTGTCTGAGGATGAATTCAAGGCATGCTTTCAAGTACTTCCTCCATGGCTGTAAACATGCTCTGCTCTGATATGTGAAAGATAGATTTTCGTTTTACTCTGAGAGATGGGACATTAAGCAAAACAGCACACCTCTGGAGAAGTGCCATGAAGCTGCTAGCACTGGCAGTGCTGCACAGCAGAGGACTTTTCTGACTCCAGTGAGGCAGTATGTTACGATTGCACTTGCAGGGCTACACAGCTGCACTCTCAGACCGTGTGTACTCACAGGAGCAAAGTGTTATTGACCTCTGCCTGCGAACATGAACGCAGTAGTGCCCCTTACGTCTCTGGGGGGTGACCACTCCAACCTCATGCTGTCCTTAATGTTATCTTCCGTTTTACAGATGACGAACTTCGGCACAGGGAGCCTGTGTCAGGAATGCGACACAAGTTCCAGGCGTGGGTTCAGGTTTCTATACTTTTCTACCTCGCGCTCTGTCAATTCCTCTGCTGACATAAGCGCAGAAAGCCAAGACAGCACTTCTGCTTCCAGGGATGTTGGTAGAAACTCAAAGGAGTGGTGTTAAACCGGCCCCTGGCCACAAGAGCAGGCGCTGGATGGAAA
The DNA here is from genome assembly GCF_965638725.1 of Aptenodytes patagonicus. Taxonomy (NCBI): domain Eukaryota; kingdom Metazoa; phylum Chordata; class Aves; order Sphenisciformes; family Spheniscidae; genus Aptenodytes; species Aptenodytes patagonicus. Next base: position 7,023,194 of record NC_134967.1, on the reverse strand, counting down.
ATGTACTCTGCTCTTCTCCACTGATGCTTTTCCCTGTTTCTGTTCCCTGCAACAGGCATCATGTCCATTATGTTATTCCATACGATGGGGATCAGTCAGTGGTGGACTCCTCGGAGAATTACTTTGTGACTGACAATGTAACCAAGCAAGAGATTGATCTGATGCTGGGACTTTTGCTGGGCTTTTGTATAAGCTGGTTTCTGGTGTGGATGGATGGGGTTCTCCATTATGCAGTGCGAGCCTGGAGAACTAGCCGACGGTATGGTAAGTGCAGCCTCATGGGCTCCCTTCTTTTTCCTCAATCTCTTGCCCTGTCCTCTGAGGCTGGTGGAGAGGGAGGAGGTCAGCAGTCTTGCAGCGTTTCTTCCGTGTAGATCTGGCACAGGCCTGACCAGCCGTATCCCAGCCCTCTTTGTACAAGCGGGGATGTTTATGTGGAAATAGCCGGCCGAGGATCCTAGCCTTGGGGGCTCTGCTTTGGAAAGTGTGAAGTATGTGTTGGTGCAAAGGGGTGTTTGATGGAAAGCAACATGTTTACCCGTAGGCAGGCTGGCAGATGGTGGCTGTATGTCTGCACATGTGGGCAGAATATTTTCAGGCCAGACAAAACTTCCCTGAAATCTGGATTTTTCTGTGCATATAATTTGCAGCCAGGCACATGCTTACGGAGTGCAGCCTCTTGTTGTTTGTAGAAACTTGTGACAATGTGATGACAATGACAGACATTTCTGTGTTGTGTCAGGGACACATCAGCTGAGGTTTCCCCATCCTCATTGCTGTTCCAGATGTGTCAATTTTTTTCAGTAGTGACATCAGCCCCACAGGGAAAAGTGTTAGCCATAGTGTTAGTCTTTGGACCGGTTAGCTTAGCATCCTGAACTAACATCCTGAGAATGACCAACAGATGCTCCTTCAGAGGCCTTCTCTGCCCCTCTTGGCTCTCTCAGCATGGACATCCCATGGACTTTAATTTTTGGAGGGGAAAAAGGACAGAAAAACTATTAAAACAGTGAGTGACTTGAAATTCCATAACAGTGTGCCTACAAATCTCAGTCTTTCTAACTCTGACTGGTAGTGTCTGCTAAATTACAACTCAGAGGAAAAGGAGAGTGAGCAAGAGAAAGATTTATCTGCAAACCTGTAAGAAATTCTAATTAGGGAAGTGGACTATCTCTTTCTAAAAACTCAGATCAAAATGATATTAATTTCTCATTAGTCTTCCCAAATCCCCAGCAGCCTGCTTGAGCAGTTTCTGAACCAGGACTCTCTTGAGGCTGTGTTGCTGCCATTTCCCAAGCAGAAGGCTAATTGTCAGAGTTTCCAGTGAGATCTAAGGTACCGAGCCAATCTTGAGGCTGTGACACCTGTTTTTGATCAGACCCCCTGTGGCTGTGATCTCATCAGTGCTCATGAAGTCAGCAGGGCTGGCAAGAGCTATCCTTGGGTGAGATGCTGTAGTGAGTACAGCAATATTGTTCTTCAGAGCTGTTGCCTTTTGTTATGGAGCGGTGAGCTGCAGACATGGTATCGCCATCTAACCTACCTTCTTGTGAATGGATACTGCACAGACTTTTATTTTTAGTAATTAAGGGTAATGCTAGTAATTAATTTAGTAGTTAAGCTGAACGATCTTTTTTCTTTCATTTTTTTTCTCCCTGTGTATGCATATTCTAAGGCTTTAAGAAGGGGTTGCCCAATGGTGCAATATACTGTGCAGATGATACGTATTTTCAGAAAATGAATGCAGTGTTACTTTGCACCCAGCTTTTTCTTCCCTTAGCACCCCCATTGGCAGTGCCCCTTTCATGATGCAGAAGGCTGACACCCCCTCTGGCCTGAGACGTTGTCTCTTAGTGCCGTCTTAGCGGTGTTGCACCAGCCGCACGGGACCGGTCTGCTCTTAAACCAGGTTGGTTGTTCCACAGCTGTGCGCTTGCACCGTTCCCGGCTCTGTTAACAACCCTGTGTCCTCACAATATCAAATGTGTGGTAGGAGAGACCCTGAAAGCCCTCCTCCTCTAATCTTTAGGTGGGGTGTCCGGTGTATACCGTGGAACGGGACATGATGTCTCGTTCCAGTAAAGGTTTTTACATGCCTTGAACTGTTCTGTCCAAAGAGAAAACAGCGCGCTTGTGTGCTATGCTGAGTATGTTTCACTAAAGACGGGCTGAAAAATCACTGGGGAATTTGGAGCAAAATAGTGAATGTTGAGCTTTTAGGTATTTCCTATTCATTCAAATCAACTATGCAAATCTAGTCATTTTAAAGGCAATAAGCAGAAGGACTACTTATTTCTTTGTTGAACGAGTACCTAAGCTAAAATTTCCTTCTAGAGAAAGAAATGGTGCCTGTGACTACGAGAGATAGGGGTAGGGGTAATACAAAATACTGTATAGAGCCCTCCCTGCAATACATGAGTACCACTTAGCAATGACTCAATGTCACATTGTGGCCTGATCAGCTTAAATTTTGGTCTATTAGAATAACCTATAGCTCCTTCCTGATGGAAGAGATTTCTTAAAATAGAAAATATTCTATAGAAACTCAGACATCAGATTGCGCTTCACAGTAGCCGCAGTGCTGGTCAGAGCAGTCACATACCACCTCACGCTAGTTGCAATAGTTCAACTTTATACAATCTGTCATTCTCTGGGAACTTTCAAATTCTCCTTCGGGGGGTTGGGCTATGTGTATTTCTGGGTGGAACGACCCGAAGCCCTTATGAAACTGAACGGCAGCTGAAACATTGCTACAGGGAAAGGTTCATGGGCTGAGAGCTGAAACGCTGGATAAAAAAAAATGATGCTGTCCAGCCTGCACTGGCCGTGGGGCAGAAAGTGGCTTGTGCTGATGTTGCGTGAAATTGGGCAATGTTTCAGAAGACAGAAGGAGAGAGCCAGGATTGAACAGGGACGATACGTATGCAGCAGCAGTGTGCTGCTGCTTCCCTGGCAGCTTGGTCCCCACAGCAGCTCCCGGCTAGCTACAGAGATCAGTATGAGGTTACTGCCTTTGCTGAATCTTGCCCATACTGTTAGCCCGACATTCGGAGTGTGAATAAGGCACAAGGAGGGCTGGAGAGTAGGGCACCTGACAAGGAGTTGGTTCCTACCAGCAGCAGAAAGCTGGAGTTTGCCTCTTCTAACTCCCGCTGTCATGAAGGGCCGGTGCAGCCCGTCCGCGCCTCTCTCGAAACAAGCCGTTTCTGCTTGTTTCCTCTCTCGAGACAAGCCCCTGTCTGCTCAGGGTCGTGTCTGAGGGGTGGGTATCTGTTGATTGTGTTCAGGGCAGAGGCTGCTGCAAGGCTGGGAGAGGAGTGGGCAGTGCTGTGGCTACAGCCGAGGCATGAAGTCTGGCTGGGGAACAAGTGTGGTCTGAAGGGAAGCCTCAAGGGTGGCCTTGCCAAGGCCGTAACTAGTGCCCGATTTCTGCGGGGCAGGCCAGGAAAAGGGCTAGGCAAGGCAGGAGAACGTGGGTCTCGCCATTCCTGTAATATCTCATCTTCCTTCTCCTTTCTGCCTTCCAGACAATTCCTGGTCTTGGATTCCAAAATTTTGTAACTTAAAGGAGTTCAGAAAACGTCATCACAGGCAGTACGAGGAGGCGACTGGGAACATGGTGCACATCAAACAGAAGCTGTACCATAATGGGCACCCTAGCCCACGGCACCTCTGAGGAATACCTTCCCCTCCAGAGACTGCAGTGAGGTTTTAAAAAGGACTTTGCTCTTCTTCCAGGGGAACAGCTACTAGTTTGCTCCTCTATGGAAGCCAGCCGAGGACACAATTTTACTTATCCATCCTGTGTGTCCCTGTGGCACACCACGATGCACAACTAAGCCAGTCCTGGATGCTACGCAGCCAAGACATTGCACTGTGTTCCACATTTTATTGTCAGACTTGTGTATATATGTAAAAAGCAGACAAACAAAAAACAAACAAAAAAGAGAAAAGAGATTTGCATTATACTTTCAACCCCCTTTTCCTGGCATTCACGGCTGTCCTGCACATCCAGCTACCCTGCGGGGAACGTTGGCCAAGGGTATGGAGGTGGGACAACATGAAGAAGATGCAGAGTTTCTCATCCAAGAGCTCAAGTCCCCCGTTTCTTTGGTCCTTTGGCTTGGTTTTGCTCTGCTCCGTTCCTTCCGTTGCTAGAATGGCTTGGCTGGTCACAGGTTTGGATGGGGACTGCTGCCAGCTGGTTGTGAAGGCACAGCGTCCCTTTTGCTTTGGTTCATGTTTTGGGGAGTTGCTGGGGGGGGAAGGAAGTCCTGGGAATATATAACTGATGTGTTGTTTGCATTGCTGTACACTGAAACCTGCCTTAAGCAATCGAAGGAGTCTTAGTACCAGGGGAACAGTGCTATCAGGCATCAGTCCATTTAACAGGGCTGGTGCTGCCTGGTTTACACCACTTTTATATTGGTGGTACCTTGCTGAGGTCAGTGCTGTTACTCTTCACTAATGCTAGAGAGGAGTCGCTCCTGATATGCGGGGAGAAGTGTATTGAGTTGAACGGTGTTAGATCTGGCTTGCGCCCTGATCATACCCCTCCGCTGCATAACCACCACCCGCCCCTTGCCTGGGAGGAAAGGAGCTGCTGTCCCCCTCTTCTTAGGGGGTGAGCCTGAGGCCCTGGTTAATACCACCCTAGAAACACTGACAATGCGGTGAGAGGGTCCTGTTAACAGCCTCGCTCTCCCTGCACGTGAACAGCCGCCTGTCTTCTTGTGTTACCGCTCCAGGCTGACATAGCGCTTCAGCAGCAGGCTGGGCTTGGCTTGAGGAACACAGAGAGATGTAGGCCTGAAGCCAAACTCAGCTACACAGTCAAATGTCCCAATAACGGGTTGAATCAAAGTACAAGAATGCTCTAACGTGGTTTTGCCTTTGCTTCCCCCGGTCGCAGCTTAGGTGTGGGTTTCAAGGTAGCTATCAAGTGTCCGAAACCAACCTCCGCATCCAGAGACCTCCTTCAGTTCCAGCCGGAGTTGCCTGAAGGAGTTGATAAAGCCCGTGTGCACCTAGACAGCGCAGTGGTATCTGATTCCCGTAGCAGTCATGTTCTGCTGGGGGAGTGAAGCAAACGCACCCAGACTGCATCGCTTTTGCACGTGCTGGGCAGCAGTCAGCGGCAGCCCCGCCGGCTGCGGTGCGACGAGAGAGGTTTTTATTGAGAGGAATAAGGGAGGGAGACGCTAGCCCCGAGAATTTAAGGTGGTAGCCCTGAATCCCAATCATTTCACCGTCATTCATCATTTTGTATTGAGTGGGCTTGTGCTTAAATGGGGAAACCGTCCAGAACAAAAGGATGATGAATATTATCAGAAACTGCTGTTTTCTTCTATGGATTCCTTGACTCCGTCAATGGCCTCCTATTGTTTGATTGCAGTGTCTGTGAAGGGAAAAGGACACCATGACTCCCCGCTCTTTTCCTCCCTGCTTCAGCTTCTGTGTCTTGGGTTTTTTTTCCCATTGTTTCCCATGCCCAGGATCAGTTCAGTTATTTACAAGCCCCAAAGCTGGCCAAGAGCCAAACACACCTGTTTCTCTGCCATTCCTACCTTTGCTGTTCCCTAGTGCCTCTTGTCTTGGAGCCCCAGTTTCTGTCTGGGCCTAAATAGCTGCCCGGTCTATACTTACGGCTGTCTGCTTGACTGTCTGTCATTCAGGACTTCCTATGGTCGTAATGTCTGCAGCCACCTGTTAGTATCAAAAGAATGACTGTTCCTTAAGCAGCTCCTTTCCAAGACACGCGGCTTTGCAACCTCCCCCACTGTATGAGCTTTGTGCATTCGGCCATACGGGCTCATCCTCAAGTGGCGTAAGATGCTCACTTCGGTGGAGCGTTACTCATACAGTGCCAGATGAGATCTGGCCAAACAGCTGTTCCGTTTGCCCTCGTGTGATGGCACACGCTTAACTGACGGCGAGGAATAGGTGCTGTGTTATAAAACAGGTACATGTCATGGACATGTCTTCAGATGGGACAACATTTTGCGGGGGAGAAAAATTCCATCATGATAAGGACAAATACTGAGTCTCTGGAACTGGTTATGGGAACAAAAGCACTTTAAATAATCTTTCTACTTGGAGCCTCTCACAAGAGAGACTTAAGGCAGCGACCTAAACTCAGAGTGAGTTGAAAGTCTGGTTCTGCCCTGCTCTAGCAACTGACCTTAGTTGAAATATCATTAAATATGAAACTTATGACTGGAAAGAGTGAAGTGATGGCTCACACTGATTAAGTCTGATCCACACCAGAATTTCAGAAGAATATGAGGCTCTGGAAGAGGGAAAAAAAAAATCCTACATGGTACATATTCCCATTGTTGAAGAACAGACTTTTTTTTAATCATCTGCTGTGTCTGCAGCTATTACCTTGTGAGCCTATCTCTTGTTTACACTTAGTCAAAAAACAAAACAAAAAATACTCTCAGTGCAATTAAATTTACTGGGAGTGATTCACTGGTCTTAAATCCAAGGAAACCAGAAATACCCTCATAAAGCAAGGTTTGTCCCAGCACACACTAAACCAATGGGATGAATCCTGGGGAACTGACTAGGCCTTTGATTCTCATCCTTAATAAATAAGGGGCAAAGTTCCTTCCCATGCAGTAAGGCCAGGTCCTATTCCTGACCCCAGAGATCTGGTGCATCTTCTGTGCAGGGGTGATTTCAAACAGCCAGCTTAATAGAGACACAAGGTCAGATTCCTGGTGTGAGGTGCCTTTTTCCTCTGAGTCTAGGAAGCTACTGTAGATCTGACCCTACGTAACAGAGATCGGAATATGCCTGTCGCTGGCACTGGATAACCTCACACACCAAGTAAGGCTGCAGCGGTGGGAACTCCCTGCACAGGAGCAGCCCAGGGCCCACGTGCCATTTAACCCGTGGTGGCGTGCGAAAGATGACCGTTGTTCCCAACAGCCGAGTGTCTGCCACGTCTCCTCTTTGGGGAACGAGATGACAAGCCCCCACAGAGAAGCAGGAGGTAGAAGAGGCAGCTGTGTTTTGAGTGTTGCGGAACCCCAGTACCAGCACCGTATTGCCCCAGGCAGCACCTGCTCGCTCTCCGCTTGCCATCAGCACTCTTGTCCCTCTCCCATCCCCTCAGCTGATTCTGCTCGAGGTGTGAGCCTTACCAACAGCGTCTGACTTTGTGGTCTCTTGTTCCTCTGTCCAAGTGAGGTTGCTACTGTTGCTCGCAGCTCAGTTGTCTGTACAGTCTGCCGTTGCACTGTCTTCTTCTCCTGTGCATGTGTTCGTTTTGCTTTTGTCTGGTTGTGGGGGTGTTTTCTCCTTGTTTAATTGTCTGAGATGTACTAGTGTTGACTTGTTTGTTGTTCTCTTGCCTCTGATCCAGTCTTCACACACACACACACACACACACACACAAAAACCAAACAAAAAAACCCACAGATCAAAACAACAACAAAACCCGAACCCAGCAGCAACCCGAACAAAAAGGGTTCAGCTGGGAGAAAGCGACTGTGGCATCAGGGAGTTGACACAACAAGGTCAGGGCTAGGCAAGATACTGGTCAGAAGCTGTGGGAGAGAAAACATGGGGTTGCAAAGCTTACAGCTGGCAGCTGTGTCTGTAATGGCAGCTCTGTAGGGACAAAGGAGTGGGAAGTGTGCACCATGTCTTAGCACTCATCCGCCAGATGCTTTGAGGGAGGCTTCTGCAGAATTAGATAGTGGGGGGGGGGGAATTTTGTGCTGCCTCAGGAGAGGCTATTTTTAGAGCAGAGGCAGAGCTTAAAACCGTGTGTGCCAATTCTCCAGAGCTGGGATTGGCGCTGGAAACATTCTCCCGCATTTCTGGTGTGAGGAGCCCAGGTCTGGCTGCCTGCACACCGAATGGCTGCGTGCTGGTGGTGGGGATCTGTTGCAAAGGAGAGGTGTGGCAAGATAGGTGGAGGGAAGCAGAGGCTTGTGAAATCCATTGTATCAACAAGTAGCTCCTTTTTAAATTCAAGCAGCCACTTACTAGCACTGCTGAATAAATCCCTTGCCCCTCAGTGAGATCCCTGCAGGTAGCGTAAAGCCAAACCCATTCTATTCCAACCTTCTTCCCATTCTTACCACCTCCTTTCTTCTCAAGAGAGCCACACATGAAAGAGCAGGCCTGTCAAGCTGGTTGTCTCCCCCACTTTGCTTCCATTCTGGCATCTGTTGTTCCACCACATTCAGTGGCTCACGACAGGGTGGGCGTGGGGAAGGAAGGAGTGACAGGAGGCCAAATTCACCGTAGCTGTAAGAAGTGCTGTGCCAGGGAAGGGCTTAGCAGAGCTGCACATTGCTTCAGGAATGAGAGGAAAGGAAGAGCCCAAAGCCGCCACACACGGGATTTCAGGTGTAGCTCAGAGTAGACCCAGGTACTATGCATGCCTTCTTTGGCCTCTCACACAATAAGAAGGACCCTTCCCCTTTGAGGGGCGGTTTGGGAAGGTGTCCTGTGATACCAGCCATCCATCCACCATGCCCTCTTACTGCTCAGCTAGCCCTTGAGCCAGCCAGGGACACATCAGCTGGCCCATCCTGGCTGAAGTATCTGGCAGCACCTGTCGATAAACAGTAAAAGACCAAAAGAGAGCCCAGAATGCATGTCCCAGGCATTCCCAGCATGGTGGGGTGGTTTTAGTTACTCTCACTGCTATTCTCTACCTCATTTTCCAGTTGCACTCAGCTGGGAGAAGAGAATCCCTGATAAAAAGGGATACTAAAAAGAGCCACTAAGATGATTTAGGGACTGGAGCATCCCTCCTACGAGGAAAGACTGAGAGAGCTGGGACTATTCAGCCTAGAGAAGAGAAAGCTCAGGGGCATCAATGTATATAAATACCTGGAGGAAAGGTGCAAAGAAGATGGAGCCAGGCTCTTTTCAGTGGTGCCCAGTGACAGGACCAGAGGCAAATGGGCACAAACTGAAACACAGGAGGTTCTGCTTGAACATCAGGAAACACTTTTTTACTGCGAGGGTGACCAAGCGCTGGGACAGGTTGCCAGAGAAGTTGTGGAGTCTCCATCCTTAGAGACAGTCAAAAGCCAACTGGACGTGGTCTTGGGCAGCCTGCTCTAGGTGGCTGTGCTTGAGCAAGGGGGGGGTTGGACCAGAACAACTCCAGAGGCCCCTTCCAACCTCAACCATTCTGTGAAAAAAAAAAAAAAAAAAGCCATGCAAATGGTGTCGGGTGAGCTGAAGTCCACTGGCTTTGCAAGAGACCAAGAGTTGATACTTCAAGACCGCAGCAGGCAGTGCAAACACAACCATCGATAGCCTTTGCTTACCTTGGATAAGGCCTAGGCGAGCCCAGGCAGGAGAAAGCTCTGGGGGAGCCAGTGAGGGAAGTCCTGGTCCAAGGTCATTCCCCAGCTCGGGAGAAAGCACGTTGCGAAGGAAACGTTTCACGTGTACTGGCTCCCCTGGAAAAGGGAGGGCAATGGTCACCCTTCACCTTCCCTTCTCCGAAGGCTAGAGGCTTGCAGGCGATAAATGACACAGGGAGCCTCAGTCTCATTTCAAATGTCACTTCAAGACAGCTTCGCAGCAGCAGTTTAACGTTCAGCGAGGCGTTGATGAAGAGTGTGTGTGTGAACACAGGCGGAAGGCCTCTTCTGCATTCAGGGGGCTTTGAAGGTAGAAAGAGCCAACAGAAGCTCCCAGAGCACCTCTGGATGTAAAAGAATATAAGTACTTTAACTAGAGCATACAGTACAAATAGAAAGACATTTGGATCAAATGCTTTGCAACCAGAATACGCTGGTGAAACAGATGCGTGTTTCAGCGACAGGCGATGGGATGTAGAGTAGGGGACAGACAGGGCATTATCTGTTAGGCAGGGACACGGGACTGCTGGTTCTACCTTAGGATGGAGTGAAGATGAGATGTCCTCTCAGGCCAGCCTGACTCACTGTGGTGCCCAGGAGAGCATGAAGAAGCAAGACTGAAGAGAGGAGAAGGGGAAAAAAAAAAAAAAAGCCGGGCCTGCAACCTCCGTGCACGTGGGCTGTTGGGGCAAAAGAGAAGGAAGCAGAGGAGTAGGAAAATGTGGGCAGGTGTAAGGAGGAGCTCTAGTGAGTCTGGGCTGCCAGTTTGCCGCATCCTGGCTAGGCTCTCAGGATGCTGTTCCAGTTTTGTATGTGTGTGTCAGTGCACGTCTGTGTGTTTATATCTGTGTGTGTCATCAAGTGTTCACTGCATGAAGCCTGTTCCTCTTCTTTAGTACCTCCCGTTCATTTGCACTCATTTCTTTTCCAATGGGGTTGCTAGTTTTAGTCCCCTCTTCAAGCTGAGCCCTGGGATTTCCGTGGAGGGGTGACACCAGGAGGATGGCTCAATCCTGCGAGGCGCTAAGCACCCTCAGCTCACAATGACGAAGGCAGTGGAAACCCTTGCAGGACAGAGCACACAGTTTAGGAATATTTTTTCAATAGTGCTCTGCAGTGAGAATGCAAGAACAAAACTTGGAGGGCTGTTTTCCCTGATTGTTAATCCTCCTTTTCTTTCTTCTGCACTCAAACCAGTTTTGCATGCATCAGACAGGCAGAGGTACAACACACGTTGATACTAACAGAGAGAGAGAGATTATACTCTGCTCCGAGTCTAATCATAGAATAATCTCTACTGTGGTTGAAAAGCAATAATGGCTAATTTTTTTATTAAATACACTTGCACAGGCAAATGTCACCTACAGCTTGTGTTCTCCAGCGGCCGTGCTGGGAGCGGTGACAAGGCTGTGCTGAAGCTAAGGGGAGCAGCTGAAGGCCGCAGAGGGCTTGGGGGTGGGGGAGGCAATAGAAAAAGCACACTGTGATTTTATTTGGGTCAATGAGTGAGTGTATTTCAGCCATTCCTTCCCTTTCAATAATATGTTTGTATAATAGATAACCAATTCAGCTCCTGAAACTAAGCCCGTCCTTTGCTGTTTGTCAGTAAAATAGTTTTTTGCATGTTTTGCATCTGAGTGTTTTTTCCAACCCTTTGAACCGAACGATACTCCTGGGTCAGAGGCTGGAGGCCTGCTAGGGGACTGCAGACGAGCAGGTCACCAGCTCACGGGCAGGGGTTTAAGAGAGGAGGAGGGACAAACATGGCTCGAATGGTGTGGGGAAAAAGCTGTGCCCAGCCTTGATCCATGAAGAAGGGCTGTGCAACTCCCCCCACGTTATGTGACATCGTAGGACACTGTCCCAGATTTTAGCCTGCTTGTCTCCCACTCACTGGGAACACAGGGAAGCTGTAAGGTCCAAAACTGATTTAAAAAGAAGATAAATATTTTACAGTTAAAACCAAATTCTGGGTGCAAGCTACCTCCAGAGAGGAGCGTGGGCCTCTCTTGCCTATTGCCTGCAAGGGCAAGCAAGGAAGGCAGGGTGCAGGAAACCTGGGGCTTTGGCACGGACAAGGAGAGGTGTGCTCATTTCCCATTCTAGCAGTACCGAAATCTGCCACCATGAACCAGTCCTTTAACATTCTTCATTCTGCTCTTTCCTCTCCTGGAACAGGACCACACATACACAAACAGAGCAAGCCTGACACTGAGTGGGACTTCAGCCCTTATGCACAAAGATGCTGATGCATGAGTTAGTTGTTCTACAAGTCTGGGCAAATCTGGACACATCTTACTCAGGCTCGGTGGAAACACTACGTGAAAGCAGAGCAGCAATAAAAAAAACCCAACACCCAAGCAAAGAAACCCCCACAACAGGAATAAAACCCACAGCAGCAGGAGAGAGAGGAAAAAACCACCCAGGCAGCAAGGCAGGGAGCTGCTGTCGCAGAACTGACTGATAGTTGCAGGCACTGGCACCTCAAATTATGTCCAGGGGTAAAAACCAGCCAGCAACAGAGACAGATGATCTGACTTCTGTTGAGGTGAGAACAATTAGAGATAGGGCAAGAGCTGGAGCACTGCCTGGGGACTTCTCCGAGCTACCCATGAGCTGCTTCCCTTTGCACATCTTATAAAAATAATAATGTCATGTAGCCTGGTAATGCTGTTAGAGCTTCGTTCCAGCAGATGCCATATATCAGAAGATATCACCAAGATTTGGTAAGGCTGTGCTACCTCAAGGAATCAGGGGAAAGAGAAGGAAAACCAGCCAGCAAGGATACACTGTCCCAGGTCATTCAAAGCAAGATCTGACCCATACCTGTCCTTCACCAGACACTCAATCTCTGTCAGTGCTTGGTGGGAAGAGATGATGAGTAAAGCAGCCTGGTGGCACTTACTGAGTATCCAGTTGATTGAAGGCCTTTGGTTCCTCTTCTAATGCAGCTCAGATGGGCAAACTTTGCCTTATCCCAATGCCTGAGTGGTTGATGTCTGTGGGAGAGATGCTGGCTGAATCACGAGGTCCAGCAGAGTACCAGGAGTCTGTGAAAGCACTGACTCAGGGATGCACGCCACGAATGGCCTGGAGGTTGCAAGAGAAGCAGGGTGGAGAGGCAACCATTGGAGAAGGGCTTTTCTATTGTCATTTTTGGCTTGTGAAATTCTTGTGGGACAGCTGACCTACAATTAGCCCTCAAACTGGATCCTAGCTCCTTGCTCCCCAAGTGATGCAGTTACACAGTTGTGCTGCTTCTCAAGATACCCCAGGACCATATCTGCATTATCTGCCAAAAGCTGACGCACAGCAGCCGGACTGCCCACACATGCCCATTTGCTGCTACAACACCCCCTTTCTTTGTGCAGGGGTGACTAGTAATCCCTACTCTTGTTGCAGCCACACTATCTTCCAGCTTTTCACCTGCAGATGGGTTTGCTATGTACAATCTCCTGTGCTTGCTTTGGTTTCTTTTGTGGTGCTTTTGTGTGTCTAGGCCTTAGAGCTGCCCTGGCACCAAAGGGCTACGCGTGACTGTAAGACAGGCCCAAGAGAGGAGAAGCCCCTGGCAGGGAAGGTGCAGACCTGGCAGGTTGCACACCCGGTGGACATACAGAGAAGCCACCCAAAGGAAGCAGCAAACTCTGGCATGTTTCTGTCAGGATCCCTCCAATAGATCCCCATTACTTACATCCACGTGCCAACAGCACTCAGTCACTGGCTGCAGAAGACGGGCTGCCTTCCATAAGCAAAGAACCTCCTGGAGCAGCAAGGCTTCCCAGGGCAGGCCAGTGACTTGCATTACAGGCTGGACAAATTAATCAGATTTGCCACTTTAAAAAAAAAAACAAACACATAGGGAGAATAATAATGTTGCAATAAAATGGAGACAGCCACAGACAATGGATTATAAAAGAATCGGAGTGTTTCTTCTCCATTCAAAACACAAACACAGGTTGGCAGAGAAATGCTTTGGGGAGACCCCTGTCTCCCGTAAGTCCTACAGCATGGGACATGCACCGGTGAGAAAGTGCGCGGCGCTCGCATCCTTGTACTTGCACAATGGAGCTCTCCTCCCAGTGGATCACATTCAAAAGTAAACACTTTAATGGATGGCAACTGAGAATAGATAGATGACCACATTATAAATCTGTCTCCCAGCTGCAATGTTGAAGCACAGAGAAGGCGTTTCAGCTGCCAGTGGCAAAGATGGGGAGTGATGGATTGCTTGCTAATCCATCTGCTCTTAGATTTGCTCTCCAATACAAAATACTATTTTAATAAAGTGCTATTAGCTCATAACTCACTCAGTGTCATGGAGAGGAGATAACCTCAGCCTGGGGTTGCCATCCTATATCCCTGCATGGAGTGTTAACAAATAGCTAGCTGGGTGCCACCTCCACAGGGACATCATTCACACCGTGAGCTGTCAGCAAACCAAAATTACTGATGAGGCTGGCAGAGGTGACAGAGGCCCTGCATTTAAATCTTTGATGAGGCAGGAGTTGAACAGTGACAGGTGGCCTTTTTTTCTCCTTTCCTGTTGCATTCCACATGAGCAGCAGCAGTGACAGCAACTGGCGCAGCTATTCAGCAGGCAGTAGGGCATGAAATCACCTAGCTGGTGGCTAGAAGCAACGTGCATAGCAAGAGGGACAAGGAATCTCTTTTCAAAGGCAGGATTTAGAGAGCTGGTAGCAATAGTGCCTGGGACACCTCGAGAGAGCTGGCTTCATCAGTCCAACAGCCCATGGCACATGATGCGAAGGAAGGAAGAGTAGTGTGCAAGTGTGAAAGAAGGGATGGAGAACTTTATTTCCTGAGGAAATAAAAAAATGAAGCGTCAACCCTGAGAAAAGCAGCACTTTCAAGCCTGACAGCTACAGTTGTTCCAGGTTGCACTAAGACCGACCGACCAGGTGCAGAACTGCAGTGTGCATCAGCTACCCATGTTCCCAGCGCTCCTCATGCCACTAACCAGAACACAAGGATGTTGAGCTCAAACAATGGGATTATTTGGCTGGAACCTACCCCACCAGCTCCCAAAACACTGTCAGGCAAGAACAAATGGCATCAGTTTGTACAAGTGGAAGCCCATGCCACTCTTTCAATGCAGTGGGAAGACATGAAAACAACTGGGTTGGAAGACTGGACCCAAGCAAAACAAGTTGTCCACACCACCTCTGCCACTCCTTACCCGCCTTACCTGCCAGACGTTGCACCCCAAGCCTCCTCAACCCTCTTGAATCAGGCTCATCTCTGGCTTTTCTGCTCCACCTCCTCAGTTTTTCCCAGCCTAGGTGCCACCTCCCTCTCTTCTTCACAGGTAAGACATCCATCATTCAGCAAGAGTTTGATAAATGATGTATCCACACTACTGGGCTGGGTGCAAACAGTCCTTCTCCTGCTGCCAAGGGTAGAAGTGATTATGGACTTTCAGGCATTGTATTAACAGGGATCTCTCAGAAGGGGGCTGGGGGACGTGCCTCCTCTGCCCAGAGCCACAAGCTTCTCTAGAAAGGAGGATGAGAACTCACTGCGAATTTCAGACACATAGATGCTGTCACAACCTCCCAGGTAGGGGCTGTGGGAGGGAGATTGTGAACAGAGACAAGAAAACAAGTGAGCCCTGAAGCTCTCCACTCCTGGGATTTCAACTAGCACCAGGGTTGCACGAGAGCCTACAACACATTGCTAACAAAGCATGAAGAGCACAAACGTGCAAAGCTCTGATCAGCTGATTGATTGCTTGAGGATTTTTGAGGGCAAAGGGAGGTTGAGACACACAGGACAAGTTCTGTATATTAAAGAGTCCTGTTCCTAGGAGTAAGTTCCTAATATACAGTACAGAAATGTCTCTACTTACCGCTCCCCCACCTTTTAAAGGAAAATAAACTAAAGAAAACAGACTTCATCTAGTAGAGAGAGCATCATCTTCTGGGCTGCCCAAGAAGGGGAAAGAACTTTGCCCCTTGGGATACAAGCAGCCCCAGCTAGTGAGTCTCACCAGAGCAACATCTCAATACACACCAGGAACGCTAAGGCATCCACGTGTTCTCAAAACCACCCACGTGTCTGTCTTCAAGACGGACAGTCCTTTCCATCCACATGAAGCCCATGCAGCAAAGCTCAGGTAAGGACTTGTGGCATCCATCGTTAAGAGTGGTCATTAAAAACTCACAGAAAAGTACTTCTGTACTCAGGCAAACCTGAGAACCCTTAGGTCAGCCTATGCTTCCTGCGGTCTTCCCTGCCACAGCAAGAGGCTACTTCTAGCTAATTGTTCTCCCGAACCTGCAATTAATCACTGTTGCACAGCACAGAGGCATGTGCTGCATTACAAGCACTGCGCTCCCTCTGCTTCCACGTAGGGGCCTGATGCAATCTGAAGGAGGAATCGCATGAAACAGCTGAGACGGCAACTGCTGTGCTTTTCACACAGCTTTCCAGCAGGATTCTCTTCCCAGCTATCGGTATCAGCAAAAGGGCAGTCAGACAGCGTAAGGACAAGACAGAGTACCTTTCCCCTCCCCCCAGCTCCTTTTGTGCTTCGTGGAGACTATTACGGAAGAGAGGGGAAAAGTATTGAAGGTGTGTGTCACAATTAGATTTTAATCACACAGTGTCAGACTGCTCCCTCACATAATTCATTAGCAAGGGTTTTTTAGCAGAGTGGCTCTGCTTAGCTCCCTTCCATCTCTTGGGACTTAACAGAAATATAATTTAGTAAAATTGAAATAGGAAGGGGAAAGCCTAGAATAGCTAATCCTCTAGTCAATCAGTGGACTAAAGGACAACTACACCTAGGCTGAAGGGGAGGAAAAAAAATGGCATTCAAGTTTATTTCAGTCATTCAGAACAAAGTATGCAGTTTCAGTTTATGCAGTGATTCCTCCCTTTCCTCTACAGCATGCTTCCCACAGCAACGTACCTTGCAACAAGTAAGCGTTAGCGGGGCATGCAAGTCTGGGCACACACTACTGCTGTGGGACACCTGTCCTTAACAAAGGAGCAGCTTCTAAAATGCATCTTCAAATTCTCCCTTGGCATCCAGGGGAAAATATCAGAGAACCATTCTGAGAGAAGATGGCAGCCCAAGACAGTGAAGGTTTGCAGCCTCAAGAACTATTTCTTTCCTGGTGTCCCACAAGGCTGCCTGTTCTGAGGACGCTGGTGACCAGCCCTGTTCCGCTCCCATGCTCACAAGCTCTTGTCAGGGTGCATCTCTCAAAGCTCAGCAACAACCACCAGTGAAATGGGCAAAGCAGAGATTGCTGTCAGTTCCTGTCGGAGGAGAACGTCTCAGCAAGGTACTCAAGGGCACAGATTTAGGTCAGGCAAATGTGCTTGCATAGCGTAGTTACAGAAGGGGACTCAGAGCAGAGCGCAGAGTTCAAATCCAGTTCAAACTCAGAAAAAAAAAAATCTGTGTGCCTCTTACATGCACACAGAACAAATGTCATCTGATCAAGACAGGCTTGTGTTCCTGACTTGACAACGGCACATTTCTCAAGTGTTCCAGAAACGCAGCAAGACTCATGTAGCAAGAGCAGCTTGATAGCAGCAGCCAGTAGCAAACAAGCCCCACTCATCTCTCTCTTCAGACCACGATGGACACCTGTATGGCAGACAGACTTACTGAGCCTTGCCTTCTCACCTCCTTAAAGAGAGAGAGATGATGTACTTGGGGGAAAAACGTATCTAGGGCTGCTCTCAGACTAGCTGTAGCAGCAAGTACCTGGCTGGAGAAAGCAAACAAAGCACTGTGGGCTGTATAGTCAGAACAGACACATCGGAACCTGGGAAGCAGCGGTTTCTGCTGCAGCTCAGCAGTGTCTGAAGGGCTACCTAGCATCCTGAGCAGCGCTTTCAAGACTGCTATAGGAAGTGCCAGTTGCTCCACTGCAGTTCAGATAACCTTTTGTGATCCAGGGAGTGTGTGCAGTTATTCTACAATGCTACACTGGAGGGGCATAAAAGCTCTCAGGCTTGGAACGCTTAGCACTTCAGCACTGAGGAGTCATGCTCCAGAGCCTTTAGTCCCTTGCAGTGTACCACTGCAGGCTGGCTGTACAGCCATCCTCCAGGAGGCCCAAGCACAAAGAAGACAAAAGGCAGTAGCCAGGCACCAGCAGGTCTAGCCACATCGCAAGGGAAGTCCCAATGCTTATCAGCCAACCCACTGCACAGCTGTAGTTTCTTCAAGTGTTGACTCCAAGTTAACCGGGTGCAGCTGTGAACCACACCAAATACACCTCTGTAACACAAAGTCTACCCTGAGTCTGTGAAGGGGTGACAACAAGAGAGCAAGGAGTGATGCCATACAGAGATGTGAGCAAGGAGGTATGTTATGGGCACCATCTGTGGAAAAAAAGATGAGAAATACCTCTGCTGGAGCATAAACCCTACAAAGTTAAATATATGGGAGTAGCAGGCTTGGACAGGCCCTGTGTTCCCACAGACCCATGTCACTGGGACACTCCAGGACAGTGTTAAATGGCTGAAAAGGATTTGGAGTTTGGGCCTCTAGCAGGCCAGGCCATACAGACTAACACAGTCAATGGTATTTCAGCAAGGGGGTCCTTTAATACATTTGCTTCTGCCTTATTTAAACCATTTTGCTTTCTGGTGCACTTTAAAAACATGAAATCAGAGGCAGACTGAGGCAGTAACCCCTCCCTTGCACCAACGGACACATTTCTCTCAACACATGATTCCACCAAACGTTAGCCCAAAAGACCCTCCCAGCTTTCTCCCATGCCCACTTTCCCACACATGCTGGTCTGAAGCCCGCAGACTTCTCACACTGGTGTTCCTTTGGGGAAAGGCAGAAGTGGGTTTCTGCCAGTCCCTTTGTTTGCTTCAGCACCCTCCGTTTTCAGCCACTCCATCTTCTGTTTGTGTTGCTGCACAGCATCAGCTACCCGGGCATCGATCATGGCCTCTGTAAGAACACCGTCCTCTGATGCATAAGCTGCAGCCTGGAGAGGCAAAGGCAGAAGAGACAAAAGTTAGTGATGGCAATTCCTAGGATCAGTGAAGGTCTGAGACTGGTCCCTCTCTCTTGTTTCCCCACACACTACCTAGCACAACATCCAGTCTTGTTCTAAGTCAGTGGTGGTACCCAGAGCAATCTGGCATATCGCCATCGGAAAGGTTTTCCTTGATGCAGCTGTACCAGGGACCAAAATACATCAACTGCCCAAGCACAGAGACACATTCACAGCTACACTAAAGTCTTTGTCTCTGAGCTACTAACAAGCACCTTTGCCTACCTGCCTCTGGATTTCCTGGGAGGCAAGATCTTTGCATTCGGAAGAGACAAGGCCACAGGTTCATAATGCTGAATGTAGCCAGTATGGTTAGGCTGCAGTCACACTTGGCTTGTTTAAAATTTCCTCTCCTGCTTTAAAAGCGCTGCACGTTTGAAGCCAATAAGGTAAAGAGTAATAGGTGCATATGGTGATTGAATGACTCCATCCGAGACAACAGAAAGTGTTTTAAACACTTACACAGGAGAACTAGTATCAGTGCTAGGGTGAATACGGGCAATGTGGCACCTCTAAAATGATGTCTAGTGTGCACTAATCTTGCTTTCCTCATGCGTTCTGCCAGGAATCTCCCCCTGCATCACTTCTGTGTTGTGTCAGCTCCCACCCCATACTCATCTGCCCGTGAGACCTTCCCTTTTCTCTGCGCTCCGTTCATACCCCAACTCCTGTCTCTCCAATTCTGCTTGGTAAATTAACACTTAGTCCTGTTGCTACTTTGACAGGCAGTACAAATTTTATCATAGTTCCTTGCAGAAAGGGCTGAAAACTACTGACATCCTTGCCAAACAGCCCACAATATTTCCAGTGGCAGCTTAGGGGAAACAGGACTGCGTGCCATTCCGCTTCAGCTGCAGCAAAAGGATTGTCACTTTTGTCCAAACATGCAGGACAGCTAGGACTCCACCGATGGGCATTTTGCAGATGACAACACAAGCAGCCGTACCCTCCAAGGAAGGGAAGGATGCTTACGCTGTTAGCTGTACCCATCTCCAAGGTAACAAAGCAACTCCAAGCTACAGATTTCTAAATCTGGTTACTCCCTCTGCAAGTGCTCCTGCAAGCGACTCAGTACTGTGGTTCCTTGTACAGCTATGCTAGCGAGGGAGCTAGACACTAATCGGGGTGGGACCCCCTCCAGCTTCTCACATCCATGCTGCCTGCCCCAAACTTCCGTCCACATCTTTCTCCTTCTACAGAGCTATCACATCATGGACTGTCACATGCCAACGCTTCTGTCTGCAGGGGGTTCCCCAAGATCCTAGTTAGGAATATAAACTTTGGCTTTCATGACAGGCTGAAGTGTGCTTCTGAGGTGTTACATACAGGCTCCATAAATCATTAATGGTGCAAAACATCAATTATACCAAGCAACGAGGTTTACTGCAAAAGCACCACAGAAGGAAATTACAGCGTGACCATTTTATGCACCCACTGTCCAATGACGTAGATGGGAGAGAAGACAAACCCCAGAGTAAGCTGTTGCACTGCTCAGTATCATCACAGTACTGGCTAGCCCAGTACAGTAGCTTATGCCTGCCTATTAGATTACTGCTACCTCACTGCAGGAGGAATAATTATTTCAAGAAATGAGCAAAAGGTTACCCAAGCTGGTTTTCAGCCTCCTCTAGCCTGCTTTCCAGCCCTTACTTGGTAGCCCTTTTTGGGGGACTGGCTAGATCACAAGAGGTCTCACTGCACAAACCACATGTAACCATAGAGCTGGCAGGCCCCGGTTTTTACTGCAAGAAGCATCAAAACAGACCCTTCCCTGCGCAAAACCTTTATAATCCTTAAGGCAGAAGTGACAAGTTAGGCTAATGCTCATACTTCAAGTTAGGAGTAAACACTGGCCACAGGCAAGGAGTGCAGAGAAATAGACGGTCTACAAATAGAGAATTCACTTTGCATAAAGGCACTTGTCCTCTGTATTCAACAACAGAGCAGGAGGCATCCTGAACACAATGAGGCAGTGACTTCCCACAAACACCAGGAGAAGAGCAGTGTTTTCATAACCTGCCTGCTGCCACAAATATTTATACAACATGTATCGCAACATGACCTGTCTTCTCTCACCACTGTAAAAGGGGCATGGTGGAAAGGTTCTGTTCAGTTGAAGTATCCTCTCTGACTCACCCCCATAACCCACCCACCCCCACCCACCCTTTTTTTGTTTGTTTGTTTGTTTTTGCAGGACATGACTGGGGACTTAAAGCTAAAAGGAGCCAGCACCCTTTTGTCACCACAGCCCCTCCAGCCAGGAGGATTTGGCGTTTTAAAATGGAGTAAGTGCTTTCCTGGGATGTGCGTTATGTGCCTCCACAGAATAGAGAGGATGTCTTCCCTTCCTCCCTGCCACTGCATAGACCATAAATTCAACTGTGGAAACTCCTGCAAAGCTGTGCAGTTCACGCTCTGTTGATTTTCTCAATGACTTTCTATTTATAGAAAGCCTCAGGCCCTAGCTGTCAAAAAAGCAAACGGGAGAAGCAGCTGTCCCTTCTGGGAGTAGCTTGCACACACACAAAAACAGTACTGAGCTTCATTTATATTCATACCTCTGCCTTCTGCATGGACAAATTTTAACCCATTTTCTCCAGTGCAACTATTCATGTTTTATAACTCAAATCCAATTATGAAATAATCTGAAAACAAAGTATTTGGGGGGGAAGTAGAAGGATGGAGCACAGATGACAAGTCCAGCCTAGATGACTTAATGTTTCATTTCAGCCAAGAACCATGGTTAATTTGGCCAACTTAAAATAAATCCGTATCCTTTGAATCACATTTATAATGAAAACAGCCTGCTCAAAAAAACCCCAAAAACAAGCACCCTCCCACTTACTTATAACATCCTTCAGCTCAGACCACTATAGAAACATTAAATTCTTCCCATAACTTGGTCAGGCAGATGATTTTTTTTAAATTATTTTTTAAAGATAAACAAGGTTCAGGGAGCAAAAAGGCATTTATGTCAGTGGCACAAAAGGCAAGGAAATGACAGGAAGCTCATCTCTGTTGTTAACACTGGGACATAAAACTCCTGGGAATTCTCTTGAAGTGTTGCCAAAACAACTTTCCAGAGATTATGGCTTGGAATAGCGACATCTGACTTTTTCTGACATTTTATCTAAAGTATATCAACGGGTTTAAGTACAGGGTGCAGAACTAGAAAGTCTGCACATTACTATAAACAGATCTGAAGGGAATTTTTAAGTGTGTAAATGCATCTAATCCATGCTATATTCATAAAGGATTAGATATGGGGAATGGAAAAGCACAAGGACAAAAGGGAATGCTCAGTCTTCTGCAGAAGAGATTAAAATGGATTTCCAGCATGCAGACTATTAGCTGTGCCAGACAGCAATATTTTTCCCAGCGCTAGAGGTTACACCCTCTGCTTTTCTGCATCTTATTTTTTCTATTTGGTAAATTCAGGACAAACTGAGCCAGACTGAAACAACAGTGAACTAGAACTTCATGTAAGTGACAGCCAATCAATTTCAAGCCCAGCTTATAGTGGAATTAAGCCTATGAAAGCTGCAGCTATTGCTCAGGCTTCTAGTTTAACTGAGATGTTTTTGTTAAAAGCAATATTGGCAGACCACTCCAAAAACATCTTCATGGGAAATGACTGTGAGGCCACGGGACAGCAAAGTGGCCATATGCTGCCGTTCTAGGGTACTCTCGGTAAGAGCCGACAGCTATGATGGTTTCTCCTCCTCCTGCTTCAGAACTTCACTTTTCCCCAAACCATCTCTGAGGTTCAGTTCTGGCCATGAGAGATGACCCGAGGCAAGCTAAGTAGAGCTGATGAGGATCCTAGCATCTCAAAACTCCATCAAGTCCATGATAAATACCTTCCTGTGCTCCCTGTCCATTTCCTCCAGCACTTCTGCAGATTCAGGAATGGAAGCAGGAGTAGCAATGCAGATTCCTCACTGCCTTTCCTAGTACCACCTGCCCTTCATGGGTGATTTGATTAGGTTTCATCACACAGAGGTTAGGACTAGAATTGCAAGCAACAAGGCTTCAGTCAGCTTGAGGTAGCAGGACAGACCCTGTGGAACACAGCAACACTTCACCGTAGATTAAGCCTGCCATTCTGCTCCCTCGGCATTTGTCTCTGTTGTCCAGACACTGGTTGAAGTTTTGTTCCAAGACATGTCTACAGAGGTATAATGCATACAGACAGCAACACTGCAAATGACTGTTGGAGGAATAAACTAATTAAGAAAATATATATATACAAAGCTGAGGTGAATTAAGCGACAGGCATGTTGCAATTAAGCCTACACTTTGAGGATTAGCTCCAAGTCACATCAGGGCACTATGCAAAATAGCTGAATAGCTGAAAACAAAAGGCAAACAAAATGCTCCCATCCAGCATTCACAACCAGCAGTTTTCACTAGGGCTTTGTGCTATAATCTTCCTCAGAATGGGTCAATTGAATTTATTTATTAAACAGAGACCTTAGGCATATTACATTTCAGCAGCTGAAATCTGCTGTTTACCAGCTCTGTAAGGTGTTAACTAAGATCAGAAACAGAACTGTTAAGGGAGATACCTTGCTTTTCCCTTTTCTTGGCTCCTCCTGCCCTTCATCTTCTCAACTTGTACATAATCTCAAACTCTTCCTGCCTGTGTTGTTAACTTGACATAATGCTTTGGGGGGGGGGGGGGGGGGAAGCAACTGCAAGTAGGGAACTGAGTAGGAAGTCCAGATGTTCACCTTAACTAGAGTCACAGAAGAGGCTCCCTCAATCCTCAGGTTAAGACCTTTGGTAGCTTCCTTATAGCTCCACGCATCCAAGGCAGACAAAATTGTAGCTTGCAAACTGATTAAAATACAAGTGTGCATTCATAAAGGTGCTGCTCACATCAGGTTATTTCCCACATCAGCCATCTTTGGCATACAGCATCTTGAATCAAAAGTTCAGTCATACAGAAGTTCGAAAGACCAACAGTTCAAGAGTTAACAGTCCTATCTGTAGTATATAACCACCTTACAGCTGTTGCATCCAGCTGAGGAAAATCTGATAGCATTTTCTTGAGCCAGCTATGCTGGTTCATATAGCCCCTACCTACCCTGATCCACCCCCTCAGATGTGCCAGGACAACAGTGTAGCTACGCTGTTAACTTGTCTTGCCAAGCTATTTTTAATTTTGATCAGCTCCCTGACCCAGTTCATAGTACAGCCATGCAAAAAGGTGTACCAGCACAATGGAAAGGATAGCAGAAAGGCAAGAATATGAGGCAGGACTAACACTGACAGAAATGCTTGTCAAATTGCAGCCTTAATCCTCCCCTGATAGGAGAGAGCATTGTATCAGTTACAACGCTACCTATAACAAGCTATCTGTTAGCGCTGACCCAGGCCCCAAAATACTGATGCCATTCAAGAGATCAACTTGGGTTAAGAGTACTTAAAATACCTGCTTACAGAGAGGCGTTTAACCACAGCTACTGAAGTGCCATACCCTTAGTACTTTACATAAGCAAAAACAAAGGCAGGTGTCAACAAGTCTTGCCACAGTCAAAAGTCAGTGGGCCAAACCTGGCATAAATGCAGCCTTCTGTAAAGCTCCAGTCACAGCTCCAAATTCCTTGACCCAATGACTGAAAAAAATGACTGAAAAAGCTACCCTCTGGTAGCGCTTCGGATCAACGGCTCTGGCAGGCAGCTCCCAGGGCCGTGTTCAATACAGAAATCTTACCCCTTTCCGGATACCCTCACAAACCCGCTAGTGGACTGTATCCACCCAGTCATCTCCTGAGGAAAGACGACCATGTGTCTAGCCACTAGCTGCAAAAAGCCTGTGCTATTTTAACACTGACCCACGACACATCACGCTTCATATCTTATCCCTTGTTGATCAAAAAAGGAAGTCCCTTGTTCCAGAACACCAACAACTTTGATTTGACACAGATGAAACTTCTTGCAGCTTCTACACCAAAACAATTCATATCATTTTGCCCACCCTCTCCTGCATCTTTTTTTTTCTTTTTTTAAAGCCCTTTGACTGTTTTATGACAGCAGAGAGGAACATAACCTCCTGCTGCAATTTTACATAGAACCTTGTTAATAGTTCTGGCGCTATGAGGTACATTTTAAAAAGTGATCAGGGCAACAACACTAAGGAATTAGTCAACCCCACCTTTCCCTTCCTTCAAGATCACTTAAAGGATAAATGATAAAAGCTGAGGTCATTCCCAGGGAGTAATGACAAGCTAGGAGATAAGGGGTGATAAAAAGCAAAGCTGATAAAAAGCAAAGGATCATTTATCACAACTTTTTATTACAGGAAATGCCTGGAGGCAAAGCCTTTCACATACATGGGTAAGGGGGTTCTCTTCTAAATGAAGAGAAATAAAGAAATAAAGAAATTCTACAAGAATTAGTGGTCTGCTTTCTCTCCCACATCACCGTCACAGTTTAAGACAAACACCCTAGGTCTTTATCCTGAGTTTCAAAATCAGAAGCCCACAAAAAGCATAGCTGTACTTGGAAAAAGTGAAGCCATGGTCTAGTGGCTCTGTGAAAGGCAGAATGGCCCAAGATTCTGGTCTTTCCTTCATCCTGTCAGCCCTCCAGAATGGTGTCTGAACACAGGCTACTTGCACTACCTCCTTTTGAATCTCAAATACTTGTCAAGCATCTTGTGAAGCTTCTTGACTGAACTGGTAACAATACTAATCTGGTATGTTTTCAGGCAGTTAGAGAACAGAAACAAATTAAAAATAAATAAAGCTTTATATACATTTTCAGATGACAGCACACATTTTGAAATATGTTTCAATAATACAAAATTCACATAGTAAAATTAACCAGCTGTGTGCTAAGATACAAAGAATAAAATAAGGACTAAGCACTCAAATGGCTGCTTTGGACCTCAGCTCATGACTACTGCAGTTAAATGGATTAGAAAGGATAAATACTTTCTATACCTTAAAAGGTGGAAAAACAGGAGGAATGAAATGCACAAACTTTGTAAAATGTTTGTGAACTGCCAAACTAAATTTAAAACAAACAATTTTGTTTTTACAGTACCTGAAAGGAACCTGACATTAGTAAGTTACATGACATACAATTTGGAGCATATTCCTTAAATTGATATTACTAGGCTAGTTTATAAAAAAATACACAGTCCAGTAAAAAACTGGCAGCTGTGACAAAACAAGGTGAAAGCCTGATTAAAAAAAAGTGCTTAAGGTTGTTGAGCATGTGAACAATTGCACTCAAAGTGATTGCATTTCTTGTTTCTATATAGGTACCATGCGTGTAGAAGTACCTAGTCTTTTCAGCTCCATTTTTCAGTTAGTTTTATTCCTTCAATTACTCAAGTTGCACTAAAAATGTGTTTAGAACAAAGTAGGGCAGAAGGATGTTTTAGTGTCCTAATGCTGTCATACCTATGGGCAACAACATTAGGCACCTCTTCTACTGAGCTTCTTGAGCTGAACGTGAGTAATGGCCAGCATGATTTGCCCAAACTCACTCCTAACTCACTTGCTTTACTTGAATTCAGTAAGGGATTTCCCATTAGTGATTATAAAAACTGTTCCTATTTATGAGATGAGGAATTATGCTGATATTCTGACACCCACCCCAGAGCTAGCAGCATTCTAGTACTACCGTATGGACATAATAAAACTTCCAAAGTGAGACAAGATCTGAGACTCCAACATCAAACACTCAAACCTTCCAGAAAGGGAAAACGAACCAAGCAGCCCAGCGATAAAAGCCCTACTTACCTGCCATGCCACAGCAAGCTGAGATATCTCTCGGCCAGACATGCCTTCTGTCAACCTGGCAATCTCCGAGCACTTTTTCCCATAGTCAAACTGGGCCAGCTTCAAACGTCTAAAAAGCAGAAGAACAAGGATTAGTTTACGTGTAGCCACGTGACAGGACAGAAGGGTGAGGGAGTCAGAGGCAGGCTTTGTGAAGAGCAACACTTACAACGAAATCAAAGATCAGATCGGATCAATCTCTGAGAAAGATCCAGCCTGAGTACAAAAGTTGTTCTCCTGGGCCCAGAAAGCCCCATTTTGTGGCACAAACACACGCGTACCTGGATTAAGACCAAAAAAGTGCAAGACTGCACAGCACACAAGGAAACGAGTCACTTGGTCTGATTTGTCTCTGTTAAGCCAAGCAAAGACAAGTGCTTGGAGATGAGGAGTTCCAACAGTGTTCCTACGTGCATTATTGCCTCCAGTGCAGTAACTGGTCTCTTAAATTTTAAGGGCACAACAAACCATGGCATGAAATACTAGGATGGCATCTCATCCCATAACAAGAGGCATGTCTCCAACTCTTATCTGTACTACTTGTTTAAAGTGGGTTTATAGATAGTGTGACAGAATACAGAGAAAAGGGGATGAAGAAAAACAATAAAAGAAAGAGAATCCTGTAGGGTGGGAGAGTTCTGCAGGGATACTCACTGTTTACCCTCTGTGGCTGGCTTCAAGACATGCCTATCAAAATACATTCTCACAAGCCGCTCCCGTTCTTCTAGCTGGGGCAGATCAAAGTTCACCATTTCATCTATTCGGTCATTGATAGCCCAATCAAATTGCTCAGGCTGGTTGCTTGCTAAAACAAGCATAAACCTGGAAGTATGAAACAACAGAGGAAAGACTGAAAAACTCAAAAATAAAAATCACTGAACCAGTCTGAACATTGGGAACTGCCATGGCCAGTATCAAAGACGTTTCTTCACCTGATGTGTCTGAAGATTCCTTAGAAACAGCTTTGTAACAGCATCATAAGTGACATACGAAAATGCAGTGCAGTTTAAGCTATTTAGAACTGAAATGTGTTTAACTCAGTACTTAGCCTTCCAATATCAGCCTTCCCCAGTCTGTCCTTGCCATAGAATTTATCACTTCACCCACAATCTCCCTCAAGTTACCAATATCACAAACATTTAGCAGGAGTACTCTCCCAGAGACCTCTAAGTCTGAAACCTTGGAACAAGGCTGGCCAACATGGAGAGATGTTCTCTGGCACATACATATCTCCAGTTTAAATCCCAGTTTGGGGAACTGACTTCAAGCCGCTAACTGCACAGCACCCTAGAATCATGAGGGGCTGTCTCAGTCCTGCTCCGAGGGCATGAACGGCTGCCAGACAAAGCCAACTGCATTACTGAAACCTCAGCCAGCTCAACGAGCCGCAGAGCACTGAATGGACTCATCCTGGCCTAAGAATAAGGAGTGTACCACTGCTGGGTCTGTGTATGGGAAGGTCATTCTTCAGCAGCTGGTAAAAGTTGGCTTGTTTCCTTCAAGCAAGTCTGACAACCCATTCCTGCTACCAAGTCTAATGTGTGCAGAAAGAGAGACATTCACAATGGGTACGATAAAACAAAGGTGGTTTGTTTTACCAAGCTTTGCTCCATGGTACAGATGTGCCAGCTTCCAGGTCCTGCTCTCTCCTGCTGCATTTTGAAGCCAGAAGCCCTTTCTTTTGCTTTGTAATGATGCTTCTTCCCCATGCCAATTCTACTTTAATGCTTTAACTGATGTTACCAGCTTAATTGTGCATTTTAATTTGAAATGGGCTTTTAACCACAGCTATTGGAATCTTGATGTTCTTGCAGTCTATTGAAATCCTAGTCTACAGGGGGCTGTGTTCTTTGCTGTTATTTCTGAAGATAACTTTGCCAACCCAAGAGCCAAACAGGCATGAAACTGTTCCTTTTCTACCAACAAGGACTTCCCCCAAACCCCTGCAGAAACACAGCTTGGATAAAGGATTGACATGCAACATGATATTCAGGCCTTGCTCATTTCTGTTGTGAACATGATACAAGCGAGCAAGAGATGCTTGCTCACAGTCAGCTATCCGGCAAGAAGATGCAGAAAGTTCTTTGGGAAGTTTAACCCAGCAATTCACAGTACTTGGTACTTAGTTACGTTGGTGACAATTCAGTGGTAAAGTAACAGTACTCCTCGGGGTCTCACCAAAACAGCTAGATTTACATGCACTTATTCAAGCGAACTCCCATTCATGGATACGGGACTCCTTATTGCCCAAAGCAGCAATAAGGCTGTTCAGAAGTAAAAAGCAGTGCATGAATCACAGGGACGTGTTCAGTCTCCTAGAATGGCTCACAGTTTAAATTAGGGTTGAATTCAACACCTGACAAAATGACAGCCCAACTGTTTTGAGAGGAGGCATAGCACGCACCAGCACCAAACAAGCATGCCCAGAGCTCTGCTAAGGCAATTTAACACCAGGAGAAAGAACCATCCCCTTACCACCCCCTGCCAGTCACTGGCTTGCAGTGCAATTATAAATCTGGTCAAAAAGATAACTTTGCTGGATCCACAGCAATTAGACATTACAAGTCTGGAAAGGACTATTTCCTAGAAATAGGGGGAACTATCTAAAGCTAAAACATACACGCTATTATTCTTAAAAGTTCTACAGTTGGATCTAAACATCTTTATCATCTTGGCAGGTACAGGGCAGAAGACATTTCTAGAGATCACTTAGGAGCTCAGGATATCTACAGTTTTCACCTTGGAAAACTGTATTTCTATCTTAAGCACCATTTGCTCTGGGTCCTGCAGAACATATGTATTTTGCCAATTTATTATATTTATTCTTGCAAACAGCAAGTACAACATCGTTTAATAATGATTCTACCCAACTCAGCATTTATAGAGCAATTCTATATATCGTTTCAGAAGAGACTCGCTATCCTCCCAAAGAGAAAACTAAGGATCTTGCAAGGTTCTTTGCAAGGTGTTTTGCTTTCTAGCAAACTACTCATTTTGGAAAGGCACACCTTCCACGGCACCTCACTGTGACAGAGAAGGGTAAAGAGAAGCTACATACAAGCAACTATCAGTTAGAGTTGCATTGGTTTTAACAAGCTCAAGAGAGACCCCAAGGACAGAAAATGCCCTGCTGTTGTCCTGAAACAATGCCCTTCTAGAATATTTATTTCAATGTCATGAGGTTACTATAACAAGTGTTTCTCTACAACCTTACTAAGGGAGCAGTTCACCACTGAGAAACTCACCTTCCCACAGGCAGAGACAACTTTTCTTGTTAAACGTCTTTTACAAAAAAATTGAGCCAACTAAGTTCACACACACAAAAATCAAATAAAAGATTATTTGAAAAAGGTCAAGGAAAGGTCATCTCTATTATGATAGCCAGGAAATGGCTCTGTTAAACTAAGCAATGCTCTGCAGCAAGTTAACATCCATGTTACAAAGTGAGCATGGATGGATTGGCAATGAAATTCACACACATGCATACATCTGTCAAGTCAGCCCTGCAATCATCTGTGTTTAGCAAATCTATTAGCAGCCACGAAGGAAACAGCTCCGGGATTTCTACATTTATGTGCAACGTTACACACAGACATACTGAGCAGACAGCTCATGCAAAAGAACTGGGGTCAGATTTAAACTCATTTGCCTCAGTGTCAGACCCACCCCCACTGCACACACATGCACAGCATGGAAAGAGGCCACTAAAGCACTGGAAAGGAACAGCAGCTCAAACAAGCACAAGCTGAAGCAGTTTTGAAGAGATTATGAAACATCCAGCCAGTATCAACCCTGCATTCTCTTTTGTTATACTGATACTCACGGGCCCAATACTGTCCTTGTTTAAACAACAGTAACCGATCAAGAAAGAGTATGTACTCGTTAAGACAATCAAGATGTTCAAATACCACCGCTGTTTCAGGAAAGAATTTCCCTACAGTGCTGGAAGGGAGCCACACACAGTACAGATGACATATGAAAGGGAACTGCTCACCACTACATACCATATGCAGGGGAAGCGTCGTCCTGAAAGGCAGTTCAAGATCCCTTTTGCACATCTGCTAACGTGGGCCAAACGAACACCCTTTTGACAAGCATTGATCTCTACCCTGTGTACAGCCCTTCTGAGTGCTAATTTCCAGGTCCCAGGAAAAGATAAAGGAAGAGCAAGCTGCATTCAGTGTATAAGCTGAAAAGGGGATACACTACGCAGATTTTTTTCAAGTCCTTAGTAGCACAGATCACATGTTTCCAACTTTCATTTGCACACCACAGACGCTTTACAGACCTTCCTTAATTCAGGGAAATATCAACTGATGTAAGGGCTGAAACTGGATACTTACTTGTTGCTGTGCTGCCCTGTTCTGTGCAGGAATGCATTTAAAGTTGCTCTGAGATCTTCACTGATTTTCTCCTGCAAAGATGAAATCCAAAGGAAGATCAACTGCTTGGGGACCTAAGACAGGTCACAGCTTTAAGCAGCATTATTGACAAAGTGAGTTCTGTTATTGTCAAGCATTTGCATTACAGCAGAATCCAAAGCACTGTAATACCTTAGGGAAAAAAAAATATCAATTTATATACCCAGGAAAAAGGTTAGGAATTAAAGCTTCCAGCAGAGAGATTAAATATTTATCCACAGTCATTCAGTGATTCTCTTGATTTTAAACCCAAGGCTCTAACCATTGGCCCACATGGCTTTCCCTGCTAAACACTATTTTAACTGGGAAGTCCAGTAAGATACTTACAGGAAAATAAGCCACAGCAAAGAATTCACTTACACATTCAAAGTAATCTTCTAGGGATAGCTCTTTAAATAGACCATTGGGGTCCAAGTAGCAGGTCCAGATTCAGTGTACAATAAGGTGACTTACTTTGAAAACATAAATCATTTGTACAGGGGAAGATGCTAGTGTAGCTTTGTTATGTAGTGAAAAAGCAGTTCTGTTATGAAGACCTCCCAAGATAAGTATCTGTTGGGACAAAAACCAAACCCTGCAGGGTACTAGCTGTGCAGCGTGCACAATCTCTTGTTTTCAAGATATGCCTCTTTCTTTCCTACTGCCCAGCCACCTGCAAAACCTCCAAAAAGATGATGTCACCCATCTTTTGCAGAGAGGAATTCTCAAGTCAGTCTTGAGATGCTCATTCCATTCAGCTGCAAAACGCTAATTTCTTGTCTCTGCATCACTTAATTAGGTGAGTAGTAAGGCACCTGCCAGTTTTAAGCTTTTGCCTGTTGAAGCTAGCTAAATCAGGTTAAACAAGAAGGCTGTTGGAGGACTAACTCTGCAGCATACACAGATAACAGACATAAAGAAAGTACTTACTGTTGCCCTCTTCCGCAGAAATGCATCTGCTTCATCCACAAATAGCAAGAGGCTGTAAAAGGAAAGCACTACACAGTAATAGGAGACAGGTAAGTGAGGCTCAAATGGCTCAAGGATTCTCCTGTCCCACCACCAGGCACCCATAACTGTGACCAGCTGTAAGCCCGAAGGATTACACAACTCACTTCATTTCTTAAGGCAACATTTCTCAGCTAAGCTACAGGAACATTTCCATTGCATACACCTGGCCCATCCCAACAGTTAAGAAAGAGGCATTAGCTTAAGACACCTTAGGCCATAAATCTGACTCCAGGCCTCTGGAGTTTTGTTTCCTGCTGTTCAGAAGCAGACTGAACAGAAGCAAATCTAGGGCACACGACCTTAACCTCCTCCAGATTTTTAAATACAGATGGGAGTTTTCATGGGCACGGTTTGGCAATGGGCTTGTATCTAGCAGTGCTGGCATGTTACTGCCAAGCTGGAGTAGATCTTTGAAATTTACACCTGGCTCCCCAAGTATTTGTAAGAGTGCTTATTTTAGCATTCCCTCCTATTTAGAGAAATGTGTGCAAGGGTACAAGACAGGTACACAAGCATACAAGAAATCTTGGTGACAATGGCTTCTTCCTGCCAGTTTTCTTCCTTATACCATTCTGAAAACCTGAAACCAGAGTCCTCCCCTGCAACTTGTGTGTTACTTTGTTGGATTTTTCCGTTCCAAACTACACTAGCAATAATATAATGGTTTTACTACCTGTGGAGAAGTGAATTAATAAAGTCAATAAATAATTCACAAAAATAAATTCACTTGTAACCCAAGGGTAGTGCTCTTCCCAAGAGACGAAGCATATAAAGATGTTTATCAATAACAGAACCAAGTTGCTCATAAAGCTGTCACAGCTTGTATTACTTTCTTGCCTAGCTTCAAAACCAGCTTTCTTTCAAGGGATTTCAGGGCCTATTAACATCTTTTACTCAATTCCAGTTTTTCTGAAAATATTCTCACCTACAGTCTCTGCAGAGAAGTGTCTTCTATCACAACAGCTTTCAGCTAATGAAGGCAACACAGTACTAACAGCTAACATTGTTGGATATCCAGAATGAAAGCTGCTTAAATACTTGAATGCTACCGGAGCTTAGAATATTGATGTATATGGGCACATGTAACCTTTGATCATGACTTTCATAAGATGGTTATCTAAAGTGTATGAAGTTCAAATGCACAGAAGTTTTTATCAGGACAGAGAATAAACTCAGACCCAGGCAGTGCTGTGAAAGAGAATTCTTTAGTGGAAGCATCCAGCAGTCTTCATCCAGTTGAGTATCCTCATATCTCTTCCAACTTCTTTTTCTAAGCTCATTTAAATTCTTACACCTTTCCTTCTATAGTTCCTCAGGGTAGGAGATGCTTAAAGAGTTTAAATCCTTAGGACATTGACTCTGCAAGTTTTTTGGTTTTGGTTTTTTTCTTTTTGAAATACATTTAGATGATGAATGCAGCAAGGATTAAAACAGACACTGCAAGATAATGTCCATCTACAGCAATCAGTGAACAAGTAAATCACCGGTTAGCCACATTTACAGAAGACCTGCAATCAAAACAGCACAAAAAACCTACACTGACACCCACTGCAAGTTCCCCATTGAATTTTAATATCCTGGCTGGACAAGCAACTTCTTAGCTACCTGGGGACTGCAAAAATCCATTTACACTAGTATGAACAAATTAACTACATACTCTTACAAAATCAGGGAGTCAGATTTAGCCTCAACATGAATGCTTTTCTGCAGATAAAAGCTTGCTTTTAAAGGTGACTGAAAAAGCACAGCAGCTTGTGACTTTTACACCTATCTAACGTCAATGCCTTTAGCATCTGTCTTCCCCTTATCCTCTTATTTCTTATAACTCGCTACTTCTGCTTGAGACTCAAAAGTAAACAAGAAGCCAGATCCAAACGCTATCAGAGTCTAAATCTGAGCAATTGCAACAGGGAACATAATATCCAGAGAGTGTAAACACGTGGTTATACCTCCATTTGTGCTAAGTCTTCTAACTACTGTCAGAAAACTAATCACTCTGAAAGACATGCGTCCCAGCCTTCAAGTGGGCAATATCTCTCCACCTGCCTGGTGAGATCAGCAGAGAGTCAAGCTATGATGGATCTGGAAAATCTGAAGTAAACAAGAAGGGTTTGAGGGGGCAGAAGAGCAAAAGCTTTCAGCCTTTTAAATATTACTAAGCAGCAAGAATTCACCCATTCTAGGAAAACTTTAGGAGATGTTATGCCTGGTCAGTGTTACCTCATCTGTGCAAGAGCAATAACAGAGATTAGGGGTCTGAACTACATCGTTGCAGTGCATTTCTTTGAGCAAGAAACCAAATTCAGGATTCGGAGGAACCTCTACTTACCCTCTCCTACTGGTGTTTGCCCAGTCAAAGAGTTTATGCATGGCAGTGACTCCTTCCCGCCCCATGGGGGCAACATCGCCACCTGTCATGATGGCATAATCCATGCCTGAGTGCACAGCTAATTTCTGGAAGGAAACAAAAACAGCGAGTTAAGCACTCTCTTTCACTGCAAGTCCACGGAAGATGGAGGAGGGAAATAAAAGTAGTTTAGTCCTATCAGCATGCTTATTTGCATAGGATAAGTATGCTCTTAGAGAATACTACTTTAGTCACTTAGGGGCAGTTTTTAATGTTGCTCTGAATGGCAACGAAAGATGGGAGATTAGTCTTATGGCAATGCATGAAATTTTAATGCTAGAAGGCACTGCTGAGAGTGCTTAGACCTTCACCTTTAACTTATGTATTATTTATTTCTTCCACTGTTTTGTTCATGGTCTAGTTTATACCTACCTTCCTCTGTGCACCAGAACAGGATTCTATTCTCTACTAGATGCTTAACTAATACAACTCAAAATTGTATTTGTTTAAAAAAAAAATTTAAAAGCCTGGAATTAAATGGTCAGTGAACCCAATGAGTATACAGGCAAAATAACAGAATTTTCCCTTTGTGTTTTAAAGCCTGCCACAACCGATTGGTCTGGTGGCTACTAAGCGAAGGGTTTTGATGAAGCTCCTGGGGCATGCTGGAAATAGCCCCCTTAAGCCTGCGGGGGGGGAAAAAAAAATCCCTCTATGATTTTTTGCTAGGACAGAAAATGCAAGTCTATCCATAAAGCAAGTTTGACAGGATGTAGCCGACACTAACCAAGCACATCAGAAGAGCCTATGGCTTCCGCTGACCAAAGTTTGCTTAGGCTGTCATGTCACTGCAGGGCAGAATTACAGCCTCGGCAAAGCCCCCCTCTACTTCAGCTCAAACAGGTCTACAAGAGCTATGTAACATTGTAATTAAGCTCCCAAATTAACTGCTGTCCGTCTCACTGCAACATCTCAGTGGTGAATTAGCCCACAAATGCCTGTATCTGAAAGAACAGACTTCGCTAGGATTTGAAGCCAATAAATGGCAACATCTCTCTCCCCTCCGTTTCAGAAAGCACTTCACAAAGCAGCCACCAACTGAGCCCTGCCATGGTGACAGACAGCAGGCTGAGTTAACACACACCATTAGCTGACCCAGACCCGGCTATCCAGTTCTGCTGAATAAAGGAAAGTCATCTGAAGGTTAAAATGAACAAGTCAATTCAAGTAGATCAGCAACAGCCCCAGCAAAACATGCTTAGCTGAATCCAACCAATTATTTGCTGTGCAGCAGGAGGCTGGAAAAAAAAAACCCCCACAACTTTACTCTGCCCATTAAAACCACCCAGTTCCTGCTACTAATATTTAGTGTTTTGTATCAGAGTCCAGCAAAGCTGGAAGCTTTGACGGTTGTATCCAAGTGTCTTTACATCTGCCTCAAGAATAGCGTCATACAGCATTACTACTTACCACCACAGACCCATATATGTCTTTGCCCTGCAGGAGTCAGAGAAGGCCCACACACTGTGACATGTTGCCTTTGAGGAACAGCAATAATAGCAATCTGTATTGTCACTGACATTAACCCAAGTGCAAAAGTCACAGCTCAGAAAACAGTCAGCTTCCCAACGCAGTATTCTCTCCTCTCTAGAGCATACAGGTCTGATGTGCTCAGCCCTTTC
Source organism: Aptenodytes patagonicus (assembly GCF_965638725.1). Lineage (NCBI taxonomy): Eukaryota > Metazoa > Chordata > Aves > Sphenisciformes > Spheniscidae > Aptenodytes > Aptenodytes patagonicus. Next base: position 6,987,567 of record NC_134967.1, on the reverse strand, counting down.
CTCACCCTTACATCCATCTTCCTCCTGACCTGCTCCAATCTTTTACAGCTACCACCACATCCCCTTGGAGTTCCTACACTATTGGGGAAAAGTGTTAAGAGATAACTTCTGGACTGTTTAATAAACTGCTCCTCCTTCCCCCGCTGCCAATCACTTCTCTCAGCTCTACACTTCTCCCTCCTTCTCCTTATGCTGCTGTTGCCATTTCCTAGACCTGTCCCTCTCTACTGCTTTAGAAATCCGAACTAGGTGGCATACTGTCAGAGCAGGCAGCAAAAAACTATTGGGATATGGGTTTAATGTATTCATAGAGACAAAAAATTCAACTTGCATCACCACATCAAATCTGCCACTGTTAAACAAGTATATGAAACCTCAGATCTAGTGGACGAGCACTGAAGAACAAATCAAAAATCAAATCCTGACTCAAATCCATGCAAAACCCATCCTGGTAACGCATATGCACAGTGAAGCCATACCTATCTCTTCTCTGCTCTGGCATTAGTAAGCGACAGCAGGAAAGACCCTATTTAGACAAGTGCATAAAATTAACAGAGGTGGAAATAAGACAGCAGGCTGCTGTTGTGATTTCACAAGTCACAGTCGCCAGGTGCCTTTTCCAGATGGAAGGGCTCTTCTGCCTACGCTTAGCACTAGAATCCAAGTGACTGTACTAATTTAGAGTTGAAACAGGCTGGATGCCCTTCCCTCCCTTCCCAACAGAGACACAAGAACACAATGTTTATGCAATACTACAGCAATAGATTTCACACCATGGAGGGTGCTTAGACCCTGAAGTTTTCAGAGCACCCTGCAACATGCAGGTTGTCAGAATCTTGGCAGGGTTTTACCTTGGCAAAGAGCGTCTTTCCAGTGCCAGGGGGACCGTACATAAGAATATTCCTGTATAGGCTTTTGTTCTTTTTTGTATTTCTTGTTGCTATGGCAATGTCTCTCACACGTGCTTCTAACTGTGGCTGCAAGAAAAGGGTTAAACTTAAGGAACAGAAAGTACCAAGAGACCTGCATCTATCAGCTTCACAGATCAGCACCAGCAAGAAGTAGGCAGCACTCCTACAGTCTCAAGCTTTTAAGCCTTAACTTCAGCTGCTTACTACTTCAGACCAGGGTCATTTCCCCTTCTATGTCAGGATTTACTCAATTTAAAGTTCTGTCCACTTGGCTACAATTCTTTACAAGAAAAAGCAGCAGTGCAGGAAGCAGTGCAGTAACTACTATAAGAACTGATAACGCCTAAATATTCACTTCCCATTGGATGCCCTGGGAGGGATATGTCAAAACATAAGCCACTCTTTGTAATACTAATTCTTTCATGTAAGTCATAAACATTCATGTTCATACTTATTACTGCATTTGTAGAGATACTGTGAGAAAGCTACTCCTGCAGGAGCATTTTCTCTCAGCAGCTTCAAGAAGCACTTAAAGTTGCCTGATATCCAGGAATCAAATTCAGAAGCAAACATACAGAAGCAGCCCTAATTAGCAAGTTAAGAACCATTCACAAGATGGGCAAATGCATACGCTGCTTCGGCTTTTTGGCCTACAAGCAGATCTAGGTTCAGTAATCCTCAACAGACTAGATGAGACAAGCGGAACTCTGTGTATTAACATGCTGACCGCAGAGAAAAACTGCAGCAGGGCAAGGACTGAACTAAGACTTCCAACTGCTTTGCACAGAGGAAAAAAGGTTAACAGAGTGCTTAATGCCTGTCACACTGAACACAGGAGCTTATTTACGGTCTCAGTGCCTGAAGGGTGCTATGTCTCCAGAATTACTGGAATTACAGCTTTTGAAGCGAGTGTAAGGAAACAACTGTTCTCGTTTAGATTCCAAGTCATCCCTCACAGACCAAGATAGCAAAATAGAGTACTCACACTGAGAACAACTCCTTCGAGGGCATCCTGAGCCTTGCTGGTAAGACGCTTACCAACCTAGAGAGGACAAATTCAATTACTGACATGTAGAAATCAACCACGGTTTTGACAACTCACCTGGACAAAAAGGTCATATGAAATGACAATGCGTTCAACCTACCTACGCTATCTCTAATAGTACGTTTATTCACAGACCCATTGACAGCTCCCTGCCTGACACAAAGAGCTGCAAAAGGAGTTTCGCATCCTCGTGGTTGAGTGCAACACAAAAACAAAGCTAAACTTTACCTTGATTGGATGCTTCAGTGCCTCCAGCACAGTAATGCGCGAGGTTTCTCTCACCAGGGAAGGTTTGCCCAAACGTGCTTCTATGTATCGCCCTGCTACTGCCGTGGCATTCTTGGCAGAGTAAACGCCCACTGCCAGAAGGGTTAGGCCTGCCACCTGCAAAGAAAAGGGGGAAGGATTAGGAAAAACACTTGGCAAGGCAACGCTACTGTGTGTGGCATGCCTTGTGGTGGGGAATTCAGATTCAGGACAAATGCTGACCAATAGGGGTTTATTTTTGGTAAGATGTTTTATCCCTGTTCAGTCAACGTCTCACAGCCGCTATTCATAGGGCATTTAGTGCTCTTGCATCTTGCAGTGTGAAAGGCAGAGGAAGCACAAGTAAGGCGTATAGTCATGTATCCAGAAGTATGTATTCCCTGCTCAAAACGTGTGTGGCTTTTCAGACTTTTAACTAAGTAGAGCATGTATTAAGACAAATAGCCATCAGGCTTTGCTACAAACCAGAGGTATAAGCCTCCTGTGAGAAAACTATCTCCCCTAATGCTGAAGCTCTAGCTTCCAGTGTTATGAACAAAAGCACATTGGGCAAGTGGTGTGGCTTGGGGTTTTTTTCCAGGTATTCTGTGCAGGCAGCTAAGAATAGACAAGGAGCTGTGCTGACAATGCTAAAGACACTCCAGGAGGTTGCTAAGAATAACACTTCAGGTCAGGACTTGAAAGCAAGACTTTACAGAAATCTTTAGCATGTATAGGATTGTTTCCTTAATTCTCAGAGACTGATAGTACTGATAAGTTTTATAAAAGTTAAGGTGCACAAACATAAGCCTCCGGTTCCATCTGTTTGTACATATGCAAGCGAGTCAGTTGATTTACCAGAAGTCCTATTCACCTGAAAATACAAGGGAACAAGGGGCATCACTTTTAAACTGAGAGGTGTTTGGGAAGAGGCCAACTGTTCCACACAGTTCTGAGCGCAAGTAATCAGTTGTGTTCAGCTTACAGCTAGATGTCAATAATTCATAACAGAGCAAGCCCAGATAGACAAAAGAGCAAGCTGCAGCAATTGCTTTTAAAGTAAGCAGACTTTTACTAGAAGTACAGAACAAGGTCAAAAGCCTCAAGGACAACAAGGATAGCATTGTTCAATAAACCATGAGACACCATCTGTTCAGTTTCACTCTGCTTAAATGTATGACATCACCTTTGTTTTGAACAGAAACATGAACGGTTCAGAACTGCAAGTTCCAGGATGCAAACAATAAGACGACCTCCACATCTGATTCATCTCAGCTTACATGGACATTAGAACACAAAAGAGACTCCACCCTTTTAGCAGCCTCCCTCTAAAAACAAGGTACCATGACAAATGATGTCATGCACTCTTAGACCATCTGCTTTAGCAACATCCAGTATTAAGCAAAGTTACAGGTTGATACATCAGATCCATCCAGGCAGAGATAAGTATTTCAGACTTTTGGACTTCACTGACGCTCATGTTACAAGATACAGAGAAATACCGCTTTAAGACTGACAGCTATGTATCAAAACAGGAAAATTATTCGAGACTCACATTCACAGAAGAACCCAATTACTATGCCAACTCCACAAATCAGTCTGATTACAGTGCCTATCTGTTTATCATTAAGTATCTAGCAAAGGAATGAATCTCTGACTGATAAGCAAAGCGAATTCCACTAAAAAAACCCCAACAAACCCAAAAAACTTTGAGCAGAACCTTTGGGGTTCTGCTTGGATGGGAAGAAGTAGGAAAAGAGCAGCCCTTACAGTAGGCAGGAAGAGCTGAAAATCCAGGGCTAATTTAGAGGAACCCTAAAATAACTGGCTAATTCTTACCTTGTAGTCATTTTTGAAAGCAACAGAAAGTACGAGTTCCAGCTGTGTTATCTCCTTTCCAAAAATATACTTTTTTTTTTTAAGCTAAATGTCCCAAATTCACAAGACAAGAGCTTGTCAGAAGCAAAAATGACCATGCAGGAAACTGGTATCTGGGTCAAAAGAATATGCAGCTAAAAGCAGCAAGCACTAATCTGCAAGAGGCTCTGAATACTGCAGGCATTCCAGGTACAGCCTACAGATTACAAAAGGATCCACTAAAAGCATGTCTTGCTCTCCCCAGTGCACTCAAGCAAAGTGTCTTTTGTATCAGCCTGTGTGTATAAAACCGGAGGGTGGAGCAGATGGTGGTGACTGACTTAAAGCAAAATGTCCATTTTAACAAGCCATGCTACTAAAAATGTATTTTCACTGTAAAGTTTTGTTGTAAGTAGTACACTGAGAACCAACTCTATGTCCATAAGAAGCCACTGCCACGCTCTTTTGTCCTGTGAAAAGATGTTGGTCCAGCTTTTAATCAACTTATTTAGCGCACACAACAGTTCTCTAAGTGCTCTCTAGGCTACATCAAAATCAGATATAAAGTTGTGAGATAAGCAGCAAAGCGAGTTTTAGATCATGTCCTGCAAGATCTTGACGTTCCAGAGACTAGGAGTGCTCCTTTATAGATGAAAATGGTACCCTCAGGCCCCCTGATCACAGAGACCTGACAGTCTGCTATCCACCTGGGATGAGACTAGCAAGCAAGTTCTTGGCAGCTAACTTGGTGGGAAGAAATTGCAGCTCAGAGACAGAATGCATGCAAAAGGGGAATGCTGAAGAATTTCTCTCTGTGGCCTTAAAATCACGTACTTAGTATTATCATTTAAAAACAAAACAAACTTTCACGATGCATCTCTTACTTTCTTGGGGAAGTGTCCTCAGAAATTTTTTACTGTAAGGGGTACGCGATCGAAAAATTTGAGACCGCTGGTTTAGAGGGAACAAATCCCTTTTGTGTCCACCAGATCAACTATTACACGTCCAATATACTTTCCCTAATACTCCTAAAAAGACATTTCCAGTTTGTAGTTTAACTGCAAACATACAAAGACATTGGGGGTGGGGGGAAACGGGTATTAGATCCCTGTTCCCAAAAACCACCACTGGCAAAGACGTCCTGTAACAGCAGCGTTAAACATTTCATAATGCTCTGTTCACCTATAAACATTTATAGATGTTCATGCATCGTGAAAGTACAGTGAACATCAAGCATTAAAAAGCTGAATGAAAACTTGTCAGCTCAGAGCCTAGTCAAACACAAAAACTGCATTCAAGATCTCAAAGAAAAAAATCTGCAGTTATCTCTAATTGGCTATTAGATAAAACCCCTACTCCCCTACATACATAGGAGACAGAAAATTCTAGAACAATCTGTGAAAAAAAAAAAAACACCAACCCAACAATCTGTGAAAAAGACTCATCTACTTTTTTCACAGAATCTGCATCTGTCACTTGTAATAGCTGGCAGACTTTCAGGAAACGTGTTTGTAAAGGTGATGGTGCCTCCAAAGACAAGACAATTATATGCTGTTGATCAATCAAAGGCAGAACTTTTGTGACCAACGAGAAACGAATTATCTATACAGAGAAGTCAAGAATTAATTTGAATAAAAATCTGAAGCACAGGATCTCCTTAAATGAGGACTGCAGAGAGCACTAAGTGAGCAGCAAATTCCCGCCATGGTTTACAGTTTATAAAAATATCAGAGCAAGGAGTTTAACCCACATTTACAGACAGACTTTTCTGGAAGTTATCGATACACGTCACAATCTTACCGTGGCCGTAACTTTATCCCAGTCCGTTACAAAAGTACGGAATCCTTCCCCGAAGAGCATCCCAGCTGTCCTATGGTAAGCAAACAGCAAGGCAAGCAGGAGAAGAGAAAGGGATTTCAAAGACTGAATTGAAACAATTTACAAGACAACTTTATAATGATCTTCTTCAGAACCAGTCAAAGCTAATTGAGAGCTCGCCTGGGAACTGAAACATGAACAAGCATGGCAAATACACTTACAATCATCTGATGTCTACACCTGACCTGGGATTAAATCCAGAAAAGCATTTGGCATTAAGATGATATCAATTTCTTTAATACATTATTAGTGCTGAACTGTAATAAAAGGTATTTTATTCTAAAGCTTTTTTTATTCAAAATCACAAAGGACCTAAAATTAACAAATTACAAACCTAAACGCCCAGCCCTTTGGAGATAGACTGCTTTATAACCTTTATGGCATATGTTCAAAAACTGAAAGAACTCAGAGTTTTCAGAGTAATTGAGTCTCAATCTTAGCAAATAAGGCTTGAAGCAATCTGTTAGAAAAATTGTGTAAAATTCAGGACTCTGTAAATAGTCTCTCTGGTTCGCATTCAGATGACAATGTAGCAAGACAAGTGAAAGAGAGGGTTCTCTTTAATATAATTCCTATTGCTCAGAGTACAAGAGCGTACAAACTAACTTTTGATATTCCTCAGAGCTTAGAGGAATAAACAGCAAGGTTCCCTACATGATGGGAGAAATCTGCAAAAGCAGCAACGCAACCCGTGCCCTTCTCCTGGCTTGCACATACTTGAGGGACTCCAACACTGTTTGACGATGTTCAGCAGCTTTTAAGCGGATCTGCTCCCGAATGATGTCTGCGTTCTCCCGCTCAGCCTTGGCACGGGCTCTTGCCTCTGCCTCAACACGCAGCATTTCGTTCTTATGCCGCAGCTCCATCTCTCGCTCTACAGTAGCTTAAAAAAAAAAAAGAGAGAAGAGGACAATCTTTTGGGCTGGCTTAATCCCAGGTAGCAGGCAGGTGAAAAAGAGATCCATTGCTTCATCCTGGCTTCACAACAGCTGCGTGTGGTCCCAGAGCAGCAGATTTCAAGATCTTCATTCCCTCCCACCCTCCCCCAAAAGACAGCCAACCAGTACAATATTACAGAAGACCGACAAGGAATTTTCTCTCTGTGCTCAGAGGGATCACACACCAAATAGGTGGCCTTCTCCAGATGGCACACCGCAAGACAATAATCATGTTTCAGTTCTGGAAGTTCATTACCAGAAAAATCGCTCAGGGCAAACTTTAGTCAGAGACGAGCTAGACAATAAGGGATAAAGCAACAGAGAGGGAAAAACCACAGTGCTAGGCACTGCTGCTGCTCACCAACATCATTTCAGAGAGGAAGGGTGACACGCTGCAGACAATGAAGGACAACCCTGGGCAAGTAACTACGCACAGTGTAACATACGCTGCTTGTAAGGAAGAGAAGCAAAACGGAGTTGCCTGTAAAATGCTGTCCCAAACAGGATTTTGGAAGCTCTGTTACTTCACACACACAGAATTGCCAGACACATTAAGATTGATGTGAATGGAGAATGAATGAGAAACCTAAGAACAACTCAGGAGATGAGATGAGGACTTCATAGCCAGCACCCTCTTATCTTCAGCATCACTGCAAGAAATCCTGACTGGACCACCCATCTACTTGATACCTGAATGCTGGACAAGCCACCTTGACACTCATGCCTTAGTCCTATGAGCAGGTGGATACTACAAGAGTAAAATCACCCTCTCTCCTACAGGGTTTCACCATTGAGCTTTGTTATATGGTTGCTACAATACTTCCCACAAAGACACCGACAAACGTTGGGAGTACACTAGAGGGCAGCAAGGAGCGGACAACATAGCAGTCCACATCTGTGTACGGCGCAAACCAGCCTTCAGATCCCACTTGGTCATAGACAAATTCCCTTACATTTCTAAGACTTGTGCCCTAGTGGAGTCCCACTGGAGTTCTGCAAACCCAGTGATTCTGGCAATTCCACAACACCGAAAAGAAACAAAGCAAGTTTCAGACTAAAACTTCATTACTCAACTTTTATTTTCTACAGGAAACAGTGAACGGAGACTAGGTGACGCAGATTCAACCGTTCCTCTGAGGAGCTATCCTGCTTCTCTTCCTTCCTCAAAACTGGCTCTATTTTAGATTGTCCCAGTATAAAATCAGAACTTCAGTTGCTACATCAGGAGATGCTGACAGTTCATTGGGAAATCCAAGTACCACAGTGCAGATGTTTAGGAGTGAAGCCACTTCTAAAACTAATCTTGGAAGCAATTGGTAGTTCTGGTACTACCGGGGTTTACCCGTTACTTGCCAATATGACATTAACACATGACCCTAATGGAGCATCAACCAATATGGACAAGGAGTCAAAGATCAGTACAGAGAACTCATCTGCCCACCCACTCTGTCACCAGCTAAAGAAAAACTACTAGCTTACCACGCCTCATGGCTTCCTGCTTCTGTACAGATTCTTCCTGCTTCCTCAGATTCTCTTCATTAGCAAGTTGCTAGAGGCAGAGACGACAGCAGAAGTTGCGTTAAAGTTGTAAGAACTCAGTCAAGTAGGTATTTGTGTAAGCTTAAGGACTACAGATGTTTTCAAGGAGCTAGTGCTCAAGCTGAAGTCCTCTCCCCATCTCCCAGATTCATACTCTTAATCTCATGCTCCTAGCTGCTTTGTCCTAACTCCCGACCTTTGATTTGCCCGGCCAGCACTGTTGATGCTAAGCAAATAGTACAGATGAAAGCAACTGTGCCTAGCATCAGCCATCTGGCCAGCACGACAGGGCACAGTTCCAGATCACCACTTTGACTTAAGCAAGCTCCTATACAGTTCCCAGCTGGGTTGGAGAAGGAAGCTATCATACCTGCTGTCGCATCTGTTCATCATAGCGCTGCCTTGCCAATTTGTCCTGGTATTGGGCTCGCTTCAAATAAAAAAAAAAAAAAAGGGAGTATTCAGAATATAAAGATTAGGTATTTAAGAGAGAACCTAACCCTGAGGCAATGAGGTTTGGAACACGCAGAGGGAAAAACACAAAACAAAAAACCCCACACAGAACAAAAAATAATCCCGGATTTGAATACGAACAGGGCAAAGTTTGGGGCAAAACATCCTCAGCCAGCACCAAAAACTCCTCTACGCTGAGAAATCTATATAGTCTGACTTCATTTTAAGGTATCACAGATATAAAATCAAAGAACAAGTGTTCCTTGACCCAGAAAAGGAGACTTACTTTACTGGGAAAAGCATGTTTTTCATGTTCTAAAACACGTTACCTAGACTGGCGATTGCAAGCAATAGAACTGTCAAGACATGCTGCCTGTCAGATGAGCTCTGTTTCTGATTGATTTTCTTGTTCCTCATTAATTTCTCTCATCGATTTTCCACTGCAACTGGCAAATAAACCCGTATCATCTACACTCAACTGAAAGTGGTCTGAGGGCCCATATCCATCAGCAAGGAGGACTCTCTGCAAGGGATGATATGATTCTCTATTCCAAATACACAGACAGCAGAACAGCTTGCAAATTATCTCCTCCACAACTGTAAAGCATGGCACTTCAGAAGTAAATCATGATCAAGTTTGCTTTGACTTCAAATGATGCCCTGTGAACTGCAAGAGTTCAAGAGCTAACTCATGAACAGAACAGATGTCTGTAAGCCTGCTTCCTGAGCCAGCCCCATTCAAAGTCCAAACTCTGATGGGATAAAAAGCAACGTGTGCCAAATAGCAGTTTTAGCTCTCTTCCCAAGCTTGATCATCAATGAGAACTAATCAAATCCCCTAATTTCCTGTGCTCTCAAAGTAAAAAGTCACCATATGTGAGCTATTAGCCTAAAAGCTAGCCTGCATTTCCCTGATTTCAGTATTATTGCCACTTCAGTAACTCATGCTAAAACATACCAGAAAGCACCAACATTGCTCACAACACAGCCTCCGGTAACTCTCAGATTTGCATCACTTCTACTCTTAAGGTATTTTTTCCTGTCTAAAAGATCAAACTTGGAAGAAATAGGGTTGCAGGCTACTTACGACTGAAATCCAAATAACTTAAGAGACATTCCACTGTCCAGGCTAACACATATACTTGTTAAGCCAGTAGTCTTCAACCTTTCAATGCCACCAGCTGTTAGACACAAACAAGTGTATCTCAGCATGTTCAACAGCACTTCCCTGGAAGTTCCTTCGGGAAAATTTCAAAGAGCACACAATAAGAGTAACTGCTACAACCAGCTCCTTTGGATGTTCAAGAACTTGGTAACAAAGGTTGAAGACGACAAAGCTGCGTATAACTCCAAATCAGGTTCAACATTACAAAGCCAGGGCAGAAGATGGGCTCAGCCTGTGAACTGCCTCACATCTGCGGCTGCCCGCAATCCCCCTTCCCCTGCCCCCCAAAAGGGGCAATTAATGCATTGTTGCCTGTTCCATAAAGGAGGACACAAACAAGGCCTCCCATCACTCAGCTTCCCCCTCGTTCCCTTACTGCTTGATGCTGTTTTGTTTCTTCACTGAGTGTTTTTCGTCTCTCTTCTGCCTGTACTCGTATCTGCTCGTTCTTCAGTTGTTCTATGGCAGCTTCATACTCCTATTAAGATAAAGAGATAATCATCACAAATGAGCTCAATACGTCATCTCATAGAGAAAGGCTAGTGACAATTATACTCCAAGAAATCCATCTGTAATCAGAGCGGTACCCTGCAAAGCTGACCAATGACACAAGAAAGCTAAAATATGATCATAAAATATGATCGTAAGAAGTCTCATGATTAACCATTTCAGGATTAAATAAAATTTATTAAAAAAAAAAAAAAAGAACAAACCAACACTCAAACAGTCCCCAAATTCCTTTATAAAAGAAACAGAACTCGGTCCTCCACCCAACCACTTAACAGTTCCCTGCAGAAAACCCTTGACATTCCCTAAAAACGGTGGTGATATTCTAGGAGTTACAAAACCACTCGGGACGTGCAAGTTGTAAACAAAGCCACAAAACAGGCCTGAGAACAGGCCAAATCAGCTTGCACTTCACCTTCCAGAATTACTTTTTTTTTTTTAAAAGGCAGATAACTATTATTTGCTTAAGCTGAACAGCAACAAGAAAAACTTAACGCCCTCTGCAGACTGCTAGAAAATGAGACTTCCACTTATGCCCCCCACAAACCTGGCAGTTGCCTGAGGCGGGCTGGCTGTACAACAGTTGACGAGCTCCAACATACCTTAAGTTTTGTCTGCTGTTCCAGCTGCAAGGTCTGCTCTTGCATCTGGGCAAGACTGAGAGCATCTTTCGCGTGGCCTGAAAGTGACAGCGGGAAGCGGTTAGCGACGGTACAAAGATCTCTTTCTCACGTAAGAAAACGCTCCGTCTATTCGAGCCGACCCGGCGCTAGCTCAGACTGTCTCGTGCACGGCTCCGAAGCCGTACGTTCAGCCCTCCCCGCCGACAGACGCCCGGTGACCTTCTCCACACCCCCGTTGGTCCGAGGCCGACAGGTTTACCCTGCTGAGAAGGTGCTCCCGTACCTCCCTCTCCCTTCCCAGGCCCCGGAGGAGGCGCTCGGAGGAAGCCAACGACCCGGAGGGCCGACCTCGGGGCCCCGCAGGCCGCCGGGCCCCGGGCGAGCGCTGCAAGAGCCCGAGGCCGCCCCGGCCCTGCCCGGCCCGGCGGGCACACGCGCTCCGAGAGGCGGGACCTGACAGGAGGCGAGATACCGACTGACGGCCGCGAACCCCGCCGCCAGACCGCGGGCGGCGGGGCGACCCCCGCCCCGGCCCCTCACGCACGGGACGCGTCCAGCTCCCGCGCCGCCTTGGCCGCCCGCTCCAGGCCCGTGGGGTCGAAGTTGCTCCATTTGTCCTTGGGCGGTTGGCGCTCCCCGCCGCCGCCCGCCGGGCCGCCGCCGCCGCCGCCGCCGCCCGGTGCCGGCGGGAGGGAGAGGCCGGCCGCGCCCGGCGCCGCGTCCCCGCCGCCCGCGGGGGCCGCGCCGCGGTTCAGCCCGAAGAGCCAAGACATGACGCCGCCGGCGGCACGCGCGCACGCGGAGGACGCGCCGCTCCCCGCGCGCCTGCGCGCCGGCCTCCCATTGGGCCGGGCGCGGCCGCGCGAAGCGCGTCGAGCCGCGGGACGCCCCGCCTCTGTCACGCGGCGCAGGGGCGCGCCTTCCGATGGGCGGAATGACGCGACGGGCCGGGCCGGCGAGTGGAACTCGATTGGCTGCGGAGGAGGCGAGTGGGCGGGACCGCTGGGCTGGGGACGGGGAGCGGAGAAGGACAAACTAGGGCGGGCGGCGCTCCCCCGTAGCACCGGGAGCGCGGCGGCGTCGCTACGGGGCGCGCAGGGAAGACTCAACCGGCGCGGCCCTGCTCGGTACAGAGCTGGATCTCGCCCGCAACCCCGCTCCTCATCACATCGCTTGTAACGCGAAAGACGAGGCGAAAGCGGCGAGGAGGGGAGGCAGCCGGGGAAGTCAGACAGGGGGCTGCAGCCCGAAAGGGCGTGAACGCAGGACGCGGCCCAGGGAGGGGCCCGGGGCAGTCGCGCAGGTCTTCTTTTTCTTTAAATGGTCACGTTTCTTGAGTAAGTCTCTCAAAAAAGAGACTTTTCTACCACTCGCCTCTTGTTTTTTTTTTTTCCTACTAGCAGATCCAGCGCTTGTTCTAAAGGTCAGCGCTGGCTCTGGTGCCTGCTCCCCTAGTGCCACGCACAGGGTTTGGGAAACAAGGGCAGGGGCAAAGCCGTTAATGTCTGTTACAGGGTAATACCCCAAGCACTCCAGAGCCCCATTCCTCAAAATGATTAATTTTTTTTTATCTGCAGTTTCTAGTGTATAAAAAAATATAAATATTTTTATATTAAAATAATTTCATTTCTCATCTTGGGTCAAAGAATATATATTGCCTGTTTAATAAAGATTTGATTGCAGTATTGCTGAGTACAAAAGGAAAAAGACGAGCACTGAACAGACATCGATACTTGCACTTGCAGGCTATTTTCCGAGCCCATTCCACCGCCTAGAGCGGAGACGCCACACTCAGCTTTATATATTTTTATATTCCACCCATTTTGTATTGGGTGGAATCTTTTCCTTCATCTTGGCAGCGGTAAAAACATTCCCTGAACCGTCATAGCTTCGAGGGGTACGCTGGCTCGTATTTCTTAATGAAGCTGTCGAAGTTACGCCTATTTGTACCAGGCAGTCATCTACCACAGTAAATCAAGTGCCCTCCTGGCTGACAGCAGCCGAGTGCAGACACAACCTCCAGATTGCTTGGAGACATTAGCTAGTGCATCCTAGTTATAGTTGTACTTTGACATCTCACAAGCCTGGGACTATAATGTATAGTAAATGTATAATTAATTATACATTATGCTGCAAGTCGTACACACCTAAGAGCAAGTTTCTTCCAAGCGAACACACACACTCTGGCAAAATCCTGGAATTGGGGAAGTATGCCGTTTTCCTTCAGAAAGCCATCAGGCACCTATCTAGGTACAGATCGGCTCCGGTTCCTGACGGATCAGCGCCTTCCTGGAAGGTTGCGTTCAGCAAACCCACGGTGTCTTGATGCAGGACAGCAGGCGTCTTCGTATTACTGAAGAAGATGGGAACTCTCTCAGCAGATCACACTAACAACTCCTAGTTAAGTCTTTAATAATAGCCGACACCACGTGCACCAGAAGGTGCGAGGACCCTAAAGAAAACCTGGGAGCAGCTCATCTACAAACGAAGCTCTTTATAGTCCCCACACACAGAACTTAGCCCCTACTGGGAGCCCATCCTGCATAGGTGTTTGGGTGTCATACCCCTTGTATCGGTCCAGATGCGATGCTTAAATAGCCCTAGAAATCATTAGACTTTAGTTTTTAAAAAAAAGTTTAGTTTAACTTACCCGTCCAACTTAGACTTTTCATGTTCATGAGTACTACCAGTTCTGCCAAGATTTAAGGGACATTTACTTTTTGGCTCCTTGTAAAACAATTCTTACTGAAGCTGAGACACCGAGATGGATATATTTCTACTCACATATTTCTGACACATTTTTATGGGGGTGGGGGTAAAGTTTCATGTAAGCCAGACTATGAAGTCATGGGTGGAATGCTCACTTTTCAGTCATTTAAAATTGAGGTGAATACCAGCTTTTCAACCCATACCTCTCATTAGAAAAAAAAAAAGCTACACTTAACAGATTTGTTAAGTTGCCATCAAGTTGCCATTAAGTTATTGCCATCAAGAACGAAGTAATCATTCAATAGCTCTTGTATTGTGTATTTAATTGTCTTCAAAAGGATGCATTACAATTGGGGGGAAGACACGTTAATGTATTAGTAAACTATGCAAGGAGTTGTGCAAAATTAATTTCTGTCCTACAGCAAGAATGAACAAGATTATCTTATTGCATAAGAGATTCCAGAGGCTTTATCTTCCCCTCAGCACAGAGTCTCCATTAAGATTAATCAGTCACAAATGCACATTCCAAAGGAGAACACAAATCATACGAAATCTTCTTATCGAGTTAATGAATGACTCGCCTCCCTCCTATCCCTTCCTCCTGTACAAGACGACAGCCCAAGGCAAATGCTCCATAAACCTAGACATGATGAATTCAGCACTCGGGAGACAAGGGCAGTGACAAAGTTCCTCCCAGCTCTGAAAGGAGCTGCTTTAAGAAGTCCATAAGCAGAGCTAATGGAGGGTTTGCAGGATGGAGCGACACTGCATGCGGGCCCTCCAACATACAGCACAGCTTTAAAAAAAGAGTTCCACATGTAGGACAAATAAGCAATAAATTTAAAACAGAGCAAGCATTACTGAGAGAAGGTGTTCCCACTGACGCTGGGTTTTGTTACCAGGATAGTATATACATTTCTTTACAGCCCTAATCCCTGAATTTTGGAACCATGCTGCTCCAATGGCTTTGTCACTAGGTATTAAAATGATTTCCCCCCCCCCCCCCCCCCCAGCTCCCCTTTCCAAAGCGTAGCTTAGTGACAGCAAATTCAATCCTGGGGCCAAAGGGAAAGAATCAGATTTACTCTTCTCCCCTAAAAACCTGATTTTTAAGTGTAGCTCAAGCTCAGCACTGGGTGGAAGCCCAGGACAAGACACTAAAGATGTGCTAGGTGTTTTCAGAGTGCAGAGGATAGAGCCTGGAATGATAGTGCTGGAGACTTACTGCCCATAATTAGTCACAGAACAGGCTAATTAATCTCCATATAATGGAGATCTCCTCTGATTGCGGGACTCGCATCCAATTTGGTGACACTGATTGCAGGTATGCTACAGTAATTCAGTGGTCATGATCCAGGCAGTACTGTGCTGTTGTTTGGAGGCGTGTATTTGAATGAGAAAAAAAAAAAAAAAACTGCTTTAAATGGTCTTGCTGTCTGGCTTTCCTCGACTCACTGCTGCTCCTTGAGCTCAGCTGAGGGCTGAGCGCTTTACTGTAGAGTAACCTGCTGGGGAAGCAAATTCCCAAGTTTGAGTTTCCTGCTCTCTCAGACTGATACCAAATCCCAAGGCAAATTACCTGGGGGAACTGAACCCTTCAAACTCCATCAGGGATCTGGATGTCATTGCAGCAGATGAATTTAATACCAGTGCCAGAGGGAAAGCGGAACAGCGCTGACGAGACTCAGGAATTCAGCAGGCAGACAGCGAGCAAACTGTTCTGCTAGAGCACTCTGGCAGTGCTCGTCAGCCCTGGCCCGGCACCGCCCTGTCGCCCCGTTTCTCAGAGTTCACCAACCAAGCTCTGCCATAAACCAAAGACCATCTGGGAACACTAAACTGTCCTTGCACTTTATAAAAGGCAGGATGTCTTCTAGAAAGCGTCTCCATGTCCTGGCCAAAGGCCAAGTGGGTTAACAACCTCTTTTCTTCCTCTTCTCAGAAATCCTGGCGGCTTTGGCCCAATCTCCTCTGCATACTGTACATCTTTGTATTATGTTATTCTTCTTTCTCCTAATGCTTTTCCCTTCCATCCCTGAGAGGCTATACTTTTGGGATGCCTAATTTGAGCTACCTGTTGAGTACACCGGATGAGTTGGAGGAAAAAACTGCTTTGTCAAGTGTCAGTTGCAATGGCTGTTGACAGCAGGAATGATTTGGCCGCATGCAATCTTTCTCCGAGTGCAGGTGCCCAGAATGAAAGGCCAGGGCAGTAAACAGCCAAGTCTTGAACATGCTCCTAAGCTGCAAAAATAAAACTGTATCAACATTTAATAAATAGAGAACAGGCAGTAAGCAAGCAATAGTGAGGATTCATCACTTTGCCTTTTGTTTGTTATTTGTCAGGCGTATTTATATAAGAGAGGGTACAGATTTGGGATCTATTAGTCAGATCGGTTGTTCCATCCAGCCAAGTCAAACCTTTAAGCTTTGGAAGAACTTGGCTGAGGACAGCCTTTAGGCTTGACAACCAGGACACCTCAATGGACAGTGCAGGCTGGGAGATGATCTGTGAGCTTTCCTGTTTCCCCCCCGACCCCTCCTTTTTGTCCAAGTCTTTGTCCAAGCAAGATTCCTTGCTCTGGTGGGAATCAGTTCACTCCAGAGTCTGTCACGCTTTCTGTCTGTGCTTATATCGTTGGGCGTCGGTAGCTGGGAAGAACACAAAAAGTATAATGTCAGTTTTATCCACCCATTTTCCAAATTTGACTGAGTCAGAGATCTCATCCCTGTGGTCATCGTCACTATCACTCCAGCCTCTTGCTGGGAAAAAGGCTGTGCTTCTGCACTGTCACGCAGCTTCTTTTTAACTCTTACTTCACTTCAGCCCTCCAAGAATCCCTTTGTGTTTCATGACAGTAAGCGGCTTCTGGGTAGCGGAAGGAGGAAAGCAGATGTGTCGTGCCTTAGTAGCTGTGTTCAATAGTTAGCTTGTCCCTGCCACGTTGGAGAGTGAAGGGTAGCCAAGAGTTCCAATGACTTTTAAACACTGCTTCCAATGCCCATGCCAACTTTTAGCAGTCTTCCCACCCTTGTTATCCCAAAGTAGTTGCAGGACTGTCTCCACTGTACACTTTTTCTCCTGCCTGCAAATATAACGCCACTAGGAGGAGTATTGCTCTTAAAAATGGGGGAAAGAGCCCATCTTTGGACAGTACATTTTGGGCTGGTAGCTGTGATGAAGCCCTATTGGCAAGCTAGCTGATGAGCACAGAGTATTTCAGCCATGAGGGCTCCTCTGTGTTGGATCTCCAGCACCTCAGGGCCCTTCAGGACACTTTCCCTTGGCTAAAAGTGCCCCAGGATTCTGCCTTGCACCCCAGCTCACCTGGCTGCATGTGCACCATGCGGCATAGCCCTTTGCCCGGCTGGTTCTTGTACATGGGCTTCACGCACACTTTGTTAGTGGTGCCTGAAGCCAGGTCTGTGAGGAGCACGCTGTGGATCTGCGGTGAAACGCTGATGACAGATGAAGGGCCAGTTTGCCGCCGGCATCTGACTCTGTAACCAAGGACTTTCCCATCGGCAGAGTCCCAAGAGGCTTTCAAGGTGTTGGGGCCCATGTCTTCAAAGCGAAGGTGCCTCACTTTGGAGCCCTCTAGAGAAAGAAGATTCATGTTACTGTGGGCCATTTGTATGGAGTGGTCCTTACCGGCTAGCTCCTTGTTCCTCCTGAAGGGATTGCTGAGAAGGGGTTGCCAGCCAGCCTGATCTTTCTCTGTTGTAGAGATGCAATAGCCTGTCACCCTACATCTCCGTACTGGAGGAGCTCAGCCTAATTAGTCCTTAACTTTGTCCTGGTACCAGCACAAAATACTTTTGTTGGCACTGTTAGGCACTGTCTGGCCACCTCCCACACCCTCAGCTGCTGTCACTCTGAGCTCCTCACTCTCGAGTCCTAATAAGAGCTAGATTTTGCCTCCTGCAATATCTTCACAGGTACCTCTTAAGAGCAGAAGCTTCTGCTGCTGAAATTTCCACCCCTCTGATGCTAAATCACACCAAAGAACAGACACCGAGGGGATAGGAGGGAAAGGCAGCTTGCTTTCTTCTTCAGGGAGATTCAGGGATCTCCAAGTTCTGCTTGTGACTGCACCAGCAGCTTGGCAGTACGCACCCTGTAACAGCAGTCATATTGTGCGTGTCTGATTTTCTTTCAGTCCTACGCCTTATATATCTGCTACATCCTAATGGCATATCATGTGCTGTTCACCAGAAGCTGCAGCTTTCCCCTTCCCTCATCCCTCCCCAGTAACTGGGCTGACTGAGTTCTCCGGCTTCACCTAGAGGCCGATGATCTATGCAAAGAAACAGGCGCACTTCAGAGACTCCTTATGCCCATATAGTTTCCTATCAGCAGAGTGCTGCTCACTCACCTTCCTGAGTGCATGCTTTAGCTGACAGGGATTTCTCCTTTCCCGATTTGTAGATTGCAGTCACTGTCACTAGATAGGTTGTATTGGGTGCCAGATTCTCCACCACAGTGCTATTGTGCTTGCCATCCACCTCCAGCAGCTTCACCGAGTTCCCAGGGAGCGGTCCATACAGGATCTGATAGCCGATCACACTGTCCAGTGTAGGAGCCCAGCTAACATGGAAGCTGTGTGGCCCAGACTCTGAGATGAGAACCTGAGCTGGGCTTATTTCCTCTGAAAGCAATGTAAAAAGATACGAATGAGTATGTAATTCAAGGCATAAGCATGCTGTCAGAGGAGCATAATTGACCCGCACCATTATTTGGCTTCCAGGAGGTGGAAGAAAATCCATCCAGCAAGTGGATGTTGATAGTCATCCAAGTCAGCACAACCCAGCTCAGCCCTAAGAAAATGGTTTCTCTACCTGTGCGGCATAGAGTGGGCAAAACTACTCAGCCAAAACTGTTCTTGCATGCAGAAAATTAATATTGGATGCAGGTTCATCTTGACTTTGTCACCCCTGCTTAGACTGTCAGCGTGCCACTTTTTTGCACATTGCTATCCAGCATAAATCTGAGTTACTCCTCTGGCCCAAATGACTAGTCTGCACAGAGGGGCTGGCTTCTGCTCTGAGTGCTCCCCCTCTCCTTCCCTCTTACACAGGGATTCCCCATGCCTGGAGAAGCAGCATGCACCTGCTTCAAGAGCATTACTCTCCCCTAGCTGCACCTGCAACCTCAGGTAGGAGACAGGGATCTCCTTGTTCCCACAGCAGCTGCTCAAGCTGTGAAGGTCAAAATTCCTCTTTGGCAGTAACCCACACAAGGCAGCACTGCTTCTGCCTGACCATCATACTGCACTAGCGAGTAAGTACGTGCAGCAGCCTGCGCTTTATCCCCAGTGGGCTCTACACCTCAGCCCTGTTAAATACTTGCAAGCTGCAGCTCCTGCCTTCTTCTCCTGGGTAGTGGGCTCTGCTTCCCACCAGATTCATAGATTTTTAAGGTTGGAAAGGCATCTTATGACCATCAGACCTGATCCCCTGTTCCGGGCAGTCCAGAACATCTCTCTAAGGAAAGAGCTGCCAGCTGAGTGCCAGCATAAAGCAGCACATTATCTTCTGTCCTGACCGCAACCATCTGCCTCCTCCAGCCAGACCATGAGGCCGTGGGATGCAGACCAAGGGCTGTCCTGTTTGCTTTATATACGCGAGGCTCAGCACAGTAGAGACTTCCCCCTTGGTCACGATTGTGCATGTTTTACCTGCCAGTGTAGTAACCCTTGTTGTCTGGGGAGGGAAGTAGTGGACGTTGGATTCAGGAATGAGTGCCACCTCGTAAGTAGTTTCTGGTGCAAGGTTGCTTAGCGTGAGGCTAGTGTGAGCCCCAGACACTTGGTTTGTCCTCTTCCTTGCTAGATCATCTGTTGGGGCATACTCTAGGGTGTAGTAGCCAGTTTCTTGGGAGAGGAGTTTGGGCCACATCAGGCGGAAGCTGCTTGAGGTGATATCTACTGCATGGAGCCGATTTGCTTGGATAACATCTGGAATAGAAACAGTAGCAATATGCAGAACACGGCACATCTAAAATACAGGCCCTTCTGGATGGGAGACGTAGCCTGCAGCAACAGTGGATGACAGCTGAAGTCACCTAGGTGTAGCCAGGCCCCTTCATAGCAATTCAGTGAACCAGACCCCCTTTGAAAGGGGTCTGGAAAACTGAATCCTCGAAGCCAAGCATAAAGCTAAAAAAAAGTAGATATATAATGTAAAATGCGTTAACTGAGGCAGCAATATCTGGGTTTTCACCACTCCTACCTCTCGGACAAGACCCTGTCACTGAACAGAGCTTGCAAAGGAAATGCATATGTCCCAACCGCCATGAGGTGGCACTTTGGCTAAAGCAATTGCTCAGCTTTGTCTGCACAACAGGCTTCAGCTCAAGAACACTACTGCACCTCGCCTCCCAGGCATCTCCAGCCTCAAACCAGTTTGTCACAAGCCTCCAGGTTGCTCTATAAAGCCCCAGCTTTCCCTCTCCATTCTCTCTGCGTTGTCCTCCGTGCTAAGGCCAAACAGTGCTGTGATCTGCTGTGACAGAGGGGCCTGGCACAGCAGGAACCGTGCCCCTGCCCATCCAAGCCAGTCTTCTGCCACCAAGAACGAATCCAGAGCGGTCCAGCAAGTTCTGGGCAGCTGCTACTGCACGACAGATGTGTGGGAGTTACTGTGCCTGGCCAAACAGGCAGCTTCCCACACTCAGCAAGACGTTACCGTGTACCCAGCATGGCAAGCAGCACTGGCACTGCCTGTGGCAAAGCTGGAGACAGAATTTGGGCATCCAGGTTCCGAAACTCCTGCGCTCAGTTCATCCTGAGCTCCCTGTGGAAATCACCTACTAGTGAAACCAAACCACTAAATTTTGTCATGTATGTGAAGCAACCCAGAGCGTGAAGAAACACATTTCTCCCTGCTCTCTGCCTGTACCCAGTGGCCAGGAAGAAGGGGCAACAACTGGGGACTGTCCAGCATTTGCTGAGCCGGCTGCATTCACCCCAGCTGAAGTCACTCCCTGCAGTGTTTCACAGAGCTCCATTGTTTTGTGACATTCAACATTCAGAGCCCCTCTCTGTGCTATCTCGCCTCTCTCTCCCCCTGCACAGAGGCTTCTCTTCAAAGCTCATGCTACCTTTCAGTTCTAGACCCCAAAAGCCAGACACGAATACCTCTTCTGATGCTCTGCAGTTCCCCCAGCTTCCTCTGCTACTTGACCCTTCCAACACACGTGGCCTCCTGAGCCCATCTTGGGCAGAATTCCACTGTTCTCTGGTCTTCCAGAGGGGCAGAAACACACAGGACTGTTTCTAGCTCCAGGAAAGTGGCATACGAAGACATAAAGATGCTCTTTTTTTAAAAAAGGATTTTTAAAAGCACCCTGAGCCTTACAGAAGTGCATTTGCTCTGCACAGTGTCACTCCTGAAACCCTATGATAGTACCCTCCAGCTGAAGCTTAAATACTTCAGGGTACTGTAAGTAGCTCTCACTGGCTGCCCATTACACAGAGGTAAAGGGAGGCACAAAAGTCTGCCCAGACCTGCAAGAAAACAGGGGGTAGCCTTGCACTCTCAGACTTGCCCTTTAACTGGGAGAAGATCAGCTCTCCTCCTCCGAGCTGCTCCGAGTCCCTGCCAACTTCCCCGTACCAAATAAAGCAGCCTCAGTTTTTCCTCTGAGCTGTTCTTTGGCTCTCCCAGGCAGGCAGGAACATTTCCCTTCTCCGTGCCCTGCCCGCTCCCGTCCACACACCCTGCCAGCCAGCAGCACTCCACCCGGTCGGAGCTCGGAGGAGGCAGAGGGTGGGAGGCAGCACCACGGGGCCTGGGGCACTGCACCCTTCCGTGAGCCCCGCAACTACCAGTGGCCAAGCCACAAAGGAACCGGGAACAGAAGAAAGGCCTCAGCACCAGAAGTCCTGCCAAAAGCTCAGGGAATGGAAATAAGTGAGCTTGGAGGCAGGGCTCGGGGATGCTGTAAGCAAGTCGGGCAGATTAAAGTAACAGGGTGCAGCAACACCCGAGGGACATGCTGCAGGAAGCCCACAGCAAATAGCTCTGCCCCTTGTTGCCAGATTACAGATGCCTTGAGCACATAAAAAGATGCCCATGGTATGCTTCACAGCACCTCCTTGTTCCCAGAGGGAAGCAGCAAGTTAATCTCTTGTATTAGACCCAGGCAGTGCCTTCCTAGCAACACTCAAAAGACAGCTTGTGACACATGTGCCTTCCACCTCCTGCCTCTTGGTGACTTGAAACACTGTTTTGCAGCCACAGGTTTGCTGGCATCCCATGAACGCTGGCAAGGTCAAGATTAGACTCGCAGAAATGCTGCTACTTTCATGATATGTGTAAGAAATGCAGCCAGGCAGCAGATGAACCTGTTCTAGCCCTGGGTACATGATCCCCTCTCTGCAGAAGCTTCAGCTAGGACTTGGGACAAATCACTCCTCCATGGATCTATTTCCCTGCTTTGATATGGATGGGGGGGAGGGTTCCGATGCTGGGGGGGGGGAAAACACACACTTCATTACCAGGGTGGACATTCAAGGTCTGAGATCACTCCCTCTGGTCGCCTGCTTATATTCAGTGCTAAGTGAGAATGTCAGAGGACTCTAGGCTCAAAGCCTTCGCTACAGCAGAAGTTATCCAGGACCTTGTTTCAGATCAGAAATGTGTTGCCCTGAATATGCATGGGAAGTGGCTGATGTTTTGTGACTGCTGGGCAGGTGGGCTCCTGCAGAACTTGGCTCAGAAGATGGTGCCGAAGGATGAAACAAGTCAGCAGCTGTCAGTTCAACTGGCTGAGTGGAGAGCAAGCGGATGCTAGCACAGAACCTGTTGTCATCTCAAAGGAATGCTTTGGTTTCACAATATTTGAAGGTCCTTCCCCAGAAGGAGAGCACCAAATGCCACATATTGTGTACATAATATATAAGATGCAATGGAAGAAGCCTGAGCTAGAGTCCCCCTTCCTTCACACTAGTATTTGCCAGGAGCCCGTCGTGGCTGTGGCCATAGCCAGGCTGGCTGGGAACAAACTGTAGCCTGCTGCATTCCACAGACTTGTTGTGTCAGGACCCTGTGCCAAGGGAAAAGAGGTGGAGTGAACACACACATCCATCCACAGTCCCCGTCTCGCACCCCTCTGCACAGTAGCATTACTGGAAGTATTTCAGGTCCGCCATGTCTAAGCAGCAGCCCATCTTCTCTGCTCTGTGACACAGCCAGGTTTTTCAAAAGGGGAACTGAGGCAGAGACATCACATCCCTTGGCCTCAGCAGAGCCTGTAGCGGGACAGGAATATAGTTCGGAAGAGTAAGGCACCTTCCTTTTGTCTCCCTGTCCAAGTAGTGGCTGTCTTGCTGTCTAGGACTGAAAACCCTTGCTGTGAACTCCAGACTCAGCCCTGACAGTTCATTATATTATTTGCCTGCTCAGATCTCTGATCAAATTTCTGAAGGCAAAGAAAATCCTTCTTAACTGAGCAACCCCTACATAAAAGGTGTCTACCTGTGTATAGCGAGGTACAGCTGCAGAGATTGAACTGTTCCATGGGGGTTTCTCAGCCTGAGACAGCAGCAGCTTGGTAGCCAGGGACCATTGTGTTGGAGTATCTACGGAGCAGGCATGAAACACCCCATTCCTAGATAGGAGATGGAGGGAGGAGAGCAACTCTTGACAAAGCTTGTTTGTGCATCTGCAGAAGGCTTTTAAAAAACAGTAGCAAGAAATGAAGATAAGATAACAGTGATAATAAAACCACTCTGGGTGTTCCAGAGTTGGAAAGGCCTAATTTCTGCCTGCCAAGGATCCTGTCTGTCCCTGCTATCCCAGGGGCCACAGAAGCAGGAAGGGTGGTGATGAGGGCTGCCTCCTCCAGGCAGGGAGGAGTGGACATATGTGGCTTTATTAAGGCTAACTCAAGTGACGTTACCAATGTCTGGTATTTTGCTTAAAGCACCAGCCCCTGGATTCCTATGGGAATCTCACCTTCCATTAAGATCTCAGACTAGTAACTTCTGGATCTAATGGATGCACAGAATACTGCCCTCAGGCACAGCAGAGTATTTATTATCTTTGCAGATCTTACGATCTTCAAGACAGTCTTGTGCTGCAAGGATATGCAGGTGATTTCTCATGTTGGGATGCTATTTCATACCATCCGAATTCAGGATGCACTAGAAGCTGAAACGGCCACTTGAAACGAAACATCTGGGGGTCTGTGTGGCATCTGGTACAGTAGAAGGACTGCTGGTACTGCCCCATACTCATACAGGAGAGAGGTGGATGACTGGAGGAGAACATAGTCCCTGTGTGTGGTTTATTAAATGATCACGGTTGGAAATAGAAAGAAATTGCTATACAGAGGATCCTTCTGTGGAAAGGGTTACTTGGACACTCCAAAGCCAGCTCTAACCAACTCGCATAGCAGAAGCCAAATGAGGAATTAAAACAGGATTTCCAATGGAGGGAGAACCTCCAGAAAATGCATGGAAAGTCTGCAAAGTCATAGTAACTCACTCAGCTTTCCAAACAAATCCAGAAGCATCCGGGAGGCTGCGGCAAAACCCCTGCTTTGCAATCACTGGCACTCCCACCGTGACAGCGTTCAAGAGCTGCAAAAAGAACATGCATTGTGCAGTGCAGCATGCAGATTAACATGAGATATTCCTCTTGACTTCCAAATGCCTGTCTTCTGGCCCAGATTATGGCTTTGGGTCTCCTCAGACCCTTTCCTGGATGCTTTAAAAAAACAAGGCGGCTGAGGAATCAAACCTGCTGTCTGTTCCTGCTCTCTGCACAGCAACCGCCACAACCATGCTAGCAACAAAGAGGTAGGAGTTGGCCTGCTAAGCCTAACAAGTTAGGGCTGGGATTTTCTTCCAAGGGCTCTGCTAGCCAAGGCGGGCTATAGATCTGGCAGATGTGGAACACGTTACAACAGGGGATTTACGGAACAAAAACATTCCTCTCCTACAGTCTTAATGCTGATAGCAAGCCCCATCCTTAATTGCTCTTTGTAAGAGAACAACTGCCAGCCACTTGTAGGCAGGAGTTAGATACCTCAGTGTGTGCCAGCCACTGTGCCTGCACATGATGGTATATATAGGAAGTCAGATCTACCCTAGACAAGAGCGTGAGGGAGCTGACAGGACCAAATCCTTCCCAGGCATACACATCCCATTTTGTGTATGCAATGTGTTCAACACATTTGTGTCCTCCGCCTCCATCAGATGGCACATAGCCAGACAGCATTTTAGAGAGAAAGAATTCACCCTGAATGTGAAAACCAAGTTCAAGGGGCTTAGGCACCTTGCTCCCACAGTCAGCAGCCTCTTACTGTAGTTAAATCATTGCCTGTTCGGGAAGCCTTTGGTTAACAGTTAACCTGTGCAGGTGGGGACATCTTCATGCCACGCTTGAATTGCACGGATGTCTGTGACCTGCATGATTCCTTTCAAAGTCTTGTGGGTTTTTAAGCAATCCAAATAATGCGCTGCGTCAGCCTCCTTCCTTCATTAACAACTGAACAACAACTCATTACAAACACAAATTAATCTCACTAACAGGTCTGCAGAAGGGAATTTGTCCCAGTCAGTCATGGGACCTTCCAAGGGCAATAGAGATATTTGTCCCAGACCTCCTAAAAGCCTTGGTTTATACTTGGACCTATAGCACTGTGGACAAAGCACCTCAGTTTGCAAGGGCAGCAGCTGTGGGTCAGTAGGACCATTGGTTTTAGGGGATTCTCAC
Source organism: Aptenodytes patagonicus (assembly GCF_965638725.1). Classification (NCBI taxonomy): domain Eukaryota; kingdom Metazoa; phylum Chordata; class Aves; order Sphenisciformes; family Spheniscidae; genus Aptenodytes; species Aptenodytes patagonicus. The sequence goes on along the minus strand of NC_134967.1, from coordinate 6,961,972 downwards.
ACTGCCTGCCCTGCAGAGCCAGGCATTAACTCATATTCAGCCCTGTTGCAAACTCCCAGTGACCACAACCCAACCCCACTGTACCTAGGATAGCATCTCGAAGCTCCTTTGTGATGATGGGTAGGTCATCAACATCCACAAAGTGCAGGTGCTTCTCAGGAGGCTGGCTGGCAGCAGCGGAGAGTTCCAGATAATTCCCCCGTCCAGTGCTGACAATGAAGACTGTTACTCCCATGTCCTTCAGAAGCTGCATGGGTTCAGAGATGTCATCAGTGGAGAAACCATCTGTCACCCAAACCAGTACCTTGGGCACGTCTGGCCGGGCACCGGCTTCATCACTGAAGAACTTCTCCTTGGCGTAGGAGAGCGCTTTGCCTGTGTTAGTGTCGCCCATGAGCTGTTGAGTGTCCCGGATGGCTTGTTGCAGAGTCCCACTAGACAGGTACCGGTCAAAAGGGAACTCCATGGTGGGCGTAGTGCTGATGTGGATGATGCTGGTCTGGACATCTTTGGGGCCAAAGGTGAAAGGTTGCACAAGGTCCCACATGAATTCCTTGACCCTGGAAAACTCATAGTAGGAGACGCTGCCAGAGCTGTCCAGCAAGAAGAGGAGGTCCCCCTCTGAATTGGAAATAGACGGCTGGGGACCTAGCAGGGGAAGAGAGAGGGAGGTGCATTAGTGGAATGGTGTGAACCCATACCTGCACAGGCATCTGCTAGGAACGCTTGGTTATCTTGTGCCAAATCTCAGAATTCAGTGAGAATTTTGCTGAGTAGAGACCTCAGGATTTGCCTCTTTTTATTATTATTTGCATCTAGTGTGAGGGGTCCTGGGCTTTACTCTCAGTCCTGCTGTCCACTGTCCAGGATCTTCTCACCCCATCTCCCTAGCACCCCGCCTTCCCCCATTGGACAGCTTTGCTTAGACTCATCTGTTTGATCACAACTGTTCTTTGCGAACGCTTTGAGATGCTAACACTGAAGCGTTAGCCAGAGGGCTGCCTGTGATCCTTCACAAACTAAGTTCTCTTAGCACCTTTTGTTTTAAAGTACATTGCCAAAAAAGCTGTTTCTGTTGTGAACAGAAAACTAGTTCTTAAGTCCTGTGGTCCAAGAACCTGAACTGGTTACAGGATCACAAAGAGCAAGAGGAAAAAAGTTCATGAGACCCCACTCCACCCCCCCCCCCCACTGAATAGCAGGATTGTGACTTGTGTTGAACTATTTGTCTCCCACTGCTTTCTTCGGGTTCAGTCTCACTTTGGGACGCCACAGCTGCTCAGCCTGATCTAGGCCCTGCCCAAGAGGGTCACTGCAAGGAGAGAAGCCAAAGCACTGCAGTGGAGCCTGGAAAGAGCTCTGGGAGGCACTGCAGGACAGCAGCCTAGTGCTGATCCGCCCGGCCATGGGACCCTCTCAGCAGCACACTTCAAAAACCACCACCTACCCCACAGGGTTTCACGTTGGCCAAGAGGGTAGGAGACATGCAAAGGAACAGTTGGAGCATCTCAGCGATACAGCAGCCCTGAGCGCCGGTGGTGTGCTTGGTCCACTGCTGTGAACAACGGCACGATATCCAAGCACACAAGCGTTGCAGCTGCCATACTCCCACGTACTTCAGTCGGCTGAGAGACAGAGGCTCACAGTAAACAGAGTCAGCGCATCTCAGCCCTGCTGTGTGCAGCTTGCCCTCTGGCTCTTGGCAAAGGCCAATGCTGCAGACAGGCTTGGCCTTTTGGAGCTCACTCCTTTTACATGTTCTGCATCAACCTAGATGATGCAGATCAGCCACCATGCAACAGAGGTAAAGCTGAAGATGCATCTCGCCTAGCTGCTGTGGTGAGCTCTTCAGGAGCAGGGAGAGGAGCTCCCGCTGCCTGCATTGGCTCCCTCCTCTCCAGGCTCTGTTGCCAAGTTTGTTTTAAAGTCACGTTTTACACATTTGCAAAGATAAAGACAGCGAGGAGGAGCAATAGTTACTTTTTTCCCTCCTTTCCATTCACATGTGTGATCCCTACTGTTCAAGGAGCTACTTGGATGGCCAGAACAGACCCCATGTCTCTCAGAGGAAAAAGGCCAGTCATGGGAGAGGAGAGGCAGGCCAAAAGACTGAAAAACTGGGATGAAATATGCCTGAATTCAGCCTGGTGTCTGACTTCTGAGAAAATACAGCTCCTCATGGAATGAGAGCAGGATGAATGCCTGATATTCCTCTGGTCCAAATTCAGTCAAGATGTGTAACAGCTGGGAGCAGAAAATGCCACTGCAGCAGTGAAGGGAAGTAATTTCCTGGGACAGTAATCTCACCTCCTCATTCTTAGGTCCTGCACAAGAACAGGGGGCTGGAGCAGAGCAGGGAGCCAACAAAGGCAGGGCAGAAGAGATGCCCTGGACCTGACACTGCAGGAGCCATGGGAGCTCTGGCTTCTGAGCACACCTAGAACTTCTACACTACACTCGTGCAGGATCCGCAAGCACTGCACAGACTTACGAAACCTCATGGCAGTCTTTCCAGGCACATGTTATTAACCCATTACAGATAAACTGAAAGGCCAGGGCAACGGAAAGAGGCAGGGGCTCAGGCACAGGAATCAGAGCTTAAAGTACAGTCTGCAAGTCCTGGATCCTGCTCTCGCTGCTGCAGAAAAAAAAACACGCCTCTGAGCTACATCAGCTTGCACTGACACCTCTTGTTACACAACACCAGGCTGATCCTGAGTACTTTCTGCTCCAAGATGGGGGTGGACATGTTCCAGGAGCTGGGAACATTCCTCACCAGCCGAAGCCAGCAGGTCAGTCGTGCCCCGTGCCAGGGCATAGCCTCTGCCGTCCAGAGCTGCTGCTCTGGGCTAAGGCGCAGCAGTCCCAGAGAAAGAAGCAAACTGCTGATCGCAAGACCAAGAGCAACTGCCAAGGTCAGGAGCAACTTTTGGGCCTAAGACAACTTACAGGTTTATCCCATCTTTGACAATGGCAGTGCCTGCAAGAAAAGTGAGCTGTATTTGGAAAAGAATGAAATGATAAACTTGATGAGAAAAACTGCTGGCTCTACTCTCCCAGGGGAGGTGGCTGATTCTCAGAACTAGCTGCCTCTAAGTTCAAAGGCTACGGTCCACACAAGACTGGCAGAAAGCTCCCTGATTTATACCACTGTTGGCAGGAAAGTCTGGAGTAGAGGGACTCCTCCCTAGATCACTTTTGTAAAAGCTAGGCTAATTTGGTGTTTTCTTGCTCTTTTGAATACATATTGACCTCCTTTCCCAGATAGTCTTAGGACCAGCACCTCAAAGGGGCTCTGGGACAAGATGTCTGGGAAAGGGCAGCGCAGACCCGATTGTGCAGAAGAATGCAATATGTCAGGAAGAACATGCTTCTGAGGGCGTGGCCCGGAGTTCCACTCCATTTGACTCATTTTCTTACCGTTTCAATTAAACTGCCGTGTGGGAAGCACAAACGCATAGGGGACTCCTCCTTATACCACTCTTAGAGCTTGGGAGATTTACAATAGCTGGAATATCAATAATGAATTTGGAATTCGTTTAACCACCACCCTGCTTTCTGACAGCTTTTGAGGGGCAAGAAGGGAGAAAAAGCCTTGGCCAGAGATTCCTGCCTGCCCATTTGGGCTCCTCTGTCAGTGAGGGGATCAGGAACATGGGGTGGCCAAGCAATGTGGGCTCTGGAACACAAATGGGACTTGGTGCAGCACACAGCGGTTGAGTGCTGGAGCCGTGTGTGGGAGCCAAAACCACAAGGCAGTAGACAGCTGAATTGAAAGGCTCCTGTAAAGTTAATTGCTCCAAGGAGACAGCTCATGCAAACAGTTCTCCCCCTGCAGAAAGCCATGTCAAGGCAGGCCCAGAGATAGCAATGAGCCTGGCAGAGATGAGCAGGGGTTTGCTAAGCCCCCACTGGGGCACTACTCCAAGAGGCAGATATGAGATGGCAAAATCAAGAGGAGGGAAAGGACCAGGGCAGGGGAACAGTGAGCGGCTATAAGGGGTCTATTACATGTCCTGACAGTGAAACCTAATGACCTGAGCACAGAAAAGATGAACCAGCAAGAGCACAGCCATTCAGGATACAACACAAGGGGCTCAAGGGGGAAAATAGAAGGTAGAGAAGTGTTTCAGGCTTGAGCCACAGGCGACTTGATCCTCTTTGCCCAGTTTTCATTTGGACAGCTTTTACCCTGCTATTTCTTTCCCTCACTGGGTACCGTTCAGATGCCTGCCTGTGCAATTAGGGCACGAGTGCCTGGGTCTGTCCCATGGCAGGAGTGTTCACGTCTGTGCTCAGGAATGTCAGGGGGAGGTACACTGGAGAAAGGGCCAGGTGTGCTGGGAATGCCCACAGGATGGGGGACAGAAGTGGCAAGTGTGAGTCAGGACCACATTTATTGCATGTGTTACAGTATAGGTGTGCACTGGAAGAAAGCTAGAGTGCTTGCACACATGGTCTGTAAACATGCAAATAAACATGCTGCCTACAAGTCACTGTGCTGCTACAGAGACCAAGGCAGCACAGGAACCACTCGCCTGTAGCAGGTGCTGGCTGAGATGGCAGAGGCATACCAGATCTCCTGAAACAACAGGAGAAATCAGGTGGAGCCTTCAGAATTGGAGAACATAAACGTTACCTGGAGGTGACTAAGCGAGAGATGCTAGGAGGCGGCAGGAGCGGGACCTGCAATCTACATGGATTACAGCCAATTCTGCGTGACCCAGCACAACTCAACCCTGTGTTGCAGACACACACACCCCCAGCAACTTGGCATTCAGAGCTGAGCAGAAAATAAAAGTGAAGTCCAGTAAGCCTTCCTGCTTGCCCACAGCAACATGGAATTTCATCACCACATCACACAGCAGAGTGAGCCTGTGACCTACAGGTCCCTGCCACTGGTTCCTAGAGCTCCCTACCTCCTAACAGCATTCCAGCAGGACAGAGCAACAAGGGCTTCGTTTAGAGCTTCTGGCTGCATGAAGCAAGTCAAGCACATGTAGCCAGAGCTCTGCGCTTTGCCCTCCACTGGAAGAAGTACAAGCCACTTACTTGGCTGGCAAGCCATAGCGAGAGATCTTGGCAACGCGACTGCGGCCTCCCAGGAGGAAATCATTGTTTCTCCCCTCTGCTCCTCACCAGTTTGAGGAGCGTCACTCCTTTCCCGAATGTTGCAAACAGCTGTGAAAGCTTCTGACCCTGGCAGGGCAGGGATCAATGGCCAAAGGACATTGCTCACAAGTGGTAAACAAGGTCACATGCACTAGCGCTCTGGGAGGGGAACTCCGAATTCGCCAGGAGGGAGCAGATGCAAGCAAAATCCTACTGCTGCCAGAGCTACCTGCACGGGGGAACACACGGGTGAAAACCAGCATGGAACACTGGCTCAAAAGAGAAGAACATCAAAGGAGAGTCAAGAGCCATGCCCCTGTCAGATTGCACTCTTGACTGTACCCTGCAGCTCTGGGGCACATTAACATCCTTTAAACACTGGTTTGACCCATCATACGTTGCTGGAAATAGCTGTGTTAATTAGGAGGCTCTGCAGGAAGAGCTACAGCTTGACACCACAGTGTTCTGCCTGGAGGGCAGAAAGCGTTGGTTAACAACAATTGGTTAACAATTGGTTAACCAAAGCAACAGTTACACTGGTGGGCAGGTATGTATTTTGGAGCTAAAGGGATTGTCTGTGGGTGGAGCAGGCAGCTAATCCTTCATACAGGCAAATACCATCACAGTTACCTCTACTTAACACTCAGCCCTGCATAAGACAGACACAAATTCCTCCCATTTAGATTTTGTCAGCAGAAAGGATAAGGATCCATAAAAAAATCTAGACAAAGGATCCCACTACATCAGAAGTGTGGCAACGCTCATAAAGCGACTGGACGCTCCATCGTCCTTCCCTTCAGGTTTAGGTTTTCAATTCCCTCATCTTTCTTCCTGTTCTTCGTCCTTCATCCAATATAAACATACCATCCGTGCCAGAGGTGGGGCTGCGGAGATTTGTTACCAGCAAATCCCCGCATTATGCAAACAGCTGCTGTTTTCAAGCAGTTTCCTCGCTCCTACAGCAAAAGATCGGCTGTTTGGCAAAATGCCAAGTGAAGATTTCTCACTTTCAGTGGGATTCCGAAAGAAGGGGCATCCATTAGAACCTCCCTGCCTCCTGAACTGTCAGGCCTTTGCTTCTGAAGAGCTGAGGAGTAGCTCTGCAGACCTCATATCATTGCTGCTCCTGTGCTCTACTTAAGTCTAGGGAACAACAGAGAACACATGGCAGTGTGTCCCGTTGTCACCCTCTAGCTGACACGTGGTCAGTAGACACAGATCGGTCATGCAAAGAAGTGTTTGGAAGGGAGCGATATGGGAGCAAAACGTCACCATGGAGTCACAGTGCTGCCTATTTAAACGCTTGGCTTTTCCAGGAGAAAAACAGCTGGTCAGACTTCCCCGTCTTACACCGAGATGCTGACAGGAGACATCCGCTTCAAGAGTTCCCTGCACTCTCAGCTGGGACCTGAACACATGCCTGATCTACATGGGACTTGGAACTTGTAGAGCATAAAGGATTTAACAGCCAAAAGAGATCATGTCCTGTCTTGGTTAACTATGTTTGAAATCGCATGTTTGTCTTCCCTTCTCACTGTTTTTTCCTTGCATGGCCAAAGTTCTACTATGAGCGGAGCCAGGTTTGGAGGCTGAAGAACAGAGTCTGTGCTTCCCTGTGGCCCCTTGGGATCACAGTGAGAGGCAGGAGAAAGGCGTCACCTCTCCCAGAAAGAGAGGTATCCCACCAAGCCAGCCAGGAGGTGTTTTACACTTAAAACCATGTCAGAGAGGCCTGTGCCACGGGAGACTGCTTGATCACCTGCCTATTTAAGGAGCTGAGCCCCACCAAGCAAAATATACTTGTGTGACTAAAAGCCCAAACTCCCTATGCAGGTTCCAGCTCGTCCATGGCACAGATTACAGGCTGTAGGTTGAGAAATGGCCCTTCAGACAAATTCCTCTGGCAGGAAGGAAGCTGGGCTGCCATCTCTTACGATCTTTTCAGGAGTTTCACTATCTCTGCTGTTTTAGAGCCTCAAGAGTCCTGGAATCATGGAATTATGCCAGGTACTGAGCTGTGCTTCAGAGAGCAGTGAGTGCAGGGCCCTCTACAAAGTGCACATGGATGGGCCGTGTCTTTATTTTTCACTTGCTGCACCCACAGGGACAGCAACATCCCCATCATTTTCTGCTGATGCTAGTCCAGAGTAACCAGGTAATGACAACCCAAGTTTCATGGAGTCCCCATCCCTGGAGGTATTTAAAAGACGAGTAGATGAGGCACTTAGGGACATGGTTTAGTGGACATGGTGGTGTTGGGTCGACGGTTGGACTCGATCTTAGAGGTCTTTTCCAACCTCAATGATTCTATGATTTATCAAAGCCAAAACTATCAAATGGTTGTACTTTACGCTGATGCAACAGAGATCTGAATCTGGACCCAAAGTGGTGGAACTGGTCATGTGATGCTCCGTCTTGACTTTGTGCCTTGGTGCACTAAGTCAATCGCCATTGCCCTGAAAAAGCTAATCACTCCGGAGCACGTAGAAGCACCGCTGGCCACACCCAGTAGCTTCCTCACTTTGTCCACTGCAGCTGAGGATAAAGCCACAATCATTCACATTCAGTCAAGTCCCTAGGAAACAGAGTTAGGAACATGCATCCCTACCTCTCAAACAGTTCCTCTCATTGTGTGATCACGGCACACCACCATAGCTCCTCCAGACGAGAGCTAGCCCATGCCCAGGAGCCCTGCCAGACCGGCTGCCTGCTCAAGGTTGCTTTAGGGAGCACCCGAGAGGAGCCCCAGGAGCCCCCCGCATCAAAGCTGCTGCGGAATGGGCACCTTGCCGACCAGCAGGTTCATTTCCCCTACGGGTGCTTGGCAGCGTGCAAGCCGAAGTCGGCACGTCAGTAACACCACGTGCACGACTTTGCCTCTGGAGCAAGGCACAATCCTTCTGGAAAGCCATGGCTTGCTTTTTCACATACGCTGAAGGTCTGACCGTTGTTTTTAGCCTGGGCTGGGGAACTGCCACATACACTCCCATGGCAGCAGAAATGCACGGCAATAGGAGTAACTGCTGCCTGCATGGACATCGAGCATTGTGACAATGTCATAGGCAGCAGTACCATTCCTGAACCGGCCTGTGTCACTGAGGGACAGAATCCAGTACCCTGTAAGGGGATCCGAGCAATAGACACAGTCTGGTCTGCGTACCAGAAGCAGAATCAGACCCCAGCAGTCTGGGCTGCTGTCTGAGTCTGAGGACCTCCTGTCCAGATAGACCAGAGGTTCACTTCTCCTTTCACACTGGGTTACATTTCCCAGGTGCAGTGAAAACCAGATGCAGGCAGCAGTAGCCCTGCAGTCAAAGAACACAACCTTTTTCTACCTGTGAACACAAGGCAGAAAAAAAAGTATTTACATCAGCTTAGCCATCACGATGTGGGCTAAGTCTTCTGCCCAGCACTACAGCGCAGGAACCAGAAATGAGACATTCATCTCCTCTGCATCCCTTTCCCCGCTGTCAGTTCCACGAGTCTGACCCATATTAATTCCCCCTGAACAGTATCCAAGAGAAAGCATTTTAAAGAGGAAATATAATGATTGAATTACAGAGATTAGCAAGAGAACCAGACGACAGGTATAGTATCAATCACTGTTTTTACTTCTCTTAATCAATGTGCCTCAGTACATCGGTAACAGTGAGGAGTCGGGACTTTTTCCATATGATTGCACTAAACTCTGCAAGTTTCTGAAACAGTTTCCTTTCCACTACTCAAAACAAGCAAGATAAAATTTCTTTCTAATATGGCAATTTTAGAAAGGTTTTTGTTTTATCCTCGTGCCAGCAAAGTAACATACAAGTATAACTATACACCTAAAGCAGCAATATAACTTCAGCTTTTATCCTGAAAAGGTTCTATGAGAAGCTCTAAGGACCAGGAGGTATTAAATGGGGGAAAGTAGTAAGGGAACGCCTTGCCTTTTCAGGCACTCACCTCTCTCAGGTGTGTTCTGTCCCACAGCAAACTGCAGCCACAGACCAAGAGAAAGCACTGTCTCGGCCAACATAGCAAAGTCTGGTCCTGGGCAAACTACCTTAAATCCAAAAGCTCGGCTCTGTGAAGGCAGATGAAAGGCTTAAGATCAGTCATATTACGTGCAAGGATCCACCAGATCCCAGGGTGCCACTTTTATGCTGCTCATGCCTTGAGATCCGACTGCTTCTTTATGTGTGTTTTCTTGGGCTGTGGTGTAAGCCCTGGCTCCTGTAGGCAATTTTCCCTCCTTCCCCCCCCCCCCCCCTTTTAAAGTCATAAATCCATCTTGACAGGAATAGCTGGAGGAGAGGCACAAACAGCACCCCTGCTGCTGTTCCTCTCCCGGGTTAAACTTGCCCCAGGAGTGTGGATTCAATTGCAGGCAGTCTGCGTGCAGCTGGGCTGGTTTGAAAAATATATCCCTATAGATAAAACTTTGGCCCTGCAAGACCCTGGCAGCAGTCCAACTACCGGGGGGGGGTGGTGGTGGAAAAAAGCTCAGAGAAATCCAAAGCTGCTCTGCTCTGGAATGAACTAGAAGAAGGAAAAACACGTATATAGAGGAAAGCAAAAGTAGAAAAGCTGGGGAGCGTGCCCTGCCCTGGGAATATTGGCTAATCTTCTGGGAGGAGGCAGGCTGAGCATTCCCCCAGGTCCTAGCGCTAGCGCGTCCCTTCCCCTGTGCTGCCCCACGGCCCCGGGGCCAAACACGAGGGGTACGAACAAACTCCGTGCCTCGCCGCTTTACCCTGGAGAAGAGCTGGTGCAGAAGTCACCAAGAAACGCAGAGCCTGCGGGCAGCAACCACCGCCGAGGTGGGGAGCGTCAGCCGGGTGGAAAAGGGCATGAAGCAATATTCTCTGGTGCAGCTGGTACATGCAACAGCCTGCTGCACGCCCGCCGATTATCTCCCTTCAGTGGGGCATTAAATACATTCTCAAGTCTGTGACTTCTGAGTCAAAGGGGACTCACATGCCTGAAGATAAACCTGTGACAAATATCTTACTGGACGGAGGGGCAGAAGAGTTTGGCAGAGAGCATATACCAAAGACCCCAGGTTCAACCTTCACTGGCACGCAGCCTCTCCGTTTCCCCTATATGCAGGAGACTTGTGCCAGAACGAAAAACGGACCAAACCTAGTTTCCCTTCTCATGGCTGTCCTGCTGTCCATGTATCTGCTTTTGGCTCCTACTCATCAGGTAGAGGTGACAATAGTCCTTTTTTTCTACCTTAGGTTTTAACATGTGCTACTTCTGGACAGATCCAAGACGTTACTAGTAGAGAAAAGCTGGAAAGTTACACCCAATTATGAAGAGACCAATCAATTGTCATCTCCCTTAACACAGGGAGTGACCAACAAGACAGGCTAAAAAGTAAAAAAGGAAGAACGTTTAGAAGCTTGTGGGATTTCTGAGACTGGTGAGCAGTATTTCCTCCAATTTGATTTTCTCTCTCCCGGGAACTGTAGAAGAGTGAACAGGAGTTAGGAGCCAACGAGCTGCGCAGGGTGGAAAAAAGTTGTATCCAGACTCATCAACCAAATGGAAAGTCAGAACAGGCCCAAGAAGTCAGATCCAACTGAGAAGCCATGGATTCAGTCAGCTAGTTAAACTTCCTGGGCACTTGTTTGTGTTTTCCCCTCCCAGTTTGGTACCCAGCTGCATCACAAAGGAGCTTTGTAATTACTAGGTTGTACGATACCTCAGTCCCATGTAGCATAACCCTGTATGAGTGACGGCCTCACCCAGTGATTCATGCAGGCTGGAATAAGCATTATCCCAGGTACTCAAGAGAATTAGATACCCCTGCTCTCATACCGAGAGCATGTAACTTGTGAGATCCCCTCAAAGATGGCATCTGGATCCTGGTGCAATAGCTACAGCGACCAAATACTGTCGCTAGCTGGTTTCCCTGACACACGGAGCAGGGTTTCTTAATGTTAACAGCCCAGTGAAATAAGTCTGGATATTAGCTGCTGAGTTACGTCTGACCATAGGCACAGTGGGCTTGATCATTGCCTCTTGAAATCAAGAGCAGACTTTTTCCTCTGACTCGGTGTGGTTTGGGCCTGCCCCTGTCAGAGTTGTGCTTATTTAAGAGCACTCATGATGAAGTCAGTAGGAAGCGCAGGTACTCGAGCAGCGAAGCTGTCACTCTGTAGTCTCATTTGGCAAGCAAGCTTCCAGGGAAAAATTACACAGCGAAGCAAATCACACCGTGGTCTAATTCACAAATCTGAGCAAGTTCATCAGTTCTCATGGCACAGATTCACATTCAATTCAGTTACTGATGTATTGACCACGATGGCAGCCAAGAAGGGCAAAAGGCTTTCCAAACCACTGTTGAGTGAGGTACTTGTTCAGCTGCATCCTTGTTCTCTGCTGGTGAATATGTCCTACTTGCGATTCTCACACTGGTTGTATTCTGGACCTGGGACATGGAAAGAACGGGCTGGCGGAAGCAAGTGTTGCCCCATTGCAAACCATCTGCTTCTCATCCACTAACCTAGACATCCATCTGCTCCTGTCCTATCCTCCTTCTGCCCCATTGCCCAGTGACCTGTTCAGAGAAAGCGACTGCAAAGACAGTGGGCTAGAAGCGCTATGGGTCTGGTTCCCAGGGCTCACGGATGCATGTTCAGAGCCACTTGACTAGGGCTGGTGGGTATATGGAGATGATTTCCTTCCATTACTCACTTCCCAAGGAACTCTTTCCACGGAAGGGCTGTTCATCTTAGAATAATTCCCTTTTTTGTCCATTTATCAATGTAAATGCCATTCAGTCTCACACCCTGCAGCCTGGAGAGATTTCAGCCTTTATCTCCCTACAAGTCCTGCTGGGATAGGTGGAAGCAGGAAAAAACAGCCTGGAAAATAATTAGATCTTACACAATTTTGTTTTATTTTTAAACTTTACTGTAATGGACAGATCCTGTTTCCAGTAAGACTGGTGCATGCGCATGCTGGGTTCTTCCCTGGTTGCCTCCTGCACTCTGACTGAAGCCAGCAGTATCACTCCAGATTTGCTCCTGTTTAAACATGATCAGAATCTGGCTGCAGATCTCAGCTTAGGCTCAGCTCCCTGTCACTGCTAAGCTCGTGTTCTCCACCTGTCATTGACTTGATGGAAATTCACTCAGGATGATCATCTTCTCACCACGCCAAGTTACAGAACAGCTCAGGAACAGTTAACGATTGTAAAAAGGAAAACCAATCTACTCTATTTTGGTTGTGAGACTCAGACATGTACACACAATATTTTGTACAGCACAAACCCTCAGTGCTACACTTCAGTGTTCCGCGCATGGGAAGGCTTTGGTGGCATGCTGCAGCTGCTGTGACATTCTGGGGATGTAAACAATACGCAATTTCTGAAGAGATGCAATATCCTCTCTGAGACAAATTACCACAGCTGGAACAAACAGGCTTTTGGGAACGCAGCCTTTTTTCAGCTCTACATAAAAGTTTTTGTTTGGAGGGGCTATCTATATATGGCAATTTGGAAATTCCCCATTTGGAAAGGAAGCAAAGCAGCTCTGCAGCACTGGAAGAACGATGCGGGTAAAAGCTCCCTCTTGAACTCCAGGGAAGGCTTGTGCAGCCCAACACAGGTGGGCACTTACCCAAGGTGCCAGTAATCCAGCTTGACTGCATGCGCCAGGGTCTCGGGCTGGAAGGCAAGACCTCTGCCAGCTCATGCTGAGACATCAGCTCGATTCTGACGCAGAGAATGCAGATAGCAACTGAATCACCAACAACATTCACAGCCAGCTCCAGGTTTTCCTCCAAGTGCTGACCACACATGGCTCACCTGACTGCCCCGCTATGTCACACTTAACTGTTGAACAGCTACAGGCTGCATGGCTGGAGGGCACAAACTTGAACGCCGCTGACTCCAGAAATGCCATTCTGACTTACAGCAGAGAGGATCAGGCCCTGCGTTGCCAGCTCTCAGAGTGTGTCATGCAGTCTGCAGCCTCAAGTCAGCTCTTATTTTTGTTTGACTTGGAAGACAAACTACAGAAATAGATGTGTTTACTCCCTGCATTCACCAGTTTTATTTTTCTCAGAAGCCTCCCAGTGACTAGGAGTGACTCCACAGTGAGGTAAGGTCTAGCTTATAGATGATCTCTTTCATCCCAAAGCATCCTAAAAAGTCACCCAGCACAAAAATACAGCCACCTCCGGGGTGAAGTGCAGTAGCTTTCGACTACTTGCAACAGTATTAAGCTAAAGCTTAGGATACATGAAAAAATTTGCAGGCCAGACCTACTCTGGAAGAATGCAACCACCCAAATTAGAGTAGTGTCAATATACTGGGAAAGGCTGCTTCCCACCCTAATACTGGCTGCAGAGTTATCGGGACCCTCTTAAAAATAGCCTGGTAATATCCAGCAATAAGAAAATACTTCTTCAGAAACAGTGGTGGGCACTCTTGCTATTTCCCCTCCAGCACGGTGTCATGCCAGGACACAGTGTCCTAGTTTTCTCTCTCGTATACATTTGCAGCAGCCGATTTCAAAATGAAGGAATTTATGGAAATAACACACAGGTAGACACAAGCACGTCAGATGTCTAATGCACAGAGAGGGATGAGGTTCTCTAAGCAATTGCCTGCTCATGCTAGGGGCTTCAGCCAGAGCTCCCAGGCAGCATACAATTGGCTCCTCGGGTTTTATGAAATCTGGACCATGTGTGCTTGGGTGAGCTCTGAAGGAGTCAACTTGTCACAAAGCATCAGCTCCCAGACACCAAAACGACTTGGAGCCCCCAGGATCCGCCTGAGCTGGGATGGGATGGACCAACAGCCTCAGTTCCTCTCCAACTCCACATCCTGGGCATCTCCTGGTCTCTCCACACAAGTCTGCCTTGAGAAATTCCAGACAGTATCAGCACTAGACAGGGGGCAGTGGAAGCTGGACATCTCCCCAGAAAGGAAGAGAACCCAGTCCTTCTGACAGGCCACAGGACAGCCTTCAGCTCCTTTGAACTCCAGCTTCCCAAAGGAGTTCCTAGAGCAAACCAGCCCCAGCACACGATGCCTCCATACCTGCTGTCTCTTGTGATTTCAAACCTGCATTGAATCTGGGGGTAATTTTATTGCAGAGAAATAATATCAGAGCAAAAGGAAGTGGTGATTAATGCTGTTGCCAATTTATGCTGAGAATTAGCATCAGTTAGATAAACTAAGCTGGGAGGGAGCAGTTTGCTGAGCGGGATGCCAGAGCCAGAGTTAGAATCCTGGGGACAGATCGAGGTAAATAGTGTCTCCTCACTGCAGCCTATTAGCACCAGGTTGCGCCAGCTGTGCACTTGGCATCTTTCTTGGGACTGGATCCAATTTGGCTGGTCCCTTTCTACTTTTTCATCTATGGTTTCATTCTGCTAATATTCTAGACAACTGTAGCAGCCCACTAGTTCTTTGCAATGGCATTTAGAAAGAGCATCAGAGTGACTGAAAAGGCACACATTCATTTGAGTCATACCACAGCATTTCGGGAGTGGAGGAGCATTTATAAGTGAAAAGCCTTTTCATTTATGAAGCACCATTTTTTCCACTTTTCAGTGAGCTGTAGTGGCTGTCAGTGCTGGAACATGTGAGCAAGCTGCTGAAGAACATCTTGATGAAAAGAACATCTTGACTGCAAGCAAGTTTTATAGTTAGGTGTGTGTGTGGGGTTGACCCCAGCCAGCAACTAAGCATCCACCAGCAGCAAGAAACTCATGGGTCAAAGTAAGGACAGTTTAAGTGAAGCAAAGCACAGGCACAACCAAAGCAAAATAAGGAACTTATTCACTACTTCCCATCAAACAGATGTTTAGCCACTTCCTGGGAAGCAGGGCCTCAACACATGTAAAAGTTCCTTGGGAAGACAAATGCTATAACCCCAGAAGTCCCCACTTCCCCATTTCCCCTGAGCTTTTATTGCCGAGTACGATGTTAAGGAATATCCCTGTCGTCAGTTCAGGCCAGCTGTCCCAGCTGCATCCCTCCCAACTTCTTGCACGCTCCCAGCCTGCTCAGTGGAGGGGGTAGTGGGCATAGATGGAAGAAGAAAGCCTCAACACTGTGCAAGCACAGCTCAGCAATAGCCAAAACATTGGGGCATTATCAATGCTGTTTAAGTGGCAAATCCAAAACACAGCACCATACAGGCTGCTGTGAAGAAAATTAACTCCATTCCAGCCAGACCCAGTAGACTAGGGCAAAACTGCCAAGTGCAATAAAGAGCCTACACTCAAGATGTTGAAGCAATGGAAGGCAACACCTCTGCACCCTTTTCCTCACAGCATTCAGGAGCTGAGGTTGGATTCCAAGGTGTCAGACAAGAGCAGCAGAACTTCATATCCTGTAACAGAGAAGTAGTTCAGCAAGAAGACTGTCTTCAAGGCAAGTCCAGTGTCCAGAGGGACTGGGAAAGTGCTGGACTTGACCGTCCTCTGTCCATCCAGTCACCTGTCCAGGACCAGAATGCTCCAAGTGCTCTAGCTGCCTCAAAAAAGGGCTTATGACAGCATTGGCAAGGCAGTCCCAGAAGGCAGGTCATAAATGCTGCATGTATAGCAAGCACTGTTCCTTTATCACTGTTTTTGTTTGATCAGGTTTAGTGCATATGAGCAAGAACCAAAGGGAACAAAGTAGGACTGGAAGTAAGAGACAGGGCCAGCTTCAGCTGGTAGGTCTTGGTGCTGCTGCATTGCTTCAGAGCTGACGCGGAGTTGTGACTCTGCAAACTCCACCACCTGTTGAAATTGTCCCAGCACAGCTTGTGGAGCAAAGCTGCTGATATCAAGCCAGCTTATCTGCAAGCTAGCTCCCATCACCAGTCAGTAAAATTGTCCCAGGCCTGAGAAAGTGTGCCCTAAATGGAGTAGGCCATTCCAAAATTTAGCTGCATCCGATGTAATCGATACATCAGGGCAAGAGATCACATAATTATACTGTAGCGCATACAGGAACCATGTTTTAATGATATAATGCTCCTATTGTCTTCGGGACAACTGGCCCACAGCTAACAGCAGCTGCTGCTTCTTTCACATTTATAAAGGCATTTACAGTCCTTTAAGTAAAAACTGCAGTGATGGACTGGTATGGGGCTTTGCACTGTTATTTGAGCCAGCCATAAAACCAGACTTGACTGTTGTTAAGAGCTAATACGTACAGTTTCATTATGGGCTGAAAGGGATTATATTAGGGAAAAAAGAAGACCTCTGTATGCAGCAGCACTTTGAGCCAGACATGTTTATTGCATAGCTGTGCAGCAGCCCGACTTTCTGAACTGCAGCTGAGCCAATTTTGTTTACAAGCTCACAAAATCTCATGGAGTTCAATCAGCTTCCTGCTTTCACCTTGCCTCTGGGTTCTAAAGTGTTTTAAATTTGTAGGAACAAATGAGTTCATTTGCAGAGTTCCAGAAGCAGGTCAAAGAGCAACCTGATACAGAGAGGGGGGGGGGGGGACAAAAAGCAGGAGGGCTGGATGCCTGCAGTGCAAAGCAGAGCTGAAGCACTCAGGCCTGACTAGTCTGCCGCAGTCCAGGTTCACTTACCCACCTGAATTCAGGGTACCTCAGGCCCAGAGATTTCATTTTCTCCTTGCTCCTGCCTGGAACCTGTTGTAATTCCTTTGACCTAGCATAACTGCTCACAGCTAGGGTAGGCTACCCCACGCAGACACGTGGTAGTGAAGGGGTAAGACAGGAGAAACAGCAAAAAGACAATGTAAGTGGCTCATTGCTCATTCAGAGGCTTCTGGATTTCTCCTTTTGTCAGGTAGGTCAGAAATAGCTAACATCTCTGGCCCTGTCTCTCCCAGTTCCTGAAGAGGCTCCTCTTGTGCGCAGCAGGCTGAAGTAATAACTGTTGGGTTGTCATAACGCATCCTCCACCCCACTGCCAGAGATGCTAGTGGCTGTCCACATGCATCAACTTCCCCGCCAAGGAAGAGCTGACAGAGAGAGCTCTTTGCTTCACTGCTCCAGTCCTGTGCTTTCAGCTCAGCCCAGGACTAGGAAGAAGAGCAGGATAGGAAACACTAACCCTCCAAATAAATAGGCAGGACACAGGCTCAGCCATCCTTGCGTGTACAAAAGCCACAGACTCCCCCAAAATACACACTGTCTGTGCAGTGATCACAACCCCAACATTAATACTAGGGGAGAAGGACACGCACAAAAACAATTGACTTCTGGAGCCTGAGTCTTTACAAGAACTGTGTTCTCAATCCCCGCTTTGCAAGGACGACGTTGCCATAAATTAAGTGGGTAGAAGTTACACGTGAAGAGAACTCCACAGTGCCAAGAACTGCAAAGAAGTGAGGGTACAAGCCTGGGGGGCCCATGATAGTCCCTAGCAGAGACCCACTGGGTCCTGAGGGCCAGAATCGTCTCTTTCCAAAGACTGGTAAACTTGTGTTACAAGCTTCAGAGCTGCCCAGTCACACAGAGGTCCTAGGGGAAGAGTGGCTGATTCAGACCACAGATTCCTATATCCTTGCTGAACCAGCTTCTCCATGCAGCTCATGCTACTTCCTTGGACTTAGCTGAGCACATGAGCTTAACGGCTCTGAAGAGGGGGAACCTTTCATGTTTATCCCTGAGAACCCATGGGCATTTATAAACAAAACGGGGGCAAACTCCTGGGGGAGAAGTTATTGTATTCCCTCCTGAGCGGCAGAGTCTGGCAGGAAAGTGCAATGTCAGCCTAACACCAGGGCAGAGAGCAACAGCCACGCCATAGCTTAACCGGAACATTACACTGCAGCTCTGCAGCGGACACCAACCCCACTGCAGGCCCTGCTCCGAAGCACTCTCAACACCTGGCTTCAGCAGGGAGGAAAACACTGGAGGGTTTTCCCTGGAACTGCTTTTCATACCAGATCTGACATTTCCACTAAGTGGTCCCTGGAGAATATAGCACCCTTCGTACTAATGTGAAATCTGTTCTTTTCCCAAAGCCAGGCTGCACCGCAGCCCTTTGGTCAAATCCAAAACAGCATCCTTGCCAACGGGACACACTGGACAGAGAATTGACTAAAGTGCAAGCAGGACTTACGGCTGGTCGTACAGGACTTACCAGCACACTGGGTCAGACCCTGCTTTGCATGTGGAATCAGAACCTGGGGGTCTCTAGCAGACATTCTCTAAGACTTCAGATTCCTGCCTCATTTCCTTCACAAGACAGGATTTTACTGCATTTTTTCCCAGCTGGACCCAGACTGTAGTCTCACTTTGCTTGCCAGGAACCAGAGTAGCTCTGAAAATTGGACCCACTTCTAAGCAGTACAAATGAGGTCTGGATGCAGCAGTCAATTTTTAACCAAAGGCTATTCTCTGGAGTGGATCATTTTCCTTATTACTTGACTTTTATCCCCCATCTCTATCCTGTTCGGAAAGCCCAGACAATTGGGAAAAGCCAAATTTAAGAGAACCTTTTTAGAACCGGGTTTCCTGAGGAATTTCCAGCTACGCAATAAGCTGTGATTTCCCGTTGAACGGCAAGTTCTCAGTCTTGAGAACTCTCAGCCTCTCTCAATAATTGTAGTCTCTTAACATGTCAGCCTGGGAAAGAGAAGACAATTTGGAGCAGCCTGGAGGTGCACACACACACGAGAGCAAGACATGGCAGAGAAAGCATTCTGCACGTGTGCAAAGGAGACTCGTGCATTTGGACAATCTTCCTGGGCCTGTTTGTCTGCAGGGTGTCTAAAGGAGGAGCCAGTAAAGAAACAACCAGGCCAAAGGATATCAGCTTCTCTCCCCCAGGAGGCCGGATTGTCATCTATTTTGCTTATTTCATCTTCTGTACCCAATTTCTTTGAATTGCACCAGTAATTAAGGCAGTTTCACAGCCTAATACCCCACGCAGCTCTGCGGGCTCTGGCAGACTGCTGTGTGTTTTTTGAAGGTCTGAGCTAACTCTATCATGACTTATAGCAGCTTACTTGGACAACAGCACTGTTCCATCCATCTCCGGCTCACGTTTCAAACAGTGGCAAGTAGTGGTTGCCTAAGGAGAGGCTATCAGGGCACAAGCTCATGCCCTGGTGCTGCAACCCATTCATGGTAGGGAATAGAGCAAAACAGCAGCACAAGATAGTTTCTGTTCCTATCAGCAGAGTGGCTGTATTTCAGGTGTGCTCTATTTTTTAGAGGCTTGTCTAAACCTTGCCAGGCTCTGCTGAGTCCTTAGCTTGATGGGAGGGGGGAAGCAGGCAGAGATATTGATGAATGGGCCTCTGAGCACCCATCAGACCTGCATCCAGTCACAACAGGAAAGGGAAGCAGTATGTGGCTTGTAAGTTCCTATCAGGAGAGGCTGCCTGGCCCCCAGTTCAAGCACAGCTGCACGAGTGCTGGCCAAGCTATGCTCTCCGCTCACAGCCTGGAATTCAGAAGAGAATGAGGCTGATTTTCCATCAGCCTCAGCACCCAGGTGACGGTTAGAGCCTCTCCACTCCCAGCTCTGCAAGCCTCCTTCTCTGATGGGGGCAAGGGGAGCAGAGATACCAGTCTTCCTATTTTTACCCTCAGCCTTTGAGACTAGAGAAGCTTAATTTCAAAGTCTAGTCTGAAAACTGGCATGCTGGGATGGGACAGGCTCAGCATTTGTGTGTCTACAGCAGAGAACCACAACTGGACCAGTCTGGGACAGGGATTTCCAGAGTCCCGCTGTAGAGGTGGTTTCTCTGGTCCAGGCTGCCAGAAGGGAACTGACCTTCAGTTTCAGCATTTAGAACTAGACTGCCTCTAAGGTAGGCTTTGCCGAGGGCTCGCTTTGCATCTGAAGCTTTTCACCCCCTCTCAGTAATAAGGCAAAAACATCTGAGCAGGAACAAGGCTTCAAGCACAAAAGACAATAACCCTTTTTGTCTGAACCCAGCAAGGCAGCTGGGGAGTGAGTGGGAGGAAAGGGAATGACTCCCTGTGCTGTCAACAGGGCTCCTCCAGCCCAGCTGACCTTGGCTAGCTCACTCTCTGCTCCTGTAACACTTGGAAACTTGTCCCCCCCATGCTGGTTAGTGTCAGAGTGGGGATTTTCTCTCCACCCTCCACCCCAGGCCCTGAAAGCCCTTGGTTTACGACTGTTCTCCTCCCATATGCCCTGCCTCTCCTTTTTCACAGGGTATAGCCTGGGATGAGCTCTGAGTCAGATCCGAGTTTCTCCTTCAAGGCACTGATTCTTCATTTTCCACATGTTCAGCAACTTCTAGAGATG
The DNA here is from genome assembly GCF_965638725.1 of Aptenodytes patagonicus. Taxonomy (NCBI): domain Eukaryota; kingdom Metazoa; phylum Chordata; class Aves; order Sphenisciformes; family Spheniscidae; genus Aptenodytes; species Aptenodytes patagonicus. The sequence goes on along the minus strand of NC_134967.1, from coordinate 6,941,656 downwards.
TAGATGCCTTGTGCATGCAGGCTTTGGTGCATGCAAGCCACAGACAGGATGAGACAATCAACGTGCTGTCCCACATAGCAAATGCTGAAGGAAAGTACTACCTTCTGTCACATTAAAGCCAACACCGCACTGAGCAGGTGGACATCAGCAGAGTCAAGCATAAAACCACACAACAGGCTGCCACCTTCCCCTACCCCATCACCATCTCCCACAGTCTTTCCATGTGGGAGTCTGGCTTTTCTGGCACAAGAGCAGAGCCAGTCAGGCTTCTGCAGCAAAGGAAGACACTTGCAAGCTCAGGAGGGAAAGCATGAAGAGCAGCACACACTCCATCCCTGGGCAAGGCTGCCGCTCCCCACACAAACCAACACTCGGGAGCTGGCAAGAGTCCCACATACCCTTTTTTGCCATCATAGACTCAGTTTGAGGTCAGTCATTTCATAAATTAAAAGGGTGGAGGAGGGCTGCTGGGATTTCCAAGGACTGCACAGCAGGCTTCCTTCTGCAGGCTGAAGGTAAACTTGCTGCTGAGAGTCAGGGACCAATTCCACCATGGGGCACCTGATGTAGGCAGAAGCCTAACTGCATCTGATGCCGTGTGGCAGTCAACATGTGGGTGGCCTGGAGGGGACATAGGCCGGTATTATTCAACTTGAACTCATTACTGGAAAGAGCCATACTGAGATCTGAAGGGTAGGACAAACTTGCTGAAATCTAAAAGTAATGAAGGGGGGTGGGAAAGACTTCCTACCATCAGCAAGTTGCTGTTCACAGCTGAAAGAAGGCAGGTGGGGCATGGGGTCTGAGATTAAAAATCATGTTGCATAAACAAGCCTGAAGGAAGCATAGGGTTCTGCTGGGAAATGCTATGCCTGACAGCTATTCTTTCCTTATTCCAAGTCCTGCCAGCCTTATACTCCTCCCACGTCACACTAGGGAAATAGTTGCAATTCCAGTAGTCCATAAAGAAAGAGGTGACTTGACGCATGCAAAGCAATCAAAACAATTCCCATCTATTTTGAGGATAAGAGACTTTTGTTCTAGAACTGAGTGCTGCACTGCCTGACCCAATGATAAAAGAACAACGAGAGCAAAAATATTCCCCTGCAAATAAGTGGTACTATTAGACAAAAATATCCTCTCTGCTCTCCACCCTTCCATAGAGGCACAGGCTCCCTCTGCGGAGATAAGTTTGTTTCTTCAGTCAAGAAAGAAGAGACAGGTGATGTGAACGCAGAGTCCCATCCAGCCATCCACCAATGGAAACACCATACACTTCCTCTCTGCAAGTATTTAACCAAAAATTCTCTTGTTTAGCAGGCTCTATCCTTAGAGTTTCAGATCACACACCCAGGCCTGGTCCCTGCTCTTCAGCTTCCCACAGCAATGATGGTCAGCACAGAGGGCTGCACCATGGGCTTTTCAGGAATACTCTCCATAAGCCACCAGTCCCATACGTAAGTCTGTGCATGCTTAACTTAAGGGCAGAGGATAATTGTCATTGTTCACCAGTTTTCTTATGACTCTGGGAAGCTTGTAAACACTTGGGCATGCATAAACACGCAGACACCAAGTGTGTTGAAGAACCAGAACTGGGATCGCAATCCATGGCAGTGGAGTACTTGACCAATCTCGCTGCTCTCAGCTGGCAATGCCAGTAATTTATTTACATTTCCAGGGCTTTCTAGTTTAGTTTTTCATATTGATAGGATTATCCAGCCCTAGTCACACCCCTTACATCTATAATTAAATCTTGCATATAGTCAACTTTAACAGCAAGTGACCTAAAGCTCTGTCACTAGGTAACACTGACTGTCTCCCATGCCTTGAAATTGGGACATGGAGAACTAGAAAGATGCTGCAGAAGTTTCTCCCTAGATTAGTCAGTAAATATATGACCAGAGCCACCCCAAGTTACCCGACATAAATGTACTTGTCTTAGCAGTCTCCCTGGGTGAGCACTGACTCACTCCTTTAGCCTTTTCAAATAAATACACCTTGCTTTCTACCTCATCATCTGCTCCGGTTACCTGAGGACTGCCACTGTCAGCCTTCTTTACGAGGTAGCTCTTACCCTCACCTGTTTCAACAAATGCGCATAGTAGCATCAAGTAGCACTAAGCAACAGATTTATGCTGACATCTGGATCTGTGGCTACACTCCTCACTTCCCTACAGGAGAGGAAAGAGGAATCAATCAAATAAGAAGCATTACTCAGGTTGGAAAGAATTTGAAGTCCATTGTGGGGTTTCTAAACAGATTAGTCTTGTGGAAATCTGCCACTGCAGCAAGTTCCTAGAGAATGGTTCTAGAGACCCCCAAAAAAGGTGACAGGTCACTGGGAACGCCACTAAACATTCAGAGAAATAGCATATCAGAAACAGCAACAGAGAAACAGCTAAACACACGCTAACACAGACCCACATCTCTATACACGCTTATACTCAAATCCTGGCCTTCACTGAAAATGTGAAAATTTGCAATTCCAGCTATTCCTGCCCTTCACAGCTGCAGTACTGAACCGAGTAAGAAATGAAGTATTACTTACCACTTCCACAGTCATTTTCATCCCTAGTTCTCAAAAGATGAGGATAACCAAAGCTGCATATATATATATATATATAGATGGGTTACAGGGCAGAAAAAAGGGAGGAAGTAATCGCCCTCAGGCACATTCAGCTGGTGATCTCAGGTGGTGCTATTGCTGCTCAAGAGAAGGGGCAGGGAAGCTTTGTTCAAATGTGGGCTTCTGTAAGCGTGGGGCCTGCCCTGATGGCTCATCCTGCTTGCATGCCTGTCATGCAGGGGAAGTCTGGCAGATCCTGTTCAGCAGAGTTCTCCCACACATGGGGCTTTTTCTGCCTCTGCACCGCTTCCTGGCACCTGTCAAGGATATCGCTGTTCTGATGCTTCCCCCACGAAAGGCACTCAGAAGTCAGTTAGAGCTTCTCTTTTCATGTGCTCTGCATCTTTCCTCGTCTCTGTGACTGACAAGTTCTTGAGAGGCCATTGCAAGCTTGTCAGGAACGGAGATGATGCATGAAACATGATGGAGAAGTGTCGCAGAGGGGTAAACAAGAAAAACAGATGCAGAATGGAACTGTGAAACTGAAAAAAAAATGGCCTTTTGTTCGCAGTCTTCCCCCGAGGCTGTTTATGTTATTGTTTGCATCATCATGCATGCGGGCTACCAAGACCACCTCTCCTTGCACAGAATTCCCCGCAAATCTCCAAAGCAGCGGTGAAGTTCTGGGAGTTCTTCACTCTTCTCTCCTGGGCCTTCAGACTAGTCTATGGCTAGATGTGAGGAGACACCCTTTGCCCCAGTTTTCATCAGCCTTTGCTAGCTGGAGAACCCAGCAAAAATGCAGTCTTTTCACCCCTGTATGTTAGACCTCTGACGCTAACCGGAATCAAACATTTTCCAGGGTTTTAGATCAAAAAGCAGACACGCAGTTTTAGTGCAGTGATTCCTGGACTCTTTCTTGTTACATTTGTTCATTAATCAGTGATGACAAGACTTTCCTGTGTTGCAGTTCTGGAAGGAGCATGAAAGCTGGAGACTGAGCCTATGTCATGTACGCTGCAGTAAGCATCCTAAACCCTTCTGTAGTAGACATAACCCTGTTAAAGAGGATGCCAGCAGGAATGCAAGGACGGCTATGTCCTATGGTAGACCATGGTAAGGCACCCTGCACATGAGGGGTCTCAAGCCCAAAGAGAAAGTTTTTCATTTCTCGTTGTGAATGATCTAGACAGTGGGAGGAACTCCAGCAGTAACCTCATGAAAATGTCTTGTGCCAGAGAAACACTTGGCCAGGCTTTGGAGAGAATTTTTCTTGTCTCCAGAATGTTCATGGTGTTGTGCTGAACAGTCATACCCAGCAGGGTTGACAGTGAGATGGTGCATCTGCTCTGAACAGCCGCTGCCCTGGGGTACAGATAGTTACACGGGAGAGCAACCTCTATTGTCTGTGTGAGCCTCAGGCCGGATTGCTTTCTTGTACCCTTCTAGTCTTTCTCGGGACAAGAAAGCGGGCTTGCTAGTCTCCAGGTTTTCCTTCTAACCATTGTTAGTGGGAGTCTGTGAGTTACTGTGAAATGGTTCAGAACATATCTTTATTGCTCTAGAGAAGCGTTTCCTTCTTCTGGAAATGGAGATGTTCTGTGCGTAACAATAGCCATTGAAGTGCCAGCATCCACCCCAGCATCTTTCCCAATTCACATTCACAGTGGCAAGAGAACCTGCTGCTGGAGCACTCAGCATGCTGCAAAATACTGCTTACTGATTCCAGACAAGATTGCAGTGCATGGTATCCTTCTGCTACCAACACCAACAGCCTATAAAGAGAGGCAGTTGGGGGCACCAATGTTGTTGCCTTGGGATTTGACCTTTATTTAAGCCCACAAATCCAACGTAAATAATCCCTTTTTTGCATCAAACCCCTGTATTGAAAAGCTGGCAGTTATGCTGGGATGAGGGTTAACTTTCCATCATCGACAACCATGACGCAAAGTACCCTTTCTGGTGGAAATGAGGGAATTCTGCTGCTACAACATTTGTACTCCAAGAAATCTCAAACTGTATTTTTCCAGCTCACGTGTAATAACAAACCCTGTTCTTGATCACTGCTATCTTGATGAGACAACCCCAAAGGTGCATCACACCCTTTGCTACCACATTTGTGTGGCTAAAATTATGGCAAGGAGCAACAAGAAGTTAAACGATCAAGGCAAGCACCAAAAAGCCCCATCAACAAAAGGCCCTTGATCAGAGAAACCAAGCAGCTGAGGTGAGTTCCACCCACAGTACCTTTGCAAATCCCAAGGAAACCCGATTTGCCAAGTGCTAACAGGAATGGTCTAGCCCACGTAGACAGGCAGGCACAGAGCCGTGCCTAGCTACTGAGAACAAACTAGAAATGTAACAGAGTTATCCACGTCCTTATTCAACTGCATGACATCCTTAAACGCAACAAAGCAAAAGGGTTTTCTGCCTTACTCTATTTATGTAGGATACGGAGTACTGCATTATTAAGAAGAAGTAAATCAGAAGGCTGAATGAACTCTTTCCCTGGAACCTGAACTAAAAACCTCTTGTGGTCTGAAGAAGTCTGACTGATTGATTTCCTACCTATGCTTCTTTTTTTTTTCTCTGGATTTCTAAGTATCTGGAGTCCAGTTGTGACTAGAAAGCAAATGCCAGATTATCACAAGCAGAGTGTTTGCCTGGTGCATTTGGCTCAGATGGAGTCAGGAAGCAACAGCAAATTAAATGGCAGCGCTGTGCCCAGCAGCAGCGTGAACTGCAGCTGGTGCCTGCGAGAAAAGTGGTCTTTGTAAAAGCATCTGTCCCCAAAAGCTGATACAATTCCACCTTCCATGTCCATGGGTCAAGACCTCACGAGGGGAAAGGCAGCGTGAGAAAGGAAAGCCATCTCCAACAAGAAAGAAGAGCTATCCAAAAGCAGTTTGCAGAAAACTGGTTGGATCTCTCCCCCCCTTCCCATGTACTGTTGTGGTAAATCCTGACCCTCTAGCAGGAAAGCTAGTCCTCAACGTGCTGCATGGCTGAGCTCATTTCAAGAGATAATGACGTTTGTTTTGCAGCTGGATTCAGCTAACACTTGTTCCTTTGAAACAGCGAGTGCTGTGTGAGTGGAGGGACTCTGTTTACATCTCAGCAGCAGACGCAGCTTTTGCAAATGATTTAGGAAGGCTAAGGGATCCAGGATGGCTGAAAAGGTGGGACTTCGAATGTAAGGGCTGGTAGCCAACATGGGACCACGGTCACTGTGTCGTGGTTTAACCTCAGTCGGCAACTAAGCACCACGCAGCCGCTCGCTCACTCCCCCCCACCCGGTGGGATGGGGGAGAGAATTGGAAGAGCACAAGTGAGAAAAAGTCGTGGGTTGAGATAAAAACAGTTTAATAATTGAAATAAAATGATAATAATATGATAATAATAATAATAATAATACACAAAACAAGTGATGCACAGCGCAATTGCTCACCACCCGCCGACCGATGCCCAGCCAGTCCCCGAGCAGCGGCCCCCCCCGGCCAGCTTTCCCCAGTTTATGTACTGAGCATGACGTCCCATGGTATGGAATGTCCCTTTGGCCAGTTTGGCTGTGCCCCCTCCCAGCTTCTTGTGCCCCTCCAGCCTTCTCAGTCGGTGGAGCATGGGAAGCTGAAAAGTCCTTGGCTGGTGTAAGCATTACCTAGCAACAACTAAAACATCGGTGCGTTATCAACTTTGTTCTCATCCTAAATCCAAAACACTGTACCAGCTACTAGAAAGGAAATTAACTCTATCCCTGCCGAAACCAGGACACACTGCAACTGAAATAGAAACCAAAAGGCCAGACTCTCCCTGATACCACTGACCTGAAGGACAGGCTGGGTCACAGCAGTCTGAGAGCTTGCTAAAGCGATTGGTGTGGAGGGGCTGAACTGGGCCTCCGTGTTCTTTTTCATGGCAAGCATTTCCCCGTTTTTGCCGGCACTCCCTCTAAGCTCAGCCACTGACCAGCTGCAGTGGCCTCGAGGAATTTTCCTCTGGGTCCCCCATGATGCAGAGCTCTTACAGTCCTTTGCCCCTCATACGTGCGGTAAAATACTGTTGCAGACCAGGCACTGTATTTTTTTCTGATAAACAAATGGGTCATATCAAAACCGTATCCAGAAGAGTTAGTCATGCTGCTTGAATATCTCTCCCTCCATGTACATCCACACACAGAGATCCACACGCAGCAGGAGTGAGATATGCAGCCTCGGAGGAGCCCTGTTTAATGCTCGTGCATGTGGCACCAAATTTCTAGATAGGGACAGTGTCTTTCAAACCGGACAATAAACACTTCTGTAACTCTGCCAATGTCTGTAGGAATGGGCTATGAGCAGTCTACTCTGGAACACTGGCTCAGCAGGTCTTTCCCAAATGCGCTAAGCAGACCCCCAGCCTCAGCATCACAACTGGTGCTGAAACAGTCTGGACCAGCGAGCAGAAGCTGGTGAAAGAGTCAGGAGGAGTTTTCAGGAACAAAGCAGATATTCTTGGCTTTCAGCAACAAGAGGCTTATGTCTGGGAGGAAGTCTGCTCCCCTGGTTTCTATTTTTACTTCTGCTCATCTGTTTAAGGTCTAGGGCTTGGTTTCCTTAGCTCTATACTATGTACTTGGGAAACAATGAAAGCAGGCGCAAGTGAAACTGGCGGCATCTGAAAGCAGAGAAGCAAACCAGACAGCACCACTGCTTTCCTGACTGGTTTGTTTGGGATTTTTTTTGCCTTGCTTCTTACCTCTCCCTGGGATTCACACAAACCATTGAAAACCAGGTCCAGCCCTGCACATCCTGCCTACTTTATACCTGCTGGAGGATTGCCCACCGAGTCTCAGGGGGCAGAAGCACATCAGTATCTTCTGGGTTGACCCAGCAGTCCTTCCCAGTACGGGTTTCTTGACCTTTATGATGCTGAGCCCACCAGTTGTGCTGACAGTGGAGCAAATTGCTTCATGCAGAGATGTCCTGTCTTACAAAGTAGCCCCAGAGACAGGATCTCAAAACAATCTCCAGCACCTAAAAGGGCTGGGAATGGCTTTTCAGCTTCCCCCTGAATATCCAGTAAGATAACCTATGGCAGTAGATCTGGTCAAAGCCCCAGGTTTCCAGAGCCTGACAAGTATATGCTGAAACACCACAGGAAAAGGAAAAGGACAACTCTGTTTCCCCTTCCTCCTCCCCAAATGTCTGTCACAAAAAGTTACCTTCAACGGTGTTAAAGGGGGGCCACAGCTGGTCTGTGCCTATGGGAAATCCTCAACAGCCTTTAAGTGTATTCTGCTCAGTCTCGCGCCCTGGAGATGCCGGGGATTTGCTAAGCGGCTCACTAGCAGCAAGGCCTTTATGAACATCAGATCCCCAGTGCAGATTGCTTTCATAGTGACACCCACTACAGCAAACTTGCATTCCCATGTTTTCTTCTGCAGGCAAGGGACTCAGAGCCAGCTCCCTTCACACTCTTGGCCACCTGCCCTTTCAGTTCCCAAGCCGGGCCAGTCACCTTCTCTTTGCAGTTTTCACTGCGTTGTCTAAAACCATCTTCTTTAGACAGGTTCTCACTCCTTGACACTCACTGGAGAGAGACAAGATAGGTGCAGGGGCTGGGAAGTTGTGATTATCCCCTTGCACCAATAATCACACTAGCTGCCAGCCTGCACAGATGGGCAGAAGAGTCATAAACAACGTTATTGGGATTGCAACACTTCACAAAGGCTTTAACGTACTTCAGCAGCCTCCTGCTTGGTGCCATGCAGGTAAAAAAGTGTTGACAAAAGAGTAATTTTAGCACATTTGTTTATTAACCCTGCTGGTGAAGAGCAGGAGCAGAACAGTGCTTTCAGGTGAGCAGGAGGAATTAACCTTCCCGTTCAGTGCCACGTCCCTGCCGCCACAGAGTTACAGACAGAGCCAGCACCTTTGTACAATGCATGCTGTCTGGCTGGGTAGCTGCATGCAATTCCTTAAACGCTCACCAGCTGGCATGGCTCCACAGACAACTCAAAGTTAGGATGCTCTTTAAGGGCCAGTGCCCCTTTCAGCAGCTCTCAGTCGTCTTACTGAATGCAGGGAATGTCCTGAGTAAACATCCTTTTGCTCCTCCTTGCAGTTGGCTCAGGAAAGAGGAGTCGTTAGGCCTGGGTTCAGGGAAGGAATCCAAGGACAGGTCCCCTGGGCAGCGCTGCCAGCAAACCAGCGTTCCTGGAGCGCAGCTTTAGATCGCACTTCATTTGGTGTAACTAGTGCGGATGCTGAGAGCGCCCCTCGTTCTCCCCTCCATGGTCCTGGTTACACAGTCACTCGTGCCTCTTTGCTGTGTGGCTAGGGAGGAGCTGGCTTAGAAAGCTGACTGGGATTGAATTGCTTCTGGCATTCAGGAGCACCCACCCACAGCATGGTCTGGTCCCGACACATTGCAGGCTGTCCTGCTTGCCCACGTCAACTGCCAGCATTTCCATGAACTCACGTACTGGCAGAGAGGATAAATGCAAAGCAAAGCTGTGACAGCAGCAACAACCCTTGCAGAGCTGAGCATCCAATGTGAACAATTCATGGCTCTTCTCACAAAAGTGGCTCTTTTGTTGGTCTGATAAATGTCCCTATTTTTCCCCCTGAGAGCAGGCTCCAGTCAGGGCCTAGAGAATGGGGTGTAGATCCTTTGCTTGGGTTCCCACCGCACAGCCCGTGAGCATTGCCCAGCCTGCCTCTGCATTGCTCTTTCACATGGGAATGATGGCAGCCCCTGACAATCTTGCTGCCACAGATAAGCAGAGTGATTATTCCCGTCAGCAGCTCAGCTCTGTGGGAGTCAAGTTCGTATTCAGCTGCAGGAAGTAATTAGGCTAAGGTCGAAGGGAGAGCAATGATGACTGGCTTGGGAGGTGACTGCTGGCAGCTACAGAAAATGTGCGCATTGTGCCAGGACACACTGATCCCCTTGAGTTTTCTTTTGTGAAATGACACTAGTTTCTAGCAATAGATCAAAGGATCATACCATCATATACTCCCTCCCCCTTTGCGTTTTTCAGCCCTCACCAGCTAAATAGGACTAAATTTGGCCAAAATGTCAGTGACAGATGCTCTAACCAGAAATGGCCTTGCCTAGTCAGAAGTGATTCAACCCAGAATCAATGCCCGGGTGCAGGGTTGAAAGGAGAGCCTGCAAGATGGTAATCCTGAGCCAAGGCTTGAATTGAAACACTTGATCCAGCCTGTGTGCTCAATGCCGCTTCCACCCAATCCCATGGCTTTGTGGGTTCTCGGTCTGGACATAAAACACTATGAAGCCAGTTGTGTATTGCCTTCCCGGCATCCGTGGTGCCGGCTGTAGTCGCGGGTAGCAAACGGCACAGCACCCAGGGACCAGCTGTCCCAAATCCAAAGGTCTCACTCTAGTCTGGATGCACCAGAGCGCACTCGCACGTTCCAGGCTCAGCCCCACAGCACCATCTTGAGGCCTGGGCACACAAGAGAAGAGCTGCTCCTCCAGGCCTAGAACAAGCTACATCATGCATTTGCAAACAATATATGAAATTAGGGGAAATTCCATCCCGGAAGGTGACAGACAGCTAAAGGGGGACCCAAAAACCAGAGGCCAATCCAGCTACGCACTTCCAGACGCGAACCCAAGAAACACCATGGTCCTGATTGGCCCAGTCCTGTCTCCTGGCCCCCGTATCTGGTGTAGCAGCTCACAAAACCACAGCCCATGCTCCTGTAGGGTCTTGCTGCACGTATTCAGCAGAAGGTTTTGTGGCACAGAACGGAGTAGCTAATCTGAAGCTGCTAGGCAAAGCGTCCTTTAGGAAGTCCCAGACAACACCTCATGGTGCACAATCTCTCTATCCACAAGAGCTACATAAGCTGACAGATAAACAGATATAAATCTGATTTCCTTGGAAATAGTTCCCTTTCCTCCTCCTTGGAAACAAAGTGATTTTTCCCCCTTGAAATTTCTTATGAGGAACAAACATACCACGAGGACTCAAATGGGTGACAACTTCTAGTGCGTGGAGGTGCCAGACAACATCCTAGAACACAGCAGAGACCTCCAGAGTACTTGGCGTTGTCTGCACCCAGCCTGGCTGGGCCTTGGGAGCCTGGCTATTAACACTGTTCCTCAAGTAGGGAGACAAAGGCACTGAGTTACTTGGGGCAATATTTGCTTGCACTTAATTCCCCAAAGAAAAGGTTTGCTTTTCAGAAACACTTAGTGTTTCCGTACCTGATGCCCAAGTACTTCTTTTTCTCTAGTCTGTCAGTTTTAAAGTGAAATCTCAATTTCTGGTCATCACAGACTCCAACAGCCCCTTTTTTCTACTTCTTTTGCAGTTTGTGGTTTTAATGTGCAGACCTCTGAACAGAGATTGGTCGGGGTAATTGGTAGGGTTTTTCTAAATTGCAGTCTCTAGGTCTCAAAGAGACCTGGGAAGTCTACAATGTCTAGCAGATGTACTCTTCCAGACTTTTTGTGTTACTATTGATTTTTTTTTAATAAAGTTTATTTATTTTCACATTCTTCTGCAACTCTTAAACAGCAAGCCCTTTGGCAATGCGTGCTTGACAGATGGCTTCAGAGTGGTATTAGCGTTTTAACAAAGTTACACAACACACTTGAAAACGTATAGTTTCTCCGTTTCCTTCTGCCATTCAGAACTTCCTGGGGTGGGGAGAAACTGTGGGCATTTTTGCTGCGAGGGACGAGTTTGATGTAGGTGGAGGCACTGGTCTACCAGAAACCCAGGTTAAATCGCCACTTTCATTCTCACCTTTGTCCCTTTCACGTGCACAACTGCTCTCACAGTTAGCGCCCCGGTCAAGTCCCAGGGGAGTATTCCCAGGACAGGGCTGCAGTCTGTGACCCGTCCTGCAGGCACTTATGTACTAGGAAGATCAGCTGACTGAGTGAAGGAGCCCTTGGCAGGCACTCCCTGATTATTCTTTCTTTAATCGCTTCCATTCACTCTAACCAAATTTTCCAGCAGAGCTGGAAACAATCATCAGTGACTAGTGAGCTCAGTGAAAGAGAAGGGAGGTAAAGGAGGACAATGGAAATTTCCCCAAAGACATTCAAGTTACAATGAAGCAGTCAGCAACACAAATATAGAGAGCAAAAGAAATTGTCCAGCACATATGTCATTGGAATTACATTACCATGCAGATCTCTGCCAAATTAGCCTAGAGACTTATTCACAGAAAACTAAGCACATGGAGTATTAAACTGCCTGTGGTGAGACTGAGAGCAACAGCCAATCTCCTAAGGGCACTTTGCAAGAGACTAGTAACTCCTAACTCCTAGGAAGAACCAGAACCCCTCCGGCTGTGAGTGCTTGCAGTTGGCACTGAATTTGGTTCCTTTTAACGCATCTTGCTGTGTGTGGTGGAGGAACTATCCCAAGAAGAAACCCAGAGCCCCAGTCCCTTCTCTTCGCTACACGCTGCATGGCTGTAACTGGGATCATTCTCGCAACCAGACTCACTGCCTGCACCACTCCCAGTGCTGACAGAGCACCCCTTGGGAGCAGGTAGGATGCTCAGTTTTCAGTCCGACTCAGTCAATAGAGCAGGTGGGGTGCAGCCAGGCAGCCATAGCGTTAGGCTTGGATCTCACAGTCTGCATTCAACTTCCTCTCATGGTACGTGCAGCAGGTTCCAGCTTCCCTTCCACTAACCTCCCTCAAAGGAGGAATTTAGCATCCTTCCAATAAATGCTACGTTGTCCTTGGCTTTAAAAGATCTTCCTGATTTCAGTTCAGCTTGACAGATGGTTCTTATTTGCACTGCCCCCAGCTGAGTGCTCCAATAACTGAAGGCATCAGAGGACCAATACCCAGCTGAAAGCACTGGGAAATGGCTTAAACATTTCAGCTAGAATTTTTGCTGGACTCAGAGGCTTCAACTGGCAAATGTGGGGAGGCAGGGAACTGGTTATTCAGTTCCTGGTTCCACTGGCGTAGAATTTCCCTGTGTTTTGCAGAGGTTCTGCATTCCTTTGGGCTGAAGCGTGCTCTCATTTACCCTGCTGCAAATCTAGAGTCTCTCCACTGATTTCAATAATGCTAGGCCATATCTATGCTTGTGTGAGAGAAGAATTCGTTCTTTATTTCCAGAGCTCCTGGGCTTATTCATCACTAGCTCTTACACACAGTACAAATCAGAGAAATTCCTTAATAGGCCCATATGTTGAGGGAAGGTCTTCCTCTTGCCACTTGTGGAAACCTGTCAGTGTTCACTTCTCTTATATTAGATCCACGTATCATCTGTATGTAAAGTTTCCACAAACATTTATCCACAGTGATGCTGAGGCCCATGACAAAGTCTGCCCATGGAAGCAGAGGGGTGAGGTAATCAGCCCAGTGTTGTCACGTTGGACAGACTGTAACAGCACTTCCTTGCGAGGAGGAAACTTTTACAAATTAGGACTCATTCCCTCCCTTGTAGCTATATTGCAATTCTCTTTTACCTTCCATAAATCCACCCCAAAGAAGCTGTCTCATATCATCCATACTAATGTATCCTGCTATGGCTCAAGGTAAATTGCCTGCTTGGCACCGACTGTCAGCACTTTCAGTCCTTTCTGGGTGATTTTCTATCCTAGGAATTCACACTGCAGAAATTAAATGCTCCTGCAAACGTTGGTTCATTTTGCGAAGCACAGAGTAATGTTTTCAGCATGCCATTCTGGATATTTCTCATAGCCTTGAAGAGCTCTTCATGTCTTACCAGGCTGGCTGGGTCATACTCACAGGTGATGAAGACAAACTCTCAAGCTGACGCTTCTAACTAAGAGGAGAGTTTGTCTTAAGTCATTAAGCACTGCAAGGCAGGGCAGGAGAGCTGTGTGCCCTTCCGCAATGGCTGATTCAAAAACCTTGTAGTCTTTTATCAGACCAGACGCATGATCAAAAAGAAAAAAAGGGAAAAAGAAAGGGAACATGAAAATCATGTGAGTAGGACTGGAAGGGACCTCAAGAGTCTGCTTCTCAGCCCCAGGAGAAACCCAGTACCACCCACAGATAGGTATAATTAGTGCTTCAAAACACTCCTGGTCTTTCTAGGCAACTCCACCATCCTCCCCATTCTCCTAGTGCACTGAGTATTCCAGGGTGTGAGAGGTTGCTGTCCTTGCAGTTGTGTGCACGAGAGTGTTCCAGCCTTGTGGCCTCCCTCATGCAAAGCCAGATACAGTATTATAGTAGGTGTATCTACTTTTAAAAGTGCTGCAATGGCAAAGTATTGGCTGCAAATACCACTTTTGCTTAAAAATCAACGAACATGCTTACAGCACTGCTCATTTACCAGGCCCTCACGCTATTTTCCCAGGGCTGCCCAGCAGTTAGGTGGCTGATGTTTGCCTTGCAGCCTGGCTCAAAGTCCTGGCAAACACAGATGTGCGTGCAGGCTGATGAGGAAACCTGTATTGCTACAGCAGCTGAGCCCTGGGCTGCTGGACTCTTTCTGAAACCCTGTCTCGGTGTATGAAAGCTGGTCCTTAGGTGCTCTAGCTGACTATGCAGCAAAGCCATTTAGGAGCAGTGCGAGCAGTTGATAACAAGTTAAGAGGAAAGGAATAATAAATGAAATACTAAATACTGGTAACTAAGAATACCTTTCTGTGTTGGAGAAGCCACCTGGAAGGGTGAAAGGCACACAAGCAGCATCAACAGTCCTAATGAAGCCCTTAGTCATATTATTAACGAGACAGGTGACAGCTTGTAAAAGGCCTCATATTTTGCTCAGCTGCACGATTCCCCCTTGTGTACATTTTTGTGTGTGTGTGGGGGGATTTAGGAGTCCAGCTCTACATTAGCACCTGGTCCACTGCATGTTCCCACATAGGAGTGGCCATGCAACTGTGTCTCTTCTATTTTCCCCTTTGCCAGAACAGCTGCTTCCAGCCCTGGTATGAAGGAGTAAGTCATGATTAAATACCCACTGAGACATGGCATCTTTCTAGTGATTTCATCAGCTTTGCATCTGGACCATTCAGTGATGACAGAGGAGCAGGGAAGCACAAATAAACACTGTACTTGACCAAAGCCTTGTTGGGTGGAAATATATTTTAGTGTCTTCTGAGGTACATCAGTACCAGGTTAGTGCCATGGCTTTTAATCATGGAGAGGATGTTGCAGGGAAATTAAATTCATACATAGTTGGACTTTAAAAAAAAAAAACCAGTTCAAATACATTTCTTTCTGTCCTCCTTCAGCACCTTGCCAAGCAGAGCTATGCTCTGAACTCTGCAGTGGGTTGGGAGCTCACAGAACAAAGCCCTGTCTGTGAGAGTTTAGAAGAGCAGTCATGGCTTGGCAGCACCCTTTCCCCCAACATCTGTGGGCACGGTCCCTGCCTGGCACATCAGCCCTGCGGAAAGCAGGCCGGCACAGCTGCCCTCAGGATTTGATCCAAGGCTGAAGATATTAAGGATGCCTCTGTACTCTCCACAGGAAATTCAGCATCAAACCAGTTTCACCTCAGAGCTACAGCACTGCTTGCAACGCATTGTTGTGCTCTCTGCCCCTGCCAGGACACCCTTGAGGTACAGCCTGAACTGTCATACATGAGGTCTGTTCTACTACAGAGAGGAAGTGTGCTTTCAGGTAGATTCATTTTCCCTTTGTCATTAAAACTCTCTGTAAAGTAAAATACCAAATTAAATCAATTTTTGTTTTATTAGGAAGGCTGTTGCCAATAACTCTTAACTTCTACAGAGGCAGTAATGGCAATGGTTCACTACAATACTTGCACCATAGCTAGGTTTAAGAATACTTTCCTTGTAAAAGCAGTTGGATTAAATGACAGGCGAGCAAAAGGAACAGCAGCTGATATCAAATATCTGTACTCAGTCAGCAAACATTGCCTCCAGGCAAAACCTTATTATCCTGGAGCACGATATCTCCTTTTCACGAAATGGAACTTTCTTCTGTTTTTCCTCAGTCCTGTCAGAAACTTATGACTATTTCTCTCCTTTTAACTCTTCAAGATGAGGCAGACTGACAGCAGAGGTGCAGGGAAGAAACAGAATGCCACACCACAAGGGAAGAATGGCAATGAACACAGTTGGCAGTATGAACAAATGCATTTTTTTATGGATGTTTCACTTATGGGCTGAGGCACGACACGAGATCATCATGTGCTCCTGACTCTTAAGTTGACCCTTTATTAAAGGAACTAGTTGAAGAAGTACTGCTGTATTAGCCCTGTGGATCCAGACCAGCTTGCTGATGTCTTCTCCAAATTTTCCCTCCCATGTGTCTTTCCCACCATAATCAAAGCACATCTGTAAGCACAACAAAGGGGGAGTACAGCTGTCCCCAAGGATTTTGTCACTGTATAGATGCAAATGCACTGCAACCTGCTCTCAAAGAACCTTAAGGAAAAGCATGGCTTAAAGCAAACCCACTACTGTCACCCCAGAGGGGCAATCACAGCAGAAGGCGGTCCCTGGCAGATGAGGGCACACCTGTCAGATGAGCTGCAGGACACAGGAAAGTTAGCAATGTTCATTTAAAAATAAAAATCTAAGCTCAAATAAAGGACAAGCCAGAGACAGAAAATCTAGTGTTTCAGGGAACTTTTAGAGGGCGGGATTTGTAAACACTGTATACAATATTCTGCAAGATTCTCTAGGAAACCATACAGGGGCATGCGTCACCCTCATCTTGTTTTATGTTGTTTTTGCTAGGAGACAATCAGCTAATCCACTGCTATCTGTGTCCCACAGTGAAGCGGGAATGTGGAAGTACTGCCTTTGCCATCTACTTAATCTGTCAGCTTCAGAGTATTTACAGAAAAGAAACTTTTCTTCTTACTGCTTCAAAGCAGCCAAATATATAACAGTAATCATTAAAGTCTGGAGCTTCAGCATAGACATCCTTTTATGGAAGGACAGAAGTCTGGCTTAAAGGAAAGCAGCTCAAACCAATCACTTGCTGTGCTTTTGTTTCCCTTTCCAAGTCAGGCAGTCCATTATGCTCACATAACAGGCCTGAGCAAATGCTAATGCATTCTTGCTTTCCTGAATGGCATCAGAACATTTTAGTCAGCACTTTCACCCTGCAAAATCCTAGAGCAATGGAAAAGCATTAAAATGCAAACTACATTCCTTCAACCACTCAGTTTCTGGGATGGAACAACCTTGTTCATTCCTCTTTGGAACACAGAAACATTAAACAACAGCTAGAACTGTAAATGAAAAATATCAGATCAGTTGCACCTGAAGTATTGTGGAGGTGGTTTGTTGAGGCTTTGGTTTAATGCAACTGCCAGGATGGGATAAATAGCAATGAAGGCTGGGAGAATGACTCGGTTGAACACACACATGGAGCCAGAGTGGATACATTGCACTGCTGACCATCTGTTTGCAGCACAGAGTTGCACAGAGATGCCTGCTTGCTGGAGTACAAAGCTACAACTGTGAACATCACAAGGTAATGTGATGGCCAAAGATCAAACCACTGGCTCTAGTCTCTCAAAACAAGGGGTCCAGCAACAGTGCCATGCTTACCTCCAGCTGTCCTTGCGTTGTTCTTGTCTTTTGGTGGCTGGACTGAGTGTCCCACCATCCATGCATGGGGTGTTTCCTGCCAATTCAATTCACTTTCACCTGTAGCCACTACTGATCATTCCTCTAGGTGGGACTAGGGCTTTGCAGGCCACATAGACTGAAAAAAAAAAATCAATCCTCAAAAAGCAAGCAGAAATTACATTTTAACTTGCAGTAATATGTACTGTGGTACAATGGGCACATGGCTGATGCAGCCAGTGCTTTGAGACAGAACAGAGAGAAACTCCCTCGGTGGAGATTTAACATGATCTTTATTTATACATAACACTTGAAATGGTTATATTTGGGAGACAGGAACAACAGCCAGTGGGAGTACATAGCTTGCAGTGATCAGTAGCACACAGGCCTCACTAACTGAACACTACAGAGACCCACAGCAATTTGAAAGGAGAGAACCATGCACCAAGCTGCCATGCTTTTCCCTATCTGACATACCTTCTCACACACACCGTGCTTTTCACTCAGTTGCAATTTATGGCATATGACTGAGATCACTGAAATCAAGAGGGAGATCCAGTTGACTTAGCTAAGCATCAGTTCAGGCCCTGTGGGAGTTCTGCAGAATCGTGGGAAGGAATGCAGGCTGGGTTCCCCAGCTCAGCAGGTTTCAGACATACAGCCCCTCTCTAGGGAGCATGCTGCTGTTGCCCCACACATCGCCATGGGTATTGCAGATGACATTCAGCACAGCAGGCTCCCCAGACACCATCTTGCTGCCATACTTGCATTTTCATGAGGGGCAGTCAGTCTCTGTGGCCCATTCAGTCCTTGTTTCACACAGAGAAAACACCACAGTGCTGAAGTGGCTCCTAGGTCCTCCAGATATCCAGCCTTATTGGAGCACCGAAAGATTCATAGTATTCAGCAGTTTGACCCATTCCAGTTCTCCACTCTTAAACTGAAGCACTAACCCTAAATCTAGGTATCCGTGACCCTCAAAAAATGAGACATTATACACTGTCCCTTGCAGGCGTAAGCTCTTAGCCCAGATCTGGGAGAACTTATAGAGCTCAGCAGCCACCACAAGTCTTCAGCTCCTCCTGCCAGGAATCCTAAAACTGACCTGAACCCTCAGCCAGATTTAGCCCCAGACAAAACAACCCGACCACAGCATAAAGGACAAGGAGCTATTTGCTGGTTAATAAGCATCAGCCATTACCAGACAAGCATATTTCAGATCAGCAGCTGGCAGGGAAGAGACCCGAAGATCAGCATTTGTTTCCACAGCCAACCCAGTGACCTGACTCGGGAACAGCAAAAGGAGCATAAGCACTGCTATAGACATGGGAAAGAGGGATTGCTAAGTGGGGGAAGAATATCTGATGTGTAGGAAAGTGGTGGATCCCAAACATCACAGAGGCAGCAACCTACAGACACCTTTGCAAGAGGTTAGAAACATTGGCAGTCCAGCACTTGGGAAAACCACAGCTGCTTCCTCTTGGCTGGATGCTTCACCAAAGGCTGCCTTTCCCAAAAACAGACCTCTCCAAGGCATTTAGCAAAGTCAGCAGCCACTCCCACCACTGTTTAATCCTATATATGTGTACTCTACGCCCCATGTGAGGCAGAACATGCTGTCAAGACTGGAAACAGTGCTGTGCTCTGAATGCAACAGGCACTGGGAAGAGTCCCTGTTCTTTTCAGGGCTGAACATTGCCTTTACTGTCAAGGACTTGTGTTTTCTGTATTTCCCTCACGGTGGGCAGAATCCTACCCACTTACAGACAAAGCTGTAGGAGATGGCTCATTAACAGATCTCCCTTTCCACTCACATCTAGGTACTACACAGCCTTCATCTGCAGGGGCCTCAGGATGGTGATTCTGCGAGGTCATGGTGGGGAGGGACGGGGCAGGGAGAAGAGGGTGCTGGCTAGGGCAGGGCCTCTGGTGCTGCAAACTCATACCCAGGCCTTGACTTGAGTGTTCCACCCCTTGGCACAGCTGCACAGGCCTCCCTCCTCATACCAGCGCCACTTCACCCCCTTGTACACAGCCCTGCTGTATGGCTGGAAGCACATGAGGAGATGGAGACGCCTTGCCAGGCTGCAGTAGATAGCCATGGCCACCACAATGAGAGGGGACATGATGACGAAGCCAAGGATGATGAGGGCAGAAGAGCTGTTGTCATCCAAGATGCTTTTGCAGTAGCGGGCAGCTGAGTGCAGCACCTGTGGGAAGAGTGAGACAGCTTGTCACAGACCTGGTGGTGGACAGGAGTAGTGACCAAAGTACCCTTGAGTTTCTAGTGCTTTCACAGAAAGACGCACCTCTTCCCTCTCTCTGAGCTGAGCTCAGCAATCTTCAGGCTACACTATGTGACTGACAACACATCTTAATCAAGCTTTCAATTATTCCAACATCAGTGTGAGACAAGAGCACTGCATACTGATCCTGAAGCAGGAAACACTAATCTTTATTAAGTCATCAGAATAGCACAGCTTAGAATTTGATAGGCAGAAACCAAATAAAATGGCCTCCTGCTGCTAACATCAATGTGGGTGGCACAACACACTGGAAATTATTACAAAGTAAATAAAATACAGCAAGATGTTAGATTCTGCAGACAGAGATTGGTCGTTCCATAGCCACCCGCTGGCTGGAGACTCTCCAGACTTCTGCCCTGGAACAGACCCTTTTGTGTTCTGTCATCTATGTACACACTGTACTCATTTCTACCTCCTAGCATCTCTTTGCACTGCAAAATCTGCCAGGAAAGCCCATTCACCCCATGTTGCTGCAAAGCATCCAGCACGCTAACTGGTCCTTGCTAAGTGGTATTTAAAGCCCTCCTTTCATCCTGGCAGCAGGAGCTCTGAGTCAAGCCACTCAGTTGTTCTGCATTAACAAATGTTACAGGCAACCCTCATGTCCCCTAGCTTCCTTTCCTTTTTCCATATTCTTTCAGCAGTACAAGAAACACAATCCATCATACTAAAAAAAAAATCCATCTAATGGATTTGCAGTGCAGAAATCAGCCTCTGCCTACTAGGAAGGCATTGAAAAGCAGTAGCCCAAAGACAAAGGACTGCTCTTGTCAAGCCATACTGCCGCAATCCCTCTCTATGCTTATTAAAAAAAAAGTCTGTGTTAAAAGACTCCTTACAGCTAACAGCAACACAGTTGCTTTCACTTCTGATGTACTTGGCTGTACTCAAAAACCTTTTGCATCTCCTCAAAGCCTTCGATTGGAGAACACTGTGTGCGCAAAGGAGAACTTGAGGTTTTCCAAGGTGAGGGTCAAGCAGAGTGAAGCTGGAAGGGGTAATGCCAGGAGGCAAACCTCAAATTGGACCTAAAATGGGAAAAAGTATGAAGTCCATATTTATGGCTTTCAAGGACCAGTTTCAGATCATAGGAAAAATTGATTTAAGGGCTTTACAGGCATTCTCCTATTAAACCTACCCTAAAGAGCCTCATGTCTTACAGAATCTGCATCCACACTGCACTTGTGGAAACAGACCAGCCATTTTACCAAGGCAATGGCCCACACTGCACGTCCTCCCAAGGAGGATATTAGGTTACTTCTTGTGAAGACTTACTCTTCAATAAAACAAAAGTCATTCTATACACCTGCCCTTTTGTATGCAAAAATCCTAACAGCCATGGACTGTAAAAGGAAAGTGTTGCAAGCCACAATGAAGAAGGGTTGCATGACCATTCAGGTAGATCGGGACACCTCTGAGCCACTTCTGCTCTCTGTAGGCCCTCCAGAGCATCCCACTTTACCCTGCTGGGCATCACACACATTTGCATCCCATAGTAAAACATTTCCAGAAGGTGTCAGAGCCACAGTGGGAATTGCCTGGCCCAGAGGTACATGATTTCTCTATGAATTATGCTTCACTCCAACTAGCAGCAGCACTTGTGTCTGTCCTGTTCCACAAAACAATTGCCATGACAGATGTCTCCCTGTTCATTAGTTTGCAGGATCAGGAAAAGCTTTTCAATAACAGCAGCTACAAGTTGTTATAATTTCAGGGCAATAAAAATCAAAGCCAAACTTCAGACTAGCAAATACATCAGTACTGAGAAAACAATAATAGCATAGTCCCTTTGTCAGGGACCTTTGAGATGGGGAGCTGTGGGCTGACAACTCATGTTGCTGGGATGTCAGCTGAACAATGCAATGGCTTTACTGGAAGCACATTTACAGCACATCCCATCTCCTTCTTCACTGTGGAGTGAGACCTCCACGGCTATGTCCATGCACAGCTCCACAGAAGTCAGCAGAGCCTTACTGGGTTAAACTGGGCAAATGGTTGACCTCTGCTGCATGGTTGGATCCTTTCCTACCACCTATGCTAGGATGTGCTCACTCGGACAGAGGTCCCAAGGACTTGGGTGATTACATAGGATATGCAGATTTCATTAAAAGGAAGGGGAAAAACTTTTTTCTTCCAATATTTCTCTGGTAGATACATCAGTTTAAGATTTAAATCATCATCTTCCCTTTAGTTCAGATTCTGTGGAATGGGGAGACCAATAGCATCTGTATTTTGAGTCAATTCTCCCTGCTGGGAGAAGTTACTACAGGGTGTGGGTTTTTTTCCCTCCAAAGTAGGAAGTAAGAGAGCTCTAACTTAGGATAATCAGCAAGACAAGTCATATTGAGCTGGTCTAACAGTTACTGCCTGTGAGAAAAACAGAACTGGTTTTTCACATCCATGCTTAGTCAAGTGATTCTAAATATTTATAGAAATATACCAAGAAGAAATTCACAAGTAATGAAATCCAGAGGACAGCAACCAACTGGAACAGACATGCACACAGCCAGAGCCCTTACTGACAAAGTAGGTACATTTGTTGGTGTGAGAAACTGTACAGCACATTTGGGAACACGTCTGAATGTTAGATTGGCATAAGGGGATTGTATATTCTGTTAGACTTTACTAGTTCTATAATTAGTCATTAGGCAGATCAAATATGACAAACACTGTAGAGGGCTTACTTAACTGGAAAGTAACAAACCCTATCAGAGCCCATGTAGGAGTTCAGGTTGGCAGCTCTCAGCAACAGAGGTCACAGAAGAGAGAAATACTGACATTAAAATGCAAACAGCAACTCTGTCAAGCCAGGGAGTGTATTCACCTCACCTGTCACAGCTGCTTGTTACTTCCACAGGAATACAACTTCATTGCTCAATCAAGCTTCCATTTCCCACAACACTGGAAGAAGGGAGGGGTAAAAATGTGTATATAGCTCATTCCTGCCAGCATTCAGATGTGCCCGCAAGACTGGCATCTCACACAAGCTTGTTGTGAAATGCTGTAGATTTATCTCGGATCACTTTACACTTAAACAAGTGTACAAAGTGCAGTGCACTGGGGATCAGGACCAAGGGGTCCCATGCTGTCTCAGTCCCCGAGGAGCTGGCCAGTCACAGGCAGCTTCTGTCAGTGTTTTGCCTCTCCAATGAGAGCCTTTCTGTGCTAACCTACTGACACTGAATGTATGGGTGCCAAACAACTACTTTAGGACAATTAGTCCAGAAACCATAAAGCCTGTACTTCCCTAGACAAAGGCACATGCCAGCCTTGCTGATAGCTGTGTCACAGGCACCAAGCAGGAGAGATCACTCCCTTGTACAACCAAGAGCCCACAGGTCAACATGAATAACCATAAACCTGTTCTTATCAGGCCAGTCTATACCCATCCCCCCCCCGCCATGAAACAAATCTATACACATACACACCCCTTATATGAAAACAAAGCCAAAACTCGGGGAGTCTAGACCTGCCTTTACAGCCACTGCTCCCCATGGGCTAAAATAAAACCCTTATGGATGGCCCTGCCTTAGAGGTGGCTGTTAGCAGCCAAACAGAGCAAGGCTTACTTACCCGAGAGTGGCACTGGAAGCCAAAGTAAACCACCACAATGGTAGGAAGCAGGACAATGGTGAAGATAACAAACATCAGGAGCAGATTCATGAAAAAGATGACGGAGTTCATGGTGACTACCACCAGGGTCCATGCCAAGCAGCACCAGGCACTCCGTGGCTCCCTGGGAAGGAGCTGGTCATCCATGTCATATGGCGGGAGGCTAGGAATCATCTGAGACTTGTCTGAGAGGTTTTCTGCTCCAAAGTCCTCAGTGTCCTGCCCAGACATTCTTCAAGATTGCTAATCAACCCACGCTCTTATCCAAAATGGTTTCTTTGCTTTTGGCGACAGACCTGGAAAGTAATTTGCAGAGGCTTTTCCTGCCTCTTCCACACATGGACAAGAACACTTAACCAGAGAGCATAGTGGAGCAAGGAAGGAAAGGCTTCTTTTGGCCACCTGCTTTCCCAGGACCTGGCCAGCACAGGTTGTTTCCTTTCGGAGTGTTTTCCAGCAGTGTCCCAACCTCAGTTTTGAAGAAGATGTGGCTGCTGGAAGTTTGGCAATAGCTGTTATTTTGCTTTTGAATCCATGGTACTCCTGAATTTGTTGTTGTTCTTCCTAGGATTATGATCCCAAGAGGTCCTAAACAGTTGCTGTCTTAGCTTTGATAGGTTGCTTGGTTCCAGAGAGTGCCTAGCTTTAGCATCCTCCTCCACCTTTGCACACTGCTGTTTGCTAAGAATATCAGGCTTAGGCACTTTCAGACAGTTCCTTGACTTCAAATCATTTTTCCATGCTCTTCACCCTGCACCCAAGTAAATATTCCTGCTCAACTCATCCAAATGAAGTGACCAGTGAAGAAACAGCAGCTGTTTCTCCACCCTCTGCGTTGCTGGAGTCTTTGCCCACACCTTGCAGAGCTGGAAGCAGAGTGGAGCAGTGCATGGTTTCACTGCTCTCAGCTGTCTGCCGTCACAGGCACTCAAATACAAGCAGTATCTTCTTTTCTGAGCTGGCTCTCAGAGCTTTGCAACACTGCTCTGTTTACAGAGTAGATTCTGAAGCTGCTTTCTGTGCTAGCCAATCCTTTACATCTGTCTCACTACTCAAGTGATACAGCACACAGCACTCAAGAGCTGCACTCAAACCATACATTCCCAGGTAAAGATGGTCCCTTCTAATTATTCTGCCTCCGATTAATTTTCTACAATTTCTCTCTAGATTAAAAAAGTACCTTAGAGTAATTGAAAATAATCACTATAGACATCAGAAATCTTTTGTTCCCTGCAGTCATCACTGTTATTGTTTACAGAACATACTGAAATTCTTGTACTGAAGGCACAGCAATTATCAATTATTTCATCTGCCTCATATAATCATTATTTAAGAATTTCAGTGATATCTGCACCTTTATGTAGCCTTTTAGATACATTCGTATATGCATGCTCATAGTACCGCAGGAGGGAGAAAACCTCTTCAACTCCAGAGGAAACTGAGGTAGCGTAGGTCTTACCAGAAGGCACATCTCTTCTACAGCACAAGTCAGGGAAAGAATCCAGGAGTCCTGTGTTCCACTTGATACTATTTCTCTCAGAAAATTCTACGCTAGAAAAAGGTTATCAGAAAAACAAGATTCACACAATGCTAAATGTAAAATGATTTTATAATACAGACGAGTGCTAGTTTTCCTTCATTAAAAGCTTTTGTTAAAAATTGTACATTTTGGGTGCCCATCCCCCTGCCATTGTGGGATGTTTTGGTATTTTATTTGCCTTATTTATTGGCCGGTTGTAGCAATATGCACATCAGAATTAAAGCTAAGACAGTTTTCTCCAAGGACTTGGACAGACCTGCTCATGAAGCACTTACTAGTGGCCCATTAGAAGAGCTCTACCAGATGATGTTAGGGTTGGCAGACCTCTGGGCAGCTGCATCCCAAACATACCATGGCTCAACAACAGCCTCTGACAAAGCCATGCCGCTAGGAGGAAGAGGTGATGAGGGCAACACAGACACAATATCCAGGCTCGATATTCATCACTTGTGAGCAAAGCAGACTGTTAACTGATTTCTGGTATTGCTTTTAATTGAAGTTAGGCTCCATTGTGCCAGGCACTCCATACATGTTGACTAAGTGCACAGCACATCTTATTGTGCAAGTTTTAGAAACAGGGAACAGGCATACGTAGAGTTCAATGGGTTCCCTGGACTTCTTTCAAAGCTAAAACTTGGATGTAGATTTCCAAGTCACAGGATGCTATTTCAATTAGAAGGCACATATATGTCATATGAGTCATTTTCCCGACTGCAGAAAGTCAGATATCACCCTACAAAGATACAGGCCCATGTAGCCAGAAGGATTGCCTTCTAATTGAAATAGAATATAATTGAACAAATTCTGTTCTCTTGCTGCTGAAAGTACCTTCTCACCCTGGGCTGGAAGAGTGTTACACAGTACTTGTAGAAAGCAAGCAGTGAGACAAATCCAGACCACTTGCAATCTGCCACATGTAATCAATATCAAAACAGAGGCTTTAAAACTGAAGTGGGTTGAAGAGCTGTGCAAGGATACAGATTTCAAAGGTGTGATGAGCGATACCATTAAGAAGGAAGCCTTTTGAATGAAATAAGTAGTTTTTAAACAGCTCAACAATATCCATACTTGTTATGCAATTCCCCAGCTATGAAAATTATTAGTTGAGCCACACTTACCACTTCATTTTTTTTCTATAACTCTTCTTGTAGAGCCTCTTAGACATCCAAAAGGGTCTCACAAACTTCAGCTCTATCGGTATCCAGCAGTAAAAATTCATCTGGCTAATCTGTACCAGATCGCTAGTCAGGTGCGTCATTCTTGCTAACAGCAGAAATAACTCATAACCACGTGGGGCACTTTGTTCTGTGCTTACCATTGACACATCTCAAAGCCCATCAGAAGGATGCAAAGCTTCAGCCATAGGAGGCCGCTGGAAGCTTGGCAATAATTAAGCTCTTGCTGCTCCCTAAGAGATGGGGAGCCAAGTGCAATAGGACAGCCAGCAGGGCAGAGGATTGCCAGCCAAGGCTCCATCCCACAGTACCCAAGCAAGGTGAAAACAGTAGACTCAGAGATGGCGGTCAGATTCAACTAAGAGTCCAGACCTTCAGGTAAGCTTACAACCATAAGGTCAAGCTGGGAAGTCAGTGTACAGGTCAGAGTCCAGAACAAGGTCCACGACCAGCCTTAGCTGTAACCCAGCCAGCCCCAGAAACAGGTACACCTACAACAGCAACTCAGGCAGAAAGGACGTTCCCAGGCCTGAGCTTAAATGGCCCCCAGGCAGAGGGTGTGGCTGGAAGCCTCAGCTGAGGCTTATCAGGGCCATTAAGGCCTATTGGCACCCCGAGGGCCCTAACACCCCAGGTTGTGCTGGAGAGGGAAACTTTGCTTATAGTTGTGAAGACAGGTCATCTCTTCCTCAGCCCTTGGTTCCCACCTCCTTTTAAGAACCAAACCAGATGAAGTAATCAGAAGTTTTCTATTAATTTGCTGGAAACACACACGTCGCTGCTATTGTCAGCCAGCGGCCTGGGGAGCCAGGCTACAGCGTGGAAGGCACACGGAGCTGTGGGAGGAGATACGTCAGTATCTTATTTCAGTGCAGTGATCTGCTCAAGAGCCGAGGAAAGTTACAAAGCCAGGCTAGTATTCTGCAATTCTCAGAATTAATGGCTTTGCTGTGGAGGTAATTGTGTATGCGAATCAAGGGCATTAACATCCATGCACACACACACTTCATTATTCAGACTCTTAGTTTTTGAGCTGCAGCTCTCACCATCCCGCTTTGAGTTGTGAAAGATCTTTTCAGACCTAACTGTGGCAACGATGATGGAAGGTTTATTATTTATGCAAAATTCTAGCTTATTCGTGATGTTTCAGGAAGGAGAAAATAAAAGTGGGAGCCAGTATCTCCAATATAATCCTGTTTATTTACCAAGTGGCACAAGAGTATCTTTTCTTAAATATGATAGGGAACAAATAACAGGAGGGGGTTTTTTTGCACAGAAGGCTGGTCCCTTTCTAGCAAGCGCTCTGCCCAAAAGGACGCTCTGGAAGCCCTGCTCTCAGGGCTTTCTCCAGCTGTGTCTTTCTCACTTCTTCCCTGAAGCACATTTTCTTTGGAACGTCTTCTGCATCTCCCCTAGACACAATAGCCAGACAACAGCAAAGAAAATTGCTTTGCCTCTCATGCCCTGTATTTGCCTCTGTTTTGAGTGAGGGCTATTAGTTTCACCTGACATTCATCCCAAATGGATAAATGGTGGCTATTCCCCTGGCTGTGGTGGGGTTTGGTTGGGCTGGGTGTGTTTCATTGTTTGGTGTTTCCTGGCTGGAAGGAAAAGCCTCTGATCCCCAGGGAGCAATAGGTGCAGGAGGCAGCATCACTCAGGAGCTAGAGAGACCCATTCTCCACCCAAAGCAGGGGGAAGCTGCACTGTTCCTCACCAGGGACTGGTGCTAATGACTTAAACTAGATTTCCCTCATGTAATTTTATTTCCCCTAGCACTGAAGGTGACACTGAATTTAATTCATCTGTTTTGTTTGTTATTATTTATTCTTTCTGTTGCATTCTCTCACCGTGAATAAAAAAAAAGTTGATGTGCCAAGTGAGGGGAAGAAGGTTAAAAGTAGACTCTCAGACTGACAGCACTGCCAACAGCCTGTATCCTGATTTGTTCCAGAAGGAATATATTGGTAAATAAGAGAAAACATTAATTTGTAGCACAGATTGAAGTCAACATCTGTCTGTATTGTACTCAGCTGCCCTTGAAGGAGCAGGGTGGGGAAAAGAAGTGTGAAATCCAGAAAGCAATTACTCTCCTTTGGGCAGCAGGCACCAAGAGTTTCTGGTACTGGACCGACCAAAGCACTGAAGCTCTTTGTCCACAGCCAGCCTGCCAGTTTCCCAGCCACAAAGAGGAGTCCTGGACCATCTGAGCCTGCGTCACTGGAGAGAAGTGAAACCAGAAGCACAGAACTGAGTAGAAGCGGTTGAAGGAGCCCTGAATTTCACTGTGGAATACTGCCCTGAGGAATCCTATTTCCTTCCATTGAAAGATTATTCTTGTGTTTGGTTACCCCACCTAGCTGGAGTGCTAAAGAGTATCTTGGGTACCACAGTGTACTGCACGCTCTCATCACAGGGAATAATGGTTTTCCTTGTTTTTCAAACTGAAAAATATATCTGAAAATTACTTCTTTAAACGGATTATAAATTCATTTACCACAGCTCTGCATTGTAAGTCAAAAAACAATAGACAACTGTCTCCCACATATGAAGATGTTCCTCTACTTTTTCATTTTTGAATGTCAAGCATTGAAATATTTTTGAAAGGTGTACTAACTAATCCAAATGTATAAAATTGATTTCAAAAGCACTTCTGCTTGCATCCCACCTCCTCTCTACAGTCCTAGACCAGGTCTCTCACTCCACGCTGCCACCTTCCCCCATGCCAAGCCCCTGGCTCATTTGCATTTTGGGACTCTCTAGAGCTCACTGCAGGACAGGTGTAGGAGCCAGAAATGGCTCTGACAAGCACCAGAGGAGCTTGAGTAAGTAGCTGTCCTAACAAGCTACACCCCATCACCACAGTGATTGTCCTTGTGCCAATTTTATTCCTTCATAAAAACAAAGGGGTTTTACCATCCGTCGGCGAGGGCATGGTGGTGTGGTAAAAACCAAAGCTGCTTAAGCAGTCATAAAAGTGCCATAAATTCTAAAAAGCTTTGCTAAATCCAGTGAAATTTTCCAAAGTTCTTTTGCTATAATGATAACGCATTTTAACCTGTGGGAGGTCTGAAAACTGCATTCTTTAAATTTATTTTCCTTTGGAAAAAACCACACATTCTAATGATTCTTCTAATAACCAAGTGAACTTCGTGTCAAACAAACCCCAGTGATAGTAAGAAAGGTTCCCCAAGCCTCTAAGTCTGTGAAATTTCCACATCCTTAACAAGTACCTGCCCGTAAGCGGGAAAGCTGTCTTGATGATGATGCAAGTTATGGAGCAATTTCTAACAGGAGCATCATTGCTTTGAGATGCTGAAACTGGCAATGATTAAAGATGGTCAGACAAATTCATTACTTCCCTTCTCTGATGGCAGAGACTCTTGTTGCTAAGAAATAATTTTTCCACTGTCTATAATGACAGCACCATCTTGTGGTTTGTTACAGTTCATAAATTTTCATTTTACATCTCACAATCTCTTACACACAGAAGGATACTGTAAGACATCTTACCCAGTATGGAATTCTTCCAGTCACTGAAAACAACACCAAAACTTTTCGCATTGCTTTAGCATTGCTGGTTTGAGCACTGCTAGCAAGATAGCCCAGTAGGGCAGAGATGGGTGCTGAACAGTGACTGCAAATGAGGGCCAGCGTTCACGTAACTTCGTAAACAGCTCCAGTACCTCGCAGGACAAAGGACAATGCAAATGGCAAAGCTGTTCCCTCCTCATGTCTCTACGGACACATGGATTACTATTTCACTGAAAGCACTTTACTGAGCAAACTTGATTACCTGCCATGTCTAAAGAATTAAAGGTTGAGCCTTTGCATACTAATAGCAGGCTAACATGTAACAGTGTTTTAGACCGCAGAGACAGGTCACCGATTATCAATATGTCTGCAGTTTAACAGGAATATCACAATAACCTTTCTTTGACTACAGTTCTTGTCTAGTATCATTTGGTCTGTTGCAGTTGCATTTACCTTTGAAAGCTCTCAGCAGCTGACACCCAAGTCACTGATGGACTGAATCTATCGTTATCTTTGACTGGAGAAAAACTTAGCCAGCAACAACAAACCATGAAAAACAACTGAAAGCAGTAGATTCTTACTGCAGAATGGAATGCTGACAGCATTTCTGAAAGGAGTTTGGTGAACAGAAGAAAAGGCATTATCCTGTTAACCACAAGAAAATACTAGCAGTGACCGTAATTCATTCAGTCTCTTGGTAAAAAGCATTTGGCATGATGCTACAGGCAGAAAACAAATACAATGTTTTCAGAGCCTGTATACCTCATTCTAAAGTCTGCGGTCATTACCAGGAGTAATCAAGCACTACCAAAGAAACACTATAGTACTTTATCCCTGAGTATCCACTAAATCATCTAGATCCACAGTCCTAGACAACTGCTGAGGTGAATGTCAACCAAAAAATACAGGCACAGCTTAGGCTGAGAAATTTTCCTCGCTGAGAAATTTCAGTGGTATGAGCATGAGAGTTAAAGATGAGGGTTGGAAGGTGTAAAGGGGCAGCTTACATACATAGTCATTTCCACACCTGCTTTCTGCAAATATGTAACAGAGAGATTTCAAACCTTACTTTAGGTGTTAAAAAATATCTCAACCTAGAAAAATGCTTGAAACTTTAAGGGAGCAGAGAAATGGTAAACAAAAGTAGAATCCTTTGAAAATACAAAATTCCAAACTTCACAACATAAAGCTGAACTATTATCAACAAATTGTAAAGTTTGAGTTTGAGAAATTAAACCATAGAAAAATGTACTGCTTTTAATAGAAACTATAAAGGATAATGAACAGGCAATGGTCTACAGACAAGTTGTAGAGGCATTCTCTATTAACAAACCAAACAGAATGGTTTGATAACATATTATATAAGTGTACTCTCCAAAACAGTCATCAGTATTCAACAAATGCCTTAAAAACACTTGTTTATATGACCTCATACTCTCAAATTAGGGCATCCTCAACCAAAAGCATGTCTGCACAGAAGGCTAGAGGCTTCGCTGCAGACATCCAAGAGGGTTGGAGGCCAGGGAGGAAGGGCCAGGGCTCTGGACACGCATGGTCAGGGAAGGGGCCACGGGCTACTCATGCAGAAGAGCCTCACCTCGCACTTAGACGGGGGGCTCATTCCACAACGGGCTCAAAAAAGCTGCCTTTTCCCAAGGGGCTAAAGGAAGCAGCTCATCCCCTGCACTGCAGGGAGCCCCAGTGCTCAAGGCACCACGGGCCTGCCTGCTTCTCAGACCGGCAGCTCTTGCGACTGTCACTCTGGTTATGGAGTTGTCGCTCGGCCGAGGCTGTCAGCAGAGTGCAGCGCCGTAAGGGCATGGACCGCAGCCCGCGTCACTGGGACGCCAGGGTTCGAGGGAGCTCAATG
This sequence comes from Aptenodytes patagonicus, assembly GCF_965638725.1. NCBI lineage: Eukaryota > Metazoa > Chordata > Aves > Sphenisciformes > Spheniscidae > Aptenodytes > Aptenodytes patagonicus. The sequence goes on along the minus strand of NC_134967.1, from coordinate 6,910,536 downwards.
TCCCCCATGAGCAGCAAGAATGCAACCGGCATCCTAAGCTTGATGAGGTGCTCGCCCCAGCTGCCTGACAAAAGCACCATCAACCAAGAGGCTGCTGCCACCGCTGCATAGACCCGCACCCTGGCTACAGGGAGCACAGGGCGGTCTTGCCCTCTGGCCTCTTAAGCACGGGCTACTCGCAGCGCACAACGGACTGCCGCACGCACAGGCATGAAGCCCAGCTGCAGAGACCTCCACCCCATTTAGGGAGTGGACAGTCCCAATGAGTTTCACATAAAGTGGGAGACGCACAGCCAGCATCTCCCTTATAGGGAAGGCTTATGGTATGGAATCTCCACGTAGGGCTGCCATGCTCAGAGCAGCGTCAATCAGCCCAGCCCGGCTCGGTGTGTGAATAAAGGCGGGAAGCAGAGGACGGAGCTCAGAAACAGCCCCACTGTGAGAGCTGCCGTCCTGCTCTCTCCCCTCAGCGACAGGTATATGCAGCCCTGCAACAGAATGGCTGGTAAGGAAGGCGAGCATTTTTTAACTCTTTCATGTGACAAGTTGCTAGGGAAAAAAGCAAGCTTTAGTTCTTTAGTTTTTCTTAGGGAAAAATCTCCCATTTGTGTTTGTTGATTCTTGCTTTTGGAGCAGCTGTAAAACTCCAGGGGTTCTCAGACTGAGTTTCTTCATGTTGCCTGTGGAGGAACTACCTCCAAAAGCAGCTAGGAGGCCTTACTGGGCAATAAAGGGTTCTCGCTCTGATTTTGTTTTGATCTGATTTGACCATGATGGTTGCTCCCTCAAAATGCTGCTTTGTACAAGCTAAGCTGAGCTGACCATACAGATGTAATACTGCAAGGGCACGTTTATTTGACCATCATTCCCATAACTGAGTATTTTTGGTTTCAAGGTACTAACTGACAACTTGGCTATAAGCTTTAAAAATCCTCTATCTCCCCCTTAAAAACAGGCATTTATGAACTATTCATCTTGAAGGCCGTACCTATGAAAGCTTATCAGTGAAGGAAGGGGAACAATCTCCAGACCCACGGCAATAGTTGAAAGAGGACGGTGTTTGATAGAAGAGCCACAGGTGTGTCTCAGAATACTGGCTACTTCTCAGAAAACACTAGCATTTTATTTTTGGAGGCTGCACACCAGAACTGTCAGCTCTCTCTTTCAGTCGGTAATCCACAGTAGAGAAAATAAGAGCAGCAGCAGAGAGGTTCCTGTAGTCATCAGGACTGCCAGATGACCTCACTGTTAATGCAGAGGTGCCTGCGGCAGAGGTGACAATGCTTTTGCCGTACCCTTCCCATGTAACACTTGGCATCCCTGCTTATATTGCTCAAAACCAATCCAGTTAGTATTCACTGCAGCTCCCAGGGCTGGAAGGAGCTCCAGCTGGCTCTGTGGAGTGGCAGTACCCACCATACAAAACAGCTACTTCAACAGGGGACAACAACAGGTGAGCACTGAGCAGCTCACTGTTAAATTTCACCCCGCTTCCCTTTTCCTGACTTCCTTTCCTCTCTCCCTTCAGTGTTCCTGGCACCTATGAATTGAAGGCTTCATTTCTGGTTTTCCCATGTGGATGAAAATGGTTGGACACCTTTATATGACGCAACACGGAATGAGCGCATCCCCTCAGCTAAATTACTGGCGCGCTACGGAATAGGGGTAAGTGCTGCGAAGTCTGCTACACACCCCCTCACCAAGCTGCGTGGAATGGACACCTCCAGGCAGCTCAGTTCCTTCTTATTCAGGGAGCTCCGGCAGCAGCTCCCTGAATGCATCCCCATTACGTTGGGCAGCAACCAACGGCTTCGTTGTGCAGCTGCTCCTCCAGCGAGGTGCCGATCCGGCCCATTTCGGACAGCGCTGCGCTGGACCGCACCCAACGGCCAGCTAGATAATCACGGTCACAGTAATTTGACAGAGCTTCCACCAGACTCGGGCAGCGGCAGAAATAACCACAGCGTGGTATGTCACGGAAAGCATCCGAAACAACGCGGCCCGGCGCCGCGGGCGGGGAGCGGTCCCCGCCGGCACCCCGCTACGGCAGCCGCGCGTCCCCGCCGCCATCGGGGAAGCCGCAGAGGCAGCCGCGGCGGCGCAGGGGAGCGGCGGCCCGGCGGGAGGGCCGGGGGCCGGCCCGGGCCCGGGGCCCCTTGTCCCCGCCCCGGAAGCCGGAGGACACCGCGCTGCCGCGAACGGGCGGCGGAGATGGTGCTGCTGAGCGCGCCGCGCTGGCTCCGCAGCCGCCTCACCGACCGCTTCTGGAGGGTGCAGGAGGTGCTCAAGTATGCGCGGGTGAGTGTGCCCGCCGCCCCGCTCGGCTGCGGCTGCCGCCCCGCTCCCCGCGGCCCCCGGAGCACGGGCGGCAGCTCCTTCCTCGGCCGCCTCCCGGAGGCGCCCCGTCCTCCCCGGCTCTAGGGAGCGAGCGGCCTGTCGTCTTGTTCAGGTGTCCGCAAGCCCTTCCCCAGCAGAGGGAAGTCAGGCGGCGAGCAATATAGCGGCGCCTGTTCTTAGAAACGTCCAGAGTCCGTGAAGTTGACTCACGTCAATGCAGCATTTTCTGTGTATGTAAATTTGTCTGTATTTGGTTAAAGCTGGAGGCCGTAAACGCGTCGGGTATTTGTGCTATAACACAGCACATGTGCGCACGTAGATGGGTATGAATAAAAGCGAGAACCCCGTGGCGGAAGAAATACAAACGCTATGGGAAGGGCAGTCTAAATACAGCATGCTCTAGACTGGTGTTGGTTGTGCTTTTTTGTTGTTTGGTTTGGGTTGGTTTGTTTTAAATGGGCAAAGGAGCAGGAAAACAAAAAGATTTTAACCTTGCTCTTCAAGTGCATTTTAAAAGGTGAAGGAGACTGCTTCACAACATGATTTCAGCTGAAGTTCAAGCTATTGTACCTAGGCTCAGGAAGAACCTTTTTCAAGGGTGGGAGGTAGTACATCTTGCTGTAGTGTTGAAATGGAAGATGAAGTGACAGTATCTTGCTCCCGTAGTGCCTAAGCTGCCCACAGTACCAGCAGTAGTTATTTATTTCTCTGACTGTGCAGCACTTGCTACTTCTTCCTACTTCATGTTAGATGGATGTCAGTGGTAGCTTCAGTAAACTTCTTTCATCATGCTTTCGGTTTGGGCAACTGCAATGTTTTTGACATATCGGAGGCTCCTGTCCCATCCCTGTATTTGTACTGACAAAACCGAGAGGGCAGCTCAGGAATGAGAATAAATGCGTGAGTTTAGGGGCTGGCTGAAAGCACTGCACATGATTATGTGGTTGCCTTCCTCCTGGAACCACAGCCTAAAATGAGGTCTGGTTTTGGCTCCCTGCTGGACTGAAATTTTTCAGCCCGCTTCAACTTTTCAGTTTCAGGTTTCCCATGCTATAAAACAAGGAAAAAATATTTTCATCATATGCCAACTGAAGGCTTAGCTGATGTTTGTGAAGTATTTTGTGATCCTTGTTATGAAGAGTTGTGAAATGCAAATGAGCATGTGTTAGTATTACTGAAGGGTTTAACAGCCTTAAAGATAACTGAACAAGAACATCTTGTTTTCGTTTCAGCATTTTCGTGGAAGGAAGAACCGCTGCTATAAGCTGGCTGTACGAAGTGTTCGGAGAGCTTTTGTGAAGTCCACAAAGGCCAGAAGAGAGAAGAAGAGATTCCTAAGAGCGGTAAAGTGCAAAATGTTAGATGTAACCATTAAAATGGGAGAAGAGCAGAACCGAAATAGCCATTTTCCTTACTGGGGGGGTTCTCTCAAAATGTTTTACCAGTGGGTGAAAAATAGGAGTTTAAAGTAAGCATAGTCCCTCTGTGGTCTGAAACAGCTCACGTTCTGAAGTTCAGACGTGTATATGTTGCACTGAGAAGACTGTAGGTCTGAAAATGTTATGTTTACTAAGTGTGAGCAGATCAGCATGACAAAAGGTTTACTTTTAAAGTATTTTATTATCCAAGATGTTAATTTTTACACTTTTAGCTCTGGATCACTAGGATTGAAGCAGCTTCACTTGAACATGGTTTGAAATACCCAGCTTTCATAAGCAATCTGCTTAAGGTAAGGATGGTGCTTGAAGAATAGTTACTTTGAAACAACAAATTGGAGAAAATGTCTGATAGAGGTCTTCTGAAGTGCCAGGCAAATTAATTTCTTAAAACTCTGAAATCTTTCAAGTAGATGTAGTCTGACAAAACATACCAAAGGGCTGCTGGTTACTGTCTAGGAATGCAACTGCAAAGAACTGAAGCTGCAGTCTCCGCTTGTCAATCTTTGACGAATAATGGTGGGGACTTCCAAACTGGAGCCTGAGCAGGCAATAGCGGCATAGGGCATGGTGGAGGGATTGAAAAGCTCCTTCTGTCAGACTGAACTTCTGCCAACACTGTCCTGCTTCCTAGTTCTAGTGATAAAAGGCCTTCTGCTTATGAAAGGAGTTTCGTTCACTTCAGGAACTAAGTTCTGCCCTAAACCCGTTTCTCTTCTTCATATGCATAATCCCCTTTTATCCTGGTGAACACTGTCGCTCTACACCTTGTTGTGTCCCCAAAACTTCTACTGCGCATCTTAAGAACGAGACTTGTAAAATGCTTTTACGCTTGTTGCTACTGCGGGCATTAAGTGACAGCTGCCTTTCCTTTTACTTCAAGAAATTTAAAAATACAAAGCTTGGATTAGCAAAAACAGCCCTAAGAAATCTCTGCTCTTTTCACTGCTAGCTTTGTGTTTCGGTGAGCATGGGCAATGCAGAGGGTTGGTGCCGTTGTCCCTTGTTCTTAAGCATGCTGGGGAATTGGTTTTAATTTGTTGATACTGGAACTGTAAAATTAGAACTTGTTTCTCTTGGCTGTGATGATAATAAAAAGGTAGTGTTTCTGCTTCTTAAAGTGGAACTACATATAAATTTATAGCGTATTTCAAAACATTTTATCTGTGTTTCAAATAAATAGATAACTTCCTAGGTTTTCTGATATGCTCAGATAACGTTCCAGGTTTTCTGACATGTTTCCTGTAAAGTAATACAGTTTCTGAAATTTAAACACTTCTTTTCTCCTGGTTACTCTTGTCATACTGTAACCAAAAGAATCAAGCACTGCCTAAAAGCTAACTCATTTTTCTTTTTTCTCCCCCCCCCCCCCCCCCCCCCCAAGATGTCTGTCCCTTTGATTCTTGTGTCAGAGCAGTATATTTTTGTAAGGTTCTCTGTTAAAAGATCCAAAATAAGCAAACTGTTTTATATAATACCTCCCTCTTAGAGTATGCAGTTAACCGTGCGATATCTAGATTTGTTAAGAGTATTTGGTCCTGCAGTCTTTCTTTCTCTGCTCCAGGACACATTTTGAGATACCAAGCAGCTTCTAGCCCAACAATTAAACTTGAATATGCCTAAGAACTGGAACAAATGCCATGGATTAACCTGTAACACGTGGCCTTCCATGAAATAAGAGATTCTTCTTCAGTTCTTGGTTTCTACCGGAAAGACTTTGAGAAAGTCAGTAAACAAATTTTACACAGTGGCTTAATGAGACATCCATGGCCGAGTAGTCATTTCTAACAGTTAACAGTTCTCTAGTAGTTCCAAAATTGTACAGCACAGAAAAAAGGTAATTTGCCTTAAGACCTCAGGTAATCATTAAGCATTGCAGTGTTGTTCCTAAACATGACAGTACTTAACCAACAAATTTTCTTGCATTTAGTCCCAGGTGGAGCTGAATAGGAAAATGATTGCCGATTTGGCTATTTATGAGCCAAAGACATTCAAGTCCTTAGCTGCCTTAGCCCAGAGGAGGAGACAAGAAGGCTTCCTCGCTGCCCTGGGAGACGGAAAAGAACCAGAGGGGATATTTTCACGTATTGTACACCACTATTGATATTAAAAGAGTCTGCAGATACGTGTAAACAGGAACTTGCATTGCAAAGTAAACTCGCTCACTGTCTGCTGCCGAGATCGTAGCTGGGGAACAAAATCTGCTAAGGACGGTTCCAGAAGGAGGAAGGGGTGGGTCCGGGTGCGAAGCTGGCGCCTTGATGACTTTTTCCCCTGTGGTGGTGTAACTGAAACGCGTTAGGTTGGAAACCGCCGTTCGAAGTTAGCAGCGGTAGGTCAGGCCTGTAGAAGTTCCAGCGTTAACGCCAGACGCAGCGTGCGTACGCTTTCTGATCCGCGACGGGCTCAATAAAGATACTTTTCTGGTAACCGCTACTGGAAAAACAATCTGAGTGGTGGTGACTTCTGGCGCTGCAGGGGCAAGAACCCTGCCCGGGGGAGACTCCGCACTCGCAGCACGGACCCCGGCAGCTTTGGACCCGGCTTCGGGAGGGGCCTAGGGGCGGTCTGGGACGGGCCTAGGGGCGGTTTGGGGCGGGCAGTCCCCCCTCGGCCCCGGCCCCGGGCTGAGGTCGGAGCGGCCGGGCCGCAGGAGCCCCGGCGCCGCGGAGGGCGGTGGCGCGCGCCGGAAGTCCCGCCCCCTCCGCCTTGTTCAAATTCCCAACCGGTGCGTCACGCCGCTCCGTTCAGCCGCGGGGCTAGCGTCAGACGTCGCGGCGGACGGGCCAATCGGCGACCGCCGCTACGCCGCGCCCCACCAATAGGCGACGACCGGAGGTAGGAGGCGGGGGGGGGGGCCGCGCTGTGGCAGAGGCGCCGCCCGGTGGGGAAGGAGAGCTGAGCCAGGCGAGGCGGCGGCACCACCACAAAATGGCGGCGGGGTCGGGCAGCGCGGCGGCTGTGGTAGCGGTGGGAGGCAGCGGCCCGGCGGGGCCTCAGGCTGCTGGCGCTGCGGCGGCGGGATCCGCCCCGGCGGGGAGCGGTGCGCCGGTGCCGGGCCCTGGGGCGGTGCTGATCGGGGACCGGCTGTACTCGGGGGTGCTGATCACGCTGGAGAACTGCCTGCTGCCCGAGCACACGCTGCGCTTCACCCCCTCCATGAGCAGCGGCCTCGACCCCGACACCGAGACCGAGCTGCGCGTCACCGGCTGCGAGCTCATCCAGGCGGCCGGCATCCTGCTTCGTCTCCCGCAGGTGGGGCTGGGCCGCGGCCTGGCCGGTCGGGGTGGGGAGGCCTCTCGCCGACGGCCGGGGAAGAAGGCCGCGGCGGGGCGGGGCGGGTGCGGGGTCGGGCGTCTTTGCTCCCTGGCGGGGGAGAGCTTTGTTCGCTAGGCCTCGGCCCGCTGGCGCCGGCGGGGCCCCCGGCGGAGCCGCCACTCGATCGCTAGGCCGCCACCCGCAGTTACAGATGCGGGGAGGGCTGGGGAGCTGCCCCTTTTGGCTGGGGTTTGGGGACGCGGGGGACGCGAGAGCCGCCGGGCCTCCCGCAGGGCCTGCGGCCTTCCCCGCCCGGCTGGGAGCAGGAAGCGGGTGATGTAACCGCCTTCCTGCGCCGCCCCCGCCGCCTCCCCGGGCCGGCCCGGGCAGGGCGGGGGCTCCCGCAGTGCTTTTTTTTTTTTTTTTTTTTAAGATCGGGGCTTGCGAAAAGAAGGACTTCTTGGGACTCCTTTGAATTGTAGCGACCTCGGAAAGGTTTTGTTTCCTGGCGAATTCCAATCGCGAACAGTCTCGTTGCTCTCCGAGTGTAAAACTCCCCAGGCATCTTCTAGCTGCCGAGTCTCAGCCGCTCAAATTGCCTTATGACTAGATTCCCCCCTTTTTCCATGCCCAAAAAGTAGAGTTTTTCTGGCGTACTGTCATAACTTTCAGTTTTATTGGGCGCTAGTGTTTGGGTTGTTGGGGGTGTTTTTTAAATTTATTTAATTTGTAGCATGTTTTCATACTTCATAAAGAAGTTTGCGATTTAACCTATGTATTTGACTTACAGCGTTTGTGATGTTGATAACATTTTGGGCTACTTAATTTGTTACTGAGGTAGGGGTGCTAGTTCTCCTTAGGTAGCACTGAACTTACTCCCATACTAAAATACAGCTTAGCTAGTCTTCTGGGTCTTAAATCTGTTGAAATCATTCTAGGTAATTTCTTTCTGGAACTGGCAGTTGTTTTGTTAATACCTGTTGTGGTTACTTCCTTTTTAGGTGGCTATGGCTACAGGACAGGTGCTATTTCAGCGTTTTTTTTATACCAAGTCTTTTGTGAAGCATTCCATGGAGGTAAGAAAATATTAAAAGATGTATATGGCTACAAACATTACTTAATCCTTGATCTGTTTTGGCAAGTTGTCAAGCTAGATGTGATCAGAGTGTTGGTAACTAGCCTGTAGATTTTACTTATTGATCAACATGATTTTACAAACCTACGTAGTACTGATTTTGTCAAATTTTTAGTATTTCCTTGTTTTACCACCGTTTTCTCTTGTTATCCCTCCTTAAGCTGTTGGAGGCGATCAGGTCCTGATTTGAGCAAAACATCAGTATCTTGCAATACTTATATTTCAGCATGTGTCAATGGCCTGTGTTCATCTGGCATCCAAAATTGAAGAAGCACCAAGACGCATAAGGGATGTAATTAACGTGTTCCATCGCCTTAGACATCTACGGGAAAAAAAGTAAGCTTAGACTTTGAAACAATCTGAAGTATTTATGTTTTATTTTAATTATTAAACTTCATGGGCCAACGATAGTATCATTCCCTGTTTCATAAATCAGGGAACATCTTGAAGAGATCTCATGAAGGAGAAAAGTGAGTTGACCCATTTTATTAAGTAAATATTCTTGGTGTTATAAATAATGATGTCTCTTACTTTTACACGAACATGATTTAACCTGCATATGAGTAGTCATTGAGGTTAAGATTATCTTCTTCAGAATTTGAAATTGTCTTGCAGAAAACCTGTGCCTCTAATACTGGATCAAGAATATGTGAACTTGAAGAATCAAATTATTAAGGCAGAAAGAAGAGTGTTAAAGGAGTTGGGATTTTGTGTTCATGTAAAGCACCCTCATAAGGTTTGTACTGTATAAGTTAACTTTATAATCGGTGTTTCATATGCTATAAATGCTTTGAGTAGACTGTGTAACTGCATGGAAGCTGTATGGTTTGTACATGATAATGTTAGTTAATTCAGTAAAGCTAGCTTCTTATGTTCCCAATGTTTTCTTTCTCATTTAAGAGAGTCTTACTAGTTGGTCTTGTATCACTGCTGAATGACGACTGGAGGTGGATGCAGATGCTAAGTATTCCTTGAAGTCAAATTATATAAGTAGTAGCTTTGGTGTTAGAAAACGTCAACTAAACATAGATTCTTAAGGAGAAAGGAATTTGGAGACCTAGGGTTGTGAAATCCTATTATAAGAAACAGTGTGTCATGATCACTCCTTGTGGAAACATGCTGAGGTTATTAAACCCGTATGAGCTAGTTAGTAGTGTTTCTCATGTTCTAAAAAGTACACTCGGGTGTGAAGGGCTTGACTAGAAATGAGACAATTCTCAATATTTAAGTATCTCATGTCAGCCTAGGATGATACTTGGAGGATGTAACTGCTGCAAATGTTTAAGCTGGTGCTTTAGTACCATTAGCATTATGCCTTAAGTAGCTAAGTGTGGTGAAAGAACCTCCTACTTCTGTGCCAGCAGAACCTGGGATCTTGCTCTTTTTCTTCCTTTAAAAGCTACTGCTGTCTTAAGGTCTTTTTAAGCCTACTTGACTTTCAGAATTCACTCATGTTACCGGTACCCCAGAGGACAGTTGTACTTGTTTGTTAATTGTTAGGAATTTTTGCTATTAGTCTTTTTATCTGCATCCTTGTTTTCCTTTCAAACCTAAGAAAAAAACTAGAACAGAATAAACCAGTGACACACAACATGTTAGATCCGTTCTCTGCAAATACTGTTATACTTCTGTTACTGCTTATTGCAGCTAGCAATATTTTCTCCCAAGTTACAGCTAAAAAGGAATCGTGAATTGTATAGGAGAACATACCTAGCTTGAAAACAGTTGAAGACAAGACATCTAGATGAATAGCATGATGACTGAGCTCAGAAGACGGAGAGCTAGGAAGGTCAGATCTGGTTGAGTGTCAACTCGTGCACACTTTTGCATTGGAGAGCAGAAGCTGTGTGGATAAAACACTGGGGATGTTGCAAACACTCTCACATCGTGTGTGGAGTGTTTTAGAACTTGAAAGAGAATAACAGATGCCTCATGGATGTCCCTCTGAAATAAATAGGTGGCTCTCGAGATTCTTGTTAATAACTCAATAACCCATATCTTCCAGATAATCGTTATGTACCTTCAGGTATTAGAATGTGAACGTAACCAACACCTGGTCCAGACTTCATGGTAAGTTGATTTTCTTTGTTTTAAGAGACCAGCAGGGGCAGTAGCAGAAATATGTCACTTGAGGCACTCTGGGCAACATTGCTCAGAAATGATTGTGGGCCACACCAGACAGCTCCAGTGTTTCTTGGCGTGCCCCAAACTACTACCCAAATGTTGATCGGCCTCTTAAGTTAGAGGCACTGTTTTAATGGTAAGGTAGCTTTCCACCCTGACTTCTCACTTCCCTCCTCTCTGCTTTTACTTTTCAGCTGAAGGGAAAATGTTGAGTGGGTTGTAGGGTTTTCTTGTTTTTTTTGTTCTTCGGAGAAAATTATGTGTAGTTAAAGTCTGTTACCAGTGCTGGGAAATGGCTTTTCCCAGGGCTTGAGCTTGATTACAGGTGTATCAAAAACTCGGCACAGATAAATTTCTTTTATCTATATGGATAATGCAAGATGTCAGCTTCTAAGACTGGATAAACTCAATGTTTTCATGTTTGCCAAGAAATGTCCTCTGCCTTGTCGCTCTCATTACAGTAAAGATTTTCTTGGGGATGGGAAGCTTATGTAAAATTCCAGGTCTTAAACTTAACAAATAGATAATGCTTTTAAACAATAATGCTTTTTAACAATACTGTGGTTTAAAAACCTTGAGTGAATCCAAAGATCATATTTCTGCTGACTGAACTGTCTGGTACTGTGACCTGTGTGTAGAGAACCAGTTTTGACTTTTCTTTTCTGTACTCTTTTAATCAAAGGGTAGCCTCTGAGGGTAAGTGACTAAGACTTCTCCTCTGCTGCCCAAGCGCTATGGTGCAGGGATAGCTGCCGTCTTCAGTCAAACCAAAGCAGGCTCTACAAAGAGAAGGCTGACTCTAGACAGGTGGTATATACATGATAGTATAGTAACTGGCCAACTGCTTCTTGTGCTTATGCTTTTTTACTTTTATTTTTATTGTGCCTTTTGATTGTTGTATATTTTATAACCTGATTGTTGAAGTTCTGAAAGATTTTTTTAATGTTATATTTCTATAACTGTTAAAATGATGTATTCTTAAATGATAAAGCAAATTAAGGTGGGATTTAAGTCTTAAAGGGATGAATTAACACAACAAAACGTGAAATCTAGTTTCCCTTTGTAAACTAGTTAAACATTTGAGTAGATGTGTGAAGCTTGGAGTCAAATGTAATACATAGGACTTAGAGAAACTTCCCACTACCAGATTTCCCAGTTCCATTGCATGAAGTACTCGGATGTGAGTTACGGGCTACTCATTACCAGTTTTCTACTTGTTACGAAAGAAGGGGTAGGTGAGGAGGAGGGGCAAAATTACACCAATTGAGAAATGGTTCAGATGTTAAAATAACATGTTTGTGTACTGATGCTTGTTGCTTCCAGTACCTGAAAACTGGTGGATATCCAGTATAATTGTTTTTTGAAATGTGTGTTTTTACAACATTACCTTTTTCTTAAAACATTGTGACAAGGATTCATTTCCTCATGTGTCTGATTCTGAGCCCACAGGGAAAATACGCAGAGGCCAAACTTGGAAGCAGGCGTGTTTTTCAATTTGGCAAATTAGAAAAAGGCTGTATGACTTCCAGATGTTTGAAGCACCGCTTTTCTTTACTGCTTCTTTTGCCAAAAGGTTTGTGCTCTCTTTGTAGTGGGACAAGAAAAGTAGGCTTTGAAGTTCCTTTCTCCCAGAAAGGTGAGCTGATGTTTAGCATTGCTTCTCTGGGGTAGCAGTTGCTCTTCGTATAAACAAGAATGTAAGACAACTGGGGCAGGTGGGAGTTTGATACTCTTGGGATTCAAGTTCCTTTTGTCTGTCCTGTGTAAACTGGTTACCAGCATTTGGACTGTGGTCTCTGGTTTGGATGTCTTGGGGGTTAGTGAATCCTTGTATACTGGGTACCCACATGGTTAATTACTACTTTCAGAAAGCGTATTATTTTGAGGACTTTCTATTGTGTCTGGTTTTAGCTTTTCCCCATCTGATACTTTGCTTGACATATGTGCTCAAAAATCTAGATCTTTCTAAGCACGTCAGCTGACAGATTCGGAGGAAGTTACATTGTGTATTTAAGATTTAGAAGAATAATGCTTAAGTGTACTGACTGGAATATATGCAATATTTTACAGTTTTCTCATTCTGTGAATATTCATTTTAAGCAACCTTACTGAAATGGGACACTTTGGAAACCGTATTTCATGTGCCAAAGAGGAGACTGCCTGAATACTGAGTATTCTCCTGAATTGATGTTCGCAAACACCCTGATTTCTTCTATGGCTGCTTTTTGCATCAAAAAGATTTCTGTTGTGGATGGAAAATAATGCTTCTGAAGGAAAAGGGACCACTTAAATCTCCAGTGGAAGTTGACGTGTGCTGAAGTGGACTGCATTTTCATGGGAGAACTACTACAGGAGCTGCAGCTTTCAGCAAACCATCTGGGCTCAGCCCTATTGCAGAGAAACATGTGAACCTAAAAGTCTATAACTGAGTACTTCAGATTATATTGTGTGTTGTCTTGATGAAAATAACTTGTCTATTGCATGAGAGCAGGCCAGTAGAGATCCAGAAGGAAAAGTGAAGTTAAAATTGGTTCTCTTTTTCACAACTGAATTTTCAGCAGCCAGTCAGTCAATCAAACTTAATTTCTGTCACATCCCTCCCCTTGAGGGATTTTTATTTTCTTTATTATTTTTTATTTTTTTTAGTAAAGTCACACAACTTTTCTTTAGATTTACAGGAGTATAATGTTGAAGTCTAGTACTGAATGCAGAAAGAAATAGTCCTTGTAGAAGTAAAAACAAAAACCCAAAAACCACCAAACAACTTTGCAGTGCCATGCAACTTTGCCGATATCCTGTCTTTCAGGAATTACATGAATGATAGCCTGAGAACAGATGTCTTTGTAAGATTCCAGCCAGAAAGCATTGCCTGTGCATGTATTTACCTCGCAGCTAGGACGCTGGAGGTGAGCATACAGTTCCATTAATTTCAAGTTTGTTAGTTTTTTTAATGGAAGTGGAAAAATGAGCATGTCTTCCCCTCCCTTCCAGATTCCACTTCCTAATCGTCCACACTGGTTTTTACTCTTTGGAGCAACAGAGGAGGAAATTCAAGAAATCTGCTTAAAAATTTTGCAACTCTATACTCGGAAAAAGGTTTGCTGCTTTTTCATATTGTGAGCCTTCATTAAAAGCTGCCGCTTAGAACATGAGTTGGAAAACTTTATTCCATTTGAAACTAGCTGCAAGACATTAAGTGGAACAGGATAGTAGTCACAGTGTCTGGGTCTCTTTAGATTCTCTCCCCCCCCCCCCCCCCCATAAGTGAGTAAGCAGAAAGTCTGGTTTATTAAGTTTTGTTGTAAGTGGTGCTCCTGTGTTGGCAGGTTGATTTATCTGATCTGGAAAGTAAAGTAGAAAAGAAGAAATTAGCTATCGAAGAGGCAAAAGCACAAGCTAAAGGTCTAGTACCTGAGGGAGCCCCAAGTTTGGATAACACATCAGGATTTTCCCCTATCCCGAAAAATGGTAAGTAGTGGATAACTTGGTTTTTAATAACTACTTCTCATCTTAAATGTATATTTACCCTTTTGGTATGTGTATACAGTGTGGTTGGTTGGTGGTTGGTTGTTTTTGTTTGGTTTTTTTTTTAAGCTGGCTTCTAGCAACTATTCAAATGGCAGAGTTTGAATAGCATTGGAACTTTGTAATTTCTTGAAACAGATAAAGGCTAAAATCAAATTAGTCTAAAATTAAGGCTAGTTTAAACATACAGTACAGGGTCTTGCTTTTATGTGGTTTTGCAATAAACTCGAACAAATACTTGCAATTGGCATGTTACACTAAAGCAATATTAAAGCAGAGGTACGATTAGGAACTCTGGCAGGAGTAGTATTTTTGGGTGACAGGTGGTGAGTATTTTCCTGCATACTTGGTCTAAAGTTTCCAGTCTGGTGCATGCCTTGCCTAGAAGGTAACACTTACCATCTTCCTCCTCAGTTTACCTTTAAAAAGATACTAAACAATAGGCAGGAAAAGGAAGTTGCTGTTCTGCCTTCCTGAAGTGCCTTTGAAAGCAATGTGTTACTATTGCAGTTAACTCCCTGGTGTTACTTCAATATTTTGGCAGAAATGTTTCAGATCAGCTTCTGCGTCCTGTGAGCTTCTTCAGATCTGCCTCCTGCGGGTGGCTGTGTGTGCGTGCATGTGTGCACGTATGTGCAAACTGCATGTATACAGTACTGATTATTGCAAAGATGATGAAACGGGGCGAGGGGAAGCTTCAGTCCTTCTTTCAGTCGCTACCCATACTTTCAAAAAAAGGTAACAAAGGCTTGTTTTTCTAGAGTCTCCAAAAGAGGTTAAAGGAAATAAACCTTCACCGCTACCTGTTCAGGCAATGAAGAATGCTAAGAGGAAAACAGAGGGAGCAAAAAGAATGAGTTCAAATAGCCCAGTAAACGGGTAAGGCTTTCATAATGAAGATGCTTATTTTTTCCCGTTACTACTTTAAGCAAAATAACTTACTGTTCATTGTCTCTTGCAGCGTTCAGAAAGGAAGAGAAAGCAGAAGTCGAAGTGGAAGTAGAGATCAAAGTTATTCAAGATCTCCATCCAGATCCGCATCCCCTAAGCACAGGTACATACTATTGTAAAAGAAGGGCGTGCTGTGAGAAGCTCCCAGACTAAAATTTCCCAGAGTGAGTTTTGGTAGTTTCTCAACAAGAGGCTGTGAAATAACGTAGCAGTATGTGCTGCTAGTTAAAGCTCCAGAAACGTTATGGCTAAGAGTTGTACTGTCTTGGCTCACAGGTCAAGGGAGTTGCAGTGTCTGACCTTGTCGTACCTGGGCCAAATAGATTGAAAGGAGAGCGTAAGCATATTGGGACATTTTTGAATGTCAGCCTGTTTGTTGGTGACATATGTCCCACCAAGCAGCAGGGTTTATTTGTTGTTTTGGGTTTTTTATGTTTAAAGCTGGGTGTTTGTGGCTACAACCTTTGTTTTTACTGAACTGTATTGGGGTAGTTAAAGCGTTTTCTGCAGTAGATGAACTCTTAACTCCAGCCTTCGTCTCATTGGCAGTTGCTCCTGCAAAACCATAATTTATGAAATACAAAATGATCCTGTTTTGTATGTAGTTGAGAGTAGTAGAGGTTCGTGCTCCTCAGTCAAAGCAAGTTTGACTTATTCAACAGTCTGTGTCCCATTGGGTTTGGGCGTGTACTGATAAAAGTATGGCTTTGTATTAACGTGTTGAATTTAATGAAACATCTTTAAAATCTGCTTTCTGTACTGCCTCGGACTTTGAAGTTCAGCATATAACCATGCTACCCATAGGGGGGTAATCAAAGAGACAGGAACATTAACTCCAAACTTGGGCGTTTTGGTGACAGTATTACTGTAACTGAAGCAGGAGAAGTGGTTTTACCTTTTGTCTTGTTGGCAGCACTTGAATCTGGCAGTTACTCTTAGCTGTTCACGCATGTTTTTTAAGTAGTGAAGGAAAAAAATCTAAAACTGAGACGTGACTACTATACTCTAAACGGATTTGAGTTTCTACAAATCAGGATTTCTACGGTAACCAGATGTCATCAAGTCTGGGACACAAGATTACTTTTCATGGGATACTGAACAACAGAATACAGAATCAAGTGCCTGGTCTCAAACTGTGCTTGCACACCTTGGCTCTATAAGTGAGAAGCATTTGTCTATGTGGTACTTAAAGTGTGTATGTATGTATTGTGACTACATTTAGGTGCTAATAGTAATGTAGAGTAATTCTATTTAATATTAAAGAAAATCATATGCTTTCCCTCCTGTTCTTTTTCTCTTTCCATAGGAAAAGTGAAAGTTACTCCACATCAAGCGGTTCCAAATCCCACAGCCGTTCCAGGAGCCGCAGTGACTCTCCTCCAAGACAGTTCAACCACAGTTCTAGCTACAAAGGTTCCAAGGTGAGAAGTTACAAGAAATCAAAAGACTACAAGTACTCAACACACAAACCACGGAAATCACGCAGCAGGAGTTCATCACGTTCCAGGAGCCGATCCCGGGAGCGCTCTGACCATTCGGGGAAGTACAAGAAGAAGAGTCACTACTATAGAAATCACAGGCATGAGCGTTCACGCTCCTATGAGCGAGCAAGTCATCGCTATGACCGAGACCATCCTGGCCACAGTAGGCATAGGCGATGAATAAAGTAAAAAGTTCTTTCCTTTGGAATTTAAGCAGTGGAGCTCTTTCCCATTTGGTCTTTGCAGCATAGGGTTAACCTGGCTTGTAAACCACCTAGCTTGAGTAATGTCCATTTTGCTGGCAGTTCTGTACTTACTATCCTGAATCCAAAGGAAAGATACTAACAAAACAGGATGATGTGAAAGACTTAATCTGATAAATGTCTTGGTGACTGTTCTGCTGGAGTGTCACCTAATAACACTGCAGAACTTGTCTCTGGATGCTCCTATGCCTGCTCTTTAGTAATTTGCATACCGTAGTGCAGTGGAGTGTTATTTGGGACTTCCAGTTCTGCAAGCAGGACCTCCGTTGCTCAGTAGTTGGAATACTGTGCTGAACAGTCCTTCCCTGTGGAACTAGAAGGCTCAAGACAGTTCATAAAAACCATTGGAGTGGCTTGGTGCTAACAAAGCTGTCTTTTCATACTGACTCAATTATGTTGTACAAATGTAAGGTGACTTTTTTAGAACTGTTGCCTATATTAGGTTATACATGTGTATATATATTTTGCAGTGTTACAGTACAGTATGGGAGTATGGCCTTACTAGCCTTTACACTTTATCCACAATGTAAATAAGCATTTGTTTAATACAGGTGGAAGATATATACAGAAAATTCAAAACTTGAATTCTATCAAAAGACTTGTGTAGAAAATTCTGATAAATGTGAAAGTATTTAGCTCTGTGTATTGAGAGTAGTATATTTTTATCTGTGCAATGCTGTGTGCAGGCCACCAGCTCATAAGACATTTCCTATATATTCATTTTAAGTGGTTTGAAATTCTTTACTCAGGATCTTTGACACTGAAGAATTAGTAGTTTGTCAATCTGCATGCTTGTCGAAGAACAGAGCATTTAAAGAAAAAAAAAAAAAACAGCAAAAACCCCACAGCCCAGTAGTATCAGTTCTAGTGGTATATCTGAGCTGTTACTCTCATGCTCCCTAATTTCATTAAAGTATTTGATTTTCTATCAAATTTACTTGATGGTAGTTTCTTATGAGCTATACCACTGTGCCTACTCATAAGGAAAGGAATTTGGTGCTGAATGAAGAGATTGTCAAATTGTAGTAGATTTAAGACTAGCGTAAGTGGTTGCACCCTGAATACAGGTGTAGTAGATGTCGTGCTGGGCCCATCCTGGAGGAGCAGACTGGTGTACGGTGTGAAATAGGGTGCTGTTATTTGAACCTTTCAGGCTCTGTGAGTAGATCTTCCTAGAACCACTGCCTGCTGGTTAAACTTCCTCTGTCCGCTCTGGGGGAAACAAGATGCATGAGGGATTTTGTGGTCAATCTTGTAGGTGCCTCAGTGTGACAGTGACTCTTCTAACGCTTCTTTTAAATCCAAACCAATCTCTTGGCAATTTTCTTAGTTTTTAATATGGAGGCAAGGCAGCTGAAAGCATTTGCAGTCAGCCTTCCTCTAGCCAACCTCTAGTCTACCAAATTTCCTGAGCTGGAGGTTCCGTAGGATTATTCTGTGTAATTACCAGTGGATGTGTTTGTGAACTTGACTACTCTTTGTTTGAACTGTGATGGTTTTGACCTCTGCAGTTCCTTCTGATGTTCTGTTCCATAACAGTTCCTGGTCACCTTGCAGTAGCAGTAGTTGGTTTGTAGTTCTTTGCCATAGCTGTGATGACATCTCAGCTGAGAAAAGACAACTAATTGAGACAGGCAGCAGATCCAAGGAAAGCTCCTTGGAGCTCCAGCAGAGCACTGCTATGGAATGGAAGTTAATCTGTTCCTGAATCGGTGAACTACCTGCCTTAACTTGACCTTTGCACACAGATGGAAACTAATTATTTCATACTTGGTATGCTAAATAATTGAGTAGAAGTTAAAGTAGCTCAGACATAACATGATACAAAAAGTAACTTTTGATCTATTCAAACGTGAACAACCTGAAGTAAGTGTTCTCTAGAGATTCCCCATTTTACGTCTTCCTCATTCTTACTACCTGGATATTACTTGGAGCAGGTCAACTTCAAATCTCTGTTTACTAATTCCAGTTCTAAAAGGTAGTTGGTGTCTCCCCGTTTAACTACTTCATTCTGCTCCGGATGCTTCCGGAATTGCCTCTTGTCCAGTTCCTGAGGTAAGCAACATGTGGGGAGGCAGGCTTCACAGCTGCAGCCTCCTCCAGAAAGACACCAGGAGGAATTACTTTAGTTAAGTCTCGGTTCTGCTAGCTACAGACATGACCTTCCTCCAGTGCAAGTAGCATGGACGAGGATAAAGGTAAGACCCGGGCTACGTACACTTTTCTACATGAACATAATGTCACTTGGCATAAAAATCGGCATCTGTGTCCTATAAACTACTGTGCTTATGTACAGTGCTGGATAAATGTACTTTCTAGTACACTTGTTAAAATCTGGAGAGGAAAAAACAAAGGAGAAAGTGTGTGTAGTTTGACATTAAGGTGGTTTGGTTCCAAAACAAAAGGGATTACATCGCAGGATTGAAAGACCTCCTGTCCTAGGAGGGAACAATCTGTCTTCACCAGCAAAAAGCCCAATGCAGCTAGCTACGCAGGATGTCCTGGTGAGGTGGGGTGGGGAGAAGGTGCCCAGAGTAGCTAGAGAAGCACAAGAACTGTTGAAATGCGGGGGCTGATTGGTTGGGTGGGAGTAGATGTGCCTCTGTTTAACAGAGGCGTGCCTGTTTTCACTATCCCGTGGTACGGCGCGCAGCCGTAAGGGCTGGCAAAGGTATTGTTTTACTTTGCTCAGGAAGTCCAAGATTAAAGAGTCTTCTCGTGTATTTGGTAACTAGGGGCATTTACTGTGCCGAGTGCTAAGAACTGTAGTATCGGTCATATTTCACCCTGAAAATAACTGGCTCAGCATTCCAAAGCAGTCATTCCAGAGTTTCAATTTAAGCTCTTTGCAGTGGTCAACTTAGGAACCTTTGAATTAAATCCCTGTTTCCTTGAAGTTGGGAATCTTGGGCATTCTGTTAGTTTAGCCACCTTTCCAGCTGATACCAAACATATCCACCAATCCACAAAAGTCTGGAATGGAACATGCATTTCTCTACCTTAAAATGTAGCTGGCAGATAGCAGCTGAATTTCATGAACAGTAATGGCTCTGCTCCTCTCCACCTGTCCAATAGTGAGCAAAGGGCACAGGTAACAGCTGCAGTTGGTCCCTGGGAGATTACAGAGCTGTGGTTCACGAGAATCTTGCCCCTTGACCCACGGAAAAGAGAAATGGGCTAGGTGCCACTTCTTGGGGTGTGAAAATGTTTCGAAGTGGATGAACGCCCGTGACAGTTTTGATGTGAGCCAGCCCCAGGGAACTGCTGAGACAACTCGGGGAAGCAAGTGCTGCTGACAACAAGCAAGCCAGAAGTCCAATTAACGGAGCTGACAGATTATTTTCTTCTCTTTTCTTGGCACCAGTTTGCATTTGTTCGCTTAATCTTCTGTAAGCACAGTTCCTGTGGTAGGTGTCGAGTGGATGGGATCGGGCACAACGCTGGAAAAAAAATCAGCCCAGTCTTTAGAGAAGTGTTAAGAAATACTGTGTCAAGTAATTTCTTCGTTCCTCACGTATGCTTAGTGCCCTCTTGGAACCCTACTGCTTGTCTCTTTACATCTGGTTAGGTGTCAGTTGCTTTTCCCAAGGTTTCCTGCAGAGCTGAAAGGAACAGGGCTGCTCTTTGTCTTACTAGAAAAAACGTCCTCCACCTTGGGGTCATCTGATGGGGTAGTGATCAGAAACCACTGGTGTCTGGCAGAACTGTGGTGGTTCGTGTGAAATGATACAAAGAGACAGTCTATACCCTAACCATGACTTGGGAAATGACCCTTCCGTCAGGCAGGCAGTCCTGCACATGAGCTCTTGGGGAACTTGTCAGTTCTTTGGTGAAGAGCTTGCTTTCTCAACCTCTTTGTTAATTTCTACTTGTTTTCCTAGTAAGCGGAGCTGAAAATAGAATAAATGGTGTGCAATCCTGCTCAGACATTATTTCACTATTTACCAGTGAAATCTTACAGTTGAAGGATCAACTGTTCTTTTCTCGATGCCATCAGTGTTTGATCTAGCGCGTCTTTCAGGAGGCTGGAGAAGCGGTGCAGGCCTGCATTGTGCCAGTCCCTGAATCCAGACATAGGCTATGTCCTTGTAGTCAGAAAATGGGACAACCCCTGACCTGACTAGTTCCTCCAGCTGAAAGCTGTGCATAGTACTTTGTGTTCACTGTACTGAGACCAATCTTTTTTCTTTGGCTCCCCCCAGCTGCCAGCGCTTGTGACTATCACAGATCATACAATGTTTAGAATTTGTTTACAACCTGTAGTCCTACTGGGTAAGAAATTGTGAGAGAATCTTAAGTTTTCATTTTAAGAAACCAGAAAAATGTCTAGTTCTCATGGTTACAAAGATTACAAAACACAGAAATCCGTGTGTATCAGGCTGAGCAAACAGAAGGCGAGGAGTTTAGGTTTACCTAAAAGAAAAACCAAACCCACCACTTTTTTATGTACGTGCATACATGTACAAGTCTCGGCTCTTAAGGGGAGTTACGACTTCTGTTTTCTGAACAGCTGAAGACTGCAACATGGCTCTCGCTCATCAGAACATCTCTCAGGTTGTTACTCTGTGATCGCTCTGAATCTGGCGTTCGCGTGTAATTCCTTCTGCCTGGAGAGAGGCCATCTCACTGGCCAGAAGCTTTGAAGGGACAGCGCTTACTGAGACCTCTGACTTAGAAGACACTACAGTTTTGGCTGGGCTATGGTTCTCTTTCCTCAGATAAAGCCGCCTACCTGCTCTAGCAGCGCAGCCTGGTCCTCCTTCCTTCATGGAAATAATCCTCCGGGCTTCCCGGCTAATGTTTCCTCAGCAATGGACTCCACGGCTGTAAATCCAATGTGCAGGTGGAAGGTCACACCCTCAGCTCTCTACTTGCTCTCTACCAGCAGAGGCTCAGCCAACAAAGCTTTCCTTTTTCAGGCGAACGCCTAAAGAATTATTTCCTCAAATATGGAACTTCTAGCACAGTGTGTGCCAGGCAGGTGGTGACCAAGAGGGAAAGATCCCCCCTCTTGGGTGAGCCAAAGGTAGGAAGCCAGTGGTTGACACGATCAAAGAATAATTGAATAAACAGCAAAGCTTGGAGTTTTTGAGATCAGATGAGAAAAGCAGGTTTCAATTCCCTGTTAGACGTTTGGAAGGGAGGCTTTAATTGAGATTTACCATAAGCTTCAGTGCAGACGTCGTCTCCGTGCAGAGCTGGGTGCCGGGCCCTTTGCACCTCTGGAAAATCAACGTGGTGGGAAATGGGAGAGAGGTTCAGCTTCTGTCAGAAACTGTCCACCTTCATTGCCGAGCTCACTGCGTATGCCTCTGGAGTCTGGCCAGAAATTTTGGAGTCCATTGCCACCTCTGAAGCCCACTTAAGATCTGATATGGCCAGGTCCGAAATACTGAAACTGATCGTGGCTTTGGTTTATGGCAGAGCCTTTTGTGCGCCTCTGTTTGTGAAGGGTGGCTACTCTTCTCGTGTTTGACATCCCAGAGTCTGCTCAAACTGAATTCTGCTGACTTGAAGGCTGTGGATTGGTGATTCAAAACCATTTAGTTAGAGGGAGTGTCTGTTTTAAGCCTTATTTTGCTTGTTTTGCCCATGGCCTATCACTCTAATAATGATTTATAGTTCCACAAACACTATAAATATCCTGATATTCTGATATGTTCTTGGGTGGAAAAAGTGCCAGAGACCTAAAAAAAAAAAAAAAAAAAAAAAAAAAAAGCCTTGCAGCATGTCCTGCACAGAGACAGACCAAAGCCAAAGAGGAGCTGAATCAACGGAGCTCGCTCAAATACAGAAACTGCGAGTGGCAATTATTTAAGAGTATTGCTTCACCCAGAATAAAAGCAGTATTTTCTCCATTGTCCTGCCAGGTAACTCCTCTCCAAGGGTTGCCAGGCAACCCTTGTTTTTATTTTCTTTAAATGTGGGTGAGAAATTACTAAGCAAAGCAATTCTGCCTCTGGTGTATCCAACTCAACCCAGGTTGAGCTAAACAGCATAAAAATTTGCCTTACTAGACTGTGGTTAGCAGTGTGCTGAAACCTGGACTTTACTTGAAGAGTTAGACCGAAGCAGGCCTGGAGGAACCAGCTTCTAGTACGCGGAACTTGGTTAAAAGCCGTGGCAAACAGCAGTAAGAGCTGGAAAGGAGAGGGTGAGGGCTGAGGTGAGGAGACGGGACTGGGGCTGGCCAGGCTCACTTCGGATGCTATCCAACTCCAGCTGGTGGAAGAGGATCCTCATACGCTGGACCTGGTCGCTGTTTGCCATCCGCAAGGCGCTCTGGGCAACATTTCTCTCCTATGCGCCTTGCTATGTCTTGTAACTCGGGTGTCTACCTCCTGTCACTCAGGAAAAATGCCTTACTAATGGGATGGGACCTTGCTGGCCCAGGGGAACCTGTCACCAACTCTCCGTGTGACCTCGGGCTATATGACTGGGCCCTGTCCCAGTTTCCCCGTCTATAAAAGCAGAGTAAGAGCTTTTTTAGGAAAACCTTGGCGCTTCGAAAAGCATTACGTGGCATTCTGTACAGGTCAGTTCTGTCTTTTGTGTATCTGGACAATAGCAGGGGTTTTCAGTATATGTTTTACTTACTAAGAAAAACATCTTCCTCTAGTTAGACTGTTTCTTCCCCTTCGAGAACTACTCTGAATTCCAGACAAGAGACAAGCACCCTGTGCATGAAGTCCTAGCTGCACTCTGGCAGCGACAAAACTCCCCTTGACTTCAGTGAGGTTTGACCCTTTTTGTTCTACCGGTCCGCACAAAAGCTGCTGGCCGAAAAATACTCCAAATGGCTCGATAAAGAGATACTTCCACTGACAAGGACCCGGACTAGAGGAGGAACGCAGTAAGGAATACCCGAGAAATCGACGGTGAATAGCAGTGAAATAGCGTTAAAAAGTGACAGTTACGGATTTAATCTGCAGTTGGCAACAATCACGTGTGATTGCAAGCGCAGCACCAAGCACGCTGTAAAGCGCCTAACGGCTCTCTCCAGTCTCTCAGGTCGGCGAAGTTGCGCTGTGATTACATCAACCCTGATGACAGCCCTCCTGCACCGCGTAAGGGGTACCGCGGGCCGCCTAGTGCTTGCGTACCGAGCAGAGCGTGCACACCACCACCAGCCCAGAGGCTGCCGATCCCAGTGCCGCCGCTGCGGGCTTAACTCACATGCGCAAAATTCCAGCTATGCCTGGCAGCCCTAGCACTCGTGTGTGCTGACAGCAAGGACTGAATAAATTACAAGCACAAAGAGGTTGACTAAGCTGTCTTATGCCTGACAGGGATTTTTTGAAAATTCTCCAAAACCAACAAAATGCTGTTGGTAACGCACAAAGAGAATTCTGAAATTAACACAGCGCGCATGGGAAGGCAGGTAATTGATTAAACCTCTTGGAAAAGAAGAGAGTGCTGGTGTTTGTGAGACGGAGAGACATTTCTGGAACGGAGCTTTATTTGGAAGAAAGGAGAAAAACACAGGTATCGGTATACAGGGCAACCTTACTGCTGGCTTGTTGCCACATCTGATCTTTGCACAAAGACCAGCTTTTCCGTAGAGAAACAGTGGAATCTGATTCCGTGGATCCACTTTAAATAAGGGGTGATGGATCCGCACGTTCATTTTTACATAGGGCAGAGCAATAACCAGACATTTATTTGATTGTTTTGGTGCTCTGGAACCCCTTGATATTAGCCATTGATTTCTCTGCGTGTGTGTGAGCGCGAGCAGTTTACGTTCCTTCCAAACCTCCACGCAGGTAACTGGCCTCTTATCTGCAAGGCTGAGCTAAGCTTCAGCGTGTGACCACCACCCATCGCTGCCAGGGTAATCAGCCCCTCGGGCAATGCTGTTTCCAAAACCACTGAACCTTGAGAGGATGGAGGGGTTGGAGGCCCTTCCCAAGGGTCCTATTGTGGAGTATCACTCACAGTTGATCCATTCATGGCATGTGAGTTCCTTTCAGTCTTCAGAGTACTTTTCCTTATGAAAACAATGCCACGGGGCCAGTAGAGGACACGATATGGAAATACTAAGAGGGATATTCATACTGCCTGAGAACTTAGATACCAAAGGTGGAGAATTCCCTCTCTTTCCTGTATAGCTGATGGGTAGAGACAGGTATTTGAATTTCAATTAGACTTCTCCAAACCCTGCCGTGGGCAAGTCTGTCTCTCCCAGAACTACACAGGAGTAGCAGCTGCCTAAACAACGTACCAAACCTGGGCAGCGTGAACACACTCTTGCTCACTTGCCCAAGTTGAGAAAGGAAGTTGTTGTATAGCCAGGAGCTGAGGTATAATTCTCTAAACCCCAGCTGAGCGTCTGACCCTCGCTAGGGCCCCGGGAGAAATGGACTGGCCCAACTATCCTTCGCAAGCAATAGGTGGCACGTGTATCCAGCGGCGCCTCCAGCCTCCTCTGCTACCAGTACCACCAGCTGGTAAGAAGCCAATGTGACTTCAAAACGAATGTAGCTAACCCAGCCTCAGAGGACGGAGAGGAGAATATTTCCGTGGGACTAAGGGAGAGCACAGTGAAAGGCAGTGGCATTTTCAACACCTCCTCAGCAGTCCTCAGAGACCCGATACAAAGCCTGTTCAAAGCAGAAGAAATCTTTCCATCGTTTGCCCTACCTATCGCGGTAATGGCACTCCTCGGCGTCATAAGACCGGCAATAGACCGGTGGCTTCCCTTTGTGGGCCTGAGGTATAACGTCCCCAAGTCCACGCTCTGCCCTTCAACGTCCATTTCTTTCAGGTGGTCTGAGAAAGGTGTTGCACAATGCAGCTTCTTGCGTTCACAGCAGGGAAAGGGACAACACGTGCACAGCATGAGTCCTTCCACAGGGAAGGTTAAACCAACCAGTTCACGCTCGTTAGCTGAGCGGTGGTATTTGGCCGTGCGTGCTCTCCGCTCGTTATAGATGTGATGTGAAGTGCGGCAGCTTAAACAAGAGATGTCCATACCAACCCATTCTATCTCCTGTTTGTCACAAGGGAAGAATATATTCATGGGCACTCACCACAGCCCCAGTAATACACAGCAAACCTGAAAAGCTGCAGCAAATTGGTTTGAGCCCAGTATGGAGACAATGGTCCCGGCTCCCAGCTGACACACGTGGGTAGCCCTGCACGGGAGTGAATGATGAGTGAATGAGTGATGATTTTCACACAAAGGTCTGGCTGCTTGTCCGTAACCCCAAATGAGCAAGAAACCATCCGAAACCCAAGGTGGCCGTTTCCCTTTTGGCGTGAGTCACCCCCCAGGCAGAGCGCAGTAACTTGGGTGCGGTCCCCTGACCTATGGCTCAGTGTCCTCAAGACAGATCATTTCACCTCTGTTCCCCAGCCGTGAAGCGGAGCCAGCTACGCTCGACACTTCTGTTACGTATTTTCAGACTATCAGGGAAAAGGGCAATTTATGATGGATATTGCCCTTATGGTTTGTTTGCCAAGTGCTGTGTATGTTTACGATGCCATAAAAAGGCAATGTAACACGCGATTAAACACAACATACTTTGTATGTAAAACTTTTGCAATGGGCAAACACTGTATCCGCTAAACCTTGGACTCAGATTCCTGCTTCATGTTAAGAACCCACCGAATCATTTGGCTCAGTGAGAGCCTGGGACTCTCTGCTTGCTGAAGGAAGAGAGCGGGCTGGGGACCGTTCTCTGTACAGAGACTTGGTACAATGGAAATACGCATCATAGTCGTGACTTCCTACGCAAGGATAACAACAAAAACGCTGATCGAGAAGCCATGTCACTGGTCAGCTTCGCTTGCAGGCAACGCTTTTTGTGTCTAAGGGCCTGAGATACGAGAAATGACTGCAAGTATCTTGTACTCTTCATCTCGCCCTGGGAGTGTGACATGGGAATATCAAACCTTCTTTTGAGCCATCCAGCGGTAACGGACATTTTCAGATATGCAGATCCTGTACGTTATTTGGAGCTACTGCAGTTGTTTAGAAATGAAGAAACCAACAAAAGGGAAATGGGGTACACTCATCGGATGTTTTTGGCTTTTCCACAGAATTTGAACAAATTACCAAATCTCCTTGTGCTTTAGTTCCCCAAGTACAAGGGGAGAGGCTATTCTTGACCTATGTCAGGATGAAGCTAATGTTTTAAAAGCTTACCGGTCTTTTAATAAAGAAAATAAAGAGCAATATAGTAGTAACAGATGTAATTAAAGCCTTTATACCTACATATACCAATTTATATGCACGAGCGTGTGCAGACCGATGTATCTGGGAAAGCACGCACAAGCACTGCGGGGAACATGTGTAAGGGCTAGCCAGAGCAAGGAAGCCTGTAGCGATTTCCAGGCGCAGGTCACCCACAATGCAGAATGAATGGTAGGGTAATGCTTCTAACAGCCGAAAAAGGCAGCTTGATCTGCGCCTCCGGCAGTAACTTGGGGAGTCCAGAAATGTGGGTTCAGTTCCTGCCTCTGCTTCATCACCCCCTTGGAGAACTTTTATCTTTTCTCTGTTCTTCTACCCACTCCTGGACGTTGGGGGTAGCAATTTCACCATTGGCCATTTATGTCAGCCTTATTCATAAGGATTACTTCTTGCAGAGCAGTCGCGCTCGGGGCAGCCAGTCGCCGCCAGGACAACGAGGGATCTGCTTCTTCCCTGCAGAAGTTCGTGAAACAGGGCATTCGGGCAACCGTACAGGGAGCGGGTTAGGTGGTGATCTTCGTGAGAGAGGGTAGAACGCGTTTATCCTCCCCTGCTGGAAAGCCAATCGTTTTCCGAGCGCACTCTTTTCTTCCGCGGGGCGGGGGACTACCGACGGCAACTCGGGCAAGCACCCCACGCTGCCCAGGGCCGGCTGCGCGGCCCCGGCCTCTCGGGACGCTCCCGTGAGCCCGAAGCCCGGAGGAGCCGCCCCCCTCGAGGGCCGCTTTCGCCGGCTGCGGCCGCCGCTCTTCCCCCCCCCCCCCCGCCCCCCGCCCCGGCCGCCCCGCAGGAGCCGGCGCCGCCGCACCGGGACCCGCCGGGAGGGCGAGAGCCGAGCCCCGGGGCCGCGGCGGCGGCGGCCCGGGGAGGCGAGGGGCCCGTGGGCGGCCGGGAGGCGCTTTGTCTGAGGCCGGGGGCGGCGGGGGAGGCGCCCAGCCGAGCCGGGCCGGGCCGGGCCGGGCCGGGCGGGGCGGCGGGGGCGGGATCGGGGCGGCGGTGCCGGCTCCGCGCCGCGCAGGTTAAGAGCCGCCTCGGGAGCAGAACGAGCCGTGCCGTGCCGTGCCGTGCCAGCCAGCATGGCCCAGCCGCGCTGCCGCTCCGTGCTCATCACCGGCTGCAGCCGGGGCATCGGGCTGGGGCTGGTGCGGGGGCTCGCAGCCGCCAGCCCCTCCCCGGACTTCGTCTTTGCGACCTGCCGATACCCCGAGAAGGCGCAGGTAACCGGGGCGGGGGCGTCGGGGCTCCCCGGGAGGGGATGCTGCCGGCCCGCGGCGGCGCCGCGCCTCCTCCGCTCCGCGTGTGCCGGGGCTCCCCAGCCCCTCGGCGCCGGCTGGGCTGGGCAGGGCTGGGCTGGGCTGCCGGGGCTCTCCCTGCCCAGGCGCACGCCGCAGGCACCTCTGGAGAGGAGCCTGGCTGGAGATGCAGCCCGGAGCGCACGTCCTGGCAGCCGGCGGGCAGCGCTAGCCCGGGGGGGCCGGCGGGGGTAGGGACGGGGGAAGGAGACGGCACTTCGGGAAGAGCAGAACGGGTCGAGCATCTCTGCGACCAAGCGCTGGCGTCCCGGCGGCAAGTGCCCAGGGCGGGATGGGAGCTGGGGGCTGAGCTCCCGCCCGGGGCGGGTGGCCGGATCGGATAGAGCCGGTGCCGTGAAAGTCTCCGAGGCTGGAGGTGAAACGCGCACGGGGTATTGCTATTCGGGTACTTCTGCGCATTCCCGAGAGGAGGAAAGGCGAGCTGGAAGCGCTGCGGCCCCGGCCCCGGCCGGGCGGGCAGGCTGGACAGCTGCAGCATCTCAAGCGCTCCCGCCAGCCGCTTCCTCTAGTCCCCGAGTTTCTCGCTGGATTTGCAGCTGGAGATAAGTATGTCCTGGCCTTCTCCAGTTTTGCACGGACCCGGAGCCCTGCAGGGGTAGCCCGTCCCCCAGAAGCCTTCCCAGTGAAACCCCTTACAGCTTTCCTTGTCTCTTCTACGTGGTGTGTCTGTGTCCCCAGAGGAGCAGTGCCCTGTCCGGCCCTTCCCTTTCTCCGCTGGACTTGTAACAAGTGAGAAGGCCCAAATGAACGATGAATTAAACACTCCTCTTAGTGCCCACCTTGGCCGGGCAGGGACCAGAGCCTTTGCTGAAAACATAGTAGCTTTTGTTACATGTTGCTGGTGAATTCACTTGCAGCCCTTTCCCCTTTCAGCCAGCATTACTGCTGCTACAGCATAGCAGTAATGTGTTTGCGCTCCTTTCCCATCCCTAGACTGTTATAAATGACTGTCAGACAAATTAAAGGCACTTCCCGAACCTTTGGGAGGCAAATTGATAATGAGGGTTATCAGGCTGCTCACTTTGTGGCCACTAGTGTCCTCTGTTGCATCTCTAGTCTGATCTCGACCCTCCTCAGTAAGGCAGAATGCTGTTAGGGCAGCACACCAATACACGCAGGTATCACCCTCTCTCCTTTCCTAGGAAAACTCTAGTGCTCCAGAGCTGCAAGAATCCGAGCTGTCAACTCAGTGACTGTCTCAAACCCCTGTGTATTGCCGCAGGCATTCGGTAGGAGCATTGATACCAAAAGCCCTACTTCTGCATCTCCCCTATTTCAAGCATGGCACAAGGCTGCCTTAGAGAAAGGTAAATTCCCTGGCATGTGCAGAGGCAAACAGAGCTTATATGTCTGTTCCCTTATGGTGGATTTTATTCTTTTCGGTGCAACGGTGATTACACCATGCTAGCAATAAACAAAATGTAGCAACTTTGTTTACTGCGTAGCTACACAAAAACTTTAAAAGATGGTGCCGAGGCTCCCCCTTCAAGGGTGGTCGTAAGGGTTGGCCAGATAACACCTGCAGTCTGACCACTCGGTTCTCCAGCAGCACTGTGCTGCTCTACAGGTACTTACGAAACTGAAGGAAAAAGTCTTAATTTTGTTTCTTGCTGTCAAAAAAAATCTCTCCAGCACGAAGGCACATTTAGGGTGTTTCTGAATTGAATTGCTGAGAAACAGTCCAGCAAGACTGAAATCTGGTGCACAGACTGCCTTTCAGAGCCACTGGTTCTTGCAGCTTCCCCCCTCAGCCCCCCTTCCGCACCACATGAGCTCCTGAACAGGTATTCACTACCCTTCTGTTCGCTTTTAACTCCTGTTACAAGACCTGGCATTCGTTCCAAATGTATTTCCTATTAGTGATTGCACAACAGCGTGGTGCAGTAGTGGCACAGGAAACCAGCAGAGACATATGACCTGTTGTTAGATGGAAATCTGCCTGCTTAGTTGTTTGTTCTAAAGCTGCTTTAGCTGGTGCTGAGGGAAGTTCTCTTTTTCACCAACTGGCCCTTGTGTTCAGCAGTGATTTCTCACTATAATGATCTTGGATCAATTACAAGGAGCAGCGAAATGGTTCCTTCAATAGGAAGAGCTTCCTAGAAAACATTACACAGGCGTATCTTAACACAACTTGTGAAGCTTTTCCCATTGCCAGTACTTAAAAATCGTGAGGAAAAAGGGCTGGTGAACCTGCACAAGAAGATGAAATAGCCCGCAAGCAGCGCAGCGTGCCTGGGAAGAGCCTGGGTCACTCCTTGCAGCGGTAGAAACCTGGAAGGACTGCTGGCAGTCATGTCTCACGTAGGCAGGAAGCTGGCCAAGAGCCACATTCCAGTAACCCCGTGGTGATTCTGCAGGCCACATGGGGTGCATCCTAAGCTTTTTTTGCTTTTTTTTTGGGGGGGGTGGGGGGGGGAGCAAGGTTTGTCCTTGGTGGATCAGGGTGGGTTTTTGTTCTTTGTGAGGACCTCTAGGCCATGTGCTGTGCTTTGGCAGTACATCAATAGAAACCTCTGCAGCCAGCTGAAAGCATATTTCTAACAGATGGGTTTGGAAACTCCACAAGGAAGGGAAATCTTTACTAAAGGTATTGTAGTAGTCTCACTAGTATTATCTGTCCTCTCTGCAATGCATAAAGTTGGCACAAAGCTTTCTGACCTTCTGAGGTGTGTTTCCACCATGCCGCTAGTCCTTCTAGCTGGCAGAGGGCAAGCACAGACGTGCTTAAGCCTCTAGCAATGGGAGTCTTAGCACCATATACAACTGACTATCTCAAAGCTTGGATCCAATTTGGCGATGTTGTTTGAGTGTGCTATGGTAAGGAAAGGCAAAGGTTCAGTGATTTTCTTTTCTTTTTTTTTTTTTTTCTTTTCTTTCTCAGAGAGAAAACTCTGCCTTCACTGACTTTCCGGTCAAATCTTGAAAACCCAGAGTTCAGGTTCCTGCACTCCAGAGGCTGGCACTGCAGACGTGTCTTAGTGCACATGAAATGGGCTTTGCCCATCTAAGTCCTCTTTGTTGACCATGCAGACTGGGCTGTAAAGTTGAGTGCCTTGTTCTTTCTCTGCACACCTGAGCTGCCAGTGCTTGCTTTTTCTCTTGACAGTGATTCAAGCGGTCTAATTTTGTTTCCTCCCACTTTGCTTTGTGGTAAGTGACCATATGAAAAATCCTGCTTAATATGAGTGCACTGTCCCCCCCCTTCCTCTCCTGGATTAGAGGATGAACTTGGAGAACAGCAACTTTGGACAGTTCTCTCAAATTCTGCTCTCATCTGGTTTGGTAGAGTAGCACTTTCCTGTTGCAGAATGCAGGGAGGGGAAAAAAGGATGGGAAGAGCTTAAATGAAAAGCCTTTTAAAAATCATCTTTCAGTTTTTGGAGGAGAAGTGATTAAATATGCTTAGCTACTGGCAAATCCAGCTCCCATCTTGGGGACAATAGTCAGCAGCAATTCCCCAGTAGCCGAGAGTTATCCAGAGAATCTCTCGGCAGAGTGTGTGCTGTTACACAGATGACTGCATACTTTGGAGTCCTCCAAACAGTGGACAGACAAGAGCCCCTAAGGACCTGACTTTAGAAAGAGATGCTGGAGAAGAGTCTGACTTTGCTTTCCTCTGCTTACTACAGAAAGCAGCACGTCTCCTGTATCTCGCTAACTCTGGGATAATGCTGAACAGCTGCAAGCTTTTGCATGTGAGTCTGTGCTGGCAGAAGTTGTAATAACTTGAGTTCTTGTGCTGAATAGCTCCTAGGTGGCCTCCACAGAACATTTGCCTAACAAATGGGCTTTAGATCACACGATAACATGCAGCAGGCCTGCAGGCGCATCTAGATAACTGCTGCCCCTCCTTGAAAAGTACCATACTAGACTCCTTCAGCCACACTTTGATTCTGATCTGCCTTTACTTGGGCTGCTCCAGCACTGAGAGTGGAAGCAGCTACAAATCTCTTGCAAAATAATCCTGACGTCCTGTCTTTGCACTCCAGATGGACAAAACCGCAGTTTTTATTAGGCAGCCTGTATGGGCTCGTGAACCCATCTGTAATTCTCCTCCCCCTCCTGCTTTTCTTTCTTGCTTTTTCTCCCCCCATCCTGCCTCCTCATAAAAAGGAAAAAACTGACCTAAAGTCTGAGACTACACCTAATGATGGTGTAGCCCCTGCATCTGACTTGCTGAGGTATGGAAGGAAGAGATGGCTTTCTGGGGAAGCGAGGTAGCTGAAGGGGTCCAAATGGCCGTGGTGTAAATCTGTTCACACTGCTTCCTGTACTCAGCTTGGCTCTGCGAGGCTGTGCTGAGCTGAATGTGGGGCCTCAGGACAGGAGCATCTCTTGTTCCTCCTGCTCTCCCCACAAGCCCAAGTGTGTTCCCAGGTGAACAAGAAAGTGTTCAGTTCCTCGCTGCTCGAGAGTCCTCTACTGGGCTCTGGAAAGCTTCCAGGGCTTAATGTGCTGTTTCCCTTCCTCTGAAGTAGGAGATAGTGTTACTAACAGTGCTGTGTCTGTTCCCTTGTCAGACAGAGCTCTCGCTGAAGTGCTTCTGCACACTGTCTTTGTCAGGTTTTGGTTTTGTTTTTTCTTTGCTACATACCTTAGCCATGTGGTCTGCTATTGGGAAGAGCAGCTGAGCAATCTCTGGAGCAGTGCTCTAGCAAGATAGACGTGTGATATCAGGCAAAAGGGGCATTCTTGAAGTCTTTCTAATTTTAGGCTATTGCAGTGTTGGGGTTTTTTTTCTGGAAGTGTTTTGCACTTCCTACAGCATTAAGGTCTGGCTCTTCTTCAGTCAGAGAGGACTGTGGATTTGGGGCAGTCTGCAGCAGCTTGGTGTAAGGTATTACACAATCAGACAGTAAGTTGGCTGTACACTGTGATACTGAATAGCCTGTCTCAGAGAGACATGGGCAAATATGACACATCTTTGACTTTGTCCTGAGTACAAGCAGGATGATGCGAAAGGATACCCAAGTGTCAGGATGCCTGACAAAGCTGCCTACAGGCTATGTTAGTTTGGCTTGATTGCTTCCAACTGGCCTGGTATGGCCAGGTCCTTTCCAAGAGTTGTAACTGAAGTGAATAATGCTTTCATAAAGAAGGCAAAGTAAATCTTGCTAAATGACAAAGACAACACAACATTCCTGGTTGAAATCTAGCAATAAATATCCTGTGTACTAATGAATCTGTATCTGGAGCCTTGAGTGCCAGAGGATCTTGTTTAAATTGGAGTAGGCTGACTCTTTGTTAATCGTAATTAAAATCAGCAAGCAGGAAACAACAGATGCTAATCAGAGTTTAAATTTTTCTTGGAATCCCTAAGAGTTTATTCTCAGGGGTAACTATTCAGGTGCAGAGCGCTTCTAGAGCTACTATGCTAAACACAGTATTAGGGGGTTGTGCTGGGGTTTGTTGTTGTTGTTTTTGTCTTGTTTGTTTTTTAAATTGGCTATCACACTAGACTAATTAAAAATGACTTAGCCTGGGATATGTTGGCTGTACCTACTGTCTTTAAACAAAACTGCGTAAACTGACATTAAAACACAAGCTGCACTTCAAACAGCAGTACCAACAAGCTCACTTATGTACGCATCGCCATTATGGGCTGCAGGGCTCTGTTAGACGGTGCTCTGAGATCTTGTCTTCCCAGGGTTTTAACCTATTTGTCCTGGGTGCAGTGCCTCTGCGCTAGCACGTTGGCATAAAAAAAGTGAGCACAGGTCTGCTGCAAAAAACCCTTGCAGACAACTTTGCTGGTGTAGGTTTGTGTTTTGTTGTCTGGGGTTTTTGTTTGTTTGTTTTGGTGGTGGTGGGGGTTGTTTTGTTTTTAATGGGAGGAGAACAAGGCATTTGACAGATGACCACAGTGAGTTTCAGGAAAGCTTATCCCTTCAGTGGGGAGTCAATAACTAGTATATGCATGCATTCCAGTAATATTTTCAGAGTTCTCTGGACACAGAAGGCTTTTGATCTTTTTGATCAAAACTACTTGGGGTGCGGGAAGAGGAGAAGCAGCATACATGGCTGGTGGATGGAAATGGCTGTATCTGATTGTGCTGCCATGAACTTGTCTCAGTCCTCCTCTCCGCAAGTTCCTTCTAGTCACAGTAGGGAAAAGAATAGGCTTTTCTGCAACTTTTAGGTTTCCTAACTGGATTTTTCAGCTTATATTTATATCAGGTGGAGTAACATTCTTGAAGACCAAAGCTGCCTAAGTTAGCTTTATGCCTGGAAGCTGCTTCTGAGAAAATTAAACCGCTGAAGTGGGAGTCACTTGTTAACTAAGTAGTTAACTAAATGGAAGAACCATTGAATTTTAAACCGGATTTGCATGCAGCAATTGTAATTTCATGCCGTTTATGTTCTGGAGAATGCTTAATGCTACAGTGTTTTGAGTTCTTAATTGAACATACTGCTTACTCACTTCAGAAGCCTCTCAGCTGCTGTCACTACACAAAACATCTCTGGCCTTTTAGCAAAAGTTAGTAGCTTGTTCCTGTCAGAGAGTAAAGCAATCTGACTATAAATAAATGAACAAACCTCGAGAAGCCAGAGCACTTCTGGAGTTTATTATCAAGTAAGTGATACAGCCAAACTAAAGTCCAGTGGACAGTCCAAAGCCATATAATTATTGCAGGCCTTGACATGGCAGAACTATTTCATGCCTGACTATCAATAAACAAGATAGTGTGTTCTGGGCCTTTAATCTGTTGAAAACTGTCCCATTGAGCCCCATCCAAGGGAAGGAACGTCTTCTGGTTTTGTGCTTCTGACTTGTTCCCCTTCTTTCCCCCTCCCCTTAATAGCCTTAACTGCAGTTGTAGATTGTCCTCAGTGGGAGAACAAATTTTCTAAACAAGCCTGGAGAGGATCCTGCAGAGTATGAACTGAGATAAAAGATGTAATGCATTATAGCTTGACAGCGGACATGGAGTCCCTAAGTGTCTCCAAGTGGCAAAGAAGTACTCTTTCAAACTCAGCCCTCCTGACCCCTATTCCCAAAGGGCTCCTAAAGAAATGGATTTGCTTGAGCTGGAATGTTGCTCAGTCGCCTAAACATGGCTGGGAGTACGTAATCCATCTGTTACATTTGGCCACACTTCCCACTTGGCTACATGGCACAGAAACCTAAATATTCCAGCTTGGCCTATAAATCCAATTTGGACACACTTTGTCCAGGAGCAACACCGGTATAGTACTAATTTTCTCCAAGTCATTCTTCTGCTGAGAGGTAGTAGACAGATGACTGAATTATAGCTACCTAGCAGAGAGAAAATTGTTCTCATGGACAGTTGCTGTGTATGTAACCAATTTCATGTGTGCTATACCTTCAGTTACAAGAATTGACGCTAATGAGAGTGCTGGGAAACAGGATTTCCATGGGAAAATTACTAGGAAACTTTTCCTGCAAACAGTAATTCCAAATGATTTTTCTTAAGCATTCCTGTCGCCTTGAACCGATGTCTAGCACTAGCTGAGCTTCAGGAGAATTACGCTGTTCTTACAGAAGTGGGGAATTACTGGCTTGGAATGCAGTCTGAGCACCAGGTCTGCTGTGGAACTGGCAACGGTAGCCGCTTGATTGAAGACCTTTGGTTACACTGCAAACACACCCTCGAGTTGCACACACTGAGAACTAACACTGTAATCTAGCGTGCTGGTATCTCGACTAAGCAGGTGAAGAGTCCAGTTTCTTGGAGCAGTTGATCTTGCTCTCAGGCCAGGTGCTCAGCAGGTTGGAAAACAAAGTAGTATCACTGCCTTCAGTCCAATTCTGAAAATAAATGGCAGTTACAATTCTGGAAGTGCAGATCTCAAACTGTTTTACGTAATAGACACACACACACACATATACATACATACATATATATATATAAAAGATAACACAAATAATTTCTTCTTCCTAGGAACTCCAGCAGCTTAGCAAGCAATACAGCAATATCAAGCTCCTCCAACTGGGTGAGTAAAGGGCTTGTACAGAAGTATGTTCAACTCAGTCAGGTGAGTGCATCTTAAGAAACTGGACTCCTGGGTCATCAGTACATGACCTCCAGCAGCTGAAAACGATCACCCTCATCTTAAGATAACGCTGGGGAAACATAATCTATGTAAAGACTTCTGTGCATTGTCATCTCTGTGTGCTGCCTAAATGTCCCCATTCAGACTAATGCCTTAGCTTTGGTTTAGCATGTGTTGTATAGGGGCAGACGGCATTTGAACCACACTGTTCACTGTGGCAGTTCTTGGCTCCTCTGTGCAGATGTGGTCTGTGAGAACAGCATCAAGAAAGTAGTCAAGGAAGTGGAAGAAATTGTGGGAGACAAAGGTCTGAACTGCCTCATTAACAACGCTGGCATCAATGTGCTTGCTTCCTTGGAAGAAGTTACAGCAGAGACAATGCTCACCATTTATGAAACCAATACAGTTGCCCAGCTGATGGTCACCAAGGTAAGAATTGGGAGGAATGTGCTTAATCTATGGTACTATAAGAGGCTTTTCCGCTAGTGAGCTGGACATGTAACCCAAGCATGTCACCTTGGAACTGCACAGATACAGGTCTGATATCAAACTGCATGCCTAGAGAGCAGCAGGAGATCCTTTCTATCAAGGATCTTTCTCTTTATTTAAATCCATCTGGTATGAGGTCACTTCAGTGGACAGGTTGGGCTAGGAGGTGGGCAGAAGAGACTGAAGGTCCTTGCTACTTACAGCTGGCTGTTATAGAAAGGTTCCCTATGGTCAGCTTGTCTGGGGAGCCATCACCATTCTGTGCTGGTGGCAAAGAGTTGTACTGTAATTCTTCATAGAGCAGAACCTGAGAGTCCGGCTTGCCTTGAACGGGCCAAGAGCAAGCTGACCAAATTAAAACAAACTCTTGTTTTCACAGGCATTTCTACCCCTTCTGAGGAAGGCAGCCCAGCTCAGCACAGGAATGGGCTGCCATAGAGCTGCTATTATCAATATGTCCTCTCTTGCTGCCTCCATGCAACTCGTCCAGGCAAATGAGATGTTCCTCAAGGTCTACCCCTACAGGATAGCAAAGGTTTGTAGGCTTCCCGGGGCTGTGCTCACTGCGTGAGGGCAGGCCTGTGAGTTAAAGACCACTCTGAGCTTAAGACGATGATCTGAGGTGTGCAGCACTTCCTCGGATAGGCTGACACGGGAACTGTTCTTGTTCTTCGTGTGGGTGGAAATGGGACCTGTGAAAACCCTACATCTGGAGCAAGCATGCCAACTTCTTAAGAACAGGCTCACAGATGCTCCATCATTGCTCTGACATAGATCCATTTCGGAGGGACTTGGCATTCAGGGAAGAACTGATGCCATCAAGTGTGTGTCCTATTAGCTGTGTTCCTCTCCAGTCCAAGCAAGATAGCAGGCACGAAACTCAACAAAAGGTGTGCTGACCTGTATGTGGTAATGCTAGTTAGTGAGAGGTGGAGTTTTTAGTTTTGTCACATCCAGAGACTGAGTTTGTACAAATAGTCAAGTCAACATTCAGTTTCTCCTACACCACCTACTCATAAGCTGTTAACATGCTTATTTTCCCTGTTCAGAAGTAAAAAACTGAATGTTTGTGTAGTGATTATTGCAGAAAAACAGAGTCCTTATGTCAATATTATTTTCCCCACAGCTCCTCAGGAGTTTCAGATGCTACTTTATCTTCCATCATAACTTAGTTTCATCTTTGGGCAGTAAGCTTACGGCAATAGAGCTTTCACAATGCTTCTCTTAACAGATATCTCTGAGAATGAAGCCCCCAGTAAGTCTGGATAAGTTCCTGTGATACTGTTACTGCCCCTTCATTTGTCAGGAGACAGCATGGTGGAGCGGAGGTGCCAATTAGCTCGGCTTAAGGTCTTGCTCAAGGTTTGTAAAACCAGCACACTAATAGATGGTTTCCACACTTGTAGACCGCACTGAACATGATCACCAGGTGTCTTGCTGCAGACTTGAAATCGGATGGAATTCTCTGCATTTCTTTGCATCCAGGCTGGCTTCAGACAGACATGGGTGGAAACATGGTAAGTGACATCTCTGAAAATGTGAAAGTGTGACTCCCTTGTTGTCCCAACCCTTGAGCAAGAACCCACTGTACAGTATACACGTCCATGTGCTGCAGAGGCACGCTATGAAACACGGAAATACATCCCACTTGATTCTAGTAACTCCTCAAATGCATTTGATCCTCTTCTGTAGGATAGTCCCAGTAATAATCTAAGCTTGATTTGCTCTAGGCTCCCATGCAGGTGCAAGAGGCTATCCCAGGTATTCTCTCCGTTCTGGACCGTCTTGGTGAAAAAGAAAATGGTTCCTTCCTGGACTGGCAAGGGGAAACTCTACCGTGGTAGAAGTGCACAGTATGCTACAGAAACAGCATATCAGTCACTATTTAACTCGTGCCACTAATGTCTGTGTCTCTAGGGTTTTCTTACACGCTAGTTGAAATAGCCAGTCTGATATCCAGCCTCTCTCTAGGTGTATTTGGAAAGTGAGGTGGCTGACTCTTTTACTTAGTACTGCTACTGCTCTGTTCTAATGCTTCCTGCAAATACTACTGTGCTCTTAGTAATGGGTATCATCCCCTGGAACCATCTAAAATAGATTAAAAACCGCAAATTAAATCCAGGGGCTGGTTCCTCTTCACTTCTAAAACCAAAGTGGGCCTCTCGCTCTCTGCAGAAGTAAATGACCTGACCTCAGAGTAAGGCCAGGGTAGGCTGTCAGATTCCAGTATGTTCAGTCTGCTGGAGACATGTATCTGGAAAAGGTCCTTCGGTTTCCTTCAGTCCTAACTGAGCCAAGGCTGAAATCGCCCAGCTCTAAACTATGTGAATTTGGTACTTCTGTAAATTCCTCAGCAACCTCTGAGTGTCCCCAGGTTGACAGCACACACCAGGCACTTGCTTTCGTCCCAGTGGGTGACTAACATCCTGATATGGGGGTGGGAATGTTGTTTTGTACATAAACTTCTAAAATGTCTTCAATAAAGTCTTGTTTAAACAAATAGTCTGTTTACTAAACTACTTCAGCTAATTTCTCTGTATGTAGGTTTCTCTTCGTAGGTTTCTCTTCCCTGACCAGAGAACTGTACTTCTACCTTGCAGGAAGAAACTCTAACCACTGCTGTCTCCTTCAGGCTAGATGGGTTTAACGTGGTGGGGTGCACCTGAAACTGGGGCAGGCCCTTGTTCTGGTCTGAAATACTAAAAGTGGCTGGTGAAAAGATCGGTGTTCTGGCTGAGGTAGGGATAAAAGCAGGAAGTTGTTTGAAGTCTGGGGTTGGCTTCAACATCGCTCCCTCATGCCAGCTGATTAGGCACTTTCATGCCGTGCCAAGGTGGTGGGTTCCGTACCAACTGAGAAAAGACAAACAACAGCCAGGTAAGTGGGAGAGACAGGTGTGGCTGTTCCTGGACAGCAGCCACTGTGAGACCTGCCCTCGGATGCAGCTGCGGGCGTGTAAGGGAGAGGTGTCTAGCTGGTTTCCGTGATCCCCACGCTGACGGGGATATAAAGTCTCACTATAACAAACTGCTTGTTATGCCACGGTTCTGCGCTCGTTTTAGTGATGTGCTGAGCAGGTGAACGAAATGCAGTGCTTTCCTATCAGCTGAAAGCCACTGACTTTCCATCTCAAAGCGTGACTGCACTATCAGTGCAAACCTGATAGGTTAAGGGGCAAGCTCGGTTTGAACTATTTAGTTTGAACGGCACATCAGATGCTGGGTGGGGAAAAGGAGCCGACGTGCCTTCCGCGGCCTGCTGGAACCAGGCCCTGCTCCACGACTCGGAGGGTTGAGCGGGAGAGAAGAGATGGCTGCAGGGAAGGAGATGGCCTGTTTGCAAAAGCCTTGCAAGCCCTTCCTCCCCGGGATGCTCCAACCCAGCACGAGGTCACAACCCGGGGCCCTGTCCCTGCCCGACCCCCCCCCTGCTGCGAGGGCACCCAGCCCTGCCTGCCGCCGGGCTGAGGCGGGCGGCCCGGCCTGAGGCGGGCGGCCCGGCCTGCGGCACCGCCACGCTCCAGCACCTTCCCCGGCCTCCTTCGGGCCCAGGCGGGCCGCGCCGTTTGCGAGTGCCTTCGCCCGGCTAAATGGCGGCCGAAGGAAACCCTTCCCCGCGCCCACCCCCGCCCCTCCAGCCCTGCGGGCGGGGGAAGGCCGGGCCGAGCACCCTCTCCCTGACCTCGCTCCCCCGGGGGAGGAGGGTCCCTCCCCGAAGCCGGGGGAAACCGGGACCCTGCGCCCGACTGCAGGGCGGGGAAAGGGGCCGCGGCCGCGGCGCCCGAGCGGGGGACGGCGGGCGCCCGGCGCCCCAGCCCGGCCGCGCTTCGCGGCGCCTGCGCGGCAGCGGCGGCGGGCGCCGCTGGGGGGCGCTGCCCTCTCCGCGCTGCCCGGCGGCCGCCGGAAGTTCCGGGGCAGAGGCGGGCGGGGATGGTGAGCGATGGCGGGCCGCAGAGCTCAGGGGGCAGGGTCGGTGCGGGCCGCCTGGTAGCCCCGTGCGGGCCGTGCCTCGGAGAGCGGGGCGGTGGCGGGGCTTGCCGGCCGGGCTGCGGAGAGGGAGGCTGTCCGCCGAGCGCGGGGCAGCGGTCCTGCCCGCGTCGGTGACGGCCCTTCGTTAGGCCGCGCGGCTGTTCCTCACGGCCTGAGGGCAGCGGGCGCCTTTCTTGCGCTCCGGTTTCTGCTGTGGAAGCAACAGCTTCGCACCGAGCCGGGCAGAAGTGTGCCAGTGGGACTCGGGCAGAAGTTGCCGTATTTTTAAACCCGGCACAGCCGAAGCTTTATTAATCCCCCCTGCGACTCAGCTACCCCAGTGCTTGTGGGCCAGGCCCCTACAGCAAAATCCGACAGGGCGTTTGGTAAAACGGGGAGGGTGCTTAGAGTGACTCAGCCCATCTTTTGGGGGCTTTGGGTTAAATTTAGAAATTTTTTTTTAAAGTGTAAAAACAACACGTTTGCCTCGTTGAATAAATGTTCTTATTTTAACAGTCATTACTGGCTCTGACGGTGAACAAAGTGAAACAATATGTTAGTGTCACAGCTGACTTCCCAGTTACTGAAGGCTTCACGAATTGCAGGTAAACAGATGTTGTGTGACCTAGTTTCCTGTTTTTTTTTTTTTCTGGGGTAATTAGGCTCCCAGAAATTTCTTTTCCAGCAAGCAGTGCAGGAGTGGTGAGGCTGTTGTTGATTCAGTGGTTGTGGATTATGTCTCTGATCTATTCTGTCAGTATTGTGTAGCTCTGATTTGACCTCTTTTAAGCTTAGGAGGAGAGTCTTTAGCAGCAGAAAGGTTTAATACAGCGAACAGTTCCTAGCCATTCCAAATTGCACTTACACAGTTCATGAGGTAAAATATTGTATTTTTAGTGTAATTTTAGCAGATGGTGCTACAGCAACGTAATTAAATTCAAATTAAAAGAGACTTTCTTGCTTTTGTGATGGGAATGTAATTTTTGTAAGCAGCTTCCTTTATAAGATTATTCTGGCCACAGTTGTCTGGTGGTTTGAGACCTGGGCAGAGTTTTTCTGAAGAAGCCTCTGCCTCTTAAGTGAAATTCTTTTCTTCTCAAAGGCCACCTTTTGCCAAGGTCAGCATCTTCCTTTCTTCGCTGTCATTCTACATCTGCACACTATAGCACACAGCCATCTAACAAGAGTGGAGCCCAGCCTCAGCGGTGGTATGCTCTGGACCCTGAACTGGAAGAGATGCTGATCCCCAGAAAACTTTCCATCAGCCCCTTAGAAAGCTGGCTGACAGTTAGATACTCCCTTCCTAAAGCAGAAGTCCTTAATGCTCAGGAAGGAGTGGGCTATGAACCTCTCCAGCGATATGACTGTCCCCCATCTGATGAGGGAGCTGATGTGGAGGAAGGAGAGGGGACACTTAGCAACAAGCTTCAGTGTAAGAACGTTTTGAAGATTCGCAGAAGGAAAATGAATCGGCACAAGTTCAAAAAGCTGCTAAAGCGAAGAAAATTTGTACGGCGGAGGATAAAGGAAGGTCGCAAGAAGAAACGTCAGGTAAGTTCAGGGTAGAGAGAACTCCTTGACATAAATGTGCCCACTTCTCAAACTGGTCTCTGTTTAGGTATCGCATGATGTTTTTAGGTGGAATTGATTTGGGGAAAAATGGCAGCAGCTCGGAGAACCTTAATGAATTCAGTATTTAGTGGTACAATAGCTTTTTCTGTTTTGTGTTTGACCTATACATCTTCAGAAGTTGTAATGTAGAATATTTCTGTGGTTGTAAACATATATGTATGGTAGTTACTAGGCGTAATTTTTCTTGCATGACAGTAACTTATATGGCTAATGGAGAAGAATTTTAGCGTTTGTGTGAAAGATTAATTCACGTGTCTGTGTTATATCAGGGAGACTGGTTTAATTTATTTCTTGTCTTGCCGACATCCTCAAGTGCTTCCCATTGTCCTTTTCTGTATAGAAGCCTTTTAGTTCCCTTAATAGAAGGGATGAGGGAAGACGTGGGCCTTCACTCAGACTGTAGATGTTCTCATTCAACACTGCCCTTCAGTAGTCTGTTAGGTTTGCTATGATATAGTTTAGTTCATTCTCTGGTAATTTTCACCTTGCCTAGATGCAAATTGGGGTTAATTGTAATTCCATTTCTTCAGATTTGTAGGAAGCAGTGTTGAACACTTTATGATGAGGAAATCCTCTTAATTTTCTTACAGTATTGTTTTCCATCTTCTCAGTTTTCCTCACACAGGACTTTTAAAATAATGCTACCAAGATCCTTGTGCATTTTAATGTATTTTCTTCAGTAAGGCTAACTATTTTGACACTTAGAACAAGCAGCCTACTTAAAAGCATTTGTTTCGTTTGTGTTATACCTAGATTCTCCTTGGGACACATGGGCAGTGGCTGAATACTTGAGTGTTGCTTCTGAGCTACGTTACTATTTTTTCTTTCTTTTTTTTTTTCTGTTTTAGATAAAATTTGAGAAAGATTTGGAGCGCATCTGGAAAAGAGCTGGTTTGAAAAATCCTCCTGCGGGATGGCAAACACCCAAGATATTTCTGAAAAGTTCAAAGCGATAAAAATAATGAGTTTTAACCTGTAATTGTAATTAAAAAATATTTAAGTACGCGGATTACTTTTAACCTTTTTTTGAGTGTGATGAAATTAGTAGGGGGAAACTTTCAATCTTGATGAGCAGTTTTCCAAGGGCAAACCTGACAACAGTATACTTTTCCTCCTTGAAAGACTGGTGTGAGCCCTTGTATAGTGACTTGGCGCTGCTGTGTACGGTCCTGTGCTGCTGCCCCCAACTCTATGTCTGAGCAAGTGTCTTAGACTGCAGCTGAATTTCTGAAGTTGCTATTTGAGGTTAGACTGAACGATGTACTATAAGAACAGTCGGTGGTGGGAGACAGGATAACTGAAAGAATGCTTCTGATTGTAAGTATGGCTATATAAGACACAAGCATTTTGAAAAGTTCTTTTCAAAATCGCATTCTTTTGCTTTCGTAGTCTTACTATAGAAGGGCTGGTGCCTACTAAGAGTTATGGTGAAATAGGAATTGGATCAGAATTCCATAGAATATATCTGCAAAAGCTTTAATTTTCACTTATCTGAAGGCTCGGTGTGCATGTGTCTTACACCGGCATTGCATGAGCATCCTTAAAAAGCATATTTATTTTTTTCTGTTCTGTTTTGTGCCAATAAAAAAAAATTGCTTTTTTTCTACAATTGACCCCTGTCATACAGAACATCCAGATATTGGTATCAGTAAAAGTTCAGAGCTAATTATTCATTAAATACAAAAACTGTTTTGTGCTGGAGACAACCTCATTGTAATCAGCTGGTTTTACATGATTCAAGAGAGTTACGAAAGCTGTGAAAAATATAGATGTTTATTTTAAACCCTGACAGAGGACTTTATATCTGGGTTCTGTTTTGGTTTCTGCTTTTGATTCTTCTGTTTGAGGCAGTTAACTTCTGTGTGATTTAGTTCTTCCCTGTCTGTATTCCAGCAGATAGATGGGGTGGACTGACCTCTGAGAGAAAGGAGGGAAAAAGAATGAGCTCCCTTAGGCTCATCATTCTGCAGCATACGGGGAAGCTACCCTGAAAATGCATTCCCTTTTATCTGCTAGGAGCAGAACACTTGACTAAACTGGAAGGGAAGAAAAAAACAATCTGTGGAACTCATTGCTACAAGATACAGTTGAATCTCGCTGCAGGAAGGGCAGGTGACTCCTCGCACACAGTGAACATGTCTGAGGTTCTGTGCATGGCTCTGCTGTTTTTGTCGCTAGATGGCAGTAAATTCAAAGCCTCTGAAACGCCTTAGCCATTAATGTAGAAGCTAGCTGGCTCTTTATGTGGGTATTTTAAGGAAAAGGTTACATCTCCATTTAAAAATGGATTAATATTGCTAGAGAACTGTTGGCATTCTGAGAACTGTATTGAAGTCCTGTAGAAACATGTGGTTAGCACATTGTTATAGTTCTCTTTTTCTAAACCATCTGTTAACAGTAAGGCGACTTTGATCAAAAAAATTAAAAAGATGTCCCGTCCTTTTTGTGCTTTAAATAGGC
This sequence comes from Aptenodytes patagonicus, assembly GCF_965638725.1. NCBI lineage: Eukaryota > Metazoa > Chordata > Aves > Sphenisciformes > Spheniscidae > Aptenodytes > Aptenodytes patagonicus. The sequence continues at coordinate 6,865,953 of NC_134967.1, read as the reverse complement.
TGCAGTTGCTTTTAACCAAGACCAGTAGGACTCTTTCCTTCAGCCTATTGTCAGGATTTTAACGAAGAGGAGGATGTCTAGCCATGAGCCTTAGAAACTCACCAAGCAAGAGAAGGTCGTGTGTTGATTCTGGCTTACAGGTTTGTTAAATATGCAGAGTGCATCTCGGTGTTTCTAAAATATCAATACGCATTCCCTGCACAAAGATGCATAGATGAAAGGCTGGGGCCTGAGAGGATTAGCACCTTTGAAGTCAGGTCCATGTCTTTTTTCCCCAGTCACATTTGTTTTAAGAGCCCTTATGCCAGCATTGTTGTTCTCTGTCAGTCTTACAGCTTCTCTTACTGGCTCTTAGTCGAAGCCGGCTGTTTTTCTGCCTAGGGAAAAAGGGTAATCAGTTTGCACGTCTCCAGGAGATTGTTGGCTGCTGAAGAGTTGGGATGCCTTTGGAATTACACGGAGCAAAAGACTTTATAAAAGACAGCAGTAGCATGACCTGCTCATTTGTCAGTGCTGTACCTCTGATTCAAGTTCTGAGGTTTATTCCTTGATTTTCTTTTTGTCTTACTTAATCCTATAACTTGCATCTTTGTTCTCTGTTGTAGTCTCTAAATCTACAAACTGCCCAAGGGTATGTTATCCATTTTTCCCCAATAGGGCTTAGACTGATCTTATCTCTTTCTACTTGGACATAAAACCTCTCTTGCTCTTGGGGAGCATCATGATGGGGCTGTAGATCACAAACTTGTCCATTGTACTCATGTCTGCTGGGATCATGCAGGCAGAGAACTTTGTATGCCATTTTCCTGCATCAGCACCGCCACCTTGCTCTCTAACTTGTTTTTACATTGGGATAGTAACTAGAAAAGAGAATTATTGAAATAGTGGGAATTGCAAAGCATAATCATTCAGTACCTTGTGATGTTCCAGTGCAAGTGAACTCTTGCACTATGGCAATGATCGTGTTACGTTAGGGTACTTGTGTGGTGAATTGCAAGTCTCCACGAAGTAAAGTAGCTTATTAAATGGTATGCTCTCTAAGTAGTAGTCCAGTCCTCCAAATTGTAGCCTGCCAAGAGTAGTCATTACTTTTACATCTATTAGACATAATTACACAACCATGTATAGAAGTCTGGAACTACTGTGTAATTTACAAAAGTGTCTGTAAACCATCCACGGCAGTTACTGCCAGTCTTAGTCATATAAATGCTGTATTCCTTTTTGCTGAAGTACCTCAAAGCATGTCTCAGGATTTGTATTTTCTTTGTGGCAGATACTGCAAAGACTCTCTGTCTTACATGGCACTAATCAGATAATATATACTAGGGTTGTATCAACTTGCTTTAACTCTCTTGACCACAGGATGCAATTTGAAACTTTCTCACTTTGCTAAACGGGGAAAATCAGATAGATGAAAGCTGCACCTATTTTTTCTGTAGAGGGAGCACGAGTACATAATGTGCTATTCACAGAGTTTTATTATGAGTTGCTGTTCCTCTCCAAAGTATGTGCGTACCAATGTACCTGCACACTTAGTAAATGTATATGTGTATGTGCATATGTAGCTGTGGTAGCAAAAAAAAAAAAAGGGACTGCAAACAGTGAAGTTTGACTTTTATAATTCTCAAAATATTTAAGACTTGAAGATTTCTCCATCATCTCATTCTGCTGTTCTGAGAGGAAATGGTTGAAAATCAGTAGGAGATTTCTAGAGGAATTCATGCTCTGTATTACAGAGACTGGAGATAACCAGTGGGATGGTGATTTTATGTTTGAAACTGCCTGACAGTCGTTGGTCTGGAAAGGTCCCTCAAAATCAGAATATAAAACCAATTACGCTCCTGCTTACATCCCTAATTCTTGGATTGAATGCACTTAAATACAGACAGCAAGCTCAGCTGAACAGAACATCAAGTTTGGTAGTTTTATCACAGCGATCAGGTTTGTGTTGAAATGAGTTGGCTCTAAAATAGGAAGTCAGGTGACTCGGAAGGGGTGAAAGTTCTGAATTTTGTTTATCTTAGCTAAAGTATCACATTGCAAACTCGGAGGGTGTTCTCCCTTTCAGAAAGGTCAAAACCCAGCAACATGGTGGTAGTAGGCTCGACATAGATGTAGCAGAAATACCATTTCTTTCTAACGCTAGCAAATAATGGTTGCTGGCAAACCTGAGATTTTAGTTGTCTCCTTGACCTGGATAGCAATGTTTCTTACTAGGGCAGGAATTAAATGTGTTTTTAGGTGTCTTCTCTAGAAAATGTGTTGTTCAATTGCATCAGTATGGATTCTTGAAGTTTTTTAGAGGATTCTGGACATAAGATAACAGTTCTTTCATCCACACAAATGAATCCAATATAACTTACAAATGGTGAGCGGCGGGATTTGCATCTAACCATACTCAGTCTTCTGTATGCACTGGGATTACACTCACTTGGACAGCTGTGAATCAGGCCTGATTGTATATGGGAAAGGGAGCAATGCAAAAGAACTGCTTGCTGCAGCTTTTCCTCAACTATTGTGTGTCTAAAACAATCCGAGATAGGTTTGCTTGGCCCAGGGGTGGAAAAGCCTGGACCAACTGCCAGTACTTTGCATATCTAGACAATTGCTTAGTGGTCCACAGTGGTAGAGATGAGGTATTAGCAATAACAAGAGATTTTTAGAAATAATGCTGAAGGAGGAGATCTGCGATACTGACGGGCAGTAGAAAATTTATTTCAATTACCTTTTTATAAAGATTGCAACCACACTGAGATGTCAATCCTATTTCAGTGCAAATGAGGAAGCCAAGAAGGTTGGTCCCTTTGGTAACAAGGATTGAACCCCAAATGGGTGGAAAGTAGAAACATTTATAAATTGCAGCAACTTAGCCATTTGGCTTAACCTCTTCATGCACAAACAGCAGTTAACCATAGCACCTCTGATGGTCTGGAGTCTACGGAAGAGATTTTAGCTCTATATGGCAGCCATTTGTTCCAGTTTTCCACAGAAACAGGCTTCTTGGTAATTGTCTGCTGTAGTTTCAGCTCACTTCAAATTAATTCTATTCAACTCTGAGTTTGTCATAGGAAAAGGGAAAGTCCAGCAGTCAATACAAGATATTCCTTTCCTTTGGAAACCTTGCGCTTACCCTACAAAGCATGTTGGATAGTTTGCTACCTGTTAAAGCAGCCCTGAGGTTGTGCAGACAATGAGTCTGAGCTCATGGATGCCCTCTCCATGCTGTCCGTGGCACAGGCAGAAGGGACAGTTTGCTGGCTGTCCAGGAGGAGCCATGTGGAGAGGAAATGGAGTGGAATGTAATGATGGCTTCTCCAGGTCCTGCTCATGAGACCAGACCTGAAGCTGATTCAAACCAGGAGCTGCATAGGTTGTAACGGGACCAAAGACTTTACATTGAAGGAAAACACTGATCTGAATTGAGGCTGTTCGTAGACGTGCAAAAGGTTTGAGTATCCTTAAATCCTAAAGCATGGGGAGCCTGGAAAAAAGAATTATGTTGGTATTACCCAGACAGTCAGATTTTGTTAGGCTGATGGACCGTCACCTTGAAAGGGTCCAGGCTGAAAGAGTTTGTTCACAGTGTTTTCAACCAAGATTTCATGGGAGCAGGCATGTGTGTGTTGAAGTGCTGAGGACAGGCTGTGGGATGCTCAGTAAACCTGGCTGCACACAACTGTAGCAGCAAATGTAAAGAGAAATATTCTTCATGTTACTGTTGTATTGGCTCCTGATAGGTAGTGTGCCTAAGAACCTGTTTTTTTGGAGTGTGGGGATTTTTTGGTGGTGGTGGGTTGTTTTTTTAGGGGTGGTGGTGGTGTGGTTGGTTGTTTTTTGTGGGTTTTTTGTTGTTGTTGTTTGGGTTTTTGGTTGTGTGGTAGGTTTTTTGTTTGGGTTTTTTTTTACATCAGAGAGGGCAGGGGTAATGCCTTCTCCTTTGCTGCAGGAGGATTTCTCTGCATACTATAACTCTGGCACCAGAAGCCCAAGTTCTTTTTATGTCTGTATTGTGAGAACTGTTGTTCTCTCTTGCATTAGTATGCTCAAGACCAGTCTTAAAAGGAGTACGTGTTAGCCCATGACAGGGAATGTTTATGAGCATCTGGTGTACAAAACACACCTTTCAGGGGGACCTCGCTCCTTCTGTTACCTGACTACCATTGCCTGATAATTCCTGAGCAGAAACAATGTGTACCTCTACTCTGGTGAGCTAATACCCATATTAAATGGGACACTTTCATATTAAAAACTGTCAAAATGTTACCTAGGATAAGTTGGTGTACGTATGTTGGCTTCAGTAGCTCTGACTTGGTCCTTCTCAAAATATGAAGCCAGCTCTACTTCAGTGGGTGTGAACCCTAGTCCATGTATTCCAAAGTTAATAAACCATGCTTGTTTACACTAGCTGAAAATCTGGCTGAAGTGATCTTACTGATCTTGCAAACAGCACCTGTGGATAACTAAAAATACATCTTTTCTTTTCACTATTCATGCTGTTCTGCTGTTGGCATTTCTGTTCTGACTGTGAAAACATCCTGGTTTGGGTTCGCTTGGGCTGAGCCTGGTCGGTTATTCTCCAAAAATAACAGCACTCCGTACTTAACCTGGAGCGTTGCATTTGCAGAACTGAAATGGTTTTGAAAAGTGGGTTTTGCTTTCCCTACTGATTTTTAAATTTAAAAAGAAAAAAAAATCAGTAACTGTAGCTCTTGTAGACATATGAGCTAGCTTTAAGCAAACAGAGTGTGCTGGCTTTCCCGTGGAAGTATCCATTCTTGCTTGCCTTTCCCTATAAGACAGAGGAACAAAACTGAAACAAGGAGTTCTGCGAGTCAGAGAATTTAAGACCATCTGATATGTCACTCTTGTGTCAATTCCCTGAAATGAGACTGAATTTTTTAGTCTTGCTTGCTGCATGGGCACTAATGCATCTTTCCTCTGTTATGCTAGTTACAAAACTTGTAAGAACTATAAAACTGAGACTTGTCCTCTACTCTCAAATATAGCTGAAATTGGCTATTGTGTTTCAAAATAATGGGAAGGAGGAGGAGATTGAATGGACAGTGGGATCATATAACTGCATGTGCCTTGTTTCCTTAGGACATGTGGCTAAAATTTTGTTTAAAGTAGAAAACTAACGTGAAATATTGGTGAAAAATGAGCTGTTCCACTTGTTCAATAAACAAGACTTTGTGCTGATCAGGCAGGTCTTGTGCTGAGGGACTGTCATTGCCTTTGGTATGTCTAGGTCTGGAGAAAACACTCCTGGAGCCTCTCAGCAGCTACAAGCATTTCAGAGTCCCATAACCACCTGCAAAGTGATTGGTGTTAAGACAAGGATGTGGAGTCCTGAGCAAGGAGTCAGCACATCAGGTAAAAAACTAATAGCTTGGAATTTGTCAGATTTATTTTAAGGGAATTAACAATTCATGGCAGGATGCTTCTGGCTGAGCTTTATCACCAGCCAGTGAGGAATTGGTTAAACTTGAAGAATAAGCAGTCATAGAAGGACGTGCCAAAGAAAAAAAAAACAACGGTAGAAGAAACTACAACAGTTATAGTCAGCAATGTGACTATGTGTAAACAGTACCATGTTACTCACCAGCTCCGTTCCCTGGGTGCTTTTGAGTCAGCGCCGTTTCCTCTATTGACAAAGGGTTTTTGCTGCTGTCAGCACTGAAGCAGCTAGTTCATTATGGAACAGCCAGCTGGAGACTGTTCAGCAGCAGAATCAGCAGGTACATCCTGAAGGCAGAATCTGTGACTGGTCACCCAGGCTTAGCAGGCCTTGATTTGGCTTCCCTGACCATTCATATTGTTTCAGTTACTCTCCAGAAGATGCTGCTGCATATGTTCTTTTCTGTTGCTTTCCCTATGTCTGAATGGGCATCCTCCAGAGAACTTCCAGTGCCTAATTTTACTGTCTTTGTGATGTGGGAGAATGGCCTCTATTAATGTTGGCATCCTGCCATCTGTGGGAACTTCTGCTGTAGGCCCATCGGAAGGTAGGACAGGGCTAAATGTGTCCTACTTTCTGATAACGTCATCCAGCCCTTGGGGAAGGGAAACGGGTTGTAGCCCTTGGAAAGGCAGGAAAGGCTTTCTCTCACAAGTAATTTATGCAAAAACCTGGGACTGTGAAAAGAAAGTGAGGGGAAAATAACAATCTTGATATCTGTGCCTTGGGTGCAACACCTTCTCCTTGAGTCATTTCTACTATGAAATGGAGCTGGGGAGCGGAAAGGAGAGCAAATAAAAATACACGTATGTAGCTTTCAGTGTAGGGACAGCTGCTTCCAGAGTAGGGCTGCTAGGTTAAAGTAACTTGAACATTTCCACATTGTACTAATGGAGGAATATGCATTACCGCATTTGGTGTCATGGGGCCACTCCCCAGCTTGGAGTGGGAATTCTAAATGAGCTTTACTGTTTTTTTGGGTTGTGGGTTTGGGTTTTTTTTTTTCCTTCTTGAGATGGTTTCTGTTACTCAAGCATGCACAGGCTGTTGAGGGGGATTGACAGGTTCCATGGCTCTGCAGAGCTCTACAAGCTTGTGCTGTTCTGCACACCTGTGAGGAGCTGGACTGGGAGAGAGCAGTGCAAAGTATGTATGCCATAAACTGGGCACTGGTACAAACCAGCTCCAGGCAAAGCTTTCTGTTGTGTGCCTGCCTGGGAATTAACTCAACGTTAGCACCAGGTTTCAGCTATATGCTCGGAAAGAGGAATGAGATCTGCTCTGTTGAGCCAAGGGGAGTTGTCCTCTTCTGAATTCTAAAGGGCTACTGCAAAAAGCCTAAAACCAGCAAGGGGAAAGCCAGTTTGTTTGCTGTGTATTCCAGCCTGGAGTAGGTCAAAATCAGCTTAGACGTGCTCATAACTTTGGCTGGATCCTACTGAGTGATCATTTCTTTCCCTTAATGCATCTCAGTGTCAGTGTGTCTCAGGGTCCTGTAAGCTGCACTGAAGGGGTGTGGTATGTTTGATGTGAGAAGCTTTTTCCCTTTTGCCTTTGGTGTTCAAGAGACCTCTAGCAATATTCTTAAAAAAAAAAAAAAAAATACAAGTGCAGTTTTCCCCTGCAAGTATCAGCTCTGTCATGAATAAGAAGGGAACTCAGGCAATGATGGAAGCTGTGACTTCTACTAAGGGGTAGAATTAGGTGCTCGAATCTTTGGGAGTAATTGCTGATTTCACAATATCAGGTTAGGTTAGAAGGGGTGTGTGGGGTGGTCTCCCAGTTTATATCCTTTCTTTCCTCTGTCCTAAACTATTACATAGTGGATTTTGTTTTGTGAAGCGCCTGCCATATTCCGCTCCAGAATGGCAGAATTATATTTTTGTCATGGGTAAATGTGATAATTTTGAAAAGTGCTTTGGCATTTTGGGTGAAGACACTATGGAAATGTTTCTTCAGTTTCACTAGGAAGTGGTAGCAGCTGGTACTGGCTTAGTGTGCTTTGAAGGAATGCTTTCATTTACTCTTCTGCACAGTAACTGAGACGCTCACCCCTCTACTCTCTTATTCAAGTACCACATTATTTTATGGAGCCAAGAAGTACCAAAAGAGCAGCCTTCTCTGCTGTGGTTCTGTCAGGAGCACCTCATTATCTGTAAAGAGCCAAGTTTCTATAAATTTACAGGATCTGTATTTTCTTCAGCTAAACCATTCCCTCTGGACCTGTCTGTTGAAGGTAGTTTTGCTAGAATCATCATGCTGGGGTATTTCACTCTTCCATAACTCCTCAAGGGCCACTTGGACAGCAGGCAGTTTTTGCAAGAAAAATTAGGCAGAATTGCATGCTTTTCAACCATTTTTCATAAATAGCACTTTTCAGAGATGCACTAACTTCAGAATAGTGTTAATGTCTTCATTGATGGCTGTCTACTCTCTGGTGTTTACGTTTAATGAGCAGGTAGAAAAGCACCTCAGAGCTATTGGTTGATTTCATGGAAGAAAGGGATAGTAATGATGCTTATTAGAGTAAGAAATCCTCAGAGACTAGAGAACACTGAAAGCTTCCACTAGTTTAACTGGGATTATTGTATTACTTAAGATATAATAAGAAATGAGGAGCCAGGACCTTCTGAGCTCTGACATGTTTCCTCTGTGATATTTGGCAAGATACTAAAAAATTTCATTTCTCATTTCCCCCTCTGTCTTAAAGGGGATGAAGATCCTTTTCTTCTCAAAAGGGTGGTAGAAAGTTAAATTTAGTACTGTAGTATAATACTCAGATCTCTGGGTAGAAGGAGCAATGCTGGTTCAAGCAAGTAGATTTGTATGCAGAAATAGAACACCCGATTTCTAAAGGAGGCAAAGCAAGCAGCACCCTGTTTTTCTTTAGCTAAAGTTATGGTTGCCAGAGTCCTCTCAGATTGATCTAGAGCAAATACACAATTCACATAGACTAGCCTTAAAAGTTGTCCAGGCTCCATGTTTGTCTAAATTTGGCAGCATTATGGAAAGCAGCCTCCTTTCAGCCAAAGTATTTTTGTTTTAAATGAAATGGCCTGCAAACCTGAGGTAAATAATAAAACTCTCTGGGAGGCAACCTTTGAGCACCCTTTTCAGAGCCAACCTATTAATTTTTCCACTCTTTCCCAGTCATTTCTGTTCTCAAAATAAGATGCTGTGCCTGGAATCCCACTGCTTAATTATTTTAGGCGGGTGCAACAGATGGGCTGCAATTAGTGTGAGGAATGGAGTTTCCTTTCAAAAGCTCATAGTACCAGAACACTGTTCCCATGTACAGCGAGACCGAAAGATGTGGTTTGAGGCACAATGCTGATGGTCAGAAAGGGGACACAAAATGGCATCTCTCAGCTAAATGTGTCTACTCCCTGAGTACTCTCAGAACTTTTTGGTTCTTCACAGAAATAAACAGGGCTGTGTGCTTGTGGCTTAAGCTTTTCCCACGTTAGAGAAACCTGACCTACGGCTGCCCGTGTGTGAGATTGCTGGAGAACTGCTCTGGAGGAGGCTCTCTGTTTAGTCCTCTCCACTAGCACTGAATCAGTGCTGTTAGTGGGTGATCACTGCTTTCACTTTTGTTCTGGCATGGAAGCTTAGCAGCTTACTTGTGAGAAAGACAGAAATAGGGAGTTAGGCAGTAACAATTATGGCGTTAAAGCCTGTTTAAGTGTATGTGAATCTTCCTTGCCCTCCTTCCTCCTTCAGAGTGCTTTTAGGTTCAGGCCTGGATGTTGTTCTTGTCTCTGATGAAGGAGAGCAGAAGCACAGGGCTTCTTGGCGATGTATCTTGCAATCAGGGACTGAAAACGCTGTAACTTCTGTAACACTGCCAGCCTCGTGTTGATGAGTGTCCCGTCATTAACTATTGGCAGTGCGGTACAGCCAGAGACTGCTAGTATTTCATTCTGGCTGTGGCGAGAGTGGAAGGAGTGAGATTCTGGTTGTGCTGTGTTCCTGGTCAGCCAGGACTATGGTGGGGTCAGCCTGCTAGGCATGCTCAAGGGGCATGGAGTGAGTAGAAGTACTGGACAGCGATGCAGGATTTCTGGACACTCTTCTTCAGTGGCCCTTGGTCCAGTTACTTCTCCCCTCTCTTCCTCAGAACCTACCTTCCTTCTGTAGGATTAACAACTTCCATGTAAACTGCCTTCAGATCTGGAATGAAAAAGTGTGCAAAGTGCAGGCCTCTTCTTTAGAGAGGAGTGTTGCTGAGCTGAAAGATGGGACCCAGGTCTGCCTGTCTGGTGCCTTTTTTCTGGAATTTAGAAAGGGGGTGAGTAACAGCCAGGTGGAATGTCACAGTTCTGAGCTGCTGCCTTCTCTCACATTTCTTAAGACAAACACACTGGCTGAGTAAATGTTCAAAGTGGTGATTTGATCCCTCAATCATTTCCTCCTGAATCTCAGTGCTGGCTACCATCTGCCAAATTGGACCAGTACTAGGTATCTATCCCCTAGAGGGGAGCCTAGTGGTTTCAGTGTGGATTTGAAAAAGCTAAGACGCTGTAGAACCACAGCTCCCATGGGAGTGAGTCAGTCCCATGTCATCGGTTGGATACCCTTCTGTCTCAGGCACTTGATATTCAGAAGTTCATTGGGGGGATCATTTGTCTGTATAGATCTAGAAGTTTTGGGGGCACGCCATTGCAAGCTGTAGCTTGTCAGGAGCCCTGAAAAAAATCCCCCTGCTTCCTAGCAATGCAGTTGCTGGCTGCTACTGCGAACCTTAGAGGAAGATTAACAGATGCATATACACAAATAGAGCCAACTCCTGAAGTTGTTATTGATGGTAACTCCAATTCAGATTTGCATATTTTTCCATCTCCTCAGGAATTTCATGGTTCATGTAGTGATTTTGAGCTCATACCTGCTTTTTTCTTTTTTTTTTTTTTTTAATTCTGTGTGTTGAAGACACTACTGGCTCTCAGAATAGACTAGGAGATAAGTACATAATATTTTAAACAAAATAAAATTTAAAAAATATAATTTCACTGTGGTGTCCTGAAAAGAAGCAGCAGGTAGTAATGACTCTTGTTTGCCCTAGGGAATCAGAACACTGGAAAAATCTGAGAGGCAAGAGGGATGCAACAGGCCATTGTAAAGTTAAAAATCAGGGTTCTGTCAAAATTATGTCTGAGTTCCATGTATCACTGAAGTTTTCCAGAGCTGAAAGACAGGGAAGAGATTTTGTCTAACTCTGCCCTTCAGTCTGCTTCCTTGTCAGTCTTACGTGCACAGTGAGTCTTCACGTAGTGCCAGGATTTTCTAGGCTCCCTGAGAGGACAGAGGCAGCGTAGTCCAGGAGTGAGGTACTACTAGGCTGACATGCAGCTGGTCTGGGCTGTATTCCTCATTCTGCCACTGATCTGCTGTGTGAATACGAGTGAGTCATTTCCTTTTGTGTTGTAAGTCTCCTTCTGCTCCTGTCTGTTTAGACTACAAACTTTTCCTATGCGAAGCTGCCTGTGCTGTATATAAAGCCTGCCTATGTGGAACAAATAAACACAAGTGTGATACCACCAATAAAAAGACCCTTGCAAACATGAATGAGGGACCAGAAAAAAAACATATAATGTGTTTTTAGGTTGTCTATTTTTAAAGACATTTTAATTGAAACAATCATGGCAAGCTACTTAAATCTTTTTTTTTTCCCAACTAAAACTAAATTATTTTTATAGAGAACTGATTTTCCAGATTTCCTTTTTTACATGCTTTTGTTTATGCCAAAGATATTAAACTTAAGAGAAAACTGTAATTTACACCTGCTTTGTGGATGTCAGTGAGGTGCTTCTTTGTGTCTCTATTTCCATTCCTGATTTGCTTGCTGCTTGTTGTTTTCCCATTTCTCATTGGTCAGTGTTTTTTTAGGGTGAGGACTTTGATCCTGTACGTACCTTCTCTGTCACAAAGGGATCCTGGTAATGGTTGGTGCCTATGGATATCATGAAATATAATAATAATTTTGAGACTTGATATCTGTGAAAATGCTGGCTACGCATGTGGAATTCTGTTTCTGTGGCTAGCCTAGATATAAGATCACAGCCCATTATTACTGTCATCTAATGGAACTCCTCCTTTAGCTGTAATAGGAGGCACTGCTGTAGTGCAGGGGACTGTAGATTTAAACCCCGATTAAGATTTGTGAACTAAAAATAAGTTCAAAAGAAAGTAATAGAGGAGATAGAGGCTAGTACTCAAGTGTTCCCTTGATCAGGTACCCTAGACAAAGTCTTTGCCTGCTGAGATTGAGGAGGTTGTGCTTAAATTAAATACCATTAAAAAAACCCACCAAAACAAACCAAGCACCTCAGTGAGAACATTTATTGATCTACTGGGATTTAACCAACTTAACACTTAGCCTAACTGCATCTGATTCAGGTGCTTATTTGGAACAATGTGGAATGTGATGCTGATTCAAAAGAACTGGTTTTAATATTATTATTTACAGGGTTTTGACAGTGATTTTCACAGGTTATGAATGGCATAATACATAGTATGAATAGGCAAATCTGTTCAGCACCAGAAAAAACATCTGGTGAAGCACAGCAATGTGGGATGTACAGAAAAGACAAGGTGAAGAGAAGGAGACTCTGCATTCTCTTTTCTTATAATGAAAAGGGTAACCAAATTTCACCATTACCTAAAGCTCTCTAGTGGTAGGATTAATGATCTGATGGGTATTGCGGAGCACAAGGTTTTATGAGGAAGATTCTTAGCCGGTGTAAACTGACATACGTCCATGGTAGTTAGTATAAGCTTGCTGATTTATACCTGCTAAGTATCTGCCTCTGATTTTTTGGGCATATAAATCCATTTGGCTTTTCTCCCCACACTGAACCCAGCTTTTTGGATTTCATGTTGTGGAAAAATAGCCAAAACGCATTTTATCTTGGAAAAATAACCTTCAGGCTTCAGTCTGGAAAAAAAAAAAAAATCTGTGTTGGTTTCCTGGGCAATTTCTCTGTTTTTGTAACTGGTTTCTATTAATGGTTTTGAGATGAATCCCAGGAATCTGAAGCTGACTGCTTTCCAACAAAAGGGGGTGTTTAAATATAGTGCCATGCAAAGATGCTAGACGACAGGAATCACTGAGCTGTGGAGACACCTTACAGCAAAAGATGCAGACAGAGCTCTCTGACCTGTTATGAGGACAGCAGTGCTGGAAGAATATATAAACACACACATGCACACATATTAATCGATTTAGTAAGAGAGCAGTCTGCTTGAATGCTACTGTTTAACTCCTCATTTGTGCATATCTTAAGTCTCTGCTAGGCAAGCTGCAAAGCTCAGTGCATTAAGCAGAAGATCAAAAACCTCTTAAGATTCCATCTAACTAAATATCTTGCATACTTGGACATTCACATTAATTAATTTGTGCTCCAATGCCTTTGGCACGTAGAGAGTAGAGCTTTCCAGCTGGAGAGCCAAGACAGGAAGACGTTGAGGAATTGCCTGCAAAGGACAGCCCCCAAATAACACTTACTGTTCCTGGGCAACCCTCTCATTTTGCTTCAGGAGTGCTTGGGCATAGCATAGCTTAGACCATTGCAGTGACTACCGCTGTGGGGTGGTTTTGTGGACTTCACCTTTCTCTTTGCTGGAAACAGGTTGTCCCAGAGGTATTATTAACTGTGGCCATGATATTGTTTTATATGTACCTAGTATACAGGGTGTCAGAGATCTGCCATTCTCATACGCTAGGCATGTGTATTTGCCTCAGCTGCTGGTTTGGTGACTGCATCACAGGCTGGTGATCCCAGTGGACTCCAATGAAGTAAAACAAAGCAGAAAAACATCTGGCCAGATGGCCCTCAACTTGTCATTCTGAATATGCTCTTCAGAGAAGGCAAATCAGGGGCTTTAGCATTTATGGCTAGGGAACAAACATTTTAATGCTGGGTCTGTAAGAGGTACACGGCTTGTTACATCACTGGAATAACGACAGGCTTCACTTGACAGCCCTGTTATTGTGGTTGGGTTTCAGTTTTGTCCTTTTAGTTCACAGCTTTTGCTGCAAGTTGGATTATTTCAGGCTTGCTTATGGGATTCATTGCAGCTGAAAGATTTATTTTAATGAGAAAAGCTTTGCAACCAAATGAAGCCTCACGGGAAATGCATACCCTTTGGTAATTCACATGGTTCTGTGTTACATTGCTCTTTTCCATCAGTAGGCAGCTCTGAAGGCTCCCCCTACCCACACCAGACCATTCTTAGAAAGGGGGAGTGAATATGGGTGCGTATTTATCCCTCTGAGTGTTACAGGTTGATCACACTACTGGCATGACAAGGGTTATTTGAGCAATTCCCACTACAAGATAAATGGTGTCAGTGTACATTAACCCTGAAGTGCAGTACCCTTGCCTTTCTCTCTTTTGCTGTTTCCATGCAAAGCTCTATTTCTGCTTATGTTTTTGGCTTTGCAGGATCCTTGCTACCTTTGCCACTATACCTGTCAATTAGCACTCTTTATTCCCAAGCTGTAGCATTCCCTACTACTTTTCAGTTCTAGGAATTATCCTTGCTTCTGCTCATGGGTTGATATTGTCTCCTTTCCTTTGATGATGGCAGAGTACTATGGGTCCTGTATTTAAAGAAGATCTAAAGAAGTTATTGGTAATAAGCATTGGAGTGTTGACAAATCCTGTACATAAGGTCTTGTACTGTAATTTGTGTCTTTGTGTCAACAGAGCATTAATCCTGGCATTCCTTTTTAATACATTACATGTATTTATAGCTGTGAAAATGGGGTGGAAGTGGCTCCTTCCACTCCTGCTTCCCAGGGTTAATGGTTCTCAAAATTGCAATGAAAGGATGGAGGGTACCTCTTGGCATCAGACCTTCTTCCCGATCTGATACTTGCTCAGTTTTTCTAGACCAGTGGTCTTCAATTCAGATTTATTGGAAGGTCTTTCAGTGCAGCCTGCAGCCATGGAAAACAGAAATGTTACAATGGAAGAGGTCGGGAAGAGGAAACTTCCTGGCAGACATGGCTTGCCCATTATTGTTTCCCACAAGCCAGTTAATCTTGTGACTCCTGCACTGTCTTTGGGCAGGGCTTTTTTCCACCTGAGTCACCAGCATTTCATATCTGAAATAGATATTTCATATCTGTTTCATATCACCATATATTTCATATCTGATCTGTGATGAGGATGGCAGGTGCAGAGCTCCAGGAAGCAAAAACATTTGTGTTGGTGCTGGAAGGTTCCTTTCCCTTGCATGGATGACGTTGCTGTCTTTGGACAGGATCTGTGGTCAGGGTTGACAGCTGTATATGCTGCAGTGGGCAGCTAAGGGATGCTTCTTGTTTTGAGAATCAACACCCAAAACACCCCTGGGAGTGAGGAAGAAGAAAGGCCAGGGAACGCTGGTCAGGCCAGCCTCCGTGGAGAATCTAGTTAAAAATTCAGCTCCTGACCGGGCAAAGTGTTGACACAGCTGCCCTTCCAGGATCTCTTTGGACTAGCAAAGCTCTAGGAAGGCAGGGCTGACTAGAGACTGTGCAGAACTAAAGAGTGAGGAAAAGGCAAAGATCTGTGAAATAGCCTCCTGTGTCCCTTTCCTCTCTCATCGTGAACCCCAGAGAAGCTGTTGCTCTGTCCTTCCAGTGGGTGGTTTTCTTTAGGAGACTTAAGTGGCTTCAGCCTGAACTTGGCTTCTTTCAGTCAGGAAATAGCCAATACATGACAGCAGCAACCACAGCAATCTGCATCCATCCCAGAAGTCATGCAAGAAACAGCCAGTAACCTCTGCAGTGCCGAAGCTAGGAGGCAGAAAGGTGGAAAAGCAACCTGGAACTGCAGCCTGGAAGGTTCTGCCTGTGGTTGAGAGAAACTGAGGGAAGGAGAGGGTGCTGTATTTGCTGTCTGTGGAATGGGAACAGCTTCTTGCCTCCCAGCCGAACATTTTCCAGACTCTGCTCTGATGACACAGCTGAACAAAAGGCTGTCAGATTTGAGCCTTTCATCTGGCTCCCTGGCCTGACAGAGACAACAGGAAAGGCTCCTTCTTCCACTAGACTTCTGGCTCAGCAATGGGCTAGCACCTCAGCTGCTGTAGATCAGTATTGTCTTTGTTGTGATGCCTGAGAATCTGGCAGCAGGTTTCCAGTTTAGGGACATGGTGTAGTAGGAGTCTTTGCTGCATGCAGGTGGTTATGGAATTGGACTAATGCAGGTATCTGAGGCTTGCAAAGGCAAGCCTGTGTTTTTGCATTAGGGTTACAACTGGACTGGACTTGTGAACATACAGACTATCGACAGGGCTCAGCTGATGAGTGTGGGAACTTGGACTGTGAGTGACTGTATGTATCTAATTACCCACAAACCTCCCCACTTAATATAAATGACAGAGTTGAAGTTTGCAGTGAAGTTTTGCGGGGTTCTTATCTGAAGATTATTTTAGAACTTTTCAGGAGAAACAAACCAGCAGTTATCTGGATCTGTTTTGGACAATGTGAAGACCTGCTGGAGTTAACAGTAGGCTTTTTTCATGGTCAAATTATTTAACAATAATAGCTCCAGTTTCTTGGAATTTCTTTGGAAGCGTCTGGTTCTGTCTGCTGCTGGAGACACGATCCTGGACTAGCTGAAGTTCTGATTTAGTCTGGATGTTTCCAAAGTTTCCCTTGTTGCAGAGTATAATTATTTAGATATTTGTTTAGGTTTTTGTTATAATGCCCTCTTCTTTCCTGATACACAGCCCCCTCTGGGGTAGAGGAAATCTATCTTCTGGTGTACTACATAGTACAGAAAAATGTCAGACGGAAAAATTCAAGTGGGGCAATTAAGTTTATCTCCATGGAGTGCCATGGGAAGGCTACTAGCTTGTATTTTTAAGCTCTCCTATGAGAGTCCCAAATATATTTAGCTCTGTTCTACAGACGGACATTTAAGAATAAGTTTTAATTCCCTTTCCCCAACATTTTCCACTTGATGACTAATTTGATTGCATTGTTAAATCCACTAAACACTGTTAACCATAAACAACAATAATCTAAGAACAGAATGCAAGCTAACAGAAAGCTTTACAATATTTTATTTTTTAACATACACTAGCAGCAGCTACACTATTTCCTGACTCTATACTCATGTAATTTTCCTGCAAGTCTTGTATTAAAAGACTCCTGGCTAATTCAGTCACCTACATGGATTAGGTTGTTGAGCCTATACAAGGCCAGATTCAGATGGAGCCATATTCCAAGTCTAAAGCAACGTTTACGCCTTTCATACCCATATCCGAAGGCGCTTTATGGAACAGGGAGTTAAATACTCTGACTCAGTGTCTTTTACCATCTTGTCCTGCTTGAAAATAACATAAATTTCTCCACTGGAAATGAATTGCCTTTTTTCAGAACTCAGACTTGGATTGACGTGGAAGAGAAATGTCTTAACACTTACAGAGTCAGCAGAGGAGACTCACTTAAACCAGTTCAGGGCCTGTTCTAAATGGTTCAGCCAGCAGCCTGATTAAGCTGTTCTCAGTACCTGTGAAGGTTGCTGCCCTCTTCAGGTTAGGCCGGTAAAGTTTCAGCTGTTTAAACGGTGGCATGAGGGCATGATTTCATTCCGTGCTTGGTTCGCCCTGCCATTTTAAGGAGTCTGCACCCTCTGAACATCGTGCAGCACCTGAAGAAGTAATCCCCCAAGCTGAAAAAATGACCGTCTCCGGTCTGCACATGCAAACTAAGGTGATCTGAACTTTAACTGGTCTGCGAGTGTATATGCATGAAGGGTGGATTTTCTTTTTTGTGAAGTGATGTTTGGAGTTGAAGAATTTACTGCTTCTTTCCCTGCTGTTTGTCATTGATTGTTTTCAGTAACTGACTGCGTTAATACTCCTAATCATTGTGGGACACAGTGAAGTGGGTTATATAAACACAGTTAAATACACCAGTACAGGCTTTAGGAACTGGTTAATGTAATTTAACAGTCCTTCCCTTGAGCAAAGACTGCTGAAAATTCAGTTGTTGCTTGACGTTGTTGCTGTGTTTTGGCACTGCTATCAGGGCTGGTATTATCTTATGAGAACGCAAAGGAGAAGAGCAGCAGTGTATCAGGTCTTCTGTGGTTAAGGTTACTGCAATGTGTTGGCTGTTTGTCTTGGTGCCAGTCAAGCAACTACTAGCATAGTTCAGTTCTTGTAGGAAGGGCTGAAAGCAGAAGTTCTAAATCTGAGCCAGCTTTCCGTGTTCTGGCCTCTGTGATAGGGAAACCTGTTCCCCACATTGCAGTATTCCAGGGCTTTTAGTTGCATTCTAGGCTCTTTTGCCTGCACTGCCCTAAGCTCCCACATACTCAGTCTCTGTCATTATTATCCTTTTGCTAAGATAGCTGCTATTAAGCCCTTGCTTACAAATCACAAGATGGAGTAAATACTGTTTTCTAGGCTGTCTTCTGAGACTTGAGCTTGAAGTAAAACCATATGAGGAGACAAAGATCAAAAAAACACTGAAGGCAACAGAATAAATCCAGTCTCAAGCAGACAGCTGGATGAGTGTCAAACAAAGGAAGGAACAGCTGGATCAAGTAAAGCACAAGGAAAATTAGTTCCATCTCTAGGGGGAGGGAGAAAGATTGTTTTGCGAGCGCAGAGCTGAGTGGGACCAACTTTACTCAATAAAACTTTTACATCAAAGTCAGGGGCAGATCAGAAGGTCCCGGAGGGAGGGGAAAGAGAAGAGTGGGTGTTCGTAGTAATTGTGCAGAAAGCGTCAGGGAAAGGAAGGAGGTGGAGTGTGAGTGTAGGGTGTAGGGGGAGAGCAGAGTGGGGAGGTGGGGAATTGAAGTTGTAGGTGGAGTAATTCTGCAGAATATGAGCTGCTGTCCACAGCTTTCTGCGTGTAAATTGATGAGGTCATAGTGTTTTCCAGTTACAAAAAAAAAAGTTTAAGGAAAAAAAAAAAGTCTTCAACTTGTTTTTCAAGAGAGACGAAAACACAGAGAAGCTGAAGAAATGGAGCAACTAGCAAAACTCCTTCTGTGGCAGATTTTGCTTCAGCAAAGTAAGCTCCTAGCTGATCAGCATGATGTTACTTGTTTTTATTTCAACTGCAGAGGACGGGGCTGGAAATTGGCTAGAAGATTTTGAACTGTTATCTTTGTAAGATTTTGTTTAGATTCCTAAGTTAGCTGTGTTTTTGTCTGTGGCGGGAGGGAATCATGGATTTCTCATGCTTTTCGGAGAGGAAAGGGGAGAGAATGGAGAAATGCTTGAGGTTGTTTAAGCGGTACTCCATTCAGCATGTTTGTGCAATCTATTTTTTCTTATCAGTTACCTTGATCAACAAATTCAAAACCAATAAGCTTGAATGTGAGTGCAGTAAAGCTTGCATAGTTAGATTTACATGATCCAAGGCTATTTTATACTTTTGAAGAGGCAGAAACAGCTGGTACGTGTGTGTGTGTGAGAGTGTTCAGGATGGACGAAAAAATTAAAGTGGGGGTTTTTTTGGTTGTTTTTTTTTTTCCTGTCAGCATAAAGACAGAGACATAGGAATTCACTTTTGGGTAAGGTGCCAGAAAGGGATGAGGACAGGTCTGATGAGCTTACAGTAACAGAATGGCTTGTACCTTTTCCTTAATCACAGAGTTTTCTGTAAGAGCTGAAAGCAGACTCAGGGTCCCGAGAGCCTGGCCCCAAGCTAAGCAGAGAAACCCCAATAAGGCTTGGATGGCAGGAGAAGATTTGAGGGTTAATTGCAAAACCCCAGCAAATCCACACTTGCAACACTTTGGGCTCTAAGGAAGGCACCTATGAGCAAAGGACCAATTACAACTCTAAGAACATTATGGAGAGACTTCATTCAGGGTGCTGACAGTAGAAAGTGAGGAGCACAAGCTTTCTGGGGACCGGTGACACCCCTGTTCTTCACAGTCCTGTTAATGAAAGGCTGTGGCTAGCCACCTGAGCCTCTCAGAATTCCTCAGTATGTAGATGGAGTAAGCTGAAGAGTTCTCAGGTTGGTCCCTAATTAGTCTAGTTTCCATGTCACCACAGCACCTCCAGTTTTGCAATGCCTCAAGGCAAGGTTTAGGAATTGGCAACATGTGGGATCAGTCATAGGGACAGAAGGGTTAAAGTGCCTCAGAAAACTAGTGCGTGGGGGTGGGTTAAGCCTGGAGAAGGAGGAGAGGCCACATACTGTATTTCAGAAGCACCAACCAGTCCAGCTACTCCCCAGTGTGGTTTAGCATGTTGGCAGTGTTTGGGGAGCACCCGGGGCAGGAACAGCAGGTTGGGTTGCTATAGAGCAGTGGGGGAGCTGCGTAGAGGCAACAGTATCCCACCTAAGGACGGATGATCTCTGACAGACTTTTTTCAGGTGTATTTTGGAGAGGTAACTGTCCGTATGCCAGGCAGCCCTGATGTTTGAGTCCTGCCATCCCCACACAAATCAGGTTATAACATAATGAGTGAAGACAGGAAGGGAAGAAGGGAGGAAATCTGTGCTGTTCCATATTTGCTGAGATGATCCCTTCTGGAGAGGAACCACACCCTCAAGTGTTAATGTCTTGCAGGGAGGAACAGCACTGTGTTTGGAATGGCTCTACAAACTGTTCCGTGGGCCTAGAGCCAACATGAAGTACACAAAGCAGAGAAGGGTTTATAAAGCTGAGCTAATATCTGAACTGTCCGTGAGAAAGTTAGGGCAAATCTGTGAGGCATCCTGATTGTGCAGTGGCCAAGATGGCGATTGGTTTCTTGTACAGACAGAAGGCTTTTTCCTTTCTGCCGAAGCAGCACATTCTTGCTTTTTGCCAATTCATGGGCATGTTCCTATCTGCAGAGAGGTGTTGGAATTGTTGGGACTAGATGGGTAGTTAAGGGCTCTCCAGCCCTGACATCCTTTTTGAAAGCAGAAGACTCTGCTGTTGAGAAAGTTGTCCCAGGAAGCCTTTAAAAATAAACAAACACAGAGGCTTGGATAAAAGCCCAGTTCAAAGCCTGCCTTGACCATCAGTTGGCTTTGCAAGGGAAACCTTGTTTTACTGAAAAGCTTAGTCTTGCAGCCCTAGGCCAGCAGGGGCAGGTGGTGAATGGGAGATGTCTAGGTGGAACTGTATTGCTCACTATCTCCCTCCTTTGCCTCTTTGAGATGGGCCCAAATGTTATTCCTGGTTACTGGTCAGTGGGTTTTAAAAAAAATGGCCACCAGAAGAGAGCTGAGCTCCTTTGTGTAGCTGTCACCTTGATGTTACTGCATCATAAGCCATTATGGCCTCTTAGACGCTGGGTCAGCTCCCTAAAGAGTCAGGATGGAGCCACTGCCGTTCTCCAAAAGTATTTGGAAATAGCTTGGTAGCACAGGCTGCTGTTTTTGCAATAATTGTGTAATGGCTCTACAGAGACCACTAAATCCTCTGCATAGACAATGGGATTTATGGGAGAAATAAGGAATCTGACACATACAGATTTTGTGAAGAACGTGTCCTTTCTCTAGGACTAGACCATCCCCCTGTGCCCCTAATGTAAAGGTGATGTCGCTTCCTTTTTCAAAAGAAAAAAGAAGCTGAGACAGACCAGGAGATGCTAGAGAAGGTGTGCAAAGGAATAATGAGCTGAGCTTACCTAGGCAAGCGGAGCGTCACCCTCACAAACTGTTGTTTCAACCTACGCACCTGGTGGGTTATGACAGTCATTTCTCCAGTGACGACTTAGTTTGTTTTCTTTCCTGCCCACCGCTACAATCTGGACTTCAGTGATGCTTATTGCCTTGTAAGGCACTATTCCAGGCAGCTTATCCTCGCTCTGCTGACATCGATGGCAAGGCCCTTCCTGAGTTCAGCAGAAGCACTGCAGGTAGAGCTGGTGCTGTCATGTCTTGTGGAGTGTATATGCCACTTGGCACTCAGGCTACCACTTAGGGTCTTCGCAGTTTCCGTTTCTGCTCTGGTAGTCTTTCATCTTCCAGTATGAGACAAGAACTTAGTAGTTTCATTAGCACATGCATCTACCTGTGAAGCAGACCCTCTGCCAGCAGCTATCTCCAGGAGGAGAGAAGTGGTGCTATTGTTCAGGCAAGACTCAAGGGACAGTTTTCTGTTTGAACTGCTCCAAGGACACTGCCTATAGAGCTCTGAGTATGTAAGATGTCTTTCAGAGCCTGAGGCTTTTACTTCTAGTTTGCCTGCAGTTTTTGTGGCTTAATTCTTTACTTGAAAAGTGGATGGGATTCAAGAAGTAAGAGCTGGCTCTGCCTTTTACAAGGGATTAGGAAACGCTTTTGCAGGCTGCTTTCCTCTTCCTTATATTGTGGGACCAGCAGAATACCTCTGGGATCCTGCTGAGAGGCATGCTGAGTTTGCACAGATCATGTCGGGGGACAGCATATAGATGTCTTTTTGTTGTTTTTTTGTGGGTACATCACACGGAGAGGACAAAGTGATTATCCATCACATGGAATTTGAAATTTTAAAATGAAAGCTACAGTGAGTTCTGTGTTGACAACTATTAAGGTATTTCGTAGTTTTGAAGCTCCAGGTCCTGGAGTCCTGTGATTACAGAAGTCTGAGCTTTCACTAGGTGCATAAATACTTTTTGATTTTTACAGTTGCAGGTTGGGAAGTGTGACTCACCAAATTAACTGCTTCCAGTTTATCCCAATCCTGTAGTTCATAAGCTGTTAACTTTGCTGCGTTATGGATGTATCTCTGCCTTTGTTCAGTAGCTACCGTGTTACACAAACAATAACTTTAAAAAGCATGGCTGGGGGACATGCCTTGTTTGCTCTGCTTGTCTCACATAGCAGAGCTAGGTCTCATAGCAGAGGGAGGAGACTGAAAAGAGAAAAAGTCTTATTCCTTCTTTAACTACTGCTCTATGTTCAGGTTATTGAAGGTCAGTTGTTTTCAATTCTGTTTTCTCCAGGCATACAAGAGATCAGAGACGTTCCAGATTCCTTAGATTTCTAAGTGATCTCATTTACAGCCATGTCAAATAAGTTTGAGTCTTATTCATGACCTGATGTGTATGTGCAGATTTCCAGCATTGCTGGGGAATGAGAACAATCAGTTCTTCCTTCTTTGTCTTGTGGAGTTCCCATGCCTCTTGTAAAGACTTGTCCTTTCTTTCCCTTTTAGAACTTTGCTTATTGGCTGCTATGCCACTGTCTTTTTGGTATACGCACCTACCACTTTTTCTGACACTGTGAATGGTACCCTAGGGCAGGCTTCAGACCCAAAGCTTCTGTCCAGAATCTGTGTGTGTGCGTGTGAGTGTGCACAGACATGCAGTGAAAAACCCTTTCTCTTCGATGTCTGTCTCTGTGTTGAACTCCAACACAATACTTAACCATGCCTTCATCTTGGATGGGTTTTGTTCTAGTGCACAATGTCACTGTAACCCTGGGCCGTTCAGCTTTGTGTGGCAACACTCAGCAAGTCAAAATAGCAGTATGGTAAAATGCAGGCAAGGCATCAACAGACCCTTCCCTTTTCCCAACAGGAAGCAACATCTCCTGGTCGCTGAGGGGCAGACCTAGAAAGACCCTGGAGTGTAATTGTCAAGTAAGCGAGAGTGCTCCTGCCCTGCTTCTTAGGGAGCTGCTAGCAGAAGCTTTAAGAGTGGAGGGAAAAAGAAGCTGTCAAAACCCACAAGACACAAGCTTTTCTTATCTAAAAGCTGTTACATTACAGACAACTTCACTGCTCCCTTGTTTTACAGAGAGTTGTGTTTGGAAGCGTGCTGGAGAAATGCATGTAGCTGGCTGACAGGGCTCCAGCAGCCTAACCTGGCAAAAGGCCCCTGTGAGTGGGATAGAGAATTAGGACCTGGGTGGTCCTTACCATGCCAGCAGGGCCAGCTAAAAGATACAAAACTAGGGGTTAGTGCTATTGTTGGTTTAGGGCTGCGACAGGCTGCTGAGCAGAGCATACTGGAAGGCTTAGGTGGATACTTTTGTCAGTTGTTAGATTTATGATGCTGCATTTGGGCTCAATGTTTTTTACATTAACTTGCAAGAGGAAAGGAGAAAAGTAAATGCATTCCTCTTGCTGAGCCAGGAGAGGATGTTTCTGTAGCACCAAATCAATTTGCTGTTAATGAGCAGTAATGCAAGACTCTGGAAGCTCTGGCTGTGCAGCCAGGCAGCTCATAGACACCACTTCCTAGCACACAAGTCGCTGTTCATGTTGTGATACTGTGTTGTTGCCTTGCCGCAGGGCAAACAAGACCAGTTCAGACACACGGGCATTGCTTTGTCACACTGATAGAAGTGGATGCTGTTGTGCTGAGAGCTGGTTGTCCTGTCGCAAGTGAGACTGATTTCTCCTGGAGAAGGCTGATTTGATGCTGTGAAACAGCTTTGTATCATTCCTTTGTTGTCCTAAGCTAAATCTAAGTCCTGGCTTCCAGAGGCAGAGGCTGGCAGCTTTCATATTTTACCATCAGGCATTTTGCAGCCTGTTAGGAGAGACCATCAAATGATGGAATTATAATGGCTTGTGTATGATGTCTCTTTCTTATATTCAGAGCAGTACAGACTTTGTGCAAGATTTTTTTTTTTTTCTTTGTGATGCTGAGATTATAAATGTAGAAAAAATAACTTCTATTTGGAGTGTCTTTGAACTGGCAGTTCAACAGACGGTGCTGCTCTTTTTTGCTCTTTGGTGTCACTGCCCAGTGTTTTGTGATAGAAGGGAAGGGAACAGAGTTTATTCTCAGCCCATGCGCGGGGGGTGTGGTTAAAATAGCCCCAGCCTGGAGTTAATTTATTCTCTTTTGAAATGCATAAATACCAGGGCTGGAAAAAAAAAAAATACAGCCTTTGTCTGGAGGACATTGTGCCTATGACATTAGCAGGACAAAACATCTAATGATCTTGCTGAAACCCACTTGGGCTTGACTGGTTCGAGAGATGAATGATGTCATTGTGTTGGGAGTCTGAATCGTGCTCTCAAAGCATGATGCCAGGAGACCTCCTAGACCCCTCCTACACAAAAAGCAGGAGGGGCTGGACCAGAGAAATGCAGAAACAAAGGCATTAGTTCATTGCCTGCAAAGTTCTTCCTGCATAGATCCGAGTCACGTGAGTCGGAGAGAGTTGCAGTTGCATCCAGAGCATTACAGTGTTAACTGTGCAGACCAGGAAAGTGAGCGGGAGAGACTCGGGGGGGGCATGCTCCCAAAGCGAGCATGTGTTTGCCCAGCAGAGTTCTGACAACAATGTGTGTCGTGAGTGTGAAGCGAAACAGCCAAGTCACATCACTCCTCATTTGACAGGTAGACTCAGCATCCTGCAGTTACAGAATTCCCTCAATGCATTTATCCCCCTATATGTTTTATAGGAGTTTGGTTTGGAGTCTTGGAGATGAAAGTTATCTTTTGGCCCTCAATCTAGTGCATCAGCAGTGTGGATCCACTTCCCTCTACTCGGGCAGCTCTAATCCCCAGCAAATGACCTGGGGTCAGCTCTGTCTCCAAGTCTTTTCAGGGCCTTTGCCTTAGCAGAGAAAGTTGACTGAGATGTGGGTGTCTGCTGGGGAAGAGATGGAAGTGAAACTGTCACATTTCATTTCACAGTGGTCAAACAGCACAAAAATGAACATGGCTTTAACTCGTCACATCTGGATAGTACTCCTCTACTCCCATCTGGTGAGACCCCATGGAGTACTGTGTCCAGCTCTGATGTCCTCAGTACAGGAAAGACATGGACCTGTTGGAGCAGGTCCAGAGGAGGGCCACGAAAATGATCAGAGGGCTGGAACACCTCTCCTATGAGGAAAGGCTGAGAGAGTTGGGCTTGTTCAGCCTGGAGAAGAGAAGGCTCCAGGGACACCTTCTTGCAGCCTATCAGTACTTAAAGGGGGCTTATAAGAAAGATGAGGACAGACTTTTTAATAGGGCCTGTTGCGATAGGACGAGGGGTAATGGTTTTAAACTAAAGGTAGATTCAGACTAGATATAAGGAAGAAACTTTTTACAATGAGAGTGGTGAAACACTGGCCCAGGTTGCCCAGAGAGGTGGTGGATGCCCCATCCCTGGAAACATTCCAGGTCAGGTTGGACGGGGCTCTGAGCAACCTGATCTGGTTGAAGATGTCCCTGCCCACGGCAGGGGGGTTGGACTAGGTGACCTTTAGAGGTCCCTTCCAAACCAAACTATTCTATGATTCTATGAACTGTTCTTGCCCTGCTGTTTCTGCTGCCACCTTGTTATTTATGCAGGACCAATATCAGATCCTAAGATCATACTGGTGCCTCCCTTCCCCCTGCCCGCTCCTGCCTCCTTGGGTTCTTGTTTTTGTCTTACACAACGTTTGTTAAATAGTTTCCTCTTGGGCAGAAGAGGCCTTTCAGACAGTTTTTGTGGGTGATACATTGACAGATAGCTTTGGTGTAATGTTTGAATAGGATGGTGGAAAAAACTCTGTGACTATAGATGGTATGAAATAAAGACTTCAACTGTATGAAATTCAGTTGCAGGCTGAGCGTATCCCACATTGCTCTTAAGCTTAAGTTTGTTGGGTCAGGCACTGTCTTTTGCTGTAAGCGTACAGTGTCTGCTGCAACATGGACCAACCAAGGTATGAGCCTCTGGGCGTAACCACAATACACATGTTAAATAAGTGTATTAACAGAGAAGGGAGGAATAGATGGAATAATAACAGAGGAGGTGGCTGCTGACTATGAGTGTGTTTGTAGTTTTTTCTTCCTTTTGTTGTCAGTAACATTCTTTTTTTCTGCTTTGACAGGTTCTGTTTATTTATATTCAGGTGAGTGACATTTTTGTAATCTGCCTGTTTTTGTGATCATGAGAAGAAATGAGAGGGACCCTGATTTCATGACATGTGATGGGGGTTTCATTGCTAACTTCCATAGACGTGAACCATGCATCCCATGAACTAGTGTCTCTGAACTTTGATTAAACTGGGGATTAGGATTAGGAAGGGTAGGTAGGACAGGTCAAATCTACGATCCTGATAACAGACATCATAGACATCGCTTTCATTGAATGAAATCAGTGTTTTTAAGTGGCTTTCTATTGTATTTCTCCATGAGAGAGCTCTATGTTGGTCTTGAAAGTTACTTTATTTTGGGTGGAAGGTGTGCAGAGATTCTAGGACAGGTCTGAGTCCTACTCCAGTGTCGTCTTCGCATGCCATTAATCTGGTAACTCTGTTTTTTGTTCTTTGCTCCTGGCTCTCAGTCCCAGCTGATGCCTCAAACCCAGACAGTGTTGTAGTGTCAGTGTTAAATATCAGTGCTACATTGGGGTCACAGGCTGTCCTGCCCTGCAAGAGTTATCGCATGGTGTGGACCCAGGATCGTCTGAATGACCGCCAGCGTGTAGTCCACTGGGACGTGTACAGCAACTATTATGGAGATAACAAGATGGAGAGGCTATGTGACATGTACTCAGCTGGAGATCAGCGTGTATACAGCTCCTACAACCAAGGGAGGATATTCATGCCCCAGAATGCATTTACAGATGGCAACTTCTCCTTGGTGATCAAAGGTACTAAACAGCATCTTTTCTCCCTGTGCTATCTGCAAAATAGAGGATTCGTGACTAAATTAACTTTGTGTTTTTCAGTGAAAACGGCTATTTTACAGAGCATTTTCTATAAATAAATAAATATCAGTCTAATGAGGTTAATGAGGTTCTCTGAAGCACTGGCAATAGTGTTTTATTTCCCTTTGAAACAGTCCCATTTTAAAAGAGAACTGGTAACAACTCATTGCCTGAAAGTCACTTGGGCTTCTTGTGGACCTTTGACTGTATTTCAGTTCCTGAACTATAAACCCAAGATTGTCATTCTTCCTATGCCTGCTCTTAGCTTAACTTAAATTGGCTTTCTTTTTCCGTCTGTTAATACAAATACATTCCATGCAACAGCAAATAAACTGAACAAATTATTATATTAGGTGAGATGATTCTTCTCTGTTTAGCCCACCCTGGTGATAAGGATGGGTTAGAACCAAGTTATATACAGGCCCTTTTGCATCCATACAAGCATTTGGGAACGAGTATAAATGACAAAAGTAATCATTGTCTCAGCCTAAAACATTCAACTTCCCCTCTCTTCCCTGTTGTACTAGATGTTGCAGAGAGTGATGAAGGCACATATTCTTGTAATCTTCACCATCACTACTGCCACTTATACGAAACTGTGAAAATCCAACTAGCTATCACCAAGAAAGGTAGGTGCGACAGACAGTTTGCTGTTCCTTTCTGCAAGGGGCCTGGTCTGGCAACTGGAGTCCAGCGGCCACCAGGACTCTGTTGAATTCACAGTGGGGCTTGTGTGCTGATTCACGGTAGGCCTTGCGTGCTGTTCTGCTACTGTCAGAGAAGAGCAGTGTGGATGCAGGGTTTTGCCTATGCCTTCTCAGTTGCAGGTTCAGGGCACAGATGCCACAAGAGGCTTGGAAAGCATCAGGAGGCAGTGGTGCTCACTATGCTGTTTGCTATCAGATTCCCTGAGTTTCAGAAACTTTATTCAATGTGTGTTATTTATGAACCTTTCTCCTTTCTTGGCATGTGCCAAACGATGCATGGAGCCTGTTAAGTTAAATGTTTACTCTAGGCAGCCCAATTAGCTAACTGTCCTGTTACTGCTCCAGCGGTAGAACATCCTTAGTAACAATCCATCATCAGTCAGGTTAGCCACAAAGATCTGCCTTGCACATTGGTTGGTGAGCTTACCCTGAGACACCTGTAGTTAAAAAGCCTCCTCAAGTTACCACACCTTAACTCCAGCTCTAAAAGCAAGCTTCTAAGGGGCTGTTGGCAACTGCAGTGTGTGCCACCCATGCCACACATGCATCACTGCTGTGTCATTTAAATAGACTTTTGTATAATGCTCAAGTGAAGTTACTGGGGCTGACTGTGCTGGGAAGTTGTTGAAGGGCTGATTGGATAGTAGAGAAGTGCATCTCTTCTGCTGCTGTTTTCCCAGCTTCTATGCAATAAAAACACCCAGGCAGGCCTGTGAGCCCCAGTCTGCTCATCCGTGTTTTGGTTCTTCTGTTATTCCTTTTCAAGAACAAAATACAGTGCTGCTTGAACTTCTCCGGTAATTAGGGCATTTGTGAGTAGAAGAGCATTTCCTGCTTGGAGAATTGGGATACAGCATATTGAAGACAAAATCTGTTGTTCTCGTTCCATTCTTAGTCTGTAGAGAGAATATACTTCCTGCTTTCTGAAGCAAGAGATTAACTCTCAGTTATAAGGAAAAGAAAGTGGTCTTGCTTAATGCACTGACCTAGGATGTAGAAGATAAAGGTGCATTTCTTTACTAACAGCTGAATTAAGTGTGAACAAGGCACACTACCCCTGTGGCACTTCAAGATCTTTGGAGGGGATGTGTTACAGGATTGCAGGGTCTGAGAGCAATCTTAGGTGTGCCTGGGTGTCCTTAAGCATAGGACAAGTATGTAAAGATGCACCAAGGTTGCACAACTTGTATTGTCTCCGTTACAGCTGAAGATGCAAATCAGTACTGGGATGGGGAAAAGCCTGTGATTGTTGCCCTAAAAGGCAGCACAGTGATGCTCCCCTGTGTGAACCATAACCACATCTGGACCGAACGGCACAGTGAAGAGGAACAACAAGTGGTCCACTGGGACAGGCAGCCCCCAGGGGTTCCTCATGACCGGGCTGACCGCCTCATTGATCTGTACGCCTCTGGCGAGCGCCGTTCTTACGGACCTCTCTTCATTCGTCAGAAGATGAACATCACTGACACAGCCTTTGCCGTGGGTGACTTTTCCCTGCGGATTTCAGAGCTGGAAAGTGCAGATGAAGGCACTTACTCCTGCCACCTGCACCATCACTACTGTGGCCTGCATGAGCGCAGGATCTACCAAGTCTTTGTGACGGAGCCAGTGAGAGAGAAGAAGGTGGTGAACCTCACAACTCACAACATTGCCCCAGCCATAGGTAAGTGGCCTTTGGAAGTGGTTCTCCTGATTGAAGAAGAGATAAGTATCTACAGTTGCACCTTTGAGTTCTAAAGAGCTCAGTAAGTCACAGGACAGGAATATGACGTGTTACTCCACATGATCACCTCAGGAGGCCTTTGCTCCAAATGCCAAAACGTTCTTGCCTTTTCTGTCCCTCCACAGTGGTCTGCAGGGATCACTTTAGCGCCAGCAGGAGGGAGCGTAGTCAAGGCAAACCTGTGCCCTGCAGAAGTACCATAGACACCACTGAAGCGAAGGTGCCATGTAGAGCAACACTGAGGTTTCCTCTATGAAGGTTTCTCACATTTGAGCCAGCGGCTGTTCCTGCCCTTAGGGTTACAAGAGTAGATGAGGTCTTGCCTCCCTCGCTACTAGTATATGGCTCTAGTGTATGGGCTTGGTTGTTTCTGAGCTATTTCCATTACATTGGTATACCCAGAGCTGCATGCGTAGCAGTACTGATGAGGATCCTGTAGAGCTGCTTTAACGCTCTGCTGCACCAAAAGTGGAGTGTCCCACCCATCAGGGTTAATTACCCGGCTTGCAATGCTGTAGTGACATCATGTCCAGCTCCTGTTTTGTTTGCTCCAGGGCAATTCTGCAGCGTGTTCTGCTCTGCAATGCTGACATGCCCTACGGCAAACAAGCTGTTTTTCTAACAGACTCCCTTTCCTGATTGCTTTTATGGAACAGGAGAAGGTGTGGGGCGGGGGTCGATTCTGCTCTGCCTTTGCTGTTACAACATGCTCCTATTCTCACCAGTGTAGATCATCAGTGTTTCTCTCCCCTTTGCACTGGGTTTTAGGCTGTGCAAGATGCCAGATTGTGCAGGATCAAGCACCAGGAATTTTCCTCCACCCTTCACCTTTTTTTTTTTTTTTCCCTCTCTTAAACCAATTTTCACATTTTCCACTGCAGTGAGCTATCATCTGACAGCCTGTCCAAACTCAAAACCATCATGCTTAGTTCAGGCAGAAAAATAAAATAAAAATCCCAAGTTTAATTTTTTTTTTTAAGTCTTTTGGGTATAGCTCCCTATCAACATTTTAAAATATTCATTGTGGTTTAATATTTATTGGCTGCTTAATACAGAATTTTGACATGCTTCATATATTTTTAAATAGGTCTATTCTTCTCTAGCAATTGGCTTTTTCAAGTCACAGAAACCTAAACCTCCCCCGGGACTAAGGTTGGTGTCCAGAAAACCCAGGGAGTACTAAAGAGAAGTGGCTGTTGGGGCTGAGCTGACATGGAGGCCAGGACGTACAAGTGTCAGTCTCCCTGCCCGCGGCCCTTTTGCTGCCCTTGAGCCCTATCCAGATCACATTGTGGAGATGAAAACTAGATCTTGTTTTCAGAGTTGCCCACCCAGGAATTTATTCCTCTCTTTCCTGGATGTTGTCCTGCTTGTTCCTGAATAGTTACCTATCTACTCAGAAGTTAGGCAGAACCTACAAGTAATTTAACCTGCCTGGGATGTCTCAGTTTGGTAGTAGTGCCCTCAGTGCTGGAGGAACTTGCCTTCCTGAGAAAAGCCATTTTCACTGTCAAAAAGAACAGCCTTAGAAGAGCTTTGTCCCCTACGGACAGTGAACGCTCAGCTGGTCTGAGAGCATCACACACAAAAATGTGCTGAGTTGATGGGAATGTGAAAGAAGCTGAGACACCCGGAGTGCCTTTTTCAAACCCACTGCTATGAGGAGCCTGCTGGAACATGCCCTATTTGTGTGTAGCAGGAAAGGCTGAGATATTGCCCCATTCCATGAAAAACTGTATAGAACTCTTCTGGGGATATAACATAAAGCCAAAATGAAACATAGGGAGATAACAAAAGGAAAGCAATGAGCTTTTTCAGCAAGCAGCTATAGTCTCTGGCATAGCTCCAAGGTGTGGAGCCATTTCCAGACAGGAAACTTCATCCTGTTTTGAATATAAGCATGAGCTCAATTCTGCTCTCACTCTCAGCAGTATAAATGTGGTGAATGACTACTAATTCAGTGCATTTTTACTCTGCGTTTGCTTTGGAGTAAGTGATTGAAGAATGGCATCTGTTGTGTCTCATGCTTATTGCTACACTATTCTCAATCCTTTGCCAGCCTTGAAAAGAAAATGGGCCACATACCCAGCAACTGTGAGCTCTCTTGGTAGAGCGCTCTCCATTTTTCCCAGCAGAAGAATCTGACCCTTGACAGTTTGGTAAAGTAATGTAAAGGCACCTCTGTTCTAACTTTTTTCCCCCACCATTAAAACTTATTTTCCAGTAGTTAAGCCAGATCACGTGAGTGAATTGGAGGCAGATGGGCACGCCATGTTGAGACATACTGAAAGATCAGATCTTGGTTACAGAATAAACCTTCATTGCGTTCACTTAAATTCTGATATAACACTAGGATGAGGAGGAGAGTCTGTTTTACCTTGGTGATACTATTCTAGGCGCTGCCATTATCTACTAGGTGCGATTGAATCAACCATTACTCTGTGCCTCAGTTTCCCCAATTATAAAATGGGATATATTCTACTGCCTTCCCAGTGATACACTTTGAAGTCCACCAGTGATACTTGTCATACTAGTGTTTTGACAAAGCATTTTTAATATTACTTGATTGAGTAAGCCAAGGAGACCCGAAGTTACCGAATCTCTGCTTCCACTGTTTGTTTTTACAGTGACCTCTCCAATGTTGACTAAAGTTTAACTCCACTCCTACCCTATCTTGCAGTATTGTGGGAAAGCAAAAAGCCAGGAATAGAATGCATTTGTTTGCTGACTTCTGGCTCAACAGCTGCTCCAGTGGCTACCATCTCATTATGGCAGCGGCTGAAGAAGCCCTTCACGATCCAGAGATTTGTTAAAGTAGAACTGTCACGTATACTGTTTGCAGCTTTGCAAGTGGGTTTTTTGGTTTGGTATTTTTTAGCTTAGCAGTGGTGAAAAACACATGCTAATTTTCAGCACTATAGCCAGCAAGCA
Organism: Aptenodytes patagonicus; assembly: GCF_965638725.1. NCBI lineage: Eukaryota > Metazoa > Chordata > Aves > Sphenisciformes > Spheniscidae > Aptenodytes > Aptenodytes patagonicus. The sequence continues at coordinate 6,833,599 of NC_134967.1, read as the reverse complement.
CACAGCATATAGCAATGCCAGTGAAAAGTGGAGTGTTGCTGGAGTGGAGGGCTGGGCTACCAGAACAGAGGATATGCTAAAACCTCTCGATTTTCTAGGACTGCTGTTAGCATTAGCAAATGATCATCTCTGGTTTCAATGTGTTTATTTCAATCCACTGTTGTCTGATTTGATTTTATTGTTGGTGGGTTGGTGTTTTTAAATGCTGGAAACAAACTACCCGACAAACTGGAACCAGTCACTATGCCAGCAGTTCCAAAAACGTCAACATTTCTCACATTAGAACACATCTGTTAAATGGTACTGTGGCTTTTGGGATATTTTCTCCCATCTTTCCCCTTATTCCCCTGACTAATTTACAGGATAGAACTCCCAAGAGAATGGTAGGCCAGAACTCTGTACTGGTTCTTGCCTGGTGCTCTGTGAATGTTCCCTGTTAGGGGGAGAAGGTGTCACTTTCAGCTCTGTCTGGAAGAGAAAAGCCTTCCCCAGCACAGTGTGTCTTACGGGTTTGCTGTCTGTGCCTGGGCTGGATTTGTCCACTCCTCTGACTATGGCAAGCAGAGAAGTCGCTTCCTCTTTATATGTGTAAAACATTGACCTATTTATTTGAGATCTACAAAAATGTTCCACATAAGAGTTTTGAGTTACCCTTCCCTGTGCTGTGGAACTGAAATGCTGCTGCACCCACAAATGGAATGGAATCTTGGCTTTTCTTTGCGGGTTTTTATTTTATTTATTTTATTGATTTTTATTTTATTTAAAAGGAAACTCATTCTTTGGCATTGAAAATTCCTCCCACTCTGTAAATTATAACCCTTGGCAGGGAGGAGCTGCTTCATACTTCAGCTGTCTGGAGCCGAAGCAACGTGGTGTGTGTGTTGTAAGGGACCCAGAGGCGCGTTGTGTTACCCTGCAGAAAGACTTGGGGCTGTCTAGTGTGGCTTCTTTCTGGGCTTCCCCTCTGCAGTAAACAAGAACACACTGATAGCCAGGCAGCAGCAAGGGAATGTGCAACAGTCATTGTTAATACTTCATGCTCCTGGGAAGTATAATGGTCTTGTGAAGAGCACAGGCATCTTCCATCTGACAAAGGTGCAGTATGTTGTAAATTAGGCAGCCATTTGCCCTTTACTTAATGCAGTTCAGAGGAGTTTCTCACTGAACATGCTTTTCGGGCCCACATATGGGCGCATGTGTGAATGTGCTTTGCTTTGGATGCAAATTACAATTATCAGCCTGTTCTCCTTTTCCTTTGCCATCAGATCCAAATGTTGTCAGGGGCCACAATGTAATAAATGTCATCATCCCTGAGAGCCGGGTGCACTTCTTCCAGCAGCTGGGCTACATCCTGGCAACTCTGCTGCTCTTCATTGTCCTCCTCATCATCGTTGTCCTCATCACCCGCAAGCGCCGGCAGAGAGGTAAGTGCTGGAAAAGACCGACCCTGTAGTGCTTATAAGGATATCTCATGACAGGAGAGCTGATTCTGCAAATAATTGCTGCAAAGCACAATGCTGAAGGCAGTGACCCTCTTCTGGAAAACCAGCAAGCTACGCAGTGGGGAGTCTTTGCAGGTGCTGATGCCAAGAGAGATTCATTAGTGTGGTGTAAAAATTTCCATGCCTTGATTTGCTGAGTTGCTCTGTTGTAAGCGAGAAGAAAATTAGAACCGCTAGATAGTTTGCTTTTTACAAGTGGAATTTATTTAGAGCAGAAGGCCCACATGCATCCCTTAGGAGCTAAGGTGTCTAAGTCCTTGCTGGACTCCCTGTGCTGGGTGACTCTTTGTGTGCAATTAGATAAATGAACACTGAGATCTTTTGGTGACTTCCACAAAAATAGTTTTGGATGCCACACAAAAAGCAAATACCAGGGAATTTCTGTCTTCTGGTGTGTTGTTTGGAGTACCACATTCATCCTTATTTACGTGTCAGGGGATTAGCACCAACACAAAATGGGGCTATCTCCACTGACTTAAGTGGAGTTACTTTGCAGTCACAGAGGGGACAGACTCCTGGCCCTGGCCTTTGAATGGAAAAGAGGAGCCTGAAATCATCACTCCTTGCAGGGTGGGGTGAGACAGGAGTGTAGTTACATGCCTGGCACGTGGGAGGCTGATGAAAACCAGCATCTGTAGCACATGATGGACGCAGGCCCAAGCAATGAGCTGGGGATGGGAAAGTGCAGCACCAGGACACATGAGATGACAGGTGTGGTTAATATTTTTGTAATAAATGGGAGGTGGAAAGAAATTAAATACGGCAATTGCTGTAGTTTCTCATGGCTGGTCATCCATACATCTGGGAAAACCACTGGAAAGCTGGTGAGTAAAGGAAAGGGAAGCTCCCTGTGGCAGTGGAACACGCATGAATTCTTGTGTATTGGAGGGATTGTGAAAGTGATCTTTGTAAGCATCACAATAAGGAACATTGTGAATAAGTATTAGGTGTTATTGTTATCACTGTTATCTGGGAGGGGTTGGTTGGATTGGAAACGACTGCTCATTCTGTTTCTTCTCCCTGTTTAGGTTATGAATACAATGTGAAGAAATATGGAGAGTAAGTATAATTACGGGGTCTACTCTCTATGATTAGAATACATAAAAATGAACTTATGGGCCCCAACCCTCAGTTGTCATTAAGAGCCTAAAACAGCTGAGGATCTGGTTAGTACGAGTACAGCCATGTAAAGCATAGACTGTTTGATAGAGTTTATTCATTGCTTTCCATCAATTCTTCTGCAGCTTTACACTCTAGTTATTATTAGTGTAATGTTCCCAGGAATATACACTTGCATAATGATTGCATACGAGGGAGTGACTTCCATGCTGTCAAAATACAGGAGGAGAGAATGGTTTGTAGGGCTGATTTGGCAGTTGCATTTCCTCTCGTTATACTTTGGGAACTGATTCACAGATCATGTTTCTGTGAGATGTCATTAGGAGTTAGTGGTAGAGGCGTAATGCACAGATCTACTGTAAACACTACTGTGAGATTGGGGCCAAGATTGTGTAGCTGGGTTCCTTTATGTTTTATTATATATTATTAAAGTGGAAGAGATGGGGAAGTTCCAGTACAGATTGGGTCCTCATTCTTCTAAGCTCTGGACAAACACATGGGGGAAAAAAGAGCCAGCTAGCCAGAGATCTCAAGGTGTTAATAGAAAAGGCAGTGAAAGGGAGAGAGAGGAGAACCGGATTCACTAGTAAGCAGTATGACCTTCTGAAATCCGATAGGTTAGGGGCAAAGACAGGAAAAGTACCCATGTACAAGGGCTGCCAATGGTGTTATCTGTGTCATGCTTTCTCCAGGGAAGCCTTGTAGAAACTGGAAAGGATTCTGTAAGGATTGCTGTGAAAATCACCAGTATTTAATAGAGAATGAAATCTCCTATGGATTTTTTCAGCTTTTCTCCAGATATATAGCAAATAAACACTGTAAATGAAATTCTCTAAAGTAGCATTAGAAAAGCTATTGTAAAAAAGTGTGAAAGGGAGCTGTTATTGAAGGATGTGACAATACCATTTTTCACTGTTATTCCTTTTTCAGGAAGGATGTAAATCTTAAAGAATTTACAGTCGACACAACAGATCTGACTCAATACAAAAGTGAAGACATCAGGCTGGGTATGCATCAACTAGCAACCATTCTCCAAACCAGGTCAAAACTCGTTATAACTGAGGATTTTCTAATGGCATTTAGATGCCCATTTTGAAATGACTTAACCTCCTGATTTTAAATGGCAACTTTGAGAATCTCAACCCACAAGTCAGTGCAAGCAGGGGGACTGCAGCTGGAGAGGGCAGTCCTGACTTTTGAGTTTAACTAGAGGCTGATTGGTGAGGTTGGTCAGTAATGAGGCACGGCTTCTTTTGTTTCATTGGGCTGCTTTGACGTACACCTGAAAGCCAAATTCAAGTGAGTGCAATACAATGTGGAATGAGATCAAGACAACATCTAGGGAAGAGGATTCCTCAAATTTAAGCAGTTTGTTTAGGGAAGAAGATCAACAAGGCAGTTCTCTAGAATCTCCTGTCCAAGAAACTAAAAGCATTTGTCAATATGAATATCATCATTCTACAGTACATAAAAACTAGCTCGAAGTGAGTGATCTGGAGAAAAAAATTAGATCAACATTCTTTAGTACTAACTACTGACCTTATCATCTCTCTTGAAAGTGGATATGAACTGTAGTTGAAGTGGGGGTAAAGAGAAGTCATGAGTTAGCTGAGTTCATTGCCTCCACCTTCTATTGAAGCCAGTTTGGTTTAACTTTCTACAGTTTCATCCTCCCTGGATGTCAAATCATTTAGTGAACAGTTTGGCCTTCTATCAAGATCTGTGATAGCAATTAGGACAAATAAACTTGGGGAACATGATAGGAAGAAAATTTGCAACAAAGGTCTTAGAATACAAAAGATAGAAAATACAAAAAACACTGGAACTCATGGTAACATGAAACCTACTGAAAAGAGGGGAAGGAAGCTAATCTCACTGGTGATCTGTGAAAGTATTTTTGCTGGGATATGTAGGACTGACTCGGGGAGCTTATAACATTCCTGAAGATGGATGCTTGAAGGTGCAGCCTTGAGTTTATTGTGTCAGTAATCGATCAGGGGTGTCTTCTTGCTTGGACTTGGAGTGGATTATCTGTAAAGCAAAAATGATCCTCTTGTCTGCACTACCCTGAGATTCCTGAAGACTTGCCACGATGCCAAGTTCATACCTGCTGCAACTTGTTGTATGTCAGTGAACATGTTGATAAACCAGGAAACAATTGAGTCTGTCCCTTTTTTTTCTTCTGTGCACCCCCAGTAAAGGTACAACCTTTAAAAGAACAAGCTGACAAACTTTAGGTCCCAAGCTACAGAATTGCTGTAAGGGGCCCTATAAACAAGAGGTAGATACAAAATCTGAAGTAAAGAACAAAGGGGTTGCAGAGGGTGGGTTGCAAACCAGGACAGCAGCAAGTACAAATTCTTCTCTGTATGTCTCAGGAGAGCTCCCCTGTGAGCAAATTCTTTGAGTAACTGCATCAGTCACCTTCAGGTGAGCTTCGCATAGATAATCCAGAGCTTTTTGTTACATGCTGGAAGAATCTGTGGTACCTACGAGGAGCAGGAAACTGAAGTATGCATAACTGATTAGTGCCAGGGGCAAAAATTAAGTTGTAGCAGCTTTCCTTTTCCTGCTGAGTGGCTGAGTAACTCCATGAGTTACTCCTAGAGATCTGGAGATGCCAGGCCTAGAGTGCTTCAAGGAAGGACTGAACACATGTGCGCCCTGCCTGTAAAGCTTTGGGGTTTTTAATGTTCTAATGGCTGTCTGAATTGTACTCCTCCCTTACACAGATTACAAAAACAACATCCTGAAGGAGAAGGCTGAGCAAGCCAGAAGCTTCCCAGCAAAGAACATTGATTTAGACAAAGGTAATAATGACCTGCCTCACCCTAATTGGTGGCTGTATGAACCTTCTGGTGGGTTGAAGGAGGGAGGAGGGAAGAACAGTTTAGCAGTGAGCTGACCAAACCACAGCTGAATGAGGAATGATAAACATCATGACAAATGACAGCAGGAATGAGAAGCTAGTTCCCTTCCTATCCTTTCATCATGGAGCCACAAGATGCAAGTAGTGATTAGGCTTTTAAAAACCTTTGGCGTGGCACAAATAGAATTTTTCTTTATTGGAAAAAGAATGCCTTGCAGGGCTGGAATAGTGCATTCTGTACTGTAACCTCAGAGGGAGATGTATCTCAAAAATGTCCTGGCATGGTGTTTGAGAAAACACTGTGCAGAAGAGAGTGTTTTGAGTTGAATTAATTTATGGGTAATGGGCAGTAACTTCGTTCATCCAACAAAAGCAAACAGCTCTCCCTCCCTAGGGGCTGAATCTCCTTTTGCTTATCCAGTATTAATCCTGAGTATTACATCTCAGTTTGTAGAGTCACACTTATGTCAAGCAGTGCTTGTAAGAAGCTGTTAGGTTCTATTAATCCTTTCGTATGAATTTAGAATACAATAAATGTGACTGAAATGATATCAAGAAGGGAATGGTCTGGAGAGTCCATGAGTTGCCTTAGACCTGCTGTTCTTGATGGTTCTCATGATATTTTTGCCTACGTTCTGCAGAGGTGATCTGTGCAATAATTTATGCACAGTATATCTCACTGTGGGCTTTATGAATAGAATATTGGGGACATGGTTGACTGCAAATGGTCACTTGTCACTGTATAGCTAAGTCCATATTACGGCGTGCTGCTTTGGATGGTTTGAAAACCCTCTTCAGGTACTGACCTCCATTTCAATTTGCTTTCAGATTTCAGGAAGGAATATTGTAAATGAAGACATACCCAAGCTGCTGGCTGGACCAGAAGCTTCAATCAAAGATAGATAAATGGAAGAGAGATGCCTTTTCTTAATATCGTGTCCTTCCAGTTACCATAGATTTTTTTTCACGTAGACTTTCTCCCCACTAAGCACAAGGGTATTTGCAAATGCTTCTTGAAAGAGTTAGACCGTCTGTCTTGTGTGCACTTATGATGGGTTTGGGTTGCCTTTTCTTCTTCTGTTCTCCCAGTCCTCCATTCCCTTTTTCTTTCTTGATATTATTGTTGGTTTTATGCATCAATGATTTTTATGAGCTGAATCAGCAGACCTTTTGCTTTGATGTTACTGCTTTAAATAAACCAACTTGCATCACTAATCTTGAGCCATCATTATATCAGGCATTTTTCCATGAAGTGTATTCATCAGAAAAATAATAGCAAAGCCTGATTGTGATCTCTCATAGGCTGGCATAAATCAGGAGGAGCAGTATTGTCACATAGCACTTTACATATTCCAGGTGAAGTACAAAGAGTACACCCCTTCACAAATGACAATGTAAATACCTCATTTTATGAATGGGGAAATGCCAATATCCTCATTTTACGGGGAAAAGGGAGGCACACAAATGACCAAGGGTAGGGTTGGGATCAGCTCCAAAGAGCTCTGGAAGCCTAACTCTGTATTTCTCACTCTAAGCTTGTTTGTTGATTTGTTTTTGTTTCAGTGCAGACCAAATCAAATTTGGCATGAGCAGACACTTTCAGCTGAAGTTGATGGAGTTACAGTGCTGTAATACCAGTCTCAGTTAGATCAGAACCAGAAATATTATGGAGAGGGCTAAACTCCTGTGTGGAATGTGGAATGTGATTTTCCTGCAGTCCTTGGGTGGATCCAGGCCACACAGAGCCTGTGTGCACATCAAAACAAGGTATGATTACAGCACAGGTAGACAGATTGTTAAAAGGAATAGCTTCTCACAAACAGACCATGAGGAACAAGAATAACAACACACTCCACTAAAGAGCCTGTCAGGAATTTTCATGGGCCAGGGTCTCAGAAGGGGAGTCGAGGAGGGAGATGAGTCCATTCTTATGGAGTTTGGCATTGTTTTGGGGAGCGGATACCTGAGATAGCGGGGCTGTGGGCTGAAGGGGAGTTCTACATATGAACAGCGTGTCAGGTGGGGATGTCCAAAAGTTGGAAGTCAGTAATTCAGTGTTGTAATCCAAGCAAGTTAAAGCATCAGAAAAGCCAGAGAATACTAATAGTTCTACACAGCTCTTCTGACTACTTGGGATATTCTGTGGCACTGTTCCCAAACCAGGCACACTTGTGGTCCTTGGGGCGCAGAAGAAAAGGTCTTTCCTGCTGTTGTGAGCATGATGACAGTGGCTTGTGTTCTTGTTGTGTAAGGGTGAAGGTGGCCAAGGATTGCCAGCCTACTCTTTGGTGGTCTGAAGAGAATGGCAGAGGGAGGGATTGCGCATGGGCTTGGTGACTTAATGGAACTGGGGTAGACTCTCCAGGATGTTGTGGGTGGTGGAAGTGTGAAGAGGAGCTTGTGTGGAACTACTGTGAGGGTGAGGGAGGATGTGAGGGTGATGGTGTGGTGTCACTGTTGAAGTAGTGCTCTGCTTGCAACTGGTATCTCAGCCTGGATTTCTTCCTGGGGATGGAGAATTCTGAGGTCTTTGCCAGTGATGAAGTAGCTGTGGTTCAAGGAAAGCATCTCAGTCTACCAGCTAAACAGTTGGGAATGTGACCTGCTGCCTAGTATGGTACGTGTCCTGGCTGTTGTTTTAGCCACCCTCGCCACTGATCTGGGAACATGTCAGTGCCATCTAATAGGGGCACAAGTTTGGTCAAACCAGAAAGAGATGTTGTCATGGCTGGGTGAAGCTGCCCACTGCAGGAGCACATGTACTGTAAGGGTCCAGTGCTGTTTTGGGAGCTATCCAATGCTACGGGCCTCCCTAGTGTAGGAATCAATTTCAAGTCCCATACCTTTCTTTCCACCCCTGCCAACTTGGGTGTCTTGTCTGACTGATGACAAAGTTCTTAGACATCTAAATCCCATTTCAGCCCCGCTCTCCCTCCTCCCACAAACACCACTGGTCTCTGCCGTTGTGTGACGGGGTTCAGTACGACTCTTAGCAACTCAGAGGTAGTCACTGGGTGTGATGGTTGCAGAGTTGCAGCTACTTACGCTGAAGCTGAGCTCAGCTCCCTAGTTCTGCCAAAAGTGTGGTGAGTAAGGCCTCCTATGTACCAGAAGGAACTGTATTGTCTATTCAGAAGCTAGGACGTCAGTACTTCAATGCACACTTTTTATAGGAGTGGAAAATGAACCATGTCAATTTTTACAGGTATTAATACTTTTCTCTGTTAGCGAGGACTATGTTAAAGAATAAGTATATTGGGGACCCTTATTTTTAATGCCTTTAAATATTAAAAATATTAATAATAGAATATAACAGTAGAGGTGGAGGCGAGCCTTCCTAGGCTACAGCTGGGCAGATCCTTATCTTTTAGTTTGCTTCACTCTTCCATTGCTCTCTGGACAGTTTTTGTGATTTGCGATTAACTGCTTTTATCTTCACTTAAGATTCACCCCTACAAAAGTGCTCAGATTGGGCAGACCCATGGCTAGTGGAGAGGAGGGTCTGGGGTTAGGCCCAAGTCCCTATTTGCCTGCCCTTCCCCCAAAGTAGACAGCCATTCTTCGGCTGCCTTTGGCTGGACCTGAGTGAAACCCAAGCCACATTCCTGCAGGTGCATAAGGCTGCACTGGTTATTCCATCAGGGTGGCACGGTCTCAAGTAATTGTCATTAATGTCTTTCTCCCTCCCTTTCATGTCTGTGAGTCAAAGGTTGGAGATCTTTACTTGCCAGTTCAAATTGCTTAGCATACCTCATATAGACACCAGCTCAAAGTGGGGTTACTCATAAACTCCAGAGGCATTTAAATATTTTATTTGACTTCTAGGCTGCAAAATAGCTTAAGGGAAAAAAATTTAATATGTTCTCTGAAACAAGCACTAGGAAGAGCTTTATGAGTTCCCCATCCTTGCTTTGATCACCAGTTTGAATTTGGTAATGGTCAGACACGCCAGTATAACCCTAGACTGATCAAGATGGGAGTCCAAGTTGAGATTATGGCCCTTTTTCCTTCAGGAGAGGCATATGTTGTGTAATTGGACTCATGATCAGAACAGTGGTTTTCAAAAGCAGCCTGCCACATCCAGTATGTAATTTAGTATGTTAAAATTCTGGCTGAAAGAGATCCAGGCAAGACTGGATAACCAGTTGTGTTTTCAAACTGTTGAAAAAAGAGAGAAAACTGAACACTAAACTGAAGAGTTTTGTTTGTTCGTTTATTTCCTAGTACAGAGGAATTATCAAAGGCTATTTGCCCTTAAATACTGGTGAGAAGCCATTTGGGTCCTTCACATATGCACTTTGTATTCTGTCAGTCTTTGGCATTGGCATGAAGTCTGTGTAGCTCATCTTGCACATGAAAATGGGAAGGGTTGACTTGCAATTAACCACTAGGCTAGGGGCAGGACCACTGTTTTCTGTTCCCACTCTGCCATAGACTCAGAGCAATTCTGGGCAGGTTGGTTTTCTCTCTCTTTCTCTCATCTCAGCCTTTCTTTCCCTAATATGGGACAGTAACTTGCCTCTCATGGAGAAACGATTTTTTTAATGTGTGTAGCACTTTGGTAAATGTGCTTTGCCTGAGTTATTTGAAGTGGTGTTCTTACTGTACTAATGGAATGCTGCATCTTGATAAACTACTTTACCTGTCGCTTTGCAGGCTCTCGGCAGGCTTTGCCTCATTATAGTCTCCTTGGTTTCCTGAGACATGCATTTTATGTTGTTAGTTCAAATAATAATAAGCCCTAATATTTTTATACCAATTATTTCTCAGTGAGTACTCTAGCTCAATGAGGGCAGAGAAATGAAAGTCTCTTTTAGGGTAATGTATGGAATGTAAGGCCTTGTTGTGGAACAAGGAAAGGGTGTATGGTGGTGACCTTAAAGGGGTTAAAACTGAGACTAGAACTAGAGCCCCCTTTTCAGCTCTGTGCATGCTCTGCTTCCTCTCAAGACTGAGAGGAGGACTTGTTCCATAAAGCTTGGGTTTTTTCTTTGTTGTAACAGATTAATTTTCGTTATTGTTACTTAACTTTTACCATTTATCATTGTTGTGTAACTCTCCTAGCATTTAAGAAATAAAGGAGAATATAATGGAGTTTCAAGTTAAGGTTGATTTTATTTCTTGCTCTTTGGAGATGCTATCTAAGCTGTTAGCCAGCATTAGCTAATTCTTCCCAATAGCTGTGCAGTGTGTTTCATCCCGGAGCATCCTAAAGTGCTTGACAGAGTGCAGATTGGATGCAATAAGTTATTCCAGTGATTTCAGTATGGTTTCCACATGGGACATCATCATTTGACTTGGTCATGGGGCCCACAGACAAGTTTTAGCTCTCCAAAAGCGTTGTATAATGAACAGAACTGTGGCTGTAGATGGAGTTCAAACCATCTATCAGAGATGAAGGCTGGCAGCTCCTTCATAGCACATAATTCTGCAGGTCCAGACGGGAAGATAACATATCCTGCTGGAATAGTTAACTGCACAGTTTTATACTTTGCTCCCAGCCCAAATTCCTCTTTTCATTGCAGAACTAACACCTTGCAAAGTTCCTGCTGCACATTCTGCTCTTGGAGGGCTTCCACCCACTGAGTAGTATCCCAGCTGGCGTGACAGAGTTCTTCCAGGGACACTGGTGGAAACAGCTTGTATTGCTGCTTGGACAGTGCAGGGTGCAGGTGCAAGAATTTGAAGGATCAAAGCAGGAAATGAAACTAAAAAGTGGTAAAGAAGTGTATTTAGCAAACTAGATTATTGACCAGCTTGTCTAGCTCTGGTGAAAGTATTATCTTCTCTCTTACCTGGTTGGAGATCATACTACAGCCAGTCTCCTGCCATTTCATACTGTCTCTTCACTGGGGTGAATTGCCCTGTGATGGCTGCTTGTGCTTTCTCAGATAACCAGAGAGGAAAAAAAGCCAAACAGGTTAAAAGGGTTGGGAGATGAAGACGGTGAGAAGTGGATGGGGAGTAGTTTCTTCTCATTGGGCTCTGCTGTTGCTGAGAATGAATGATGAGTTCTTGAGCAGGTGGAGCCAGGGGCCACGTACAATAAAGATCTCATCCAAAGTACCCTTTCTGGTACTGTTGTGGGACTTTACTGGTCAGTCACTGCTATAACCTGTAAGTGAGATTCTTCAGGGTGAGGAGAAGCCAAATTTGAACTACTGAAAAAGAGATACTTTGGGCAAAGTGAGATCATCCTGGAGCTGGTGCCAGTCCCACTGGGAACATCTGACTCAACAGCATTTTTCTAAGATTTAAACTTACTTTTTTTTTTTCCTTAAATGCCACAGGCAAACTAGAGCACCATGCGATTAAAAAAAAAAGTCTTCAAATTATGCTGTCCACGCTGGGAGCCAGAGATACCACCATTTTGCTGGACTGAGGCGACACATACTGGATTGGATTTCTATATTTGTTCTTTGTTGGGGGAATATGGAGCTTGAATGGAATTTTTCTGAGGGCTTCAGAAATACAAATGCAGTGTTTGCAGGCCTGTTTATTTGTACTTGCCTGACACTATGCATGTACAAATTGCCTGGTTCCCTCTCGAACCCAATGTGCCTTTTTTTTTTTCCTACCATGGGGGAGCCTGCAAAAAAGGCAGCTGCAATTACGCACTTACCTTGAAGAGTGAGGTCTTACTGCGTAGCCTTAGCTAGTGCTGGGTGTCATTAATGCTTTAAGCCCTGTTCCTTTCTGCTGGTACACTGGGTCTCTGCTGGCAGACTCCAGCCAACAACTCCACTGTTGGTTATTTGTTGCTGGGGCATCTTATTACTCTTCTCTGTCTCTGTAGACAATGGGTCTGATTTTCCAGGAAAGCAGATGGGAACAAGGAAAAGCTAATTTAGCAACCACAGGGCCTGCTTGGCAGACCATTGAAATTAAATGTTTTCATTGTCTTCAACTTGACTGAAATGGAAGTCCAGATTGTCCCCATTTCCTTTCTGCTTCCCAGTCTGGGGAGAGTCTTACCAGTGGAGAGGGACTTGCTTGTCATTAACAGAACAAATTTCTGAGGGGAAGAAGAAACACTGGGAACCTGAGAGAAGTAGGATAAAGATCTGAATAGACATTCCTAGGCAAAAAACTCCCCTGTTTCCTAGAGGTCAAGTTTTTAAATGTTTATGTGGCCCTCTGCAGATCAGCTGCTCTGAAGTCAATTGCTGCAGGGAAGTTTTTCAAGTGTGGCTCCCCCCTTTTAAAAATGTGCTGCAGCTGCTAAGAAGAGGTAGGAGAACCAGAAAATGGCTGAGGAAAGAAAATAGATTGAGTCATGATGAGTAGGAGCCGGGATTGACCCATTAAACTCATTGATGAGGTGTGCATCGCATGATGGCACTGCCAAAAGTGTGTGTGTGCAATAGTGACTGGTTCTCCATGATTGATGCTAAGAAGACTCCAGAAAAAGTGTGGGAGTGCTGAGTTTTCATAGCTGGAGTACTGATGTTCTAACCCACAGTGTTTTGTGTATGTGGTTCAGCAACAAGGGAGGTCTTGCCTGGAAGGCATCGCTTCTTCCCTTCACAGTCAGAGCTTTTTGCCCAGGCAACAGAGGGTCTCATGAAAATTTCCCTCTGAAGACCCATCTACAGCAAACGCATGATGGAGAAAGAGGTACTTCGTCAAAAACAGCTTGATGTCACTCAATGATTTGAAGTGCTCAACCTGTTGCCTTTTGCAATAACATTTCACGTCTTTGCAGACTCATCTCCACTGTTTTGATTGTTGCTTTAAAGTACAGTTGAGTTCCAAGACAGAAGTTAGCAGCATTTCTGCAGCAGGGGTAGGGAGGTTGATGCCATTCTGTATGAGTACCTGATTTTTACTTGAAGTTTGCTGTTACTGGGAGACCTTGAAAGGACAGGAACATAGTTTGTTCAGTGTGGTAATTCTTCCATCACTACAGGATCACACTGAGATGCATCAGACTTTTGGTAGCAGTAACTGAACAGTCATCAATAGACTCAAGTTAGATGAAAAAGAGACCGAAATTAGAGGAGACACTCTTCATTCCTATGAATCCCATAAGTTGTGTGCATCTGCTAACAACGTTGGTTAATGTTTTCCATTACATTCTTCTCATTTCTTTTTAGCGGTCCCTGTGGAGCACCAACATGAATGTTGCCCTCTATTCTTCTCTTCCCGCCCTCTCCCCCCCCCCCCCCCCCCCCCCCCCGTGAAGTACACAGTGCCTCATTCCTACAGACCTGTGGGGCAATATCCCTCCATAACAGACATTCCTCAGTTAAGAGGGTTTTAGGAAATGTCACTGAAAATACCCTCTGTCATTTCCCCCCAGGTTTATTTGTATTTGAATCCAGTGGCAATGAAAGCCCTGGGGAGCTTTGCCCAGGAGGCTGGGAGCAGATTGCTGGACTGCAAGTCTTTTGCCTCCCTCTAGTGTTTGATGTCTTTATTTTCTTGTAAACTATCGGGACTGAGTTCTGCCATGACCTGACTGTGCCCAGGGTCCGCTGCACAGACAGGAAGAATAAAAGGAAAAAAACCTTGCAGATCTTTTAGACCAGATCCATGAGTAGTGTAAACTGACTTGGATTGCATCCTGCTGACGTATACCAGCTTGGGAGCCAGCCTACAGCATCTTAATTTTAAGCACGTCCAAACTGTGTGGTTGCAGTTATATCTTTCTGCTTCTCTTTTTCTTTTAGGATCGTTTCCATATTTAGTTCTTATTCTGCATTGATGCTAATCTTGCCTGTGTGAATTGGTAGAATGAGATGGAATCTTTGCCCCAGAGGTGAAGAGCAGCTGTATAACTTGCCTGTTTGAATGTGCTGAAAACAGTTCCTGTGTGGTTCGTTCAGACACCAGCTCCTGATACATCCCTTCAATGATAAAAGTCCAAAATCCATTTCTCCTTTTATGTTTAAACAATGGTGATTTGGGGGAAAATCCTTAAGCGAAGGAATGTATAATGAGGAATAATAAGGATTAGTCCCACTGATGGGACTCAATACTTTGGCAACCCAGATTTTGTGTTTCTAGGTCACTACTGTGATTCCAATCTGGAATGAATCTTCCCTGGCTAATGGGTGTCATCAGTTTAGTTTCTAATACATCCGTGCTACTGGCCTCCTTGTAGGTGCCATCAGTCCTACAAGTGGCGTGGAGAGCTGGCAGTAAATGATGGCAAGCGTGCAGTGATGCTTACCACATTGATCCTGCTGTGGTGCTGAAACAAATGAAAACAGAAGTCTTCATTTCCCAGGGTTGACTATCCAAATGAAAGTACTCATAGCCAAACCTGATTTCGTTGACATGAGTGGCAAAACTGCGACTGACTCTTGAGAAGAAATAATCCTCCAAGTAAAAGATAATTTTGTTCTTTTACAAACACATTCTGGCAGGTGGATTAAAAATACCCATGAAATCTCAGAGTGGGTCCCAAGTCACAGCTTTGGTGTGAGAGTGCTCAGAGCTTTGGTTTTCTTTTTGTCATATCTCTTTAAACAAATACTTATTTGCTAAGCAGCCAGAGTGTGATGAGCTTTTTGAATTCACTGAGACAAGCAACAACCATCACTATAATTCAAAGGATGGCTTTTTTAAAAGGGCTTGCTTATTCTCTGTGTGGTAATGAAGTGCATTGCTGTATAAATGAAGAAAAGGGTGAGCGGCTTTTATGCCTCAGGACACTATCTGCTCCCTGCAGGAGTCAGCAAGACTATTTGCTCTATCACGGAGAGCACAGCACTAATAGCAAGACATTTTATGCCTTATATTTATTTTCCACTGAAGCGTTAAGGCCTGAACTCCGCAAGAAGCAAGATACTAGCCCTGATGGACCAGTGGTTTGCTAAGGTGGTGTATTCTGTGTTCCTACATCTGCTCTTTAATTGGATTAGCTTGTGGTTTGACTGTAACATCAAAGTGGGTTATCTCCTCTCTTCTGTGCTTTATGGGGACACAGAAAGCTTTTTGTGAGTCATAGATCCAGTCTTATCAAGTCTGTTCCAAGGTAGTCATCTGACAATTACACAACTCATTATATTTGCAGTTGTCAAAAGTAAAAGCAAAGCTAATAGAGCGAGAACAGAGTTCTCTGCAGATTTAGTCTTTGTGTGGATACCGCCTGGGTCTCTGAGGAATTCAGGAGGTCATTAAGTATGAACTGAAGAGACCAAAGGGTTGGATGTTAATATTTTACCTGAGTTTCATACCGCAAAAACTACATAAAGCTCAGTATCTCAGAAAATATAGCTGGTACTAGAGTTACCTTATAGTCCTGCCAAAGGAAGCCTTCCCCATTCTTGCTCAGAGATTCTTGTGTGTGGTAGAATTGGTGGATTCATGGCATACTTTCCGTACTGAGTACTCAGGTGCTTGCAGAACCGTAGCATGTGTCTGTGCACACATGCAGGACAGAAAGTTGAATGCATAGTTTTACAGAAATCTTCAATACTTTATGCCTTACTCTATCAGAATTCCAAAATTGAAACTGAGAAACGACTAACAATCAGTGGCTACCACTCTTGGGAAGTAATCTTTGAAGTGTACTAAGTTGGTCATTCCTGACTTAAAACAGTACCAAATCACTAGTTACATGATGAAGACTAAGGCCATACCTTTACGTTGCTGTTTATCTTACCTTGTTTTTTGATCATATAGGTATTCAGGTTTAGCAGTGATGAGTGCTAAAGTTTGTCAGCAGATGAGCAAATCAGTGGAGTTCAAGAACCCCAGTGAATGCGATTTTGTAATTGCTTCACTATGCTAGAAATGACAGCAGACAGTTGATGATGTTTTGGTTTCTCAATATTGTTAAATCTTGTTGAGTTGTGGATTAACCGTGCCATTGGTAGAGAGGTACCCAGATCTGGCTCTGTGTGGGAGAATTTGGCTCTGGAAGCGGTATCGCAGCGTTCATGTGGTCGTGTGCTGGTGGGAACTAGTAATGGTTAAACTTTCAGAAAATTGAAAATAATAAATAGCAACATTAACGGACCTTTTGGCAGCCTCTAGCAAAATTGGCTCCTCTGTTTCATGCTGGTAGAAAAATCATTCCAGTGCCACAGGTAGTTCAGTCACTGAGCTGTGATTTACCCCTTCACAGGAAGCAGCTGAATATTCCGAGAAGTGAATGTCCTCTTTCTTTGAAAGTGAAAGAGAATGTCATTAGCTTGGGATTTTCCCAAAGAAGTATTTTTAATGAACAAAAGATTCCTTGAGACCTAAGCACACTGTTCTGAAATCTTCATTTTCTGGCTGTCATTTTTGGGGATTTCTAGAAAGAAAGGTGAACTCTTCCCAAATACATCACCTGCAAAACATGGCGCTCTAAAGATTTTTCTCTGGACTCTGTGCTCCAAAACATACCTATCTCACCCGGCAGCATTGAACAGTGACTCTTGCTGTTCTGTGAAATTCAAGTGATGATAGGTCTAAAGCTTGCTCTGTGCCAAGCACTTCAATGGGCTCTGTGCCCAACAGGCTTCCATTGAAGCAGCTATTAAAAGCAATTTCTTCTGAGCCACGCATGTGTCTCTGCTCTCTTATTAGCATAAGCTGCGGAGAAGCCAACTGCACTGTGGAAAATTTCATGATCTGCAGAGAATCCGTGAGCTCATTGCTTAAACAGAACCCATCTCAATTCTCATGAAACACAAAGGGCACCGGTCTGCCGGGGAAGGGGAGTCCGAATTCTTGAGATACCTGAAGTGCAGTAGTCTGCCTGCCATTATAATGCTGTGAGTTACGTTAGTCAGTTCTCTGCCCTGCCCATCTCAAATAATACACTGGAGAGAATGTATCTTGCATCTTGTAGAGACTGCTGAGTTAGAACAGAAAGCTTTACTAGCCGAGTATATGTATGGTAACGTACCTCCCTTTTCCTGCTGCCATGTGGATAAGGACGCTGACCACCTTTGTACAACGCCTAGGTGCCTGTAGCTGGAAAGTGTTTACTAATTCCTAGAAGGAGAAAATAAGGAGAGAGCTGCAAGGGGACTAACAGTGTTTATACAACCCTTTGGGAATGTTTACTGGGACGGCAAGTGTTTTTCTTAGGCCAAAGACTGTGATGCTTATACAAACAGAGCATCTCGTGTGCGTTGCACCCGGATAAATCACTGCCAACATCAGCGGTACCCAAAGTAGCATTTGTGCACCTAAGCAGTTTGAACGTGAAAGACGCTTTTCACGGCAGGGAGCGAGCGCTTAGCACCTTCGCTCTTGCTAGTTGTTCCCTCGGAAAGGACGGGACCGGCGCGATGCGGTTGCTAGAATCGGCGCTGCCGGCTCTCCCGGAGAGGCACGAAGCAGCAGGGCTGTTCCTCCCCGCCCGCTTGCTAACCGCAGGTTCCCAGGCATGGCGTCCCGCGTCACCGCCGGCCGGGATGCTGCAGAGGCGGCGGCCGCGGGCGGAGAAGAAGCGCCGGGGAGGCCGGCCCGGCTTTCGCCAGCGTCCCGCAGCCGCCTGGGCCCGGGCCGAGCCGAGCCGGGCCGGGCCCGTCCCGTCCCGCTCCCCGCGGCGGCCGGCAGCGGCGTGGCCGGCTGTGGTGCCGCCGCGCCGGCAGGGGGCGGCGTGCGGGAGCGCGGCTGGCCCGCGGGCAGAGCGGCGGTGGCGGGAGGAGGGCGGCTGGCCCGGCCGCCCCGCGCCCCCGCTGCCCGCCCGCCCGCCCGTCCGTCCGTCCGTCCCCCCCCCGCGCTACCCGCCGGCCCGGGGGACGGGGGGCCGCGGCGGCCCGCTGCCGAGCGCGGCGGGGGGCGGCGGCCGGCGGCGGGAGGATGCAGGCGGGGCGGGCGGCGGCGGGCTGCCGTTCCCGGGTCGGGCAGCTAGAGAGCAGTGCAGGGAGCGAAATCCCGGCCGAGGAGCCCCTGCGCGGCGGCGGCCGGGCGCTGGGAGCTCCCTTCCTGTCGGGGGCGGCTCTGGGCCGGAGGCCGTGAGAGGAGCCGAGCGGCGGCGGAGGCCCGGGCCGGCTCCCCTCTGCTGCCCGCTCCCCCTCTCCCATGGCGGAGACTAAAATCATCTACCACATAGACGAGGAGGAGACCCCCTATCTGGTGAAGCTGCCCGTCCCGCCGGAAAAAGTCACTCTGGCCGATTTCAAAAATGTCCTCAGCAACCGGCCCGTGCACAGCTACAAGTTCTTCTTCAAGTCCATGGACCAGGATTTCGGGTGAGCGGCTCCGGGCCGGCGGGGGCCGCGTGTGCCGGAGCGGGGGGCGGCGGTCCCTGCCCCTCCTCTCCTCCCCTCGCCCCTTCCCGCTGACAGCCGAGGGGAGGTCTTTAAGCCTCCCTCGGCCCCGAGCGGGAGACACCTGCTTCGCTGGCGGCGGCGGGCGCCGCCTGCCCGGGGGGCTCCGTTGCAGCCCCCGCCTCTGTGCGGGCCGCGCCGGGGCGCTCGGCTGCGCGGCCCGGCCCCGCCGCCGGGTGCGGCCCTACCCGCCGCCCCGCGCCGCTCACTGCGGCGCCCGCTCGGCGCTAGGCCCCGGCGGCAGCCGCCGGCACCCGAGGGAAGCCGCGAGTGCCGCCGCCGCTAACATGGCGGCCCGGCCCGGCTCGGCTCGGCCGGCCCGGCGAGCGCCGGGCGCAGGGGTCGGCGCTGCTGCCGTCGCCGCCCTCACCCCGCGGTCGGCCGGCGAGACCCCTCCGGCCCGGCGCCCGCCCCGGGAGCTGACAGCCCCGTCCGGATCCCCCGAGGCGAGGGGGCCTCTCGGCTTGCGTTCCAGTAACTCCCCCCGGCGCGCTGCCCGCCTGGCGCGCTGGGCGATGACCGGGGCGGGCCGGGCTCCCTCGACCGCTCCCCGCCCGCCCTTTCGCTCCCCGCCGGGCCGGGCCGGAGCCTGATGCCGGGCAGGGGGTGACTGGCAGCCGCCGGCCGTAGCTGTCACCGCGGCGAGGCCGCGAGGCTTGTGGCAGGAGCGCTTCGCCAGGGCGGGGATTTCTGAAGAGCCGAGGCGAGTCAGGCTGCAGATGTGCTGAAAGGTGAAGCCGTTGTGCAAGTGCAGAAATGCCGGTCTGAAAATCGGGTTGCTCTTCTGGGTCTGCCTTCGTCAGACGGCGGGTGTCAAATGGTCGGCGGTCGAAACGGCCGCTTCTTCAAAGGGCGTGCTCCCTCCTCGCCACTGCTAACGCGCTGCTTACTAGGAGTGCGGGAGAAGACAAGGGCCAGACTTTCAAACGACCTTTGTGATCGTGTAGGCCAGATTTCTGACTGGAGCTGGGGGATATTTGACATCGTTCTAGTCTCCGCGCACAAATGTGGGTTGCATGCCACCGGGCTTATTTACAGCCATAATAAAATAAACCAATAAAAATCCGTTTGACAGTTTGCCAGACAGTAACTTTCAAAACGTATTAATCCTTTCATAGCAAATCACTTCTCTTTGTACTCACATCTGTCACTGGCAAGACAATTTTACATACTTAAATGCCTTGCCAGTAAAAAAGAGAAGAGGTTTGTGGGAAACTAATAGGGACCTGACTCTAAAATAATGCTGTGGTTGAGGTGCGAATTTTATGTTTGGTGAGATATATCATCCCAAGCATCCTTTTACATACTGTGTAGCCTCTTTGTTATCCGTGAGACCTGAAGCCTTTAATGTTAATTGTCTTTTTATCCATAGTGGAATGTGGATATTGTTTGTTGACATGTATTTCTTATGTGGCGAGTTGTTAGTATTGGCGTGTTACTGTAGGAGTGTTCATGTATTGACTTACTGTTTTTCTGGATTGTGAAAACATTTTTTTGGGAAACAACTATACAAACTGTTTGTTTTCAAAATAAGGTCTTTGAAATTGTGTATTCATAATTTTTTCTCCTTCACCCTCAATTGACAGGGACACGTACCCTGCAGTTGTCGTGTAAATTCAAGCTCTAAGTTTTTGTGTGCAAACGCAATAAAGGATGTTGCGTTTGTTGAGACAGCATATACATTTGTTCCCACTGCTACAGAAATTTAGTACTAGAAAACGTAAACTGTGCTGAGGCATGTTGAACATACTAGGAAGGTCTCTAACGCGTTTGGGCGGTTCTTGATCTTTGACCAGGTAACAGAGTTAGTAACATAAACCCTACAGTGGATTCTCTTACTAGTCTCGAAACTGGGGTGAAAATTGTCTGTTATTCTTGCATTGTCTTGGAAATGGAGATGATGGAAGGTGAAGGGCTGCAAGTGGCTGATGAGGATTAGGACCTGTAAATTCTGTCTCTCTTATTTAAGCAATAGTCTCAAATATAACTACTGAATGCATTAGGGTGGCAATCCATTGTCTTGAGACAGCTAGAAGTACCTCTATAGATAGTGACTCTTGCGAGCCAATAAGCTGTCAGTCAGATTTTTGTTTGCTTTTGTTTTGTCAACCAAATTTTTGTTCCTCTCTGAATCCTAAATACTTGTGAAAAATAGGGAATTAGAAGAAAACATACATGATTCTTGGCTGTCTTAGCAAGTGTTAATAGTAAATGTGGGCTTTTTTTCATCATTTTGTCTTCAGACTGACTTTTTTTAATTGTTGCTGCGAATAGGTAATTATAGATGCAGTTGCCACTAACCATAACAAAATTGTGTATCTAATTTCTACCTTATGTGCCTGAAAATGTCCTCCAAAGAAATTCTTTTCTGTGTGTTCTGTAAGTGGTACTTAGGCTTAAACTACAGTAACATTTCGGTTTTAAACGTAGTGTTCTACAGTTCTAGTCTTCTGTTCTTCACATTGCTGCTCAATGGCTGTGCAGGGCTATGATTTGGCATGGTGACTGCCGCTTGGCAGGGTGGTTTGTAAATCCCAACATGGAGTGAAAGTACTTCTGTGTTAGGAAAGCAAATGTTTTCCTGGAGAAGTGGAGCCTCCTTGAGAAGCCAGTGATTGGGAACTGACTTCGCAATACTGCACATGTTGTTGTAATTAAGGCACAGCCTTTCCTGGATCCTGAAATAATGTAATAAATAATTGTGTTCAGAAACTGTGGATGTGTTGAATTGTTTCCAACTGTGAAAGATAGAGTTGCTAAGGATTGGAATGGAGTTGGGTTGGGAACGTGGGGCCATATCAAGCTGTGTTATGAAATTAAGCAGTTATGTGTTTTGTGTACCTGTGCTGAGTTACCAGCCTGCTTTTAGCTTTGCTTCTCAGAAGGTGTGGGGGAAGAAGGGTGCAGGAGTGGCGTATTTCCTTCTGAACTTCATTTACAGTTTAATGTACTACTCTGCCTTTCAGTCTTAAAGTTACACTATCAGTACAGCTGTGGAAAATAGATACAATGTGGAACCTTCATCTTGATTTTCCTGGTAGCCTTACTTAGACGTAAGAACACTTTTCCCTGTGCCTTTTCATTCTCAAGGGTGACTTCTGCACTAACTCTTGATGGGATGGACCTGTCTTTATTCTGAAAGCCCAGGCTTTCCTACTGACTCCATCTGTAGATATGATGTTGTTTTTAAGATGCAGGATGTCTAACTGTGTTCTGACTTTAAGACTCAACCCTTGGAAGTGCTTTCTAGCTTCTATTTTTATTCTAGTCGGTGGGAAATTAAGCAGGGACATTACAGGATCAGACTCGTTAATGTGGCAATATCCACCAGCAACGAAATTTAGAAAAGGTGATACTTGTGATATGTGTTTTATAGACAAGGACCTGTGTCATCAGCTTGCTTAGTTGCTTACAGCGACTGATTCTTTCTTCTAAGGGGAAGAGCTCAGAGGTCAATTCCGATCACTGAAACTGTTGATTCTAAGGTTACAGCCACACACATCCTTGCAATAATGTATGATGCAATTTTCTTGATTCTTTGATGATTGAAAAATGACAAATAATGAATACCTCTAAAAATAAAGCTATAGTTTGTGATGCCTGGGCTCTCATAACTGAAACCTGACAGCTGCATAAACTGTGTTGTCTTCAAATGATTCATAATGAATCTGTGTGACAGATCCTATAAGAGGAATTCCTATCTGTCTGCTCTTAAATGTTTGGTATTTCCAGAGTTTTTCTTGTAAAACACTATCACTAACTTCCAAAAATACAAAATTATGTATGTATATGATCCAGCCATTCCCATAAGTTATGTGTTTTAATTTTGCTATACAATAACCTACTTTGAGACTCCATGCTACTGTTTCATCTCTGGTCAGTATAGGATGCTATGCTGTGACATGATTATAGCAGGAGAGATTTAGAGGAAGAACTGTACCATCTTCAATACGTGCTCTGTACAAAAGCTCATACTGATAAATATACCCTCTCCTGTGTTGTTCTGGCTTCCTTTGCTCTCTTCAGTCAACGTCACTGGGGCAGGAACCGCTGATGGTGTCTTTCAGTACTGCAGGATAGGAAGAGCAAGCCAATGTTAGGCTCTGCAATCTTTATCCATCGAATACCAAAGTATGTCTGTTCTGCCGTCCTTCTGGGTGAGGTTCAAGTCCTCATTCTTCTTTAGGGAGTACTTTGAGGAGTGGCTTTTTAGGCATTCCTTTGGTATCAGCAAAAGAACTTCTTTTAAACTGCACTTTCTGGTGCAGCTGTTTCTTGTGCAGAAATTGATTTTCTTGGTACTTGTTGTGTTGAAAACTAGCAAGCAGTTGTGATTTAAAGCAGTAGGAACCAGGTTTGGGATTGGGATTATGAGCTGAACGGGGTACTTTTTGATAGAAGAGGAACATGAGAAGCACTGTTTTGTGTCTCTTCTCATGGAGGCAATGTGCCATCTCCGTTTTCACCCTTGCCCTAAGAGGAGTCCTAACTGAGAAGGAGTCCTAATTAACAAATGTCTAGCTATGGAGAAGCAGAATAATTTCATAATTGGGAAAGCTTTTAGAGGCAAGATACTAAAAAACCCACCCTCAGAATATTTTTCATGGGGACAAATGAAAGTAGGAGTTGCCTATTTATCAATGAGGCTTAGACAATTGATGCTTAAAGTGCCATTTGGACACTGGCCATATATAATTTAAAGAACAGGAAGTTGATTTGTGTGTTATATTTGCAGAATTCTGTGCTCATTGAATGTAACTATGTGTCCTGGTTTCGGCAGGGATAGAGTTAATTTCTTTTCTAGTAGCTGGTACAGTGTTTTGGATTTAGGATGAGAACAAAGTTGATAACGCACCGATGTTTTAGTTGTTGCTGAGCAGTGCTTACACTAGCCAAGGACTTTTCAGCTTCCCATGTTCTACCGACTGAGAAGGCTGAAGGTGCACAAGAAGCTGGGAGGGGGCACAGCCAAACTGGCCAAAGGGACATTCCATACCATGTGACGTCATGCTCAGTACATAAACTGGGGAAAGCTGGCCGGGGGGGCCGCTGCTCGGGGACTGGCTGGGCATCGGTCGGCGGGTGGTGAGCAATTGTACTGTGCATCACTTGCTTTGTGTATTATTATTATTATTATCATATTATTATTATTATCATTTTATTTCAATTATTAAACTGTTTTTATCTCAACCCACGAGTTTTTCTAACTTGTGCTCTTCCAATTCTCTCCCCCATCCCACCGGGTGGGGGGGAGTGAGCGAGCGGCTGCGTGGTGCTTAGTTGCCGACTGAAGTTAAACCACGACACTATGAAAGCTGTTGCAAAAATCCAGCAAGCAAAGGAATGTGGGACAAAAACGTGGAAGCCTTATTTCTGCCTGTTCTCTGTCAAGCAGGTGTCACAGAGTTCTAGACTCTGAGCTAGCCAAACTCGAGAGAAAGTTTTTGGGCTGAGTTCTGTTCTTGGAAAACTGTTTCCGTGCTTATTCAGGGATAAGGCAGCATACTGGACAAAAGTCCCTTGCAGGTAGGATTCTGCCTGTCAGGTGGACTCTGCTGTGCTATGTAGCAGTAAGAGCATAGTTTTGGGTTGGGTTTTTTATTTTTTGGTAGTTATTGCAAAAAAGATTTTAATGAGGTATTTTTGCTGGTGTTTTTAAGGAGATCCTCTCAAGACTAAAGAGCAACATGAAAGGATGCCTACCTCCATACTTGTTTGAAAACTGAACAAGCAAGTGACAGAGGCTGATATAGGTCAGTTACAGGTAGGAGTTTGTCTTTTTTGAAACAGAATAAAATGAAGGCAAGTGATTCATATTTGCATTAGAAAATGTGGAGCTGGTAGACTAATGTGCAGAGGGGGCATATGCTAAAAATAACAGTTTAGGAAAATGATCTTTGCAGCTCTGTGACAAGGATTGATACCCACCGAATGAGTCTGTATGGATCAGAACTAGGCAAGGGGATGTTGAGGTAACTACTATGATCAAAGCTCTGGCAAGTATTTTAGCTGTATAAATGGAAAGTTTCAGAAATACTACACAGTCTGCAAGACCTAAATGTAGGCTGGATGTGAGGGTCTAGAGAGCAGTCAGAATTCAAGACAATGTCCATGTTACTGACCTGAATGATGGGCAGGTAGATGAGCAGATAAGAAGAGGTGCGCCATATAACTTTTAATCTTGCTTATATTTCAAGGCTATCTTTACAAAGCAACCATGTGCTTGTTTTCCCACGTGCATCTCGGTCTCCTCCCTGTTCCGTCTCTTTTACCCTCAATGTTATTGAGGGAACAGGGTGTTTTTAGGAGGGGCGAATGAGTAAGGAAGTAGTTCCATGAGGGTAGAACTAATGAAAGCAGGTTTTCTGAAGATTTGTGTCCTCTCAGTGTTAACCCTCTGTATTTTCTCCGTTATCTCAGGCTGCCTCATCAGTTAGTAGATATTCAGAGATCTGAAAAAAAGACAGCAGTTTACTGGGATACAAGGTTAAAAAGGATTGGGGCTTCAACTGGTAATACAGTCACATAATTTACCATATAGACCTTGCAAACGCCTATGGCATGTTTACTGAAAATATCTTTTGGATATTTTGTGTGGTTGAACAGATGGAGCAACAAATGGGTTTCTCTTAAAGATATTTTTTATCCTGTAACCTTTTTGGCCAGGTTTGCCAGTCTATAGGCTAGAAAGGAGTGATTGCATAATAGTCAAAGTTGTCTTCAGGTCACGCTGGGACAGCTGTTCCCTGTGATGTAAACAAGCATCGCTGACCAAGAAAATGAATGCAAGGCATGTTAACAGCCCATGGCTGAGATTCATGACCCTCCCCTTCTGCTGCTGCCAGCTTTGCTTTGGGAGGCTATAGCAGGGGAAGTGGCAGCATTGGAGCTCTGCTTGGGACTGATCCAAAGCCTGGTGAAGTCACTAAGAGTCTTTCTCTGAAATGCACTGAGTTTTGAGCCAGTTTCCAGCTGACCTATTCTGTCACGTGAACAATACTGGTTCGAATGTGTAACTCGCAGTGAGCGCAGTACTAGGGGAATGTTTTTTAATGAAGGCTTTCCTCAAAAAAACCACAGGTGGTTAAATGGATTGAGTTGAGAAGATGCTTGGATTTTTATTAGTTCTTTGAGACAGCTAATAAAACTGAGTGGTGACTCTGATTACAATTCGGTGGGTTGGTCATGGTTCTTTCCAGCTTTCATTCCACTCAGCACAGTCTGTTGCACACTTAATGCTGTAAACGTTGCACAAGTCTTGGTCTCCTGTTGGTGGAGGAGCTCAAAAGTGAAGGCCAAGTTTCAGCTTGAGTCAATCAAATGAATCTGGAATAACATTCTGAAAATAGGGATTACTAAGAGCAGGTGCTAGGCCTGGGTATCTGGATCAACAGCAACCACTAGAGGCCTTTGGGAGGAAGGAGAATTCTTAAGACTGGAAGGGAGATTTCATTAATACCTGCAGAAAGTTGGAGTACTGTTACCTAGTGGAAGAAAATGGATAGTTGCATAGTTAAAGCACTGAACTGAGACTTAGGAAATAGAAAAAAATTGTTTTCAGCCACAGATTTAGGCTTGGACCCAGCAAAGTACTTGGACACGCTGAAGTGTAGTGCTGAATTGAGGCCTGTGTTAGCTACTTGCCTAATGAGAATAGCCTTGATTTCTCCTAGTTTTTTCCCCATTTTCTCTGCTGAAATTTATGTACTTTCTGGAGACTCTGCATCTTGCTACTTATGTTTACACAGCATCTAGCACTGCGATGCTTTTCTGTTTGCTGACATCAGAAAGCACTATTGTAGTACAAATAATAAAAACGTGTAAGAACACCAGCCTAATAGACCTCAAAGCTCATAATTTGTAACCACACTAGGTTAGCTTACACATATTTTGCCAAGCTGATCTGATAGCTGTCTACAGTACAAGTCACTGCTTATTTTAATGTCCCAACTGTAATGTAATCTAAATATTTAAAACAACCACTTTTTCTGCTGGAACCTGGGGACTGCTCTGCTCTGAAGGTGGAGTATGTTATATTTATTAAAAGCTAATGCTATGAAAACATGCTGAAGGGATACATCAGGTTTGGTCTGCTTCCTGTGGCTAGTGATCTGCAGTGGGACAAGTTAGAAAAACAAGTTTACTACTGTTCGTTTTATGAACACCTCCACATAGTGTATGCACAGTTTCGTTTTTCTTTTTTTCAGTGCTCAGGTAGACTTGTTTTGGCTTAAAAATACACACACAGACTATACAGCTGTTGGAAACATTAACCATCTCTATAGGATTCCAGTTCAGCAACTTACGGGCTTGCTGTATATCTAATTAAAATTTGCCTGTGAAGTAGGTTGAATTAAATGGGATTTATTGAATAATAATTTTTCAAAGATTATTACCATTCTAGCCTGCTACAGGAGAGTGAACAGGCAACCTGGAGGAGATCGAGATGTACCAGGAGGAGATCCACATTCAGCGCTTTGAAACCAACCAAAAATAGCAATGGAATAGATTAAAATTTTGAATTAATGAATTAATTTACATACAGTATTAAAGCCTGTAAAGATTTCCATGATGTATTTTGAGTTTAGTACAGCAGGCTCCCTTCACTTGGATTCTGCTTACCTTCAAGCATGAGTCTGGCATTTTCAAAAATAGCCTTTTTCATGCTTGCATTTCAGATTCCACTTTAAATGCAGCCTGATAGGTGTTACCATGACTATGTGCAACCTGGTCAGTTATCATTCTGATTAGTACTTTCAGAGAACTGTTCAGGAGCACCAACCATTTACTTCAACTGTTGTGCCACAGTGTTAGGTGGAAAGGTTGACAAGGTGGTGTTTATGAAACACAGATAGTGATTTTTCTGTATATGGCGTCACTGCTAGAATTCTCTCCCTGTTCTTCTGGTCTTTATCTTCTTTAGGAATCATGGCATGTTTCAATTTGGATGTCTTGATAATTAAAGTTACTTCCTTTCTCTCTTTTTTCCCAAAACAGTTGGGTTTCCTGTATTTTTGGCTGATTAGATATGTTGTTCTGCTTGATATGATCAACAGTAGATTTTCTGCCTTCATCTCTATGTGAAATTCTTTTAAATGGTGATTCCTCCCCCCCCCCCCCCCCCCCTTAAGTTCTGGCTAATTCTCACTCTCTTTTCTGTGTTATTGTCATTTCCTTGTAAATAGACATGGAGAAAGGGTATCCATCAGTGTCTTTATGCAGCTGATATTTGCCTTGAGAATATATTAGACCTCAAGTAACATGCAGTGTATTATAGTCTCCCCATTGCAATCTTGAACGCCTTGTGACTGGTAGGGATCTGATTTGCTATTAGAATTTCTTTGCAAGAGCCCGGTTTGTTAATGTTTCTGTTGATTGAATAGCTAGTCCACTGTCTTTATTGCTGCTTGGTCCAATTTTAACATTTCCAGGGCAAATGTGTAGGATGATTACTTGCAATTACAGCAGTGAGCTGTGTTTACAGCCTCTTTGAAATAGGGAAGGTTGAAGTTTCTATTCCACCTCCTTTTGTGTTAAATAGCTTAGGGATATCAGCTGGTGTTTGCAAAGTGGCAAGCCTTTTTTATTTTAAATTTATTTAAAACTTCTACGACACAGAGGCGGATTTTTTTTTTCTGTGTTTATGGTAAGCTAAAAAGGAGCAGCATTATCCCTGAAACTTTCAGCAGTGTTGGAGTCCAGTCCTATATAAAGTCAGTTGAGATCAAGTATCTTAAAGCCATTAAACCCTGATCCCCTTTCTTAATGTGCCTCACATTATGGGAGGGAAAATCCAATAGAATCAGCTGCTTGTTCCAATTAATGATGCTGACTCTTTACAATACAACTCTTTATGTATGCATTATTGCAGTTTATTCTGTCTAGCTTTTTGATTCCTTAAAATGCTGAGATTTCTGGATTTTATTTGGAAAGAGATTAAGTGAGAGGAAGCGAAGTGACAAGTATTAAACTTACTGAGTAAAGGCCGTATCTAGAAGAGTTTTACTCCTCTTTTCAGTCTATGTGGGAAAAGGAGGATGGCTCGGTATTTCTGTGTGACTAGACCATCTATTTTGCGAGTACTGGAGTTAAAGTCAGCCTTTGTCCTTCCTGTGTCCACCAGATAATCCTGAGGTGAGTGAGTAAGTTCTGTTTCTTTTGCTTTGACATCTACGCTAACTGAAGCAGCGCTGAACACTACATGCTGAAACACCCAAAGAGAACTTGAGAAGAAGGCTCAAAAAAGTGGCAGTGTCTTTCAGTGACCGGCTGCTACAGATAGACTTAATTTATCCTTTGTTCCTTGAAATCTAGCTTTGCCCTTGTAGTGACAGAACTCAGCCTGTTGTATAAGGAGCAAGCTGTGCTGTTGCTGATCCTTTGTTTGAATGTTTTGGATAGCTTGACTGTACTGAATAATGGAGATGAGGTGAATGGCCTGTGATAAAAATGGACGTGGCACTGAACTGAGACAGATTAATGTTACTTGGTCCTATAGTTATTTTTTTAAAAAGCTTGCTCGTGCCTCATGGTTACTCTTTATTTACTCCGTTGTTTGCATTCTTTTTGCATAAGGATTTCCCTGTAGTTTACTGAAGCTGAAGTCTGTCAACTACTACATTGTACTGAGCAGATATCTTTTCTGATGCAGTTTAATGGCTAATTACTTACGATATCCAGGATTGTATCTTTTCTTTGGCTATGTTATTTATAAAGAAAACAGATGCCTTATCTTTTGCTAAATGTCTACTTTATATGCTCTAATTGTGTTATTACATGGCAGTAATTAAGATAGCCCTGCAAGGGACGCTTGTGCGATCTGCAAATGAATCCTCTTCTCTGGTAGTCTTGAGTAAATGTCAGAGTACTGTGGCCTTCAGTAGCAAGTATTTTGAAATCCCTCTACATGTAGCTAATGAGAAAAACACATGTAAATTCAGTTTAAGTGCAGCTATTTGTTAAGAATTTTGCAAGATGTACTATACGCAACCCCAGTTCCAAAGAACTGACTGTTTTCAGACAAGATACACTGAGTAGGTGAATTGGGAAAATTAAAAGGGGGAGTAAAGCATTCCTGACCATCTCTAATACCAGTTTTACTGTTTGTTTAATCTGTGCTTGCTTTTATTCACTTGGTTGGGGTGCTGAATCTGGACAGATGATTAAACTCATCTGTTTTTCTTGTCCCAGCAACATGTGTTGTTTTTTCATAATCATTTAGGGTAGGTCTAACTCTACTTCCAATGAAGTTAGAGGAAAAACATTCCTGAAAATCTCACCATTAGTGTTCAGAAAAGCAGTCTTGCCTTGCTTATCCACGAGTTCCAAGACAGGTTTTTTTGCCTTATTTTTCTTCTGTTCAAAGATTTAGCAGTGAATGTAGGCAATGTTGCTTTTAAATTGGTTTGCATTGTTAGTTTAGCTCACACAGCTAGTATTGCAGCTGGAAGCCTAATAGTAATAGAATCAAAATGTCTGTTTAAGAGCATGTTGCTGACAATAAAATATATGAAAGTTGTAAAAATGTCCTTTCTCAATAGAATGACACTCAGTCTGTCTTGGTCTTCAGTTCTCTAAGCATATACCTGTATTGTCCAAAGTAATCTTGTGGAGACTGACTTGAAGTGGCACCAGGTAAGCACTCTCTGGAATTGTTGTGGTATGGTCCTTTCCCTGAAAGGGAAGAAACAGAACTGAAAAAGAATCACCCCTATGTTAGCATGATTATAAGTGTAAGCCTTTACTGCTGCATGCTACAATGCTATGATGCAGAAACTTACCTTGGGTTAGCTTCAAACATGCTGAAATCTTCTACATGTGTTAGAAGTAGTCCATCAATAGCCAGTTAAAGTATTTTGGAAGATATTTTCTCATTATGATTTTAGTTGGCCTAAAAATCAATGTGTTAAAAAAGGCAAATTCATAAGAGGTATTCTCAAGGAAGCAGCATCTGTTGGTAGTAACATCTGATTTTTGTTTTTCCCCTCTGAGTTCATGGCAGCTCCCATTGTTTTCTGACTCTTTTACTTTGAGAATATACAAAAAAGAAAATTCCGCTCCTTACACACCCTGCAAAAATTGGCGGATAGATGATCCTCTTCTGGAGGAAAAAATGAAGAGGTTATGTCGGCTCTCCAGATAACCTGCAAATCTGAGAGCTGTCTTCTGAGAAGATCCCTTTAGATGTTAAATTTTGCTTGTTTTCCCAAACATGATAATAACCTCGAGGTGAAAGGTACCACTTGGACCGAAACTTGCATCAGTTTGTGGATGGGTAACTGTCTTTTCTAGCAGAAATACAGTGTCTTATGAAAATGCATAAGCCATTTTTTATTCATCTTTGTTCCTCCAGGGAAGAAAAGGATATCTGTAACCATCTTTATTTTTGCAGGATGTTTTGGTCTGATTGCTTTGTCCTCTACATGTGTGTTTGTATGAGAACATAATATAGTGAAAATACACTCCCATCTGAGCTGAAAAATAGAGAATTTCCAGTCTTTTACAACTCTGCCTTCCCAGTGTAAATTAATTCCTTTCAGTATTTTTATAGAAATTGTAAAATCTACAGGCACCTCAGGACATCTGGGGGAGGAGGACCATGTACTGTACCTAGTGGCTTGTACCTAATTTCAGCTGCTGTGGCCTGATGGAAAACCTTCTGCAAGCGGTCTATAAAGTGCCAAAACCAGTCTGTGTCATTTCCTGTCTCATCCCGTTCTTTGTTGATGTGCATCTTTTTGTCTTCATGTGTTAATACACTCCATCTTTCCTTCTCTCTCTCTCTCTCTCTCTTCGGAATGCATTTCTCTGGTGAAATCTGTCATGGTAGGTAGATGATTAAGAAGCCGGCCCTCTGTCCTCTGCAGTTCTGGAAGGAGGGTCCAGGGAGATGTATACTCCTTCCTTTTTCAAAAATTGAAAACTCCTCAAAGCTCTGAATTTGATGAAACTTTAAAAGCTGTGACAGAAATGGGAGAATCTTTACTTAATACTGTGCTGTGTATGTGGAAAATTTTCCAGTGTGTAGCAACTTAAAAAAAAACAACAGCCAAACACAAAAAACCCAGAAGTGTGTGTGAGTGGGAAACAGCAGCACAGTTAACGATATAAGAAGAGATATTGATGGTATAGGAGTGAATAATGGGAGATACGTGCCTTAGTTCTAAAAGCACTTAACATCCAGTGTCCAGAACCTTGATCTTGTCTCTGCTGCCTGGGCCATAAATATGAGAAAATCATTATGCATTATCATTATGCTGTGTGGAGAAAAAGAGGGTGGGAACTGATTGTCCTGGTTTCAGCAGGGATAGAGTTGGTTTCCTTCCTACTAGCTGGTACAGTGCTGTGTTTTGGATTTAGGGTGAGAACGGTGTTGATGGCACGCCGATGTTTTGGTTGTTGCTGGGTAGTGTTTACACTAGTCAAGGACTTTCCAGCTTCCCATGCTCTACTGACTGAACAGGCTGGAGGTGCACAAGAAGCTGGGAGGGGGCACAGCCAGGACAGCTGACCGAACTTGGCCAAAGGGATATTCCATACCATGTGACATCATGCTCAGTATATAAAGCTGGGGGAAGAAGAAGGAAGGGGGGGACGTTTGGAGTGATGGCGTTTGTCTTCCCAAGTAACCATTACGCGTGATGGAGCCCTGCTTTCCTGGAGATGGCTGAACACCTGCCTGCCCATGGGAAGTAGTGAATGAATTCCTTGTTTTGCTTTGCTTGCGTGTGTGGCTTCTGCTTTACCTATTAAACCGCCTTTATCTCAACCCATGAGTTTTCTCACTTTTACCCTTCCGATTCTCTCCCCCATCCCACCGGGGGGGAGTGAGCGAGCGGCTGCGTGGTTCTTAGTTGCCGGCTGAGGTTAAACCACGACACTGATGTACTTCCACTCACTGATCAGATGTGTGATTAGTGCATTCATGGATAAAGGTTTTAAGCAGAGATCACGGAGGTGGGCTGGTTTGTCATCTTGGGGATTTCTTTCAAGGGTATCTGGCACTTCAGGAATCTGTTCATTTTGCTGCTACTGCTTCGTATGTTGTTTCTCTTTTGACAATAACAGAAATACTTGTGTGTTTTGGAGCCAGGTGGTGGTCTTCATGGAACTCCGAGTAAATGTCTCTGTGGCCAAGTAGGGGATGGGAGCGGGGGCTGTTCCTAAGGCCCTGTTGCTGTGGTATCCAAGCATCAGTTCATATAGCGCCTGGAAACTGGTGACACAAAGAGCTTTTAAACTCTAATTTAGTCAAACGCTTGAGTGCTTATTATTTAAATTAAATCTCAGAAGCAAATCCATTCATATGTAGTAATGTGCTTACACAGGTGTTCATTACTATTTGTCTTGCTCATAGTTCCCAATAGGGGCCTGATTCAAACCCCTTAATGATACCTAGAAATAGTTAATGGTTAATTCTGATGGGCTTTGGGGCAGACTCTTCTGACCAATATATTTATCCAGATTTTGTTGGATACCAAAAGCTGTTTAGATGGAATTGCTTCCATAGGTTCCCTTTTGTGGGATTGCCACTACTCCTGAAAACAGTTTGAGATGCTCCAAGCTCTAAGACCCTAGAGTTTGGGTATAAATACATATAATATAAGTGACTGTAGATTTGGAAGCTTTTCTTTGCAAGAAGAAAATGCCTGGTGAGAGAGGACGAATGCTGAGAATGTATGTATTTAAGGGAAGAATGATTGGTCATGGCTAGTTCAACGCGGCTGGCTCTTTGGAGCTGAGTTTTAGAATCAATAAAGATCAGTGATCTGGGTCCTGAAAACGCTGCTTCAGAAGTACAGTCTTCCTGTTGTGCTGACTTAAGGAAAAAATATGTGTGTGCTTGAGCCAGCTTTCTCGTGTCAGCTCCACTGATGTGGATGGGTGAGTTCTTCCACAATGAATATCACTGTTGAGATAGTGAGCAGTGGGGATACGGTATGGGCTTACAGTTCTCTGGAACTTCTGTTAGCCTTCAACTCTGTTTCAGCAGCAGAGCTAAGAGAAGATTTTAAGTGTACATCGTACGTGCAGGAAAAGCTTTGATGTATAGGCTCTGCTTTTTCCATCTGATTACTGCTTGCCTTTTAGCAAAGGACATTTGGATTGACCTGCCACTAGAATGCCATTTTCTAAATTAATTAAGCACCAAGTCATGATTTAATGAGCGTGTTGGGGAAGGAGGAGGATGTCACTGGTGATTTTGCTGATGCTGCTTTGGGGTCCCGGTTTTCAGAGAAGCCTACTGGAGGCTTGTGCTCCAATTTCTGCTGTAGAGTTTAATCAGTTGAGACAAGCTGCTGAGCAAATACAGAAGAATTCACAGTGCTTGAGGAAGGAACGACCTAAATATTTGCCCCATGATTCTGTTGTGGCTTATTTCCATGTGAAATGTAAGTAACTGAGAGAATAACAATAATTTTTGGTTATTTCAGTGGCCTTGGTAAGAAAAAGTATGAAAATGATTTGGGAGGATATTCAAAGCATACAAAACATGATATACTCCACTCAGTTACTGGAGTGAAACACTTGAGGATCATAAGAGAACCCCTTCACCTTATGCCGTTGACTTGCTATGGATCATTTGGCTATTGGGTTTACTTTTACCTGTTTCATCATTTCTGAAGAAGATAGCATCTCCTTTTTGAAAAGTACTCTGGCTCTTTTTTATCAAGTGGGTGAAGTGAGGATCGACATTCTTGGCTTTGTTTGACAATAATATCATCGGTGAAGACCATGCCTAATCAGTATGAGAATTTCTGATTTGGATGGGGGCTGTGCGTGTGTCTGCTGCAGGCAGAGCGTGACTGATGCTGAAGGTGAATCAGCCAGTTACTAACTGGAATGTGACTGATGGCTGACTTGAAATGGCTGTGATATGGGAGGTAGATACTGAGGCCCCTCAAGTCTTTTAAGGATGGCATTTTCACAGCAACTTGCAGTCTCAGTTGTAATGACTAAGGTACGGAGTCCATCCAGTGCTCTGGAAAGCTGCTAGATTTGCATAATTCTATTTTTAAGATATCTCTGGTTTTGGAAGGAGAAGTGTCCTATAGAGATCGTTCAGCAATTGGTGCGGAGCAGCCCTAAAAGGGAGCCTCCAGATTGTGATTTATATATTTATTTTTAACTTGCCTTTGCATTTCTGAGTTCTGAGGTGTAGAAGTAGATGCATTTGGAAAATCCTTAGTAAGTAAGTGTGCAAATACTGTTTGTTAACAGCTGTCTTAGTATAGGGAGCTGGGACAAGCGCTTGTGTTTTAACAACTGTTAGGCTGTTAAAACCAAACATTCATCACACAAAGTTTAAGAGGAACAGATAGATTTGAAAATTGTCTCAAAATAAGAGTTTTGTTAGTTAAATCTTATCTGAAACCTGTGATACTTAAATGACTTCTCTCTGCCTTCCCTCTGGAATGTGAAGAGAAAAATTACTATGTGGGTTGAGGCACTGGTTTGGGATTTGAGGTCTGAGTTCAATTTTCCCTCTTCCAGCTACTCTGTATTTGACCTTGAGTATGTGATCTAGTCCCTGATATTACAACCAGTTAAACTTGTGCCTATCTTAACTGATGTATCTGAGTTGTGCCTTTGGAGGAGGCTGTAAACATGTTAAAATTACATGCCTAGGAAACTTGTAAATAGGGGCTTTTATTTTTGGGTTTCAGTTCTGATTTGTAAAAACTTCTAAATCAGAGTAAAACTCTAGCTTGCTGCAGACAGTTGCATAAACGCAGAGAGTTTGCACTTACAGAAGTATACCAGTGCAAGTGCATGGTATCTTACCAGATTTCTCTTTCCTTTTGTTTTGCTGAGTTGCAGAGAGGCTCTTTCTCCCCTCTCTGCCTGTTGCTTTTTGGCAGTCATTGTAGTAGAAGTTCTTTGCAATGACCAGCTTCAGCGATTGTTCCATTTGTACCCGTGTACTGTTTTCCATTGAATTTACTATTGTGGTTGAATTCTTAAAATTATATAAATAAATAAAAATAATTTGCCATTGCAGAAAGAATGTAACTACTAAAAGAGTGGGTTTGCAAGAATTTTTCAGGCTGCTTTTTAAATATGTTTATTTATATTATATATATATATATTATATGTTGTAATTTATGACCTATTTTAGTTATAGACACAAATTGAAAAAGGTACAGTAAGTGGAACAAAACTAACAGCCCAGAGACTTGCCTGGTACAGAGATGAGGAGGGAGTGAGGATGCATGACACACTTTTTCTTTATTTGAAAAAGAATATGCAAAGAAGTATCTGACACTATATTTTGCTCTTACTGAGGAAGAAAGCTGCACAGTGGTAGCAAGTGATGGCAAGACATGAGTGCTGCAGAAAACATGAATATTTAGGAATCTCTGGACCAACCATGTTGTTTCTAACTAGAGGTGCTAGTTAAACTGTTGAATTCAAGGGAGAGGCTGGATTTCTGATGTCATGGGGAAACGTGGGAATACTTAGTCATTAGAGATTGCTGTGAGCAAGCGCAATGCTTGTAGACATACTTGACAAGTTCCTTATTTCAGTCTATGCAAAAATCCTCACTGGCTTCAGTGGTACTAGAAGCTAATCCTGAAATGGTACAGAAGATGCCTTCCAAAGGGCTTTGAGTATTTGGAATAAAGGTGAACTAAGTAATGGCCCTGGAGCCTGTGTGAACATGCAACTGGAGTGCTGTTAAGAGCTCTTTGATGTTTTACTTGTTTTGTGGTGACTCTTGCACAGTGTGTCCTGATCAACTTTGAGTGAAGATAATGAAAGTTTTCAATGCAGAGTGAATCTATTTGTTGTTCTCAGTGCTGTTTCAGGTCTCTAGCTTGCAAGAATTACCTATAGGGTAGATGGAAATCCTGTTCCTCGTGTGATATTAGATAGATGCATCTGAAGTAAAGCGATCAAATAGTTAATATTAAAAAGCCTGCCTCTTGTGTCTTTCAAATTGTCCCAGCAGGGGTTGCATTTCATGGTTGACATTAGCCATGCTGTTCCAGCTCCTGCTTCTTTCACATCCTGCTTTTCATCCCCCCTCCCTCCTTACGTTTTTTTAATACATCTCTTATTCAGTGTGGTTAATAAGCAAATTTGTCATCTGCTTATTTTTGTCTTTGCTAACACTCCCCCCACCCTCCCGTTCAGACCAAATTAACAGTAAGCCAATGACTTGAAGATAATGCTACTGTGAATTATCCTTTGCTGCAGGGCAGCTTTGCATTTTTAGTGCCAAGTTGACTTTAGTTTGTGTGACTAAAACCAGGCAGTGCAAAAAGAACTGGGATTTTCATTCCTGACAGGAGAGGCTCATGGGTGTTGAAGGGTAGTGGCTGGGCTTTAGGAGGCATCTCCTTGACAGGTTCTTTTTGTGGGGACATCTTTGGCTGGTCTGTCTTGGCCTTGTCCTGTGAGTTGCTGCATGAATTGCACTTGCTCTTTACATTTGTGAAAAGGAGGCAGAGACAGATACAGCATGGTTACTTATTGTTGTTTGTACAGTGAGGGATCCTCTGTGAAATGGGCATCGTGTGTCGTGAGGCATAGTGTAAGCTTCTAGTAAGAAAACAGTCCTTACTCTGAAGAACTTCCATTGCAGCTAAGCAAAAAGAACAAGCGTAAGGACAGGCAGCATGGGAGGTTGGTGGATGGAAGGGATTTTCCCCAAGTTTACCAGTAGATTGTTGGCAGAATTGTGAATGGAAGTCTCATCTTGTGGTTTCTAGTCTTACATTTTAATTGCTGGAGAGTTTTCCTAGGTGACTTTTATTTTTTTCATGTCTAATAGTCTAGAAGGCATTTATTTGCAGCTGTTCCTTTTTTGTTTTTTGGGGCGGTTTTTTTTGGTTGTGGGTTTTTTTTTTGAATGAGAGGATCATGGTACAGTAAATAACGGGCTTGAAGTAAAACTTTTCAAAAAGAGAGAGGTTTGGTCCCCACCTTTGCATATTTTGTATGCATGCAAATGATCTCCCCTTCGGAGGGGAAAAAAGGGACGAATATTCTTGTTATCCTAGTGGTATAACATGAGCTTTCTTCAGAAGAATCACTTCTGAGGTGGCCAGAGCATGCTCCGTGAGCACTAGCACTTAGAAATGTAGCAGTCCTTCCAGCTATGTTTTTTCTATTTGGATTATGTGATGTAAACCCTTCTGCTAGAATGACAGTAGTTGCTATCTGGGTCCATGAAGTTCTGTAGCTCATTCTTTCTGTAGAGGCCTTAGCAGTGCGTATATCTTACACACACAAAGAGAAAGGAAGAGAGTAAGGCCAGTGTCTCTATTAGGCTCTGTGAATCAGACACTCTCAGAGCTATCAAATTGTGTGCTGTGCAGGTTCAGCTGTTCTGTTGTACTTTGCTTGCATTCCTCCTCCTCACAGCCACAGAGAAAGGGAAGCGTTAGGTAGAACCTCTTCCTACGCTTGGCAAATTGGCTCCTATTTACTAAAATCTTTTTCAGACTGTCGTAATTATCATGGTGACACAGATGTGGTAGGTGTGAGCATGTAAATAAAGCAGCTGGAGTAAATACTCTAGTTTTTTCATCTAGTGGGTAAAGAAGTTCCATTGTGCTATTGTTTCCATTGATAACTATTGAGCACCAGTAAAGCTTTTCATGGGTGAGGGCAGTCTAGAGAATCAGGACCAAAGTACAGGCTAACGTATTTAGGAGCAAGGGTAGGATTACTATATTGTACCAGTTCTGGATAATACCCCAGTCATCTCTTTGGAATATTAAAAGTTTTGCAAACTGGCTAAATATTGATGTACTAAACTGAAATACATCCCCTCCTCACACACAAAATAACAAAATGTCAGAAAGGGGAGAAATCCATTAGGGTGTAACAGATCTATCCTTTTCGAGGAAGAAGCTTGCTTTTTTCTTTACATGAAATAAAAGTGAAAGTAATAGAAAATGAGTGAGTAGAAATTATAATCACTCGATGTGCCCAAGGTCTGGGACCGTGGCCTGGGATATACTGGATACAAGAACAAATTAATGACATAGTTATCTAGCCAAGCCTGGCAAACTGACTAAAGGTTGCTTCCAGTGATTGCTTCTGGATGCAATTGGTTTTGACAACCTTGAGTCTGTCACTGTCATTCCAATAAAATGCGTTGCTTCACATTAAGCAAAATAAGACTTGCCTTCTTTTTTATAGTCCTAGAAACTCTTGGGTCTTATTGTTCCTTTCTCCTTTTATCCTGAGGGCTTCTAGGAGCAATAGCAGTGGTGATTTGTCTCTGGATTCCAAGCTGACAAGAAGCTTTACAGTATGTCAGTTAATAACTGGGGCACTGTGAACTCTCAGCAGCAGATTGAATATCATAACTAGAGCTCTAGATGTTTGATTTCTTTGGAGTAATGTCATACAAACCAGGAAATGGCTTTATAACTCTGTACACAAATGGGACATTCTTGTGAACTTTCATGACCTTAGGGATCTGGTAAGGTTAAGTGATGGTGGCTTTCGGGTGGGCTTCTAGGTTGGAAAATAATGCTGTGCATGTTGGATTGTTTGAGCAGTTGGTTCAACTTCCACCGCCTGGGAATTTTGTAGTAGACAGACCACCACCATCCTTTGCCCCACTGTTGATAGCCTCAACAGACAGGCAAAGGTTGAATCTGTCTCTGAAAACATGTCTGTTTGGTTCCTCTGGGGATTCAAGGATTGAAGCGTATTGTCTGTACGTGCGTGTTGGATAAGTGGAAGGTTTCATCCTCCAGGGTTCGGAGTCTGTTTAAACTTTCTTTGAGTTGGTAGTTTA
This sequence comes from Aptenodytes patagonicus, assembly GCF_965638725.1. Classification (NCBI taxonomy): domain Eukaryota; kingdom Metazoa; phylum Chordata; class Aves; order Sphenisciformes; family Spheniscidae; genus Aptenodytes; species Aptenodytes patagonicus. The sequence goes on along the minus strand of NC_134967.1, from coordinate 6,794,128 downwards.
GTTGACTGTCTTTTCTCCTTCTCCTTCCTGGAAAGTCTCCTCTCACTTGCTCCAGTCAATACCTCTCTGCTGTTTTGTCCTCACAGGGCACTGGATGTCACATTGTCCTCAACTTAGCAGTCCCCCATGCATCTAAAAAAGGATGGGTGAGACAGACGTGTCCAGTGCTGCATGTGTTGAATAAATGTGTTTCTGATTTTCAGTACTTATTCTAAGAGTTTGCCTCAAATATTTCCGTCTTAACAATTTTATTTTGTTCTTCAAATCTTAGGCATTTGGGTATAAGTTGTAGATGCTTGTGAAATCAACTGCACTGCTGGCAAGTAATCGAGACTTTTACGCAAAGGCACAGTACTAAATGTTACCAACTCTCTCTAGCTGCTCATGGAAACCTGGCTCTTAAAAATTGCATTAGCTCTTAAAAACTTATTTTAAGTAGTCATAGAACTACCTTGACTTTTCTTTGTCAAGACTGCTGATTTCTCACATTCATATATTCTTGTTCTTTAAAATATTTTCTTTTTACTTACAGCAGCCAGGTAAAATAAATAAAAACAAGAGACATGCACATCTGTTAGCTCATGAAATCTTAAAACATTCTTTCCTCTGAGGATAGTAAGTATAGAAATCTAAATGCAAAACAAAAACAGCTCTTGAAAAGATACTACTCCTTTCCTAATATGATTCATTCTCCTGAGCGTTAAGCTGTAAGTGCAGATGTCAGATAGCATTCCAAAAAGTGTTCTGTGGAGGCAGTATACAAAAGCTGAACTTTTATTAAACCTGTGTTATCAAAAGAAGCTGCGGCTCTAGGGGTGAGGCACAGTGCTACTGGAGATCAGTGTCTGCCAGGGCAAAGCAAAGTAACTATCGTTTTTGAGAATCTGACAGTACCTCTTTTTGTTCCTGTGTTTTCTTATGGACAGATTTCCTTTCGAAAATAGTGACTCAGGACATGGTCAGAAGGTAGTATCTGTGTTAACTGAGATACTGCCAAGGTGTCATAAACTGTTATCCTGCCTTAAGATTCTGTAAAACAGATAGTTGCTTAATGTGTATTTCTGATTTCCTCACCAGATAGACTGACTTTTAAAAGGATTTTTGGTGGCTTGTTGGATACTGGTTTTAAAAGCAACAGCTAGACCTTTGCCTGTGGATAAGGTACTTGGCATGTCTTTGGGCAAATTTAAACAACTAGTCTATGCTTCAAAGTTTAATTCCCATCCCCGCCTGCCCCCCCCCTTCTCACCCATGCTGTCTCCTTTTAATAGCTTCTTTTTCTCTCTTTAGACTCCAGGGATCACTCATTAAGAAATCAGCCTCTGGTTGGTTCGATAACCATTGGCAACTGCTGCAGTTACAGAGCTGCTGGTCTTCTGAGTCTCTGACAGAAAATGGGTAAAGATAGGAACACAGCTGAAATAGAAGAATGAACAGATTACAAAACCACCAGGATTGGGTCTCCTCTTATCTGGCTCTGCCAAACAGCAGGATGTATGTCTCGATGAAATCAGAATTAGGGAATGACAAAGTGGAGTTTTACTCTTGAGAGATGCTATGGGTATCCTTCTGCAAAAATAGGATTTGGAAGGCTCAAGAAGCTATTCAGGATTTATGCTGTCTGGCTGCATCTGCCTTTTCAATAAAGGTTGTTCCCAGTGCTCTGCCTGTTCTCCAGGGAGAGGGTAGGAGTCTCAGCTGTGCAAGTGGGGCCAGCGCATGCCTTTTTGTAGTCAGAGGCCCGATGGCTCATGAAGTTCCCGTGACAGGAAAATACTGAGTTTGATGAAAGATGGATGATGCAACTCTAACAACTCCAGTAATAGGGAGAATTTCTAATTTCTTCCCAATTTCAAACTCAGCCTTCTTCTTGGGGTGATGAGTGTGTTCATCAAACATTCCCTAGCGATGCTGCATGTCATTTCACAGTGCATGGAGCTAGTCAAAATGTATTCTGGACACCATTTGGGCATAGTGAAGAAGCTGTGCTCTGCACCCAGAAGATGTGGCTTTCCAGTGTTTATGCACGTAGTTCCCTAGGGAGTTAGGTTATACTGGCTCGTGCCTTGTATTAGTAAAGTAGAAAGGCTGCCAGTTATGTTGTTTGTGGCTCCATCTCTGGGGCATACTGTCTGGTGTCAGTGTGTACAAACCCTCTGCAAGGTTCAGGATGTTTCCTTTAAAAGATAGGGCTACCCAGAGTGGTATTTGTTGATCTAAAACCTGTGGGAGATTCAGATTTCCCTGTGATGCATTCCACAGCCAAAGTAGATAATAACTGAGCTTTGTTAGATCCCTCAAGAGCTGCGTTGCCACGGGAAGTACCACAAGTCACTAAACAGAACCAGGAGGGTGTATGTATGCGTATCTTCCAGTCAGGACAAATTAATCACTGAATCCAGAAGGAACCAACGGACTGTCAAAGTGCACTTTGCAAATACTGTAGCAATCTTCTTGGTGAAGCTTGTAAAATTAAGACAATAAAGGCAAGGAGGACTACTTGTTACAAATTGAAAATGTGAATTTGCTGTGAATGGACATTGCTTACATTTTGTTTCTTGTTCAGTTCCTGGTGAAATGCCGCACTCATAAGAGCGACAACGACTCTTCAGAAGGCTGTCTGTGGCTAAGGTGATTACCTAGCACTTGGAAGACCTGAGTTCGGTTGTCAATCCTGCCACACAGTTTTCTGCCTCATCTTACCATCTGCTGGAAAAGATGCAATAAGTCTTTCATCTTGTGTTTTAGATGACAGTTCTCCCTGCAGAAGGCTTATCTCATTCTGTATGGTGCCAGGATAATGAGAGTCTGCTTTCCGTTTCAGAGGGCTTTAAATGCTGCTTAAATAAATTAAGAAAAAAAAAAAAAAGTAATTGGGCCCTATGTTTCCCCCTTCTCTTCCACACTAATACACTGGTAAATTAAGGCAGAGGTTCTGCTGGATTCTGTACTTAAATCTACAAATACTCATTTAGAAGTCAAATGTACTTGGGCTTGGGCAGGTTTGGAATGAAGGGTTTGCATTTTGCTTGCTTTCTCTTTGCATATGGAAGAGGTTCCGTTCTCTCCCTGTGATGCATAAAATCTGAACACCTTTTATCTGAACTGTTTCTCTGAGCAGCCTCTTAGGTTGCTGAAATGACTCTTAAAGAGTGGGAGGTGGGGAACCAAACAGGCAGAGCTAGGCAGGTAAAAAGCATGTACCTCCTATGTTAATAGGGGCCCCTCCCGGATCAGTCTGCCTTTGTGCTTTACCAGCTGCTAGGTAATAGTTACATAAGTGCAATATTTGGAGAAGCACCATTTCTTAGAGCATGCGTGTTAGTTCTTGGCAAGCCTGCTCCCTGTCTTTTGAAGGGTACTTTAGCAGAATGATTCAGTGTTTTAGACCTATCTAATTTTTGTTTTCCTTAAATGGATGGCCTTAAGAGCTGTTGGCAAATGCTTCTTGCTGTATTCATGAGGAACAAGGACTTGGTGATCTGATGGGAAAGCCTGTGATGCACCTGGGGAAATGGTGAAATACAGCATTATGGGCTCTTTTCATTGCAGCTGCTTTTTTTTTGTGTGTGTGTGTGTGTGTGTGTGTATAAAATCTGTGTCCTTCAGTACTGCTATCCATTCTTGTAAGGATGTACTGAACAGGAATAGCTTGAAGAAATACTTATAAAGAACTCAAAAACCTGTATCAAGTACCAAAGTGAGTCCCTGAGCACTGCAGCTTTCTTCTTGCTTACAGTTCTTCAGGAGTATCATGGTAAATGAAACAACCATATCTCTCTCTCCCTTGCCAGTGTCTTCCAGTTCTAAACTGAAGGGGCCACTCATGAAATGAGGGAGGTCGGCTTACTGATGCTTACACAGACAGCTGTCTTTTACTGGAAGACGTCAATCTTCTCAAAGCAACCCCTCTCTTAATTTGATTTTACAAGGATATTGAATACATCAGTCCATGCAATTTGTGCTATCACTCTTTGCTGTTTTTCTAAATTAAATAGTAGATATTTTTGTAAAATGCATTATAGTGTAGCTTGGAATAGCAAACTCATGACTAAACATGAACATGGGGCTGAGGGGTTGCACTTGCTATCAAGAACTTGTTTCACTTCTCCACTGGAAGACCTTTCTGACAGTGAATACAAAAATTTTTGGCCTATTACGGTGAAAATCTTTAAAGAGTGATCACCATCCCATATGGGCATGTATCAAAGACTACCTATTTCTTAATTTATATCTGACTTGGGATTTTGTGACAAGCTGGAGATCTCTTTTTCAATGCCTAAACAAACTTGTAGGTCTAGTTATACTTTGAAGTTGAATTGTGGGTGGAATTTATTACTAGGTCTGAATGTAAGAGGTCTGAACCCAGCTTTTCATTATGTTAGAAGTTTGCCTTGCAGTGTTGCTGTCCCAGGGAAGTGGTAGAGGGCTGTATCTGTGCTTCCCCTACACCAGTAGCATGTTGTTCCTCGTGGAAGACTAAACTTTGAAGGGGTATAGGCAAGGACAACTTTATCTTGTGATCTGGGTTACAAAATACTTTGTCCACAGAGACTGTCCAGGCCATGTGTTGAACGGCTGAAACAGCCATGAAATGGATTCATGTTATACCCCTCCTGGGTTGCCTTTGAGACTCGATGAAGATTCTGGGAATTGTGCATTAAATTGATCTCCATGTACGATGCAGTACACTTTTTAAGCTTGTACAAAGAACTGACTAGTGAAGGCTTCCGGTGGCTTCCCACAAAAAAAGAGGATACACGGTCTTTTAGGGTTTTCTGTGTAATTCTGTGGGAGAGCTGACATTTTGCATGTGCTTTGAAGGTAAACAGAGATGGTAGTCTCCACCTTTGTGCCGATGTTTTATATAGGTCTGGAGGCAACGGGCGCTATCACATTCATTACAACATATGTCTAACTTGTCATGGGCTGTGAGTTATACTTCTGGAAGCCGGAGTAGTGTAGACCAAAAGACCTTATTAAAATAAACTAAATAATTTTCACATCAGTGACCAGAATTATGCCATTTAATTAAAATATGTCTAGACAAATAACCTAGGGGGAGAGAGGGATTATCTGTAAGTGTTTGAGGTTTCTGCATAGGGACCATACTAAATAAATTTATGAATAGCTTCTTTTCTCTCCCAAGTATCTGGAGTCTTGGAGTACTGTAGCCACTGCTGGATAATATGGTTGTTTCTCGTGTAACTAGATTGGCATTCATCTCTTTGTTAGCAATTATTTTAACCTGTCTGTAAATAATATTTCTGTGAGGTATTGATTAACACATGGCTATTTTTTGATCTAGCTTTATTATTATAATGAGATACTTTTAAGAGAGCACAAAAGGAACATTTCACAGAGGAGTAAGAATTCATTCTTATCTTGGCTGCTCTCATGTGTGTTTATCATTTCTTGTTTTGTGTTGTTTGGCAGCTGACACCATATCTATCATGGTTGTGTGACACCTTCATTGAAAATGAATTGAATAGTTGTAATAAGAGGTCCGGAGTTGCTACCATATTCAGTGGTTACTTAGAATGGTAGAAATAAACTCATTTTACTTGTAGTTGGTTAGGAAAAATGCTCTACTTTCTAAGGCCATATGTTGAACTTGTTTCCTTCTTGCTTTCATTATGAAGGACTGAAAGTCATTCTGACTCAAAAGAAACAAGGGAGGACACATTTTCAGGCAGCTCATTCTCCTTCTGTTGTCGTTCAGAGAGCGACTGCACTCCGTGTAGTTAGTGGACCTCTCCAGAAAGGTGCTTCTTTCCATATTGACAGTAGTGGACTTGCTGGAGTATGTGGGATTAGGGTCACGGGCATAGTCCTTTGACTTGTTCCTGGAGTTTATTGCTCTGGAATTGGTTCCTGAAGGACAGCTCAGCCAGGGTCATCACTTTATTAGTTTGACATTGCATGTGTCCTTCACAATCTTAAAGGAAGATCTCTTCTTCTCCTTCCTTGTTCTATTGGCAGAATGGACACCTATCTCCTTAACGTGGCATATGCTGAAGGTGGATATCTAAATTTTTGCAAAATTAATATACAGTTACTTGTTTTCTAAAATAAGGACCTGACTGTATCTGGGATTTTTGTTATACCATGCATTAATATTCAGAGACTATGTTTTTACATGAAAATATAGTTATCTTTAAAATGGTGTTTGGGTGAAGAAATGATAAAGAAAAACTGATGTCACATTTTTAAAGGCTAGTATTGTGCATGTTTTTTACCATGTGCTGTGAGATTGTGCTGGTGCCACTAATGCCAGAATAATTGTAGTGGAAAGACAGTTAAGCGGAATGCTCTGGTTTGTGTGTGATCATGCCAGCATTATCAGTGACAGCAATTGGATTGTACTAAGATGGAAGTAACATGTTTCTGTACATGTATATTTTTTTCCTGTTAGGACAGAAAATAGATTCATAAGGTTACAATACGTGATTGGTGGTATTGCCTTTGAAAATGGACTGCTTGACATCTAGTAATGCAAATAAAGTATGCTGGCAATAGTCTTCAGCTGAGAAGCTGTTTTTTTCTGTTGAATTGTGAAGGCAGTCTAAGAACATGTGACTTGGGGTTGCTTCAGCACAAAAACTCAGTATGCTGTCTAGCATTAGTTGCTTCATTTATTTGCTTTTATAGATGCACTCACGTGATGGCATTGGGGTTGTCATGTCTGCCTGTTCTTTCAGTTGCAGAGAAACAACAGCTGTTCTTGTGGTCCTTTCTTTCTGTGGCTGCAATGTGATGTATGTAAATGTCAGGCTTTCCACTGAAAATACTCAGTCCCTGAAGAGCTTACAAGTTGCAAATTTACTGTTAATCTTGCTATGAAACAAGGTCTTAACTCGGCAAAAATAACTGCCTGGGCGCTTGGCCATTGTGAAATGTGTGCGAATATACAAAGATAAGAGACATCTGCTGTCTGTGGGCTCAGTTCTTATTGGTGGTCAACATTTTGAATAAGAATAATGGGTTGTTGCGTAGTAGTCTTCTGGGATTTTGGAAAAGGACCTATGACACAATGATCTGGATATCACTCATTATATTTTCATAACATCCTTCTGAAGTATTTACTGTGCCCTTCCTCCAAATTATCCTCCTTTGTCAGTTAGCTCTGCCTAGGTCAGATCCATCCCTGTGCTGAAGCTGATAGGTCATTTAAGACCAAGTCAAGTAGAATGTAGTGTTTGTGCTTGTGTTTGGCTCAGGAGTGAATTTCACCTTCAAAAGTTAGTGTTGGGAATTTGAGGATGTCATTTGCCAGAAAACACATTGTATCAGACCCATGAGTGGACTGCAGTGCCCTGACTCAATTCTTTTGAACTCTTTCTGCTGGCTGTGTAGGTGCATTGTCCTATAATTCCATCATTATTCTGAAATTGTTACCTTTCCCCCCAGGTCCTTCCTGCTACTCAACTTGTCAGATGTCTTTTACTCAGCATCTGCTTGAGTTGCACACTTTTGTAACCTCACAAGCTATTGGCACTGGGTGCAGCGATTCCTTGGAGTGACCCAGTAACCAGTCCTCAATTCAGCTACTAAAATCAGTCATCAGCAGTGACAGAGGTATGCTGCTGCATCTGGCTGTAGGTCATGTCTCCTGCTGTCATTCAGCCTTCAGAGTATTCAGACCACCCTTTCTGCCTGACCGTTAGAGAAGAGTTTTCTATAGGTATGAGCCATGGGATGAGAGGCTCTCCGCATGCCATTTTGGATGTGTGATAGCAAAGGGTGTATCTGTCTTGATTTGAATCCCGTTACTGTAGGAAGCCCTTGAAATAATTTGTGGCAGCGTGGGCTTAAGTGTGGTCTGGCAGCCAGAGGAGGTACCGGAGTCCCTAGTGTAATCTGTGGACTGTAATGAAGTTTGTGTAACTATATTACTGCTGTTGTCACTGCTTGAGCTAGCTGTGTTAAAACTAACTTGGATTTAGTACCTTGAAATGCTTCTTTGTCCATTTTGATATTGAGCAGATGAATTTCAGGCTTAAGATGAGGCATCCACACTTCTGGCTGGAGGTCCAAGAATAATGGCTGCTAAGGGATGCTTTTTGCAAGTTGATGAATTAAAATTATGTTATCCCAAAGCATCCTTAGGGATGATGAGAAATCTTGAGCATCCATGGAGCTCTTAATGCTTCCCAAGTTACTTTGAAAGGACTGGAAGCATAGCTAAAAGGACATACTATTAGAGTCAGTTTGTGCTGAGGGAGGCTATATTACCAAAATCAGTGGTCCCTTTGCACAAAAATAGAGATTTTATTGGTAGTACATGGTAGATGGAGTGGCCAATAACCTTACAAGCTGTGCAGCCTCTCTTGCTGTTCGTCAGTGGGGCTGAGAGCTGTTGATGATCAGCTAATAGCATCATGAACCTTGCCTTTCAATTCTCAGCTTCGGAACTGGCTTGGAGAATGGCACTTGGACTGTGTATTAGAAACCACATCGTCTCAGTGAATTGGTATGTAGCTCTCAGTGTGCAAGGTCATGACTTGACTTCAGCCTGCAGAGGCTTAGATTTTCAATAGGCTGCATCTCTGCCTTGACGTTGTGTGAATGTCATCTCTAAGTGCTATTTTGAGAATGTCCTGCTCTGGAGTTTTGAAGATAATTGTACCCTGGGGAAAGCAAAATCAGAGCCAGCTGTTTCAAATGGGCATTCCACAACCAGCTTGCTGCTGGCAGTAGCCTCTCTTTTACAGTGTTTTCCCTAGGTTGTTTTCAAATACTGTTTAATTTTATGGGGGCTTGTTAATATTTATTGTTTTGTAACTAAGGCATTGGACTGGTACTCGGAAATCTGGGTTCAGGTCATAATTTTGCTGACCTGTCCCTTCATATTGTGACTTCTGTGTCTTTACAACAGAGGTGATGATATGTGTCTGTCCCTTGGGACAGTTGTAAGAATAGATTCATTAACACCTGTGAGATTGTAATATAGTCACATAAATAATTTACTAAATAACTTGGGGGGTAGAGGAAAAAGGGAAATAATAGAAAAGACCGAAGACTGTCAGCGTGGCTAAAATGCTTTGCTTGTTATGGACAGTTTGGCCAGTTCTGTTCCAAACCCTTTCCAAGGGAGTAGATGGTATTGATGAAAACAAATTGTAAGGTCTTAGGACTCGAAAAGTCAACCATTTGCTTGGCTTCTCTGTGCACATAATTAAGAGTAACCTTTTTTCTGCTAGGTTAGCTGATCATGGAGTTGGAGGATAACACTATGCACAGTTGGGGCTATCAGTGCTAAAATCAAAATAGGCTAATTTCTACAGATATCAACTTATAATGCCCTGAATGCTTGTATTTTAGTGGGATTTTCACACCTTCAACATCTGCACAACCACTGAAATACTGTTAATTAAGGAGTAGAGAAGCAAATTGTATTCCCTATATGCCATTGCTCTTTAACAGTCAGTCATAAATATTTTCAAATACTTAATTGGAAGCCATTCCTCATAGATGCTACAAAGTGCGCTGTATTTGGAGACCCTTTCGAGATAATGGGCAGAAGTTCTGGCGAAGGTCTGTAGCCTAGCACAAGTCGGGCTGTGCTGCACTTGACTGAAATGGAAGGATGAGACAGATCTGGGCTGGGAGCCCAAGTACCAGTTGGTTCAAAACACGTGGAACCTTTTAGTATGAGTCACTGTGTCAGGCTGTTGCACTTGGTAACGACTGATAGGCCTTTGAAAGTGCTTTGAGTGTGATGCAGATGCCTAAACTGGATTGCTGTAGATCAAAATTCCCCTGTTCACAGTCGAGGCAGCTGTAACGCAAGTAATCTCTGCTTTCCTCCCTTCCTCACATGTCCCCGTTGTTCTTTTTGGATTCGTATGCAGGGATCTTGCTTAAGCAGAACTCTGGACTTCTCTAATCAAGTAACGAGGCTTTCTGCTCCTCGAATGTCTATCTTAAATAGTCATCACAGAGCTTTTAAATATGGAGGTCCCATAATTTTCTTGCAGTAAGAGGGAGTGTAATAGGCCGAATGACCTCCTCAAGGTCATACAGTGGGTTGATGCCAGAGTGGAGCCTAAATAAATTTAGTTGTCCTTGAGTCCCAACTCATTGCTATAAAAAGTGAAGCTTTATGTTTGAAATGAAGGGCAGATTCAGGCCGATTCTCTCCTAGGGACTACAGTAGTTCTGACTTCATTCATGTGCTTAAACTTAGGTCAGTATCTGGTATAGGACCTAAGTGCCAAAACTTTTCCAGTATCGTGCAGTTCTTCTGAAAGATGATAAATTATCCCTACTGTTCTAGAAGGCTGGCATGACAAACTGCTGGATGTACCTCCAGGAATAAAGGTGGAGTGGAGAAAACAGGGAAGAGGCAGTTATGTGGGCAAAAGTGTTTAGTGTGGTGATGAAGATCAGATGTGGCAGACGATAACTGGTGTTATAAATACATGAATGCATTAACGTTAATTGCAGACAGAATCACTGAGACTGTGTGTTTAGATTTTTGAAAGTGTTAAGAATAACGTGAGACAGAGAGTAGCAGCTAATTACATAAACGAAGAAAAAGAGAGTGTATCTTGATGCATTTGTCACCTATGCAGAAGAGGTGACTTCCCTAACACCCGTTGCATACAGTTTCTTGCTACAATTTCTGTAGAACCTGTAAGAAGGAGCTAGTGTGTGTGGTGGAAGGACGGGAAGTTAACCTCAAGCTGGGGAGTGCTGTCACAAGAGCTGACTTTAGTAAATGGCTTTGTGCAGAAGGGACGTTGAACTTGTGTAGCTGAGACTGCTCAGCTGTTTTGTTGGGAGAGCTATCACATGCATTGAAGCTAGATACCTATTTCTGAAGAGCGTTTTGAAGAGGTTCTTGTTCCACAGTTGGGTGTGTCATTTATATCATAATTGTGGGTAGCATGTTCATATTCATTTTTGACAGGTTTATGTGGGAGTTGGCATGCAAAAGTGCATATATGGAAAGGCAAAGCATTGTCAGTGTTGTTTATGAGTAACAACCTAAAAAGGAGAACGGTGGTTCCACTCTGGCTCTGTGGTATTTTGAGGAGTGATTGGCATGAGCCTTCCGTAGAGGAGCACTGTAGGTCTGCATCAGAACGCTGCAACACCGTTTCCTGCTCACTAGCTCAGCGGGGTGCAGACAAGATCTAAGGCTTTCATGCATCACAGAAGGCTGCGGATCTTTTGTGTTGAGCAGAGCCCTTCTATGCTGCGCTGCTTTACGGTGTTTATCTGCTCAGCAAAAAGATTTCTCTGCCCCTCTTTCTTATTTCCAGAATAAACATTATATCCTAGCCAAGCCTCACCTGTATATTCAGTGGGTGGCTTTATTGTCATTCCTCTACTAAAGGCTCTCTGTGTTGTGACCTCAGCTACAAAAAGCTGAAGTTTTGATTCTGCATTAAAGATTCAAACTGAAATGTTAATCAGCTTCAGAAAGACTACTTTTAGAGTTGCAGCCTTGGATTCCAGTTGAGTAGTTGCAATTTGTCATGTGATCAGAAGGGTGAGAGGTTTTTTTCTTTCTGTGCGTGTCACCTGTTTGCTGCTGGGTTTGCTGTGTGCATTCTGCAATTTAAACTGTCCTTAAAGGAACTGCATGTCTTTATTTATTTTACTTGGGTTTTTCCCAAAAATGGCTGTCCTCTGTCATTTGCTTTTGTATTGTAGTAAACAGTCTAATCTTCAGAGATGTTTATATTCTGCATGGAAGTTTGGCCTGATATTGCCAGGCAAGATGCAAGTGGTATTTTGACAAGTCTGGGTCTTCTTCAGAAAGGGCTTCTTCCTGAAGAGCTTTAAAAATATTTTTTTTATGGCTAGTGAAATCAGAGAGTTTCTATGAAGCAGCTAGCTAGCATCAGTGGAGTGTAATACTACTATAGTTCTGACTGCTAGTCCAGTGTGCAAATATCTATCAAGCCACATTAGAAGTTGGGAGCTTCCAAAGCAAAAGTTGCTTTTGAATGAGCTTAGAATCTGCCAAAGCAGTTAATAGAATCTTACGAATAGCTTCCCTTAGTGTTAACTCATTGCAGATGTGGATTTGTGATTACTTACAGTTTTACTAATTTAAACAGCTTTTTTGGAAAACTGCTGCTTCATAAGAATCAAGTTGCCCAAAGAGGTTGTGGAACCTCCGTCCTTGGAGATACTCAAAACTTGACTGGACATGGCCCTGAGCAACCTAAGCCTGCTGTGAGCAGGAGGTTGGACTAGATGACTCCTGGATTTCTCTTCCAACATACCTGATTCTATGAAGCAAAACTAACATCTGGATAATCTCTTACCTGCTTTTGTGGTGACAGGAGTCATTGAAGACATGTATAGAACAAATGGCTTAATTACTTCGCCTTCTCTCTAAGGATCTCCAAGCAAGTTATAAAAAGTAATGAATGAAGCTTCTCTCCCCCTTCTCCCATCAGTAAAGGACAATAAGAAAGAGTTAAGAAAAGACTTGATTATGATCACAGTGACAAGATGGGATTAATCTGGTGCTAAAGTATATTAGGATGTGCACTTTGTGGCATGGTACACATTAACCTAGAATGAATCTGTAGGGGCCACACTGCTCTCTCAACCCTGCATTTCCCATGTATGTTGCCTTGGAGGATTGGGCCTGCAACCGGTGAATCAAGCAAAGGAGAATTTCCTTGTTAACCTCATTTTTCTGAGTAGAAATTAAAAATCATCTAGCTAATTTTGGAGATTAAGTCTCTCACAGGCATGCATGATACAATCAAAATGCAAGTGTATGCAATGCTATCAAACCCAGTGTTTAATATCTAATTGCCTAAATGCTTATGAATCAGAGTCATTAGAGGTTTGTGGGGTTCACTTGGTATTCTTAATATAGAGTCAGCATGTATTCTGAGGCAGCAAACAGCTTGGCAGAGGGATGAGAGCGAGGGTAAGCCTAAACAATCCTTGGTCTTCGGACTAAAATCCTCTTTGGAGGAAAACAAGAAGTCAGGATACTGGAAGGGTAACCAGGAGCGTAAACCTGTCACAGAAACAGGTAGAGGTTTGAGAGGGAGAATGAGGCTGATTTTGGTAAATGCACAAATACCTATTTGTGCAGCGTAGGGTGGTAGCAAAGTCAGAGGATCCAGACACAATTCCAGGAACTAAGAGGAAGGAGGGGCTGTTACCAGCAGTGATTGTTTCATTTAGTAATTAGTTCTTAAATCTCCTCTAAGTCAAATAAAGCAGAGGATGTGAGCTTCTGAGAACTATTCCCTCCTCCCCTTCCCCGCACATCCACACCCTTTTTTTGCACATATGCTTTCTAAGTGAAGACTGTATTGATGTGACATTTAATAGTGGGGAGCTTGCTGACAATGTAGGGCAGGTGCTTGGGGGCATTCAAGAGTGTGGGGTCTTTTTCATAATCTGTCACTGATGTACTGTGTGACCTTGGGTGAATTGTTCCCCTGTGTTCTTCTTTTACCTTCCTTTTACCTGGTAGATGTATTTGAAGAATGAACTAAAGGATCTAATATCTTGTGCATCAAGATTTTTCTGGAATACGGTGAAGAGGAAAATGTTACAAGTCTCTGAACATTGAAGAAAAATCTCTAGCTGTATTGTTGGTGTGCTGGCAGAGTCTCCTCTCCCTCCCCTTTGCAAAGGAGAATTGTGTACAGCTGGAACACAGCAGGGCAATACGGGGTAGACCTGCTGCTGGGAGGTATTGCGACCCAAGTTATCTGGAAATGACTGGTTTGTTCTGTTACTGTTTGGTGTTCATTGAGTGGTAGCTTTGTAAATGGCTTTGTGGATAGGTGTTTATTTGCTCTTTTCTCTCTGACCCAGAGTGGCTTATAACCTGGGTTAAGCGGAAGATTGTGTGTGCTGGAATAGAGACTGCATGCATTCCAACCTTGCCAGCAATTACAGAGGCACAGCGTTGCCAGGAGGCAGGATGTGACCTAGGAAACAAATATCCCCTCTTCTGAAGGGAAGCTTTAACTCCATGAGAGCAGGGGATGTGTTTCTTGGTATCAGATGGTCTTTGTTCTTATTATCAAACAGTAAGTCTGCTAACAATTGTGTTTGAGAGCACTGGTGTCATATCCCCACAGTGGACCACATCCAGTACCAACAGACTTTTCTTCACTTCAGTAGGCGGCCTCTGGCAGATCAAATGCATCACCTCTTCTTCCTTGCCGTGCTAGCTTGGGTTGGGTCTAGGTTGTGAACCCATTACTGAGGGCCTTATCCACCCTGGTCTTAAGCTGCTGTCTATGTTAGTTCCTAATGGACCGTGTGTGTTGCAGAACAGACAACGGCATGGGTCTCCCTCTGCCCTTGCTTCTAAGTTCTTGTAGAGCAAAAGACGTCTTCTTGAATATGAAGTTGTCCTCAGACTGAAGCATGTGGCTGCAACCATTCATATTCCTTTCTTGCCTTCTCTCCATTGCTTCCCTTTCCTGAGAATTGAAAGGAGCTGCCTCTTTACTACAGATAATGATTTGTAAAACAGTGATATTTGAAATTAGTGGCTGTTGCTGTCTTTGATGTTCTTGGCACTGTTGATTGCTACCCAAAGCAAGCTGGGAATTACAGTCTGGCATTCTCTTGCCTCATAGCTCAAGGCTATATTTAGTAGTTCAAGTTGCAACAGATCTGGAAGTTGTTCCCTTTAGCTGCAGCAGAAGGCTAATGCTGTGATAGCGTGTTGTTTTGAGTGGTGACTTCAGTGTGCTCATTTCCATCACGAGGACAACTGAACCAGTCTGTGCAGTATTGCAGGGATATCCTGACTGCCACTGTATGCGTCAATTTTCGAAAGACCCCCCAAGCCTCTTCTCTGGAGAGAACCCCACAATCAGTATGTTTTTCTAGTGCTTGAATTTTGCCTAAATCTTAGAGCTCGGTGCAGAACTTCTGCGTATGATTTCTGGGATGCAGTAAGTGGCATTTCCTTGGGGGTGGTGGTGGAGATACTGTCATTTAAAACATGCAGCTGCCAGGATAAAATTACTGCAGCATCTTTATTTGCTGATCCTGCAATTGGATCTTTGCTGAGTGAGTGTTGTCTCCAGGACTCTATGAAACACAAAAGATAATGTCTGAATTTGAGTCAGTCCATTGGGGCTGGAGATCCCTGCAAATGTTGAAATCCACTGTCTGCACACAGAGTTTGCAGCTCCAGAATTACAGGTTTGAGAGCTTCATTGAATTGTCAAAGGTTTTTAAAGCACTGAGTATCTGTTGATTTCAATGGCATTTACTCTTAATTGTCTCTTTAGAGTCTAGGTATAAATGACTAAAAGCAATAATGAAATCATGATCTGTTTCCTGTTGCCAAAAGGTGAAGGAGGACAGATGCATTAGGAGTTAAATGAGTATTTTAAAATGTTTTTCTGTCCAATAATAGGACAGAGGTGAAGTCTGCCTAATATTGTACTGCTAGCTGTTAACAATGCAAATAAATGTGGAGAAAGAGGAGAATGTTCTTTCCTTCTTTAAAAAATGGATTAAAACATGCAAATGGAGGTATTGGTGGTGGTGTTATTTATTCCTGATTTTCCAAAAGTAAGACGGAAGGACACTCTTTGTCCATTTGCTCTCCTCTCTTCTCCTTCCTAACCGTTTTTTTCCCCCCCCTCATAATATGACACTGTTTCATGCATAGTCAGTTGCTTTGTGGCTATTGTGGTTTTTTTTACACAGCAACAAGAAAGACAAAAACATAAATAAAGGAAAATGTGGTTGTGGAACCACAATTTTTTATTGAGTTTGACTAGACTTCAGGTTGGCTTTTTTAAAGCCTAGAGATTGTCAAAAACAAATTGTCCCTGTTCCTCTGTGTAGGGACTTGAGGCCAGAAATCTATTTCTGCTACGAATCTACTGTTTGACTTGGTATAAACATACCACCCTATCTCCTCTCTACCCATATTTAGACAGTCCCCACTCTGAAGAGCTTTCCTGTGTGTTTGTACAGTGCCTTGTTCAAAAGGTTCCCAATTTTGGTTGGAGCCCTTAGGTTAAGGGAATACGTTAATATAGGTTAAGCCCTTAGGAAAAGAATGTCTTGAGTATTCACATCAACATGTAGTAGTAAAGTAGTAAAGCCTTATATTTAAGAGCAAACCTGGTGTTTTTGCAGTTGAGTGACTTTCCGTTAGTTAGCTCAGTTCCTTCAAGCTGTATATTAAAAAAACCCAAAAAACCCAGCTAATTTTCTCTGACCTGGGCAGCCACCTTTGTGAATATCCCTAGCTCTTCAGAATCATGAAACACACCCTTTCTTGGACAAGTGACTCCCAGGACTTAGCAGAAGTACTCTGTTGGTCTCGGCTGTCATACAGCCTTAGTTTATTTGGATCCAGGCAGAAATGGAAGAGGAGAGCTCTGCATTTAAAGGAAGCCATGGGTTTGTGAACGTTGATGCTATTCCTGTAGCTCTGATAAATAGAGTGAATTCAGGTAAACTGTCCTGGACCACTTCTCTGTTGAAGTGAGAGACTAAAATGGATTGAAATGTCCTGCAAGCTTGCTGTGTTGTGTGGGTGTATTTCTGTACATGAGGCTGCCTGAAACAGGAATTTGACAAGTCCTGCATTTGAATGCTTGCATTTCAGCCCTACTTGAGCCCTTGCTTGCAGGATTAGAAGAATCCACAAGAATCTTGCTACAAGGAAGGCAGCAGTAGCATCTGACAAGATGTTTGTGCAGGGCTTCAGGTTTCAATAATTGCTGTACAGGGGGTGTGGTGTAGTGTGGGATTCTCTATGCTGCCCTGCCTGGGGCTGCCTTGCTTCTGCCAGATGCTGGGTTTAGAGTTTGCTCCAATTTGCAGATTCAAAAAAAAAAAAAAAAAGGCTTGCAAGGATGCTAGTCCTTAAGGTCTGCTTTCTAGGCAGAAGTGATTCATGTCCTATTGTGGGAGTGAGGGTGTGAGAAGGGTGTCCTGTATAATGGTGACTCTGTGGGCTCCTGTTTTGAAGAGTGATGTTATTATTACCCTTAATCAGAGAAACCAAATGGGGAGCTAATTGCTCTGCATTTCATCTGTATCTGCTTACTAGAGATAACCAGACCAAAGTGTTGTAATAGTAACACGGACCATTTCTGTCCTGTCTTGTGGATCATCATCAAGAGAGAATCCATCATAGCACTGATTCAGAACTGTGTTGTCATCTTACACTGAAACTACTGAACTGTAACAATGAAGCAGCCCAACTGTTTTACCAGATCCTATAGTCAGGATTTCAGAATTAGCAGGATTCAGTGGTTCTGATTTTAAATTAAGTAATAGAGCACAGGTTGAAAACTGAAGCACCACTCAGGCTGGTTTCTGAAATGGTGATTCTTTTAAAATTTCTCATTTGATGGTCTCTTCAGGAGCCACCAGCAATGTCTATTTCTTCTCTAAAGACAAAAAACACTTTCTGAGAGGTCATGGCCTTGTATAAATGAGGGAGGTTTGTTAAGGAAGCTGATGCAAATGCAGGGTTTTCTTAATCTCAATCTTTGCTGCTTTAAATTGGAAGTCTTCGGCTTAAAGCAGCAGTCCTAAAAATATGGTTTAAAGTGCCCTGCTGAAAGATGACATTTGTAATTGGTTTGTAGAGTTAGAAGCTGGCTCACTGGGGGCTTGTTGCGAAGAGTGCTTCAAGGCAGTAACTAATTACTCCCAGTAGAACTGAACCACTAGTTGGTTTTGAACCTGCTCTTTTCATCTGGATGATTCCAAAGGAAGTGACCCTGGTGTAGTCAACAGCGCCATTGTTTCCAGATCCTGGATGGGTTTAGAGAGCCCTTCTAGCGCGCGTTCAGCTGTGCAGGCTGCTTAGTCCAGGAGTTACAGGAGAGCTGGAGGCTCGCTTTGCCTCCAGCAGACCTGATAAAGATCTTGCTGACCCAAAACATGATTACTTTACTTTCTAAGAGGACGAGTGAGCACTGAATTGTTTGAAGAATTCAGAATATCTTTTTGTAGCTATAAATACATATATGTGTTTATGACTGGCTAATTTAATGAATATGAGGTTGTTAAATGGGGGCCATGGTGGTTACTGTGCTAGTTAGAAGAACAGAAACATCTGAAGTAACTTCAGTTGCTGCTGAATTGGAAGCTTGGAATTAAGTCTAATGAAATGGGAACATTTCTGTTTTCTCAGTAATTGTGTCATTTATATTTGACTATGACCAGTCTTAAACTGTTGAAACAAATGCTGATTCTGAGATACTGAGTCACAGTAAGTGTCTTCAGAATTGAAAACCTTATGAAAACCCTTATGCTAGTAAAACAAATTGCTGATTTTATTCTCCTTAATCATAAGGGTTTGAGTTCTGGATTAAGCTTTTTATCCAGAAGCCTTCAGAATGGCTCCTAGCTGAATGCCATATTGGCATTGCGTCTGTTTAAAAAGGAATGGGCTAGGGGAGGGAACTCAAAGCCGCAGCTGCACCTCTATTTGACCGTGTCAGCTCTTCCCCCGACAGGGGCCAGGCCTCAGCCTTGCTAACCATTTTGAAACCATCTTGGAGTGAAAGGAGGGAGGTATAGGGAGCAAGAGGGGTGTGTGGCTAGCAAGAGTGGGAAGAGAACTTGAGTTAATGAAGAAGGTTGAGATGCTTGTCTGATGTACAGGAGATGAAGGTTCAATAGGAAGCTTGACCACAACTCCTTCAGTGCCTTGGGGGAAAGGTGCTGTGTTTCGGCTCCAAATCCAGTCTAGGAAATTGAGGTAATACTCCTTTCTTTGCCGACAGAGTGGCCTTAACTCGTGATCTGTGATCTCTGACACAGAGACTGCGCAGCACAGTGGGATTTTAATCACCATCAGATCTTTAAAAATTGTGGTGAGATGGAAGACTCCAAAGTGGGAAAAACGCTTGTAATTACTTTTGTGCCTACCAATTTGGGATGGTTGTCTGGAAAGGTACTATTCTACCCTTTATTTTTACTTGCTTCCTTTGTTCTAATAGTCACATATTCTTTAAACATAGAAGACTTGCTGATACCAACATTTTAGTAAAAATTTGTATTTTTGCTGGACCATTTAAGAAAACCACTGTCCCTTCTGATCTGATGCGATTTCAAACTCTTGATTTTCTTCCTATTGTTTTTTTTTTTTTTCCCCAGGGTGGTAAAGGAGGAGATCTCAGACGACAATGCAAAGCTACCTTGCTTCAATGGAAGAGTGGTGTCCTGGGTATGTTGGCTCATGTGTCTGTATGCATATGTTGTTTGATACAGTGGGCACAGTAGCAGGGTAGTTGGTACATGGGTCCTGATTTTTAGAAGTGTCTTGAATCTCAAATTACATGGAAGCAAAGCCTTAGTTTTTCATTATATCTGTAACATCCTGTTATTAAGTAATCTGTTTTAAAAATTAGAGTGAAGTCCACAAAGGTGTGCAGGGCTGAAAAGGTGGCTTAAACATGAAACCTTTAATGTTAGTAACATGTTGTGTTGTCTTTTCTTTCCCACTGTTGTCTCTCTTCCTTGCCTCCGAAGTATTACTGAATCTGATGGAGGGCTCTGAAATAGTGCTGTAAAACCTCACAAAATAAGGCTGGACTTCTAAAAACATTTACTTGCTTACCTTTTGTTGAAACCAGTAAGAGCCAAGCTCTAATCCTTGTTTAAAAATAAATTTAAAAAATTGTCCCACAACATAAGGTTAAATGTAACAGCCAGCTTGCTGTTTTCCCCAAAACTCAAGTTTGACTGGAGTATGAAATGATTGTTTGTTAAGGGCTTGGCTTCAACAAGTGATGCAAGTAGGGTTAGAAATCATAGTGCCATGATATGAGAACTGTGCTGAAGTAACTAGAGACGTTGGACAGCCTTTCAGCATTGGATATGTGTTTGATTATATGTTTGCAGTCTTCCTACTTCTGGTAGGATGAAGGTAAGCAAGAAAGTGGTAGTAATTAAGTAGGTTTACAAGAGTTTTTTCCAAGTGCACAGTTAGGACAACTGGGGCTACTTGTGATCCTCAGCTGGAATGAACTGCCATGTCTCCATCTATTTCTCCAGTCCTATGCTGATTTTAGGAGTTGAAGATTTTGCTCACATGTTTACAACCAGTACCCCTAAAATATTTCTGTATCTCAGTCACTGAAGTTACTCAGGATAAGGAAATCTGTCTGGGCCTTGCATGTAATTGTGCTGGGTAGCTTGAAGTTTCTAAGCCTGGCTTCTTGTAGACAGGATTACATGTGCTTTCACTATAAAACCAAATACAGTATCGATTGCATGCTGTTGCCCGCAGTAGAGTGCATGTGCACATTCTATTATTGTGTAAGGAAAGTGCAATGTATCTTTTAAACATCAGTTTGATTAGGAGAGTGTTCTTAAGTAACGATGCCTTGTGGTTCATCACATACAGTCCCTGCTGGGTTCTAAGCAGCTGAAAACATTGCTCATGTGAGGGCAAGGGCTGGCAGATGAACTGAGCTCAGCTGTATCATACAATATTATCACTTCTTTCTGCTCTATTGATTGCTTTCAATTTTAAGACACTCAGACTCTGGCAACTGTGTAGTCCCAACAGGTTCATAGTATTAGGCAAGCAAAGCACATAGCTTTCTAATGTATGAACTTAACCTTAGTCCTCCTACACACCCAAATGTGTACAGAATATTAAGCACTTACTAGATTTTCTATTAAATTGAGGTCTTAAAAATTGGGAGAATGTTCTCCCTTCAGTCTGTACTCTCTTAAAAGTTAGCTGTTTTGTCACTGCGAAATGCATTCAAAAGGAAAAACTACTTTTTTTTTTTTTAGGACCTCCATACCTTGTTTTTGGCCTTTGTGCTCCAACCTTTTGACTCAGCAGCAATAGCTGACTAATAACCAGTGTGACTTTCAAAGCTGTTCATAGAACTTAGCCATGTATTTCCACCCAGCAGTGGGTGTTAGGCAACTAAATGCCTTGGTTTGAAAATCGATGAGTGTTTCAAAGCAAAGTTATGCTGATATAAACCTGCACTGCTGGGCAGTGCTCAAGGGAAAGAAATGAACACAACCCGGGATCTGCCTGCTTGCCTTCACAAAGAAGGGAAGATCCCCATGCGTTGTGCTCCATGGAGGAGTAAATTGGTTGTCAAAAGAAGTACTCATTCTCTAGAATAAAATCACTGGCATTAGAGAATAAAATTAATGTTTAAACAAACAAACAAACAAACAACTGTGGTCTTTGAGACCTGATGGTCCACCTAGAGTGCTGTGGGAGACAGCGCAAGGTTCTTTCTTAATGAGGTTATTGGCTTATGTCCATTCTTGTGCGGGAACTGAACATTTGATGGTGTTAACTTCTCCAAGTCATGGCTGAACATACGTGCTAATGGCTACTGGTGTGGCATGAGTTCCTTTTCTCTTTGAGGGGCTGGAGATGGCTGAAGGGCTCAATGCTGCTGAATATGCTACTTTCAGGATACGCTTGAGCTATGAATGTTGGTGGTGCTGTTTTTGTCTTCAGTCCAAGGATTACTGTGGGCTATAGCACGGTGTTCTGACAGTATGGGAATAGATTGTACAAAAAGGGATTTCATGTGTAATTAACAAGCTGAAGAGAGCATCCCAAAAGCTTCAGATAAAAAAAGGCTATGAAGATGTCATGTATATTGCCATAGCATGAGAGCAGCATCTGTTTTAAAAGGAAAGGGGTAGAAATGAATAGTAGCTCTTACCGGGAGAGCAAATTAACCCTGAGAACCCCTTTCCTCCTTCTCAGTATGTAACTCTTGCACTGTATTTGCTCCTCAGTGTCATTTCCTCCTGGTTTCTTACCCTTTCTCCCATGCTGCTGAACTGATAAATATTAATTCAAACAACAGGCTGATATTTGGATTGCCTTCTGCATCCCTGAACTGGGTCTCTTCTTCCCAATGCATTTAGGAGCATGGTAGTGTTTGTTTTTATCTATGCGGTCTAGTTAAAGAATGTATCTTTTGCATTGGTGATTTAATACACCAATGATTCATTCTGAACTTGCATATACTATTCAGGCTCTTCTGTGCAGCAAAATATGACTCAGGTTGTACCAACAAGGGCCAATGTTCTTGGAGTTTAAGCAAAAACAACCCCCCAACCCCAAACTCTACTCCACATGAATAAGGATGTGGATTTTTTCATTCCCCTTTACATCACAATTCTTTAACCTCTTCCTCCTTCCCTTTTCCAACCAAAACCCAAGGGCATTTGATCTCAAGTTGAGAGCTGAATTCTTTTCCCAGCTTCTCAAATACTATGAAATATGAAAATACATGCCATTTCTGTTTTCCAGCTGAAAAACAGGAAAATATAAAGAACAGTAAGATCAGAACAAGAATATATATATGTATACACACACACACACGAGCTAAATGTTATGTTTTAATTCTGTGACTGTTACTATTTTAATTTCAGAGAAACGTTACAATTTCTGAAATGCATTTTAAGAATGAACTCAATTTATTGTGATTCCTGTTCCAGTATGGGTTGCTGGCTGCTTTCCAATTGTAGAAGAATGCAGAATCCTTGCTCCAAGGATTTGTACCTTGTTTCAAATCTTCCCACCAATTCCTATTTTTTACATTAGAGTTTTTCTTGGAGACTACAACCAAGATCAATGTCTCCTCTCCTTTCTTTCTCCTTGTGCTGTGCACTGTACATGTGGATGGTGGGAGACACAGTTGCTGATCCAGAGACCTCAATCTTGTATTTTCTTTGTATGTCACAACTGTTTGCTTTTTCCACATTATGGGTGGGAACTGAGACACAGAAGTTTTTTATGTGGGTTTTTTCTTTCCCTTCAAGGTCATGTAGAAAGTCTTCTGCAAGTGGCGGCAGATATCTTATAGTCTGACTACTTAATCTTAAAATCTTCCTTCTTGCCAGTTTTTTAAAATGAGTGTATGGGCAAGTTTAACTTGAAGGTAGCTTTTTAAAGAACGTAACGTTTATTTTCTTGAACCTTTAATGGTGGTCCTGGTGGACAGCAAGTTGACTGTGAGCCAGCGATGGGCCTTTGCAGCAAAGAAGGTCAGCAGCATCCTGGGCTGCATCAGGGAGGGCATTGCCAGCAGTTTGACAGTTTTCCCTCTAGTCAGCACTAGTGAGGACACATCTGAAGTGCAGTGTCCAGTTCTGGGCTCCCCAGAAGAAGGGAGATCTGGACACCCTGGAGCAAGTCTAGCAAAGGGCCTTGAAGATGGTTAAGGGACAAGAGCATCTGGCATACAAGGAGAAACTGAGAGAGCTGGGACTGTTTAACCTCAAGAAGAGAAGGCTTGAGGAGATCTTATCAATGTGTATCAGTACCTGATGGGGGGAGTAAAGAAGACGGAGCCAGACTCTTCTCAACAGCACTAGTGACAGGACAAGAGACAATAGGCACAAATTGAAATAAAGGAGATTCCGTTCAAACATAAAAAAGCCTTTTTTACTCTGAGGGTGGTAAACCACAGCTTGCCCAGAGATGTGCAGTCTTCATTCTTGGAGATATCTAAAACCTGACTGAACAAGGTCCTTAGCAACTTGCTGTAGCTGACCCTACTTGGAGCAGGGTGGTTGGACTAGATAATCTCCAGAGGACCATTGCAATGTCAAGTATTCTGTGAATGGATTCACTGCTTTTTCTGTAACTTTTCTGATACTTGCATCATCCTCTTTAATGATAAGACTAAGGCAGTTTCTCATCTACCTTTAATAGACAATATAAAGACAAATTTGGTTTTTCCCAAGTCAGAACACAATCCCTCCTTCATTTCATATGTGCTTTCTTTAGGAAAAGAATGAGTTCAATTTGCCTTTCTTCCTTAGGTGAAATAATGTTAGTTCAGTGATTAAGAAGAAAAACAATTTCACTATTTATGCCGACCCAGGAACTTAACACACAAGAATCAGTTCAGTCTGAGTCAGTAGCCAAGTCTCTAATAGTGAGAATGGTGCTATTGCAAAGATCTAAAAGCAAAATTTAGATGCGTGGCTTCAATTAATTGTTTCAGAGAATTAGTACTGCAGAGCCTTTTGTGAGCACTATACCAGCGTGGGCTCTTCACAGACTCTGTTGCTCAGCAGCAAATGACATAATGCATTATAAACCCATCTATTTCAGCTGAGGCAGAGACAGTGTAGATTGTTGCAGGTAGTATGGATAGATATATATTGCATCAAGAGACTTAGATTCTCTCCTCCCCTCCCACCCATCAGCTTGTTTCCAAATTTAGATGCATATCCCACTAGTTTGGATGCAGTTTATAGCTCTCTTCTCAGAGATCATATAGTGCACCTTTTGCAGATGATGTTGACAAGGGCTGTTCTCTCTGCTGAACAATCAGCTGAAACATCTGTGTCTGACCTGCATTACAAATTGCAAATTACTTTCCCCACACTAACACCCATAAAACTGCAGTGCTTATCTGCCTCTATTTGCTGCTAATTACTGGAGGAGTTTTATGTAAATCTTACTGTAAGTTAATTGTTCACAGTTTCAAACCCTTTAATATCCTATTCACTGGAACTTAACAGATAATTGCATACATATATTTCAAGGCTAGCAAGGTCGGTCTTTACCTTTTGGAAGAACTGTGTTTTGGGCAGGGCTATTTCCTTTTCTGGTTTTTAACGTGATGGGCCTGAGCTTTCTTTGTCTCCCGTGTTATAAAATGTGGATCAGCTGGTAGCAGACAGCTTGGGATTCCTTCACAAAACCATCTGTGATAATTGTCGTCCTCACTGTAAATTACTGCAGTGTATATGTGTGTATTTCACATCAAGATGGCATATTTAAAATTGGAACATTAAGTGCACAGGATATAGCTTAGCTGTCTCTTCCCCCGCACCTCCTCTCTTGACTGATGCAGTGGGTACTTTGAAGTTTACAAGATGACTGACATTTAGAAATTTAAGATTTTCATCTTTTTTAATAACATTTGAATCCTTCTATTTGTCATAGGTAGGAACTTTGATCTTGGTGTCATATGCAGGACTGATTTCCATAGGGGAAAATGTTCAAGGGAGGATCTGCAAGTCTTTAGTTGTTGCTTACTTTTGCTGCCCTGGGAACTCGATGCGCAGCTAGATTAGTATTGAATTAGAATCACTGCTCCTAATTAACTATTTAAACCTCCTCCCCATCCCTCCTGTGTCCTGCTTGTTTTTCTCCTCTGCATCTTAGATCTTGTCCTTTTGATTTTGGGGTGGTTGTGGGTTTGTTTGTTTGCTTGGTTTTTTAAGAACTAAATAATTTGGGACAGAGGGCTGCTACTTACTAGATTTCTTTTCAGTGGTTGACCTTTAGGTTTTCCAACAATATAGAGACTAACATTAATTGTATGGCAGAGTTCTTCTAGTAGTTTTTACTGTAAACGCGTATACACAAACACGTCTTCTGCAAAAAATAGCTGATACATGTGCCTGTTCTGCTAACACATACCCACACACACATATAAAACATAGGATACAATTCTTCTCGGGGGATAAGTTGTTTTGAGTTCTTTGGGACTGCTTACCTGGGTGAAATTATTCACGCGTTTGTGTTTTTTTCAGGCTCAGGTCCTTACTGGGCAATTTGGAAAAATAGCTTGCACAGAAGAGAGTACGTTACCTTCAGGCTTTTTGCAAAAGCTTAAAATGTTTTTCTATTCTCTCTGCACGGCCCAGGGCAGCCTCCCAGTGGAAGCCGGGAATGTGGAAAGAATTGGCTTGTGGTTGCTGCCAGCTCGGAGCTAGCCGAGTGGCCTCTGCCAGCAGTTTGCACAAAGTCGGTTGGCTGTTATCTGTGTTTTTTAGGAAGGCTTTGCAACATCTGGGAACAATTCCCTGACTGGCTGCTGGGAATGTGCACTATTGCCTATTGGCTGGCAGTGATGTCATAGCCTTGTGTGAGTCTCTCTCTTTTTTTTTTTTTTCCTTCTCTATTATCTGGGTGCCAACAGATAATACTTGCCCGGTTTGTACATAAGCTTTTTAGACACTGTATTTGCAATTGCAATTAAAATTGTTGGGTAGAACCATTTAGTCTTCTATCGTGCAAAGCAACACAGGAGCTTCAGGATTGTTAAATGATCTTCAGCAAAGTGCCTTGTTGCCTTTCGGCGCAGAACTGAGGCAGTGAATGAAAATCCACAGAAGCAGATACTTGTTGATTTCTTATGTATAAAATGAGCTGATTTCAGGACCTGTTTCTCCTCTTCACAGATTATATATA
The DNA here is from genome assembly GCF_965638725.1 of Aptenodytes patagonicus. NCBI lineage: Eukaryota > Metazoa > Chordata > Aves > Sphenisciformes > Spheniscidae > Aptenodytes > Aptenodytes patagonicus. Next base: position 6,767,976 of record NC_134967.1, on the reverse strand, counting down.
TCCTCATTTATCTGCTGATAGACTGAATCATCACACAGGAGAAAATAGCTGTGCATGAAATCTGACCTAAAGTGAAGAGGGTATTAACACAATGTTGTATCTTCTTCCATAATGTTTAGAGCTTGTAAAGAAGGGAGGCAGGATCACTGAAAACATTCCTAAGCTTTAAGGTACCTGAATGAATTATTTGGGAAGGATCTGACTCCTAGTATAGGAGAATGCGATTCCTCTAAGGGGCAGCTGGGGCTGGAGTGCTAGGATCTTTATGAGCAAGAGATGGGGAAGAAGCAGCCAGGTTACCATGAAGGATGGGGGACTTGAAGAAAAAATGAAAGAATGTGCTGAATGAGGAAGCTTCAAAGTTTTATGATCTTATGGTCTTCTCTTTGCTAAAGTAATGTTGGGTAGTTCTGGTCTGATCTGCACAAGAATTCTCAAATTAGATTTAATCCAAGTTTAAATTGAAAGATGCTCTCCTATTTCTAACTGTGATCAGCACCAGGTGGAGGAAAGGCCTGTAAGTAAGGAAATCTTACTTCCTTAGTCACGTGGCAGAAGTACTTAATATCATTTGCAGAAGCATGGGTACACTCAACTCGGGTCTCTGCATTGCTCTGATGTACACAGGTACGTGTTTTTAGCTGGGGTGAGGAATGTGTAAGCTCTCAGAAAAACAGTTACCAACCTGCTGAAAAAATCTGGAAGGGTGAGACATGGGAATAGCAGCACAGGATTGCAGATCCTTTTTTTCCCCTCCTGTTCTTACTCCATGTGTTCTCCAAGAGGCATTTAATCCTGTGCTTAAAAAGAACTTGCTGTGAAGTGGCAGTCAGTGAAATTGAATTTGTTTCACAGCTAGCCTGCTATACCGTGCCATAAACAAACACCTGAGTTGCTTAACAGAATCTGGGAGTGATCTGAGATAGTATATTTCATGAAGATACAGTATCTTCTCTAAAATGATAGAAGGTGGCAGATGATAAAATCACAGATAGAATTGACAATTTTATTTTGAAACCCAGTCTGCATCTTTCTGTCTCTGAACGCTGAAGAAGGTCACCCTTTACCTGGCAGCCACAGTTTTCTTAAAGTTGTTCCTTTTAGCCTGTTACAGCTTCTGATTTCCAGGCTATATAAGCTTGATCCGGTATTCTCTGAGTATCTCTTGCTCCATGGTTGGACCAAACCCCCAACAAATGTAGTTTTCAGCAGGAAAAAAGGGGGAAGCCTAATCTACCCGGCATAGACAATTTCTCATTACTAAAATAAACATCACATTCCTGATAGGCTTTTGCAGGCCTTCTAGCAATGTGGAGTCCTGTTGCCTTTGACAGAATTCCTGGTGGAATAAAGGGCCTCATCAGTAAGTCCTTTTGTGCAATTGGTCCTTCGGGAGCAGCCTTCGTGTGGATAATGGGCTATGTCTCTGAAGCTTTGACTTGGGATTTGAGATGTCTGTGACTTTATAGGAAATAATTACTTTCAACTTGTAGATGAATGTGGCTGTTCTGAAGTTGCTGTCAAAAATACAAATGGCTCTTTTGGGGTATTTCTTTAGTTACTGTTATCAGGCCCTCTCCTCTCCCTGAGCTGAGGGAAATGCCAAGAGCTGCTGCTGCTCTCAGTAACAGTGAGAATTGAAATGTTGTAGTTTTCATGCTGGCAGACTAATAAATATTTAGCTAGATGAGAATATGAGAGTAGAGCGTACCAATGTTCGCTCTTTCCCCTTCCCAGTCTGGTTCTTGTTGTCTGATGTCTTCAGCCATGAAAGTTGAACAGACTGATTCCTTGAGCTGGCTTAATGCCTGTGTGAGTTTAAGATGTCTGCTGAGTGCTATAAAAGGCAGTCCTTGCCATAATTAAGTGAAAAGCATAAGCAAATGTGGTGTAGAGGAGGAAAAAGGGAAGTTGGGCTACAGAGGGATGGAGCATTTGATCCAAGGACTCACTGAAGATCAGTAGCAATAATGGGAAGAAAAGGAGGCTCTCCTGACACTGTAAACATTCACTGGCCTGGTGTCACTGTTTGGCTCTGACTGGGGAGCTTAAGTTTTGCTTGCATTTGAGAGTCTGGCCATCTTCCTGCTAATTGCTCTTCCATCACTTGAATTTGCTTACAACATGCAGAACGGACCGGTGTGACGTTTGCTTTTGTGCCTGGACTAGGGCTTGAGATTGGAAGTCTATTTGCTGAAGTGAGCAGTGTTGACACAGACAGTGAACTGAACACTTACTTCTGCAAATTAGTTCCAAGATAACTGTTTCTTAGCAGGTGCCTAGCAATGCTGGGTGGGTAACCTTCTCTAGCACAGAAGGAAACATGCACCTTTTGTCAGAATGAATAGGCTGCAGCGTAGAGCAGCTAACTTGCACAGTACACTGTTGTTTGTACTGTCGTGAATTGGAAGTGGCTGTGTGGGAATCACTCGGGATATCAGAAGAACTTAAGATTCTTTTCTAACATGCCAGGGTTGATATGCTTTCTCCACTTCCTAGGAAAGATTTAGTAGTGAGTGTGATGGTAGGACCTCAGCTGAAAAAACAAACAGCATTCAGTATGACGGAATGAACTGAATCAACAGTTGCAATTAGTTCCACACTTCTTTATTAACTTCCTCCATGTGCACCACACAGAAGACATCCACATTTCACATTGAAATGCAGTCCTTTGGGGTGGAACCCAACAGCTGTTTTACAGCCCACAGGCATGCGCTTGAACAGCACACAGTACCGACACAGTGCAAGTAAAGAAATGGATTAAAATGCTACTGCCAGTCGAAACTGCAGGAGAAGCTTGATGGGTTCTGGCCAGGAAGCTGGGGTTAACACTACTTTTCTCGCAGAAACACAGTGAGAAGTCTATAATGTGGGAGTCCAATAGTGCATTATCTTCTCTGTTCAAAGTGGTATAATATTGGAGCATTTTATTCCTACCATAGCTTGTCAAAGAAAAGGACACAATTGATCTTAAAGCTGATAGGATACTTAATGATTTACAGAGTGTCCCTCACTGTTGGAAGAAATGAGGATCTCCTAGCTAGCACGGCAAAGCAGGGAGCAGCAATTCTGTGTGCCCGCACATGTAGCCAGGGCAGTGACATGTGAATTTTGTCGACAAGTGTACACCCCTGCAGAATTCTTCCTTTTCTGCAGTCACCGTCAAACCCTCATCAAATTGAAGGCCTTTTGCGAGGTACCTGGAAAGAGGCAGGGCTGCTAACTCACTACGAAGCTCCAGCTGAGTCCAGTATTCCATTGTGTTCAGTATTATACTGCCTTTCTGATCCTTTTGATGTTTGGGAAGAATCAGCTAGACAGTGCAGTCTTAATAATCTTGCTGCACGTGCTGTCTTCTACAGCAGATTTTCTTTTCTAGCACAACAAATGTTTTTCTAATGCTCTTTTCTGGTGTTTTTGTTAATTTGGTCTGCAGCCATCCATTTATATTCTAGTGCTCTTGAACACAGAGATCTGTAAGTCAAGAATGAAAGCTTTGATGAAGGCTGAGTGCTTCACTTGTAACCAGACATAGATCTGGACAGTCTGTGTCTTGTTTTAACAACATAATTGCTTCAAGCTCTCTTGCTTAAATCTCTGAAGTCAGGTCCTCTTGCAGGAGCTCTCAGGTCCTGGTTATCATAAGAGTAAGATCATGTTAGGCAACCTATTTAAACTGTTACACTCTTTGGGTTATTTATTTATTTATTATTATTCCTTGGGGGCAAAAATTTCACCCCAAAGGATGTGTATAAATGACAGTAAGCGTACTTTGTGTGGAAATGCCTGAGCCAGGCTGCAACTAGCAGTACAGCCAGCGCAGCATGGATCTTAGCTTGGGAAGGTAAACATGAGAAGTTCTGCACTGGCCACTGCGTTATCATGGCTGTTGTGCTTATGATTTACTACTTGAAATCTGAAAGACCTTTATCTAGGATTAACAAGCTGCTCGGAAACAGGAGATATTGCTAGTATCTTTTCTTGAATTGGAATGTATCTCGAGTTCACTGTATCTGGTAGTGAGCTGATTCAAGTCTAAAATGGTATATTTCCTGAATGCAGCTGAAAGATTAATATCGGTAATTTCTGCTGCCCTCTTCCCTTTATAATGGTAATGGCATAGACTGAGGCTGTTTGTGACTCTAATCCCACTGAAGGTCAATAAGAAGCGGGTACCCAGTGCTTTATCCCTCAGGAAATCACAGCCCAGGGGCAATATTCACAAAGTAGTTGCTTTGCTGCCGTGGATTTTGCTTTTGCTCAGCAGCACTTCCAAGATGATCTGCAACCTCAGTCAGCACAGTGGGCTTGCCTTCATAATGGGTTCTGCATTGCCAAGACTTCTTCCTCCAGAAGCAGGGAAATACTAAAAACAAATATCCTGAAATGTGGAAAGAATTTGTCTTGTTGGCTCGTCTCTCTTTTTGCATTGAGCGCATCTTTGAGACAGGTGTTGCCATCAGCAGAAAGGCTTAAAGAAGGAACATGTTTTCCTGCTTTCAAATAACTCGGGCCAGGTGCTTGTTTGCACAGCTTGATACAATTTAGAATGTGAAGGGTGAGGGGATGTATAGATCTTGCCTACACCCAGTTTATTTTTTTTTTTCTTTTTTCTTCTTTTTATCCCTTGGTTTGATTTTCGTTAGTGAAAGCACTTGCATGAAGATTCCTCAGGGGATGAGCCAGGCTCAGAGACATTCTTGCATCTCCATAATGCCAGCATGCTTGCTAAACATCTCCCATTAACTTCCCCACCTGAAAGAAAGAAACCTTAATTATCAAGTTATTAGGAAAGCTCATGTTATTTTTCCCTTCAGTGTTTCCTCTGTTGCTCTTGCTTTGGTGATAAGAGAGTTTGAATAATGCAGCTGACTCCATTGTGGTGCTGGAGAACTGTTTTGTCTTCAGGCAGTTCCTTTTTGACAGTCTGTGTGTGTTTGCCTTCTCATATTTATGCTCTTAGGAGTAATATACTGCATCCTGAATACCAGTCCCCTCCTATCCTGTTCCCTCTCCTTCTCCATCCCCTTCTTTAACAGCTAGCATCTATCTGATGATTATATTAGAATTAGTCCTTGATAAATTAACCAATTATAGTTGGAATCTCTTATATAGGGCTAGTTCTTCCACAGCTAAAAACAGAGGGAAGCTGAGACCTTGGTGCCTCTTAGTGAAAGGTAATAATCTATATCGTTATTTGAGCATTTATTTAATTAAAGACCTTATAATCATATTGTTTAAAGAGACTCAGCAAAGTGATTAGATATCTCAGGGGATTGGTAATAGGATATAAACCTTTTCACCTCTAGGTCACTGGTTCAAGTCTAACTTCTGTTGGCAGTGGCCAGGAAGCGTTGTGTGTGGTCAGTGGACCGTTGATATATAGGAATCGGTTTTAGCTCCCTTTCTGATTGGGCGGGGTTTTTTTCCCCATTCTTGCAAAAACATTCAAAATATAGCAAGGAAAGTATGGAACTAGGTTAGGATGTGCAAAGTCTGAATTTGCTTTCAGGACTGCTATAGACCTCCTGTGGGAGGCTGAGCAAGTTGCTTCATTTTGCCTCGATTTGTTCTCAGTACAGTGGTATCGGCAATGCTGCCGCCCTGCCTTTTTCTTGATCGTGTCTCTTTGAAGTGCAGGCGGTCCTTGGGGGGGGTTTGTCTGCACGGGATGCCCAGCTTAATGGGAGACTAATTTTTGTACAGTCATTTAAAATACTAACCAAGTCTTTCAGTTGGTGGAATTCTATTTTCATTTTGGGCAAAACCTCTCATGTTGGTCATCTGTCTTCCTGGTTTGAATAGTAGACGACTGGAATCTCTTTCTCCACCGTTATGCTTTTTAATAAAAAATAACCACTTAATCTAGCAGGTGAAGTTGAGTTAGAACTGGAACTGCTAATTGGGAATCACCACATTCTGTTTGCAGAGATAAATAAAAAGGAATCTTGGACCAGAGCACGTTGTTTGTTTTTCTGTACTGGTGCTTTACCCAGTGTATGGTTCTTCTACCCTAGGATTTAAGTTGCATTTAGGCGTGTTCATTATTTTAATCTCAGTTGTGCAAAATCAGTAGTATCCTGCCTTTCAGGGTTAGGAAACCGAGGCAGAAATGCTGATTTTCTTATAAAAGATTTACTGAATTATTGGTAGAGAAAGGACCCACTCTGTCTGGTTCCTGGGTGTACACTTCAGCCACGAGCTTTTTCCAGCACTAGTAAGATTAAAAAAAGAAAATTAACAGTTTCACCTCGGTGTACAAAAGGATCCTTTAACACAAAGGGGTTTTTTGTTTTTAAAATACAGAAAAGTAGATACTAGCCTGGTAGATAAGTGGCTAGAATCAGATCTTAGTTAAATGTAAGATCCTCTGTCAATCAGTGTATTACAATGATCTACAAACCAGGAGGGTGGGGATAGGAAGAGACTCATTCTTCTTCCTCTTGTCTACCTGCTGATTAAAGATGTCACACTAGGCATGCTGAATGGAGATGGTCTTTCTGTCCTGAATTTATTGGAAGTAAGATTGAGTATAGTAAGCCTCTTGTGTGCCAGGACCATCCCTGTGATCCGTTATCTAGGAGCATCCCTATTAATGGTTGAAGATGTTGACAGGAAATAAAAATAATACTCTCTGGCATTAGTTGTTAGATGAAGAATATACACCCTGCCTTGTAACGGGACTGGAATATATAATAATTCCCAAACGCACCAGGCTGTATATAGATGCTTGGTGTTTGTAATGAGAAGATTGATTGTTGCAGCATATCTTCAATTACCTATTTCCATGTGAGTGCTGTGTGTTGGGTGCTCTGCAGCCTTTCCTTCTACCCTGGTTGACAGGCACCTTCAGCTTCCATGAATGTAAATGTCAGTGTCAGAGGAGTTTTGAAGGTGATAGTTACAACAGTGTAGTTTTATAAAAGTTTTCAGGTCATTCTGAATTACAGAAGAGTACACACTGCATATCCTGGTTTTCATGGCATGACTGGAAAATGACTTTTCCCATCTGCAGCTCTGCCTTAAGGGAACATTAAGAGACAAAGTAGACGCAAGTATGATGAACATCAGGGATCTGGTCCTCCTCCTACAGTTTATGGCTGTTGAGATTTGGTGGATTTTGGTTTTAATTCAGACTCTTAACAGAGATGGCGGCAACTCTGAGATTTGGTGATTGGTTCAGACCAGATTGTGAATTTTCAGGGGTTTTGAGGGTCTTTGTGTAAGAAGTTATACCATGTTTGGAGTGTCATACTGTCAAGTTTCAGCTTTTGCTTTTTATTTTTGTCATGGCAAAACTGGACTGAGTGTGCGGTCTTACAGTGTGCGTGCGTTTTGCAAGGCACGCTGACAACTTGCATGCTTAGGAAACTCAGAGAATGCTGTAATGACGAGTCACAAGAAAAAGTGCTTGCAGGAATTTTGTGCATATCCTAGCTGATGATGTTTTCATGTTCAGATTGAGTGTAACCTGATTTTATGAAAGTTTGGCAGGAATCCATGCCACTAGACAGTAAGCACTTCCTTTCCTCTGGTTGCCCTTAGATCTCACAGAATATTTAGCAAAGCAGGGGCTGAACACATTATGTCAAGAGTGGAGAAACCTGTACAACTGTATGTAATTCTCTTCTTTCTGTTGGCAGCTGGTCCTGGCTGAAAGCTCCCACTCTGACACAGGCTCCCAGTGCACCGAGAGCCACACTGACCTTCCGCCACCCATTGAGAGAACAGGCGGCATTGGAGACTCCCGGCCTCCATCATTCCAGTAAGAGCAAATTGTCTTTTTTTTTTTTTTTTTTTAAATTTTAAACCAAAAAATGCAATTCCTGTCTGTTTCTTCCCCACATTTCTCCCTGCTACTGCAAACCAGCTATTTATTCTTAGAAAAATAATACACTTATTAGAACTGAGGAATTAAAAGGTGGATGGGAAGAAAAAAACCCTGTCATTGTTAGAATGAAATATATATCCTATGTATCTCATTTTGAAACCCACCGTGGAAGAGTTAAGTAGAGAGGGAGCCCAAAATGCTTTTCGTAGTGTATGGATGACAACCTTTTATTACTATGTTACGTATAATTATGTAGTATGCAGAGCCAGCAGAACACTGATACCAAGAGCAAAAATTTACATAAGGAGTAATGGCTCCTCCGTGTGCATACAGAGGCTAGCAGCGTGAACTGCGTATAGCCAGACTGGGAGTCATCTGCTTTAATGGTAGCCTTGTTATTTCCTGGTACGTGTGCAGAGCCAATGTATATCCTCAGAATGCCTTCATTTTCGAGGAGGGCCTCTGAATTTATGCAAGGAGGATTTAAAGCAGGACCTGGTTCTAGCTGTGATCTTAATATATGTTTGGAGAAGGAAACGTGGTCTTGATTTGCCTGGTGCCATGCGTTTCCGTTGCTTTCTGCAATACCTATTGCCTGGAAGAGCCCTTAGTGTTGTATATGAGTCTTTTACAGATAAATGCCTTCTAGAGGGTACAAGAAATCTTGGGAAATACTAACGCTGCCTGACACTGTGTGTCTTGCAAGGGCTTTACTGCCCTCGTGCGTTTGTGAATTGCTTTATGTTGACTGGGAGAGGCCTGCATGAGTGCAGTCACGTGGCCTGCAAATATAAATAGTTCTTTGTCTTCCTGACCTATACCTACATGTAATAGCTGCAAGATCAAACCTTATTTAAAAAAATAATTACATTGTAAGTTAGGCGCAAATCTGTGTTTGTGGAACCACTCACTGCTAATGACTGTATGTACTCAGACCGACGGAATTTAAGCTGTGCTCTGCTGATGCACCTGCTGTCTTCCATAGTGTTCTAAAAATCTTGTCTGTGTCTTCTTGCCATCAGTCAGCACAGTGCTGCAACTGGTGGTATCTTCATATTACAAAGCAAATGTGGGAATCCTCAAAGGGGTGAAGTAACTTATGCAGGTCATGCTGAGTCAGGAGTAGCAACACAGGAGGTCGTGCTTTCTGGCTTGTGTTCTCATTCCTAGATAAACCACCTTCCTTCTTTCTTTCTTCCTCCACCCCTTTTTTCTTTCTTGTTTTAAACTGCAGTAGAGAATCTGGCTTGTGGGGAGATCTTCTGGACTAAAACTAGTTCTCCCTTAATGCCTTTTTTGGTTCTTCTCTTCACAACTGAATGTCTTAATATTTTGTAGTGTTTTTTGCTGTTGTGTTTTATTTTTTCAATCCAGGAGAAAGCCTAATGATGACCTAAGTTTATTTCCATAACACAGGGCAGAGTATCTCACTCAGTTATTCTGCATGAAGCCCTTAATTCTGTTTCGCTATTAGAATTTCATTTTAAAATACACCTACTCTAGGTTTAAAGATTCCAAGTGATAGAGTCCACCATATTTTGAAGTTATTTGTTTCTCTTGGATAAACTAAATAAGTTGAGCTGCTCAAGTCTTTCATTGTAAAGTATGGTTTCCAGAACTTGAATCACGACTGTAGTTCTCTTCTGATCACTTATAATTCTCCAGCAATTTTTGAAAATTATGTTTCTTGGGATTTTGGTGTGGTAATTCTGCAATAGTGTGTTCAGTGCCATTTCTGCATACTGTCTCCTTGAATAGTGTTTCCATTTAAGAGATCAGTAGTACAACCCTGTAAATCTCACAACTGTAACTTCAGTATTGCTGTATACTCACATATTACCTCCCCTTCTGTAAGTGTGACTTACCTTCTTGGTTCCTAAATCCCTGAGATTTTTTTTAATGCTATTCAAACTACCAGAGATATGTCATCTCCCGTCTTTATTCTTCAGTGTTGCTTGGGGCCTTATTTATATAAGAAGCCCTGACTGAGCTAGGTGTTGTATAATTGTACAAACAGAAATGTTGCTGGACAGCAAAGAATACAAGAAATAGATGAAGCAGACAGGTCAGCAGGCATTACTATCCAAGGGAATGAGATCCTTAATCACAGGTGAAGTGGTAATCTCAACTAGCTGCCTGACAGCATTCATACTTTGCTTCATCACTGATTAAATCCAAAGAAAATTTACTTTTTCCCTCCTTGATGGGGGTTCTGAAGTTCATCCTGTATTTCATGCTCCACTGCTTCTGTTTAGTGGCTGCCAAATCCACGTTCATCTGAATTGGTGAGGCTGCTCCTGGTTTAGTGGTGGAGGTGCACGAGTGAGTTGAGAATAGTGACCTCTGAGCTGCCTTTCTTACACTGCTCTTGGGTATGTGCACTGAAAATTGAATTGAATTTAATTGGCTCAGCAATGAGAGAGGAAACAAGCCAGCTGTGAGGTTCCTTTTGCACCCTTTGTTAGGGTGTAAAACACCTTTTGTAGGCGGGTTTAGCCTAGGAAGCGATTTAGTAGTGGAAAGTATCAGCAGTAGTCACTAGATGGTGCCGCTGAGATGTCCGAGAGCCTCGCGGGGTGACCTCAGGAAACTGTCACCCTCTTCCCCTTTTCAGTTGCACTGCACTGAATCAAGAAATGCAAACCTGCTTGTGACAACACTGAAATACATACTTGCATTTTGGTAGCTTCATTAGGGCTTAAAATGTGCAGTCAAATGTTTTCTTGAATAACAACCTCGACTTCCTAATTTGTGTGGTGGGCATGTCAGTACATTTCATTAATGCAAAGAAAGTGTGTGGGTGTGCAGAAGGCTTTTCAGCAGTCCTCTTAAATGTAACACTATACAGATGTGCTTACACATATACCAGTTCTGCGTCCAGCTTCCACAGAAGCCCATGGGACCAGTTGGTTAGATCGTTGGTAGTTTAATTCCCTGTGTAAAATATGCATGGCAGTGCGTTCTGGTCTCATGGAATTCTAGGAGATATACATTAATGACTCTGATGCTTTGGTGTAAGTATAATGATGGCCATTATGCACTCTGTGTGCGTAAGTAGGACATGTCAGGCATAAATAACGGGTGCAAAGGGCAGATGTGAGTTGGGACTCCTTTTTAAATGGGTGGTATTTGTGGGACAGAGAGGAAGAGTATGACCAGTAACTTTCTAAGGGAAATCTTTCAGTGCAGAGCATTAGCCCACGTCAGATCATGCACTATTATATTTTCAGGAGCTTTAGATCAGTTTCCACAATTTAGTCCATTAAAATGAGTTATGGCCTTTGTCGGCACTCTAAGAGGCTTTTCTCATTTCCTTGCATGTGAGCGCTTCGAGGTAGCTTATTAAATGTAAGAATAGCAGAGATACATAAAACAGGTTGAGTCTGAGGGGAAAACTAAACAGCTAAGCTAGTTTTGTTCAGCAGGGGAAAAAAGGGCATCTCCATCTTCCCCTTTGCTCCAGCCAACTCTGCTTTAACATGACTGATTTCTTTTTCCTCAGCAGAGATCTTGAAACAGATGGTTGCAAATAAGCGGTCTTACATATGCAGTGTTCTGTATTACAGCCACCGCTCTTGGTTAGCCAACTTGGCTTGTCTACTGGAATTAGAAATGAAAGCCAGTCTGGTTTATATGAACTGAGAAATGGCCCTTCATCAGTGCTTGGAAGTTCGAGAGTACAGAGCTGTCATTGCTGTTTGTTTAGATTCATCCCAGAAAGTGGCCCTAAACCATGGGGACAAATTCTCTGCTGCCTCTTTGAAACCTTTTGTTCTGGCTAATTGTGGTAGTGAGAAAGTGACTCAGTACAGCCCTCACAAAAGCAGAGTGGAAGAAATCTGGCCACTGAGATTGTCATCAAGATCTACTTGATACTACTTGTGCAAACAACGCTGTGTCTCAGGGCATGGATATTGAACTGTCTTTTCACCCTTCAGGTGGTTTTGGGGTGAGCAGAGCAGTCCAGGGGAGCTTGCAGTGCTGCAGCAAGACTGCAGCTAATCCGTGTAATAGTTTTCTGGCTTCCAAACCAACACACTCATAACTGCAACTGCTTTTATCAAAAAGAAGAAAGAGGTGACCACTGTTTCTTCCTATTTGTTCTCTAACAGCCCAAATGCTGCCAGTAGTCGGGATGGCCTGGACAATGAAACAGGAACAGAGTCAGTTATTAGCCACCGGCGAGACAGACATCGACGAAGAAATAGAGAAGGGCATGAGGATGGTGAGTCCTATTTCATTTTTCCCCTTTTTCATTTAGAAAGAACAATTTTTCTGATAATCTTTCAGAGCAACAACTACTTCTGCATGAATACTGCAGAAGAGAAGTGTGTCTGCATTCCTGCGTGCTTTCAGGGACTATTATTATTTTAATGGAGTAATTTGATGATTGCTTTGACACTCTTTGAAACTCAGCGTTTTCTAAGAGGTCTGGACAACCTACAGTAAAGTGGCAAGGAGATTCTTTTTGACGATATACAGAACTCTCTGTAGTATTAGAAGATGATTAGTTTGGAGAGGAATAATGACACGCATGCTGAGCTCCATACTGCAATGGCTAGGCTGCCTCCATTATTCAAGTTTGCTCATTTAAAGGTAGAACACATTATCTGTATGATGTGTTGGGAGTTTGCAGTATAGACAGTTTGAGAGTCTTAGTATTTTAACATTGCAGATCTGAGCCAAAATCCTCTGAAATAATTTCTGTTGACTTCTCTAGGCTTGTATCAGCGGTAGTGTTTTATGCTGGTATAACTACAGCACATTGGCTCTGAAGTACACCTAAAGTACACATATAAAGTACAGAACTTCATCTCTTGCCTCTAGTCTGTACATCAAAGTAAGCTTGTTTTTTCATTTGTTGCCAGACAAGAATTTCCAGACTTAATTAAGAATTAATAGGTGCCACCCATTGAGTTTAAAATGGTCCAGAATAAGGAATACTTAGGCCCAAGAGATGCCATCACAGGCTTTATTCACAGCTCCACCCACTAAAGTATTTGCCTCCAGTTAGAAAACCAGAAGTCATATATATACTGTGGGTTAGAAGCAGGTGTCTTCCTGTTCATTTAACCCTTCCAACTTGTAACTGACTCAGTGAATGAAAATTACTCAGTGGGGGAGCAGAGAGCTGTCTTTGCATGATCCTGACTGCAGGTTCCTTTGGGAAATCACAGAAAGAGGCAGAATCTTCTAGTAGTGTTGTATTAAAAACTTGTTACAGGAAGAATGTTAAAAGGTGATTTGTTTTTGACATTAGTTTAAACTAATGCCAATGCATGTTTTGCCACAGACATTCGTGGCAAAAGAGCTGGTTGTTGAACGGCTGGTCTAGGACCATAGTCTAGGTTGCTCATGTGGTATTGTTCGAACACAGGAGTTTCTGCCTTCTAGTGATCTGAAACTAGTTCATACTTTTCCCTTTAGATAGAAATGGGATAAAATTTCCTTCTCCTCCTGTCAGTCTAAGCTGTGCTCAAGCAAGAACATGTCACTCAGCAATGCAAACATTGCCTGTTCTCAAAACAGTTTAGGCCTCCTACCTGAAGCAGGCTATACGTATGAGCAAGAGGTGAGTTTTGTTAACATGCACAAAGCAAGGACAACTGCTGTATCACTTTGGTCTCATGAAATACATTATTTAATGTCCATAGTGTTTCTATGGTCATAATAATATTTTATTTAAAAACCCAAAACCACTAGTGTGTTATTTTCAGTTGAAAGCATGTCTCCAAAATGCACAGTTCAGCACTATATCCTGAACTTGCCACTTAAAAAGACTAAAAGAAGTGAAATACCTGTATACTGGAGAAGAATTTTAAGGCCTCTTCATAACAACGGTCACACATTAGCAGAGTCATTCTTGTCTTGAGTCTTCGTGTTTTCTTTGGAGCACAGTTGGATGTAAAAAGGGGGAACAGTCATAGGAAAAGGGGGACAAGGGTGGAGGAAGGGCAGCAAGGTTGTGACACCTGGTTCACAGCTATTTAAAGGGCACAAGCTATGTGCTCACTTGTCATTGTGAAATAGTGGTAAATCCTCCTTTCCCTGCAGAAAGAAGGAAATGCAGTTAGAGTGTTTGATCTTGTCCTGTAGAGACTTGTTTAAATAATACCAAAATTACAGCTCTAGTAGTTCACAGAGAGGCAGGATGAGGGATCTTCACTGGAGCACTGCATTACTCATAGGTTTGTTCCATAGGTATTATTATGCAGAGTAGCCAAGACATACGTACAGTACTGCCAGCTCACCAAGCTGTACAATAACATGTACCGCGTAGTGTTTGTAACTGTTTGAGCTCATTATTGGTATAAAGTGAATGACAAAGAATTACCCACCCTGACAATGAGGATATCCCTGGATACTCTGCAAAGGGAAAGAAGTACTCGTTCCACAAGAAAAAACGAACAGTGTATTATAGGCTTCATTTCAAACAAGGTGAAGTGAGAAAAGGAGCTAATGAGCCATTTGGGAACTGCATTAGACTGTAGACACGTTGAGCTAAAACTTGTACAGGTCAAGCACGCTTACTCCACTGATCCCTGATCACTGTGGAATTGAGAGGCTCAACAGAATGAGGTTCTCGTTCTGACTTGGGAAACCCCAGGGAAGAGAAGGGAAGCAAAACAAAGATCTGTTGGGAACGCAGGTAAAACGAAAATATCCCAAAGTAAATATAAGCGGAAAAGCAGAATTCTAACTGTGAGCTGTGCAGAAAAATCTCTCTCCTGAGCCTGGCGTTTAGGGACCACTACTGTTTTCAGAGCATAAGAGAAGCTTACTTTTTAAATTAGCCACTAGTTTTCACTTAAATGCCCTCCAGCCCCCCACTGCACAAGATCCATCATGAGTAGATGAGAATTTCATCTTAATCTCCCAAAGGGATTTAAGTGTTGTCTTTTAGAAAGATTAAAATAATGCCCAGTAATGAGCTATGTAGGTACCATTAGTTGTAGGCTGCCTTTTATTCCTTCTCATTAAGGGTTAGACCCATGAACCTATCTTTGCTGCCCAGTCATTTTACATAGCAGTGGAGTCCTTAAAGCATAATCTTCCCTGTCTTTCTTAAGCCACAGGTTTTAATTCATAAAAAGACCAGTTTAATGCTGCAATTAAAAAAAAAAAAAGGTCTTGCGCAGACCAATTGTTGGGAGTAAGGGTGTGAGAAAGGGGTAAGAATGAGTTGATAGGAAGCTGAAGGGTTAAGCATTTTTGTGTGTCTGTGCATGAGGATAGCGTATGAATTAAAAAATGTTTATTGCCGACTTGTTTCCTCTTTGTTCTGCAGTGACAGCTATTCTTAGCCAAAATGCTCGCAGGGCAAAGTATTATATGGAGAGCTCAGAATAGACAGATGCTTTGCCCTGAAAAGCTAACAGCAGAAATATCTGAGAGAAAAGCTGGCAGGGAAAACAGGCATGGGGAAAAGGGAGTTTTCCTCTCTAGCTACTGTTGATGTTAGGGAAAAAAAGTATTAGAACTCCTCAAAGAGTTAAAACAGTTTCTTTGTAATTTCTGTCCTACTTTCCATTTTAATTTGCATAAATTGTTTCCTACTCGTACAAGTGAAATTTTAGAAACAGGAATTTTACAATAGACTTTCAGAGTTGGAAATTATGATTTATGATCATGCAATTGACACAACAGACTGGAAAACTGTGTCAGATAGTTCAGCCTGACAGCCTGTGCTTAAACTGCAACAGGTTTCTTACAGAGGCATTCAGTTTTGATTTGAAGAGTCTAGGTGATGGTAAACTAACCAGATTCTCTGATGGCTGATAATTAAAAGTGTGGTATCATGGGTGAGTTGTTCACAAAAGCTAGCCTGTATGCTTTACTTTATTGTTGCAGGATTACTCATCATAGAAAAACTGTTTCTGCTGAATTGCTAATGGGCAATTAAAGACATACGTACAGAGGCCATTATAAATATTGATGGCATACTGCAGCCAGAAGATGTGGGACACACCTGGTAATCTGACAAAGTTTTCACACCTCTTTCCATTGAAAATGCAAAAGGATTTTGCAGCAGCAAGGCTGTGGTTTACTAGACCAGGGATTCACTCTGTTAACAGCACCGGCTAGGGCATTTGCAAGCTCTTCCACCCATTTCCCTTAAATTATGCTGCTATTTTAAGTGCAGAGGCAGAGAGTAGCTGTGGATGCTCCTGTGCTTTTATCTTCTCCGATTTCAAAACTATACCCACAAAGAGAATGTGATGGGCTGAGGAACATAATGAAACTCCTTCGTTCATCAATGTGCACTTGAAGGTATGTGACATTACAGATACAAGCACTAAGAAATTCATAAGG
This sequence comes from Aptenodytes patagonicus, assembly GCF_965638725.1. NCBI lineage: Eukaryota > Metazoa > Chordata > Aves > Sphenisciformes > Spheniscidae > Aptenodytes > Aptenodytes patagonicus. The sequence continues at coordinate 6,751,832 of NC_134967.1, read as the reverse complement.
GAAACTGATCTGGAAAACTTGAAGTGCATTTATAATTTTCTTGGTGAAATGTCTGCCAGAGAGAGGGAGAAAAATGAGAAGGGATGTAGTTTCAAAAGAACTATCACCCTGGATCTCACTGTACTTAAGAGAGAGGAGGAACTTTGTTACTGGTTTTAATCTGTCCTATGCCGATGTCTAGAAGCCTTTGTCTGGTAGCAGTGTACAGCTGATGGCATCAGGGAACAGAAGTGACTCAGCTGGACAAATTCTGCCTAGCATGAGTTTTCCTTTTAAATGGAGAATTGGAGGAAGGCTAGCCAGAGGGGCAGTTATCAATGCAGCTGTAATTTCCTTCCTTACCTACTGTAGATGTCCAAAACCACAACGTCAGCAGAGCCTGCTCCCAGCCTCATCAGCCATGGAACGCTCTTGGTTTTGTTGCTGGCCCTTTCATCACTTAAGTATCTGCTTAACTTTAAGGAAGTATGCTTAAATCCAAGTGATTTTGGTCAACCTCAATTATGTAGTTAAAGTACGTGCTCAAATTCTGCGTTGAACTGAATGCCTAATAGGTGCTAAGGGAAGCTGTTTTCTGGACTTTGCTCCTGGACCCGATCTACAGCTGTGTGAGGTCTAGGGAAAGCTTTACACTTCTGTTGTTCTTCTGCTGGAGCTTTGGTTATTTGTGCACCAACCTGTTACCTGTAGCAAGAGCACTTGTTTATAGGGTCTCCAACTTTTCATCTTACTGTGTTCCTTTTCAGTAATTTTTAGTAGACCATTCTCTGCTAATGGGAACCGAACGGCGTATGATGTTGTATATGCAAAGCACACGCTAATTCTCATCCACAGATGCTCAGTAAAGCTGGGGAAACAACGAAGGATCAACAAGCAGAGATGTAATTTTTCTCCGGGGAATCGCCTAAGTTTAAATTTGCTGTATTATTCTTATGCTTCAAGCATGAGGTTTCACACCAAGAGTGCAAGTGGAAAGAGGTTTCGCTCTGATACTGCTGTTGTATTCTTAGTGAGGTTAATAAAGTGACCTAGCTGAGAAAGATGAGCCCTGTCAGCTAAGTGTGGACAAAGTTACCCTCTCTGGTGTGTGTATATATATTTTAAGGTATAATGATGATTGTATTGTGGAGGCTACATATGCAGAGAAATGATTTTTTTTTCTCTTCTTTTTTGAGAGGCTTTGTATCCAAAGAGGCTTTTGTATGAATTGGGGAATACGTCTTTTCCTGATCACCTTTCATGCTAATTAGTAGCAAATCTATCCCTGGCATTAGCTTCATATAAAATTAGTCTGAAAGGGTTGAGCTGTCAGTATGTCAGAGCTCCACTTTCTCTCTTAAAGCAACAGAAGCCCTTGTTGCTTTGGAAAGTTGACAAGGTCCTATTAAGTGAAAGTAGAGCGAGGATCTTAATTAGAAATGTGGGAGGTCTGCCTGGCACATGTTCTTGGGACCCCTTGCTGGCTAGAACAAAGCTCCCATGGCAATTTCCTGAGGAGGAGTGGGAAAGGGGACTGTGGAAGCTCTAATTAGGGAGGTAATTAAGGGACAAGTTTTCTTTGGCACTGGAGAATGTTTTATAGCTGCTGCGCGGTTTCTGACAAGTCTGCAGATGTCAAGTGTCGACACTAGTGTTTCAACACTGAGTTTGCTGTGGGGTGAACTTAACTATTGTGCAGCCAGCTGAAAAATGCTGGATAATGACCTGTGCTCTGAGCAGCTTTTAATGTGGGCACACTTGCAGATCCCCAAATGTTTGGGAAGAGGAGCTGTTGCAGATTTCCCATCATCGCTGCAGTATATGTATTCTCTACCATAGTGTGGGCCAAGGAATCTGAACAAAAAGGGCTGGGACTACAAAACGGTTGCAATGGGAACTTGAACAGTGGTAGCTGAAAATACAGTTGTTCTCAGCAACTGTTGCTCTTTAAAGACGCTGTCATGTATAAACAACTAGGAGGTGGTTGGTGAGCCCCTGAAGTTTTGAAGTGACCTGATGGCCATGCACGGGATGCTGGCGGCGTAGGACTGTGTGCCTGTGAGAGCAGGAACTTTGTTACTGCTTGTAATCTGTCCTATGGCAATGTCTAGAAGCCTTTCTCTGGTAGCACTGTAGAAGGATTAAGGGTTTAAGGGTTCCAAAGAACTTCAAACACAAGACAAGTCAAGGTGTAGGGATATAGATGGGTACAAACATAAAGCAGGAGTGGACAATGTAATAGTCATCGTTCTTCCCTACTTACGTAGCAGAGACTCTGACCCCTGCACGCAACAGTGAGCTGCACAGATGGGGTTGCAAGTCTTCATTGAAGAAGTGGTAACATATTTCAGTGTTAATAATTGGTAAAGACTTTCTGCGTTAGTGGGGATTGGAAGCTCTGTTGTTTTTTCTCTTAACTGGGCGGTTGGCTACGACTTCTTCCTGAGACGCTCTCACCGTTGTTCTCTGCAGTGTCACGGAACCCTCTTTCCAGGTTCCTTGAGCAGATGCTGCTCTACTCTTTTCTGCTTTCAAGGCTTATTTGATTTAGTACTTTGATGTGCTTTTGTCCCTCAGGCAGGGCCTACTCTGCTGTTGGTAAAAGTCAAGGAGGACGTATTTTAACCTCGTAGGCTATGCTTTAGTCTAATCTCTGTGACACGTTGAAAGGCTTTTGTGAGACAGTCTCAATGAACTCTGTCATCCTCTAATGAAGAGACAGGAGCAGGGGGTCAACAGGGCAGAAAGTCCCCGGTTATTAGTGGGACAGGCATTGAACCAGAGCAGAGAATGATTCTTGTTTAGACTATGGCCTTGGATACCTGGGAGTATTTTACGAAAAACCCTTATAATCACGGTTTGTGAAAGTACTCACTCAATTATAATAATAGTTCCTGACCCCCACCCCCCAAACAATGTTGGCTAAATTAGAAAAACTTAGAAAAGGGAATTTTAATTTGGTAGAGAAGTTACAAAAACTTTATGGATTTAAATGCACACCTTAATTACACAGGAAACCTATCCTGTGAATTCAAGGCTACCTGGTGCTGTTTGGGAGGTATAAAACATTGTTAAAATTGAAGTGTATTTGCATACTGGTAAAGCCACTTTTGTCTATCGGAGCAGTGTAAAGGAGCTTTTCTATAAAAGAAGATCTAGTTCAAACAGGAAACGTGAAGTTGAACCCATTTTTTCTGTTTAAAACTTAACAGAGAAGATATAGCTGGAAAAAGCAAAGGGAAAAAATGTAAACAGGAGGCATTATTAGTGTAGTGAGCTCTTCTGATCTAGTATATAAACCAGGGGTATTTTAGTTGGAATATCTAGAAATATGGAAGTTGATCTCAACTATCAGTGCCTCTTCAGATCTGCAGAATGAGACTAAAAGCCCTTCTCTTTACCTCACATCTGTTCACCCATTCCAGTTCCAGCTGAATCCAGCTGTGCACTGGCTTTTAGGGAAACAATGAAGTGAACCTTTTGCAGTGCTCAAAGAACAATTCCCTCCCATTTTTGGTTTATATTGAATGATACGAGAAGAGCCATAAATTGAAGTTTTAATTTACACAGGTAGGCCAACACGTGGCTAATCAGAAGCCTTTAAAAATACATCTTTGCATAATAAATATATTTAATAATTATAACAACATAATAATAGTATGTTTATATTTGATAAGTCACTACAGAAAAGAGTTAAAGAGGAAAAGGGTGGGAAACTGCATTTAGATACGGGTTTTTCCTTTGCTGGGGTCTTTCCTTTGCATCTCTGTAGTGGGACCAAATTTGGTTGCCTGGATGTGACATGCAGAAAAGATGCATGAACTTAGAAACGGACACCATGTTTCAAAAGGCGCAGATTTAAGGTCCTTTTCCATTTCCTTCTGTAACTCTGTGTTAGCAGTGTTTTGGCTGTTGCTTTGGCTGTTTGCAGTGGGCTTAAAGATGCCAACAAATTTCTGCTGATGTGGTATTCGGATCTGACGGCAGCGTTCCAGATGCAGTCCTCCTGCAGGCAGCAAAATCACGTCAGATTGGGTCATGGCAGACAGACAAAATGTATACATTACTGCCGTCATTCATCCATCTCAACTTGTCCGTGCCTTTCACTTTCTTCATACCTAATGCTTGTGAAGAATCCAAGGACCATGTAAAATTCCATATAAATCCGTGTCTTGTCCTCTAAGCAGTGTATGATGCCTGCTGCTGTAATCCGATTTCCGTGACTGTGCTTTACACGAGAAATTTGCTTTCCTTCCCCATTAGAAGATGGGGATGGGAGGGGACAAATTTTTTGTTTGCTTATTCTTTCTGGTTGGGTTTCCTGAACCTACAAGACAACCCTAAAACACGATTTGTGTTTTCTTTGTATACTGGAAACATGATACTCTGCACCTCCAGGTCCCATGTCAGCAGGACTGTCCTTTTTATTTCGTTTATCTTTAAGGACAGCCTTGCTTCCACTGGAGTAATTTGTCCCAGGTTACTCACGGAGTAGATGTGGCTTGCCCACCCCCCGAAGGCATTCATTCGCGGGGGAGGGTTTTGCCTCTGTGAGCGGTTTCCAGGCTCGACGGAGGAACTCTGAGGTCGGTGCCCGCAGGCAGCTGAGGTAAGGCAGGAGCCCACGGCCGCGACCCCCACGGCCTCCTCCGGCCGCGGCGGCCTCCTTTTGTGCGGGCTTGAGGAGACTGAGGAACCGCCTTCCGCGCCCGGCCCGGCTCTCTGGCGAGAGGGGAGCGGCCCGGCCCGGCCCCCCCCCGGGCGGGGGGGAACGAAGGGGTCCCGGCGCGGCGGTGCCCATTGGCCCGGCCCGCGACGGGGCGGCGGCGGCCCAGGTGCCGGCCGGGGGCTTGGCGGCGGAGCGAGCAGGGAGCCGGGCCGCGGCCCCGCCGGGCCGTGCCGTGAGTGTCGCCCGCGGCTGCCCGCGCTGCGCCGGGAGCGGAGGGGGACCGCGCCGCCGGCTCCGCTCCGGGGCGGCAGAAAACTGGGCTGACGCTGCCCGGCGGCGGGAGAAGGTGTTCTGATGGGGGGAAGGATCAAAGGGTTTTCTGTATGGCTGAAGATGACCGCAGCGAGGGGGGGGGAGAAGATTACTTTGACCTTAGAGACGGTGAACTTTTCCAGGAGCGAAGGTACGCTTTCAAAATGCTATTCCCTGTGAAGCCTTAAAACTTCATAGAGACTTATTAAAAAACGCTGATTCGTTCATACCCAAGTAATCCATAATACTGGGACAGTCTCCGAGTCGGACGGCAAAACCGACCTGGGTGATGTTAGAGAACATTTACTTTTTGAAGAGCTCGGGTCAAACTCTTGAACAAATATGGTAAACCTGTTTTAAATTTAGCGTTTGAGGTACTAATTTAGCGTCTGCGGTAACACAGCATCTATGGTAGCACCACAAGAGAATGCTGAGACCATTGTAATATTAAACCTCGCTGCTGTTAATGACACTAAAAGCAAAGGCTAATTTACACAAAGTATCATCATCTTGCATTTGTCCTAATTCCTTAGGCTTGTGAGGAACAACTGGCAAGAAAGGCTAATGGAAAAACTCTCAGGGAAATGGGGAGTTGAAAAAGGTTTGTGACACAATTGTAATATCGCTTGGAAGGATCATCTTTTTAAATGTCCTATCTTAACAAATTAATGCCATATTGTTTTGTATTTGTCCTGAAGACCCAGTCAAAGAACGCAAAACTGTTTCTGAAATGTTTGAATGGCTGAACTTTGAGAGCAGCTGAGCTATTGCAATCCTTATTAAATTGCACAGAAGCTGCAAATGTGCACAGTTTCTGAAGTTTTTGTCTTTCTGTAAGAAGTTAATAATTCAACAAACACTGCTTCTGTGCTGCGGTATTGAAGTACACACTAGTAATGCCGGGGCACGTGGTTTGAGAGAGTATTTGAGGTACCTGAAACAAAGTTCTATCAGTTGTAAGTCAAGCATAGATTTCACCAGAATGAACGGAAGCCTCTGCTTGATACCAAGGCATGGTCCATCCCTGATCCTAAGTGAAGACCTTACACTGCAAGTCTCAGTGAAGCCCAGCTAGACGTGAGCACATATGCATACGAGATCCAACATTTGTTTCTGTAGCGCGGCTGTGGTTTGCCATGTGCCGAACTTTGATTTTGTGAAACTTCTCTGCGTTACCATTTTTAATGATGATGCCCATATTTAGGCCTTGTGAACTTTTACAGTGTTGCTGCTGTAAGTGGTTTGTGTCCTGACAGAACAATCTGCCTGCCTTAGACTTTCTCTAGAACAAGTGGAATTGCTCCATCATCGGCATTTACATCAGGTTAAAGCTGAGCAACATTTTGGTCTTGGTAAAGACACTAGCAGAAGTATATGGAATTTAATGATGAGAAACACACATATATGTTTGTTTGTTTTTTTTTTTTTTTTTAATTCTTGAGTGTAAAATTCCTTCACCCCTATCTCCAAAAAAGAGAAATGTTATGAGAGACTGGAAAACCATGTATTTAGATCTGAGATACATTTCTGTAATACATTAAAATAAGAGATAATTTAAAAGAAGCCCCAAATCAGTATAATCTCTGGTAGCCTGACTGTATTCTAAAAAGTAATTATGCAAATGCCAAAGGTCTATTTATGTGTGGTTTATTGGGATAAAGAGAGCTATGTCATATTACAGGATCCCATTAAAAATGTGGCTATAAAAGGATTTGGATTTTCAGATCTGATCCATGAAAAAGAGTGACTTGTATCCTGCAGATGTGATTACAAAGTGTTTTGTGGAAATGGCAGTGGCAAATGACAAAGTCAATGCAAATGATTTTTGTTCTATTTCCCCAGTCCTTCAAGATACACTGCTTACCAGATGCGCTGCCTCTTGGGCACAGGCTTCCTTGGGATTATGTCATGGAGGAAGAGCATGCAAAAATATATATATTTTTCATAATCTTTGAGTCTTCAGGAATGGAATTTTCCAATGTCCCAGCAGGAGCCCTGAACTGGCTCTTTTTTTCTCTCACGCTGTGCGTGAAAAATAACTGCTTGTGGGAAGCTCCGTGTACATCTGGATATGTTTGTTGGACTTGGACAGAGTGATAGTCACAGTGCGTGCTGGGGATTTCCTTAAGTGGGCACAGCGTGGGCAGAGGGAAATGGTCACTCCCACGTTTTTGAAGTGTTTTGGTAGGAGCCAGCCACAGCAGGAGAGGCAACAGGAGCTCCACTCACAGCAGCGTTCCCCTCTGAGACCCACTCCCAGTAGGAGATATTGTCACAAGTGGTGTCACCACCTGATGAGGCCATTGGAACCAGTCAGATGCTATCCAGAAGCACAGCCCCGCATGTATCGCTGTAGGTATTGACATTCATTTCAACTGAAGTTTCTAAGCAGTCAGTGCCCTTATTTTGTGAGGTGCTCAGTACAAAAATGAGATAATGCACATTGCATCTAAAAGGGATGTGAAAGTTTGGGTGGTTATTATTGGGTTTGGGGAGTTTATGTCCATACTAACGTATTGCAGCCATTGATAAAATCCTCACCTGGATGCTCCCCAGTCTCTTGAATTTGGATCCTGCCATGTTGGACCCATTGCTCTTGAGTGTTCCTTGGGATTTATAGGCTGCAGCACTGACTCTGTCCTTGATTTCTTGGGCACAAGCTCTGTTACCTTTGCACAGAAATGGGACCTTGCATCTCCATTGCCTGAAGCCCTCAGGACTGTCGTTGGTACTGTAGACTCTCGAGTGAATCTTACAGGACAGTTTGCAGCATTCCAGCCACATGAGTCCTCGGAATTAATAGTGCATCCCTTCAGGGACAGCCAGTCATTCAGACATACCTCATATACAGGCCATGGCATTGTATCCAACTGCAATTTCTTTATTTTTTAGTTAACACAGAAAATGTGCAGGCTGAGGGGAAAATACCTATGGATGCCATTTCCACACCTTGGCTTCCTCTGTATTCCTGATTGTTTTCTTGATGCTGGGAAATCCTTAGTGAGCACTAAGCATCACTTGTCTTAAACTTTCTCTGTTACTTTAGTTGAAAAGCAAATGAGTGAAAGTTCAGTGTTTTCACTGCCAAATGCAGGTGATCTATCAGTGTAACAGAGGTACTACAGAGGTACTGCTATTTTGCTGAAAGTGGAATGCTAAAGAAAACACTCCAATGGTGTGTTTTTGCACGGCATGTTTGAGTTAGCCTTCAGCTGGTTAAAAATTCTGTCCGGTCTTAAAATTGTCCCCTGTGTGAAAATTCCCCCCTGAGAACTAAAGAGCGTAGAGCATTGATGTGGGCCGTTAATTCTTCATAATGCTTGTGAACTGATCAAGTCTATGTGTGGGATAAATTATTCAGCTGATAATGAATGAGGAAGCTGTTTGAGACTCAGTATTAGATACGGGATTAGCAGTCCTATTCCATCTGATACAAACACAAGTCCTAGCTTCAGGTTTATAGTCTCTGAAACAACAGCCAACATGGACTTCGGGGAAATTTAAACTGTAGGATGTTCTGGGAAGCCAAAAGGTTTCAGCTCCTGTCAATAATAATGTAGACTGCAAAATAATCACAGTGTGTTGTATGTGCCTGCTGTGCTGTAATCCTTCATATATCTTAGGCCAAGCAGGAGAGGAAGAGCATTTCTTATAAGAAATGCTGATAAGAACAATATAATAGAGTCAGAAAGCTTGTATTTGAGCCCAGTTAGAGCTGGGTGACAGCTGAATTACCTTATTCTTTAGTGCCATAAATATAAAGTTAAATTTTGAAGGAAGCTTGCTTAGAGACAGCAGGAGAACGGTCTTTTAGGATGCTAGCAGGAAGCAAATTCAGATTTGGAGTTGGGAAGTTTCTTACTAGTAGTGAAACAACACGCAACTGCTGACCATGGTGTCCAGTGGTTAGAGACATGAAAAACAAATCAGCTGAGTTACGGGCAGAGTTTTATCTACTGAAAGTATTAGGCAAATGACTCTGAATTACGAATTCAATAACAGCAATCTGCTCGTAGAGTTTTTAAGGACAAAAATTTTCTGAATAAATAACCCACAATGGATGAGACGTGACACTTTGAAACATGTCCTGGTTTCATAGCAATCCTCATTGCCAGCTGTGCAAGGTCTGGCTGAGAGCTTGGAGATTGCAATCTGTAGATATCTACCTTTAATGCTCCCTAATGGGTGACATCCAACATTCTCAGCAGAGACGTGAATGCAGGATGGAGTTTTAGAGTGGAAAAGGTCCACAACAGTGAAAGCTTTTAGACCACCCACTTGGAATGAAATGAAGAATCTGCACTGTCTAATAATCATGACCTGCGATGGGAGAGACAGGACTGGTGATTTCTAGTGGGCACTTGAGACAACCCACCTATTGATGACCAGAGGCGCCCGCCCTCCCTCCCTCCCCAGCTGCATAAACAGACTAGTTTTGCAGAGAAAGATTACAAAATCATGCTGGCAACTTTCTTTCTGGGCTGTATACTTAATAGTAATCAAAGCCAAATGTAAATAAAGTATGTCTGATGAGAGAAGCATGCTGCCCAAATTTGCTTCCTATTTACACCAGTTAAATGTGGATAAAATCCAGGTCATTCTTTTCTGTAATCTACTACCCACCCAGTCAGAGCTGGGAAAGCTTCTTCTGACAGGGGCTTGTTTTTAATATCAGGGCTCTGTTTAATGTCAGCTTCTCCAAATGAAATCAACATTATCACCCAACGTTGATGTGATTACTTTTATAAGTTGCAAGTGATGAATAGCAGAGGGGTGCAGGAAAAACAAGCACAGTAATAAAAAGGAAAGGATTTTTCAAGTGGATAAATGTAAGTCAGTTTTCTCCATGGCTGATATTTTGACTTCCATCTGTTCTAGCTTATATACTGCTCCTCTACGAAAAATAGAAATTTAAAACTCAGAAGGGGCAAAGTAATAGATTTGTTGTAAATTGTGTGCCAGCTAGTAAATTTCTAAGATTTGCTGTCACTTCCTATTGAAGTTGGAAAGGAAAAGTCAGTGGAAGCAAGACAATTGAGTAATCGGCAGCCAGCTCGAAGTTGCTTGGGACTGTGTTGGATTTGCATTTGGTGAGAGTCTCTGTCCATTGTAACTCGCAATCATGAAAGCTTTGCCGCAAACGATTGTACGTATGTCACCACCTTTCCTTGGTTGTCATTCCCTCTTCAGGTAAACTGTGCAGAGCTTGTAAGGGTGACGGTGTTGCATGTGTTCTGGTTGTCCAACATACTGATTTGTTGGTGATGATATCCTCGCAAGCCAACAATTGCTCCTGAAATAAGGCTTAAAGGTGAAGTGTATTTAGAAGGGAGGCAAGGGTTCGTGTGATCAGAGTATGGAATGCTTTGCTTCCTTGAAAGTTACCTGGCTGCTAGATAGCAGTGCCAATGTCAATTGTTAGCTGTTCCAGTGCTGTTTCCAATGAAAGCATATTTGGGTTATGCAATCTGTTGGAATAAGAGGCTTTAATTCGCTCCACAGTTTCTGATGTTTCACTGTGTAGAAGCAAAGAATAAATGGACAAGGTGGCTGGACTTGATTTTATACTTAAGCTGAGGCTGAAGAGATTGAGTTGAATTTGTCTGATGCTGTGATTAGCATCCAGGTTTCCAGATCCAGTGAAATATTTTGAACTCTAGGCTGCACTATATAAAGACTTAAAAAATGAATTTGTAGCACAAGCAAAGGAGGCATTTTAATTGTTCAAGTCTGTGATGTTCTCCTTTAGTCTTAAAAGACAGAACTCTGACTGTCTAAAGCCTATTAATTTGCTGAAAAGTGCTGTTTTCTCAGCTTTAGAATCTGGATGTCTTTTCCCTTCTCCTTTTTTTCCTGTTTTTGTTATGGATGAAAGCAACTTCGAAAGAACTGGTTTTTGGTTTTTTTTAAAGCCTGGATGAGTAGCTGGGGTTGAACATTCAGGGACTCTGTAGAATGGATTACTTGACCTTAACTCTCAATGGTTAAAGTTGCCTGTTCCTGATGAGAAGAAACAATGCAGTATAGTCTTGACCTCCTCAGTAACGATGCCATGAACAGCTGTATTGGTTTCTACACTATCTGGATGAGATATTCCCTCTAAGCTGTTAGAGCCAGCTTAGGAGCAGTAAAATTTGGCCAGCCTCTGTGTTTATTTTTGTCTGTATACATCTGGCATATGCAGGCATAATTGGCTGCTCTTTAGATTTTAGTTTAAAGGCAGAGCTAGAAGACTATTTGAGTGTGGATGTGGGATTCCTGAAGGTACTTTATTTTCATCTAATCATCTGTGGTACCAAAAGAAGCACTTTAACAGTCAATTTCCAGTTTTTATTAGACTGTAGAGTTTGAGGAAACCGATGAACACTCATTTATTCAGACAGAACCGAAACTTCAGGTCTTTAAATGCTTTCTTCCCAATGTGTCTATGAAAAGTTGTCATTCTGAAGTCTTGAGTTGCTGTTGACAAGCTGATTAATTGTTTTTCAGTGAGATCTAGTGTTACCACCAAATACTGGGAGCACATTATGGTAGTTGTGATGACCAAATTATGGGAGGAGAGGCTTTCTATACTGTAGAATGTGCAGGCTAAAAAGTTCTGGCAGATGCTGTTATGTCTCCATTTTACACATGGGGAACTGAGAGATGGAAATGCTAGGAGTAAGGAGCTCTGGAGGCAGAGCCTGAAATTGAAACCTGATAACCATCATTTTTTAACACCCCACAGCCTTTGACTTTGAGGCAGTTCCTAGAGGACAGCAGTCAGTCCCTGACTCATCATTACTAGTGTGTGCTAGTTTCAGAAGAGGATTCAAGGCTTGAATAAATGGTATCATCTCAACTGCCCTTCAGCATATGGCAAGATGATGAAAAGCAAGTGTCAGTTCTGAGAAGGGTGATGAAGGGATGCTACTGTTCAGCTACTGTTCAGCTTCTCTTCAAACCAAAGCTCAGTGCTATTGCAGGAGGGAAGGAGCTTTGGTTTTCCTTTGTGACTTGAAAGAAGATTTGGTCTTCTTGGGTAGCCAGTTTAAGTGTTTTCACAGCCATTTTGTATGCCTATAGATGTGCCTAGAAGCTGGGTGGTCAAACAGGTTATGGAAGTGACGTAGCAGGAGAATTTGTTACAGCCTTACACTTCAATTATTTCACTTTGCAGAAATGAATGGTTTAGATACATGTATAAAAAATTGAGGTGAGATCTTATATATGTCTGTTACCTTTTACTGAATCTCTTAAAACCCTTTATGGACATAAATAATTAGGCCCACGTTCCTCAGGCAGGAAGAAAACTAATCAGTTTTTTTATTTCAGAGCTGAGCAATTTGAAACAGAGGAGTGAAGGCTAGCCACAGTGGGCTTCACAGCCAGGTATTTAGGGTGGCTCTTGGTTTTTCAAACCATGTTACTTTAATAGTTAGCAAGAATTGTCAATTAACTTTCAATGTGTACAGTTGCACAGCATCATGTGTAATTCCTACTGCAGACATTCCTCCTTTATGAAGGTTTTCTATTCTGTAACTGAAGAGCAGATCCCTTGGACCTGGGAGAGAGTTGTGAGTTTGGAGAGTGTGTTTTAAAATATATGTCTTGGAAGCCTGTTACGTTTATTTATTGACCAGGTGCCTTATCAAGCTGAGCCTTTCTTGTTTCAGGGAAAAGAGCGTTCTTGGCAAAATGGAGCACTTGCAGATTATGGTTCTTCTAATGAGAGGTCTCTGAAAGGAAGCAGGCAGAGGAGTTTGCTTTGCAGAGGAAAATCCATAAAGTATCTCTAGAAAAAGATGAATCACTGCTGCCTTCAATTATATGGCATTCTTACTGAGAAGATTATCTACAGGAATGTTTGTGTGTCTGACAACATTTGCATGCCCAGGGATTAGTAAGAAATTGTTCTGAAGCATCTTATGCATGTGGAATGGTCAAGACTGTGGCTTTGGTATAGCTGTACTGCCCAGACGAGATGGTGTAGGTATGGGGATAGGAACCCGTAGCACAGATCAAGGAAAGGTGGTTTTATGGCTGACGTATTAGTAGAATTCATCAAGGAATGTTGTTTAACGTTTTCTGTGCTGCTAGGCCTATCCATACCAAACTCAAATTGTGTTGTGTGCTGCTTTTTCAAGATATGTACATTCCCATTGACATCAACTTCTCATGGCCGTTTTAATTGATGTTCTAATACCATTATAATACTTGTTGATGCCTGCTACTTCTGCCTTGATCCATTTATGGCTTGCCCATGAACTGAGCCATAGACAAATGAAAAAGTTAGGAAAAAGGTAGGTAGGCAGGCAGGCCAGCCAGGGCAGTAGGCTTTCCAGCTGTTGAATGAAATCAGGTTCTGCAAAGAGCTCGGTTTCAGCGTAAGGATCCTCCTGCAGAGTTGTCCGCAGCTGTCAGTGTGAACGTGGTGCTACTCACAGTGCCACTTCTTTCTTGTTCTTCCTCTTTGCTTAGTAATACTCCATTTATTTTGTTTTTACAGTCCCTCGGATCAATGGCCATCCAAAACTGGACAGACACCGTGAGCACCCTCCTGGTTATGACAGCTCTTCTACCATGATGAGTAGTGAGCTGGAATCCAGCAGCTTCATTGACTCTGATGATGATGACAACACAAGCAGGTAGGGCATTGGCATAGTGACTGAGCTGTTAAATACTGTTTGCATCTGTTTCCCAGCCACTTGACTGTATTTCTGGGCTTTCCTGAAACACGTTGACTGGCGAAATGAGAAGATTTATATCTTCTCGGATTCAAAATATCTATTTTTAAAGATGTAAAATCAATCAAAACTAATATTCTTCCCTTTCCTGGCTGCAGTGACAGCATTCTCTGAACACTGTCTCTAGAGCTGTTGTTCATCCAAATGAGCTATGAAAACCCATTACAGATTTCTATTAATTGTCAGAGAACAAGATTACAGACCTCTGGTGGTTCATAGAGATCTGTGTAGCTAAAACAAATAAAAAGTAGCTAAAACATGATATTCTTAAATTCTAGGCAGAATGGAAGCAGCAAAGAACAACTAGTCCTGGAGATGCTGAAACATTTGCTACGTTTACAAACAGATTATTAGCTTATTGAACTCAGTGGATCTATTTGGTCTTGCAGTTAGTCATATCTTAAAAACCTGTTGAAGAACAGCAGTTCCTTCAAATTCTGTTTAAAGGCTGGGTGTTTCCAAAGGGTTGACAGGGTAACTAAATGAACACTTAAGATTTGGTCCTGAATTAGTTTCAAGAACTTATTTTGCAGTTACAGTGAAGTTGCCAACACCTGAAGATACAGAAAATTAGCCTTCTGCATGCTTTGTACTTCACCTGGGTATTCATGTGCATAAAGGGTTGGCAAGAACAGTAGTTAACCTGAATGTACTCTAAGCCTTCCTAAAGCCTTTAGGGCTTCTAACCCTCCTTCCCTCCCTAAAAAATCAAGCCCACAAAAACAACAACCACCCTGCAGCTGACTTTGTTTCTTGTAAATAAATTAATCATTTCCATGGCAGCAAGATATGCAGTAGGGCAGGATTAGCACAGTCAGGGTGGCCACTGAAGCACATTATACTAGACCCAGCTAAACCTTTCTATATTAATAAAATAAAGCTTCCTGCGTCTGACCTGAGAAGAAAGAGACTTGGAAGCTGCTGTGCAGGCCTTTTCCTTTCTAGGCTAGGGCAGAAGCTTTTGGCACACAGAATAGCTGCCAGGCCAGCTAGTCAGGAAGAACAACTAAATGGAATGCTCCAAGGTATGCTGTTGTGTTACAGTAATGATGTTCTCAAGCAGATGAGAGATTGTGCTGGCAGGGAGAAGTTTTCTTTAGAGGCAAATACAGCCAAATAGAAAATCGAGCATGCTCCAGATCTGCTGGAGACAGCGGCCTGGGGAAAAAGAGGTTGAAGGGGGTAAGTTTGTTTAATAACAGCTGATGAACTCTGGTGTCAGAACCTGCATTGTAAAGGAGATTGTATGTGGAGGAGGTCACTGAGAGAAGAAATTGGATGTAAAGGATGTTACTGTCTTGGAAGTGAAGAGGTTGTACGGTTGAGGATGCTTTTCTAACTGTGTGTTTGACATCGGTTTATTTTACTTTTAACGTGGAGCAGTGCAGCAGAGTTGGTTAGTTTTGAGTTCAAGAAAGTTCTGTTGCATTTAGTTAAAGAATAATTTTTTTGTTTCACTGAATTAATTTGTTCACAAATATTACAGGACAGTACAGAACCCTTCAAGTAGTGTGAGTGCAATAATGTATTTCCTTTGTTTTCAAAGTATGATATAATGGAACGTTAATGTTATTTGCTGGTATTAGGAGGTATTTTGAGTACAGATTGATGTAGGGAGCTCATGGTAAACTTTACATTAAGAGTCTTCTTTCAGTCTTCTGTTAAGCAAATAAAGGTCTAGCAGATAAGACCTCTGTAGCTGTAGGATTATTGTCAGCAACTTGCAATTAGTATTCTCAGTTCAATGTAACTAAAAATTCACTGCAAAAAAATTGACGTTTATTTCTCATTTAAGAAATTAACATCAGTTCTTTATAGACTATATGGATAAGCTTTCTTTAACAAATTGTTACCTTTTTTCCCTTCCTTTGGGGAATGTAGAATGGACAAATTATTATTACTCGTTTTAAAAATCTCTCCTGTGGGATTTATTAGACTTCCTGTTAGAAGTGCAGTCAGGGTTTTGGCCAGTAGCTAGTGCAGGAAATTGGTAGTTACGATTCCAGATTTGTTTTTGATCTTTGCACTTTATTTTTCCCAAAAGCTCAAATCTTGTTTTGCTCATCAAATTGTAATAATAGCTTTTACTCATTTCTGGGGATACTTCAGAGATCAAAATATTACTCCTCATTAGAATACGTTTGAGCTGCTATTTAGCATCCAGATACTCCTAGAATGAGAGTTATGCAGTGTTTATGAGTGATTCAGCAAGGTTACATTAAGGCTATGGATTTAAAAGAAATTACAAGAAGGGATGATGAAGTGTACCGTAGCTACATGAAAATAGATATAGGCTTGACTCCTTTTTAAGAAATTGCAGAGACTGTGAAACCTGATGTTTACAAATATGCTTTCACACAGTGTGGGAGTCTTGCTGAAACAAGCTGTCTTGCCTTCTTACTTACACATAGGCTGATTTAAGGCACTTTAAGTCATTGTTCAGCTTCCCCCAAGAAGGGGTGAAAAAACTGAGTTGAGTAAGCTCTCCATTTATGGTCTCTGCAGTGTAATAAGTAACATTTTGTCCTGGTTTCTGTTCGGTTAAACCATGACATGTTTTCTAATATTTATCTGTATAGAAACCAATGTATAAGCACACAAAAATGTTTCTGCAGTGCCTTCTGATCATCAGTTTTGTGCAACTAATGTGAGAGGTTGTCTGGCTCAAGTAGTTACTTCTCTGAAATATTGTCTGTCCTCTTGAACTAAACCTGAACTATGGCTTTTCTAAGGAACTGATTTCCATTCTGCTGAGCATTCCATTCCATTCTGCTGAGCAGAATGAAAAAAATACTACAGAATAGAAGAACTTCACTTCTCACATATTATCATCTGGTAACAGAAGTTCAGAGATTTGCCAGTAAACTCTGGTTTTGCTGGTTTAATTTAAAAGAAAAATCCAAAATGTTCACTGCTTACAGAGGAATCTAAACTTTTGATCATGTATTGAAATTGAATGAATTTTCCAAAGCAGTCTCACCCCCAAGTTGCCAAAGTAAATAGGGAGGGCAAAAGTGAAGAAGGAACAAGATGCTGATATTAGCATAAGCTAATTGTTCACACCTTCATCACCTCAGCTGTGCTCTGTCTGCCTTTCTGCGGTGTACTTCGACTTTTCTTCTTTTTTTCCAGTCCATCCTTTTGGACTCATACCTGATATATCTCTCTAAAGACAGTAATGAAAGTATTTTTGTGTCCTGTACTTGATGGTAGATTAAAATATCCCTTCTAAGGACTCAGAGTCAGAGAGCAATTCTGTTTTCTAGCGATACTCGGTGCTGGCAAAAGGTATTTTTGTCCAGTCCAATTTTAGAAAATCAGACTAAAAGCTGGAAATAATCATTCTTTGTTTTTCTGAGCAACACCATATTGATGTGCACTAGAGCAGGAGGAAGAAATTGGCATAGCTAGTCAGCCTCGGCAGCCAGCAGATCTCATGTGCTGTCTGTGATCAGGAAAAATATTGACAGAGGAAGTATACTAACATACAGTGGAAGGTACTTTTAAGTTGCTTACTTCTTAGGATGTGAAGTGCCAGATTACTACCAAGACTGCTTGAGACAAAGAAATTCAGTGAACTGCCTGCTGAAACTCTACTATTCCTATCCCTCGTTTCCATAACTTGCTATCCAGATAAAATGCCTGTTGGCTGGAAAGTGGAGGAAGAACTTTGCTACTGGGTGAATTCCCATCGTGATCTCCTGCTGCAGGCAGGTGTGGCTTTCAGTGTAGTTTTTCTCTCCGTTTTTTTTTCTCTGCTATATGAACATTGCTAATTCAAAATTGCTTTTTACAGTAGGTAGTGTTAGCTGGAGGCATTACCCCTTTCAGGGACATAGTAATGGGAACCTGAATAAATGAAATGACGTGTATGAATTTAATGAATTCCCTTTATCCACAGTAACCATTAGAAGATGAAATTCTAAAAAAGTTGGTGACAGGAAGTACTGCGTACTCCTGAAGTGATGCACAGTGGGATAAAGGCATAAAATAGGATATGGCAGTAGGTGAAATATGTGTGTAAACAATGAAAATCAATTGCCTGGATGCTGTGAATGACTTTGAAGTGTGATTATAGTAGCCAGAAAGACAGATAAAATTTCAAGGTTTTTTCTTTTCTGTTACGGACTAGCTCAGCTGTCTTCAAAACTAGTGGAAAGTCTTGCCTCATCATGCGAAAGAGCAGGGCTTTCACACCCTCGTGTTCTGTCTGCAGCAGGGAATAGAGCCTGTGAGCAGAGGGTTTGTTTGCAGATTGGAGCGCTGAATTCATACTCTAGTCAGTGGAAGAAGGGCACTCACATCTCTCTCATAGCCTTTGAAGGTATCTTGTTGCTTGACTTGTGTTCATGCAGAAAAGCTTTCCCCAGTCTTTTGCCTCTTTGCTTTTTGCTGCCCTTCTCAAAGAGCAGGCAGGTTCACTGTGATGTGAGCAACATGCCTTGCCTGTCCTCAAATTCTCCTAAACTGTTGTGTGCTGCAAAGTTTTAGCTGAATCCTACTAATGAGATGTTCTGGGAGAGAAGAGGAGGAGAGCAAAATCGGAGAGGAAATAGGAAGAGGGAAAATATTGGTAGTAAAATCTAAGAGGAGGTTTTTGTGTCAATGTTTGCCAGCACTTTCAAGAAGAGTGGTGAATGTTGCACACGTCCAATTTTGGGAGCCCTGCATTTGAGAGACCTCTTTATTTTTCCTGTTGAAAAGGTAAAGCCTCAGAAAACCAGGTGCTGTGAGCTGTTTCCACAGGTCAAGAATTAGCAAATTTTTGATCTCTTTTGAAAATACCACCTCTTGGCTCTTTAAATTAATTTGCCTTGCTGGGAGGGGAAAAAAGGGAGTGTGTGAGGTTAACATGCCTGAAATAGTTTTGTGACTCAAAGAGAATGTCAAGAGATTCACACCCTCTGAGCAGTTCCATCGTCTGTAATATTCAGCTCAGTATGCTTGACTAAAACACACCTACTTTATGCAAGATGGGTTTCCTGGTGTGGTGGGTTGTAATCTCATGACAACAAGCTCCTTTTTGAAGTTCCTGGTATCAAGTTTTGCTTGAGGTATTCTAGCATTCCTGCATGTGGCTAGAACTTTGAACAGGGACATGGAGAACGGGGAAAAAGACTGGCACTGTTTTCTTTGTGACAATGCCAGTTCAATTACTTGTGTTGTATAGGGTTGGGGTTTTTTAAGTCTTCGTTAATGATAGAGCATTACTTTTTCTTTTTTTGCCATTCTTAACATAATAAATAGAGGAGAGATGTCTCTGTGTTGTTACATAGGCATCTCTGAAATCTAGGCTTTGTTCCAGGCTTCTGAAATTAATTTGGGCAAATCCATTTATGTCTTTCTGTGTCTCAGTCCACTATCTGTAAAATGAGAATGATTAATGTTCCTAACTCTTAGGGGGATCTTAAGGATTTATATGTAGAATGTGGCACATTTAGGTTCTACAAGTTTGAAGAGTCTGGAAAAAAAACCCACAACAAAATAAAACTAACAGAATATGTAAAGGTAAATCATATTCACTATTCCTCTGTCACTATTTGGTAGTAGCTATTATCAATTGCTACTTTATTTCATTGAATTCAAGCCCCAACGTTAAGTTCCTGCTAACAGGGTAGATAGCAGCAGAAGAAAATAACAGCACCGTGACAAGACTCACAAAAATTGATATTAAGAGATTCTCCAGGTTGTCTGTTGTTCTCTCAGAGCAGAGATTAAAATAATTGTTTCATGTACAACTGTTCTTATAGCGTGCATTTTTCTTTGGTGGGCCTGGAGTCAGGACCGCCTTTAAAGTAGTGGAAGATGGCTATCTCTTCGGGTGGTTAAATCAGGGTGATACATGCCTGTTGAGATGTGGGTTGCACTCAGTCTTGCTCCCAGAAGAAAGCAAGCCAGTAAATTACACTCTCTAATACATGCTGTAGTTTAGCTGGTACCTTCTCTGTGCTCCTAGGCAGAGGCTAAGATACAGCACACGCTGGGATTGAGCAGCAATTCAGCAACAAGCAGAGCAATACGTTGTAAGTTAGCTGATGGTGTCTGTATGATTTACTCTCTCCTGCATTTGTAGGAATCGGCCTTTTTTTAGCAAAGTGCAGAGAAATGCAAATGGCTCAGCTTTACAGAGTTGACATTTGCTCTCAATTTCCCTCAGGTTGAGTAGCTCCACTGAGCAAAGTACTTCATCCCGGCTCATACGGAAGCATAAACGCAGGAGGAGGAAACAAAGGATGCGGCAGATTGACAGGGTAAGGTTGGCATCGTAATTTTCCAAGGAGGTGAACCGTGATTTTGAGTGTAGCATGTGAATTAGGAAGGGATCCAGAACAGATCTGTGCCCTGTTGAATTCATTGGAAAGGCTCCCTTTGGCTCCAATCTACCCTGGACTAAATCTCTAACATTTGAAGTTCTGCAGCACTAGAGTCAAGACTCTTTTTCTCCTCTCCCTTTCTCCTTTTACTGTTAAGTGATCGCATTTCTTGTTGTCTCTTTCAAGACCAGCCTCTGCAGGAGAACCTCCATTATGCTACTGGCTGATGTGGGCAAGGGGTGTCTGTGGTGTTAGACATCTGATGTATAAATTGCTGAGACTTGCATTCTGCTGAAAGGAGAAATCTACGTTTATAGGAAATCGTAAATATTTTCTCTTGCCCTTTTCTGTGCTAGTCCTATGGTAGCAGAATGAGGATGGTCCAGATGACGTACATCTTGAAGTAACTGTTTCGTTCTCCTATAAATATCAGTCTTCACAGATTAAAGAATGAGTATGCGTACATTTTTTCACAAGAACTGGAGTAATGTTTTAGAAGATATTTGATAAGCACATCTGTACTTCATTTTGGAGGGGGGGGAGTGTCTGTCTTCTCACTTCCTGAAGGATCATGTGTTGTTCACTCCTCTCTTTAGGGAGGAGCTGTGGATATAATAATTCACATTACACTGGGCACTTTAGTATTTAAATGTCTGCCTGTCAGTCGTGTAGTCAGGAAGCAGAAATGATTCAATGTGAAGTTCAGCTGAGAAGCCTCAATATAGGAACTTGCTCTGTGTGTTTTGTAAACAAACCTTTGAAGAAAGTGCAGATTGTGTTCAGATCTTTTTTCCTTCAGATTCTAAATGAAGGATAATTTTGAGGAGACCACAATGGTTTCTGGATGCCTTCCAAATGGAAACCTATTAATCAGTTCCTGATGAATTAATCCTCAATAGTTATTTTTATTGTCTTACTCTGTGCCATTTAAAACCTTGAGAATTTTCTGTTGTATTTTGCAGTCGTCTTCGTTCAGCAGCATCACTGATTCTACCATGTCCCTAAATATCATCACTGTCACACTCAACATGGGTAAGAGGATAAGCAATGTTTTTTTATGATGAATTTCAAGTGATACAGATGTATTTTGTCATGGTGTAGTAGGCTTTGAAGCCAGTAGAAAGTTCCTTGATTTGAAAGGATGCCAATTGAACCAGAGGGAATGGCAGCTGAGAGTCGCTACTCTGTTGACTGTGCCTGGATTCCTAGTCCAGTACCGGATAGTTGAGCTGTTTGCACAAGCAGATCAGTATTCTTCCCGAGAAGCCCAGGGAAGGAGCTGGAACTCCAGGATGTGGAGTTCTGCTTTTATTTCTAGGAACGGTAAGGGGTCAGACATTGTTAGGAGCAAGAGTAGAAGGGCACTGGAGGTTTGCATTTCTGCTGCTCATGTGTTTCATTGTTTAGCCAGATAGAAATGCGCAGGACTGCCAATTCAGCACCTTTCAGTGGCAGCAAATTCTTCCTGCCACTCTGACGTGTGGAAAAAACATTGCCTAATGCTGATCAGGTGCCTAATTTCTAGGTGTAGACATGTCTTTTCAATGTCATTTCTCTTGCTGATTTTTTGAGTGTAACTTTTCAGTGTCCTGTATGAAAAAAATAATGTCTTTAGCAGCGTTTCCCTGCTGCCTTTCCCTGAACGTGCCAGGCAGACATACGCCAATAGGGTAACCTGAGATACTTGTAAGTCAATATGGCCCAGCTGATGTGTTGAGAGAACAGATTTTTCACGACTGAAGTAGCCTGGTGTTAGCTCTTCACTATCATTCCAATCACCTTGTTTGCTTTTTTCCCCCCCTACCCTCCACTTTCTATCTGTATAGAAAAGTATAACTTCCTGGGAATCAGCATTGTAGGACAGAGCAATGACCGGGGTGATGGTGGCATATACATTGGCTCTATTATGAAAGGAGGGGCTGTGGCAGCAGATGGCCGAATTGAACCAGGAGACATGCTTCTGCAGGTTGGTCTGTGTCCAAAAATACGTGCTGCTGGCTTGTACGTTGGTGGCTCAGCTCAGTCATCCCACCAGATCCATGGACTTAGTAATCAGTTAACAGAATTCATTCATACTCAGAGAAACGTGTCACAAAGACTGTTATGACTTAAATCTATAATTCTTTGCGAACTCTGCTGGATAGTTGATGTGCTCTGAGAAACAATATTTCTGCAGCTGCTCAAAGGAATGGAAACAGTTACAAGACAAATAAATTTGGAAACAAATAATTAAAATGTCTTTAACTGTCCTGTTGCAAAGCCTGACCTCTGCTTTTTGCAACGTTTCAGGTGAATGATGTCAATTTTGAGAACATGAGCAATGATGATGCAGTACGGGTTTTACGGGAAATAGTCTCCAAACCAGGGTGAGCATATTACAAAATCTCTTGCTGCTTATCCTCCATATGCAGTTATTGGTATTGTGCAAACCTCAGAGAAATCAACATTTTGATCTCAATAAGCAACCGGAGTGCTGATCTCAACTCTGAACTTCTCAGTGTAAATGATGAAAATGTGAGATGGGTTCCAATGTACCAGCCAAAACCAACACAAACTAGGAGTTGCCTGGTTTCAGTAGTGTTATTTGTTTATATGATGAGCGTTTTAATATCTCAAGAGCTGATCATTCGACAGATTTCACCAATAGTGCTCATGATCTATGCAAAACCAGAAACGTCCTGATACTGGTTCATACTGAAAATACTTGGACAAGCATCTCAAAAGCATTCTCAGAATGTACTTGACAACTGTTGGATAGGAATGTTTGTTTCACAGAGTTCATTGTAGCGGTTACAACTTCTGTAGGGAAAGTTAGGAGTCACCCTTATTTGTTTTCTTTCTTCCTAGACCTATCAGCCTAACAGTAGCCAAATGCTGGGACCCCACTCCCAGGAGTTATTTCACCATCCCCAGGGGTGAGTATGTACTTGTGCTTTGCTGTGTTCCTGCGGAGCCCTCAAGGTCTAGAATATTTTCAGCTATTTTGGCATCTAACAGATTTCCGTTCCCTACAAGTTCGATACTTTTAGGTTTGGTTGTATTGTTTGTTTGCTTTTTGTTTTGGGAGGCAGGGGTTTAAGATACTCTTTCCGAGACTCCAGTGCCCACTGAATTCATGGGAATTTTTTTTTTGATTCACTTGGCTTTGGATCAAGCTCTTAACCTTTTGTTGGGTATATCCTCGTGATCTTAACCTTTCAATTGACAGAAAGTTTGGAGGATAACTATACTTAAGTGTTAAAAAGCCTCATTTTGTCACATGTACCCTTCTTGGAAAGAATTTGAGTGTTTTTAAAATTTGAGGCAAACAACATTGTTTAATGTACATAAAACCTCTTGAAAATGATCGAGTTTTAAAATTTCTGGCTTAATAAACCTTTCAGTAGCTATAAAAGATCTGTGCTCATGTGACAAACACAGCTGCCTCCTGCTGGTGAGTGCTCTGCTTATGATATTGAAACCGGCTTGTTACCGGTCCTTCTAAGAAGATGAGGATAGCATTGTCCGTTGAAATTAATGCAATGGACTTGTGCAGACTACAGGAGCTCACTCAGTGAAGTCCTTAGGAAAACCAGCATAATCAAAAGAAAAATCCCACAAGTCACATATTTCAGGTTTGCTACAGGGAGAGCTTATGCATCAGTTTGTCCTTTGTTCAGCGAAGATGCATCCGTTATTATCCAAGGCAAACAGCGGTATATCTGTTGTAGGCTAAACTGGTTGCAATAATGTGTGGGATATATTGAGGAAATACCTAACATAGGCAGAGCTCTTTTACATAATTTCTGGTTTAAGGCAATGGAACAACAGCCACTGTAATTCAGAAGAAAAGGAGTAATCCAGATTATGGGGAAAATTGAGTTTTATTCCCAGCTTTAAAAATTACTTGCTGTGTGGCTCTTCTTAAGGTCTGAGTGTAATTTCCACTCTTCTCTGACACCAGTCTCTTCAGATGGTCTTTATATATCTTGTCTAGTTATTTTGCAACACTATTCCAGTCCTACAAAATTTCATTATGGCTGCTGAAAACACTGAGAGGGGAATTCCATGATGCCTCATCTCTGCAAACACAGAGCTCTCGAGTTACTGTTCTGATTCACCTTCAGCAGAAGATTCACATTATGTCTGAGTGGTTATTTTGGATCCAAGACCCTTAGAAGTAGGGAGAGACCTTCCCATCAGCTGGGGCAAAGCATTTGGTAGTACTTCACGTCATAGCAAAATGAGAATCTCTATCTGACTGTATAGAATAATAGTGAAATATTATTACTGGACTGGTAGCTTCTTTCCCACAAGGGGAAATATTTCGCTCCTACCGCAGTCACAGGAACAGGAGTGTCATTGTTTTATCCTATTAGGCTGGTGCGGCAATTGCTAGAGGAAACCAGCTAACTGCTGGCAAGGTGCTTTTGTTCCCTCGTGCTGGGGCTATCTCGGTTGTAGTATCAGAATGGCAAGGACTTGTGCACCCCCAAAAAATTCCTTCTTACTCTAGGTCTTAGTGTTTACTGCAAATCTGATTCCCTTTGTCTTTTTCTCCCTTTCTGGTTGTTTTGCAGCTGAACCAGTGAGGCCAATTGACCCTGCAGCGTGGATCTCTCATACCACAGCCATGACGGGAGCGTACCCCCGTTACGGTATGAGCCCCTCCATGAGCATCACCACATCTACCAGCTCCTCACTAACAAGCTCAATTCCCGATTCGGAAAGTAAGTCACACTGCGGCCAGCCCAGGGCAGGCGTCTTCTGCTCGGGGCCAGCAGTGCAGAGCTGTGCGCAAAACCGACCCCAGCCACAAGCACGATGAAAACGACAGCCACCACAGAACTCTTGAATGCTTTCTTAAATTTGTGATTCTTATGGGGAGCATAAAACCTTTTTCCAAAGGTCAGAAGTTAACGCAGTGGTGATTTGCCAGGGTTCACATTCAGGAAGAGGTGGCTTCTGGTCCCTTTTAAAGTTACAAGGCAGGCCTTCAACTTTATCCCCTCAGATGAATGTGAGAGCTTCCTCCTTGCATTTGACTGTTTTTATAATAAATTTAAATAATTTACTTCAGATAGATTTCACTGGATAATAATGTTAGTGTATCATTTAGGAAATCTTCCACTGATATTCACATAGCCTTCTTTTATACTTTTTTATACTTTTAGAATTTATTGAACAAGGAAAAAACAAATGTAATGTCCCACGTGAAATTACAGTTAGAATTCAGCCTTCTTTCCTGGTTTGTCTATCTGTGGCAGTCTCTAAACTAGTCATATCCAGGTAACCAACAAGTTGTCATGATTCCTTATCTTGGAAATTTTTGTTTAAAGAATATAAACTCTTCCTTTCTTTCACTCTTCCTTTGCTTTCTGATGTAAGCGTGGGATAAAAGCCAGCATTTGGTTTGAAATACATGGCAGTAAGGCAAGACAAATAAACGAGGAGCGTGTGTCTCTGAGAACACTGTCCACTGAAGTCCTAGTTCAGGAAAGTGCTCATATTTAAAACAGCACTTCTGTTTACTCGACGTGAAAGTTTTGAGGTACTTTACACCTCATTGGTATGTGTTTATTTCCTGTAATATTAATATGGAAGAATTTCTCTAGAGATGCAACCTTTCTATCAGATTTGTTCATCTGTAGCAAGGAGATTTATTATATTCGTTTCTATACACATAGAAATCTTGAAGTGGCTTTAAAGTTCTGAGAAGATGATCTCATTTGTGGCACAATGCTACCTCAGATGCATTCATTGAAAGCCAGATAAATACTTAGATGTTTAACAAAGGATGCCTATGTGTCTGCCAGATCTGGGGTGTAAATTTAGGACTGAGTAACTCTTTTCATTCTGTAAGATTTTTCCAGAGAGAAAGGGGGGATATAATTTAGAAAAAACAGCGAAACAAAACGAACAAGAAAAACAACACTTTGAGGATTTTGAAGACCAATGTGGTGTTGGTGATTAGTGACAGAATCTTCCCTGGACAAATGCATGGCTGAAGTGTGAAAGTTGCATTTTCAGGGACCAGTTAAGTCCTATCAGACTACACAAGTGTCTGCCTCTTTTTCTTCTACGCTCTCTCAGATTTTATAAGCACATAGTTCCTGGAATTACACCTCACCTTGAATTGAAAGGGTGGTTATCCTTTTTGTAGGTGTAGTAGCTCAGTGCCTCTATAGATAGTAGGCAGCACCGCTGAAGGGGAAATACATCCGCAGTAGAAAGCGAGTGAACCACTTACCTGACGACTGCCTTATCTTGAGATGTGTTTTCAGCCTTACAGGTACTAAAGATTGCTGGAATCAAATGTATCTGCTGATTGCTGTCAAACAACAAGAGCCTGTTACTCTGCATTCCTCTTGAACTATTCATGTACCGTGTGCCTTGATATATAGTGATGCGATTGGGAAGTGTGGAATGCAGGCGCCCTCTCAATCATACTTTTAAAATAAAGGTTATTTGGGAGCAGAACCACATTTCTGGAGACAGCTTCTCATTTCTGTGCCAGTGACTTACGATGTTTCCTTTCCTGAATGCAAGAAAACGCGGAGTACCCCTGACCTTTTTTGTGATCTTCTGCTAAACACTCCTTCCTTCAGTTCAGTCCTGTCACCCCCCTCCCCGAACGCGGCAGGCAGCACGCCAGGGCCCTAGGTACAAAGAGCACCTGTTGTGTGAACCTCTTTGCCAGGAAAGACAAAGTTGGGGAGGAACCAGAGGAGGAGAGAGAGAGGTGGGGAGAGACTGCACATGGACACCTCAAAGAACGAAGAGCTTCATGCAAAATGGGGCGCTCTAACTTTTCATATTGCAGTGCAAGATTCTCTGTTTCAGTTCCTCTGAGTCACTGGTGTTTGAAGAAAATATAGTATCTGTTCTACAGTATCTGGCTGTGAAAGTGGAAGCAGTGAATTAACGGAGTCATCTTAGACAAGTCTGTTTCATGGGTCCTTGTTTTAAGTATTGTGAATGTCCGCTGTTTTACTCTGTTTGTATAGCAAGGCCAGGATAATGTAAATGGACTGAATAACTGCTTTCCTTCTGACTAGCATTCCTTTGCTCTCTAGCCTCTGGATCAAAAGTGAGTGATAGTGATTAAAGTAGCTGAGATTTTGGGGCCATGCAAATCACCACCACACAGTAGGAATTATTCTGTGTTAGCTCTTTATTTTCCCAGGTGCATTTCTTCAAAAACAGGACTATGCAAACCAAGGCAGACTGAGGTGTTTCATAGTAATTATTGCTTTAAAAAGTGTCTTGTTCTCCAGCAGTGTTCTGGCTGATGCAGGAGAATATTCTCTCACAGTGGTTTGTGAGTGATGAACTCGCTGCCTCAGTCAGTGCAAACCCTGCTCCTCGTTTACTCTGCTAAAGGTAGATTTTTCCAGCTCCTGTTCTGCCACTGCAGGACCCCTTTCTGCAAAGTAGTGCTGTCCCATTCCATGAGATTAACTTCAAGTATTTCAATGTTTCTTGAAAGTCTTGCTGTTTCAAAATGCAGTCCGCTGACGTTGTTGGAAAGATCTCTTTTTCTCTTGCATGTACTTCAGAGGATTTTGAATTGAGACTTCAGACTATTTCTGCTTAATAGTATTCAGCCTGAGGTACTGCGTAATTTCCTGGGGCCTTTTTGATCGGGCAAATGTGTACTTCCTTACTCAATTAAGGATACAAGCCAGTGGTGGTATTACATGTGGTAGGACTTCGTTTTCCTGGAGCATACACCTCTTTCATTACCAGGATCTGCTAATGGGAAAAAAAAATGCCACTCAAAACCAATAAAGGAAGCCCTGAGAAAGAGCTTTGCAGTAGATCTGGTTCCCCTGAAAGGAGTTACTGGCTGTGCTGTTCCTCACATTTGCACATACCTGTACAGGTGGTCAGGTAGTCAGGCCCACAGTTGACAGAGTTCAGACCAAAGTGGCTGCATTTTAGATGCATCTTAGAATTTTTCAGATTTGTACAGCAACTAGCAGACTTAGAAAATATTGATGATCATTTGGCCGGTGTTGTTCTTTATATGCAGATCGCAGGTCTCCAAGAAAATACAATTTATTGCTCCCCACATACTTTACTTGAATATTGTTTTGTTTTTTTCTTTCCCCCAAACAAACATGTTGCTTTTTGCCACTAACCAAACTAACTTAAAGCAAAAGCAAAATTTTAGTGTTTATTCAAACTTTAAGTATTGAAACCACATGCATAGATGGTCTGGGATATTTTCATGCATATTAGCAGTGCATGTATGGAAAGAAGCATTTTCAGTTTTCATTGTTTCATGCTTGTTGTACCTTTTATCAAAATTTGGGTTGCTGGAAGAGGGCAAAATTGGTTCCCTTGTGCTTTTGAAAGGTGGGTGATATGGGGAGCTGGGAGAAGGGAGGGGAGGAGGGTTTCTGAATTCCTGCTGGAGAAGGGTCTGAACTACAAACACGGGATGCAGATGCTCGACATTAATTTTCTAGGGCTGGGAAGATGGGAGCAGGAAGGAGGGCTGGGTGCTGTATTCAAAGAATATAGTCGTCTTATGACAAGGATGATTGAGTTCTGCACGGAACACAAGAAGGCTGGTTAGGCTCTTGGACCCAGATTCACCCCACTGAGCTTTCAATATTAGATGCCACTTTGCCTCTATGTATGGTAGAGAAGGAGCTGCTAAAGGAACTAGACTCCTACAGTAGGCACCTCAGTTCAGCAGGGTGAATCTCAGCCCTATTGTTCTGGTTTTATTATAAAAATTGATCAGGAAAGTATGAAGCCTCTGGTGAGCCAGCTCTGCCCATAAGAGTGTCAAATATGAATGGAGCAGTGACAGCTGCTGAGGCATTTGGGAGCAGCGGTTTTTTAAGTGTTCTGCAAGAAAGATGCAGGGCAAAGTAATGCTGGGGTAAGTGACTTGTTAACTTGTAAGGCTGCCATCATTGGGATCCTGGAAAGGTTTTTTTGAAGGAAACCACTAACCTTTATCCTGATGATGGAAGCTTCAGTTTCTAATTTCAATTCTCCCCAATTATGCTGATGTCCAAGTCTTAAAAAGACAAATGGACATTGATTGAGACATGATCGTCATCTTTCTCCATGCAGACGGGTATTATTCCTGACAATTAAACCAAAAGTTAAAGAACAAGCCAAAAAACCTTGTCCTACAGAGTTTTGCATACGGTGCACTGAACCGTTGGGTGGGTAGGGGCTGTTCATGGCAAATTGAAATGGAAAGCAATGGTCATAGAACTCCTTGGGTTTCCTTTTCTGCACATCTCAATGCAGTGTGGATTGAAAGAGTGCAGTGCTGATCTATAGCTGGTTTGTGAAGTCAAGACACGCAGGGACTCAGCATCTCAGTGACTAAACTGGTTGCACTGAGCACAATCTCTGAAGAATTGGTACAAATGCTATAATTTATGCTATTGATGCATTTGGGAACCTGTGTCTTTTTTTGCAACTGTTGGTAAAGCTGTGTCTTGAAATGTTTCATTCAGATTGGGAGCCGAAAAGTTCTTTTCAGACTCGGTTCATTTCAAAGAAGCATGTAACCTTTCTTCCTTTTAGAATTAGAAGAATCTCCCTTAACTGTGAAGAGTGACATGGCTACTATTGTCAAGGTTATGCAGCTACCAGACTCAGGCCTTGAAATTCGGGACAGGATGTGGTTAAAAATTACCATCTCCAATGCAGTGATAGGTAAGCAGATCAAAGGAAAGCTGGGGAAAAAAAACCAGTGGCTTTTTGGAAATAGGCTGAAGAAACTATCTTTATGTGAACTTTTTTTTTTCCCCTGTCTACGACCTCTTATATTCCCTTAACTTGATATTTGTGAACAACCCTAAGTGTGGCAGGAAATAACTAATATCTCATGTTTGAGCCTGGACAGCCAAAAATACTGCGTGTTTCTTATGCCCGCACACAGGTGGTCCTTAACCCTTACTTGTTACATCTCAGGTTTTCCAGGTAACTACTTGTGGCTCTAGCAATCTGCCCAAGTTCAGCAGAGCAACAATCCTCGTAATTCCAGTTCTAGACAGCCACACAACCTTAATAAAGCATCTTAATTACATTTAAAATTACCACAACTAGTCTACCTTTGATTATGACTGTCCTGTGACCTGAACCGTGCTAACATTTAGTCAATCTAGGCTGTAGTTACGTTTTGCTGAGGAAGGGATTGGAACCCAGGTCTTCTGACAACGTAACATCTGGCTCTTGAGGAAGATGACTCTCCCAGTCACTTCTGTTCTGTAAATCCTGTGTCATTTTCATTACTGCAACTCAGAAGGGGTCGAACAGCGTAACTATAAAATTTTCTGTGTGCGTATTTGGTGTCACTGTTAATGTAGTGTTCAACTGGATGCAAGATAATTCTTTGCTTTCTTTATTGATGTTTGGTGGTAACTAATTTAGCAGTTAGGCTGAGTTGTGAAAATAACATTTTAAGCTCTTTGCAGCAAGATTGCTAAATATTCATATTTGTGTTCAGTACCTGGCACAGTAGTACTAGTGGGCTATGTGATAATGTGAAGATTAAAAAACAAAAAAAGATCAGTTTGGCTTGGATGATCCTGTGTCTTCTCTTCCTATTCTCATTTTAGGAGCAGATGTGGTTGACTGGCTTTACACACACGTGGAAGGCTTCAAAGACCGACGGGAGGCTAGAAAATATGCCAGCAGCATGTTAAAACATGGCTACCTCAGGCACACTGTGAACAAAATCACCTTCTCGGAACAGTGCTATTATGTCTTTGGAGACCTCTGTGGCAGTAAGTTCCCCACCTGTGAAGGGCAAAGCTGCATGTGTGTTGTCTCTTCTGTGCTCGCAGGATGTGCAGAGGAGAGTCCTATGGGGCTTCACAAGTGGGTGTTTCGGAACAGGCCATTATTCTGAAGTTGCATGACAAGTGGTTGACTCTTCCTGTTGGACCAAGCAATTAGACCACTTGGAAGAAAAGGATGAACTCATCAAATAGGGCATTGCACTGAGGCTTAAGAAAGCAGGATTTATTTCTGGTGATGCCACGGAATTCCTGCTTGTCAGTCACGCTGTTTCCAGTCTGTAAAATGGGGATGATTCCTCCTTGACTTACGGAAATGCTGCAAAGGTACCTTGGTGCTCGGTGGTAAATATTGATGTCTACCCTACCGCGTGTGATATTTTGAGTGAACTCTGGAGGCTGAGTCCCTCTAGTCCCTCACCACGCTAGGTGCTGTGTCAGCCAGTATTAATATGCAGGAGTCAGCTGCTGGGTAAGAACACAGTCTTCACCTTTTCTCTCTTTTCCAGATATGGCTGCACTGAACCTTAACAATGGTTCTAGCGGAGCCTCGGATCAGGATACCCTTGCTCCACTTCCGCATCCTGCTGCTCCCTGGCCGTTAGGCCAAGGATACCCGTATCAGTATCCTCTGCCCCCTCCGTGTTTTCCACCAGCATACCAAGACCCAGGCTTTAGCTATGGTAGTGGCAGTGCAGGGAGCCAGCAAAGTGAAGGTAAGCTGGTTAATCTGGTATTTATTTCTACAGCTGTCATTATCCCTAACCATTTGCTTGAGTTCCTTCGTACTGTCTGTGCTCCTGTCTTGTGGTTTTGTATGCTACCTGCATGGATTTGGTGCGACCGCACTTAATCAAAACTGTTTGTGTATGTGATGGAGTGGGTTAGCCTTTCAGCTCTGTATTGAAACTGCCAGCAACGTTTTAACTGAGTCAGTAGAATAGAATAGAATAGAATAGAATAGAATAGAATACATGCTGTTTATAGTTATGCTGTAGTTCTGTACCCCAGTGGGGAACTAGAGCCAAGCTGTCACGTTCATGGTGGCATGGGCATCGGTACTTTTCTTGCCCAACAGCACCATACAGTAAACTACTGCTTAGACAATTAGATAATGATGATCAGGCCAACGAGTCAATTGTCCACCCTGTTAAAACAGATTAACTATTGCCCCCCTTTTTAGAGGTCAGAGCCATTGCCAACAGTGGGGCTGCAGTCACTTGATATTGCTAGAGATTAGGCCATTTTGTTGCTGATGGAACAGGGATTAGAACCAAGGTGCTCTTGGCTTTCACTTCAATGCTCAGTACAAAAGGAAAATCACTCTCTTTGCTTGCGTGAGACAAGCGTGAGGTGGCCAGCCAGATGGTTTACAGGGCTGAAACACTGCTCACAGGGAGGAGAGTCTCTCTTGTAATATATGACAGGGAAAAAAAGATAATACTGCATGGATTAAAAACCTGACCTCCTCCTTTCCTGCCCTAGGATAATTTTGTGGTTCATTTTTAAACCTTAGTAAATAAAAGTTATGTATTTTTTGGCTGTACAGATTTATTTTTTTTTTAAATCACTTCCAGAGTGAGTTTTGCTTTTGGAAATGCTGCCAGTAAAGAAAGGGTGAGGATTCTCTGTGTTTTCGTGGTGAACATCCAGTAACTTGGATGTAACTTCTTCCTGTTTACCGCAGCCAGTTAGATTGTGCAAAATTGCACAAAAGAATTTCCTAACAGGAACGTGCTCACAAGATTTTAGCACTATTGCTTCCCACCTTATCTCAAAATAAGAAGTGTCTGTGAGGAAGCTCACAGTGGTATCCAGAGGTTTTAGAACTGCAAGCTGATAGTGCTGGAAAGAATGTGATTATTTTTTTTGGCAGCTGGTTCTGTGGGCAGTAGAATATTAGATTTCTGCTGCTGGAATAGGAAAGGTATGGTATTTTATCCATGCGACCTGTGTTACTGGCTAAAGAGAGCCTTATGAAAGGCACCAAGGTGTTTAATTTTGAAGGGTTTCAACACTTTCCTTGTTCTTCTTTTGGAAACTACACTTCTGTGTTGTTTCTTGTTTTGTAACTTATTCCCTTGTTTTGTTCTGAGCAAGCATTAGACTGAAGGATTCATAGAGGAATGGCTGACTCTAGGGGATTGGTAAGCTTCAAATGCCTCCATAATAATGAATTCACAGCATGATCATTTAGACTCTTGTGACCCAAATGTTTAGCTGTATTTTTTCTTTTTTGTTGTTGTTTTTTTTCTTTTTAATTGTCTTGGACGCTCAACCTGTCTCAATGCACAATAGTCCAATAGTGTGGCATTAGCATATCAACCTGTCTTGGCCCCTGTGTGACTGTGCTGCAGCAGCTACAGAGGGAATAGCATCAGATACCTCACTGTCAGCTCAGATGGGAAAATCCTGTCACCAGTCTCTTCACTGCTCTTCATAAAATAAGTAATTCCAGCTCCTAATTTATTAGTCTGATGTCATCTATGTGGATTGGATTTATCTACCAGTGCCCTTCCGCTGCTCATTTACTGAAAGACACTTGAGCACTGTCCAGATGTCTCGGGCAGGTATTAAGAGTACTGGGACACAAGGTTGCATTGGTCACTCTCAATACAGAGTGTTAGAATTGGGTTTCTTGTGAAGTCTCTCTTTTGTGTGCAATGTTAGATCGTAACTGAATTCATCTGGTGAACAAGAGCACTGCTCCAGCGCCCAGTGAATGTCACATGTTTTTGAGATGAATGCAGTGTATTTGCTGATGATTACAGACAAAAGCCTGAAATTTGGGTCAAGAGACAGACTGAGAGTGTGTTCTGGCAAGCAACAGGTGGGAAGGAAGATCTAGCAAAGTTTTATGTGATGTTGCAGTTCTGTTCAAGGCTCTTCCAATTTAGATTGCTGCTTATTTCATCTGAGCGACATCATCTGTCCCTGCTTGTGGTACCCAGGGCTTAGGTCATTTTTAAAGGCTTGGGCAGGTTTGCTGTAGGGAATGGCACTGGTGTGAGGACCAGCTCCTCCGCAAAACATCATCTCTGTTACCATAGTGTTTAGACCAAAGTCACATCCCTGTTCTGGTACATGCTCGCTGTACAGACGGATAGGGAGAGATCATCAGATTACAGTCTGAATAGATGAAAGAAGTAGGAAGGATGGATTTGTTCAAGCTCACAGGATGTCAGTTGTTGAGACAGGAACAATAGAAGGGTCTTCAGAGCCTGTAGACACTGTCTCTGGAGGCTCTCCTGCCCCTGACCAGGAGGATTCATGTGGAAACTTCTGTTCCCATGAAATGAAGTATTGAGGCAGCTGGAGTCTCTGTGGCATCAGTTTGGTGTCCAGCAGTAACAGAGAGTGAAGGCTGATAATATGTTGTGGCAATGCTGAGTGCAGCTTTTCTAGGCACTTGAAATGCAGATTCTTTAAATCCCTTTTATGACACTTAGGTTTAAAGTTGGCCTTAGATGGAAACAAATGCTGCTGTGATTGGGTCGAGTTAGCAGCATTTCAAACCTCAGCTTTAGGCTGGGCTGCATGTCTCCAAGACAGGCCAGTCCCTAGCTGCCAAGAAGGTGACGCTCTTGTTAGATTGCATTTAAACTCAAGGCTTAGAAGGACTTTCCGATTGTTTGTTCTGTGACACGATTTAAAGGCATGTCAGGGAGAGAGTGGACCTCAGCACGACCAGAGGAGAACAGCTATGCTGCTGATTGTTCTTAGATAGACTGCTGTAATGGTAGATGGTTTCTTTATTTTCTTTCTGCCATGTAATCAGCTTGGAGTGCAGCTGCAGAAAGCCAGGTTCTTCTGAGATAAGAAGTCTGCATTAACCACTTGACCTCTTGGAGTCTTGGCAGATCAGCTAGAGCTGGTACTCCAGATATACTGAAATCTGGAGTAGCAATGTGATGGGTTGTCACAAGGCAGTCTCAGTCCTGCTGACTGTGGAATACCTCTCAAGATCAGTAATATACGCTTTCAGTGCAGCTTGCTTTCTCCCCCGCATGATCTTTACTCAGCCACAAGCTATGGAGCTGGCAATGAATTCTTGTGTATAGGGAGCTTGCATCAAGGAATAATGACTTCAGGTAGGGTTTGCAGGGTTTGGATGGGTGGCAGCAGAATGCATCATGAGATAAAGGCAGAGGCATATTAGCTGTGGAAGGATTAAAATAAAATGTCGATTTTCTTCCACTGTGAACAATGTGCCACACTGGAGAGCTTACAAAGATGCTTCTTGGAGATAATCTCTATGTTGTTCTTTGGAGTAAAGGCTGTAACAGTCAACCTGCTAACAAGTAGTTTCTCCTCTCTTACTTGTTTTTACAAGATTGTTATGAAACATTTGAAATGACAGCTCAGGGAGCACCTTATCTCTTCAAAAAGCTCAGCTTAATGAATCTTTGTAGTGGTTGGTGGAGGCAGCTGAACCCATGTTAATATCTCCATTTACAGATGGAAGAAAACTGAGGCACAAAGCCAGGACAGTGTTTTTCCCAGAGCAGAGAAGAGCTGATAGGGATTACAATCAGCAAATACCACTTCAGAGTCCCAGGCTCAGAATACTAACTTCAAGTCCTGATACTTACTGATTTTGTATTCTGTGTTTTCCATCTATCCCCAGCTTTTCTTGCACTCTGCAGGGGAATCTAGCCTTTCCACTATATACACCAGGTCAGTCTAGTTTTCCTGTCTCTTCTATTTGCCTGCTCTAAACATCAGCTGGAGCAGACAGAAGGTGATGATCATTTGTAGTTCAAGAAAGGAGCAGCTCAGAATCATTCTGTTTTTCCCATTTCAGTGACACCAGTGACTCAGTGGCTCATTCAGACTCAAAAGCTGGTCCCCTATTCTGCTGGCTGGGGATCCTTTTTGGGAAGACAATCTTGCACTAAGATGGCATGAACTTAATTCTGTAGGTTGGTTTGTTGGGATTTTTTAAAGAATAATTAACTTGGAAATGTCTCCTGACATCGTCCTAGCCTATCTCTCATGGTAACAGGGCATGACCTTCAACTTTCATGTAAAATCAGTTCTGAAGTTTAGTGAAGCTTTTATGTAGCAACAACTCAGCTTACACACAAGCAGCGGTCCTTTGTTCTTCTGAGTTGATTTAGTGGCCTCTGCTGGGAACATTCTGCATGTTACTGATTCATCATAGAGCAGTTCAACAAATACCTGTTTCTTTGAAGAATTCTCCAACAACAGAATACCGTAGTGATGAATTCTAAAAGAATCTACCCACTGAAGCCAGCAAAGGACATCTGTTAACCTCAGGTGATTTGGCCCTGGGTTGCAAGTATGCTCAGTGTGACCAAGGATGATAGAGAAGGCAAATGAGTTTCTTTTTGAAAAGTTTTTGCCCATAGAAGATAGCAAAGACAGAGAAAGTTACAATTAGATTGAACCTCGTTTGCTTGAGTCAAAACCCAAATGCCGGCTGCTTCCTTCCGTTTTTGCTCCTCTCCTCTCTCCAGTCAGTGGGGCAGCAGCAGAGCAGATGGCTTTCAGCCAGAAGTTCTAGGCTAGCTGCTGCTTTCACTGTGCAAGCTCTAGGTGTCTACGTGTACCTGTGCATGGCACAACCTTGTCGGCTTTGTTCTACCGATTGTCATTGCTAAATCCCATAAGCCACCAACAGCACATTCAGGCCTGGTTTCGTCATCATTGTTGCCATTACAGTGGTCATACCCGGATCTGTGCGTTTTGGTAGGAGCTGATGTGGGAGACAGCAGTGGACGTGAGCTAATTCTGCTTTTCTGTGTGTCCTTTTCACTCGTGGGCTTTAGGAAGCAAAAGCAGCGGCTCGAACCGAAGCAACAGCGAGAACAGCAGGAGAGCTCTTGGCAGAGAGAAGGACCGCAAGTCGGCTGGCAGCGGCAGCGAGTCTGACCACACTGCCCGCAGCGGGGGTGGCGCCAGTGTCGTGCGTCGGGAGAGGCCTGTCAGCCAGCTCAGCCACCGGAGTCATGTCTCTGCCACCCACAGTGAGAGAAGCCACCACAGCCATCATTCTTACGGGCCTCCGGGAGTCCCACCCCTCTACAGTCTCCCCAAGCTGGGCTCCAAAGTCTACGGGACGAGCGGACCCCCTGGAGGGCCCCCCGTGAGGGAACTGAGCTCTGTTCCTCCAGAGCTGACGGGGAGCCGGCAGTCCTTCCAGAAGGCTATGGGCAACCCTTGTGAATTCTTTGTCGACATCATGTGAGAGGAAGTGCCTTCAGACTCTGCGTGGGGAAGGGCCGGGGAGGGGATTGTTTTGGGGCTGGGTGGGCAATTTGGTCATTGTCGAACACTTAATGGAAGAAACTTGGCTGTCTTGCATGTCACACCTTCCTGGTTTGCAATTGTGTTGCAGAAAAATCAACAAAACAAAACAAAAAATACAAAAAAACCCCCCACAAAAATGAACAAAAAAAATCTCCTGGGATTGTTAAATATCAGCAAATTGATGGCATCTTTTCTTTATCTTTTTTTTCCCCCCTTCTTGTTTTTGATTGTGAATGGCTGGTGTATATTCACATCTTAATGAGCTTTGGTAATTGTGGCACCTACTTCGATGCAATTAGTGTATCTTTTTGCCTGATTCAAGGACTATTATTTCACGACTTCTGAATTTCCAATAATGCATAGTAGCACTTTTATTTTTCCCTGCTTTTTCTCTTACAAGGAAAAAAGGACCATCGGCTAGTATCTGTGATACTACCTTGTAATGCTGTTTCTTGGATGCATCAGTCAGCACTCCAAGCAGACATGGCACCCTCAAGCGTACAGACAACATGTGCTTGGAAAGGAGCAGGCTCAAACCAATTCCTAGCAGAAGGCAAAGTTGTGGCTACCTTATTCTGCTGACTAGGGAGTATAAATCAATCTTTCTTTCTTTCTTTCTTTTCTTTTTTTTTAAAGATATTATTCTATCAAGGGAGTGGTGGAGTCTTGCTACTGTATGTGTTCACTGTGCAGAATTTGTAAAGTTATTTCATTTATTATCATGATAGTGACTTTGTAGCTACAGTCCATTCCTGGGCATTTCAGTCACATCCCTGCTGACAGATGTGTCTGTTTCTTCTGGTTATAATGCGCACTTGCTTACAGGTTTTAAAAGTTGTTTCCACAGAAATAGGACAGTTGCTGCTATGCGATTCTGTTAGTGTAGCTGCAGCTTTTCCCTTTTGAAGGGGATATTTATCCCATTCTAGCAGAGACGTAGGTAAATCCTGGCTCCCACTGGGACATGGCTATTCATTTTGATCACCTCTTTTTCCGTTCTTAATTTCTGAGCAGTATCTTCCTCTTTTTTTGAAATAGAAACCTGGAGATGTCTAATCCCACTTGCAGTGTTACCCAAGGGAACGTGTTCTGAACACAGATGGGGGCTAGCTGTTAGCAGAGAGGTGAGAGGGTGCTTTAAGAACAGTTCGTAAATGGTACAATGAATGAATCTTTATACCTGACACAGAGCGAGACTCATGCTAAAGCTCCTGCTGGGGAGCTTTGACTTAAGCAACTGCCGTTGTATATCCCCAAGATTTCACTACTCTGTATTTTTCGCTCTAAGGCTATGGACGCTTGATAAAGTATGTTCAGGAACCTTCACTGACGTTTAAGAAGCTTTTTTAAAGTATCTGAATGAGGGCATGGTAAGAGCACACCCACACTCGGTTATGGTGGCTCATTTAATGGGAAATACGTGTTAAGCTGCAGTCACTTAGTGGCATTTGACCATGGGGCCATGCCTCAGTTAAATCCTCTTTTGTGAGATACCTGCTTCTGGCAGGTTTTAGGACAGGTGCTTTAATGTATATAAGCATTTTCTTCATTGGTAAGAAGCTTCTTTTTGTTACGTTCCATGCTTTATGGGTAGTGTGAATATCCGATATGAATGTCAAAAGAGAACATGTCTTTCTCACTATATACATGTAGTTTCATGTTCCTTTGTCACCCTGAAAAATTACTCCTCAAACTGTCCATTTTGTACGTTGTTCATTCTGATAGATTTTCCACTACTTCTTTTCTTATTACAGGTCTGTGTGTAAACACATCCCTTGTACAAAAGTCAGAGTAACGTTTTCAAATGTCTGTGTTAATTGGAGACTTAAGTCTCACTTTCAAAAGGGAGCTAGGCATTTAGGAAACTGTGTGCCACTCAGACTAGGTACTCCAATTACTGGGCTTCTAAACTAGCTGAGTGGTTTTGGGCAGTTTTCTTTACAAAAATCTCCCGAAAAGCTACGTAACATTTCTGAAAGCAGTGCTTTCGTCATAATCCATCTGATGGGCTAGCATAGATTGCAGAGTTGGTGATGGCTTGATCAAAAAAACGGCACTACCTAAAGCTTGACTGTGCAACAGTATCCTTTCTTTTCCTTTCCTCCTCCCAGTAACACAGCAAAGATGCTAACTAAACTCAGTAAACTATTTTGAAAGATTGACATTCAAAGCAATGAAATAAATCAGGGTAAAATAATTCTGTAATTCTGCTATGTCTCCAGGAGACACTGTTAAGGAGTCTGTGACTTTACTGACAATCACTAGTGGTTCTACTTTTAAATTAATTTTAACTTTTCTGGTCTCTTATATATTACGATTTTTCTGGCCCACTTTGTCTTAAGGCAGAACTGACAGGGCTGGAGGAAAAGACTGTCATTTTAATAAGATATTTCCAAAAGGGATTAAAGCTGGGCGCTGAGCTTTCACCCATGGAAGAAACGTGTTTAATTTCCTTATGTCTTTTCAAGAGTTGCAGTTTACACACCTGCTGGGTTTTTTTTTGTCGTGTTGTTACGCTGTTGGCAGAAACTATTCTGTGTCTTGCTGGTCTTTGCTGCTATGTTGAAACGACTGTGTTATATACTTGCGTGTTTGTGGGTAGCTCTGGAATGAGGCTGACAGTCCATAACGTAGGTGTGGGAAAGCGTTCGTCTGCTGAGGAAATCAGGCTGCTAAATCCAACCTGAACTAGCTTCACCTACAAACAGGCAAATGATGAGTGCTCTGAATGTACTGACAGATGTGCTAGTTGGTTAATGCTGTATAGCATGTAGAACCTGCTGTTTACAAAGAGCAGTAGGAGAATGTAAATGACCCTTCTGTGAACAGTGCAATACATAATGGCCACTGTGTGTAAAACAAAAGCTTGATTTCCCCGCCTCGTCGTGTACAGTGGAGAGGCTGGTTTGAGTGAATGGAAAGTTAGGCCTGAAACATTGCTAGCTCTTAATTTTCGGAAGTGAATGAAGACAGGAGATTTCCCAAATCCTTGGCTTTCAATGCATGTGCATGTGTCTTTGCAACAAGGGGGCCTTGGGGCCTAACTGTGCAAGTTTCTCCTATTGGGTACAGTACTACCTGCAGAAAGAAGTGCCACTGATGCCAATGAAACTACTTGCAATAGGAAGTACTGTGCCAGGTGGAAGAAAGTTTGAAGGCTGGAGTCCTGCAGAACTCACCTGTTTCTCTCACCAGGGCCTGAAATTTTTCTCTGATTTTAATGTCAAGTAACTAGCGCTGGCTGGGCTCTAGAATGCATGACCTATGCCTCTAGCTGCAACGGGAAGTTATGGGTTTGCTATATAGGGCATTGAAACAACCTCGTAACAGGAGCCTTAAATAGTTGACATTTTTATTCTGGAAGTGAGACCCTCAACATCTGCCTGTGCTCTGCAGCTGAGCTTAATGTTCACGCATACCTGCCAACAGCTTTTAACAAGGACTAACAGGTATGTTTGGAAGATCATAGAAAATGATGAGAAAACAGTTTGGGATGATGTCTCCTATCCAAAGGAGGTCGTATCTGTAGGGTAGCGTACCCACCCAGTATATTAACTCTGAGGAGAGCGTTTTTTGGCAAATAGTCTTAAAAGCACTGCTATTGTCTTTTACCTCCTGTTAATAAATCTACTTTTCAAAGGTAACAGTCCCCTGGACACTTTATCCAAAGGTATATTGGATGGCAAGCAATGATGCACAGACATCGACTTTTGATATTATTTTTGTTCTATTCAAATGGGCAGTCCCATCTTGAGACTTGACAGCTCATGAGTTGATGTAATTGTTTTTGTTTTGCATTTAACTGGATTGTAATAAGATTGACTTAAAATTATTAATTCTAATCAGTGATTAGAAATACATGTAAAGAATTTTATGTACAGTAGAGGAACAAAGTTACATGATTTTAAATAATGAAAACCCAGACTATCACCTATTCTAGAATTGGTTCTACTCAAAGAGTGACCTCTTACTAGCATGGACTGCACTGTTCCTGTTAAATGTCTATTGCATAATTGAATTCTTTTTTGTAGATATTGTATTAAAACCCAAGTGTCTGTATAGTTAATATATAGCTGCTTATGTGTAAATGCTATTTTAAACACTAAAAAGCTTTTAATTTTATGTGATAACCACAGTGTATGTCTTCAGTTCTTTGCACTACTGCATTATCTTTTATTCAAGAATGATGAAATACTGGTTGAATCTTACTCTTTTTTTTTTCCCCTGCCACACTGAAGTTTTGTCCTCTCGACAGGAGGTTGTTCAGGAGCTAATGATAGGCAGCTGGGAGTTCTGTGATTTAATGGTACTTCAGAAGTGCTTACGGTTCCAAGTATGACAGGAACCCTGTAAATGTTCACTGCTAAACTGGGTCATAGATGATTGAAATGCAGAGGCCTGACTCTTCCTTGCAGGTTAATGACATCTGACTGGAAACACAAGACCCTGCCATTCATCAGAAGTCCTGTAGCTTTGAGCTAATGACTAATACATTGGTGCAGAAGTTGTGCTTTCCCCTTAAATTGCCCTACCTCTTAATTATTGAGCTTCTCCCTCTCACAGCTTGGCAGGAATAGGTGTACAGGAAAGGCTGAAGAAAGTTTGTGGAAGTAAAAGACAGCTAGCTGGAGGATACGTCCTGTTACAAAGACATGAGCTGGAACAAATTTTCCTGCCTGCAGACCCAGAAGATGAATCTGCTGGTAGAACCCGTCAATATATTCAGCTGTTCCATGTGAATATTCCCTTTTTCTGGACTCTGTGCGCAAACTCCAGCAGAGACAAGCTAGGATCATTAGGACACCACTTTGCAGACTAACTGGTAAGCCTTAAACCATGGTGTATTTGTCATGCAACATAAGGACACCCAGCCTCCCTGTAAGGTCTGAGTGGTTCACGTACAAGGAACAACCACAGCTTGATGAGGCAGATTCCCTCCTCTTAGCTGGTAGAGATCAAGCAGCAAAGGGAGAGACAAAGCAGTAGTTACTATGGAGGCACCCATTATAAATGGCGCAGTTCTGCAGCAGATTTACATAAAAGCCTATGAGAAAGTCTTGCAGGGTTTCCCATATTCTCCCTTTCAAACCATATTTGTTTACATAGGGTGCAAAATGGTCTAGCCAGCATTTTCCCAGTTAGGTGAATATTAAATGATCAGAATTTTGGACATGCTCTTGCAGCCTTTTACTGCAGGGCCTGATGGACTCCAGCTGACCTAATAGGAATTGTCTGCAGGTGACTGGAACTGGCTGAACAATTTAATCAGCTACTTTTCCCTTCCTCCCTCTTCCCCCGCCCTCCCTTTTCCCCCTAAAGGAAAAGAAAAATCAGTCTGTCATGGCTGTAGCTCTGCTACCAGAAAGAGAAGTAATAGAGGTAAATTTGATATTTTCCTTCTCTATTTCTGGAATGATGATCAAAAGCTACTTAATGCTTCTTTGCTACGAAATCACAGCATTGAAGGGAGGAGTACTGCTGAGATTCTCAGGTGCAACAATATGCTCATGAAGACTTGCTGCAGTCTCCAGAAACAAGGACTTCCAGTCTTCAGGTCAGATTTTTATTATCTTTAATCACACTGAGGAGTACTTTTGTCAAATGTTTCACATTTTTCCTCAAGTATGCCAGGAGAATTTTATAGGCGGGTAGCCACAGAAATCTAGGACAGCTAGCTTTGCAGTGCACCAAAAAGCTCTTTTTTTAAGAATGAAAATATTCCCTGGTTTAGATTAATTTGCAAATTCTTTAATTGAGCTGAATTGATGAGTTAACTTCCAATACCACGTAATGGATAGATGGAAAAACTTTAATATGGGGAGTAAAAGAGCAGTATAGTTGCTTGTCAAAGTGGGTGGGGAAAAGAAAAGATCTTAGTACTGTGACTTGATATTTAGTTGCCACTGTTTGGTAGTAATGTGAAATAATGTGGAAGTTTTTCCATTTTCACCTTTCATGGTTTGCCACTTTACAGTGACAAAATTTTTTTCAAAAGGAGTGTAGAATAAAGATTGTTTAAAGGATAAAAAAATTACTGTGAACAGCCTTTACTAAAATATTTCTGTTTTCATTTTGGGAAAGTACTTGTTCTTGGCTAGTCACTTAATTTCAGTAACATGAAATCAGTTTTTTAACAAGTGCGTTAGAGTCCGGTTGTACTTTTACCAGGTTTATGAAAGGGTAAGTATGATGGCATTGGTTAAAAAGTGTTGGATCGAGTTGTACCCTTTGCTTTTGAACTGAAGGAAAGATACTGTCATCATTCCTCCGTGATGCAGCATGATAAAAGATAAATCTCTACTGTATTGCATCTGCACTGTTAGGAAAAGTAACAGTAGAGTGGTAGCTGCCACCTTTCTTGACATGAAGAGGCACTAACTGGCTAATATTTAATAATAACTGTTGGCTGATAGTTGGTAGTGCAGTATACCTAATTAGCCACCTCATATTACACTAGTACACATGGCAACCTTCGTGGTATGTAAGTGGACATTGAGACACTGTTGATTATTACTGTGATGCTGTGTAGCCCAAGATACTGTCTGTCTTTCCTTGCTTGGTCTCTGCCACAGGTGTCTGCGCTGGGCTGGCTGGTTTCTCACCAGCCTTTTGGAAGTACAGAGGTGTGTAATAAAAAGTACAGAGGTGTAAGAAATGTGTGTTCACATTTATTACAAAAAATATAATGTAGAACACAGTATTATAATAAAGACCAAAAGTGCCAGACGTCCTCAT
The DNA here is from genome assembly GCF_965638725.1 of Aptenodytes patagonicus. NCBI lineage: Eukaryota > Metazoa > Chordata > Aves > Sphenisciformes > Spheniscidae > Aptenodytes > Aptenodytes patagonicus. Next base: position 6,708,070 of record NC_134967.1, on the reverse strand, counting down.
TAGCTCTGAAAATATTTAAGACAAAAAGGAAATTGTGCTGCTGGGACTGTGTTAGGCAGGGATAATGATCCTGCAGTCATGAAGATGAGCAAAGCAGACACAGTTCATCAGCCTGTATCACCTGTGTACGCAGCTGCATCGGGTTAGCTCTAGTAAGTCATAGCAAACACTTTGAAAGACCTAGAAAATCCAGAGAAGTAAAGCAAAGCAACAGCAGCTTCTGTACAGCAGTGTTGTGAGGCTGACAAGTGCTTTGTGATCCATAAACGTGCTCATGGTGAAGCATAGCAGTATTATCTCACCACCATCTGTGTTCTAAAAGTAGCTGGCAGAAGACACACTGGTGGTAGCAGCAACTTAGCCTCTTTTGTCCTGGATTATAGTCTTTTGATTATGTGGACCCGAGAGTCTCAAATGACAAGAGGAGAAATAAAACACAGCGGGTGCACTGGGACAGAGGAGGGAATAGGCCTTGCCCCTCAGGTTGCTTGGGGTCCGGAGTTCTAAGCTGCTTTTTTGAAGACTTCAAGATTTGTGGTGACCTCTAGAGCTGCAGAGTCAGCTTGGTCATGCTCTATGTACTGCAGCGCTGGTTTTACAATGCCTTGAAGTTGGCAGGGTGGACCTGGAGGACAGAGGAATTTCCACACCTGCAAGAGCAGGTAAGAGTAACACTTGTAGTTGAACTAGTCCTACTGGCCTATAAAAAATGTTTCAGTACAAACATACTCTCCCAGCAGGAGGAGGGTAAGGTTTTCTGTAGTTGTCCCATGTTTAGAAAGCTGTTATAGCCTGTGCATGGAGCAGTAGGCCTAAAAAGTTCCAGATTATGTGATGCTGGCAGATCCATTTGCCCTCCATCTATTATTTGTCCTGTGTCCAGGTACTTAAGCTGTCTGTAGCTTTGGCACTCTTGTACTTCTCAGGAGCAAGGGAAGGGGAAGTGATGCACAAGTCCTGCTGCTTTGAGCCTCTGCTCTCATAGGTTTCATTTTCTGGCGCACTTGGGCTTCTGCAACACCTGTCATAGAATCATAGAATCATTAAGGTTGGAAAAGACCTCTAAGATCATCGAGTCCAACCATCAACCCAACACCACCACCCACTAAACCATGTCCCTAAGCGCCTCATCTACACATCTTTTAAATACTGCCAGGGATGGGGACTCAACCACTTCCCTGGGCAGCCTGTTCCAATGTTTAACCACTCTTTCAGTAAAGACATTTTTCCTCGTGTCCAATCTAAACCTCCCCTGGCGCAACTTGAGGCCATTTCCTCTCGTCCTAAATCATAGAATCATAGAATCGTTTGGGTTGGAAGGGACCTCTAAAGGTCATCTAGTCCAACCCCCCTGCCGTGGGCAGGGACATCTTCAACTAGATCAGGTTGCTCAGAGCCCCGTCCAACCTGATCTGGAATGTTTCTGCACTCTTAGCAGCAGCTTGCTTCATCAGATCTGGTAGCATTCTGTCCTTCCAGCAGAGTAATTTATTCCCTGTTTTCCACTATCTTCTGCTGGAGTTTTACTGTGAGGTTTTGACTTTCTGTACTTTCAAAGAGCTCACGTACCATGTGCCCACAGAATTTGAAAGCACTACTTGCTCATTTCATAGCAGGACGTTGTAGGAACAGTTCTGAACAGCAGAGCACTTTGCAGACGGGGAAATCGATCTTCCTTCTGAAAATCAAAATACGTTTATCGAGGGCAGAAGAAGAGACAGGTGCCTCGCAGAGAACTCCAGAGATGTCTTGTGCTTTCCATCAGGGGAGGCAAACGAATTCTCGTGCGAAGACCAAGCCTGGCCTCCGCGGGGGGCTGCTGGCAGCCCCCGCCTGGCAGCGCGGCAGCTGTCCAGGGTGCTGCATGGGCTGCGGGCGGCCGGGCCCGCGGGGACGGGGACGGCACCGCCCTGGAGAAGAAACGGAGCTTTCCTGCTTGTCCTCCGCAGCCTGAAGGAGGAGGAAGCTCCCGCTTACATCCATGATGCTGCTTCTCCTCCCCTGCCCCGCGGTGAGGACCTGATAGGCAGCAGAGGTAGCTTCAGACTCTCGCAAGTATACTGCTGTAGCTCACCAGCAGTCCTGCTGTGAGCTGTTACCCGGCGGCTGTTCGGGCTCAAAACCAGACAGCATGTACTCAATAGAGAGGCAACCCTTCGGAACAGGGTTTAAAAGCTGTGCAACCCATTCCTTCTGCCATTGATCTGATCAGCAGGAACAACAAAAATGAAGTCCAAGTCAATAGGAAGAACAACGCTGCCTCAAGTGCAAATGCCCAAGTCACTGAGTAGCAAGTAAAGAGACCCAGGAATGCTTCTGTGACAGCTTACATAGTTCAATGGAAGCTTGTCTTCACCTGCAAAGCTCCTCAGTCCATTGCATATCTAGTTGCTTTAAAGGTGGTCAGATAGTTGCCTTTACATATCAGAATGGTTTCTATGGATTTTGTGACAAAGTAGTCAAGAAAATGCAAAAAGAATTTTTTTCCATAGAAAACATTACTTAACAGAAATTTAAACATTGACTTTGGAAAGTTCAGCTTTTTGTTTCACAACAATGATATCAAAACTGAATTTCACATTGTAAAAGAAGTGTGAAATTATGATAAATATTTCCATTATTATATCTATACTTTTACGATATAATTTATCTGGAAAAAAATCTCTGTTTTACTGAGATTCTGGCTTGAATAACAACAGTTATTCTGACTTGGAATGAAACTGTGAAATCTCTTGAGAAATACAAGTTCTTGCTTGTGTTTTGTTTCAACACTTGATATGAGAGGAGCAGTTCTCAGTTAATATGCTGCAGCAGAGTACTGATGATACAATGAACTAGAAGAGCAATGGTTGTCATCAGAAGCTTTGCTTAGCCTTTCAATCTTTTATTTCATTTAAGAGTCAAAATAGTCAGCCCTTCTTGATCTGAACACCGCTGTTTCCTTGTACTTCAGTTTGTGTATGACCTATCAATTTCTTTGTGTACTCTTCGCCTATGTTCTTAACTTCATGCATACCTTTCCAGGTATCCTCTAACTTTCGGTCAAAAATGAGCAGAACTTCCTCAGTGCCATACTGAGAAGTTGGAGCTCCTCTGTTTAAATAGAAGAGAGGGCAGCCCAGAGGATCAGTATGTTCCGTCACAGAATCTTATTTACAGGGACAATGGGGAAGGGTTGTCTTAAGGATCCTGGTGGCCATTAGAACCATACAGTTTCACAACCTAGATGATGAAAAGTTTGCGTTGACTGTAACGGTCAAAAAAAAGACCCAGAGCTGTAGGATGTCATTGACTCCACTTTTAATAAAGCAAGTGCACAAACACACATAGATGTGTACAGACGGCAATTACAGAGCAGTGTGCGGGACCTTTGGTTCTCCCTGTCTGTTAGCTCCCCCTCCTCAGCTCCTTCCTGTATCTAACAGGAGGAGAGACCTGCGTAGGAGCTGTGTTTTCTGATGTTGCTCGCTAGGAGAGGATCTTTATGGAGGATCCTGTGTAGATAGGTACTCAGTATCATTAGTTAATCACAAGGATTTCTGTTTGTAGTCTATAATCTCACACCTTTTCAGATTATTCCCTTCTGTTTTTCTAGTTATTATTTCTGTGCTGTTGAATATATTTGAAAGTTCTTGTAAGGCCTGGGAAAGGATTCATGGATATATCTCTGGAGTGGTTATCTAGTTACTAAGAAATGGAAATTATCAGCAGTCTTTACAGGAAAGTGGTCCGGGTGAGGCTTCTAGCTCAGATTGCGAGACCTCAGAGATTCATGTAAGATATCAGCACTGTAGGTTGCTTGCTTAACTGAACCTGCTTTTGGCTCCTTGTGGGTGATGAAACAGATCGTTAGCTACAGAGAGGATGGATACTACTCTGCTGGGGACATTTGGCTTTGGCTCATTGAGTAGAGCCCTGTGCTTTTGCAGCTTAAAAATTCTGGTCCTAGTGTTCAGCCTACTGGATAAAGCTGTATTTTATATGGTGATTGTGTCTGGGACCATAGCCTATAGAGTCATCGTAAACAGAATTATCTCATTAAAATACAGCCAGCTTCTATTGAGGAGCAGGTGACAACGGATCTGGTTTATTGAGAGTCCTCCTCTGGCTCTTCTTTGATGGAATTCTGGAAATAATCCACTGTGTTCAGATCAGGCTTAAGCAAGATGATGTAGCATTTAGGGATATAGTAGGTTCCCAAGATACCCCGACTAGTTGTCAAAATGGTACCAATCTGAGTAACAGACCTGAGGACTGTCCTCAGCGTGGCAAAAATAGCCATGAAGAAGATCCAGATGATGAAATAGATTAGGATGGCAAATGCGACCCCCCTGGCAATATTGTACTTCTTACCAGAAGTCTGTACCGTGAACGTGCCCGGGAAGCAGACAAAGGCTGAGCAGCCATTGTAGCCATGCGTCAGGGCAAAGGCCTGGCTGTCTCTGATCCAAGCGTTTGCTTGCGTGCTCCCTACTTAGAAGTGGCCTGCACTGAAGAAATGTCACATAATTTATTTCTAAATGAACTTTAGAATAATATGTTGAGTTGCCTGAACTTAAAGGGTAGTGGTAAGAGACATACACAGCAGTAATTTTTATTTTTTTTTTTTTTTAATTCAAGGTCACCTCATCATGGAGATAACCAAATCCTCCTCAGTGCATCGCAAGAATTGTCTGGAGCAGGCCATTCCTAGATTGCAAGGTTGGTGAGCTATTACTCAGCTGTACTGCTGTTTTTAGGAAGCTGTTACTGGCTGACCTAAATTTTTCTCACACTGAGCTATGATGTTAACTTCAGTTTAAAAACTTTGGTTTAGGTACAAGTTCCACAGCATAGTAATTTAGGTTGCATTATGGTTTGCATTTTTTCTGTCAGGTTTGAATTTTAGAAAACAGGATAGCTCTGAATTGGAAAGTTCAATTTACTGCATTTTATTTGCTCATTATATATTTATACCGTATCATAAAAACTGCTTATACTGCCAAAGTGATATACCACTTTTGCCACAAGGCTAGAATATTTTTCCATGTATGAAGAGAAGCAGGTATGCTATAGAAAGCTAAGTATATGAGTACGTCAGGCAAGCAACAGTTGTAGATTGCTATAGCTATGTTATAGAAATATGTTTATACTGACATCCTTTTAAGGATACCTTCCCCTTAATGGAATATTTAAGTGTTAGCTTTAACTATATAACTTCTTTTAAAAAGTTCTAAATACAAATTCAACGGCGCAGAGGGGAAAGGAAAAAAAAAGCCGTTTGAACGGTGTAGAAGTCAAACACAGGCAATTATTTACTCCCATCCACGCTTTCACGTGAAATCAAGTATGCTTGCTGTGGCACAGGAGACAGTTTGTGTGATGGACTTTAGTGCAAAATATTCAAACTCCCTCTAGTGAATCTGTATGTTGTTGCAGCTTTCAAGTACACCAGTCACTGCAGGTGAAGGTTTTACCCTTCTGAATTTGGCCCTATTAGTGAAAGCTGCCAGACTCTGAACTTGCCCGAAGCCAAGTACAGGACTTCAGTTTTACTCAGTGGTAACTAACTGGGGCTGTTAAAAAGGTTCCCATCATTTGGAGACAGAGCAGGACACCAGGAAAATAAAGTTATCATTAGGCAATACCTTGTTTAAATGAGAGCATGCAGACTGATGGAAAGCTGTATTTTACTTGAAGCATACTTCGCACAAAATGATTGGTTATAAACTTAAGACAGAGTCTTTTTCCCCACTGAGAAAGTTTGATTCTTTAATGGCAAAAATCAAGTTCATTTTCAACATTAATGTTTATCTCATAAGAGGAATAGTTGAGAATGAATGTTGACGAGGGAGAAAAAGTAGTTTTCCCACGTGGTCATACTTATAATTTCTGCATTAAACTCCCAAAAGACGTAAAACACTTTTTCACTTAACACACAACATTACTTGACACAGTTTAAGGCATTTAATACACTACACAGATGAAATACCAGCTATTCCTGTGTCAGACAGCAAGGGAGGTCCAGCAAGACATATTCTGTAGTTCGTAACGTGGAACTGCTCCATTTTAATATACGGATTTATCCTATGGAACACAGTTCTGTATCATTTTACGGTGGTCTTAGCAGAAAGGGAATGATATTTGTGTTTTCACAGCATAGCAACTGAACCTCCATTTAGGATGTTCAAGGAAATTCCATTTCCTATCTTCAGGCAAAAGATATTGTTGATAGATGTGAGTAATCACAATAGGAGCTCAGTACACAGCATCTACCTTCATTTGGTTACTCCTGACAGTTGGTTTCACATCTGATCACTAGGTAAATGAAACAGACTCTGCTAGTGAAGGACAAGATATCAATAGGTAACACTATAAAGTCATGTTCCTTCCAACACCACAAAACCGGAAAGCATTACTATAAAGGATACTCTTCCGAAGCATGTTATTCACATAATTTAACGTCCAGTTAGACTAATCCCATGAGGTAATAGTGATTTCCTGAATCATAGTGTTATGTTAGGCCAAAATGCCTCCTAGCTGAGATACAATCAAAACATCTTACAGCCTGTGGGATTCTCCCTCCTCCCCCCATATTCATCCTGAACGAACAATGGTGGTGCTTTTTCAGCTTTCAAAAAGCTAAGTAACCTCCGTTTTACATACTTCAGTGTGTGTGTATGTGTATATATACACACACCCCAGCTATTACATACAGTGATTTGCAATAGAAGCCGTAAGCCTCACAAAGTAATGACTTTACAGTACAAGTTTGGATTTCTCTCCAGACAGTCAGAGAAGTCATTTGACACATTCATGAAAAAAAAAATAATCATGAGAACACAATTTAGAAGCACGGCTGGAAAACGGGTAAGGTACAGTCTGCAGCCTTAACTGGACAGATAGTATTGTGCAGTACATACTAAAAACTGTTCCACATCCCAAGACGCATAAGGCATAGATTAATGGGCAGGGGAAGCTACACAGGACAGTCCTGCTTAATGGATCCATGCACAAAGGAAGAACGGTCTCTTACAATAATGACATGCACCACCATTTCCTTCTTTAATTCTAGGGGACACAGAATTAGCAGCAGTAATCAAATGAGTCTGTGACCACAAGCTTCCTTTCAGACATGCATTACTCAGGATTATATTTTCAAGGTTAAAGCATAAAAGCGGGAAACTCCCCCCCAGATCTATTCAAGGGAACAGCTTGTAAACAAAAGTGGCAAAGTGAGTTCACATGCAGTGTAAATGTGTTCAGACACCACATCTGAAAGTTGTGCTGTCACATGAGGTCCTAACTATTGGTGTAAATGCACAGAAGCTCCTGAATTGCAGCATTTGGCTTAAAAAAGAAATCAAAAATGCCCCACTCCCAGCCTAGCTGGAGAGTTGAAGGTGAATCCAAGAGGAGAAAAGAAATCCCTTAAGCACACCAGTAGTGTTTTTTTTCTTACTGTAGAGCTGAGGCTCTACACACACACGTACAGATATACACACATATAAAAAAAATCGGTGCATTTTTTTCTCTTACAAAGTGAGGCATCCTGAATAGCTTTGCCAGCTTTTCAGCTCGGTACTGGAAAAGGAAAGGGAGAGCGACCACAGGGAACCAGATGCTTGTGCGTCTGTGAAAACACACGGTTTTCACCTGGTTCATCCGACTTCCGTCAGAACGTGGCGTGGCTCTTTAACATCCCTCCCGTCAAGGAAGGTCAAGCAGCTTATGCTGGGCAAAGAGCTCCTGGGTGATGCCGTAGACATCGCAGATATAGGGTAGGGCCTCACCCAGCATAGCGACAGCTTCCTCGGGCGTGCCCACGTTCATGATTTCAAGGAAGGTGTTTCGGGGCGGCAGCGTGCAGAAGGCCACCGTGGCAGCCTTGCGAACGACCCAGGGGTGGTAGGTAGCCAGAGAAGCGTTGTAGGAGTCCGTGCAGATGACGGACGTCCGGGAGTCCTCCTGGCCGGTTCTCAGCCCCTCCAGGAAGAGCTGCAGCCAGCGCAGGGCCCTGTGGAGGCGCAGGACGGTGCGGCAGCCGGAGTCGGGGCGCCCCGACCGCTTCTGGACGTCCACCAGCCCGTTGGCCAGCTCGTACTCCACCATGGACTGCAGCGACACGTACTCCTCCCGCCGCTCGCCGCGGCAGTAGCTCTCCATGATCTGTACCTTGGCCACCGCGTCCTTGGTGACGAAGGAGAAGATGGCACCCAGGCTGTGCAGGAACCTGCGCGCGGGGGAAGACACGCTCGCGTTAGCGGGCGGCCGCCGGGCCCGGGCCCCGGGGCGGCCGCCGAGGGCACTCACCGGATGAGCCCCCGCCAGCCGCAGAGGTAGGGGCCCAGCAGCACCTCCCGCCGCTCCGTCACGCACGTCTGGAAGGCGGCGAGGACCTCCCGCAGGCTGAACGCCCCCTGCGCGCCCGCCATCGCCCTGCGCCGCCGCCGCCGCCGCCCGTCACCCGCAGCCCGGCCAATCCGCAGGGGCCGCGGCGCGGGGGCGGTCCCTGCCGGGCGGGCGGCTGCGCCTGCGCAGCGGCGCCGAAGGAGCGGGCCCGGCGCGGCGGTGAGAGCGGTCGGGCCGGGCGGCCGTTGTTAGGGCCGCGGTGGGCCGGGGGCCCTGCTGCTGGGCCGGGGCGCTCCGCTCCGGGGCCGCGCTGCTGCTGGGGGGGGGGGGGGCGGCCGCGCTCCGCCGCGGGGCCGCGCTGCTGGGCGTGAGGGCCGAGGGCTGTCGGAGGCGCCGGGGCCGGCCCTGCGTGCGCCTCAGGCGGGTTTTCCCTGACGAGGGCAGCGTCGCCGGGACCGGCAGGCGCGGCGAGGTTGTGCTTGGAAAGCTGGTGGTGTGCGCGGCGTGGATAAATAAAGACCGCCGGGCGGAGGGCTGGCCGCGCACCCGCTGTGGAGCAGGAGCCCTTCCCCTGCCTTCCCGTCGGCGGGACGCCTGCAGAGCGGTCCGTGCTTCCCGGTGGTGGTGATGATTATCGAAGCCAAGCAGGCCTGAATTTCCAGGAGTTGTTAATCATCCACGTGTTGATCCGACTTGTGTTTTCTGACTGTCTTCCCTCTAGGAAGGAGTTGGGCCTCTGCTTAAGTCTTCTGCCTGATACTGACAAATAACTGAAATGGCGGCTGTAAAAACGGCTAAATCTTCTCTTCTTTTTGTGGCCACCATTAGACTGTTTCTGAAATAATTTACCGTGCAGTTTGAGATTTAGAGTTCGTTAAAATGCCTGAAATAAAAGTCACTCCCTTGGGTAAGTCCAATCTAAAATCATCCTGAAGTAGAAACACTGAAAATCTTTGGAATTTAGAATTCAAAGTAGTATGCGTTAGACCGCTGGAGACATACATGCCTTTCTGTGCCACAAAAACTGCTCATGGTGGTATACTGCAATACGTGTTACAGCTGCGCAGCATCCGAACTTGGTTCTTGTCCGTGTGTCATTGTCCTCCTTTTGTCTCTCAAGCGAGTAAGACTCGAACAGTCTGACAGCTCTATTTTGATTAGAGGATTCATTAATACGTACTGGTAAAGGCATTGTAGTATTGTACGGTATAGATAATTAGTTTACTTAACAGTGCTAAAGATCCATGGGAAGCAAATTTTTCTCTTGTTTTTTGTTTTGTTTTTTTTATGGGTTGCACAGAGATGCGTTTATGTACTGAGAGGGCAGAGGATGTGCCGAGCAGGAGAACTGTTTTATTCTGATGGATAGTTTTCTGGCTCGGAATGGACTTGACTAGAACTTAATGAAGGTCTGTGCTTCCACTGAGAGGCAGAGTACTTGGGGAGGTGCAGAGCCCTGGGAACTTTGAGTTCCATGCTAATGCTTTCCAGATAAGAGATTATTTTGCTCTTACTTGAAACTGTGTAGCTGCGATTGCACAGCAGCGAGCAGAGAACAAACGTGCCCTGCATCTGAACCGCTTATGGGTTTGGACGCAGTGCTGTATTTACTGCAGTTTTGCAGCTGGAGCTGGAAGGCCGCCTCATAAGCTCAGGGAATGGGGTAAGTCAGTTCACATTTGCTTACCCTCTAACAGATCTGCTTGCTTGGAGGAAAGGATGTAGTCTTTTCCTGCATCAGAGAAGGGCTAGGAAGTTTGTACGGACCTTTAAATGCCTTTCTTTTGAAGCGATTGTAAATATTCCCAGAGACGTCTTACTTATCTTTCTTTTGCTTGGGTCCAGGAGCTGGCCAGGATGTGGGGCGCAGCTGTATCCTTGTGTCTATTGCTGGGAAAAACGTAATGCTTGACTGTGGGATGCACATGGGCTACAACGATGATGTGAGTACAGTGGAGAAGCCTCAATGTTGTGTAGAGATGCCTTCAAGGTGCATCTGCCTGGCGTTTCCCAGCAGGGCTCCTGGTTCATTGTTCCGCTCTGTTCCCTTTTATTTGAACGTTGCCTGACTTGTCTTACCTGACGTATGGGTAATATGAACTGGGTGTGCATTATTGGGCACAGGTATCAGCTACTGCTGGAGCTGGATTATGGCAGAAAACGAACTACTATTGCCCCTTCAAAATCTTGCCTTCCTGTGCAAGAGGTACGTCTCCTCGAGTATTCCTGCTATATGAAGTGCCACCGTCCAGCCATCCTTTCCCTGGGTTGTGGACTCAAAAAAAATATTAAGCAAGCTGTGAATGCTCCCTTCCTGGTGGTTTTGGTTTTTCTGTACTTCACATGGGCAGGTGTCTTCTATGCTTTAAAGCATTAATCCCATCATTAGCTAGACTGCTCTTGACACGATGCTTGGTTTTGGGCAGTTAATTACTTGTGGGATCTGCACCACGCATCTCTGATGCTTTAGAGAGAGAGCTAGGAAACACTCCTGATGTTTGGTCACCTGATACTAGTAGGAAAAGAATAATGCTAAAATACTCTGTAAGATGGAAAGAGTTAAAGCGTGATACAGAGCAAACGTGCCATTACAGAAAAGGTTTTGAGGCTTTCTGCCTTAATGCCTGTGGGTAAGCTAAAACGCATTGGTCACCTGTTTTACTTTGAAGATAAACTTGGCTGTAGTTTTATTTATTCGCAAGGTCAGTTTCCCTGTTCGTCCTCTGGCAGCCCTCCTGTCCTTTTTCTCTTTGACTCTTTCTGCCCATAAATGCAGGTGGTGCCTGCAGCTCTTACCGTATTGCTGACACTAGTGTGGTCTGCTGCCTTATTGCAGTTTTGCCTCGAGGTGGATTACAGCCCGTTTCCAGTGTTTCAGGTCGTTCACACCGTTGTTTTGTTGGATTGGTAATGTAGTGTTAACTGGCTTTCTTTCGTAATGGATAGCCTCTTTTTTCATGTCTTTGCAGAGACGCTTTCCTGACTTTTCTTACATCACTCAGAATGGAAGGCTGACTGACTTTCTAGACTGTGTGATCATCAGGTGAGAAAGCGTCCTTCCTTGTCACAGGTCAAATGGGAAACAGGAAAGCTTTGTATACTCTCCCTAGCAACCCAAACATGTTGTAAGTCCATCATTCATATTTTGGCTAGTTCCTCTATGTCATGCAGTGCTTTAAAAATCTGAAGCAAGATCTGAGAACCAGGCAAGCTAAATTCCTGTGCAGCATCTCCTTTATCATTTGTATCTTTCTGCAGCCACTTTCATTTGGACCATTGTGGAGCTTTACCGTATTTCAGTGAAATGGTCGGTTACGATGGGCCCATTTACATGACACATCCTACCAAGGCCATCTGTCCCATCCTCCTGGAGGACTATAGGAAAATAACTGTAGATAAGAAAGGGGAAACTAACTTCTTCACTTCCCAAATGATTAAAGACTGTATGAAAAAAGTGGTTGCTGTGCATCTTCACCAGACAGTTCAGGTAAATGATCGTTCCTGCATACTCTTGGATCAGACCAACTGGATTGCTGTAGAAGGCAGAGCAATTTTATTTTTTTCAAATGTTTGCACTACTGCAGTGTTTGCCTGTTCATGCAGGTGGATGAGGAGCTGGAGATCAAGGCATACTATGCAGGCCATGTGCTAGGAGCAGCCATGTTCCAGATTAAGGTTGGATGCGAGTCAGTTGTGTACACTGTAAGTATGCACAACAATATTTATAGACGCCTACATCTCCTTCTAATAGCCTGTCCCGTTACCTTGAGAATATTAATGGATTTCTCTTCTTCCGTTAGGGTGATTATAACATGACACCAGACAGACATTTAGGGTAAGTAGGAAGCTGAGTTTCTATGAGTTGTATATATTTCTGACAGGAAGGTTTTAGCACAGCTTCTGTTAATACTAGGGGCTTATCAGCATCGATTCCTTGTTAGGAGGCTGGAACGTTTAACGATGTCTTTGCTGGAAAGATAAATGCAATTTTGATTTATGAGAATGAACAGATTTACATTGATTTCTTCCAGATAGACCTTAATGTAATCTTCTGTATATTAATCTATTTTTAAGGCTGCATAATAATTGGACTTAACATGTTTGAAATATTTTATTGTTGTGGTATCTTTAAATGTATTACTTTCTAAGAGAGAGCCAATCGCAAACTTTAATGTTAATTTTATTTGTACTGGCATATATGAGAGATTTATAATATCCATGCTATTTATAATAACATTTTAATGCATTTAAAACAAGTAATAGACTGGAAAAGAATTGCTTTTCAAAATCTGTAGTCTCTGTTCTGAGCTGGATTAATTTAAAGAAAGCATGGCCTGCAAAGAGAGGAGTCCTGATGCTGCCACAGGACTCCTAGGTGACTTTGGGCAAGTCGATACACATCTGTGTACCTGTTTTCCTATCTGCAAATGGAGACAGTGACATTCTCCACCCATCTTTGAGACCTGCAGATCAGAAATGCCAGATACCATCCCTTAGTTTAATTGGCTTTTTTAAAATTCCTTTTGTTTTAGTGCTGCCTGGATTGATAAGTGTCGCCCAGATTTATTAATAAGTGAATCCACCTATGCCACAACTATCAGAGATTCCAAACGCTGCAGAGAAAGAGACTTCCTGAAGAAAGTTCATGAGACTGTAGAAAGAGGAGGGAAGGTATGGCGTTTTGATAATCTAAGTGATGGGTTTTTCCTCTGTGAAGCTCTTGTTGGCTCTGTACTGCTGTGTAACAATTAACTCAGGCACCTATGTGTGACCACTACATGAAACTGAAGGCATTTTTATATTCCTCCGTCTGTACTTTAAAAGAGAGAATATTAAACACTTAAACTGTGCCAAGAAGAAAACCAAACTATGAGTTAATGAGACAGTAAGGGAAATGCTGTGCTTACAGTCTGCAAAATTAACTTGGTTTGCATCTTGTATACTGAAGCATCCTCTTAGTCATGTAAATTAAGAACCTGAGACTGACTTTCAATTACTGCTTTTAAACTTGATCAGAAGTTATTTCCAGTGTAGCCAGGTATGTCTGTTCAGTATCCTACTTCGTGCTGTTCAGCACTGTGCTGTCTGTTACCATAAAACCCCTCCAAGTGCATGGAAGGCATGTGCTTACCATACCGTAAATGATGCTTCAGTACCTTGTTTGTGGCTTTCACTTGCCTGGCTCTTTTGCTTGGGTAAGCCTGTTCCAGTCCAGTGATTTGATGTGAACAACTTCAGCTAGCCACAAAGCATGTGGAACATACGATGATAGCATCGTAATGTGGCTGTTAGTTGTATCAGTCCATTATTATTTTAGAATTTCAGTCCTTCCTGTTTCTTGGAGCTTAGCCCCTCTCTGCTAATATAAAACTTTTTTTTTTGAGATTCTGTTTTTCATTAATGGCGCTTTTAGAGCACGCCTAGGGAAAGACATTGTAAAAAGAGACATTTTAACCCCTCAGAAAATGGAACTAGAAGTGAAAATTTGGAACACAGGAAATTTTTACTGATTTCACTGTAGCTAAGGATCTGGTTCTAGGTCCTAGGACTTAGTTTATTTAACTCGATTAAATGGAAAGTTAGTCTGGCTGTTAATTGTACGTGTAGAACTTGGACTGCATTTTGGTTAAAAGTTATAGTAGTTTGTCACCTGAGACCTCAAGCCCTGTATTTTATTTACTGTTCTTGTCAGTAGGGGCAAAATGTAGGCTTGCTTGTGGAAAAGAGGGTGAGTCTCTTGGTAATGGATGTGGTTTGCTAAACAGTTCCATTAAGAAGCAGATGACGGCTTTCCCACTGAATCTGGAAAACAAATGAGTAGCGGTAAACTCTTTGCTGCCAAGTGACAGCACTTAACTGAAGAAAACATTGGAGATCAAAACAGCTGTATGTTCTTTCCTCCAGTGTTGCCTTAATTTGGGAGGGGAGGAAGGTCATAATTACCCCAGCACAAAGCGATCAAGGACAGAAACACTCATCTTAGTGTCCATTTCCATAAATCGTGCCAGAATTGTTGCTCTCAACAACTTGTTTTCATATTATCCAGGAGAGAACAGAACTGAATATATTCACAAGCACCATGCCCTGCCAGAGGCTTTCCTCAGTATGTACAAATTGAGGTCTTAGCCAAGCAGATAGGTGCTTGTCAAATATCAGTGCCTTTCATTCCAAAACTGCAGAACATGTTCCTGTGGAAAGAAAGGTCAGCAACAGAATATCCGAAAGTGAGAGGGAACTGAGGGACTTGTTCAGAAATGGTAACACTGCAGTGCCATTTACATGCTGTTTGGGTTTCACCGACTGTAAATCATACCTTAATTGCAGGTTCTTATCCCAGTTTTTGCCCTTGGACGTGCCCAGGAACTTTGCATTTTATTGGAAACTTTCTGGTGAGTGCAGTCTCTTCTGTGCACGTACCACCTCCTTTTTGTCCTCCTCATGTTGTGGTCCTGGCAGGTTTCTATGATTCTTTCGTGTCTGTTTAGTACAAGTATTCTCATTAGTGTTCCTCTGCATGTCGGCCCATGCTAGCAGTTGCGGAATTACTTCTTTCTGTGTATTTCCCAGTGTTCCTGACTCTAAGCAGTAAACTAACTGTTTTCTTACCCAGAGTCATTCTCCACTCCTCCCCCAAACACTCAGGATCAATCATCCTTTAAAAAATTTGATTGCATCTGTGCCACATTGTAAAATTATTTTTCATGGGAGGGGGAGGAGGGATGAACAAGTGTTAAACTTGGGTATAAGCATTGTGTGGAAATGTTTTTGATAATACCAAATGATACTGATTTTAATTATTTCCCATAGCAGACTGATTAATATTTGTAATGGAAGGAAGTTGTCTGTAGTGGGTGAGAAGGAGAATTGTACTAAAGCCTACTTTGTAGTAAGTTAATGCATAGTAATGTAGCATTGTCATAATACTGATTTGTAGCTCTTTGAGAGCAGGGTATGCATGAAAAAATCTTTGGGGACTACATAGGTTTATGGACTTTCAGCATGGATAGCCAGGATCCTAATTTGGCCCTCACAGGTACCTGGAACGCTTCTTTCCACAGGGAAAGAATGAACTTGAAGGCTCCAATTTATTTTTCCACGGGACTGACGGAGAAGGCCAATCATTATTACAAGCTCTTCATCACCTGGACTAATCAGAAAATTCGGAAAACATTTGTGCAGAGGAACATGTTTGAATTCAAACACATCAAAGCATTTGATCGGGCCTTTGCAGACAATCCGGGGCCGATGGTAGGTGGGCGTTAACAAGGTAATAGAGCAGATGTGTAGTGTCAGGGAGCTATTTTTATACCACTCTGTTCCTGGGTAAGGCAAACAGGCAGTCTGCAAAAGCTAAGCATCCTCAACCCCATTAATATCAGCATCCCATCTAAAACCCTTTTGTGGCCAGGCCATCTGAATGCTTTTATCTGTGTAACTGTTAAAGATCATTCTGTCTTTATTTCAGTAAAGGTAAAATGCCCAGAGAAAATAAAAAAAACTGATTTCGTGTTCATATAATCTATACCTCAGACCTGATTCAAACCATAACTTTTACAGTATATTCTTTTGACTTAAGTCAGGAGACGGATCTTTTACAACACAATCTCTTATTTTATTGAGATAAATAAAAACTGCCGATTTTATTTCTGACTGGTTTATTAGGCAGTAGCTGAAAGAGGAATCTGTCAAGCATGATAGTACCGTTATAAAACCGTTCAAAGTTGTTATCAGACACTATGGATGCTCACAAAAATTTCCTAAAACAGTAGTTCAACTTACGTAAAAATTAGACAAGGTGGGAAAAATAAGATAGCAAAAGTCCTCATTAGAGCTTTGATGTAGTCAGTGTGCACTAATGTGTATTAGTGGATACTCTGTCCAGTTTTAGGATATTTATATATTATAAGTAACGGAAAAAAAACTGATTTCTATGGTGATTCTTGGCATATTTTTGAATTCCAGGTTGTGTTTGCAACCCCTGGTATGCTTCATGCAGGACAGTCCCTTCAGATCTTCAGGAAATGGGCAGGGAATGAAAAGAATATGGTAAGAAATTCTGTTTCCTTGAGTGATGTTTTGTGTTAATGTGATAGCGGTACTGATATAGTCGTAAGAACAAAGGTTGCAGGAAAGCTTTTCCTGAGCATCTGGGGTTAAACGACACGAGTCCTCTAGTGAACCAACCCAGGGCAGAGCTCTTTCAAGCTCTGAATTTTCTTTGCTATGTGCGACAGAGCAAGCAGAGGAGGTACGTTTCAGAAAGGAGGTTGTGGGAGATTTTATTTTCAGAAGCGCTGTCATTAATTTGAAGCTGCTTCAAAGACGTTTGTAACTAGCATTAATTCTTATTTAGCGGTGTGTAGATTTCAGCAGTTTGCTTTCTAATTTCATTTTTGTGTGTGTTCTGGAGTTGGGTGTTCACCAGACAAGCTGCAGAACAAAGCAAGCAGCTTTCCAGTGAAGGATGGTAGTATGCAAGACTTGGAAGAACACAAACTTACATCAGCATTTTGCATTTGTGGCTATTTCTGTGTTAACAACAGCTATGCTACGAACAGTCCATGTGCAGAGTTTGTAGGTTTTTCTGGTTTCCTTCTCAGGTCATCATGCCAGGCTACTGTGTGCAGGGAACTGTGGGCCATAAGATTCTGAGTGGACAGCGCAAGCTGGAAATGGAAGGAAGACAAATAGTAAGTTCTATATTCAAGAAGGAGGATCATTTGGGGGAAGTTCTTCAGAACTTTAGGTGGTAGTTAGACACCATGTACTTGTTACGGGAATATGCAGCATACAACACTGAAAATACCCGAGTAACATTTTCTTTGGGGTTGGACTAGGGTTTTTTTTTTCCCCTTTGCATTGGCAAGTGTGTCTTTTTCTGCCATAAGACTTTGTAGGGGCATATTTATAATGTTTAATAATGAGGCACCACTAGTCAGATAGGTAAAAATGATACATTTTTAGGCAGATGGGGATATTAAAACTGATACGAAACGTCCTTAAGCATTGATTTGTTTTGGCAAATGTGCAACAAGTATTGTGCTCTGAAATTGAGCAGTTTGATCCTGTAAGTTACTGAAAGCTTTTCTGTACAGCATCATATTCAGTCTCTGCTGATAAGCAGCTCTCTCTCCAGCCTCATTTTCCAATTCAGGTGTTCTGCTTCCTTCTTTAAACTAAATACGGAGGCATCTGGGTCTGTTTGCGTGTGGTATACAAGCTGTAGTGAGCCAAAGCAGTTCCTGATTCACAAAGCCCATGCTTTCTGCTCCCCCCCAGTTGGAAGTAAAGATGCAGGTGGAGTACATGTCCTTCAGCGCCCATGCGGATGCCAAGGGAATAATGCAGCTGATTCGCCAGGCTGAGCCGCGAAATGTTCTCCTGGTCCATGGTGAAGCAAAGAAAATGGAGTTTCTGAAGCAGAAAATAGAACAGGAATTTCGTACGTATAGTGTTGGTACTGAAGAGGGAATGGCAGTAGAAGGAAGGCATTGAAGTTCACGTACTTAATCCACTGGACCTCAGCCTAGAGTAAGGCGTACTGTAATTTACAGGACCAGTCACCCTCGAGAAACTAGTATCCGTAACATATCTTACTTAACATGTTAAGCCCATTTAATTTTAATGTCCATTTGGACTTGAAGTAAAAGTGGTTTTGATATGTCTGTATTGTTATAGTTCAGCACTTACTGAATTTACATTTCTTTAGACTCCTAGAAGAAGCCGAGGCAGGCAGGGTACATCTGAAATTATAAGTTAGCAACTTCACTTGCTAACAGGGAATGAGCTCCAGAAAAAAAAAAAATTAATTCCTTGGAAACAGCTGACTTTTAAATGATGAGTGGAGAAAGCATAGACTTCACATTGGCTGGTTACTTACTGTCTGCAGATTTTGACATCAGAGTGCGGGCAGTTTTGTTGCAGTCTGTTTTCTTTTTACCCCTCACAAGGAGTTAAGGATAGCTGGGTTAGCAGGTATTGCCCCATTGGGGTTTTGATGGTTCTGGTAAGGTTGTTAGCCTTAAGTCTGAGCAGCAGTTCTACTTTTCAGCCTCTTTCAAATCCCTGGTATTAAGTTTCAGCAGATCGCTATTAAACTTCCCTTCCTGTCCTGAACAGCTGCAATAGGCTTCTGCCAAAATCACAGCACCATCTACTCTAGGGATGCTTGCACGCTGCTTGTGGGTGAAATGACAGTCTGGGATTGGAAATGCTGCTGCAGCAGTCCTGACACTGGCTGTTTACCTTGCAGACGTCAACTGTTACATGCCTGCAAATGGAGAGACCACAACAATATTCACCAATCCCAGCATTCCAGTGGACATATCCCTGGGACTCTTGAAGAGAGAAACAGCAATAGGTGACACGTTTTCAACCAAGAATTTAATCTTTTGGGCCCTGCCACTGTGTTGTATAGTACTTGCCTAAGGTGGAAACAGTGGTGCAGGGCCATTTGTAGCAATGGTGACTTACAGCAGCGCTTCCTGTAAAAGAACAGGTTTTATGAGCATTTAGTGGTTGAGAGGGCTTCCTGTGAAGTGTAGTGGCTACTAAGCTGTGAATGTGTATTCAGTAATGTTTAAAAACACACACACACATTCTACCTTGTTTGCTACTCATTGCGCATTCACTGTGAAAACAAAGTCCATGAATGCTTTTACTAGCTAGGTCTGTGAAAACTGGAATTACTTTTATAAACCAAATTTAAGAAGAATCTAAAACCTCTCAAATCAGGAAGTGATATGGGAAGAGAGGCGGTTGTTCTGTATTACTAAGCATGGTTTCTTATGTGTCTAGAGCACTGACAATGGTTTAAGCACCATGCACTTTAACAGACAGGAGAACAAAGATGTAAAATCTTTGTCTCTGAACCTCAGCAGGGACTCAGAAATCCAATCTATGAAGTCCTATAGCAGTCGTCTTGTGTGAAAAGTAAGCACATCACCGTTAAACCATATCGTCTTTCTCTTCTGTTGGCCTTGGTTTAGGTCTCTTACCAGATGTCAAGAAGCCAAAGCTAATGCATGGCACATTAATTATGAAGGATAACGTAAGTAAAAAAGTTCTTACGTTTGTCTTGTATCCTCTGAACGAGTGTGGTGTTATAATTCGTAAGTGAGGTCTGGGTGAACAAGGAACTAAAATAAAGGTAAGCAGTCTTAGTTTCCTGGAAAGAGCCCAGTAACAGCGTACCTGGGAAGATTAATCTGTAAGACAGACTCTTCAGCTTGTCAGTTGTCTTGACTGATAGTCTTCACTAGTCCCACAATTTCAGAATTAGTATCTTGCTGTTCACGAGCAGGGTGTTGTGGAGGTAGGATTTTTACTGGTCAGTCTCATGAATGCTCACGGCTGAAGTCACAGGAAATGGATAGATTTGAAGAGCTGCTTCTGCTCAAGGTCTGGTTTTTGCCCTGGCCCCCTGCAGCCTACTGGGTGCAGCTACAGCCATTCCGAGGCGGCTGTGGTTTTCAGCCTGTGAATCCAAGGTGTTTCTGATTCACTGTGCCTGTAAAAATCAAAAGAATCAAGACGCAGCCTGTTGTTGGAAGACCTCAGTTTGTTGGACAAGGATGGAAAGGTGCCAAGGGAGGAGTTCTTACTCTGTAACCTCATGTTTCTATTTAAACAAATCATTCCCCCTGATGAAGAGGTTAAACCAACTTCCATTCAGAGAACAACTTTAATTTTGGGAAATAAAGAATTGGTATGATTATTTAAGTGGATACTTTGCCACCATCTTACCTCTACCTTTGCTGTCCATCATATGCTCATGCCTAGCTGCTACTGCTTGCTGAAATGTGCCGAGACATTTCAGAGACTGAAAAGGAATGATCTTACCTGCTGGAGTTCTGCAGTGATGAACACATACCTGTGTGCAGCTGACCACAGAGGAGGAGTAAAACTTCAGAAAGCGCAAAGAAATGGCTTATAATGGATTTGTACTTTTCCTCTGCAGAGCTTCCGTCTGGTTTCTCCTGAGCAGGCTTTGAAGGAGCTGGGCCTTGCAGAACATCAGTTGCGTTTCACCTGCCGTGTTCACATTCAGGATCCGCGGAAAGAACATGAGACAGTGCTTCGTGTATATAACCATCTCAAAGGGTAAGTCCATTCCTAGCTGCGTTTGCTTTTTTCTCACCTAGGGATGGTCTTGAGCTTGTAACTCTTAATGTAGGTAGTACAAGTGCCCCCTCCTTTCTGCCCTTCCAGACCAGCCCCAGAGAGTTATTAAGAGAAAATTCTCTGCGGCCCAGAAGACACAACTGCTCTAGATTTCAGTCTGTATAGCTAACAAAACCAGAGCAGTGGTTACACTGCAGAGGCTGGTAATCGGCCTACAAGCTCGTGGTCTTTGCCAAGGTAGAGCAGACCACCTGAAATCTTTGTTCCTGTTGGTTTGTTGCTGTCACTACTGCTTCTAGCTGAAGTTAGTACAATTGTTTGGAGTGAGATCATCAAGCATAGGGTCAAGACACCTCTTAAAGCTATTCAAAAGCTAGCAGCAGATGAATCTTAAAAGCTATTTTCTTCCTATAGGCAGCTGGTCGATTCTGTGAGTAGTCCTTTGCCCAGATGAATAGGGTTCACTGGAGCTATAGCTATCACGAAAGCCAGAAAATTCTGTAGGAAATCCTACATCATTAATATAAGCACCAAAATAAGCAAGCTATGAATCAGCCCCATTCTCCCTTCCTTGGGCAGTAGGTGCTGACTCAGAGACACAGCTAAAAGTAGCAACAACATGCTGCTGTTGGGGATTCAAAGATACAGAGGGTGTCCCACCCTTCAGCTTGTATGCATGTCCCATCCAAAATAAATCACCTATCATCTTCTCTCTTACCAGGGTCCTGAAAGATTATTCAGTGCAGCATCTCCCTGATGGTTCTATAACAGTAGAGTCCATTCTTATCCAAGCCACAGCACACTCAGAGGATCAAGGAACCAAAGTTCTGCTCGTATCCTGGACTTACCAGGTAAGGAATACTTGAAAACATACTTTTCAAGCAACTCTGATCTTAACTAACTCCTTACAGTCCAGAACTGTCCTACAATGTGGGTTGCTATTGTAAGGGTGAGTCTTCATCACTCTGTTTTTGAAGTAGTTTGACTGGAAGAAGATGAGGTGAGTCACGGCCATTTTCTTTACCATTTTAGGTTTAGTACAAATCCTTTTACAGGAGCTTTACTGAGTCAGTTTTCCCTGGGACCACTGAATTCAAGACAGCTGATCTGGAGTAATTACACTTAGTACAGTTACAATTAATTACAATTATGTTTGTGTTTTGAGGACACTGTGCTATCCAACTTCCAAACTCTCAGCTGTATCACTACTGCAATACAGAGTGTGGAGGTATTTTGTATTGTATTTCTTAGATGTAGAACTTCAAACAAGAAGTAGAAAGCTAGCTAACGCAAAATTGTGTAAGATTAGACATAGTTGTCATGTCTTCTTCCTTTCAAAAGTATACTTTCTATGGCTGTATTTTTAAACGCTTTCTTTACAGCAAGGAAATGCCTTCTTGAGGGCAAAGCAAAAAAACTCCCAGAACAATGGTTCTTTATTCTTTGCTTTCAAGAAAAATGGCCATTTTCCTCAAAAGAGACACCTCGGGTCTAGACACCTACTTTGACAAATGCAAGTTTTACACTGATACTTTGAAAGAACACCCAAAAGTGCATTTGTGCTATCTGGATTTGTTTCCATTTTTGAACACTGCTAACATTGGATTTTGCTGGGTCCAAGAATTATTTCAGTCTATTTCTAGGTACCAGAGTCGAATTTATTGCCCCAAATGGAAAGTGAAGTGGAAGATTGCTTTCATCCTGTTTCTCTTTATTCTCTCTAGGATGAAGAACTGGGCAGCTACCTCACATCCCTTCTGAAAAAAGGACTGCCACAGAGTACATCGTGAACAACAGAGCAGCAGGCACAGTGGCGTTTCGGAGAGATTTAGATTTTATTTTGTTTACATTGTCAGTGTGGTTTTTCTGGTTTTGTTTTAATAAAGGAATTACAGTGTTTCTCCAATTACAGCAGTGACAGTGTACACCGTTCAGCAGTACTGCGATCTTCTCCTATTGGAAACCTGCCCGGGGAGTCATTACAGCCTGTTTTTAGACAATCCTGAGGAACAAGCTTTGAGTTGCTTGTGCAATAAGGTAAAAGATATTCAGCATTCTTCCCCTCACACAGCTCATTTTCCTTAAAACCACCGCAGTCCGGTTCTCTACTACAGTGATTTTCTGTGCAGTATCTACGCTTTCGGTTTGTCCCCAAAAATAAGTAGAAGCAACAGCCATATGCACTGACCTAATTCCTGGACCCTCTGCATGGGACGAAAGAGCTCACTTGCGTCAGGTTTGTGAACGGGGGGATTCCCTGACTTGTCAATAAAGGGGGACCAGCCCTACATGATGCTAACGTGGGTAGATAAACGCAAGCCTGAGGGGTCAAAACAAGGAGCTTTCAGAGCTTCACAACTAAAATGCAAAGTGTAAGTATAATGGAGGCAAGAGTATAAAGCCCTAAACGTGCTATTTACCCAGCAGCGTAACTTTTTTTTATTATCCATACTTCCCTCAATGACAGCTGACAAGCCTGCAAAGAAAGCTGCACTCTGGATGGAGTCGCCAATGAAAATTTTTCTTCCTCTGTCCAGAACATAAAAATTGTGCTTAGTTGGAAAGAACAGTCCCTCCGTGGCTGGGAAGTTTTTCCATAGCCTATAAATGGGACAAAAATAGCAGTATCTCATGAAAGGTAAAAGATTAATTTGTCCTAATACTCTCTCAGAGGCTTCCTCATCTCCATTTTACAAGTGCAAGGGTTTGCACTTGTCTTACCAAGCAGAGGAACACAGGAATCATTATTTTCAATATTTTAAAAAAGTTTGAGCAGGTTTTCTCACCGTTATTCAAAAAAGTTCCTCCAAGCTAAGAGCAAAAGACAGAAATGGAGAGGTCAGTGGCTGACCCATCATTAGTAATAGGTGTCCATGCAAACTGCAAAATAACTAATTCAAGTCAGGCCCATCCTAACAAACAAATGTAATACTGCACCCACAAAAGCCATCTATGGCAAAGCTTTAGCTCTATTACAATAATTTCAGATCTGCTCTTGGTTTGCTTGCTGCATGCATCTCAGATGCTAAGTGGTTTATTGACTGGCTTTAACTGATCCAATACAGCCTCCCAAATTCAAGACCCTTGCTTACCATCATCACGCGTGGTGTTTTTCCACAAACCGAGACCCCAACATACCATGCTGCTTATTTTCCAAACCTCTTACCTCCTGTCCTTAACCAGAGAGTAGGCTGTGGCATCAGCTGCCATCAGAAAATTGGCTGAATATGGGCAGAAGGTGCAACATCCATTGTTGTGCAAAGAGAAGTTACTACATCATATAGAGAGGCACGATCGTTTATCTCCCCACACCATTCTGCCACAATAATCCTACTCTCCCCCTCCTTTAAGGTCCGTAGCAGTTCTTGTTCCAAGTGCAATAGCACAACTTGGGAACCCCAACCACCTGCTGCGGCGTGCCAGGTCAAAGTGTGACTTTTAGCCTGCATTTTGCACATTTGGAAATTGAAGTACTGATTTTGCCAGAGTTAGGCATACCTTGTTCCCTGTTGAACAAGCCCCAGGACAATTTCCCTTCTGTTCTCATCTGCTCAGCAGCCTTGCACGCCTACAGGCCAATAGCATATATGCACTTCATAAAGTTTGGGGGTGGCATGGGAAGGAACAGAACAGTGAGTCTGTATATCCGTTATCAAAAATCACATCCTGTTAAGTAAACTGCTGGCTTTTAAGCAGGTTTGTCAGCCAGGCCAGTGGTTTTCCGGTGTCTCTGATAACCCACAAATGATAAACTCTCTCCACAGTCTCATGTTTCACAGGGTGGAAAACGCAGCAGTTGTCAGCAGCTGTGTGGTTCTGTCAATATAAGAGAAAGATTGAAATAGGTCTGATAGATACATTTTGTGATATAATTACAACGACTGAAAAGAGAGCTTTGACATTTGAACAGGACTGCACAGCGTAAGGAGTCGTGCCAGCTCCTACGGTAACTTCCCTCAATGACTGTGTGGCAAGAAGGGCTTGTTTACCTCTGCTCCTGCACAGGGTTAACCGACTGATAAATACTTAGATCTGTTCTCTTCTAAACTTGCATTAAGAGATGTCCAGCTTGAATCCATAGGCATGCAATGCTAGAAACCCTGTACCGAAATGCTCCTCAGGAAGGCAATCAATTGATTCACAAGAAGGGATGAGAAGCCCTTATTTGGCTGTGGAATGTAGGCAGAAAGCAGTTTGTGAACCCAGCTGGCTACAGTGTGCCCCCGGGGAGAAAACGCAGGATCCCTCCAAAATAGGGAAAAGCCAAGCAGGACTGCCCTGATCCACTCAGCTTTCAGCAGTTAGTGTCAGTTAGGAGGCTGGTTTCTTTCAAGTAACCCTTTCCTGGGCTGTACCGCCTTCCAGAAGAGAGCCCTGTGTTCTCCCAACCCCAAAGTTAAACAAAAGGAGACCAAAACATCGACGTACATGAACACAGCATGTTTTACCGTGTGCTCTCTACGACTGTCAGAGAACACAGCTCCCCCAAGTACTGTCCTGGTCGGCTAATAAAAATAGATAGCTGTTAGCCACATCCCTTCAGTCTAGCCTTGATGTAACAACCGCTGTATGAAAGAACAGTAGGTTTCACAAGTTTGTTTTCAAAGAAACAGTTGGAAAGATGAATACTGTACTTACTTTAAGTAGATCAGTTGAGTCCATCTCTGTGTTTTTCACTTCCATGTCTCTGTTGTAGTTTATAAACATAGGAGGACTCCCCACATATCTGGTCACTGATTGTGTACACCATTTTAGACCTGAATCTGAGCTTGAAGTTGAAGTGCCATTGCTTGCTGGAAGAGCTGAAGTAGTACAAGAGCGGGTTAAGGCAACAGTTGAAACTCACGAGGGCTAAGGTGACCCTTCGCATTTTGTAGATCAAGTTGGTAAATGACTTGATGACCTGGATTCTCATTAAAAAGTGGAGCAAGTGAGTGAGATGATAGGGGAGAAAGCACAAAGTACAAATGACCAAGATGATGTAGATGGTGCGCAGGGCCTTCCTCTTGTGAATGCTGTGTTTGATCTGGGAGATCCTCTTAGCAATGAGAGCGTAGCTGATCAGAATGATGGAAAACGGGATCACAAAACCAAAAACTAAGGCCAGGATGTTGTAAGGTGCCATGCGATAAGTCCAGCTACGCGTAGCAAAGTTCTCAAAACACACGGTCGTGTTCCTCACACCACTGTTGTGGAGGGGACCTCCAAGGATAAGTGGAACCATGATGCTTAGAGCAACCACCCAAAGGACCGTGACCACCGCCACATAATGGATGACTTTGATCTGGACATACCTGAAGGGGTGCAACACTGCAATGTAGCGATCAACACAAATGCAGGTGAAAAAGGCAATGCTTAGATAGATATTGATATAGTACAAAGTCCCAGTTATCCTACAAGCCATGTCACCAAAGGTCCAATTGTTCCGATTCAGGTGGTAATGAATTTTAAAAGGCAGCACACAAACAAACAAGGTGTCCACCAGAGCTAGATTAATCATGTATACATAGGAATGAGAAGCGTGCTTTACTTTGCAGGACAGGAGGTACAGAGCTAAGACATTTTCTATCAGTCCCAGCACGAAGACAAGGCTGTAGATGACCGTGAACAAGGAATACTGGAAGTCTGCTTCCAAGCTGCATTCTGAACTGGCATTGGCAACTGTCTCACTGGAGACTCCTTCAGGCCAGGAAATATCTGCCATGATTGCTGGAGTGCAGGGATATCCAACACAGGATAAAAGTCTTAAGCTATCCCTTACCTCAGGAGGTTCTTGAGTTTTATTTCATCTCGAGTGGGTAAGAGCTGAAGCTGCACAACTGAGCGATGTTAAGTCTGGTGAAGTCTGTGGCTCAGAGGTCTGCGCTTGGTATGTTTAGATGGAAAGCAGTGTTGCTGTAAGGGAGAATAAATCATTTTAAACACAAGCATTTGAAGTTTACACAGTAGACAGATTATTTACTGGCATTAAAATCATCACGAGATGACAATACTGAATTAACAGGTAGCGATTTCCTCCTGGTAAAAAAAAAAAAACAAACCACAAACCAAACAAAAACCACGTAGAAGGCTGTAGCTTTGGCTAAGGGTGGGCCAGCAATTGAAGCCGTACAGGAGAGCTTCAGCAGTGATACACCTTTGGAGGTCCTGTAATTAATTTCCCATTCCTAAGCCCTACCAGAATTCCTGTGTCTTTCTGAGAGATCTATGATGTCATTATCTCGTCCTTAAAAAATTGCAGTGATGGATTGTGCAGGCTTCCCAGGAAAAAAGAAAAGCAGTAGTGGCAAAAATACATGGAGGACTGCTTTTTCAGTTACTCAGCGTGACAGTTAACTCAGTCCTCTCTGTGACTGAACTGTTTTAACCTTGCTGCTGCAGTTTTGTAAAGAGCACGCGTGGAACCTTCCTGTTAAAATTAAGAAATAGTATTTAAAGCACAGAACTGCAACAGGTAGCTGGCATCCATACCAAGCTGTTAACCAAATCAAAGCAGCCGCACCATCCCCACCCGCACTTAGGCATGGTTCAGGGTGGATCATCAATAGTATAGACGACCGTAACACACCAGTAGATGGAAGGGTTCAGCACTTCAGACAAGACGGGCCAGGTCTCTTGTCCTAGGTCATTGTAAGACCTGATAATGAGCATGCAGACAATCCGAGAAATGGGTTTTTTTCTGTCCTTCCCACCCAGGCCTTTATACCTTAGCTGAAGGGCATATACAAATGGGGAGGCTCGGTGTAAGCTGGTGGGTGAATTTACAGCACCCTGAACCTACTACTCTGCAGGCACATGGCAGAGAGAAACCACCACTCGTCTCCGTTGCAAAGGGAGCCTGAAGGACTCAGTATAGAGAACAGTTGCTGGCATGGAATTCTTGTTGGAAGATCTTGTTCATGTATGCTGCTAGTGCACATGCAAGAAGTGTCTAAAGGGCTTCATATCCCAGATAGAGCTCAATCAGCCCTGAGAAATTCATATACATGAGAGATCCCTTCCAAAAAATTCTGCAGTAAACTTCTGAGAGAAAGTCAGCAAAAGAGGGAATCCAGTATAAATAGAAATACGCATTTAGATGCTTACCTTTCCCAAATGCGATGCTGCTACTTTATGGGATACTTATTTTTGACTGATTTGATAGAAGGTAGTGAAAGTAGTGTTAAAATCGGAAATAGTATTAATTACTGAAGTCTCTGTTTTCAGGATGTGTGAAAGAAATTCAGACCGTCTTGCTGCCATATACCTCTAATTGGCATAATGTAGATATCATTTCAAGAAAAAACCCCAAAGTGATTAAACCTCCACCAGGGGAGGTTTAGATTGGACACGAGGAAAAATGTCTTTACTGAAAGAGTGGTTAAACATTGGAAGAGGCTGCCCAGGGAAGTGGTTGAGTCCCCATCCCTGGAGGTATTTAAAAGACGTGTAGATGAGGCGCTTAGGGACATGGTTTAGTGGGTGGTGGTGTTGGGTTGACGGTTGGACTCGATGATCTTAGAGGTCTTTTCCAACCTTAACGATTCTATGATTCTGTGTGTTCGCAATATGGGAACGAGGCGCTGTACCAGTAGGACTCCTCGTCTAGGTCACTCACATCACATAGCAATAAACTGCACCCCAGCAGTGCAGTTTCTCTCCATCAAACATAAAAGAAATCCGAGTACCTAAGCCAAACATAGACACCTAAACAGAAGCCATTAAAAGCAGCGGAGAAATTAAACCCAGCTACAGTATGCATGACATTCATAAAGTTGAGCCATCAAAAGCAAAAAAATACAAAGGTCGCTGGGTACTTTCCAAAGGAAACTCTGAATTCACACTTCCTCCCAATAGCTGTTTGTCTAATGAAGTCAAAAGCACCCGAGAAGATAACTGGAAGATTAAAAAATGGTTTCACTTTAAGTAGGCAAGTAGGCATACATACCTCCTTAAGTGGGCCTTTCACCCAATAGCAAAGGGTTTGTACACACACACAGAGGAAAATTAATACAAAGCCAGGCACGGCTAAGCCATAACTTTAAGCAGCATAGGACTTGAAACAACCTTTATCTCAGAGTTTTGCCAGAGCAAGAGCCACCAAACATCTATCTTTTCTAGTACAGTGTCGCAACGGGGGAAAGATAAGGCAGGGGCCGGTAAAATCATTAAAGGGGCAGGACGGCAAAGGGGACCGATGAGCTACTGCTTCTCACAAGACAAGCACGGTTAAGGACGTCCGTAGGCACTATCAGGTAACGGCTCCAAAACAAGCAGAAGGAGTTTTTCCAAACAGCACATACATTGTCCCCAGATTCTGTAGAAGTTAGACACAAGCGTTTCTCTATGCTTAACGCTGACTGACCGCTGTGAGATGGCAAAATGAGTCTTGCTAAAGGACTGCCTGAAACTGCTTCCACTCAGATCCCTGGCGGTATGGTTACAAGGCCTTACCAAAGGCACAGAAGCTGCTTGCACCACGACACTACACTAATACCGTTCGCTTTCAGCACCTGTAGTCTCACTTTATCCCCTAAATCCCTCCCCATCTGCAATAGGATCCCCCATTGTGTCTTACATTCTTGGAGCGGACAGCGGGCAAAGCTGATACTTCCCAGCAAGCTGAGGTAACAGGTGAAGCTTGTACCCGCTCGCACTCACCAGCCCTATAAATAACCCATCAAGTAACGTGAACCCCTTTAAGCTCAACTACAGCAGAAGTAAGGAACAGTGGAAGGGGTGGGGGGAATAATAAATCACCGACATGGAGTATTGTACGAGTCTTTTACAAGTTGGTCTTCTACCCCGTTCCAAACAGTTACATACGCACTGCCGGACCCCACCGTGTACATCAACCTGTTTGAAAGTATTTTCATTCCCTGTGAGAGGTAATAGAAGTGACAGAGTTTATGACTAAACAGATATTTTCCAAGTACATAGCCGCTTTCATCTCTTACAGTAACGTACCATTTACTTATCTACCATTTAAGTATGGAGTCTGATCAAATTCCAAGTTCAGCTTTGCTTCCCCAGGGCTGTTTTGTCGTTTGGTTGGGGTTTTTTTGGGGGGGGAGGGGGGCTGTTATTTCTTCCAGACAACCAAAAAGCACCACTGAACTTCTGTTTCTGTACCAAGTTATTGGATTTACAAAAACGCAGAAAAGCATACATCAACGTTTCCACATTATTAGAAATGTTTTCGTAGAAAACCAAGCTTGAGTCTTTGAACACTGGTCAAGCATTAAGTTTTCTGCTTTTAGTTTTAAAGCATCACATGTATTGGATGTCCAAATGGGATCAACTGAAAAGAATGAGTAATGCGACAACATAAAAAGGAAAAGAATGCTAAATACCCCTTGATAAAAATAACACGTATTAATGACGGACACCAAAAAACCAATTCAGACTAGGAGTCTGTAAAAAAGTTCTCTGCTGATGGTATCTTTTATGATGTTTTATGATGTTATCTTTTATGAGCATGTTCTTTAATTAAATGTCTTTAGGTTATTTTTAACAGTTGCTCTGGGATTTAAAAACCAAAGCAAAAACCCACAACAGTTCTTTGCCAACTGCAGCGTTAGCCAGTTAGTCTACTTCTAGACTACCGTCGGGATAGCTGAACCTGGGTTGCTCAGTTACTGGATTTGATAACAAGCCCGTAAGCGTGATAGGTTTTTATTGTAACCAGAAGTTGGGAAACATTTGCAGAAACATCAATAGCAGGTATTTTTGCACTGCGACTATTTAAAAAAAAAAAAAAAAAAAAGCAGCGATGCCTGAGCCCGCAGTAGCAGTTAGCTTGATTAGCACCCAAACAGCATTAATATTTGGTTCGGTTTTCTGCCCTGTAAAGACTCATAATAAATGTAGTTAGAAAGTTAACTTACCAGAGCTCAGATCAGCATCTCATGCAAAAGCTGCAGCCTCTCCAGAGTCCTCACAACTACGAGGTCACCGCTAAGCTCTTCTGCGTAGAGTTTTAACACCAGAGCAAACTGCCCTGCGAGACACCCTGCAGAGCTCTCCCACGTTGCTCTACAGAGAGAAACCACAGGAAGCGAAGATGAAAAGCTGTCACTCAGATCCAAGACAGAGCACTTGCCCCGCTAGTGAAGCGTCCTCCCACAGAACTGGGGAGAGAGCACAGCGCACAGCCAGGCACTAGTGCACGCTCTAGTTCTCTCCATGTATCCACTGTAAGAGGGAGGCACAATGCTCCCACCCAAAGCCACCCTTGATCACCTCCAGCCTGCCCTGCCCTCCAGTCCCCGCAGTCTGCAGAGCAAGACCAGCCTCTCTGAAACCTGGTACCAGTGCTTCAGTCTGAGACGCTCTGAAATGGGCCTGTAGCTGCACTCTCACTTCCCCTCAAAGCGGGGAACAGCAAGACTTTGCTGCCATTCCTTTTCAGGCAAACCGCTGTCCAAAAACACATGGGCACGTTAGGTTTCGAACACAGATGGACAAGCCCCGCTGCTCGTGTTGAAAAATCACTGCAGCATGTTACAGCATCCCTGCCTTTGGGTACTTATCCAGCAAGGCTGTACCAGAAAAGCACAAACGGGTACCACACTAGCAACACAGCAGCTCCAGCTCTCCTTTTCCACGGTAGAGACCCAGGACCCCTCCAAAGTTCTGTCATGGTCTTTGGAAATTAGTCCCCGAGGGAATAAAGCAGCTAGCAGCCAGCATGCTGCATGGGAAGGGAGAGAGTAACCAGAAGTATCTCGCCTTTCCTTCCCATGCTATCAAAAGTAGGTCTCTGGCAAAACTGCTACCTGGAACAGCGGGGAAGAGATGCGTCACTTCTCATGAGGGGACACCTAGACATGGGCTGTCCTCCTATTCTGTATCAGGACCACTCACTAACTCGGTCCCTACTGCCAAAGGCAAGGGTGGCCTTAAGAGAGGTCAAAAAGAACCGCTGCCTCCCCCTCTGCCTACCTCGTGGCTCTTCACCATGCCAACAGAGAGTGGAAACTCTACGGTCTCTCAAAAGGTTATTAAGATTCTTCCTTTATTCATCTGAATGCAATAGTCTACGTCACTTTGAACTGCCACATAACAAAGAACATTCTCTTACCAGATCAAGTGGGCTGTCTGCTCCGACAAACTGGCTTTCTCTGCAATTCTTCTCCTCCTCTCATGGACAATGGGGAGATTAATTATGGTGGTGCCAGGCATCTCAGCGGCACATTGCTTCACTGCAGGAGAGTGTTTAAACCAGGTATTGTTTCTTCTGTGAACTTCAGAAGTCAACATTTTCATCCTCTTTCTTGTAACCTGGCACTCTAACAGTCGTTTTATAACCAAAACAGACAGAGATTCTGGTGTCATTCATGAAGAAAAAACCCACAAGTTACCCAATTTGTATTTTATTGCTTGGGCAAGCTTGCAAAACCCGAGATTAGAGTGGTTGGGGGGGGGGGGAGAAAAAAAAAAAGAAAAAAAGAGTTCTCTCTGCACTATGATTCACATGCCCTCAGGTCACTGACAGACCCGCTCTGCAGCACCGCTGCACCAACAACTGTGGAAGAGCAGAAGGCAGCAACAAGCAAATCAGAGCCCAGCAACAGCGTGGCAGCCACCTTCGGGCGACAGAGCCTCCGCTGCCCAAAGTGCTTCACTTCACAATTAGGCTGACTCACTCATATAGTTGTTCCCGTGCTACTAGCCCAGGCTGTGACCATTAAAACAGGTTTTAAGTGACCTCAAAGGAACTTTGCTCTGTAACATGCCACAGCCTAAGTGCAACAGACATGGCTTTGTACCAGGGAACAGGATAATGTAAAAGCTACTACAGTTCTGTAAGAGAGTGACTGTTGATGAGGAGAGGAAACGGCAAGTACTTTCAAAGGCTGTTTCTGTAAGTCACTGCATCAGACAGTAACAGCTGTCCCTTGCACTACGCTGTACAAAGGCAGGGTTACAGAGCAGAGGGGCAGAGAGGAAATGCTACATTCTCCTCCGTTCTAAGCCTGTATCCCTCCCACACACACCACAGAAGGAAAATAAAAAAGAAACCCCAAACCAAAAAACCCCAAGCCCCACTCCTTCCTCCTCCTGGTTGAGAGACAGGCACCAGAATTTCAGAACAAGAAAAAAAAGCAGTTATCTGAAAGCAGCATCGGGTTGTTCTTCCTTTCCCCTTGGCAGTCTCGGAGGGCAAGAACAAATGATAGGAAGATGCCTACAGTCACAGTCTATGATTTTTATTGAGACAAGACCGTGTATTGTGTAGAGAGCGCTTGGCAAACCTCCATCACACATCCACAACAACAGTCCTTTCAGACATGGCTGTATCTCATAGAGCTGCTATTCTCCTGGGGCAACTGTAGTGTCCAAATCTGAGAGGAAAAAGAGAAAACATTGATTTAGGGAAAAAGATGGCACTGAAACCACCTGAAAGCACTTAAAATCTGTGGTCTTCTTTTCCCATGTGGGCTCCCTCCCCATTGGCACAGACAGCTCCACACCCAGCACTATTAGGAAAAGCACCATTCGAGAGGGCCAAAACCAGCAAGCAGCAGCTGCCTTTTCAAGGCCAGGCCAAGTGCTCAGAACTACATTCAAGCTCCTCGCACTGCTCTTTGTTGCTTCCCTTTCCCTTCTGTCTTCTTTAAGCCCCAGTGTGCGCGCTGCTGCTGCAGGAGAGAGCATGCTCTAAGCCCACCTGTAGCAGGTCTGCGGTCTGGCTGAGACAAGGCAGCCTGGAGGTGGTCTGCAGTGTGGTGGAAGGTCCTTTCTATCCACATTTCACGGGCACTGGATTAATCAGAGACAGATTAATCCTTGCAGTTTTAAATACCTGCTATCCTTAGCAGGGATGTCAAACTTCCATGACATCCATTTGCTATCTTCTGCAAATTTGCCCCCCCGCCTTTTTTTTTTTTAAGCTACAAAACTTAAATAGCTCAGACCAGATGCTGTTAAATTAAGAGAGCCACCATATAAGCAAAAGGATGATCTGTTCTCTGTCCCCCAGTCTGTACAACCCTCTCAAAAATACCAAGGGAGAAGCGAGTGAACAGAAACGGGTCTGTAGGCACCTAGATACCACAGATGGTTTGGTCTTTATACATGGTCAGGGACAGAACAAGAGTTTATGAGAACTGAAAATATCATTCATGTGAGATCTCAAAGTCATTGTCAACACAACTTCTCTTTTACTACTCTGCAAGTAAGAGGAGGAAATCTACCAGGAAAAAAACCACGATTTTTCCATAGCAACTGCTGTAAACACCTCTACAGTCCGGGGCACCCACTGGGATGTGGGTGTCACTGAACAAAGCTGTGAGCCATAGGTCAGATGGCACATAAAGGAAGACCGTGGGTGTTACTGCTCCCTTCAGTATTAGATCTAACTCCTGCAAAAAGAATGCCATCCCCTGCATTCACCTACCTGCTTCATTATATTCCACTGATTTTAGAAAGAGTCCAGATGGCGGAGCCATGGCATTTGATGGAAAAGCCCGTGAATCTTTTATCTCCAGTAACTCCTTTATATGATGAGGTGTTAACTTTCCCTGGCCAACTGCAACTAGAGCCCCAACCATTCTTCGGACCTGGAAAAACAGAGAACACGGCTTAGGAGCTGCCCTTGTTAAACTTACAGATATTAGGGGAAACTGTCCAGAGTCCCGCCCTCGTGCTCTCAGCAGTATTGTGCTGTGTAACAGCCCACAGTTACTACTGATGGCAAGTGGAGCTAGAAACCTAATCAGAGAGTTCAGTGCCTGTCACTCAGGAAAGAATGATATCACCATGATTTCTTAATATGAGCCTGCTCCTGAATATAGGTACATCGTTATTATTAAACCCATAGTTCCCAGAAAGCCTAATTTCTCGTGTTCCTCTACTATTCCTAGTACTGTCAGTTGTTCCCAGTGCCAGGCACTTTGCTCCTAGTCCAGCTGGGTGTTAAGAAAGAAGCAAGCATCTCCCCACATAAAGAATGCTTCGACCCTTGTTTTAGGTGCCACTGAAGTATGCCAAGCCATGCCCCAGCCTCACCCATCAGGGTTCAAGCCAGTCCTGGCTGCCCCTTGTATGCCTTTGGTATCACATACCTCCAGGGAGCATTTCCAGTGCTCGCTTTATTTCTTCGGAAAGATCATGCTCCCTTAGTCCCCGAGCACACCCCAGCAGTCACAGTCACCCCACAGCCTGTGGAGGAACGGTGTTCTTTCCACTTTTAGCAGGGATTGCATGGGCTGCCTAGGTTCTGCACCGATTGGGGTGACACGACAACATGCAGCAGCTAAGCTTGTCTGCAACGTGCAGAGCACAGGATCTTCTAGTGACCAAAGCTGGTGGTAGGGAAGGGAAAAGAACTAGCAAAATTACCTTGCTTCCTTTAACTCTTCCCTCCCTACAACTAAAGACCTTAGTAAGAATGAGATGAGAACCTGTAACACAGTGATCTCCAGCTACACAGTACTGCCTTGGAGCAAGGCTTGTTTTCATCACATGTGGGAAGAAGGCTGAGCAGAGGATGGTTTCTGTTTCAGAAACAACAGCAGCACCCACACATCCGTCTGTGGCAGGAAGCTCACATGCTCGCTGGGAAAGCTGAGCTCACAGGTGGTTCTTAATAAGCAAGCAGCACTGTTTCCAGATGGGGGACTATGTAGGGGCTTGCTTCTCTCTCAGAAAGCCAAAAGAGGAAAAAAAACCCAAGTAGGACAGCCCACAACACAACATCCCCCCAGTGCAGCAAACTGGTATTTCAAACACCTCTGCATGTCACAACTTACCTTCCCTCCCTCCACACTCAGCAATTCCAGACCTAGTGGGTTAGCACAAATTTCACACCACAGTGCTCACCTCCCACGTAAACACCCCTCACACTTCAGCATCCTCTTGGCTAAAGAACACCCTTTCCTTCTATATCCCCTACGTGCTCTTCCAGGAGGGCCAAGACTTGTATCTGCCAATGCCACCTGCACACCAAACACTAGTTCCCTACGACTAGCCAGCTATTGCATCCCTGCGTGGTGGCTACATTTCTCTCCACCCCTTTCACAAGCTGAAGGCATCCTTCTGAAGGCAGAGCACTGACCACTAATCTTCCTGGTACTTCTTATGTCAAGGCAGCCTCACGAAGCTGCTGTCGAGGAGTAACTGACAAGTAGAGCCCCTCAACTTGTGCCAGAAGTACTCTCAGCAAGGCACTCCTAGAGAGACTTTGGTTATCCGGAGACGAGTATACAGGCAATTACCTACTTCCCATGGGCATCAATAAAGCTTGTGCAAGAAACATCTGGGGATGGTTCAGGGAAACATCTGTTTCCCTGGGGAAACAAAGGATAAAGACAGAGAAGGACAGTCCTTTTCAGGCTTTTGTTCAGCAAGAGATAAAGCTCAAGGAAAGCTAGGCCCTGTCCCAGCACCACTGGAGTGAACAGCTTGTGAACAGTCCCGTCATGAGAAATGCCTGTCTGAGGGGAAAGAAACAGCACAATGCAATGAACTTAACCAGCCTGGCGGTGTCCAGCTAGGCAAGGGCTGAACCCCCTCCCAGAAGCTGCCAGCACTTTGCTTGGGCTTGCCCC
Source organism: Aptenodytes patagonicus (assembly GCF_965638725.1). Classification (NCBI taxonomy): domain Eukaryota; kingdom Metazoa; phylum Chordata; class Aves; order Sphenisciformes; family Spheniscidae; genus Aptenodytes; species Aptenodytes patagonicus. The sequence continues at coordinate 6,672,083 of NC_134967.1, read as the reverse complement.
TACTCATTTTCACAGGAGAGCTCACACAGCCTAAGGGAACATGCCACAGATTTTCTGGGCCCGAGTCTTATTTGGCAGAGGAGCCACAATGAAACTCAGCCCTTGCCACGGGCTGATCCCAAGCCACCGCACTGTCACCATTTCCTAGTCACTTTTCTCTGTCCACACTGGACAAACTGTCCTCCAGTCTCAAATTTTACAGGCAACAGCAGTACCAGCCCACGTGGGGGAAACTGGTCAAGCAGACACTGTCCTGCCTGATTCACCTTCTCAGGCTGCTGCCAGAACACATCCCCACCTGCGCAGGCATGATCAGTCATTTGGCCTAAATAAACATTCATTCTATTCATGACCTTTCAAAGCGTACCAAGCTCTCCAAAAACTTAAATGTAGTGCTGTAATGAAGCATTGGTCTAAGTTTCTGATCCATTAACATTTACAAAAGAATAAACCAAAGTCCACTAAGCAACCTGATCATGTTTATCACCGTTAAGGAGAAAGGTCCAACAAGTCAAGCTATATTTATCCAAAGGCAAGCACTGTCTCTCCCTATGTGCTCTGGTCTTAAACTGCACTGTGGAGTGCCAAGAGCCTGCCTTTGAGCAGATGGCACAGAGAAGAAGCAGAGATCCTTGACATATGTTATTTTATCCATCCCTCACTAGAGGTCATTGTATGCTGTGGCTTTAGCTTTGATGTCTCCACACTTGGAGTTAGCTAGTGTAAATGCAGCCTAATGGCATGCATCGGAAATAGCCATGTGCTTGGTGTCTCCCCCCTTCTGCACGCTATTCAGCAAAAATATATACATACAGTTTCTGGGGCTGTTTAACCCTTTTCTCTAATAAAAACATTGAGATGTCGATACCTATCACAGCAGCTATATGAGGTGAGATATGAGGTCCACCTAGTCTAGTCTACTCTTTATGATGGAGGGCAGAAGCATATGCTCAGGTAGAAGAGCGCAAGTTCAGCGTGTACAGCCTGTTCCTGCTTCACTACAGCCTGCCAGCTCGCTGTAAGGCAGCTCCCGCAAACAAGGTTCAGAGGACACTGGGCTGAGCTGAGTATTACAGGCCACCGTTCTCTCTGCACAACGTCATTAAGTAGCGTTTCCGTTCTAATGCACTAAATGGGTTACCAGCATTTTTGCCTTGTCACAAGAGCCTCTGATGAAGCAAATCCCTGCTGTATATCAAGCCCTTCTCAAGCATGTTGTTCCTCCCTTGCTCACATCCAGACACCCGCTGTCAGAGAGCTTACAGAGCATTACTTGGCACAGGATAAAAACAAATTTGGTTTGTCAAAACAGAATAAAAAATAGCTGCTTGCTGTTCCCACAAAACACCCCCTCTCTCCTCCAAAAAACAAGCCCTCTCTTGCCTATTCTCTGTCTCCAGAGTGTGACCATGGCCAGGATAGGCAGGCTGAGAACAGCCAACTCTTTCCTAATGAGGTGATCCATTAAGTTGTGGAGAGAGCTGTCTCCCCTGGGGATAGCAGCAAAAACCCCACTGGAGTTATTTCAAAGAAAACCCAGTGGAGGCTAGACAGCATGGCAGAGGGAAAGATCCTGCAGTCATGCCTGCATAGCTGAATCAGGTCTTCCCATCTCTCCTTTGTGCAACACTGAGAATTACTTCATGCTCCAAAGCCAGAAAGTAAAATTCCAGGCAGTCTTTGCTGGGCCCAGTGCCATTCAGCAGAGCAAGAACATATGTCTGTTGGTTTTTACCACGCAGACTGCAAGGACAAAGATTGCAGAAAACAGAACTTTCCATCCTCCCACACGATTCTGTGACTTTGGACATTCATTTTAGACACAAACTTAAGAGATTCTGGTTCTACCGGATCAAACAAAGAATACAGAACCTCACCTCTCTGATGCTAGGTCCCTGTGTGTGTCACGCAGCTGTAACACCAGCTCTGCAACAGAGATGGCACTACACAGGGATGCAACATTGCTAAACTGATCAATAGTTATAGTGATAGCGGCACTTTGGTTCTTGGAGGTAAAGTGCGTCCCGAATACAGCACCAAACAGTACCTGTCGGTAAACAAATGATCTGCTCCTGAACTTCAACTCCCAAAACTCCAGTCCCCTAAAGAAAGGAACAAAAAAAGCATTTAAAATCACATTTCAAATGGCTCTTCTACCCACAAGAGAAGTATAAATCACAGGTGAATGCAAGTAGAACAAATAAGAAGCTGTGCAGCCCCCAATTAACCTGAAACAGCACCATGAGCTTTCAAACACCAGACTGCTCATTTGCTACTCAGATGCAGCCATTTTCTGGGGTGAAACAATTCCTGCCTGTTTTGTACGTACCTGGTTTTATGGGGCTTCATCTTCCTGCTGCCTTACACCTAAGTATATAAGCATTCAAATAAAAGGGAAAGGGCAACATAAAAGAAGGTGCAACTTAGCAGTCTGCTAAGGTACTACTGATCTGAGGAATGCAGTCTGATGCCTCCTGGAGAAAGGAAGAAACAACCAACCATAGCAAAGCAACTCTACCATTTCGTTCGGAGCTGGCTTGAGAGAGTCACGTGGTCCTTACAGGCTTTGCAGAATGAATTTCAACACTCAGCAATGCCTACTGCGACATCCACGTGCTACTGGAAAGGCCAGGACAAGCAAGTCAGGACACAGACATGCCTGAGGAATCCAGCTGCAGCGTCAGAACACAGGCAGCGGCAGACAAGGAAGCACTCACTCCAGGCCAAGAGCGAGCAGAGCAGGAAACGGGCAGATGAACATTTGGGGATGGATGGATGCTACTACGCAAAAAGACATCCTTTCCCCTCACCAAATCTGTCTGCTCATATAGATACCATTTTCCAGAAAGTTTTATAGTAGTAACCAATATTCCTTACAAGAACTCTACTGAGGCTAACTATTCCAGTACTTCACTGACACTTGCATTCTCTGCTAAATCTTTACAAGTTGCTTTCTAAATATTTTTGTGGTCCAGTGCCAGCTCTAACACTAAAACCCAAGGCAAACCCGTTTGCAGGAACAGTCCTGCAGGGAAGAACCTGTCTGCACATTTCCTTCCTACAAATAAAAAAAATCTGATATGCACATTAGATATATATAAAAACATACACACACAGGTGTATCATACATCAGATATGTCAACAGAGCACAAAAGTGAGGTTTTCACTTCAGTACCTGCATCCCTAAACTTCCATGCTACCAAGCAATCCTAGAAGTCACTTTGATAAAAGTAACAATAAAATAACAATAAAAAATAAACAAACTCACTAACAGTTTAAGCGCTCCTTATATCCCATAGCATTCCTACAGCAAAAAGAGACAAAGCTTACCTTGCACAATCCAGAAAAGCAGGTACTTACATGCAAACCCTCTCCTCTCCTCTCCTCCCTTGCAATGAGCCCAGTAACTGGGTATCAAAGGGCTATGGAGATGTGAATCAGCTGTGAGAGAAGCACAGCTGCAGCATACTTGTCTGGAGGGTTCAGGTGGATGGGCTGGGTTTGCTGGAAACACCTGAGCATCGAGAAAGGGGCTGCCCATTCCCTGGGAGAGGCGACAGCTCTCGCGAGCCGTAGAAGAAAGGTGAAAAGCAGGGACAGCGCGATTCACAGGCCCGCACGGGGCATCAGGGCAGGGCTAGCAGGAAGAGCAACTGTGAAACAGTCATTGTAGGGAGCAGCACAAGCTGTTTCCTCACTGGATTTACAGATAAGTTACTGCTTTTAGCCCTCCCTGTCGTGTATGTTGGCATATGCAAAGGCGGCTCCTGCCCCCGGATTCCTCTTTATGTCAGGAAATGACAATGTTTCTATCACTAACGTACGGTCTGCTCTCCCCCCAGCTTGATGCGCGTGGCATACAGACATGTGCATTGCTACACACGTGTGCAAATACCCAGCACATCGAGGTCATAATTCAGCTCAGCTCTTTAGCAAAGCACAAGAGACAATTTTTTCAAATAGGGACAAACCCCCCTCTCACCAAACTGCATGCACCTTCTTTAGCCAGGATTCTCCTGTCTTGGTTGTCTTGACAAGATATATTAAGCTACAAAAGATGGGTCGAGATACCTAGGAAAAACACCTTGTAGACTTTGAAAGAGAACAAGATTTTTTTTTTTTTTTTTAAGAGGGAAACTTTGTTTTCTTGTCAATCTCACAGATAATTTTGCTTACCAGCAAAAAATCCAGCTGTCTTTTTCCACTTGGCAGCAGAAGCCAGCACCTTGCAATGAATAATACATATTCAGCTAGAAAACAGGTGACAGAGCAATCACTCCCCAGGAATAAGTGATGGGGCTAAGTCTCTGAACACATCCTTAGCATTCAAAAGCATTTTGTATGGATGGGACACTAACTCTACTTCCACTGTTGCTGAGCAACTGAGTTTGATGGAAGGAATCATTTTAACAGTTAGCCTTTTAAACAGACAAGTGGTCAATTCAGAAGATTGGTTTAAGTTCAGAAAGGAAAGAAAGAATGAGAAACAAAAGCTGCGTTATTTGACTAAGAGACCACGGTTTATCATTCTACTGATTCCTCCCTCTGAAACAGAAAATAAACCCCCTTAGATTAGGCTAAAAAAAAAAAAAGAAAATATCTATTTATAAGCTTTTACTGCTATCCCAGCCCTTGCATTGCAGGAACAGTTCATTCTGCTACTGCAGTGAAGAAGTACACATGCACTTCAGGCATATTTGCCATCTTATTTGCAGAATGGGCAAACACACACCAAGCTCCATGGCTGCAACTGTTCCCACAGGGAGAGTTTTACAGATTAAAAGTAACTAGGACACTGTAATTAAAAAAACCCGAACAAACAAACAAAAAACCCCCAAACAACACCTAGCCTGCCACAAAGACCCAAACCCCACAGCTTTTTTCTCTAGATCAGAAAACTCATGGTTGTGGTTATTACTAACCAAGTATTCTAAGAGAATTAAATGCCATTGAAATGCATTGAAACTAGGCTTCTCAAAGCCATCCCCTTCAGGCTACACGTTCATTAAATCAATTAATATCGACACATTATAAAAATTACTTGCTATAAAACACAAGTTTGGATGCATGTGTCACCAAAAGCAAAAATATTCCATCAGCAACTAGTTCAATGCTTTTGATCCAGTTTTTAGGTTTACTCTCTCTTCCGTGAGCTGTTTTTTGGCCTCATGTGGGATGGGTATATGCAGCAAGTTATGCAAGAAATAGCAAATCCCTTTTTTAAATTAAAATCGAAGACACAAAAAAGCTGATCCATATTAGTTCTCAGAGGTCGGCCAGCTGACAATAGCAGGTCTGGATGTGGAAGGTAACCTGGCCCATATGCACTCACAGGTGATCCAGACAAGACCGTTAACGGTTATTTTCAGGTTAGCTCGGGTCTCTGCCACTTACAATGCTTCTCATCATAAAGGACAAGATAATCTTGTGGATGAAGCATTTCACTGTTACTTGTGTCCCTAAGCATAACCACACTTGACAGAGGGAGGCCAAGCTCTCCATTCAGCAATGGCAACCCAATAACAAACAGCAGCCACATGACAGCACCCATTTTCCTCTCCAGCCTTCCTTTTCCCATAGGGACAGTGTTTCTTACCTGCAAGAATGCGGGAAACAAGCGTTTCATCCGGCACTAACTGCCCATGTCCTTGCACTTATACAGCAGAGAGTAGCGGCAAAAGTGCCATACCCAACTGGGTGGCTCTTTATAACATGGCTGTGTATTGACAGGCACCAACACTGAGCAGGAAAAGCAGGAATCAGAGAAGACGGGAGGAACTGGGAGGAACTGAAAGACCAGGGTTACTCAGGGCATACAGACCTCTCTCTGTTTTTGCAGCTCACTTTCAGTTTTTGTCTTACACTACTGCTGGCAAGATACGCCGTTCTAAGACATGGGGAAAGAAACAGTGGGCTATCTGCAAACTGCAGTGAGGCTCCGAAGCTTGGAGCACTGCACTTGCTGTTACAGACAGCTCAGGAGGTATTCAAATCTAATGGAGGGTCGTTGGGGAAAACTACAAAGAAAAGGGTTTTCTCCTAATCGGAAAGCAGAAAAATGTGGTTTGGAGACAGACAACAGCAAGGTTTGCTTTCAAGCTGAAACACAACAGCCACGTTATCTGTGAAAGAAGCCAGCATGAAAGCAAAAGCCACGTTCAGATGATAAATACCCATGATCTTTCGGGGAAAAAAACCTTTAGTTTCTGCTAGAGAGCAAATACCTCCAGCCACTTAATTTCAATACTTGCAAGACCTGGTCCTGAAAGAACCTGACACTCAACAATCTTTTGTTTAGGTAATGACTGAGGAATATTGGACTTTCCTTCATCAACATCCCCTGGGAAGACAGAGGGAATTACTGGTGTGAACCGAGCAGATCTGCATAGCTACAGCAGTGACCTAGGTGTTGGGTGAGGTTTTTTCCTTCTATTTGCAGCCTTAGGACAGCAGTGAGGGGCGGGGGGAAATCCCATCCCCTGGCAGAGCTGGTCTTTAGCAACCAAAGTGAGTGTAAATGCTGGAAGCACCTCATCAGAATCGCTCCGTGCTAGATTCCACACACCAGTTTATAACATCCTGCCTTTTAACGCACAAACAACTGCACCAGTTTCCCCGCCCTCATTCCTGCTCATCTTTCTCCCTGAGGACATTGGGGAGGAGAGGGAAAGAAATGTCCTTTCCAAGCTGTCACTAGGCAGAACCCTGCTGACACCATCACAGGACTGTGAGGGCAACGCACAGCAAACAGGAGGTCAGTTCTCAAAGCAGTGCTGGAAAGCAGCTTTTCAGACAAAGCAAGCGCTAGCTGGCCAGAGCAGCTCCTCAGCTGGGTATCTAGGCTCTCACCTGTGTTCATAATGCTGGGACAGGAAGCCAGAAGAGGGTCGGATGTCTGCCTGGAGGATGGTTCTGACTGGAGACTGAAAAGGGGTTTCGGAGTTAAGTGAGCGAAAGGTGCTGAAGTCATGGGTTCCCAGCAGGAACTGTGCTGCATCCTGCATGGCAGGCACGTTCAGGTAGCTGAAATTAAACGTGCAGAGCAAAAGGAAAGGAGCATCAGGTGGGACCAAGTATGTTAGGTGGGTCAAAGTCCAATCAATTGATGAGAAGCTGAAACCTGGCACACAGACTGAACATTGTAGCATTGCGGAAACACATTTTGCAAGATGGAGTTTGTCTCGTAATGGCCCAAACCACAAACCAAGATGCCAAGTGACCTGAGCTCTGAAGGTATCCAAAACCCCAGGCTAGATGAGGGGTTGGCAGGCACATGCTTTTACACAAACCTTTATCCTGCTGTGCTTCTTATAACAATTCAATTCAAATAATTCTATTCAAATCACTGGCTAGAGCGTAGGGCAAGAGAGCCAAAATCCTTTGCAGTATCTGGATGTTACAAACTGAAAAAGATGTTGCCAGGTAAGAAAATATCAAACACTGTGATGGTTTTCTAAACCTTAGATTTGCAACAGCCAAAAGATGATATTAGGAAGTAACAGAAATGGAATGAGCGAGAAAACTGGCAGAGATGAAGCCAGTGTAAACCCAAGGTGGAGATGCAGAAGAAAGGGCCGAGGGTAAAACTCAGAATGTCAAGTGTCATTCAGATGTCTTCATTTAAAGTATCTAGGTCTGTTCAAACTAGTCTCAAGCAAAGGAATTTAGACGGATTTAGACAGATTTACTGATATATTTGCTGAACAGATGCTTATTTTTATTCTATTTTTGTAAATTTCTCCTAAGAAAAGCCTGCGCAAGTATGTGTGATCTATGGCTTCAGTACTTCAGATCTTAACAGAAGTCAAAATGTTTCTGAAGAAACCAACCAAAAAAAAAAAAAAAATCAAGATGAGATTTTCCAACATAATGAAATTTTTCCACTGTGTTCAAGAAAAATGACTAGCACTTACAGAACCCTGGTCACACTGAGAAGCGCTGATGACACCTAGTTGGCAATTCAGACGCCTACAGGAGTTTAATGTATGTTACGTGTTTTATACACCAGATGTGCTCAGTAGTGCACACACTATCAGCTTCTCCACTACTAGCAGTCCAAATATCCCACCTTTTAGTAAGACGCCTCCCATTCAGAATTTCTAATATGCTCACCCTATCCTTTTTGTGGTATTGCCATTTGAGAAAATTAACTGCAGTGTCTGGACTAAATTAAATGCTATTTCATAAAGCCCAAGATTAAGGCACATTGTGCACATAACATCTAATTTTGCAATTTGATATTTAATTTTCCCTTCCACAGCCCACAGAAAAGAAAGTCAGCAATTTAATTTTAGGACAATGTCATCTTCACTCCTCTGCTCGGACAGTTGAGATTACATTTTTTTTTTCCATTACCCACAATTGTTATTCCAATAGTGATGATGAAATTACCACAACTGGCTACAAACCTGTTTTTCTATAATGTTGTGGAAAACTCCAGTTTTCTTCAATGTATGTTTATCTCAGTACAATGTAAACTAAAGGACAATTACAAATTATCTTCTGGGTTTTGTTTGTTTTTTTCCTCACTCACTGTTTATCATGTCCCAAGTATTTTTTTTTTTTAAATGGCACTGAGTTTGTTTTTCTTCCCTTGCATATACAAGCACTGATTTGTTATGACTCAGTGGCTACTCCAAGAACCCAAGCGAATACTGAGCTAGATACTGAGCTAGGTTTGTTATTGTAGGGTTGCTCGGAGTCATTGGCTCTCACTATTCAAACACACAAGCTCTGAGACAAGGAATGAGAGCAGATTTACATGCAGTCGCTACCAGAAATAGGACTAGGGGAGAAAAAGAAAAAAAAAAGAATTCTCAGCCTTCATTCTTGACTGCCTGTACGGTCACACCTAAAACTGAGATCTGCCGTGCAATGCATTTCTGCCTGTCTGCATCATATCAGAGCACTGTTCCTTCAGCCAGCTGTCCAAATGGGTTTGCTGTATGAATTGGCAAGGTCATCTGAGGAAATGCTCATCACTTCCATGGGGAGGGACACACTAAGTTGTTGATGGACTTTACCCGGAGTCACTGAGTATTTCAGCAGTGCTAAACATGTTTATCACAGGTACAACGCACAGTACAATTAAAAAAAGCTGTAAGTCTCAGTGAACATAACTCAGTGCAGTTGCACTGATTTCAACAGGGAAATCTTGTCAATACGAACAGGGAATCTGGTCTCACATGTGGAAATTACCCCCTCCCCAATTCCCCCAAAAGCCAAGCCTCTCCAGAGCGTTGAAGAGGTAGCTCCCCAGGGAGGTTCAATGGAACACACTTACCCTCCCGTGGGAGCCCAGCAGAGATCCCTTTCGAACACCGGTATTTCAGAATAATGAGTACAGCCCATCAACAGCCGATAAATGTAGGTTCTTGACAGTGCAGAGAAGCGTGCATGGAAGCTATTGGTCACTCGATAGGCATTCAAAATGCTGTTAGGACAGAAGAGAATGAGTGAGATAGAGAGAAATTTCATATACTAATTCAAAAGCTTTTGCCGGGTCACCACATAGATGGGAACTGAAACATGCAATGGGTTGAGAAACTGCACTTACAATTAATTAAATATCACTCTCTCCTGACAGCCAGTGACTAACCAGTGACCAAGGATTTGCACCTGTAGGCTGCCACAGGCACCCAGAAGGCGGCAGAAGAGCCTTGGCATCACCCCTGTCATCAAATACACAGTGAAGCTGACTTTGGGTCATCTATCAACAAGTTTTGGGGATGCTCACACCGTCACAAGAGGCTAAGACCAATCAGTCCTTCAGCTGACAAATGGCAACTGATGGCATGTGTTCTTTGTTGCATAGTGAAACCAAATACCTCACCCAGCCCATCAAATTGTATTGCATCTGGCTGAGGGCACGTGTTCCTAGCCATGCTTAAGGTGAGAGGCAGGAACTTCCCAAAGCAAGCTGACTCCCTCCATCTCCAGCTGAGGAGCACACTTTATGAACACTGTGCCCTTCTGCTTTTGCAGAACCATGGTCCCAAACATGAGTGGGAGGACTCCCCCAACAACAGACACCACTGTGCTCCCTCTCAAAGGCAGCTACACAGCTCATTGTAGCAGATGGAGACAGTTGAAACTAGGTCACTTCCCTCCCACCTCCCCCCACAACCTCCAAGACAAACAGGACTTTGCTGCAGCAATGAAAATCAAGGTGCATCCCACCATTGCCTAGACTGAGTCTCTCTGAAAACAGCAGAATGCTGCACGCAGGAGACCTCCTGGGAACCCTCACATTTCACGTGTGCAGAAAATGGCTGTTGGGAATGTTCACGTCTACTCGTCCTCCCCTGACTCTGGGCAGTTAACTCAAGCAGCAGCTTTCTAGGCAGCTGAACTCCCCTGTTGTCTTCCATAAGCACCAGGGAGAAATTGCCTTGTTTCTCTAAGCCAGTGCCACCATTACCATCAGACAGACAGCTTGGTAGCCAGAAGGGCAGGTACAAAGGCTGCCAGAGGGGAAAACATCCTTCTGTCTGGCAAGGGAGAAAACGGAGCGTCCCTGTGTTTCTGCACCTCCCCCAAAGTGCTGTTATTGATTTGAACACGTCAGCAGCAGTTTTCACTGGATCCGACTTTCCCTTATCCCAGAGCACTGGCTACTCACCGTACTGCAGGGAGCACGCAGCAAGGAGTCACTATTACACAGGCATAATCTCTCTGCAGGTGTTACTTTAGAGGATACTTCTCCTTAGAAGGTAGTTTTTCTCCTGGCATGTGCCTTTGTCTTCAGAGTTTGGCATAGTGAGGAGAAGGGACCCAGGGCAGCCAAAAAAACCACGATACCATCTGGGACCAAGTAATAGACAAACCTATTTATTTACTTTAAAAAGGTTGGTGCTTCAGAGATTTTTGACAGCTCAAGTGCCTCTGGCTCACATCCCTTGACTGCAAAGGCTCAGACCACAGAAGAAGAAATTAAAGCTGAGCCACAGGCCTCCACAAAGATTTGCAATAACAAGCCCAGGAGATTGCTCCACTGCTATAAACTCTCAGTAGAAATGCAAACTACATTCTCCAGGCCTGCAATGGAGTTTGAACCTAGGACTTCCAGCCTCTTCTAAACACAATAATAACTATTACATTTATTTTCCTCTGTCTACATGCCTCCAGAAGCATTTCATCTATCTTGAGCTTCTCTTGTTAACACTTATGTGATTTTTATTAAATAACCATCCTTTTACTCCCTCTGATAGAGTGACTCTTTCAGAAAAGCCTATTTATGCTCACATGACTCTTCAGCGCAGGCATCCTTTCCTGCCTCTCCTAGCAAATGCAACTGCTGCCATAGGCTCTTTCTAGCTAGGAATGTCTTCCCAGCCTTTATTCCAGCAGCTCTTCAAACATGCTACATTTCGGGCCTTGTTAAGATCCCATTTTTTGAAAGACTGCTGGTAAATAACGACTCATGGCATTCTTTAGCTTTTCAACAGAGCCTGAATTTCACAGGAGGTTGAAGGAAAAAAAGCCCAGAGACATCTAACTAGAAATGGCAATGTATTAGATACAAAGATGTCCTCCAGAAGTACATCCTTCTCTGTCCACTGACAACAGAAACAAAATACCCATTTGCAGGAGGTGGGAGGAATCCCAGCTCTGTCTTGTCACCCAGACAGCTTTTATTGTGTGCTTACAAAACTGAAACTAGGAATAGAAGGCATGAGTATTACCATCCCTACTTAAGTGACAGCAAAGTCCTCCTAAAGTTACCCCATCTATGAAATACACTCTGATCTTTGTGGACAAGATCCTTTCAAATATGCTTTGCAAATCTAAAAGACAGATCAGTTGATAGAAGAGACCCATCACGCTACAAAGAAGGTTATTATTGCTGATGATACAGTCAGCCAGCTTGGAATCTTGTTTCCCTTCCAAGCTCTATCGACAACAATGTGTTCTCACAAAGATCCCTCTCTCCATCACCCCCTGCTTGCAACCACATGAAAGTGCTGAGTTTTCTCTTCAGCATTAGAAGAGAATTCCTCTTGGCAAAGTAATATTTACAGAGGGAGGGGATGGTTGCTGAATACGCTTAGTCTCATGCCCGTCACCAAGCTCCTTAATGAAAAGCAGCTGAACCATTTTTAAAAGGTTCAGCCCAAGGGAGGAAGGAGAAGTAGAGCTGACTGCATCCCGACAAACTCAAACTCCCTAACTGATCAGGACTGTATTGCATTCTATCAGATGGTATCACCTCCTGATACATACCTGTCAGATCTTAGCGCGAGACAAAAAACTTTTCCCATCTGTGAGATCCCACTGCTGCCTCCTTTTGGAGATGCTCTCTAACTTCAAACTTTCTTCAGCAGAAATCCTGTTTGCTCTTGGACTGATCGGTCAAGGTATCACAAAGCTAGCTATAACTACATATCCGTGTGACTACGAGTATTGAAAGTGGCAGGGTCACGACAGTAGTTTTAGTTCTCTGGGACAACTTACTCCATTAAAGCTAGACAATAAAACTCACAAGTTACAAGCCTAAACTCAGGGGAGAGAGACTGAGATTCAGTGGCTGGTGGCACATAGAACAGACTGATGATTGCAGTGGTACCCTCTGGATGTAAAATCATCTAGTTTTGACTCCCAAACAACTGCCTTAATCTTTTAAGGAAGGAAATCAAAACTATGACCTACTTTATGTTCCCTGCTACCGCTAGAACATCCAGAAAGGGTTTGACTTCCAGGGTGTATAGATTCTGACCTAGTTTTCAGCCTGAGCAAAAATAACAACCAAAACCCCACATAAGGCAAATTCTATTTCAGAATTATTTTTTTTTCATTGACACAGCAGTCTGAAAAGAAATCATCTCCAGCCCCACCCCACAGCAGCTGCATTAGACTCTTTACACATATGTCAAAGAAGGTGAAAGCTGTCAAGGGACAGTAAATCACAGATGTTAAGCATGCAACTTAACTAGCTTGAGAGAGAGATTTGCTTTGTGTTCTGGCTTGTCACTGCAGAGGAATCTGGCTGCTACTTTAAGAGGCCAATGGAGGAACTGGATTTGTAAGTGTAAAACTGTCAATCCTCTATTATCATTCAACCTCAGGTTTGGGATGCATGATCTGACTTGTTACTGGATGGCTGTCCGTGGGCTGTGTAGTAAAAGCAGTGAAATCACTACTTGCTTTTCTTTCAGGTACCCACTGTGAAACCTTTACTTTCAGAGACAGACTCAACCAACTCTGCAAACTGCTAAAACACATTTTTGCAAATAAGGCGGGGGGGGGCCGAAAAATTTCCCTTACGGATTTCTAGGGACTGACGGTCATGCATTGTGGCAGCCGCGCTTTATATCAAGCCCAAGCAGCATAACAGTCATCTCACGCCGCCCTTAGGCTGAGCTCACCCACTCCAAGACATCACAAGAGGGTCTCATGGAGGGGCAGCAACAGCTAAGCTAACATGGACAGTCAGAAGACAGAGGATCAAAGGGAAAAAGTGGTGTGGCCTTATGCTGTTCCCAAACTGTCCAAGGGCTGTCGAAGGAACTGTAAATGTCCAGGGAAAAAGGTCAGTTAAAACAACAAAATAAACAGCCACTAACAGGAACTACGTGCCTCTAGTAATAAGGCTCTCACAGTGCCTTCCTGCCCTCTTGCCTGAGCTCAGATTCCAAGGATTTTACTTCCTCTTCCCCTTCACCCTCTGATGGCTCCCCTGGTGCTTGTTCCGAGGTGAAAGAATGCAGCTGGCTCTGAGACAGCTGCTGCAGCTTCTGCTCCAGTCACTGACCGGGTTGAGAGCCCGCAGATAAAAGGTCCCACTGTATTTAAATAAATGCAGCGCATCACTGACATACAACTCCAGAAACGCTGCAGGAAAACACTGCAAAACCCAGTCCTGAGGCCATGAGAACTGCAGGCGCTAAACACTTCTTTGGCATAGGCCTACAGAAGGTACATAGGTGGGATCCCAGTCACAACGCACCTTGTTACAGCAGCAAATGTCAAATCACACACTCATGACTATCAGCATAGGTTTGCATTTGTTCCCTGGAGTTAATATGCCCACTAGACATGACATAGCAGAACTCTGGAGGCAGAGTCCCTCCACCCAATACTGCTCCTTGCACCGACACAGCACGTGGTCTAGGGAATGGCCACTGGACCAGAAGCTGACGCCTTCAGTCCATCTGTGATTCACACTGAGTCAGTATAAGGTCTGGAGCAAGTTGTGTCGGGGACTGGTAAACAACACAGCACTTACATTACTCCAGGTAAGCTAGCGCTGGAACAACAAGCTGGTTAACCTGTGTTTCACACAACGTTAATGCAAATGTAGTTTCTGCAACCTAGCTAGACTCTGCCCAGCACTGCAGGTGTCATTGGCGTGTCCAGGGCATGCTGGAATGTCTCACCCCCTAGTCACATCTGTGGATTAGCTGCCTATCTCTATCACCAACCAGGGGCAGGCAATCTGCTTCCTTGCTTCTAAAAACAGTGGCAGACACCTTGGAGAGCCTGATCCTGGGGGCCTAGTTTCTAGAGGTACTGAACACCCACCAGTGTAGTCAAAGCTAGAGAAGACTCTGCCACCTGGGATTGCTTTCCTCAGGTTCCTTCCTTTGCTTAAGGTTTGAATGTTTGCAATATGCTTTGAAAGTCAAAACAGCTGACTGAATTGCAGATCAACACCTTCTGCAGAGCATGCCGCAGCTTCAACCAGCTCATACTAACTCACTCTTCGCTTTATACAGCATGTGGAACACGCATGACAGACCTCCTGGGAAAAAAGTAACACCATCATTCATCTCACCCTCCCTCAGACCCCAAACTATTTGAGCACCTGCACATTTAGAGCTGGATTCACTGTTCCCCAAGCCCCGGAGAACTAGAATCCTTCCTTGCAAAACCAAGAACAGATTTAAGTATGATGTCAGTCCTCAAATCCCAGGCCTTGCTATGTCAGCATTTGGGTCAGGCCCTGTTTCACGAAGAGATTAGAAAATAAAGCAGACTGGGTGAAGCGGGAAGGGGGAGTGTACTTCATAGTAATGTTGCTATTCTTACAACAATCCCTTCATTGGGGTGGGGAGGGATGTGCTTTTTTGTCCCGGGCTCTTGCTCTGGCATGGGGAACTTGCCTCCATAATCTTCCTTTATGTTCATGCCACCAGACATCAGAAAGGCTGCAGCAACGTGAAACAGAGCAACCTGGGCCTCTGAGTATTTACCAGTTGGCATTTTGCATCAAAGTTCTTTTGCTCACCTAAATACCTCCTATAAATTACCCATCTTCTTGCACAACACTCTGAAGTGCTTTGACACACTCTTCAGTAGGGTACCGCACAGAGATTCCAGTCCCATTGTGCCAAATGCTGTACAGACAAAGACAGTCTGTGCCTTAAAGAGTTTTTAGTTTATGCAAATAAGACAAAGTAACACAAGAAAGAATAGAGTGCAGCAAAGCAGCTGCGGGCAAATGGTATGTTGATTCTATGACACAGCACAGATTTGGCTTTTAGTCTAAAAACCCCAATGTTTCATTCAATTTACACTTTAACCATAAAAATGCACCCATGTCTGGGGAAGAACACAGAAACTGTTTGACAGCTGACAGAGAAACTGCACAACAGCTTGGGAAGAGAAGCAAAGAACATGAAATTCAATCCAACTTTTCAAAAATTCACAGGGCGTAGTAATTACTTATGTAATTGATGCAAATTCCTAACAGAAACTGTTGGTTTAATGCTCATGTTTTTCTGCCTTTGGGGGTGGGCATTTAGACCTAGATCTCACGCAGAATAAGCTCACTCTGAAATTCTGCAAGAAGTAATAACTCTAACAAGAAGAAAGAAGAAAATAGGGAGAAGAAATGGCTGTTCTGCTCTCTGTAGATTGTTGTATCAAGTTCCTCACTACATCCATATGCAACTCTCCCTAGTCATTAACAGTTGTGTATAGTATGAAAAGGACTTTATCTATCCCATTGAGTAAAACATCAAGTCTTGCTACAAAAATATTAAACTGGAGCTTTTGATGTAACTTCTATAAACCATGTCAAGCGGTAGCCTTGGTCTAGCAGGGAAGAAGAGAGGCTGATCACGTGGGAAGGGAGGCGTAGACTATGCTAACACTAACAGCAATTTTGTTTGCTTGTTCTTTATCTTTTTGCACCGATACAGGTGAGAGGCAATACTGCAGCCAAGTTTTTGCTAAGTTCTAATTCAATAAACAAAGAAATTTAGGGAGTTCGGGGAATATAGCAGCACTGAAAGTTAACATACTAATGTTCTGGCTCACGTGTGAAACTAGAGTCCTCCCAGTGGATTCAATACTTACACGGTGACCCCAATCTCTCACAACTACTCTTGTTTTAGTGGTACTAGCATAGATGATCTCCTAACAACAATGGTGGAACAAGACTGACCTTTAATGTGCCAGGGGTCTGGTAGTAGCAGAAATACACATGTACATGGGAGTGGTTTGCCAACACATATAACAGGGGAAAATATATCTTGTGGATGAAGATGGGAGATCATTGCTGCGTTTCCTCTTTTCTCCAACAAGGGCAAAATAAAAGATTTTGACTCGCCACCAACTCACCGGATTGGCTCAGGCTTCAGGTGGTAATTAAGACTGTAGACAAGCTGTTTCTCACTAAACGCTGGCTTCCCCGGTGCCCTCTGGATGTCAAGGTGAGCAGAGTTGCAGAGTGCATGGACGCCAGTATCTGTTCGGCTGGAGATGCAGAACTTGATAGGAACAACGGGTTTTAGGTTCTGCGCTGCCTTCTGAAAGCCAACACGAGATGGACACATGAATAGCGGACTCACTTCAAGCTAGCTAGGAAAAAACATCCTCCTCCTTGCTAACCACATGTCTCCTTACTGCTCACACAGAGAAGTTAATTGGGTTTTACCGTGGATGGAGAGAGGCCTGTTTGGGGGACTTCTCCTAGCACCAGTGGCTTCTCACCTTTGTCCTGAAATCACCTCAAACAGAACATCCAAAATGCCATGTGAGCTTCCTTACATGTACAAAATCAAGTAAAAAATATTCATCTGCCCATCCTTTGCTTTATATCATTGGGCAAGTGGGAAAGAGGACAGAGAATTACCCATTTAAACCCAGACACCACCCCTGCAATTTACTGCTAAGAACTGGACTCGGATTGCTTCAGCAGCTCTTAAAGATCTGCAGAACCCAAGCCTTAAAGGGATGGAAACAGCACGCAGGGATGTCTGAATGACATCAGCCAAGACGCCTGAAGGAGCTCATGCTGCATCCTTTGATTCCAGTGCAGGCCAGAACGGTGTGAAATACTACGGCTTATTGCTGCAGGCCGAAGTTCTTTTCCATCCACAGTGGGAGCAGGGCTACAGAGGGCAACATGCTTCCATTAATTGTTGAGAGCAGAGGAGGAGCCGGGGGACCAGATAACTAGTAGCATAGCACTGATGTAATGCATTTATTAGTCCCACTGAGAAATATAAATATAAACAGATCTAAGAATCAAGACACAGCTCATAAAGCATACCAGTAGTTGGCTGACACTGAGCTACCCCAGCAGGTACAAATAACCACCAGACAAACACACGCCACCGGCAGTCACAACGTAGAATTTCCTTATATTCATTGCTTCCACAGTTGCATTAATGCAGGACTTGGCTAATCCTTGAGAGTACTGTTTTCTTCAGGAGCTAGAGTTGCCTTATATTCAGGCGATGTCTCACTCACGCTAAGACCTCTGCCATAGCAAGACTAAAGCAGAAAATGATAAACGTTATTTACACCATCACAGAGTTCGAGCTTATTGGAGCCAAAAGGCCCTAAAATGACACCGCAGCTGAGATGTACTTTAAAAATTAGTTAGCAAACTGTATTGCAACAAGCTGAAGCTTACTTTTCTTAACGCAAGGGGAAGGACAGCCATTGAGACCCTCTAGGTTCTGCACAGGGATTTTGGCACGGATTTGCTGGAGAATCCAGCTGTGGCTAGGATCGTTATTTCCCTTTCCCAACTGTTCCTCTCCACACAGCTGGCTTTTATCCCCACCCTGTTTCTGCCTTTCCATTCTGCCCACTAACAAAGGGCTGGAAAAACAACTGGGTGAATTACTACAGATTCCTGCTGGGAAAGTAAATAAAACCCTGCTAAATGAGTCATTAATATGGTGTCTTTTAATCAAGACGCACACACAAAAGAGAGAGCGCAAAAGAGATGCTTACATGGTTAATTAGATGCTCTGTATTTAAGGGTCTGTCTAGACTGGCCTAAGTTTAGCAAAGCCAGGTGGGTTTTGGTAAGGGACAAACATTGGTAGGTCAGAAACCTTGGTACTCCGAGAACTTACTAATGCAACGTTGAAACCACAGCAGGTCTTACCTACAGTAAGGTTTTAAAGTAGGTTGCTGGAGCACTGCAGAATACAACTTACTTCTTTGCGAGGACAGGCCCTTATACAGAAAAGCCAGTGTAATTTGTTACAGTGAATGAGTGAAGCATATCTGAAAGACTGAAAAACAACAACAACAAAAAAGCAGAAAACCAGATGAATGACCAGAAATTTCCTTCTCTTTCCTATCTCCACTCTTGAGTAGCGAGCCCAGCAGTGGTCTTTATTAGATTTTAATTTGGTAGCAAGAGTCAATAAAGTTTGAACTGCTGACTCACAAATGCCTTCCAGACTCCTACTATTTGAGCAGACAGGATTCTGGGCTCTCAGAAACATACTGTTAAAATGCACAGGGAGGCAAGGAAAAATGTAACTGAGCTGCAGGGGAAGGCCTGGGAAACGGAACAAAAATGACCCTAGCCTTTTCCCCTTCCTAATCCTTCTATTTGGAGTTCACATGTGGTTACAATTAACAATGAAAATCTTTATTTATCACCCTTAAGTAGAGAGAAGCAGACAGAAATTAAATAGTTTTCTGCAGTAGACCTTGGCTTGTGCCTCAGCAATTTGTCTTAAAGCAGAAGCTGCATTTTAAGAGCAAAGTTTCTGCAAAGATATGTTTGGGTTTTGCAGGCTCCTCCCTTCCTCCACCCTCTTCTCCCCCTCCCTTCTCATCAGGCAAAAACCAGCCAGTGGGAACATAGTTGAGTGGGGGTAGAGGGAGGGAGAGAACAGGAGAGAACATGGAAAACATCCTCCTTTCTTGTTATGGGCTTGGAGAGGTTTGGATGCAGCACTCCTCTGGATCCCACGCTGCATCCCATTTTAAGCACTGCATCTGAACAAAGCTGGATAATGGGAACACTGTTTGGATCTCTTCTCCTCTGCCAGCGGGAGTTGAGCCCTGTTGGAGACCAGACTGCAGAGGAAGAGAGGACTGCAGACTCCAAGGCAAATCTGGTTGTCTTCCCCGCTCAGGTCAGCCAATGAATCCACAAAGGTGCAGGACTGAATGACAGGTTCAACAAATGGTATTTTCACAGCTGCCCTTCTCCAGCACAATTGTCCCCCAGGCACACCTCTCTGGAGAGATGACTGAAGGATATATGTGCTGGGCATCCAAGGAGGAATGTGACCACCATCAACAACAAATCTCAGTTTGTGAAAGCTGAAAGCTTTGTGGATTCTTCCTCCAGCCTAACAGGCATGCAGCTGATAATACGCTAACAACTGCTGCCTCCAGTTTCAATTTTAATATTTCATCTATATCCCATCCTAATTAATCTCCTGAAAGAGAGAATTTCTGAACTGCTGAACTTCTTTGCAGGC
Organism: Aptenodytes patagonicus; assembly: GCF_965638725.1. Taxonomy (NCBI): domain Eukaryota; kingdom Metazoa; phylum Chordata; class Aves; order Sphenisciformes; family Spheniscidae; genus Aptenodytes; species Aptenodytes patagonicus. The sequence continues at coordinate 6,652,398 of NC_134967.1, read as the reverse complement.
AATTCAGAAATGACCCCTTCACCTATTTAAATGTCTCCTATCTGTACCATCCAGATGTCCTTTGAGCCTATAGGCAGCTGATGGTTTCCTCCTCTGGCTCCTGTCTACTTTGATCTGTTAATATCACCCACACTGAATTTCAAAAAAGATGCGTTACTTACATTTAGTAATTGCTTGGATAGCAACCAGTTTTTCCCGCCCTTTCAGAAAAACAAACCCCTAAAACAAGCAGGCCTTTCATCTGAGGAACTCAAAAGGCTTTACTGCTATTAATCCAGATCCCTACCCTGTTGGGTATCATCTATGGATTCCTATGCGGGAAACTGAGGCAGAAGTTAAGCACTTTACCCATGGGCACCCAGCTAAAAAGCAATATAGAAGATACAGGAATAAAGGAGCTGGATTGTCCTCCCGTGTGCTCAGAGTTTACAGGTCTCTGCTCCCTTCTTCAAGCCACAGGGCATGCAAATATTCTTCTTTTTACCAGGTGTTACAAACACTGAAATCTTGGCTTGGCACCTACTGAAGGCCTTTCATTGAGCCAGATCTCATCCATTTTCATTTAGTCTTTACTTCCCGAGTCACAGTCTTTCCAGACGACCCTATTCCTGGAGCAGCATCAAGGATCCCAGGGTGTCAGTTTATACCTCTAACACCCTGCATACCAGTGATGCAGGGAAAAGTATTACTTGCATTTAGTAGGTCTGTTCTGCTAACAGGTTTCATTCACTAAGCACTTCCATATTTTGAATCACGCTGAAATTTCCGCTGTTGTGTGCCAGGATGATATGGATCCACATTCCAGATCGCTATTATTACTCGCAGCTCTGTTCTCTTCTCACTCTGTACAAACGCTGGAGCGGTGATACGAAGAACAGGCCCATTAATGTATACCACCTACGGCAGGGAAGCAAAAGTTCATCCACTTCTCTCCCTGAAGTCTGAATAAAAAAATCCTCAAGATACTCAGCCATCTACCTCTACAGAGCATCTGGGAACCACAAAAGGAACCTGTGAAATCAATTGTGGATGGGTGTGTTCAAGAGAAACTGTGCATTAGGAGTGTTTTGGAAAAGTAAGGGTCTGTTTCGCTTTCACAGCAGCTGGATTGCTTACTGGTTTCATCATGCACAACGGCATTAGTTGCACAGACACAAGGGATTGCACTGTGTTGCCAGGGATGCTGCACGATTTATAAGTTGCTGTGTTCTAATAAATAATAATGTGCAAGCTTCTGGTTGCAAGTCATCACAGCCTCACTGACTCAATGGGTGCTATGTCAACTGAAACTAATTAAAAATCTAACTCATTTTTAGTGGAATAGATAAAAGTCAAAGTGAAAGCCAGGAAGAAAAAGCTGAGAAAGTGGCTTCTGCTAGAAGAAAGGGTTTCCAAAGCAATCTCCTATGCCACTGAAATTATTATCCAAACAGGGGTTGAAGATGACAGTTCTCTGCATCCATTTTCAGTTGTTTTTTTTTTGGGGGGGGGGAGGGGAGGTTGTACCAAAGCTGCCTTGCATAGTAAGGAGTTTTTGTATGTTCTCTTTCTCTCCTCTCCTACTGCCCCTCTTCCTTTCATGAGGAATAATATCTGGCCTTAGCACAAGGCTGCTGGCCAAAGCAGAGCTTCGTGTGGGGAAGATTAGTTTTGGGCAGCATTCACCAGCACAATGGGAAACAGCACACTCAGGAGATGGTTCAAACCAAACATGAAAGGGAACTCAATCCTGTAGATCCTAGCAGGCCTCGCATATGGTACCTGTTAGCACAAGCAACAGCTACTCACTTTAGCAAAAGGTGCTACACAGGAGATCTTCCTTTACAGTAGGGACGTTTGTAAGAATTGAGACTAGAGCACAAAGTCCGGCACCTTGTAAGGTTCCACAAGGAACTGGAGGGAGCCAAGTCACAGGATTCAAACTTCCCCATCTGGGGAAGCAAGGTCTGGAATTTTGGTTTGGACCCACCACTAGCAGGCTGGGCTTCCAAGTGCTTCAAGACAAAGATGTTGTCTCCGAGAAAGAAAGCAAGCTGTCTGCAAAGCTCACCCCCCTCAAAGATATTTTAAAAGCTCCTTCAAATATCTACATCTGTCCCTGAACTAAAACAAGTCTCCATTTCCTCCAGTCAGTCCCAGGGCTCTGTTACGTAGCAGTGCTGAGGACTACAAACGCTTCCGTGTCCTGTATTGATACAGTGCTTTATGGTGACAAAGGGTTATAGGCAGGCCTTCTGCTCAGCTCCAGTCCAGCAATTTTACCTTACCACACAGAGGGCTGCAGTACACACTCACACACCAGTTGTTGAAACACAAGGTCTACACCTCAGGTTATTTGCTTGTCTGTAACTGCAAACAAATGCCTGAACATATTTAGACTACAAAAAGGATCTCATTACAGATTTAATTTTGCCCTTCCCTTCAGTTGCCTTCCTGGCTTTGGAAAGTTGTGAAGTTCAAGGCTGCACAGAAATGAAGAAAGATAAATTCCTACAGGCCCCAGAAGTTTTCTATTAAAGTTGCTTTAAGACTTCCCATGTGGTTCTAATAGACACAGCCCTGCTCAGCAGTGCCCAGCATCAATACCACCACATGAAAGCAAAGCACATATCCCAGAACTGGCCTGCAAAGTGCTGATACTGTGAAAAGACAACACCAAATAAGTTTATCTTTTTCTTTTTTTCTTCTTCTTTTCTCCTTTAATCACGCATCCTACCCATTCGCCTATTAAAACAAAGTTACTCAGATAATGCAAAACAACTGCTGGGCTCACCCAAAGTCCGGCGCCTGGGGCTGAGACACTGGATGGTTCAGAGGATTAGATAAACGAGATCGAAAGTCCTTTGGGGCTCTTCTTTCAAGATCTGCACAATATTTATACACTTTCTCCACAATGGTCTCAGGCAGGAAGCCATACAAATACACCCTGAGAACTCTTACTCAAACCATAATTCATCACACTTTCCTTCTGCAGACTGCTTAGCAAGAGCATGCAAGAACTATCACCCTCACAAGGCGCAGTGTAGAAATGTCTTGGCCAGGGTCACAGAGTGGCTGGGTGGGACAGCAGGTCTGCTCCCAGACCAGCTCTTCAACAGCTCTGCTCCTTCACACCACCAGGATTGTAGCTAATGCAGGCAGAGCGCAGGCTATCACAAACAAGCACGATGGGCACACCACCTTCAAACTGCTAGTTTGTGATCTCAGGTTAGACAGTCTGACCAAAAATGAGAATCGAGTAACTGAAAAGCATGATCTGACCTAAAGCAATCAGTTTCAACCTCTTCAACAATCTCTTGTCTTCTAAATGGGCACAAGCTTCATTTTGAACTACATGATGCTTCTAAGACGAGACAAAAATAACACAGCTTCCTTTTGATTCCTGCCCTGCACAGGAACGTGGGATTCACCGGCACTGCTCAAATAAACGCAGCTCAGCAGCAGCTTGTAACTAAATTACAATTGGGTTACACAAACATCTAGGTGTGCTGAGCATTTACCCTATGCAAGTGACCCACTTTCTACTCGCTGGTGTAACAGTGGGTCTTTTGCACTCCTATTGCGCACTCACTCCGAGCCAAACAGCACTTTGGTCCTGAAAGCCATTCTTACATTCTGGGGAAGTCCCTGGGAGCAGCGCAAGAACAACAGTGATGACAGGATCATACCTTTTTTCCCCGGCATATTAGAAGAACTCCAGAAGAACGGAAACTAAGCATTTTTTTAATTTGGAACAATGGATATCCTGCTGTGCTTTGTTCTGTGTCTGAAAACATCTATTAGAGACATCCTCTCCCGCAAGGATACAACATCTAGTTTCTAAATCTATAAAGGACTTGGACATGAACTAGAAGCAGAGCAGCTAAGCCTGCTCAGAACTGAGGCAGTTCTAAGAATGAGTGGAAGCAAAGCCACAAGTGCTAATGAAGCTCACATGCTTAAGTACCTTCAGGTGGGCCAGCACCTGAGCAGGGGCTCTCAGAATCATAGTTCTGGACTTGGACACCTCAATTTCAAGTCTCATTGGAGAGTTCACATCTTTTTCAGGATCAGGATCTTAATGTCTCTGACTTCACCCTGACCTATTTCTCCTACCTGTATACTGACATAATTTCTAAAGCACTTTGACTGTTTTGAGTATTACAGTGTTTAGCACTATGCAAGTGTCTTTTATTGAGTGTCAGTCTAAAAACAGTATTTTTCCTTGATAATATCTGTAGCTCAACAATGTGACCCTAGAAGTTTCATTTTAATGAAAATATGATTAGCAAGGGCCTACCTCCAAATAATTCTGGACTCCAACCATTGACTGATCATTCGAAGTCTCCATAACCCCGCTGCAGAGCGAAACAAATACAATAGTTATTGATATGTGTCAAGACCCAAGGACTTGACACAGAGTCCACCAACACATCCAGAAGTTAATGGGGGACAGTCATCCAACAGTTTTCTATTGAGTGACCTGGATCTTTTTACAGAACTTGCAGGGACCAAATACTTTGATGCATGGACAGGAAAACAGATGCAGTGGTTATTTGCAAGAAAGGAGGCTGGAAATAAAAATCATCCTTCAAATGTTACTCTCTGGACTAGCCCTTCAGATGGAGGCTGACGTGTTGGGAAGATAAGGCAGACAAATCACACTAGAAAAGAGTTTGCAGATAAAGCTATTTCAGGGCCAGGAGTTGGTTGCCAGTTGCAGGTCCCCTTCTTGCAGGCCCTGCGGATGTCATAAAGGGGCTAAAAGACCATGAAAACGGTTTGTGAAGAGCTTCCTTCTCTACTACAGAAGTCACAGCCATTCACAAAAGCTGCTGAAGTGCAGAGAGATACGTCCCGAGGCTAAACCCAACCTACCTGTAACTACTCTGAGTAATTTAGGTCAGTACCCACAGTGACACAGACCGTGCACTGCAAAAGAATTGTGGGGTTTGGCATATGGTGGTATTATTCTGTAAAATCCTCATGAAGATAGGCACAATTCCATGAGCTGGAGCTGCACAAGTTCTCCCACACGCTTTTTTTTTTTTTAAATGTAAACAATGTGGGATGTTTAAGGCCTGGGGAAACCCAACCTCAGCCAACCTCCTGCAACCTCGGCCCACAGATCGCTTCACCTGCATCTCTCGAGCAGCGCAGGTATCTGAACCACTGAGAACTGGCCACACCACTGCAGGAAATACAGTAACTTGCTTCCCCCCCCCTCAGCCTGAGATCCCAAGTTTGCCGCCTTCTCTGTCCTTTGATGTTTTCTCTTTGCCCATTTTATGCATTTCCTGCCCAAACCATCCCCTTCCTCACACTTATACGCAACAGTAGAAAGCGGAGTCCAGCTCCCTGCCCGCTCTCACCTACTCAGCAAGGGATTTATCACTTACCAAAACCACGGCCCTCACCCATCCTTTTCCCAACCGCCGCCTTGTAGCTCTCCCATCCCCACCCACGGCTAACCCCCCCGGGGCCGCAACAGGCGCTGGTTTACTTCCACCGCACGTGGCTGACGAGGCAGCTGAGGCACCTACCTATATTTAGTGCCAAAGTACTGAAAGAACACTAGGTACCGGGTTGGGGAAGAAACCATCTTTGCTGCCTACAGCCCTACGGCGGAGGCTCTAGGTCCGGCGCAGCGGGCACCCCCCGCGCTCCCCAGCGCGCTGCTGGCGGCGGGGGACGCCGGCGGGGCCCCGGGGCAGACCGGCGGCCTTCCCGCCCCTCAGCGCGGCGCAGGACAGGGCCGCGCCGCGCCGTCCCCCCTTCCCTCGGCCGGCTTCCCGCCGGCGGCCCGCCCAGCACCGCCCGCTTCCGCCGCCGCGCTGGGCGGGCCCCGCCAAGGGCCGGGGCCGCTGTGGCTGTGGGGACCGTGGAGGGGCGCAGTTCCGGGCCCGCCGGGGCCTGGCTCCGCTCGCCGGCAGGGCCTCGGGGCCCGGGGCAGGCGGGCTGGCCGGGCAGCGGCCCGGGCCGCGGGGGAGGCGAACGGCGGCGGCGGGAGCCCTGCGCGGGGTTCCTGGGCCGCTGCCTGCGGCCCGGGCCCAGGCGGCTTCTCTGCCAGGGCGCGTTTTGGCCGGGGAGAGCAGTGCCGGGGCTCTGCGCCTCCGTTCGCCTCTCCCTGTGACACCTCACCCTGGTCTCGGAGGTTTTCCTTTTGCCTGGAGGGAAGCCGAGTGCCTGGCTGAAGGTGACCCAGCCAGTGATCGCGAGGGAACAGACCCCTCTCGAATCCTCTCCTTTATCTTCTCTGCTGCTCTTCGGCTTTTACGTTGTACTGCAGGCAGCCGTCTTCTGGCGAGTGGCTTTGTCTGCCTTACAGCTTGCCATTAGAAACCACCCGAGCTGGACTTCTTGTTTGGTTTTTTGTCAGTTTCTAATGAGAATTGATCCCTTGGGCTATTCCTAGCACAGTTCTGGGGGCTTCAGTTGCCCCCTGAGTCAGATAAGCGTGTCAAAACATTAAGACTTGAAGTGCCAGAGCAGGAACGTAACTCCCACGGAAAAACTGGTTTATGGGGCCAGAAGTTTACAGGGCGAATACCAGAGCACGGCACTTGCCGTGGCGAGTGGCCCTCCACGCTCTCCTCTCCTGCGTTAGAGTTACTTGCGAGTTTGGGATTGTTGACTCAAAGGCTCCGATGTTTCCAACCTACAGTGAACCCACCCCACGTGAAACTGCTCCCGGCTCTGCCAATAGCCATGTTAAAGTCCCCACAAAAACCAGCACAGGCATTTCAGGCAAGCCCGCGTTCATCTATTTCAGCCTGCCTCTGAAAAGATGTGTGCAGACTACCACTCGCTGAGGGTAAATAACAGCTACAGGGACCAAAATAGGCTAAGATAGTGATAATAAGCAAAGGCTGCAGATGTTCTTCGTGACTATGTTCTGTATTTTAAAATCTGTATTCGTCTTTTTAAAATACTGAACTGCAATATCTGTATGCACAATAGCCTAAAATCAGTATAAACAATCGCCCATCTCACTAGCAAAACAGGGAGAGCAACAGAAAAATCCCTGGCCCCCTCATACAAATCTGAGATCTGTTTTGAATGGAAAAATCCAACCAGCTTTGAACTCACACAATGGCATCCAGACTCCATTATAATAAAACTGATGAATCTCAGCTTTAAAGGGGATGGTAATTTCTAATCCCCGAGCTTGTGCATACACACGCAGGCAGAAACATCCACACACTTTCATCTATGCTGGAAGAACCAAAGAAAATAAAAATTGCATTGATTTGACCTTTATGAAACCACATAAAACAGAGGCCACAAGAGGTCACCTTGCCCCTTCTCCTGGACCGAGGTGATCGGCGGGGCCAATTCCTTTTCCTGCGTTCCTCAGAACCCCCCAGCGTCTGATAATTGTGTTAAATAAGTCAGACTTTTGCTCACACAAAGATACTCTTGACTGTGCCTGACACATCAGGCAGGTCTGGGAACTCAGATGGAAACGGGAGCCTGGCCTAGGGCTGAATCTTAGCTGTAGTTTGTGTACGGAAATGGCATTGAACATCTTATTTCATCTCATTTCACTACAGTTCTGTCCATGGCTGAGGTAGGGCCTCATCGTGACATTTTGTCGTGGATTCAGATGCTCCCGGCCCCAGTGTTTGTCTGACTCTTGGTTTTAGTTTAGGCCCATGTTACACAGGATTTTCTTAAAACGTGGAGATTTACACTTCAGGCCCTTCTTTCAGCCTTAGATTTATATAAAACTTGCAGTGAATGATGCGGTTTATACTGTTCTGTCTGTGGTGCTCGATGGGTGGAGGATGCCAACTAAGCCCATTGTAATTAGCCTCGTTTATCCATGCCACGTTACATTGCCATGTCCTGAAGCAGACGGGATCTCTTCGGCTAGACCCACAAGCCCAGAGGTCTTCCTCCCTTGGGTGATTACATTGGCTTCAGAGGAGTTACTGCAGTTTTCCCACATGGCTGATGGCAGCAGCAGATCCGCTGCGCACAGAAAATTAAAAACTAGATTAAGTAGTAACAGGATTGATGCCAATCCTTTTGACACTGCTGGTACAGAATCACACTGTTGCATCCTGGATAGTTTGATTTTTTTTTTCTACAGTGCACACAACCTGGTGGCAATCCTACGGTGCAAACGACGGGCTGCACCTCCGGCTAAGCGCTCAACCACACAATTAGCGTTGAGTTGGTGAACGAGGCGGTGGCCACCGTCACAGCCAGCTCAGCCCAGAAACACACGCTGCAAACAGCGTCGGGAGCGTCTTCTGAGAACCCATCCTCACCTAAAACCGGGGAGGAGGAAGCACAGGCGAGGAGAGGGGAAGGGAACCGCGTTTCCCAGCCTACCGGACCCGCGAGGCAGCCTGCGAGGGCACCGACCCCGGCGCCGCCGCCCGCTTGCTCGGCGGCCCGGGAGGCGACCCGCGGGCCGACGGTGCGGCGGCCCTGCCCTCCGCCTCCGCCCGCCGGCGACCCCGCGCCGGGCCCGGCCCGGCCCGGCCCGGCCCTTCGCGCCGCGGGGCGGCGGCGAGCGGCGTTCGGCTGCGGGGCGGCGGGCGCGCTCATCCCCGCCGAGGCAGCGGGAGCGTGTGCGGCGGGCGCGGGGGGCGGGCGCTCGCCCGCGCGTCCTTGGCTGCCGGCGGGCGATGCGCTTCCTCCGCTGAGCGCGCCGCGGGCTGAGCCGGCAGGATGACGGTGGAGTTCGAGGAGTGCATCAAGGACTCGCCCCGGTTCCGGTAAGCGGCGAGGCGCCCCGCCGCCCCCCGGCCGCGCAGTCCCTGCGGCGGAGCGGCGGGACGGCGGGGCGCGGGCAGGGGCGCGGGGCGCCGCCGCGCTCCGCTCCGCTCCGCTGAGCGCTGTAGGCGGCGGCGGGGGGGGGGGGGGGGGACACGGACCGCGGTGAGCCGCGGTGCGGGGGACGGGCAGGGCCCTGCCGGCTGCGCGCTCCGCCGGGCCGCGCCCGGGCGGCGGTGGGCCGGGGCGGCCGTCGGCGCCGTGGGAAGCGGGGAGCCGGCCCAGCCGACCCCCGGCCCCGCCACCCGCCGGGGCTGGGGCTGGGGCTGGGGCTGGGGCTGGGGCGGCCGGCCCGGCGCTCTCCGCCGGCCGCTGGGGATGCCGCCGGCCTGCAGGCGTTGCCTTCTCGCGCACTGCATCCTTCCCTCCTCGCCTCGTTGCCCCGCTCGGTTCGGACGCTTTGCAGATGCAAAATTACTAATTGTAGCAGCCAGCAGAGAGCCCCGGATCCCATTCGTAACAGGGTAAACTGGCATCACCCTATGGGGACAGTGCTGATTTAAACCGCCCGAAGCGCCAGTGCTAAGAAATACGGTCATTTTCCATGCAGTCACATTCCCATCTCTCGGAGGGTGGATTTTTTTAGCGGTCTTGAAGGAATCCGGGCTATGACAACAAAGACTCCGTCTTGGCTGTGCTGCGTTTAAATCGGGCCGTTTCAGAAATGCCCAGGGCTGGAGAGGAGCCGCCACATTCTGGGTACAGATGCTCCATTGTGCCAGGAGCATCCTGGCTAGGTGTCCGGATGGGCTAGGGTGTCCTGATGCTATAAAGGGAAGATCAGAGCTTCCATAGCTAACGGTCTGCTGCTGCTTTCAATGCTGTGCCTGGATGAGGACAGAGGGAAAGAAAGACAATAGCCTGCAGAAGCAAGTTGGTTGGCTGTGTGTACAGGGGAAAGAGTTATCAAGGGGTCTTTCCTTCCCTGCAGGCATTTCTTGTTGCTCCTTCTCAAAACCTTTTTGTTTATTAAATGGAGCAGTTTGCATTTTCCTTTAAGTGCATTTAAAAATAATTTCTTGGAATGCAGGATTCATATGGAAGGCTGCAGTGGTCTGTTGCTGTTGCTACTCTGGACAGTTGTCATTTTGTGTATGTATGTGTGTGGTTGTGTACAGCTGCAGGTAACACAAATACCTGGGCAAGTGCATCTTCTTTATCCCTGCATACAGGAATATGTAGGGCTGTGGAAAGAGTCGTCCTCCACACGTTTTAATTTTAGTTGCCTGGTAAGATCCTGCTCTTTCTTGTTCCAAAGCTGGTTCCGAAAGTTTAATGGACAGTGTCATGTGAGATGACAGGCTGGTCTTATTTGTGTGGCTGGTTGGCACTGGAATCATGGGAGTTTTTCATCAGGAAAAAGTTAGATGCATGGACAGGTTTGCAGAAGGTATGAAGCTCCTTCTTTAAATCTCTGCTCACTTAGCATCAATTAGAATTTATCCGCCCCCCCCCTTGTTCTTTTTTGACTGTCATTTTATCCTATTGTGCTGCAGAGCATGTGAACTGTTCAGTGGCATCCTTCCAGAGCAGTGACTTCACTGTCCAGATGTCTCGTTCTACATGGCAGTGACCCTTTTCCTGGTGACGTCAAGATTGATTGATATGTTTATTTATTTATTTTGCCTTTGGTGTGTGTGGGCTTCAGGCCAAGTTTCTTAGTATGCAGGCAACATCATTCTGCTCTGTCTGCTCCATCCATAAAAACAAAACAGCTCTCAAAGCACTGTGTTGGACCTTTATCAAAGGCCAGTTATTTAAGCATGGAATTATGAACTATTTCCCAAATGGCCGGACACAGTCTGCCTGTTAGAGGGAGAACAAGACATTAGAGAAATAAGCCTGTGTATTTCAGGAGGACTGAAATATACGGAGCAGGGGAATATGTAAACTACAAACACCTCAAACAGTGAGAAAATACTGACATTAGCAGGCCTATGGCAAAAAAAAAAAAAGAACAAAATAGAATTCTTCAGACTTTCTCAAAGGGTACAGATTTTAGCCTCCTTGTATACTTTTCTTCCTCCCAACTCTTTGATTAGTTTTTCTGTTACAATTATTTGTTTGTAATACAAGAGAATCCTTAGATGCCTGTAAGGGACAGGACTTCCTCCATAGTGCATGGCAGAGATGCTTACTAACATGTCCCTAAAATCTTACAACTATAAAAAAAGTAAAATACCATACAAGCTAAACTACATAGAAAAATATAGATAAAAATGAGGTGAGAGAAGGTAGCATATAATCCACTTTTTCAACAGAGACTGAGACAGCAATAGGTAAAGGCCCTCGCCATAGGAAGCATCTGTGGAAGAGGCAAAAATTTAATCCAGATTTCCCATACCAGTGCCTTAGCTAGGAATCGCCCTCCCTTTCCTGCTGGCGCCCACTGCTGCACAGAGCCCCTCCGCACTTCCCAGCGAAGGGTTGTGCCATGTTTTACAATTGGCTTATTCCCCTCAACAGCGAGCCTTCGAGATAATCAAATTGTTTTCTGTTTGTTATACACAGGGAGGAAAAAAACCTCCAAAAAAAATATTGCACAGGCATAAACAAACACTGTATTAAGCATCCCATAATAAGACTACCAAACTAGTCTACTTTAGCAATCAAATCCAATTACATGTCAAAACACTCCAGATCAGTACTCAATATACACTCAATCCATCGTTGCTTCCTACTTTATAGGGACCAGTCGCTACGAAGAAAACTTTTGTTTTTTAAAAATTTCGTGACTTAAATATGTATAGATCTTTAGATTGGTAGATAAGCCTTATTTCTGTGAGGCGTCTTGTAGAGACATGTATATTCAGTTCCAGTAAACAAGTATAATTACCTTGAAAGACCAGTTCTAGCACATTTGAATGAAATCCCAATAGTTATTGTGGCTTTCATCTCCCTGACACTCAGAGCCTTCTGTTTAACTAGCAGCAGTCTGGGAAATCTAGGAACACGTTTCTGACTTGTTCCACTCAGTCACGGAAGCCCGTGGTCTGGAGTGATGCAAAGAACAACCCCTTACTGCCCTTACCCTTGCAGATCTGTTAAGCAACAGTGCTAGATGAGTAAATTTGGCTCATTCTTGCAAAATGGCAGTCCTTGGGCATACTGCCTGCTCCCAACACTTACCCCCTACCTTTATTCCCTCCTCTCTCAGGGAAGACTCGCTTGGTACCAAGGGACGGGTAGGGACATCGTTACTCATGCTGGGTGTAAATGCACTCTAGGAACAATCAGGAGGACGAGGGGAGAGTAGGAACAAATTGCAGAGGTTGGACCTGGCTGTAGCACTCTGTGGGTCACAGAAAACTCCAAACGCCTCTGTGGTAATTCCCACAAGGGAGGGAAATAAGCGGTTATTTCCTTAACTAACATTGCTATTGTAGTTGTTGTTGCTATTAACTAACCTTATTAATCAGACTTGTTGTGAGGGCAGGGTTACCCACTGCAGAGCGGGCTGCGTGTCACTGGGGTGAGCCAGGAGGTGCTGTGCTCCGACTGTAGCACAATGACTCAGATGCTGGAATCTTGTCACGAGGAGCCCTTACAGCTACCATGACCTGCTGGCTAACAGCATCCCTCCATAGACATCCAAGCCCCAGGCCACCGAGGGACCTCTGTGCTGCTTAGCAGGAAAGGGAGACCTGCAGTTGAGGCATAGGCCACACAAGACCATGTACGTGCCCGGATCTGAGGAGTGCCAGTCTTCACCTCCCCCATGCCTTGCAGCCTCTCGGCTGGCTGTAACGCGGTAGTTCAGAAACTCACAGGACTCCCTGGAGCAGTGCTGTCATCAGGCAGTGACCCAGGGACAGAGGCAGAGATGTTTGTTCTAGCAGTGTGCAGCCCTGTCTGCACGTTATTGCGGCTCTCATTAGGCAGAGGAAAAGGCAGGCATGTAATTCTGGCTCCATGAAAGATGCGAGAAAAAAATAATTGTCATTCGCCAGAGGAAAAGTAAGTGGAAAAACAAGTACATTCAGAAAATATTTTCTAATTCTTGCTAGGGTGTTTGAAACAGAATGGGAAGAATTAAAACCCTTAGTCAAACTGATCTTCCTAAGTCTGATAACAGACTGAATTAGACAAGTTTAAAGCTAGCATGACCAGTTTTAATGCATCGATGCTGTGTGAGTGTGTGTTAGTGAAGGCCTCCGCAGAAAAACACTTTAGTGGCTTCTGTGTGATTTGTGTCAATTGACACTCCGCACCATTGACATACAGTTTGAGGTGAGCCAAACTTATTAGCTAAGTTACTTAAAAGCAAATTTAAATTACACCCAGAATGTCCAAAGAAAGAATCTTCATCTGTTTAACTAAATCAGTTTAACAAAAAGAGCACATGGATTGATTAGAAATTGGGTTTTGTTACACAAGGCTTCTTATGTAAGCAAGATCCCTGATACTGATTGCAGTTGCATGACGATACGCCTACATAGAGAGCTTCTTTTTGAATCGGAGGCTAATGAGTACAATTGCCATCACTTGCTGGTTTAGTTGCACGAGAGAGAAGATATTATCACAGAAGCAGCATGATATTATCTACGTCAATCATAATACCTGTCTTTATCTGTTTATTCTATTTCTTATCTCTTTATCATTGCACTTCTAAAGTCAAAGAGTCTGACGTATATAAAGGGAGAAGTCAAAGCAAAGGTGTCACCATATAGTTCCTTCCTCTCACAGTACCAGCCATGAGATGCTCTCCCAGTTACAGCAGTCCATCCTGTCCATCCAGCCCCTAAATATCTATACATCGGTGTGGTGCTTTCCAAATGCAGTGAGGCTTTGTTTCCTCTCCTGGCTTCCAGCCTCCCTTTTCGGCATCACTTTAAAGTGACCCCAGGTCAGTAATACAGAACCAAATCTGGCCTTTGCCGGGGTTGTACTGGGGCATGGTTTATGGTGGGGTCCATCCCTAATCTGTTAGGTTGGCTTCTCCCCCCACGTGCGTATTTGTGGCGGTTTGTACCTGATGTGCCATACCGAGACTGTAGTTGTGACAGCTTCACCCGAAGGGGCCTCCTTCGCGATCGAGGCTGCATTACATTTCGGCTGCCCTTGTGTCAGGTGAATCACATTCACAGCAGATCACAGCAGGGCCCTCGTGGCACAGGTTTTTTTTCCTCCAGAGGTGATACCACAGAAGTATATGGAAGCAGAAGTCCCTTAATCTGAGGTTCCCTGTCATCAAAACTATGATGTGAATCCTGCAGTACTTACGAAAAAGCTGCAGTCCTTCAGCCTGCATTACTGTGAGCAGATCTGAAGGTATTTATTCAATGTGTAGTCAGGGAAAATCCCCTGGTATGAGAGAACTGACTGGGTGACAACTGGCTTGAGATCTCTGGCTTGGCCTCATAAATGGTATTTTATGCCAAATTTTTGGCAAGCAGTTTCCTTAGCAACTTTGAATTGTGAACTGCGTAAGCAGGGTATCCCAAAGGGCCAAAGTTCTGAAGCTAAAACCCCACTGATCCATCCTAACTCTCCAAAATCAGAAAAGGATTTAATTTTTTTTTTTTCCTAAGATAAAACTGCCCAGACTTTGAAGCTGTGAGTTTGCAGTGAATGATATTAAACTCTGAAATACAATCTCTCAGGCTGCTCACGGGAGCTATGGCTCATAAGTTTCATGGTGCAGCACACGGACAAGGGAAATCTTGGTATTTCATAATCTGATGATTGACTTTGTTACCGGAATAACACTCCTGTAACACACCTTGCTTTGTAATAGTATGTACCCTGTAAGAACATCTGCAAACTTTGAAATGTTTCTAGTTGCCTAACAGATCCATTTCTGAGTTGGAAGTTGCTCACTTTCATTTTCAGTAGCTGTTCCTCTGTTGTTTTTCCGCTGGCTGGGATGTATGTGGCTACACAGAGATGAAAATAATCTCTTTTGTCAGTGATAGTCTTCTGACATTTTTCTCTCTCCATGGCTCTCCTCCTGATCGCCATGAGATAAGTGTAAGGAGAAAGCTGTTCAACCGGAATGATTTTGCAGGAGAAGTTTTGCAAAGTGTAAAACTCTGGCTGTCACGTGCCAGGGGTGTGAGTGTGGACTGCTTTCCCTCAAAGCCTTCCAGAGGGCAGCACTACAAGGAACCCTAGGCCTTGTCCTATTAGGATGGCCAAAAGCCACTGAGAAAGCCAAGATCAGGGTTTTGCTAGCTGCTAGTTTTCTAGCTGTAATAAAGAATGTAAGAGGGTTGGAAGTTAGATGACAAAGCTTGCTAAAAGGAAAAAAAACAAAAGAGCAATAACTCTGTGGTGGAAGAGGGTAATTAGACCCAGAGGTAATGCGGCTGAGAGATGCTGATGCTAGCTTATCTGTGCTATTGAAATTGTCTGTGGGAGAGTCATCCATTCCTCCTCAGAGTGTGCCGCATGTCTTGATAATTGTGCTTTGCTGGTTGTCTTGGCACCATACAGTGTCTCTGGATTCCAACCCTGGTCCTCGAAGGAGTGCAGCATGGCCAAGTAAGCACGTAGAATAAGAGTTCAGTGAAACATTATTTGGCGTAACCTCATTCATGTGGACTCTAGACAGGCTCCTGTTGAAATGTGTGTTACTGCAAAGCCAGCGAGCTTTGCATTCTAGGGATAAGTCAGAGTCCGTTGTCACTCACACTGCTGAAGCTCAGGAAGCTGGAAAGGTGCCACAAAGCCAGCTTCGTGGTGATGGGAAACAATGGCGTCGAGCTTTCATCTGAAGGGAGCCCCTCCTGCTACCTAGAGTGGAGAATGGGGAGTCCAGGGCCCGAGGGCTACTGCTTGCTTTGGCACTCAGCGATTGTGCCACTGAGGAAAGTCCCTTTTATTCATTTCAACAGCTCCTCTGTTTCATTTTCCTTAGCTTAGGGAGAGGGACAGGATGGAAGGGTCACGCTGTGTATCTGAGTCAAGAGCCTGTGAAATAATTAATGTTTGTGATGACGAAGCACCTTCAGTAACATGAGGCCATGAGCACTGATTGATTAATCATTCATTTCTGGTGATCCCTTTAGGTAGGAAGGTATGGCGTCCCAGCACTGGGCTCCGAGGGGAGGAGGGCTAGAAAGGAGGGTATTGCTGCCGCGCGCACCAGGGACCTCTCCCAGCCTGTGTGAGAGAAGCCATCTGTTTACCTTCATTTCGTTATGCCTCCCAGAGACAGGAAGGCAGCGCAAACTCCTGGAGTCAGGCTGGGTTTTTTTGGTCTCAGTGGCATCATCAAGGCTGCTCTGCAGCCTGGTCAGGGAGAAGGGGTGCAGCAGCATGGTGGAGAATCCTTTGCCTGGAGGAGCTTGGGCTGCGTGTCTGGCAGCTTTCTCTGGCCGGCCTCCCCTGTGCCAGGCATCCTGAGATGGGAGCTTGTTGCATGTTATCAATGTTATCAGTGACATAGCCTCTATTAATCTGGGTGCTTTTGCAAAGTTTTGCACTGTCAGTAGGGCAGTTCAGCTTTGACGTATAATCACTGGATAAGGAATAAAGCACTGTCTCATCTGCTAATGCACAGATCAGGGCATTGTAAATTCCGCTACAACTCCTGAGTTAGTTAAATACATGCTGGGGGATCTTGCAAGTGCCTTTCTCCAGTTAAACAGTATTTTCTGATTTGTAGGGCACATATCCTGGGGTTACTAACACAGGTACAGTGAGTTGAGAGACCCTATTCGAGTCACGTGGTGGATATAAGGAGGCCGAAGACTTTCAGTTTGGTATTGGGGCTTAACAGGGCAACAGATGAACTCCGGATGGAAAGTGTGCGCGCTGGATTATTTGAGGTTAGGAACAGCATGAAGGCTGAGACCCGTAATCAGAGCTACGAGAGTGACTTTGGGTCTGGATGCAGCTGTCTCTAGGCTGCGTCCGTACACATAGTTTGTCAGGGCAAACACACATGCCTAGCCCCAGTTCAGATACATGGGGCTGATGAGAGAGCCAGTTTCCCCACCACCTAGCAGTTTCCTGTAGGCGTTGCAAAATGAGTTTATGTTAATTCCTGCACCTAAAAGCTGCCTGAAACTGCTAACCCCATAAAGCCTCAACTCTAAGCATCCTAAACTGCGCTGTTCTCAAGGGGCAGTGGAAGAGCAGGGGTGGGAGGGAGGAATGAAAATCAAGCACAAGAGCTTTGGAATCCCAAGCTTTTCTGAAATGGCGACAGTCCCTTTAAAACCTGGTTTCATAACACTATGAAATTTCAACCACAGTATTAAATTTTTTGCACCAGGAAAGCCAGTGGAACCACGAGTTTTTCTGGGTTCCTAAGCTCTGGCTTTGCTTAAAAAACCATGCTACTGCTAGCTTTGTAAGTTTGGTTATCTGGGATAAAGAAAAGAGCTCTAGAAACAGACCTGCAATCCAAGTTTTGTTGAATTTTGGGGACAGGACAGAATGTTACCCTGGAGCCAAGAGTGCTTGCTTGCTTGTTTGCTTGCAGTTCTCCTCTACATCAGGGCTGTATTCTGATTTCAGACATTTACAATCATTCCTGACTGCTCTTTCCTAAGTGTTTGTTACACGCACAGATTGTTAGCTCTTCCCATAATTAATGTGGTTCCTGTCTAATGTAAAGCTTGCTTTAAAAATAAGGGTGGAGGAAAGGAAGTGGAAAAAAAAGAAACTAGATTCGGCTCCGTGCTAACACGATGCCATGCTAACTTTGGGGAAAGGAAGGGGAACCAAGAGCAGAATTTGTTCCCTCTTTGACCAGCAATTGCAGACTTGGAGGGAGAGGGGGAAGCAGGCATCATGGCCAGTATGGAAGGTTGAGATTTTTACCTGCCAGTAGCTTTCTAATTGCTGCTTTATCTTCTCTGAGGCACTGCAGAGCCTGCTCTGTTAAGATCTTGGAATGGGCAAGACAAGGAATTGGAGCTGCAGAATTCCCTGCATGGAGTATGTTGGAGCACTAGGGAGCTGTACGCCTCAGTCCCAGGCCAAGGGGATGGATGACGTGGCTTAACTGCAGCCCCAGGGAGGCGTGTATATCTTCCAGGCTGCATGGAGGTGAATTGCGTCTCTACTCCCCAGTACACAGCAGCTAGAATGAAAGCTGCCAGCCTTCCTCACTGTAGGACCCCACAGGATGGGGAGCAGAACTAAGGTAATGAACAATTATTCCAGTGGAGTGCAAGGAGGGTGGAGGCTGAGTTCCTGCAGCTCCACTGCATCCATGCCTAGCTGCAGCCAGACTGGCCCTCAGCCCAGAAGGAGCTGCCCACAACTGCAGTCACAACACCCATCGTGGCTGGCCAACAGCAAGGGAAAAGCATCATGCTTAATGTTCTGCCCATTGTGCGAGCTGCTAGAAGAAAGGGAAAAGTGTTTCTACTTCTATTGCAATAGGTAAGAAAAGAGGACAGGGTATGCTGGAGACTCTGTTCCTCCAGAAGGCTTAGAGAAGAGTCTTTATGTGTTTCTTCCTGCACATGCGCGGTGGTGAGGAAACTGGCTTTGCCACCAGTCCCGTGCACATGAACAGAGCCTAGGCATGCATTTATCTGCCCTGACAAACTGGGTGAGACAATACCAACACAGGTCAAAGAAGTAGTGAGTAAGCCACACGTGTTGCTGCCGGAGCTGATTACTCCTCTGAGCCACCGGTCCCAAAAGAAGAAAATGAGGCAAGGTAATTGCCCCTACACAAATCCCTTGGCACAATGTTCCGTTCTTTTCACTTGGTGGGGTACATGTTTAGGCGTACTGGAGGGGGGTTTGTTTTAAAGCAGGGCATCTACAGATCTTTTTATTTTTGCGTGTTGCTGTCTCCTCTGGCCTCTCATTTTGTACAGAAGGGAATTCAGTTCAGAGACTTTGAGTTATAGGAAGGAAGAAAGGACCAGAGAAAAAGTAATGGAAAGGTTGTATGTGTTCTCAACAGCCCATACCAATCCACTGAATACAGCGCTAACCAAACGCAGTGTGGTACATTTACAGCAGAGTGTGCCCACACGCACGTTACGTTCTTGTCTTGCTTCACCTTATCTGCAGGAGCAATTTATGTGCCAGATCTCTTCTTGAGGGAGGCGGAGAACATTCTGTTGCTCTGATATAGTTAACCATCACTTACTCATTACAGTGGATTAAAGGGATGTTGTCAGAACTCATGGGTGGCACATCCCAGAGTGAAGGGCTCATTCATTCCTTAAATAAGCATAAAGTGGCACAGTCTAAAGACATTATATAGTATCAGAGAGTGAGATAAACTGTTCTCTGCTTACCCAGTCTGCTTCATCACACTACAGCAGGGCTTAATAATTTCCATACTCTTTATTAAATGCTGCTGCTAATAGAAACAGCATGTGTGAACATGTGTGTAAATGCATATGTGCACATGCAGTGTTTCCAAGGGTTGGATACATCTGCCTGTTGATAAGGTAAGAGGATATTTTATGGGAATAAAATTTAGCTGTATGGCCTCCATGTACATGCATTCAGATCTGCAGAGATACAGACATATAGCTTGTAGTCCTTTCTCAGCATCCAAGCAGCTGTGCCAGTCTTTATTTAACAGTACATAGAGGAGACCGACGTATGGTTTTGTCTGCTAAATCTCTGACCATCGGGCTGAAAATACAGTCTACTACGTGTGTAGATTTTACAGACATGGTCTGCATATATTGCTACAGGGAAGTATCTCCATGGACATAGGGAGCGGCTAAAGGAGATTTATCTGTACTCCTACAACACAGAAAAGTTAGGTTATGCAAGTGTACACACTCGTGGCTTGCTTTGAGGCCACTTTATGCCCATGCACTTGAGAAGAATAGCAGCTTAAACACCAGCATGGTCCTGCTACATTTGCAATGTTGGGGTAATGCAGAAATCTCCGTAACTCTTTTGAAGAACAGCTATTTACGCATGTCAGTTGTTCCTGCTTCATTCTAGCTCAGTGAAACAATGCTGCTTCCCACAGCTCAGTTTCTTTTCAGAATATCACCCCTTTGTTCTCTCTGATAAACCCAGTTTTTGGCAGGAAGCATGGATTTGTCCTCGCACCGTGACCTCGCCCCAGGATGTAGGAAACAGCCACTGTGATAGCACTGGCATAGCAGGAGGCCCCTTTCCCTTCCCTTCCCTTCCCTTCCCTTCCCTTCCCTTCCCTTCCCTTCCCTTCCCTTCCCTTCCCTTCCCTTCCCTTCCCTTCCCTTCCCTTCCCTTCCCTTCCCTTCCCTTCCCTTCCCTTCCCTTCCCTTCCCTTCCCTTCCCTTCCCTTCCCTTCCCTTCCCTTCCCTTCCCTTCCCTTCCCTTCCCTTCCCTTCCCTTCCCTTCCCTTCCCTTCCCCACCCCACACTTCCCACACACTTCTCTTCCCACACACTTCCCAGCTTTTCTTGCTTGCACCGTCTGGAGGCTGGCGCTTCAGATGGTGCTCTCAGATTTGCAGAGAACAGCCTACCTGAAGGCTGGAGGAAGAGAAGGCAGCAAGCTGATGTTTGGAGAAAGGCGCCTGCCTTAAGTGTTCAAAGAGTGTAATAAAACCAGTTCTGCCAGATTGAGTTTAGGAGTTTGGAGTAACGCAGGCTCTTGATGTACCACTGACTCATCTGAATTCAGAGATAATGCATAAAACTGTGGGACGATGCCAAACTAGTAAACAGGACTGAGACACTGGAAAACTCCAAGCTGATATATATGTTGATGGGATGGGAAAAGGCTTCTCTCAGAAGTCAAAATTCTATAGCAGCTAGCCTCATGGACTTTAATCTTTGCTTGAGTTCACCACAATTATTCATAGTTTAGTACTCCATACTTCTCTTTTACCTGCAGTTCTGAACTGTGTGGGTTGAGATGAGATGAGATGCCAAGAAATCAAGAAGAAGTGGAGGATTCTAGCTAAATTTTCAGTATGGAGGATGAATGTCTGTGAATCCTACAGAGCTGAACCCTGTTGTTCTGACCCTTGACTTTGTGCTTCAATTCTTTTTCTGCTGCTGAGGCCTGGTTACTACAATGCCAACTTTGTTCTCCCTTGCCTGGGCCACATCATTCAGTACACAGGACGTATTAATTTTTACTCCAAGCAGCACTGGTCCCTGTTTCCTGCCCAATGATTCCCTCTACCCCCAACATTTAGGCTTTTTGTGTGAGCTTGGGAATTTCCTCCTTGTATATGAGCCTAACCATCCTATCTCCAGAGCAGGGTCCAGGACAACATCAGGTATGCAGCAGGACAGTAAGGTTCATCCTGCAAGGATGATTTACTAGCTCAAAGGGATGTGGTAGTCCATCATACGGCCACAGAGAGCAGATAAGCAATCTGTAGCTGGTAAAAGTCCTGCTAGCTGCACTCAAAAGAATGTCCTTTTCTAAAGCTTGATGACTGAGACACTAATCCTTTATATGAGAATTAATTCCCCAACCCCAGCCACATCACAACAGTTCTGTTCCCTCTGGAGAGGTGTAAGAGGAAGTCAGAGCTAGAAAAATGGGACCATACCCAACCCTTGAGAGTAATAAATAAAAGTAAGGGATGAGTAGCGTCTAGGACACTTACTCATTTTTCCCCCAGCAAGCTTCCATGCAGCACCAGCTGAAGTAGCACAGCCATAAACTCTCATCCCTTTAGGAAAGGGTTGTGTTGCTTACTGGTATCAGTACTCTACAGGAGAAAAACCACAGTTGTTTTGTGGCACTGGGACACAGCAAAAAAGATTTGGCACCTCCAGGAGGGTGCAAGCGACACCCAACGCTCCCAGGGCAAAGGAAGGGGCAAGGACCCTCCCTTATTGCCCCCAGGTCAGTCAGCACTTTCAGCACTTCTGCTGCCAGAGAGGGCAAGACCTTCGCTGTGTTTGGCAGGACACGACACAGGAAAAGCCTTTCAGACAGAGACAAAGGGAGCATAGAGGTTGGGGAGCTCCAGTTCTGAGCCAAGGCCCAGGGGAGGGAGAGAAAAAAGAAACAAGGAGCGTTCAGTGCTGAAAGAGATCCCTGCTGGGGGAGGGTGGATTGAGCTAAACTATGGACTAGGGGAAGTCTCAACAAAGCCTGCTGGAACTTGTCCAGCCCTGTTGGTAAACGGATGCCGCCGAGTTCACTTGGGGAGAAGACAGAACTGTTTGATACAAGTTTTTTGATAAATCCATTTTGCTTGTAAAAGAAAGCAAACAAATGTCATCTGAGGAGTCACATGCCCACATAATGTTTCTTTCTTCAGCTCAGAAAAGAATATTCCTGTATTCAGTCTTTGCTGTGCAGTTTCCATATTGCAAAAGTCCAATCCGTGCGACCCAGGAAGGGAAATGCTTTCTGATGAGCAGACAAGCAATCTCTGCTCTAAAGTCGCTTAGCAAGCTGGATCAAAGTGTGTAGGAAAGAAAAAGTATCACTCGTGGGAAAGTGCAAATGACCCACCTGATGAAGTCTTGAGGGTGGAGAATGTTTGGTCATTAGCATGCCTGTTTCTGGGCATGTGTGTCACTGGAGTCCTGTTGTGGAACTTATCAGATGGATGAACTAGCTCGAGAGGGTCAAATAAGGCAAGTTACCTCTGTCTGTGGGAGACACAGCAGGCCCAGAGCAAGAGCCAGAAATTTGGTTCAGGAGAAGTCATCTTCTGCCTGCGCAGTGCAGCTGGACTGACGGGTGTGTTGTGGTGTCTGCTGCCTCACCTAGGTTGCTCGTGATGAGTCTCTGGAAGGTATTTTCTTCTCCAGAACTCAAAGCTCTCTCTTGCATCCTTCTTCTGAGTGACATTCCAGGAACTGAACTGCACAGTGTGACGCTCAGAGAGGCTTGGAGAATACTGAACTGCAGGAGAGCAGTTGTCCATGCAGATTTCAGATGCAGAGAACTGTGTCTCTTCCTGGACTTTTCTCAAAGCGTATTAGAGATGTGGTGCTAAGATCTCCCGCACATTGAACCAGAGAGGTTGAATCTTGCAGCTGTGTCATTCTTCTGCAAAACAGATATTCAGAACAGAAAGGAAGGTAGAGATCCATCCAGTTTGACAACCAGAAAAATTACTAGCTATCAGCAGAAATAGTGCTATGCTCTGATGAGCTAAAGATGGAAGTTGCTATGTGGTAGTTACCAGATTATCTTTGTCAGTTGCTCTGCCAATTCATCAGCGTTAGTGCACATGGCTGGCCCCTGGAATGATCTGCATGGAGAATCCATCACTTTGAGGTGCTCAGCTCAGCATTTTAGCTGAGAAATTACTTTCGGTGAACTGAAGGGGACAAGAACGATGTTGAACAAGAAATGGGTAGTCCTGACTGCTCTGGCAAGCGGAGAACCCCCTTTGCCCTCAGGATGGTGCCTTTCTAAAGTCAGCTGTCCGATTTACTGTCAGTCAAACTGTAGAATCCCCGAAAGGTCGATGTTCCTTAATGTTTTTACCGTAGTTTGCACAGACATCTGCATGCTGCTCATCTGAAACCACCAAAAGGACTGTGTAGAGAAGAGACACTACCCTAGGGAAGCAGTCTAGTTCAATACTATTTCCTGACCTGATCTACCTATCCTCACCAAGTCAGTTTTCTAACGGGATTTTCCTTTCCACACACACCAAAATAGCAGTATTGGAATATTAACAGTACTATGACATTATTGGGCTGCTTCCCTTCTCTCTCAAGATTTTAGAAGCTGCTCAAGTACTATGGGCAGAAGCAGGAAATAGTTTGCTGCAACTTCTGTCAGAATTTCCCCCCTAGGCTATAATGATGAGTGGTGAAAAGTTAACCGTCGTCTTTATAGCATTTCCTCTCTGCTTTATGATATGCATTATGATCTGCAGATCAATCAGGGTTGGACGGTGAGAGATCCAGATGCTCAAGGTGCTGTTGTCTCCTCGAACATTTGGCTGTGGGTTACAAAAGAGAAGCTGGGGGGAAACCTGTTATCATGAGATACATTACATAAGGAGTGCATTAAAAGAGCTAAGGAAGGATTTAATCTTTAAGCCATTAAATCCTAGAGTAATTTACGTTGGAAGAGACCTCTGGAGGTCATCTAATCCAATGCCCTTCTCAAAGCAGGTCCAACTAGATCAGGTTGCTTAGTGCCTTGATTCTACAGGAGCTCAGACTAGCTATCAGAAAGTAGTGATGGAGAATTCGGTGTATGGGCAAGTACTTGGTAAACTCAAATACTTTAATAAATTCCAGTGGGCCTTTTTATAATTTAAACATAAATGAGAAGCAATACTGGAAAAAGCCTGTACTTGTGTACATATAGCAGAATGCATAAAAGCCGTATCTGTCATTGTATGTCTCTTGAAGAGAGGTGTCAGTTTTTGCTAAATATTAATGTACTGATTTAAAGTCAATGGAACACCATGCAACCAAAACATGAAATCTTATTCATCTTGCTTCAAAACTCTGTCTAAACATACACCTCCAGCCTCTCAGTAGAAGGATAAGAGCCATAAACTGACATTTAGCGTGTTTCAGACAAAGACTTGGATATTTCTGTAGCTGTGCAAAACACGTGCAAAACATTCTCAACACTATTACCAAGCTAGAGCTAAGCTAAGTTTAGGCAGAGAATCTCTTCACCCATGAGAAGACATACTGGAAACGGTTTTAGGGGTTGTACACCTACATCTAGCCTCCATGAAAAACATGAGAAAATAGAACACCAAATGCCAGGAAAACATCTGTATTCATGTACCAGTGAAAAACAGATTTGGGCAATCTGTTTTTCATGTCTTGATGTACTTTCCCTATTTTAATTGTTTATCTACTCGGAGGTTCCTGTAGCACTCAAAAGCTGTGCTGAGACTACCTCTGACTGCTCTTAACAGCGGAACAGCAAGCTGATGTCACTGGCTGGCTGTAGTAGCTTGCTCTTAGCAAACTAGTAATCCAAACCCCATCTTGCAGCAAGACAAGCCAGCAATCTCTAACTGTACTGCCCATTGGGACTTTATAAAGAGCAAAGGGTTGAGTCTGCTGGCTACTTGTAGTTCTGTAGCAGGAAAGGAGCTGAAGCTGATAGATTTGATGACAAGTTCAAGTGTGTGAGCAATCATTGGGCTCAAAAAGGGAAAAGAAATTTTTCAGTGGAGCCTTTGAAAAAATGAAGTGAGAATAAAACAACGAGGAGAGAGATGAGGACCCTGCGTCTCAGAATCATTTCAGTGTCACTTACATCATCAGAGCTTCTGCTGTTCTACCTCAGTTTTTTACTGCAGAAAACTCTCTCGTGCTCCCAGGATCAAAAGGCATTGGCACGGCCTTCTACATCTGCATCACGCTTACAGCCATCTGTAGAGAGATTTTAGTCAAGATTAGAAATACAGCTTATTCCATTATCCTAGAACAAAAATAGGAGACTCAAACCACTAAAAACAGCTCTTGTATTGCCATTTCTCCATTAAGCAATTGGTACAGTTTATCCCAAAGACAGATGCATTTTAATAATGAGTAAAATCCCCTCCACACTCCTTAGTTCACAAGAGTGACAGTAAATGAATTACGCTTTACAAAACATAACATGAACCTCAGACGAGGTAATAAAAGCAATTCAATTTTTTTAAAAGTGACTTAAATGTGAGTGGCTTGAAAACTACTTGCATAATCTGTTTTTACCTAGGTTTCTCCCACTTACTCAAAACACAGCGTAGATCTCGGACTGAGCCAGCAATTTCCACAGGGAGGAGATCAGCAGGGCTGCAGGACTTGGAGTACTATATGGTTCACCGAAAAGGGAAGCAAGGGGAAGTACGCATCTACCTTATAATAAGAGCTGATGATTCGAGAACAAAATGGCTGCTGGCTGCACAAAAATAGTTAAAAAGAACAGGTAGCAGAAAGCATTATTGCTCCAGTGACTACAAGTGGATCAGACTGGCGTATGGAATTAGCGTAACACTTACTATAAATAGATTTATCTGGGCCAGAGTAAATCTCAGCCATTTTGACCAGAACGACAAGTCACCTCTAAATGAAGCAGATCCTTGCTGCATTCAACCACAAAGAAGTGCTTCAGCCTAAACCACAGTCCTCAGGGTTGATGGGAGGAAGATAGAGCAGGTTCTATCACAAAGCCAGAGAGACTTGCCAGGCAATTCACTTCCCATTACCTGGCTGCAGACCAGGTTGTTTGCACTGAGGATGCAGTAACAGACTCTGCAAAGCAAAACTGAACCACCACAGTTCCCTGTGTTGTCCAAGCTCCCAGGAGGAGTGCAAACAAGCAAGCTTGGTTTCTTAGAGGCCAATGGCAGCCATGCTCTCGTGGCCAGGCAGGTCACGCTGGCCTTGCAGGGTCGCTTCAGGGCACTCCAAACTGTAGGCTTCAAGAGCCAAACAAAGCTAGCACCTCACAGACCAAGCACTACTCGCTCCCTTCCCTCCAAACATAAACTCTTTTCAGCTTTTTCTCCCACCCCACAGCCAGCCTTCCCTCCGGCTGGTGGCCTGTCCCCTAGCAGGGTCATTAGGTACAGCTGAAGCCAGCTGAGAGCTCTGCCCAGGGTGACACTTGGGGAGGTTTAACCCTCTCCTGCTAAAAGTTTTTTAATTATTATTATTTAATTACAGAAGAGGCATTGGGGGGTTGGAAGGAAATGAAGAATAAAGATATATGTGTATGTGTATCTTCCCTTGAAAGAGGGGAAGACTTTTAGTTGCCCCGACCCTCAATTTCCCTCCGTTCTTTGGAGCCGGACCTCTCCCAGCCAAGGCAGAGGTGTGGGTTAGTGCTCACCTTATGGCTACTTTTACCGGTTCCCTGTTCCCTTTCTCCAGCCCCTCGGCCCATCCTAGTGTTTGGCCTTTTGCAAGTTCTCTCTGGATGTTATGCTTTTCTTCTGATTTATGGTTTCCTGTGGGCTTGGAGGAATGTGAGGCAGGAGTTGTGTTCTGCTTTGTCACTTCTGAGCAGAAAGGGAAACAGAGATTAGTAGCAACAGGTCTTGGTTTTTGTGGAGATTTGCAGGCTGATAGCAAAGCTTTAGAAAGGATCAGAGCTACCCTATGGTGACAGGCCAGAGATCAGCTGCCTTGCTGAAGTGCTGAAAGCGCAGTGAGCCACAGGACCAGGCAGAAATCGTTGCAGCCATTGTTCCCATTTAGCAATAGCATAGACGTGGGCGCTATCAAATACAAAGAGCAGCCATCTATTTCTTATTCCAGATGATTTTTATTTTAGATAATCTGAATGTGCAAAAATCCTCCACAAAATAGAGCAAAGGCCATGGTTAAGACTTGGCAAGCAAGCAGAGTGAACCTTCCCTTCTTCTGCAGATCTGAAAATAAACTAGTCACTGCACAAAGAGAGCCTGAGAAACGTGAAGATAAAGAACACAGAAACCAGGATACTGTGTGTTATTCCTGCATATCCTCCAGGAACATGCGGTGGTTTTGTAGTGCCGTTGGATCATCCCTGCGTCTGGGATGGAGGCAAAGTCCTGTTAGAGCATTAGCCTGTGAGTTGGTTCAGGATACGAGCGGCCAGATCAAAGGCCCTTTGGTTCTGGGTTGGGTGGAAGGCTGAATTTAGTGCCTTTTGGGTTGGTTGGTGTGTCACAGTCACCAGTTCTGAGGAGGTTTTGTCAGTTGTTTTCCAAGTCAGCAAGTGTGATCTCAGTGATCGAGAATCCAGGGCCGTGGCTTGGCCTTCACTCAGCCTCAAATCAAAACCAGGCACTCCTCCCCACATGAACTCTGCCTCCTTGGCCTGTTTCTTTCCAGGACATCTCATTCAGGGCTCTGCACTCTCATCTTCCCTTTGCAGTGGGAGGATGTCGGCTGCGTGGAGGACGCTGACAAGATTGCCACTGTTACACACCTCTATCTGTCAGACCTGTTGGGCTCCCTGCCTTTTGTGCACGCGTGGAGAATACTTGCAAACAGGGGTCTTCATAGACTTCTCAATGAGCCGTCCGTAGGTCAGGGTCTCTAAACACGACCTGCCTGCTCTTAGAGGCCATAAACTCTTTCCTTGCCACCACTCACCATGCTAAGTACGGCTCAAAAGCGCGGCAAGTAGCTGTGTCTGTTTGAACAGCGTCCTTGGCCTGGCACATGGTTAGCCTGTGGATCACTGTCGGATGGCCATAATGGTTAGCACTACAGGTGGATACCCAGCTTGTAGTTACGTCTTGCCAGCAGCTTGTATTAGCTGAACGCAGATGTGGTTTTATTTAACTCAGTGCACGGTTATACCCCCTCTCTTTGAACAAGGCACATGGTAAAATATTTCCTTTGTTAATCTGCTGTGTGAGTCTGTGACAGGATTTTCAGAAGAGAAATGCTCATGTGTGGAAGAAAAAGCCTTTTTAAACAATGTACTGATAGGCAGTGGTCCTGCTTCCCAAAGCAGATGAAGCTTTCATTAATTAAATCGGAAGCAGTTGAATCTCCATTCCAGTGGACGGAGATGTTCACTTAAATCATGACTGATATAAACAGCATCACTCTGCGCACTGCCTCTCCGCTTATTAAGCTGTCTCTCTGATGGGAGAATGTGAGTGACTGCGCAGAGCATCTCAGAGGCGCTGTGAACTTGCTGCCTGGGGATGCCTGACTGAAGGAGGCAGCTGCTCTGCCAGGGATGACATCCCTTCATTCCAGGTGCTCAGCCAGTTGAGAGCAGAAGTGGGCCAAGATGTGTCACACAGTGAACTGGGAACCCCTGTCCGCAGGATTAGTGCCAACATCTGGAATGTTTTGGCTCCAGTTGTTACGATATCGGCAGAGAAGAGAGCGCAGTGGTCAGCAAGGACTTGCAAGCATGTAGTTAAATGCTATCTCATTTCCAAAGCGAGGACAATGCAGTGCTATCATCTGCCTTTACGGAGGGGTTGGCAATTCCTCCCACCTTTGGCTTTTCTCCTGTTCTCTTGTATTCTTACTTAAAGGCCAAAATCCAGATGTGCTAGGTGCAAGGTAGACAGGGAATGGGCTTCTTCCCAGCATTGCCTGAACTATTTCACCGCAATGTGCGTGCATGCTTGTTGTTGGGTCCATTATGGACCAGCTGCAGGCTTGAGAACTTCTGGCTTTCTTCCCAACTTCCAATCTTGTTTCAAGACATATTCCTTCCAGCTTGCTTTTGATGATTACCTTTCATTTTTTTAACAGAGGTTTTGAGTTATATTTATCTGACAGGCAGTGCGAAGTACTGGATGAGGGATCAGGTGGATCAATTCTATTCTTGGTTTGGGTGTTGACCTTTTCTTTTGACTTCCTTGGGTCACGTTACCTCTCCCGTGCCTCTCTTTACTTCTCTTGCTCTTTACCTGCCTTATCTACTTAAACTCACTGGAGGTGTCACAGTCTCTTTCTGTGACATTGTATAATATATAGGGGCTTGGAGAATGCAGTTGCTACTGCAAATAATACCAAGTAATACCAACAATAGTATCCTTTTCTTTCCTTATTTTTCTATGGGTGTGGCTTCTGTATGTGTTTTGTAAGCATTAAGTAGTAACCAAAATGAGTACAGAAAAACGTAGCCCCTGGCTTGACTAGTCATGTAAAGATATTAGTAACCATGCACACAAAGGAAATGGTTAAGGAATAGGCAGTGTTCCTAATTGAATGCTTCTTCCCCATTCATGGGAGGAAGGGTGTGAGATCTTTCTTATGCTTGCCAGCTCTTATTACAGAAATCAGTCGTTAGCCCCATTTGTGCGATAGGTTAGTCCGCAATGTGGAGCCAATTCACAGGACAGGGCTGGGCTTGCTTTGGAGCTGTGTGAAGAGCTAGGAGTGCAGGTTTGCAGGAATTTCTGTAATTTTTTTCCAATTTTTATTTCAGAGGTGGAATGGGCTGAAAAATTGGTCAAAGAAACTCCTGTGATACAAAATTCCAAAGTAATTTTTCATTTGAAAACTGTCATTCCATTTCCAGCTGGGTTCAGATCTTACTGTGAAACTTAGAAGTCAAAGGAGCTCAGTTCCAAAGTGGTGGAAGCAGAACATACTGTATTTTCCTTCCAGAATGGAATATTCCCAGTCTCCACACTGTCCCATGAAATGTTTCGCTCTGATAAGTCAGCACTTCCCAGTGCCAAGGCGTTCTTTCAGAAAATACTTTTTTTCTCCAGAAAATTCCCAGGCAGCTCTACGCTTAATGTAACACTTCACAAATTCTGTGCCATCCCAAGCTGCAGCGCGGTGAGTTAGCTCTTGGCCCTAAGGATTGCATAAGCAAAGCCTTTGATGTGTCATCACTCCTACTCAGCCCTGAGCAGGAGAACCTGTTTCACAGGGAAAGGAAGCATTTGTTAAAACACATCAGTTATATCCAATGCTTTTCAGAAGTTTCTTCAGCCTTTCCTGTCAGATTAGTGCATCGCTGTATTATCCAGACCTTGTAAATAAGCAATAACAGAGTTCTTCCTACAATTCTTTGTTAGATAGGGAATTAATCTCATTTTAGAGCTGATGATCCGAGGCTGTAATTTTAAAGGCACTTAAGTGCCAATGGAAATAAATGAGTGGCTTGTGAAGTTTTTAAAAATCCCTTAAATCCCACTATTGAGCAGACACAGGCTGAAGTATGTAAAACATCGTACAAAAACAACAACAAAGGTAATTTTAGCTAGTTCTGCTGGATTTTGCACTGAAACAGAGTAGACCCTTCTGATGGTGTGGTGATGGCAAGATACGGAAGTGGAGAGTCGCGTAGGTGTCTTGCTAGTTGCCTTTCAGAATAGGTATCCGGAGAGGCAGAGGGATGCACTTCATGGGTTATGCAGCTAAAAGAACTGAATAACTCTGGGCTTTTGGTCATGTAAGCCTGTCCTCACAGAAAGGTCAGTGTGTTTAAAGAGTTTGAAAAGTTTAAGTTAAACCAAATTAAACAGCATTGGACCAAATGAGAGCATTAAAATTTGCCTTTATATATCAATGTAACTCCCAGTGGCTTCTGCAATGGTAATTAAATACCAGGCCAGATTTTGGTTGTGTTTACACTTGTGGAAGTTTGCTGAATTTATTGGGCTGGTATAAATGGAGGAGATTTAAGCTAGTGGGGGTGGAAGTGAATGTCCTAAAAGAAAGCCAGAACATTCACAAAAACAAGTCTCATTCAGTCTTAAGTTTGCTTTGTGGTTTCCTTGTGAATCAGAGAAGAAAAAGGGAGTGGGAAGAGGGGAGAGAAAAGACGTTCAGAACCCAATCCAAAACCAACCCCCTTCTCTCCCCCCAGCCAATATCCCTCATATAAGACATTTGTTTCTTCTGGCAATAGGAGGAAACCTTTCCAGACATTGTCCTCTGAGAACTGCTCAGTATTTGCAGTTTAAAAGGGCAGTGCACATGAAATATATGTGCGCTAAGGAAGAGAAAGAAGAAAGAATAACTGTTATTGTAACACAAAGGACAGGTTATTTTATTTTTTTGGCCCCGGGAGTTCACACTGCATCACATACAAAGTTTGATTTCATGGAGCACGTCCTGATCTGCAGGGCTTTAACTGCCTAAAGTATCAGACCCCCTCAGTTGATTCCTGCAGTGACCCTGATTTCTCTGTCGATGGAGGACATGATGAGGACTCATTTCTTAACCCTTTAGGGCTGCGCAGGTATCCCCGAGTCCCAAAAACGTTGGATAAGAAGAGCAATTGTTTTCTTATCTGTCTTCATGAATCAGTAACAACATTTCTTCCCGCTCTACTACAAGAGGCCAAGCTAATTTCTTAATCCCCATCCTACTTCTTCAGCCTGGACAGAGAGGACAGAGCTTCTGGCATTGAAATGATTTTCCTTGCAAAGGATGCTGCCTGCAAGCTGTTCTTAGGTGCCAGCTTGGAATGTATCCAGGGAATACCTTGAGCCAGCCAGCCAGTGTATAGAGCACATTGCACTTGTGGAGAGACTTGGCTAATCCGAGTGTTCTGAGTTTGCAGAGCGGGGCTTGGTGAGGGCTGAGATGACGCAGCCTGAACATGTTGTCCAACATATTCACATTAAAAGCAAAGCGTGGGCCAGTAGCAACACAGTGCCCATGGAGCTAGTGATGTTGCATGTCTTGATAGCTTCATGTCAAGACTGGGGACAACTCTGGAAAATAAGCTTTCAGCCAGCATGTTTTTTTAATGGCCTATGTGGTCTTAGGAGTTAGTCAAAAGAGCCTTATTGGCTTTTAAGTCCAGCAAGCTATAATGTATTAAGCAAAGGCCCATTAGTGCTGTGGAAAGATTGGGAGGGTCGGGGCACAACCTGTTTTAGCAGGTATAAAAGAAAGCTAATCAACTAGTACAAAGGCACCTAAGAATGACATACTGTCCATTACCCTGGGATCTGTGGCATGGCTTGTTTTAAACTGTGCTGTGTGTAAATCGTTCAATAGGATTATTTTGGAGGCCACACTAATTAAGGGATTATCCAATGAAAGTGGTAGATGCTCTCTCTGCCTTAGATAATGGGACACTGCTCCTTCTGTGGCTGGGATAGAGATTCAAGGACTGCGTCTCTGGCAGGAATTTGCTTTGAAACTGGTGGTTTTAACTGGAAGCCTATATGCCAAGGGGACTGGCGCACCATGCAGAGTTGAAACATGGGTAGTTTGGATCTGCTGTGCTGCACTTCCCAGTCTGCAGTACCTCCCAGGGGGTTGTGGTTTTTTTAATGTCAGATTTACTGTTGGCTTCCATGCATCACGGGTCCACTTCTTTCCATAAAAGCTGTTGCGCTGAGACAAGCTTGAAGTTTAATTTTGCTGCAAAGGCAAAGGAGGTGTTGAAGGGGTGGTAAGGCAGGGTGCACATAAAAACGACATCAGTGTTTGTTCCCAGGGGAGTGTAGTTCTGAATATTGCTGCCCTCAGGGGCAAGAGAGTTCCTTCCCTCTGGAAACAGAGAAACATTTGACACTGGCAAATGCTGGCAAGGTAGAATCGATGAACAGGATCTGTGTTTCTGAGGAGGAGGGTGCTCTGCTCTGCTGTGCTGCTGGCCTTGTGAGATGGCAGCGTGACTTGCATCCCCATGCGTATCCCCGTCTGCAGGCTGGAGGAATGCACTGACCTCCTCTGTCATGTGCTTTAGACCTACCTCTGCTGAGGAGTGGGGACTGCCACCCCATCTCCATGTGGCCATTTGTATGAGAGGTGTTCCCAGCGAGCTAGAACTGGTCTTGGAGTGACCGACTGGAAGTTTCTGGTTTGGGTAATGCAAGTATGACTGGACAGTCCTAACTGTCCCTACTGCTTGCAGACCGCAAATCTGTGAATTCCCATGTCATTTTGCCATTGATTTTGATGATTATGTTTATCCTAGCAGCCTTTTTCAGATTTCCCTGTTTTACTAGTATCACAGCACTTCTCCACTTACGGGAAGGTTTGAGCAGCAGGGCCAAAGGCACTTGAACCTCTGGGAGGTAGATTTTCCAAATGACTCAGCATGATGAGCAGGAAACACTTTCAAAAGGCTGGTCACAAGTGTCACAGTGAGGAATGCCAAATGCCAAATACCTCTCACAAAACCGGACTCCTTTTGGGGTTCGCAAGGGAGAATTCTGGGGGTTCCGTGAGGGTCTGGGCCCCGTACTTCCAGCAGAATGGGGCGACCGTGGGCTCAGGTGCTGGTGAGAGCTGGGAACGTCGCCCCTGCCAACGGAGCTGCACTGACAACAGTGCCGTGCTGGGAAATGTAAAGCAAAACCCCAGCACTGAAAAGGCCAGTGAGGCTCAGCTTTGGCAGAGGGTCGGGAAATCTCGCAGAGCAGGGAGAATCGCGGAGAGCCGGCCAAGGGGAACACAGCTCCAGTGTTGGGGCACACAATGGAGTTCCTGTGGCGGCGGCCACAAGGGAGGGCCTTGTTTGCGGCCCCAAGTGTGCCTGTGCTCCACGTGCAGAGCCATTAGCAGCTAAGCTAATGAGTTCAAAATTCACCGTCAAGGCAGGGGACAAGTAGCAATCAGTGCAAGATGATACTGTGCCCGTAGAATAGGCCCTGTGTGGTTGTCTGTTCCGGAGCTAATGGGAACAAGAGGCAGAGTGTGCGTGAGTGTGTGTTTGTGTTTAGGAGGTCAGGGTGACATTTATCACTGCCATTGCGGCAAAGGGACACCTGCCACTGGCAAATTGGAACGTTTGCCTTGCTCTGCATTTGTCTATGCGACTTTCTCACCACAGTCCCTCTTCCTCTCTCGTTTGGCACTTCAGAGACTGTCAAGGGACAAGAAGGGGTTCAGAGCCAGGCCAGGTGCACGATCAGTGCCCACGGTTCTGAAACACAAAGAGGCATAGGAAGCAAAGGCCTGATCTAGTGAAGCCTCATGGCAAAACTCTCTGTAGCTGCAAGGATGCAGAACCGATGCTGAAGGCTAGATTCCCAGCTGGTGTAAATCAGCAGTGCTTCACATCGACCTTGTATTAACCGAAACTCTGCCCCTGAGAGACGACAAAAGCACTTTTCTCCTGCTTTCTTGCACTTCCCTTTGCTAATCTACTCTTGCCTCTGCATCATTTTCCCAGCCTCCCTCCCTGACTTGCAGCATCTCCTGTTATTGCCAATGTGTCTTTTCCCCTTACCTCTCTCTGGCTCCCATCGATCTCTGAAATGCCTTTGTATTCCACCTCTAGGTTTCAAACAGGCAGGCTCTGCATCTTCTGCCAAACTGTGTGTGTGTGCATTGTGGTCGTGCGTGTGTGTGGGAGAAGGAATATTTAGGAGTAAAACAAAGTTTTCTCCGCAGCAATAACCATGATAGACTAAACAAAATCTTGCACACATCTGCAGTCCAGCTATTTCTGGTTCGAGGCAGAAGGCTTGTGCAGCATAGCAGAGTCCATCTAACATCTGCCAGTGGTGCTTTTTTTCCAAAACAACTTTTCTGTGGAATTCTAGTGAGTCATAGGCCCTGAGTCTACCTGCCACTCTACGCCGTTACCAGCAAGGTGCAAGGCTGCACTATTTTGCATAAAACAGATTTGTTTTCTAACCAAAAACCTGCTTAATCCCTGCTGATGTCAGAAGATCTTCCTCTGTGTTCTTATGTTATGAATTTGACGTAGGTCAGTGACAAGGTATGCAGCCTTCATTTTCAGGGTCTAATTCATCACTTGTGCCGGTAAACATTTAGTATGTGATTTAAGGCCTCCATTTAATAGGTAGACATTTAACAGTGAATTCTGCCATTCATCACCCACCTACTCTCACTATACATGCTGATTCTGCATGTGTCCTGCCCTCCTGGCTTAGTATTAAGGATTTTATCTGTGGCAGGAGGGGGATGTGTGTGTCTCAGTGTCTCATGCTAGACGATCCAGCCTGTCTGCTTTCACTTGCTGGCCAAATTCACCTCTCATGCCGTAGCAGTCATTCCATTAGGTTGCTGAGGATTAGGAGTTGATAATTAGTTTGTGATACCTAATTTTTTTAAAATTGCAGCTTCTGGTAACGTGATCACAGGGGACCCAGAGAAATCGAAGACTTAATGGTTCCAGAGAAAAGCCCAATAGCCACAGGCAAATAAAAAAGATTTCGTGCTTCTTATTTTAAGATATGTCATGCATTTGGAAGTATGTTTTCTGGAGTCACAGAGCAGTGCAGTTCCACGGACAAGGGCATCTGTGGTGTCCTTGCATTAGGCAGTACCAGCAATTAAAGAGACACAATGGTCATGCAGACCTCCAAAATACCTCATCCTCGGTTTTGTGCCTGGCTTTACTGTTTGTTTGTTTGTTTGTTTGCATAAAAGCATGGTGAACATATTTTTATTTAGAGAAATTTAGCAACCTGCAGTTTGACCTACTGTGGCTTGGGGCAACAACTCTTTTCCTCACTTTGTCTAGGCTAGCCTGGGATGCTCAGCTGTGATGAAAACATTTGCTTTGTGGCTGGCATTGTTGTGGGACTCCAGTTTGTTAGCGTGCACGTCTCTTGTGCTCTGCACCAAATTGCTCTTTAATGCTGAGCAACGCAGATAGAGCAAGCCTACAGAAAACTATGAGTGCTTTACATGCCCGGCTTAGCAAGAGGCTCTCCATGTCTTTCATCTCTCATCCTTGGGACAGTGAGGCACCCAGGGCTTTAAGTGTAGCTGTATGTAGCATTAACTCCCTAGTTTACTCCCTGCTGGGCATATCTCTGGATCTAGTTCATCCTACTAGCTATACCAGCGCAGCTGGTTTTACAAAGACATTTCTTCACTCTGATTCCTGTTCCAACTTAGCAAGCTGGGTGAAGCATGTGCTTACCACTAGGCATATATGTGAAATCCCATTGAATTTGTGGGAGTGAGAGACAGGTTTAAAATCAAGTATCTGCTTGAGGACTTTGCATATGCATGCCCTTTAAACCCTAGCTGGTTCCAGTACTTTTCCTCTAAGCCTTTGCCAGTGAAGGCCTTGATGTTAACCCACCTTTGGTAGCTTTCTCACTGGCTAGCTGTTGCCATCAAAGCATAAAACAGTGCCCTGGGAGTAAGTACTCTCACATCTGCCACTGAATTGCTGTGTAAGCAGATGCGATTATTTATTCCCCCTGCCTTAGTCTTTCCGCGTGGAGCATGAGGCTATTAGGCCTTTACTGACCTGCGGTGAAGCCATGTGGTGAGACCTCGAGCGTCAAAAGCAAACTTTCCCCTCGGCAAGTCTCTCTCCTCCAGGTATCATGGTGCTGTGCCAAGGATCCTGGCCAGGTGGTGTTTTTAATAAATAGCATTGCTGCTGCTGATTTGTGTTGCAGCATTCAGCCAAGGCAAACCAGGCTCCAGGCTAGTAGGTGGTTCATGCACACATGCATGCTTTGGTAGGTCCTATATAATGCTGGGGCTGCAGAGCTAGTGCAGCGTGGCTGGGCAGAGGACATTTGCCGTGCAGCAAACCAGGACTGCAGAAATGAGTCATTAGAAATATCTCTATCTAATGTCTGTTCTCATCTGTCTCCATCCATCTCTCTGGTCAGCTTTGCTCTTCCAGTTGCCACACTTCTCTCTCAGCTTGAAATGCTGAATGCGCCATTCACAAGCATGGAAATAGCCTCTTTCAAGACCCTTCAAGTCTGATGGCAATTTAATTAGTGCTACTGTTTCTCATTCATAGGACCAAGTGTATTTCATCCGAGCATCTCAGTTCCTCCCTGACATCAGCACAGCCTTTTGGCTGCCTTGCAGAGCAGACAAGAGCTGTGAATTCTGGTTTCTCAGGAGCTGTGGAACAAGGACAAGCACTTAAGGGAGGCAGCTGTATTCACAGGCCAACAAGCCAGTGAATCCAGGCACTGAATCCCACCCTCCTGACACTTGCTGTGACTCCCTAAACCCAGTAAGATGGTCCTGCTGTGTGCTCAAGCAGCCTTTTGTATTTAGCCTGTCTTAATTGGTTCCTGGGATGTTTATTGTTTGCCACTTTTGATAAATTCCCCCAGAATGACCCAGGCACAGCAGAGTTGAAAGTACTACAAAGATACCAGGTTCTGCCTATGGAAGCAGTAGCTGATTCATATTGTGCTTGAATCTGGCACAGAAAGGGACAGATCACACTACTCCCCAGCAGGTTATAATGATCCTAATACAGTGCCAGGACTCTTTACGTTGGTGCAACAGACAATAGAATGTGTTTGAGAGTGTGTGTGTGTGTGTGTGAGTGCCTGTGATGAGAGAAAATACCCGTTGGAACAAAATGGTAGAGAAGTCTTTTTTCAAGCTTTTGGGATGGCAGACTTTATTTGTAAGCACTGGGTGGAGAGGGAGTGCTTAAGAGCAAAGCAAGAGGGCAACAATGGACAGTGGGCAGAGCAAAGGGTGGGAGTCACTCACGTGTGGTACTGCAGTTCCTCTCCTGTCCTACCTCCATGGGGGTGCGGAGAGTGACTAACCACAATTCTTGCTCTGAGGGTCAGCTCTTGCCTTTTAAAGACAAAAAGAAAGGCTTTTTAGAGCTGGTTAAATAAAACCACAGTAAAAAAGGAGTTAATTCCTGCAAAGCTTCTAATTCTTTCCTTAGTCTGGAGGGAGCTGCTTCCATCTCCATGGCCTTTCCATTCCTTCTGCACTGGTCTCTGCCCTGTCTTGGAGGTCTGTGTCCATGCTGCTGCTGGGATGACAAGACTCAGTTCATCTGTATGTGTGCCTGTAAGGACCTCAGTAGGGTTAAGTTTTTAAAGAGATGCTTTTGTTTAAACTTCATCCGTGGTTAGTCTCATGCATTTTCTGGTTGCAGAGAGCATTGTGAGGTGCATGCAGATGCTATTGTCTCTGCCTCCCTGAAAAGATTCTGTTGGTCTAGCTTTGCTTGAGTCTGCAAGGTCAAGGACCCTCGATAAATTTGCCATGAGGCTTCCAGCTGCCTGGGGAGCGTGGCAGATGCAGCCTGTGTTCTTCCTGCGTGGTGTCAGCTAGAGATGTTGGCCTGGCACAGTGAATGCGGAGCATGCTGTCTGGGGAGTGGGGAGGGACAGGGTTGTCTGCACCTTTAGCGTGCAGTTGGTTTGGTGAATGCATGTAATGGAAGCAGTATAATAACATGTGCCCTCCTGACAGGGTGACAGCAGAGGCGTATGGGAGGCCAGCTATTTTCTCCCACTTCAGTTACTCCTGGTGGTACCTGTGACACTTCTGTATCCTTCTCTTCCAGAGGGTATGCGCAGCTGGGCTTATTACCTCAGTCTGTTGGTCAGGGATCTTCCCGTGCCTTGTATTTTTAAATTTGCTGCTTTCTGCTTTTTTCCTGAGAGCTGGTGGCTTCCCTGTACCTGTGTCCCACCCACCCAGGGCCAGGTGGGAGAAGCTACCAAGTTATCCTCCTTGTTTAGTCAGACTTGCTCCATTGCAACCTATTCTGGGCAGCAAAGTCTGTAATT
This sequence comes from Aptenodytes patagonicus, assembly GCF_965638725.1. NCBI lineage: Eukaryota > Metazoa > Chordata > Aves > Sphenisciformes > Spheniscidae > Aptenodytes > Aptenodytes patagonicus. Next base: position 6,613,931 of record NC_134967.1, on the reverse strand, counting down.
TTGTTCATATCGTGCAATCTTTGCATCTGGAGAGAATAACCCTTAAATACAGTGCATGCACAGAACCACAGATTATTTTCTTTAGCAGACATAGCTTGTCTGACACTGCAGACTAACTCCTGTCACTTCTGATTGGGTTTTGCTGTGCGGATCATATATTGATCTATGAAGAACTGACCTGGGATCAAATACTAGGCCCAGCTACTACAAAGGCTGCCTGCTCAGAAGGTGTTGACTTTCCTGTTCAGGAGTGCTCTTTTCCATGGGCAAACTCCCACAGTGGTTAATGGAATCCTCCTTTTTATTTCTCACCACTCCCTTTGATAAACCCAAGTTCCCTGAGGCTTACATGTTCAAGGTGCCATCTTAAAACAGACCTGACTGCTGAACTTTAGTATCGCTGTCCTAAATTCACACATGTAAAGGGAACAGGAAGGTTAATTCAGTGCCGTGGAAACATCCCATACTAACTCTCTATCAAACCTGTCACTTTTGCCTGTGCCTTGTGATTTTTATCACTGCCAGAGCCAGCCTACTGCAAGAACTGTACTGTCTGGGGCAATAGCTTCATGGATGCTCTAAGCAAGCTGTGCAGTCAAGGCAAGCAGAGTCCCAGTTCTGTGAAGACCAGTATCTCATGAGATTTCAGCACCAGACTCCAGTTCCTTATACAGACAGAAATCAGGAAGGAAATCAATGTTTTCTAGTAAAACTGGACTTTTCTCCTTAACCCGATTTAAGCAAGAGCGGTTCTGAATATGTCACTAGTGACTTGGTCAGATGAGCTTCTTTGGCGTGCACTGTATGACTGCGTATAACAAGACCTAGCTCTCTGCCCTTTGTACCTTTCAAGCCTGGCTTTTGTCTGCAAGCCAGCAGCCTAGTCCCAGTCAGCACAATGGAGCAATAACCTGCATCCCATTGTGAAGCCTGCTCCCTTGCGTGGTTCACACATGTGCTGTCCATTCAGAATTGAGCTACGACTCCATGTTTTGACTCTTGTGAAGGACTAGGCTCCCTCTCGCTGCACCGTGCACTGCTATTTGGGGCTGTTGTACCAAAAAGATGAGAAAGTGGACGTTCATACATTTAGCAGGAATGGTGGACATATTGAAAAATCCTGATTTAACGAGGGGATGAAAAACGGGTAAAAATTCTCACTGTCAAGGTGATTAGTAATATGTGAGTGTCCCTACACTCAGACACGGTAAGATGAGGTACACTAACACCATAGTTCATACCACCTCTTCACTGTAAGGGTCAGGAGGGAGCTCTTTTCTCCTCTTCTCCACTGACAATTGAACTGATGTGTTAGGGGAATTTCTTTCACTTGCAGACAGGTCACTGTTGGCATCACAAGACTGGTCTTGCCACCCTGTGTAGTGATCCCTGTGTTCACCCTGTACCGCAATGAGGCACTAGGATTTGCAAGCAACACTGCCCTTTCCTGGCTGGAAGTTGAAGTGTCATGGGGTGTTTCAAACCTTGTTTTGCACGGAGCAAACATTCTGCTTCCACTCAAGCAGCAGACACCTCAGTTTGGGGATGGAGAAAGAGAGAATAATCTTTGGTCTGGTCTTGCGAACACTTTGAAACACTCAGTGGCAGTAGGAAAGGGACAGCTCTGAAACTAAAGGTAGCTATATATTCTCTACTTACATGAACGCTGCTGGCTTGAAAGCCAGAGAGCAAAAGCATCACATATGCCAGTTTCCAGCATAATTACTCAAAATCTAGGTCAGTGTTTTCACTGTGTCGAGCATTTATGCTTGGGAAGGCTATTGACTTGTCAGCACTAGGGGTGTGTTAATAACTCTCTGGCAATATTAACAGTAATCTGTTCACAGTATCTTTGATCTGAAGGTCTTTGAATGTGGTGCAGTAGTCATTAAGTGGAGTTCACAGTACAACTTTCTGAAAACAGCTCCATTTTACAGATGGGGAAGCCAAGGCAGGGAGTGATTATGAGTTATTTCTGATGACACGACTGAGTCATTGCCAGAGGTAAGGGTACAACCCAGGAGCACTGGCTCCCAGACTTCTGCTCCAAGTCACTAGACAGCGCTCTCCCCAGCCTAGTTAGACCCACCCTTGGAATATGGTGTTCCAAGGCATTAACTCCAGCTGCAGCAAGACTTCTCTACTGAGCTGTAAGCACAGCAGTGATATACATACCAAAGAACCAGATAAACATTTACTTTTCCTTTGTGTGAGAGTGCTGCAGCCAGCAGGGACTGTGGGAACTCCCTCCCCCTCTGCACACAAACAGAAGGCAGGGAGCTTGCAGTGAGGGATGAAAGGGGGTAAATAACAAGGGGACAAGGGAACAAGCTGCGTTTCCCAAGAATCTGAAGAAAGCAAATGAACCTGCTCAGAAGCTTGATAAGGATGGGTGAGAGCAGGTAGCATCAGGCTCAGGGGCTGATGGAGGGGCATCTTCCCTGAGTCACTTCCTCCTGATCCAGACCGCCATCAGTAAAACCAGGAACCCTCACAAGGATAAGAAAGATGGGATTTCATCCTCCTGGTGCTAAATGCAGAGTTTTGCCATTGATCCACAGAAAGATAAACGAAGCTTGAACTTTGAGAACTTGCTGCTCTGAAATAGAATTTAAGCATTACTGAAGTCATTGGACTTCTACCCAACTGAATTTTAATCTAGTTTGTCCTGATCTTGCTGTTGACAAAAGAACAATAGACTCTAAGGCCCAAGGGAGTCAACATCAGCTGAACTGGTTCCTCTCTGGAAGGAAAGAGGGACCAGTGAGAGACAAGTGAGGACAGTGCTGTTCATGTGCTGTGACTAATCCGTGCACATCAGACTCAAGACTAGGAAGCCAGCTCCTTTCAGCAAACTTAAACCCAGGCAACAACTGAATAGTAATACATTGGATCTGACTTCCCTCAGTTGTATGCAGAGTTTTCAATTATCCAGGCTGCTCCTTTTTTTTTTGTGCTCCCCCCACCATGTGGAGAGCCAGGTGTTCTGAAGAGGATGAGTGGAGGTATGGAAGAGCCAGGGCTAAGGATCGGCATGCACAGGATTGGTGGAAATGTGATGGGAAAGTCTGGTTTGACTAGAAATTGTTACGCAACAGAGCTTGAAAGAAGTGGTGGCTGCTGATTTTTAAACGGACAGCATGATAGGGCTGGGCCTGGCCCACATGTGGGTAGCTGGGGTGAAGGGCTGGTTGGGAGAGGTAATAGAGAAGAAGCAAAGGAGAAGCAGATGGCAGCAGCTTGCTAGCCCGACCATCAGCCAGGGAGCCACTAAAGCCTCAGGTGCAACTTAATCCCAAATTAACACTCTTTAGCTCTAGGCATCCCACTGCTGTGTGTGTAATTGGGGGAGGGCAGTGTTGTTTGTCTGGTGTGCACGGCAGGGACGGATTCGTGCTGGGTATAATAAGAGCCGCACTTAGTGGACAGAGCAACTGGGTTTAGTGGGCTGGGGATGGGAAAGTTTCCGTAGATGGAGTGTGTTTCCCACCTACTCTTCCTGGCTCCTGGTTGGTTTCACTCCCCGCCATCCCTCTTCCCAGTTTTAGGTTGACTCTTCCAACAGGAGTCGTTTAAGACTGGGACCAGGACTCAGGGGACTTCGTGCTTATTTGCTTTTTGAAGTTCTGCAAGATGAGTCCCCTTTCTCTACCTCAATTTTCCCACCTAAGCTATACGACATGTGTGAAGCATGTGAGTATATAAGGCTCCATTTACGTTTTCAGAGAGCTTTTGGTTTCAGGAATGGCTGGCATTAATGGAGGGAGTATATGTTCTCATCCAGAGTAGCTCTTCAGTCCCTTCTCAGATCCCTCTGGGAGGTACTCCTGGAGGATTGTGCTTGTTGAGCCTGGCAGAACCAGCACCAACAAAGTGATTAAAATCTCCAGTATTTTCACAAGCGATGTGTGTGTCTGAAATGGCAGTTTGCTGGTACGGCTGCTCTTCTGCCTCATGTATGAGAACTACAAACTTGCTGCAGCTGTAGCCTTGAGAAAGCATCTCACCCAGACTGTCTTTGCTTTCCAGCCCACACTCCGGCTGAGGTGGGATGCTGATCTGGTATTTAATGACACTATCCCGTTTCATTACTCCTTAGAACTTACATCTCCAACACTACCCTGTATACTCTGCTCATTACCCTCAGAAACCTTTGGCTACGCTTAACTATCTCGTAACCGGTCCCATGCTATTTCCACGAGCAAATGCAAAAAGCCATGCAAATCAAGCTCTCATTTTGAAGGGGAAGCCATAGCAATTGCAGGATCTGGTTGTCATGGATACTGTCACCATGGAGCTGTTGCCATGGTGCTGTCTGCTCACATTGACAGAGAGATGCAAAGTGTACTTATTCTTTTGAAGAAAGGAGGAAGAACGGTGGATACTAGAGGGCACAGAAGCTTTCAGACAGGTATTTAGGGAGGTTAATAACTACTTTGTTTTAGAGTTTTGCTGACTCTGCTGTCTGTCTATGTCAGGTTCCTTGTTTTTCTCTTTTGTATCTTACAGTAACAGCCAACAAAAGGAAGTGAGACTAACGTACTTGCTGTAGGGTCATCCACAGCCGTATTTCACCATGCAATGAAAGCAGCAATTTTCTCTCTTGCAAAAAAAAATCCAAAGAGTGACCACTAGTAATCAGTGCTTGGCTTTTACCTCATCTCAGTTTAAACCTCCAGAAATACAGTATCTTGCGGAAGACGAGGATATGGAGGTGGAACTTAAAATGCCATCTTCCCCCGCAGGCCCCCTTTCCTTGAAGGAACACACTCACCTTATTTTAATTTCTAGAGAAAGTCTGTGCTCCTTTGGAAAGTAGTTTGGCAGCTGTTAGTGACCTTGTCAGGCTGCTGATGGTTCTGGAAGAAGGAGTTGAATGAGAAATGACTTGTGCCTGTGCCAAACAGCCTCGTCTAGTTAGGGGCAGAGCTAATCTCACCAAGGCAAATGCTGGTTTCACTCCATTTCAGATAGAACACAGATTTAATAAATAATAACTCCACTTTGCACACCTACAGCTTCTGACTCCCTGAACGTTTTGCCACTACTATTTATTAAATCCTCCAAACACTCTTGCGAGAGAGGGAAGGATTCCTTTTTCTCAGTCTTTTAGTAGCAATAATGGGGCATGTGGTAAGGGGCTCCCATGGATGCTGTGGCCGTCAGGAATAGGATCCAGGAGTTACTGTTTCCTGTCCTGAGCTCTGGAAAGCCCATGTTTCATTCTGTCCCACAGCATTAAACTAAGGGAGACCCTGAACATCACTGTAGTGACATGTAGTGTAGGGCCCTTAGCAGCCTGATTTGGAACTATATTAAAACAGAGATCTGAATGCTCCGGGTGGCTAAATAACATTGTCTTTGACCTGAATATGCCAGTGGCTCACTTCCAAACACATTAGGCTCATGAGGCAGTCCTTTTCCTGGCCACAGAAGATGTTTCTGTGGAGGAGTTGTCACTGCAAGACATGGATTAGCTATTTTCCTGGATTTGACAGTCATTTTTGTTGCCGCTAGCAAAGCGGGTTTTATGCACATGTGCATGCAGTTATTCCCGGTGCAAGGTGGGTTTCTAGGAATCACCCAGCCCACTCAGCGTGTTGATCGGGTATAGCACAAGGTATAAAAGCACTGCTTTGGATGTGGTGCTCCTGTTGCACGTATGACTCATCCAAGGCAAGAGAGATTTGAAACTGAGCAAGCGGGCGTGCATCCGAGCCAGCAGCTGGGAACAGCTGGCCTGCAGGTGGGGCTCAGTTCAGAGTTCAAGGGATACAGCTTCTCCTTCTCTCCAACTGGGGGAGAGTTTTACGCACAGCAATACAGGCGGCTTGTAAGGGAGTGGTAACATGATGTAGCAGTTAGATCACATATGTAAGAGTCACAAATCAGCCCGAGTTAGAATTGGCACCAACGGAGGTAGAGGGAGGGAGGCAGGCTCTCCGGAAACGTTCCTGCTCCTGTTGAGCTAAAGGGATGTCTTCATGTTGACTGCAATGGGAGTTGGCTTGGACCCCATGTGTCCTGCTGAGATCACTGGGAGCAGGATCAGCTCATGCAGTGCAGGGCTGTGTGGCCCCAAAGAGACGTACCTACATTTGGTGGGCACTTTCGAAAGCACGAACCTCCGAGGTGCTTTTTACATGCTTGGCTGTAAAAATGCAGCTTTTTTGTAAGTGGTGAATGAGATAGCCTTTGTGTATACATGTGCCTTGGGGACAAATGAGCCCTTTACTCGACCAATTTAACAACCTGTAATCTGGTGACTGCATGCAGAAAATAGCCCTGTGTTTTTTTGAACTTCAATACTGAAAAAAAATCTTAGTCTTTGTATTCTTATGCCTCAGTTTCCCTGCCAGAAAAGTGAGGAAAACCAAATGCACTTTGCAAGGAAAAAGAAGGGCGTGTTTGATTAAGTCAGCTTTGTGAGTTGCTTTGACAGCTGCAAGTATAAGTAGTTGCTATTATAGCAGCTAATAATTTGGAATTACATTTTATGTTCTTTTGGTTCTCTTCCTCATATAGTTGCCAGAGGTAACCAAGCGTTTTTAGGTCATTTTATTACTTTTTAATACCTAGTTTGCTGTTGGATTTCTGCAGTACTTGCCTTCATGTAGAACATGTGTGTGTTTGTGTCAAAGGCACTCAGTTAACAAAAAATTTCAAGAAAACCATGACCACTATTCCACCATGAAGAAAAAGAAATGTGAAAAATGCAGACAGGCCTCTCTGAGAAATGTCTGTTGATTACTTCATGCCTAAGCTGGTTAGTAATACGATATTGTTTAATGCTAAGGTTTATTAATCGAATACATGACTGTTCTTTGCTGTAGTCAGCTTGTCACCTGAGGATCCCCCGGAGCTTGCCAAACATGGATTAATCACTGAATACTCACAGTGTCACTGTGGAGCAAATATTTATCAATTTAGCAATGGGGAAGTCAAGGCTAAGAGATGACTTATGTGGCAGCTAATAACAGCTTTGTTAGGCCTGCTCATTGCTCCAGTCATCATAAACCATCTCTTATGTAAGACTATTACTCAGCAGAGTCAGAAGCAAATGGTGACTGATGATAATCTAACCAGAAAAGGGGCCTTGTGGTTGACCTGTCACAGCCAGGGCCCCTCAGTCAGGATGTCATTTCCCCTCTGGTTTTGTCCGTCCTCCTCTACCAGCTCTGTCCTTCTAACTGCATCCCAAGCACAGCTTACAAAATGCAGTTCTAGGCACCCACACAATTACACTCACCTCAGCTTGTAGCGATGCCAACGACTTGATTTCTGCATCAGTTTGCCAGTGGGACTTTCTTGCTTTGATGAATTTTGGGATGCGGGCGATTTTTCTCTTGGTGCTTGGCTAGGACTGTTTAATGGAAGTTTGTAGAACCAAGTCACAAGAGGGGAAAGGCAGATGTGTTCTTGCCACAGACCCTGTTCTCTGATAGCTGTACAGCTTATTATTCCTGTCCCCACGGGATATAAAAATGCTTCTGAGAAGATTTTTGTCACATAAAAATCATGCTTTTGAATGGCTTCTTTAAAGGACAAAGAAAAATTCACAATGCAAAACCCTCTGGACTGTGGGGAATTGCTGACTTCTCTGAGCAAGGAAACTCAAGCCTCATCTCTTTAGTTGGAAGGGCTCCACTTTGCACTGAACGACTAGCAGATGAGGTTGTGGATTGTTTTCTCTCCCCTCATGATGGAAATAGCCCAAGGCCTGGAAAAGCATTAGCAGGAAGAGCACAGCATCAGGAAACACAAAGGGCACCCAGCCAGGACATGACTACACAGCTTTTAGCTGCCCAGCAATTGGGACGTTGCTTTTTTGGGTGAAGGGATTCAGTTCCCTCTTGTCAGAATCACTTGGTTTCCTAGCCAGATGCCTCCAGCTGGGTGAGCCTGTGAGCCCTAAGTGCAGAGCATCCCTGTGTACACACTACAGCTGCTGCCTGTGCCTGGGGTTTTCGGTTGGTGTCAGAAGTCACAAGTGCTGTGGACATGGCAAGCATGTAGGTTCAGTAGAGATCATATGTGCCACTTGCCATGCTTGTTCGCCTCACTTCTGTGTCCCTTCAGGGTGGAGCAGTGGAGCTCAGCGGTGCTGAGGTGGCATTACTCATCCCTATGGAATTATTCCAGGTTCTCAGCTTGCTTGTGTAACTGAAAGGGTTTTGCCTTTTATCTGTGGTGGAACAGTGGGAGGATTTAAATTTGGGAATGAAATTGGCAGAGAATTTAGCCCAGTGCTTGGGCTCTGCAGAAAGCAGTTGCACTGAAACCTGTTATTTCTCTAGGGAAGCATGATCAGTGGACTCTGGACCTGCATCAGTGAGCAGGATAAGGACATTTTGAACCCCAAAAGCCCAGGGGTGGACTTAGGCATGTTGTACCCTTGAAGGATGGGAAATCAGGTGTTAAAGAATCTGGTATAATCTCTTTCCCCAAGCTTTCTACCTCTTCGGAGCAAATGTGCTGGGCCTGTCCTGGCTGTATGAAGCAGGGCCTGTCAAGCAGGATCTCGGTTAACACTGCTTTAGCTCATTACCACCTTGTTTGCAATATACTGGAACGGCACAGATCATGATGAAGTTTGCTGGCATGCATGCACATCATTCTGGGGAGGGACAGTGGTGAGTTTGTGAGCAAGGGAGTCAACTCCTGTTACTTCTAGATTTTGCTCCCTGGTTTCTCCCTTGATGTGGCAGGGCCTGCAGTGACATCATTTGGTCAGGGAGGAGGAGGAGGTGGGGAAGAAGGGAGGGAACTTGAACTGCTTCTGTTTTTGCACACTGCTGCTCTGCTCCAACCTTCTCCCAGCCCTTAGAGAACTTACATTGCTTTCTAAGAAGCAAAGGGCCAGAGCTGCAGAAAGAAAAATCCCTGGCCAACAAGACCAGGTGTATGGGAAAAGACACTGCAGGGTAGGAGTTAGGCACCTGATTGAGGACTGAGGTCCTTTTGTCTTCCACTTACAGCTTATCCAAGATGAATGCATGGCTGCACTATCCCTAACCACATCTCGGCCTCATAATATCTCCCCAAGGACTTCACTCAGGTATAAAAGCACCATGTAACTGGAAAGGGTGGATAAATGTTCACCCTTGGTTCCTGTAATGAAGTTGGAACTCCATTACAGTCCTGGAACTGAATAGGTGCCTGAGGTCACTGTCCTTGAAATCAAACACTTGGAACCTTTTATATCAAGTCCGTACACCAAATATAAAGCTCAAGTTTCATGCTTTCCTAGCCATACTCAGTTGTAGTCATGCCTTAGTGGATACCAGACCCAAAATGTCTTCCTCCTCCACACAGAGTCCAAATATATCAACTCCTTTTCTTAGGGTATGATAAAAATGGGGAGTAAATTATAGATGCTCTCTCCACCTTCTGGCAAGAAATACGCTGCTAGACTGCCTTGCTACACTGGCCTCTAGCTGATGTCTGCAGATTAAACAATGGCTGCTGTTGCTTTCCTGAAAAGAAAAGCAACTCCAGAAATCCCAGCTCTCTTTTTTTAGCTGGATATTATGTCCAGCTATCAGAAGCAAGAAGAAACCAAGTGGAAAAATTGAATCTGGCAGTAAGAGTGCGATGCATGAAGGCACACGACTTCCAAACCCTGAGAACAAAAATAGCTGCAAGAGAAAAAATTTGCCTGAAAGCAGCTCTTTAATTATTCCATTTCTTTCAAAAGCTTTGCCCCTGGCACAGCCAGGCTGCCATTCGTATAGGGCAGCCACATGTGTTGCAGTAAAGCTTGAGCACCGCATTAGTAGAGAGAAAGAAGCTTCTTTTTTGGCTGCGTTTTCAAAGAGCTGGTAGCAGATCGATTGTGGCCAGAGCCCTGAGCACAGGGGAGTCTGTACTTTCATAATGAGTCACCAGCATTTCATTTTCAGTCCGGCTGATGTGAGGATGAAGGAGTTTAGATTTCTGCTTGGATTCTAGAGGCTGCTCCCAGAGGGCTGCTCAAGGAAGAGCTTGGAAGAAGTGTTGGAGGAAAGCCAAGAAAGGGCTACCCAGCACTTACTTTTTCAGTCTGCTGGAGAAAGTTCCTGGGCTGTTGTTGCAACGGCACAGAGGACTGAAATCTTCATGATGGCGCTTTCTGCCACTGCTGCAGAAAGGCGAAGTCATTTACCTGTGCTGACACCGCAGTAACCAGCAGCCTGGTGAATCTGTGTTTCAGGACACTGACAGAACACCCAGTCTTCTAGAAGCCACCCATACCCTTCTGTGGTGTCTAAGTCTTTACATCTTTCTCCAACACTTGCAAATTGACACTTTTGAAGCTTACGAGGAACACTGAGAATATTGCAAAGCTTTGAAATACTCCTGTGGGTGTTGTTTGCTGAAGATGGCCATACTGACATCTGAGTTTTCTCTAATTAGGGAGCAGATATTTGGTTATATATCTTTCTCTGGAATTAAGTCAATAGCAATTGTATGAAACCTCCCTGTTGGCTGAGCTGTTGTTCAAAGGAACACTGCAGCAGGACTGAAAAGTAAAGAAATTCCTAAATACTAATAACCAATCAAATGTAATTTGCAAGCCAATGAAAAGACCGCTGTTAAATACACCTACTAAAATAATCTTTTCTGAACTGTCAAAGGGGCTTCACAGTATTATCTGTTTCTTTAATTTTTCTTTGGGCAAGTCCTTGCTGCCCTGTGGCATGGGTACCAGTTGTACACAGAGCAATCAGGAAGAAGAAGAAGAGAGGGATGCCAGGTCAGGTGAGCGCTGCAACACAGTAAGAGAACAGAGTATGACATTTCTTTTGGGCTGAAGCAGAAGCCCTCATTCTCTAACGGCATCAGCCTGTTGTCTGACCCTCCTGTCATCCCTTTTGGTTGTACGGCTTGAGTGAGCAGGCAGGAGAACAGGAGGTGCAATGGATCTTTCTCTAGTAGGTGCTTGGCTCGCAGGACCTAAGCCACCATCTGTCAGTAGCATTGCAGCTTCACATTATAGGAGTCCCTGAGTCAGGCCAGAGCTTGGAAAGACAGTGGTGGCAACCCTGTGGGCTGGACGTGGATCTGTGTTAGTAATTTTCCGTAATGTCCTTACTGCGTTTCCTTCTTTTCCAAGTGCCTGCGGCAGGACAGAGAGGTATTTGTAGAAAGCAAAGGCTGGCATTACAGTGTCATCCCAAGACAGAGCTTGTTCTTAAAAAACAAAAGTGCAAAAAAAGAAATAGATGCACTATACTTGGTGTTTCTGCTGTTATCACAGAAATTATACTTGCTTGTAAACCTGCAGTGACCGGTCCCCTCCCTTTGCATAAGGGAAACTGGGAGCCCTGCAACTGCAGCAAAGTCAGGCCTTGGGACTCTGCACAAAAGTATTCCTTGCTGGGGAGTTGTTTCAATGAATTCCTACACAAATATGACCTACACACAAAGACTTGCTCCCACCATGGTGGGTGCAGATTTAGTCTCTAGCTATCTGCAGTTTTGAGGAACTGCTGATGATAAAGGCCATTTTGAACATGCATCGTTTCTTGCTGTCTTGCCTGCTCTGTCCTGGTTTCCTGCCGGCTTCCTTAGAGATACAGGAGAAGGCCAGGGATCAAGTACGCTCCTGAGCAGCCATGCTGTATTACTGCAACTTCAGAGAGCCCAGGGCTTGCTCCATTCAGAAGCAGAGTGCTCTGCTGCCCTCCTGTTTTGCTTGCTTGGGGTGGCTCTAGATGGAAGGTGTCTGTGAAATCTGTGTCTGAAGTTCTGGCCTCACCGTCTTTTACGTTGGGCGTCATGGCAGGGAAAGGGCTGTCTAGTTATCAAGGGTCTAGGAAGAGAGAAGTGATGTGTGAGGCGAGGGAAGGTGTAACAAAGACGCTTCGTTTAAAGTGCTCAGCAGGTAGCAAACTTTTTGTAAGTACGTATTTCTCCTTGCATGGCGGGAAGTAGAGGAGCCAATTGTAGACAGTAGTTGTATTTTCTTGCATCCGGTATTTCTGAATGAAAGCAGATTCCAGGCTGTTTTCTACTACATATAATGGTGATTAATGACCTAGCATGTTTCCTCTGGATTTGATGTTCGGCTTATGTTAAGATGTAGGGAGTGTTGTTTGCTGAGATGACATCAAGAGCTCTTGGATGAAGGGAGTAGAGACACATCCTTTCCTCACACAGCATTGGCAGGGTTTCGGTGCTTGCTGCTCACAGAGCTGAAGAACATCGCAGCTCATTTAGGAACAGCAGACCTAACCCTTTTTCTCCTTCAGACTCACTTCTTAAAAGAAGCCAGAGGAGGAAAGGGCAGCAGTGGAGTCACAAGCGGCCTGTAAATGGCCAGCATCCCCCTTCTGCCCTCCCTGGCTGGGAGGAGCAGCGTGGTCAAACCACAGGCTAGAAGGAATTTTTAATGGAAGGGGCCACTGATGGAGGAGACACTCCTCTGCTTGTAAGTGATATCATCTGGGAACAAGAGAGCAGTGGAAGGGGAGGACAGCAGTCTCTGAAGGAGAGTTACAGCTCTAACATCACAGTTCTTGAATATGCAGCCAATTTAGATTCAACAAGACAGTTATTAGACCCACAATCTTTGAGGCCACTCAGATTCAGGGCTTTGTTTAACTCCCTTGGAGCAGTGATGGGCTGTTTAGAACTGGGTCCCCAACCAGCAATATCGGACAGCATCTGCAAGGTGGGGATGGGGCCAGCGCGTGGAGGCTTCTGCGCTGAGCCAGCTTTGCTGGGGGCTGAGGCAGCACCCCTCAGCCACATGAGGAACCAGGTGGTTCAGACCTCTTGTAGCACACAGGTAATAGGTGACCACAACCAGCAATGCATTAGGTTGTGTGACTGGGAACTCTAGTGAGCATCTCCAGGCAATTAAGAATTTCTTGCAAACGTTTTTTGAGGGTTTAGTGCTGCTACTAGGAGGATATGTCAAATGGCCGAGGCATCCAGTGCTCCTGGTCTGCGAGTATCTGTGTGGGTGTTAGTAAAAACATCTGAAGTCTCAAGGCAGGAGAAAGGACCTTCTCTTCCTATCACAAGTCATGAGCAAAGAAAGGATTAACCTTTTTATACTGCTGTTTTAACAGAGGCCCCTGGATGCATGGGGCACTGCTGTGCTAAGTGGTGTGCAGTCCTGAGAAGAGAGAATCCCTGCCCCAGAGACCTTGTACTCCCGGGTGCTCCTTTTCCAAAGCAACTTCATTACTTCTAAGTGTTTCCTCACCTGCTACTGGGGAAGGGCAGCCAAAAGGGCCTGGAGATTTCCAAACTGCCTAGGATTTGGAAAACCAGCTCCCTAGGGGGAATTCTCTTTAAAAAGTCACTAGGGAGAGGAGTCTTAATTCTCAATGCAAATCTTAATCTGAACTGAGATGTAAAAGCTGCTTTATTGAACATTGTCAAGGACAAAGCGATCAGGCGGCCCAACGGGAAAAACGTCGTTGATTTCCATTGCCTCCAGCAAAGTTAACAGACAAGATTGAGGGTCTGCTGGGGAAGGATGCTAATCTGTCACTCTCTGTCCTGTCACTCTCTGTCACCGATTCTTCATGTGACGCTCAATGTATTATTTAGCCTTTCCAGCCTTGCGGTTTGCAGGGTGGTGTGTCAGTGTCTCCTAGCTCTCCTACCAACTCCAACTTCTTGGGATTCAATGGTGTCAGAAGGGGCTTTGCTCTACTCCACCTTGTTACCAGTTATGTGCCACCTTCTTGAAGTACAGATATGTGGAAAGGCCAGGCATGGCATGCAGGGAGGCGAGTTCCCACGGTCATATGACATCACCTGGCCTTTGTTGTCATTAATCAAAGAGCGTACCACACAGGATGTCCCAGTCAGCTGGGCTCACAGCGCACGTGAGGCTTTGGAGGGTGTGCATGGATAGAAGAGCTGCTCGCTCCTGCAGTGTTTGTCTGAAGCTGCTGAAGATCTCCTGGATGCTAGGGACAGACCTGACAACGTTTGGGCTTCTGTTTTACTCCAATACTGTGTGAGGACAGACTCTCTCCTCTTTGCTCCACCTGGATTACACAGGACTGTAACAAATGTTGGCTGTCTCACAGCTTACAGATGGGGACCGCACACACCCGTGAAAGGTATTATACATATTTGCCATTGAAGAATGCTTAGAATAGATGTTACTGAGTGTGCTGTGCTGCTTTGGTTATGTGTAATCTTTGTAAGGTATATACAAGTACCGTGCTGTTGGCCTGAACCCTTCCTCAGCTTGGCAGAAGTTTAGATTTAGACCCCAGCTTTGTGACCTTTTGGGCTTTCTTCTTAAATTTATCCTTCCTTCTCTTAGAAGCATGTCCCTTAGTAAAGACAGTCACTATCTTCATCATTCACTAATTCACTGAACACAACAAGAGCCTCAGAGGCACAGAGTTACTACATACTCTAATGGTTTCTTCAGGACTTTTGCTGTTCCCTTCGGTTTGTGGGTGTCCTATCCTTTTGCTGAGACAGCAGTATTGATTCATGTGGCTCTAAGCCACATCTCTTCCCTGCTGTCCTTTCAGCTGGCACATGTTCAGTGCTGGATTTTTTTAAAGCCTGAGTGTCATGCTTCAGGAACCAACCTTTTAAATTACAAGCCCACAAACTTAAGAAGCTCCTTGCAGTGAAATTTGGATTGCATATCCTTGGTGCATGAGGGTGGCGTGAGGCTTACCACATTTCCAGGTGTGTGGTTAAAGAAACAACTGTCCAAGTAGAGACATCATATAGCAGTGAGCAGCTCTGCAAGGGAACGCTCTTGGGTTTACAGTGCTTACTGATGGACTCTGGCCTCAAAATAGTAATTTCATACCACGTGCCTCAGTCTGGGAATGCCTCTTGCAAATGGCTGATGTCATGTTAATATTTCACTTTGTGAGGGACGCCTGGTGACCTTTGCAGCTGGATTCTACTAGCCTCTTACTGTCACATCTGTCCAGTGACGTGGAAAGAAAACAGATCCGATAATCATGGAGCAGATTTATCCATACGCAAGCAAAGCCCCATGTATGTGAAAGAGACTTTGGTGTTCAGCGACAAAAGGACCAAGATGTGTTTCTGCTTGAGTGATGGTTCGTAAGGATCAAAGGACAGAACTCGCCATGTGGCTGCACTTCAGGCACAGTTAGAGCCTAGAAAATGGGGTTTGGTGGTACTGAAGCAAGCAATTTGTGCCTGATGTGGATGGATGGCTAAGGTGTAACAATGGTTATTTCTGTGTCACTTCGCATTACTACCAATTAGCAACATTGCCTGCAGAATCAGAACAAGGCCACTAAATGAGTTTGCTGTGTAGGACTACCACAGCACACCCGAATTTCTCCAGGACACTGACAGAAAATAGCATAATCTCCATTTCTTTTCCCAGCCCTGTGGAATTCATTCCTGATGAGGTGTGATTCTTCTCCTGAGTAAGTCAGTCCCGAGCTTACGTAGCATCAGGAAACTCCAAAGTGGGAAGAGTGAATCCCTCCTCCTGTCCACCACCAGCACACATACCGTAGTCCCTCTGATCTTTACTCATCTGGGACTTTCTGGCTTCTTTCCCAATCATCATAAGCAATCAATTAATTATTTCTTTTTGCCGTTGTCATTGCAGGGCAACCATTGATGAAGTGGAAACAGATGTGGTGGAGATAGAGGCAAAGCTTGACAAGGTAAGATGGGGCAGCTTAGCGCATTAGTTTGAAGAGAGACTGATGAGTTCAGTCTGCTTAGGAATATGGCCCCACCAGGCTCCTCTAAAAAGCGAGCCCATCTCAGGCTGTCAGGAACCTAATGTATAATACATTGGGCTTCTCAACAGGACCACGTCTCCCTCTACTGACAGGTACCTGTCAGGGCTCCTTTGTGACTGCCAAAAGAGTTAGGACAAGAGGTCCAGACTTGGGCTCCTAATGCTGAATGGTGGCCTTCTTATTCTGGTCCTGGATCTCAGGGGACTGACACTGCTTCTCCTGCTGTGGCAAGTTATTTCGGTGCTGTCTGTTTCCCCTCTCCACCATCTTGCTTGTGATATTAACCTGTGTGGGGCAGGAGCCGTTACGTGTCCACACAGCACAGGCACTACTGTGTCAGCTCAGGGATGGAAGGAGACACTTGCAGGTAAACAAGGGGCCAGATTCAGACCGATGATGGTGGTTGCTGTCTGATGTTCAGCCGGGCTATGTGCCACAGCTGTAAACTGACACTGGAAATATCCTCACAGAGACCAGTTTGGCCATTTTGCATTTATGCTGGTGATTCTTTACATCCAGTTGGTAGTTTGGATCTAAGTCAGAGGCTTTAGGATGGAACATGGCTTTTCCACCCCCATTCCTCCTGATGTCTGAGACATCAGCCAAGTTGTTTCTAAATGAAAACAGGGAGAAATGAAGAAGAGGAGCCAGAAAAGCCATTGGCTTTTTATCTGCGAGATTTCCCAAAGCTAGCAAGGGATAAAACTCTTGCGCCTGATGGAGAAATGGGCTTTGTTGAAGTCACAAGCCCTAGGCAAAACTGTGTCCTATAAAACCTATTTACTACTCAAGCTGCTTGAAAAGGTTATCTGCACAAGCTAACTAGTCTCACTGGTGAAAGCTGCAAAGGGATTTAGGTTATCTGTTTTCCTCTATGGAAGAGGGTAAGGCTCCAAAGACAAAGCATGGGGCAAAACGTGCTCTTATTCTAGCGCTACTGCTGTCAGTGCCCCCTGTAGTTAGACGACTTGTTGTACCAGGAACAATCCTGGAGCGAGGAGGGCGGGCTGGAAGCACAAGAGCTGTTCAGGGCGCTCAGCTTTTTATTGTTCAGTGCTTTGTTGCAAATTGATTTGAGCTCCTTCGGGTGAGGAGGTGCATTAAAACAATAGTCTCGTGCAATTTTGGTCTTCCCCAGACAGCACTTACGGGGTGATATTCTGGTAGTGCAAAGCGGGTGGACATGTCATTCTGTTTGCATGCATCATTACCCCTGTCTGCTGCGGACATGACCAGTCATGCAAAGTGCTGGCTCAGTCACTGTCAGCAACAGGCTTATCAGTTCTGGGTCCAGGGCAAGTGAGGCTGGAGTTTGCATCTGAAGAGACACTGAAGTTCAGATTAGTTTCTCTGAGGGTGACTTTGGACAAGATTCAATCACCCCCATTCTAATAAATCAGCCTTGGGTGGCCCAGCTCCTCTCCTGTGTACCAGCTGGGTGGATGCCCGGGGCAGCTTCTCTGGGGCTTGGTGTAAATGTTGTTCAGTGGTACCCAAATAGCTGACATGACTAATTCTTTAAGAGCAGCAAGCTGGTAAGGACCGACTCTGTTTCTCTGCCTTTTACTGTGCCCCGAGCACTTAGTTTATAAATGATTAGCCTTTTAACACCTGTTTAAAATGGAGGTAAAGGGCAGTGTAAATGATTCATCCAAGGGAACACCAGAGATTTGGGCTGTTTCAAAGAGATTTCCTTCATTCTGTCCTGTGCTCCATCTGCAAAGCCATCATTGCTCCCCTTGGGAGCGGGCTTGTGCTGAATGGCCTTCAGCTCCTAGTAACACAGCCTTGGCCACAAGTGTTTGCACAGAGGTATGCTAGAAACCGCCACGTTGCAGAATAGGCTGGATTTCCTTTCCAGAGGATCTGTCCAAACCCCTAGTGTACGTCTGGGCTCCAGATGTGACAGAACTGCATCTGTTTGCTTTTCTTCTGTGGGCTTGGATGGGATAGTACAAGTCTGCTAGCATCCAATGCTGTTCTGTCAAATTGCATGGACAGGAGAGGATGTGAGTGTGAAAGAGTGAAGACTGTATATACTATGTATACACAGATATACCACGTGTGACTATATATATATATATATTTATACATTCAGATGTACTCAGATATATTTTTACAAAACTGCAGACAGAGGCAAGCGAGCTTGTTCTGCAATGCATGCATATAGATTAGACCCCACAGCCTTGTGGCTGCAGAAATAGAACAAGCACCAAGCCCAAAAACAGCACACCATGCTTCAGTGGGGCTTTGACATCAAGCCAAACTTGAGAGCCACTCATTCCCAGCCTGTAGGTGAGGCTGGTTGGCGGGGATAGATTTCTAAAGCCATTTTTCATTAGTAAGACTAATGTCCCTAAAAGGCTCCTGGATTTTGAGAATGGAAAACTTTAGCTGGAAGTGTTGTTCATTATCAGCAGCTAAAGTTTTTTACTGAGTTAAAAAGCCTAGAACAGTGATGATTTAAAAAAAAAAACAAAAAACCAAACAATCAATCAGATAATTAAAAAATTGTGCTCAGTGGCCAGCTGTTACTGTTGCAAATCTCTTGGGCCTTTGGTTTATGGATTTATCTTAAGTTGTGTACTGTAACCTTTTACAAGGAGCTTTGGCTGCAAGGAGATAGGCTAATGGCCGGAATTCTGGCTAAGCTAATGCTCCAGTCTTTACAGCCAGTTCCAGGTGTGCTAAGGCAGTTTGCTGTGGCTAGGAAGTCTGGGAATGTTCCTGCAGCTGTTAAATTATCAAAAGTTAATAAAGGCTGTCTGGAGATGTATACCTGTGCTGCAGCAAACTAATTCCAAAGTGAGGAAGCCACCCCGTTTTGCTGCAAGTTCCAGGTAACTTCACTGGTACCTTCACTATAACAAGGCTGGTGATGAGAATCAGAGCATGTGTAGCTTGCTTGAAGTTGTTAACATTTCTCTGAACAAAGCTCCTGCCATGTCCATCAGAAAGACTGTACTAAGTCACAGGCAGGCCAGAGGTACATGCTGTAATCCCTCACAGTGCACCAGCAAAGTTTCCTTGGGCTGCAGGATTGTGGGTATTGATTCATAGTTATCTACAATCTTGATGATTTAACCTGCGTGTGAGGGAACAGATGTTCACTGGCTGCACATAGCAGACATGGCTTAAGCAGTCCTGGTCAGTTGGTTTAAGGAAATATGATACAAAAACGTCAGGCTGCTGAACGGTGGCTCCCCTTCATTCCAAGGTAACAGCAAGACAAGTCTCCACAAGTATACAGAACAGCCAGCTGGGCTGAGAGACTCGATAATCCCGAAGAGCAGCATACTCCCAGCAGGGAGATTCTAGACAGCTTATCACTTCCACCCAGCACCAAGGAGTCTTACCTCTCCCCAGTCAATCTGTGTGATCAGGTTGCTTTCATTGCAGTCCTGATGCCTCAGGGTAGAATGAACAGTAGAAACCCACTGGAAAAAAATGGGCTGCCCTGATTCATCTGTCCTCAGGGGATAGCCTGGAACTGTTCTTAAGTGACAAGTGAAATGTTGGCAGCATTACATACCCTGAGAAGTGTGATTTGCATCCCTGTTTCTGCCACGTGCAGTAAGGGTTGCTAGTGTAGCCACACCAGGAAGGTGAATGGCATCCTGTTCTTGGTCTTGGTCTTGGGCTGTGGTGTTGGTGCAGATTAAAACCAGCCTGGTTGCAATACAGTTTGATGTGATCAGCTGCCTATCCGCTCACACCTCTCTCCTTGTGCAGCTGGTAAAGCTATGCAGTGGGATGATTGAAGCAGGCAAAGCCTACATCACCACGAACAAGCACTTTGTCAGCGGAGTCCGGGACTTGTCGCAGCAGTGCAAGAAGGATGAAATGATTTCGGTAAGTCATCCTGCGGGATGGAGCATGGGACACAGCGAGGGCTGGGGAGTGTTAAGCTTCCTGATGCTGTGAATGGACCATATGTGTCCAAGACCTTTATACTGTTTAAGGAGCCATTTAGTATGAGATTTTCTTTTTGGAGGAATGTAGAGACCACCTGATAATGCAATGCTGAAAGGTCAGAGTGAGATTCATTGTTTGCAGGGAGAACTGGTGTCCTAGTTTCAGCCGGGATAGAATTAATTTCCTTCCTAGTAGCTGGTACAGTGCTGTGTTTTGGATTTAGGATGAGAATAATGTTGATAACACACCGATGTTTTAGTTGTTGCTAAGTAGTGCTTACACTAAGTCAAGGACTTTTGAGCTTCCCGTGCTCTGCCAGGTGCACAAGAAGCTGGGAGGGGGCACAGCCAGGACAGCTGCCCCAAACCGGCCAAAGGGCTATTCCATACCGTACGACTCATGCTCAGTATATAAACCGGGGGGAGTTGGCCGGGGGGCGGTGACCGCTGCTCGGGGACGGGCTGGGCATCGGTCGGCAGGTGGTGAACGGTTGCATCACTTATTTTTCCTGGGTTTTGTTCCTCCCTTTCTCTCTCTTGTTGTTTTCATTACAACTTATTATTATTTTTATTATTTTTATTATTTTATTATTTTATTATTTTATTTCAAGTATTAAACTGTTCTTGTCTCAACCCACGAGTTCTCTCGCTTTTGCTCTTCCGATTTTCTCCCCCGTCCCACCGGGGACGGGGGGGAGGGTGAGCGAGCGGCTGGGTGGTGCTTGGTTGCCGACTGGGGTTAAACCACGACAACTGGACTTTTAAGAAGCCACAGTGCTGGCAAGGTTGTTGGAATCTAGGTCAGTAAGCATCAGTTATTTAGGAAGCGCAGGTAACCAGCCTACACAAGTGACAACCGACATGTTGATTTCAGCACTAAACTGGAAAGGACAGGGAGCCTATGGCTTCAATGTCAGATGTTTTTGAAATGCCTTCTTGCCAAATGGCAGAGTGGCCCTTCACTGGCTTAATGAGAGTCTCTCTCAGCCGTTGAACCCCTGGGAAGGAAGGGCAGCTGCTTCTATTCACTGCCAGTTCTCTTTACCTTTTTTTGCAGGAGTGCCTCGATAAATTTGGAGACAGTCTGCAGGAAATGATTAACTATCACATGGTAAGATGCCGCTTCTTCTTGTCTTTTTGTGTGCTGATGGCAACCTCTTTCTCAAGGCACCGATTAATGGTCTTCTCTGTTTGGTTTACTTGACACTGCACAAAGGTGGGGTCCATGAAGGGAGTGTCTTTCAGGTTCCAGTCCCTGCACATTGCGTAGCCAAAAGAGCAGCAAAGGGCTGGGAGTTATTGTTGCCTCTTGCAACGATATTGAATTGGATGAGCTGTGAGCCTGTGTACTCACGATGATCCGTCCTGATGCATCATGTACGGTAGCAAATGGGATTTCCCCAGGCTTGCAGAGGAGGTACCACTTAGTGAAAGGGTATGTATTGTTGCATGGGTGCCTTTTGGCTCATTTCAGATCAGAGATGTACAACGAATATGTAGAAGGGTGAGGTTAGAGACCCTTTGTTGAAGGAAGAGGAGAGCTCACAAAGGTCCCGCACTCTAGATGCCTTGTTCTTCTTTTTGGATAGCACAGGATTTTGCAGTGAGGACAGACAGGGTCCTGAGGAGCTCTGACAACTCAGGACTCTGGCTGTTAACAGCTTGCATGTATAGCCTTGTTGCTGCAGATTTGGAATACACTCTGAAGCTTGGCATTCAAGTTTGTGGCATTAGGACAGCGGCAAGGCTGTGAATGGATCAAACCGAAAGGACTGCATTGTTCAGTTGATGCTGGGAGCAGACTCAGTGAGTTGTGTGCAGCTCTGTGTTTAAGGATAACACAGGACATGTTAATGCTACACTGAGATGAAAGGAGGGAAATGCCCGGACAATGGCTGTTCTCCTGAGCTGACTGTATCTCACTAACAGAGCCCAGGGAGTTAGAATCTGCCCTTTCTTCATCCCAAACATCCAGCCGTGGCATCTGTCAACCTCGTAGAAGAGGACGGTGCTTCATGCTTGGTGGCTCCAGGCCAGACCCACAATTTTAAGTCTGTAATGCAGTAGGAGCTTAAAGCACAAGTGCTTTAAAGTGAAGGAAGCTTCAGGGTGTCAGCACTGGACTGACCCACTTTTATACCATGATGCCTCTGTCAAAGTACATTAGGCACGATGCTTGCTTTCGGGATGCAAGTTAACCACGTGCAGCTGGAGAAGAAGCTTAATCAAGTCCATTTAATTATTTCATGAAGCAGGTGAGAAGTCTGTTTCCTAGTGAAAAATGACAGGGAAAAGAGGTACTGCACACGCAGCTCTCCTAGGACTGTTAGTGTTTGGGAACAGTCAAAGAGCTGTACGGCAATGTTGTTGGTGGGGAGAGAATGAATGAACCAGTGTGAGCATCAGAGAAAAGGTGTGTTTGTGTCAAAGCAGGGAAAGTCAAACCCTGATTTTCTGATGCTGCTCAAATTCCCTCTGAAAACGTAAGGCCTTTCTGCCAAGGAGCATATGAACCCCTGAGAAGCTGCCCCTTCATTCCGGGGATCACATCACATCACAGCTGCACTGATAGGGGCTGGGCTGAGGAGTGCGTGCAGCCCAGCCATGAGGAAGCAGTCCCAGCCAGAAACCTCGAGAAGCAGAATGCTGTCTGCAAGTTCCACTACGCCAGCTGTGCAGCTTCCCCGGGATCCCTGGTCTCTGCCAGAAGTGGCACTTCTGGGATTGCTCTTGCCTCAGCCAACTAATAAGCAGAAGGACCCTTCCCAGAGCTGTCAAATCCCCAGCTCATGTGGTATAACCCTTCCCATGCACCCCACCCTGTTCAGCAGGGGTGAGCTCTCCACTACGTGTGACTCAGGGCTTGTAAAAGGCAGTATTTCCCTACCACCAGCTGCATGCACAAGGGAAATGTGCTTAAATCCTCCTTCCCCCCAGCCTTTGGAGAGCACCCTCCTTCCTTGGTGCACAGCAGTGCGAGTCCCTCTCCAGGAGGTGCCTTTGGAATGGCTGCTGCATCTTGAGCCCTCTCCGACAGCTGTTGCTGAGTTATTTTTAGTGCCTTCTGCTGTCTCCTTTGTGTGTGCCTGTGCGTGTGTGTGTATGTGTATCTTGGCTCATCCACGTCTGAGGATCTCAGCTATGAAACAGTTGTCAGTGCTTACTCTAGGAATGTGGCCAGGACAGTATGTACAACTGGAACAAGTTAAAAAGAAGGGAAAATATCCAAAAAAAATCGGTTGGAAAAGCTTGTTCTGTAATTTTATTGCTAGAGCACGGGGCCCGGAGATGTCCTGATTCTAGTTCAGCAAAATCCAAGCATAAAACCCGCTTGATTGTAGAAGATGAACACACTGAGCTCCAGAGCATTCCCACCTTCCTTTTAATGCATAAGGAGGGAAAAACATCAAAGCAACCTTAGAGGACAGATGCCAAAGGAGAGAGTTGAGTTCAGAAGAGCTGGAGTCAGTGTCCTCTGCCTTTTTTTGTGTTCTTAGCCACGTGCATTTGGGCTAATGCCTTACTCATGTCAAAGCATGCACAGAAGTTAGAAACCTCAATAACTTTATGGATCTGGACTATTGTACATTTATGTCTCAGCTTCCATATCTGCAAAAAGCATTTCAAGTACTTTCCTGTTTCTGAGGGGCTATTGGGAGGACACACAGACTAACGACTCACAGAAGCTCTGCTAATTCCTGCCAGGTAAATACCAGGATTGTCAGAAAGATGAATCAACACCTCGGGTAATAGAATTTTTGCCCAAACTGTAGAAAGGAGTGAAACCAAGGGAGGGCAGACAGACAAAGGGAAGAGAGGATAGGTTTAATACTGAGATTAAAGGTGCTGGGATTCAAATTGTGTTCAGCCACACAGATTTCTAGGAGATTACACTGATATAACTGGAAACAGTGTTGGGCCCCTGTCTGATAATGAAATTTGAGTAAGATGTACTGTGAAAGAGCAGCACTGCTCCATGGGGAATAGTGTCCGTGGAGGATTTCAACCACAATCAACAGGCTGCTCAGCAAACAGTGCAGGGAGCAAATTCTGCGTTGTCCCTTCCCCATTCAGATCTGTGGTTCTGGCTTTGGCTTGGTGAGAGAAAGCAAAGCAACCAAATGATAAAGCTGTTTGACCCTTGCAGAACCAAGTGCAGCAGTGCAGAAAGCACTCACACCTTCTGGGTTAGTTCCCAGTTAGGACACTGGCTTCCCTCAGGACTTGCTTTAGTCTAAGCGGTTTCATGACCTCTTCCAGCCAGCACAGACTAGCTGTACCGCAGCGAGAGGCAGTCCTGCCGCCCCCCTTGCCTTCTCTCCATTTTTAACTTTTTCCAGCACCCTTGTCATCCCTCCCTAGTGCTGGCTCAGGGGGTCACACAGCTGCAGAGGGCACTGGCCTGTGTCCAAGCTAGCTGGGTTTTTAGCTAGTTAAAGCCATTTCACGATGCGGCCACACAAACACAGCGAACTCTTGACTGCAGTGCTAGCTTGTGCTGGCTGAAAAGGTTCATGAAGCTATGGTCCAAGGCATCCCTGAACTGTCCTCTGGAGGTGACTGCCTCTCCCACTTAAGTATTTAAGAAGTTTGGGCTCCTGGCTTTGGCTGGTCGTGTTGACTGCCTAACGTAGCTTGCTTGGGCAGCTGTTTTACTGGGGATGGCTTTGTAGGGGAGACAGGAAAGGTTAGATGGCTCAGACAAACTGATACAGGTAATGATGACTGAGTAAGAGATCAGGGAACTAATGTCTCTAGCTGGTTGTGTTTGATTTGACCAGTGAGCTGGAGAATGGCACTGCCCTAGCAGCCCCAGAGGATGTGTTTCTGTAACGTGCCAACTGCTTAGCTGGGAGGCTGATTTTGCTTGCTGCTCTAGGGAAAATGGCCTTCCAACATCTTGGGCAATTGGCTTCCTAGGGTGTTCTGTTCAGAAACATATGCTTAGTGGCTTGAAAGAGAGCTTCCTACTGATATTACAATGCTGACCTCTTGAGGCATCGCTGCAGCTGCAGATGTTGGTAGTAGCATCAGCAGAAAAGCCAAAGGTCCTGCTGGCTGCCATGTCACCTCGGAGTCAGATTCAAGGCAGGGTGCTGTGCATGTATTTCTCTTGGTGGCTGTACTGCGTCTGGATGAATATTGCATCTTGCTTTAGAGGACTGTCATTTCCCTCTCCTAACAATCATGGCAGTGTGTAGGTCCGCTGAATTCCTGTACTCATCTTTTCTAACAGCAATTCAGTAGTCTGATTCTCAGTTGTACTAGTGCTACTTTACATATCTAAGGGATAAGGGTCCCCAGCCTCAGGCATCCTAGACCCAAAATTTCAGTTCGTGCAGGAGGAAGGTACCTGATGAGAAATGTCTGTGACTCCTCCCCATGTTCCAAAAGCAAAATGTGCCACCTTTCCCTATTGACTGTAGGAGTCCTGCACTTGTCAGCTGTGCTAAGAATTTAAAAGCATCAGCTATTACCTCCAGTACTTGTAAAAGTACAGTGGTTAGGGTAATTGGCTCTTTGCCAAACACAAGCAGGGCAGAGATGCAGGGTCTCAGAGGTATTTAGTTCTCCAAGTACCGCTGGACTCAGTGAAACTGAGGCACTTGGACACCTTTGCAGTGTTAGCTTGCACTTCCTACCCCCGAGTGAAAATGAAATCTTACTGCTGAAAAATTCCTTGTACCTGAGATCCTGAGGGAGTGAGGGGTCTTCCCCTCACTGTGTAAACTCTTCAATATCCCAGAGCACTTCCCTCCAGTGAATGTTACGGTCTGTCCCATTATTTGTACTCTTCTGTTCTATCGCGCCCCTACCTGCCAGGAGCCTTTGCCTCAACACAGAACGAGCTGACATTCTGCAGAAACTCCCCTACCCGTTCTCTGGCACGTGCGGTCTTTGCAGCATGGGCCACAGCTGAACTGTCTGAAGGATGCTGTATCACATCGCCTCATCAGGCGAGCTTCCACGCGCTGGTTAGAGGTGCATGATCCATGACAGGGGACAAGTTTCCAGCTACCTCTGTGAGACCTCTGAGCAGCGGGTGGCAGACAGGGATGCCAGGGCCTTGCAGCAACCTTCCTGCGCATTCGCCAGAGTGAACCGTTTCCTTTCACATTTTTACCTGAGTGGCATGAACTGGAATTTTGCTCGAGGGCCTGAAGTCTCCCCTGTGACCCCTCCTCCTCCCTACATACCACACCGGAGTGAATAAATTTTGACTGTGGCTTGCCAAGCTCTTCTGTACTGGAAATGCTCCTTGCTTGTCTGCAGGCAGGTGCTGTGCTGTCAGCTCCAAAACCTGCATGTTTGTTTGCTTGTCTCCTTCCTTCCTCCTTATCACCCTCCTTAAAACACGGAACAGGTTGAAAGGCATAGCAATCTGCCAGACCATTATATGTGAGAAAACCACCTTTCCCTCTTTTTACAGAATCTGATGAATGTAATTAAGTACATGAGTGTAACAAGGTATCCCCACAGGTAAAGGAGCATAAAGTTGCCATCAGTTCTAGAGAGGCAGCTGGTAATTGTGGGCTGTTGGATTTCCACTATGAGGCTAGGCAACGGTGTTTGGAATTAAAGCAGTGCAGAAGCTCACACGTTTTTTTCACCCCATTGCCAAAGGCTGTTAAACACTAGACTTGAAGTGGATTTTGTTCCCCCCAAAATTCTGATTAGGTCAGAGTTCCCTGCGCTGCTTTTAGGTGCAGTTCTTTCTAGTGCAGTCACGTACCTAATCAGCACTTGTGAAGGCAGGGCAATCCTTTCCATAGACTTTTAAAGCAGACACAACTGGCTATGCTCCATGCCAACCTCTTGGTGCTGACTAGCTGTCCAGATTAAGAGTTGTACAACTTATAGATAGTTCAAAGCTGTCAGCATCCACTTCCAAGGAACTAGGGAAGGGGAGGCTCCAGGTTATACAAGGGCGAGAGGCAGTGAATGCGGGGATGCAATAATCCCTGGCTCTGTCAAAGAATGGGAGGCAGTTTCCCCACCAGGCTATTGCCCTACACATGCCTTGGAATGAAATACCAGGATCTGCAGCACAGCCTTGCCACATTTACGCATCAAGGCTCTTTCCCATGCAGTTCCCTCTCTCTGTGTGATCAGAAAGATAAGAAAAGTGAAAGGATGCAAGTGAAAGTGCTGTTGTGATAGGATTACTCTGGCTGAACCTCCTAAGTGCATTTTCAGCAGCACCAGGTATTTTCCAGCTCAGAAGATGTAACATTAACATTGCTCTCATCAGTGCTACTCCAGACAGCGCTGTGTTGAGCTTCATGAAGTCCTAAGCTTTCCCGTCTGCCATAAATCACTGTAGCTACGTCACAGGAATCCTCCAGCAGGAGC
Source organism: Aptenodytes patagonicus (assembly GCF_965638725.1). Lineage (NCBI taxonomy): Eukaryota > Metazoa > Chordata > Aves > Sphenisciformes > Spheniscidae > Aptenodytes > Aptenodytes patagonicus. Next base: position 6,586,957 of record NC_134967.1, on the reverse strand, counting down.
AGGAGCAGCTTGCAGGGGAGATCTAGCTATGCTGAGCGAGCCAGGAAGCATTTCCTGCTGACAAGAAGAAAAGCCACCCAAGCTGTGATGAGTCAGTGAGGCAGATGGCAGATGTCACGGGTGGAGGGTAGTGGCGGAGTTCAGGGGGAAGGAAGAAGGAAGTGAAAGTGGAGGACGCTTCCAAGCTGCCTATTCTCCACAGGGTTGGGTGGACCACCTGCATTTTCTGACGGCACTTTGGAAAGGTCCAGGTGCATCAAGCTACCACAGAAGGGATATCATTTGTGGATGCAGAATTACCATCTGACAGGGGAGATGCTTTCTGTCGTCTCATGGCTTCACAGTTTTTGCCATCGTGTCCTAGTGCAAGGACATTACGCTAGTCCAAAAGACTTTAGTGAGCTGCTGCCTTTGAAGTTGGATACCAGTCTAGCAGTTAACACGAGCTCAGTGCTGCATTCTGGGTTTCAGAAAGACTAGGTTTTTGTCAGTTTCTAGAACATCTTAGGATGTCCGCTTTCTAGTTAGGGGAGAGAAGCAGCTTCAACAATATGTAAGGGGCAGGAACAAATGTCCTTTGACCTAAGCACAAACTGGAGCTCTTGAGCTTTTTGTGAGAGAGACTCAACTTCAGCTTGGCTCGGAAGTTAGGCTTCGGCTGTGTTGACATCCGACGTGTAATAGAAGTAGTGTTGTCGGCTTGTTTTCCAGAGCACAAATCCTCAAGTGAGCTGTATTACAAAGGCATCACAGATGGAATGCTGTTCATGGGTGGCATTTATCTGGTGGGCCATTGCTCAAGAGATGTAGGACCAAATCATATAGCCAGACAGGAATAAAAGTCATTTAAGCATCCCCTGCCAAACAAAGTATGCTTGAATTCTGCCTGGCCCTCCTGCCCCTTAGTTTACTATATTCAGCTGCTAGAAGCTGCAATGAAAGAGAAGTAAACTGTAGGAATATGAAATCAGGGGAAAATGTACAGTATGCTGTCATTGTTGAGTTTTATTTTGTTATTTGAGCAGCTGCAGTGGGATTTATATGCTCTTTCAAACGCTCTGTCAGGCACACCCTGACCTCAGCTTGGATAGACATGCCATTGAACAAGAAAGCACCCAGGTTTTGGAAAACCTCTTTGCAACTCTGCAGCAGGACAGGTAGTTGAAGAGAAGAGGAAGAGGTGGACAGGCCAGGACAGACTGCCGAAGCCACTGCAGTCCTAACAGTGCCGTGTTTGATCAGCACAAGGGGCTTGTCAGCAGAATGGGCCATCTGTGGGGAGCAGGGTGTCTGACAGGAAGGCTGACATAAAGATTATGGATGATCACCTTCTGCAGGCTGGGGAGGGTGGTCACTTTTGTTCCCCAGCAGATGCTCAGAGACAGCCGACAGAATCACGTCTGGGCCAGCCCTGTAGCTGACCGGCCAGCCCCGCCGGCCTGGCTGTAGCTGCCTCCCTCTCTCACAGACACACTGCAGTGCTCCCAGCTTGGGAGACTGCTGATGGGACAGGGTTCCCGAGACCGGATAAAAGGATCAGGCTCTGATTCCCAGGCTACCAGACAACCAACTCTCATTTAAATGCAATATAAACCAGTCCCCAGACCGTTTCTGGGGATGTCGGGGAGAACGAGGCCTCCAGACTGGCCATGAGAGAGATAAGCGCAGAGATGTGACTCATCCAGCTCATGACTGCTGTGGCTGGGGTGATGAATTGGCGGAGCTGGAGAAGGGAGAGCTGCCTTTGTCCATATGTCAGGCAGCCGCAGAGGAAGCTCCACACCCTCCGTCTCATCAGCTGGGGCCAGTGGTTGCAGGAGAATGGCTGATTCGCTTAGTGATCTTGATCTCATCTCGGGCTATGGCTCTCAGTGCACTAACAGACCTTAAAGGACCTGACCAGCTTCACCTGGGGCCTCCACCCACACCCTCCACCCGTGGGCCCAGGCACTCCATTTAAGCTCTGCCTGGGGCCTTCAGTCTTGGTTTGAGCTGTGCTGTAGGAGCACAGGTCTCCAGCTCAGCTACAGCCATACCCAGCTATGGACCCTGGTGATCCCAACTTACAGACTGATTTTTTTCTAGCTTGGTGCTGGACTTGCCCTGTCACTATGGATCTGCCTGGCAATCTCTGGGCCTGACTCTGATATGTGGACCAAATTCCCAGCTTGGTCTCGGACCTGCCTCGCCACCGCAAACTTAGCTGACAGTCTGGGCTCTTGGTTGAATCTGGCCACCATCTCTGGACCTGCCCTGCGTTCTTGGTTTGGTGGGATGGAGCCTTGGCTGGTGAGGCCCCTGCCCTGCCAACTGCGTTATCCCCCCTTAGCTCCTGGTCCAATGGTCTCTGCTGCTCCTTGACAAATTCCCACCAGAAATGCTGTCGCCTACCTCTAATCTCTACTCGAGCACTATTCCCATGTGCAGCTGTGGTGTCCTACTTCTGAACTTCATGCATGTAAGTGCTGAGAGAAGCAGTCCACAGCCAGGCAATCTCACTTCTCTTTAGCTTCTGCTTTGCTTTGGAGCCTCGTGGGATCGCCTCGCCTCGCCTCTGGTAGGCTCTGCAGTGAGTCATGGGGGAGTGCTGTACCAGTGGCATCCCTTTGGATCTCTGATGTCCTGTATCTTGATTTTTAGGCTTGCAGTTCCAGGAATAACATCCTGCGCCACTGAACTTGCTTTCATTTCTTGGGGGGTGTGAAATTCTAGTCCCCTTTCAAACACAGGTTTGGATTTATCCCATTTCCTCAGAAGCCCATGCTGGGAAAGTGGAAGGTAGGATCTAGCCTTTTGCTGCTGTTGGGTGGGAGCTGTGTTAACTCCCTTCTTTCATGCTGACCTTCCTCAGGCACAGATGTTTGTGAGTCATAGACTGGACCTCTCATCTCTTGGTGGAAGCTAAGAGGGAGGGTGGGGTGGTATTTGGTCTGGAAAATCTCAAAGCAAATTATTTGTTCCAAGTATGTCTGGGAAAGGAGGAAAAAGCCAAGGGATGATTTTATATTTGAAATTCTAGCTCTTAAAACTCTATTTATTTTGCGTTGAAAATTGAATGGAGGACCCACTTGAAAATATTCCCCTGGTGATCTTGCCTGGCAAAATTAATGAAGAAGCAATAAAAGTAATGCTGGTATCGTAGGATGCTTCTCAGCAGAGATCCTGCTGGCAGGAAAGGCGTATTCATTACCTGGTATCCCCTCACAAACCACTTGGCAATCCCTGCTCCAGACTTGCACTGTATGAATTGGTGCAGACTGGAAGGAAGGGCACTATCACAGTGGTGTGGGGCTCAGTGCATGAGTAACAGGAGCAGGGGAGAGGAGTACTGACAGAGCAGGAGATGGATATATATGGCCTGTGTCCTTGTATGTGCAGTTCTCCTGTTCTGATACAGATATACTTAAGTTAAAATTCCACATGGAAATGTCCCTGTACCACAGGCATAGGAATACTGCTTATGTGATCACCACGAGTTCAGTTCCCTCTCAGTAAACAGCTTCAGTAAGGAGCAGTTTTATGAGCTCTGATTTTTAGACCTTGACTGAATCCTTAGTTAATTCTTCTTCTAGGCAGCCTGAGAACAAGCCCATGCTGTGGCAGGAGGAGAGCATTGCACATAGGCCTGGAAGCGCCCTGCTGGGAGAGTGCCTCCCTGTTACAGGCAGAGACCTTCTTTAAATGCTTCACTTGTGCTGTTCAAAGCATCTGTCCTTCTTCCAGCCAGACACCGGTGGGCAGAGCCTTTCTGACTACCGCAGAAGGGCAAGGGCAGTATCCTACTTCCAGGGTGATCTGCCTTGTCTGGGACCTTGCTCGGTTTGTCCTGCGTACTGAGTGCTCAGCGGATATTTGCTTGCTTCTTTCAGTGCAGTACCCTAGGGCACCAGCTGGGAGCTGATTTTTCCAGGCAGGAATGGTAAGGTGGATGTAGGTGTTCCACACTAGCACTGCCTAGTGTGGTATCTGCTTGTCATTGCACAACAGGGAACAGCCTGCGTTTCTGTGAAGCTGTTCAATCACATTGGTTCATGTCCACATGGTAGCTTTGTGTAGCCCAGATTTGCTATTTATCAAGCTGAGGAAGCCCTGTTCCTTAGCTGTGTGGTTTGATTTTTATGTACCCTGGAATCCATTCTTCCCTGGAATGTCCCAGGGTACTTGTCTGCAGTCCTGAGTACGACATAATGGTGTCCCTTCCTTTCCCTGATCCTAAGCAAATGTGTCATCCTGGAGGAAACCAATGATGGAGACTTTACAGATGTAGGTGCAGGTGGGAGCCAGATGGCTTTCTTGCTGCTTGCTTATCCCTGCATTGTATCATGAGTGGAGGGAAGCATTGTCAGTGCCCAAACATCACTTGGGGAAGCTGCTCCATGGAAAAAGTTGCAGGCCAATGCCTCTTGGAGCGCTGTTGGAGAGAGCAAATGGATGCCAAGAGCAGTAAATAATTTATATTGGTAAAAACACAAAACTGGGTGGTCTTGGGCTTTTCTTTCTTTCCCCCTTGCTTTGCATCTGTTCATATTTAGAGGCCGTTCATGGCTGTTTATACTCAGCTAGTCCTGGCATGTTTCTTGCTTTGTCCTTGGCTGCAGCAGTACACATAATGAATGTGTTTGAGGCTCTGCAGCCAATGCTGCTGCTTCTACGCAGTGCTTTGCATTCTGTTTGGAGTAGCACACCTGTGTAGTGTCAGAAGCATGACTTGCTTATCTCCTAGTGGGAGATGTTAGATAGAGAGGACATCTGTGTCTGAGTCTGTTGGCACTGGAAGGAAGGGTTAGGAGTGAACCAGAGTGGTTTTGCTGGTAGATTACTACGGGGCATGAGAAGGTTAAAGCTTGTGACCACCTCAGAGTGTGTCACATGTCAGGTCTCTGCAGTGCCTGCCAAGATCTTAGTGTCGTGGAGAGAGTACTGCTCAGGCTGGGAATGCGGATCGTGCTCCGGGGGGGCAGGTGTGTTTTTAGTTTTGTTCTTGTATCTGACTATCCTCTACTTTTAATTGGCAATTAATTAAATCAATCTTCCCCAAGTCAAGTCTGTTTTGCCTGTGAGGGTAACTGGTGAGTGATCTCCCTGTACTTATCTCAACCCATGAACTTTTTAATCTTATTTTCTCCCCTTGTCTTGCTGAGGAGGGGTGGTGAGAGAGTGGTTTGGTGGGCACCTGGCAGCCAGACAAGGTTAACCCATCACCTCCTCACAAAAAGCTGCTGCTTTAGGCAATGCCAGCTCTTTTGCACTGTAAATGGTCTGATATAAGATGACTGTTCCTGCCTCTTGGAAAAAGCCAGGGGACCCAGAGGTGCTCACCGCTTCTGGGTCTTACCTGAACTGTGTAGTGAAGCAGAGAAGGTGGCCAGAAAAGGAAAGGAGAGATGGTAGGTGGGGTGTCAAGGGAAGCTGCCCAAAAAACTCCCACTGGAAATCCAAGCTTGCCACAAAGAGGAGGGGGAAAAAAAGCAAACTGGAAAAAGGTGTTTGTTTTAATCCAAAGGGCTTCATACAGTCTGCTTGCTGAGAGAAGGTGCCTTGACGAAGTCCTGTGTCAGCCTCACACTCCCTGGTTGAGAACAGTCCCTCACACGCTGTGGGCTCAGCAGCCCCCCCTGAAAGGGCTTTGGTCCTTTCAGGAGAGAAAGCAAGGCCAAATGCTGGATTGGGAAATGCTGTTCCTGGTGACTGCATGCTCAGGAGGACAGACACAGTTACCGTTGTGTGTTCCAGGACCTCTCTAGGTTAAATTGGCTGCTCGAGATACAGTGATAAGTTGGAGCAAATGAGCCAGGGTTACTCACGCCAAACAGCTGTAGTGATGCCAGACCCCAGCACTGTGATGTTTCAGGGTATCATTAAGTTTTGGGCCAGTGCCCAGGCCTCGTGTTCCTGATGGTGGAATGAAGTGGGGTCCCTGTCCGTTCTTTGTGGGCCATTCTTTTTAGCTGCAGCGTGGCCAGCGGCTTTTCTCTGTAACCCTGGGATGATGTGTACTTCCTGCTGCAGTTGCTGTGTGGTCTGGGAGCCTCTGCCCATCTGGTCCCAGTTAGGCAAAATGCTGTGTCATCCCGATGCGTGTCTGAAATACGGAGTTATTTGTAATCGTGCCTGTCAGAGATGGATGGGAGGGATCTGAGCAGACACCACTGTTTGGCATCTAGCGGAGGGTAGGGGGACAACATTTCTTGAAGGAAGATGGGGAGGGCTGGAGATGAGATGGACAGCGGGTGTAGAGTAACGGGCTTGGGACCATTTTTTTGTGAGGGACAGACAGGAGAGTAAAACTTCAGACTTGTAGGAACTAAGTCTCTTTATACTGCATGCTTGGACCTCTCACCCGTGTTAATCAGCACGTGGCTGGCTGTGATGTACCTTCAGCGATTGTTCCTGTCTCCTTCTGTAAGTGATGCAGTGTTGAGGTGACAGTGCCCTCCTCTGGCAAAGTGAGAAATTTGAGGCTCGGGAGAGACAATTCAAAGTGGGGACTATGAAGGCAACTGCTCCTACAAACACTCCTCTTATGAAGGTATGTTGGTGGCGTAAGTCTCTTTGGGACATTCAGAGCCCTGGCACAGGCTGTGAAACCCACAAGTCCAGGAATTCTGCACTTGTAAGGGAGTGCTGCAGCTACAGAAACAAGTTGTTATCCATTATGACAGCCATCAAGTAACGGACACCACTAAGCCCTGGAGTAATGCTGAGTCCCTCACATTGAAGGTCCTAGAGGGCATTCATGGATTTTCTGACTCCTCAATGTTTCCATGTTGCAAAAATATTTGATATTCTTTTCCCTCTCTTTTCTTTCAGATCCTGTTTGACCAGGCTCAGAGGTCAGTCCGGCAACAGCTGCACAATTTTGTGAAAGAGTGAGTACTCGTCTTACCAGTTTGGTCTTCAGCTTCTTTAACTTCCATTGCATCTGTCCTTTGTGCACTGGAAACAGAACTACAACCTCCACACAACTACCGAAGGCTCTGCTTGGAGCAGAAGAGACACTGAAGGGCAGAGGAAAGGATCTGGTTTGTGGGATGGCTGTTGCTGTCATCTTGCTACACTGTCATTTGGTTGCTCTGTTGTCAACCAGGTGTCTTCATCCTGTTCCCAGCTCATGGTTAAAGCTGGACATGAGGCATACTTCCAGACGAGAGCATCATCCCGAAGTCTGGTAAAGTTCATCCGCAGAGCCCATCTTTGCTGCTTCTCACTGATTTTCTAGGTTAAACATCCTAGAGTTAAGATCCCTGCAGAGCAGGGCCAGCTCTACATCTTATGTTATGTTTGATGCAGAGTTTCATTAGTGGTTTAAAGCAGTGCATGCTTGCAGAAGGGAGGAGCTTTGCTGCCAAATGACTTTGGGGTCCAGCAGAATCATTGTGTTCTTAGCTCTCCACACAACATGCTTAGTCACTCAAAATTACAGCAGCCCTGCTCTTCTGGAGTAACCTGAGCATCTGTCTGGAAGATGAGACTTACAGACAGGAGGGCCCTTCTTGTGTGGAGGGAGCAGCTAATCATCACTGTGCCTTCAGCTTGGAGCTTGACCGCTGGTTCAGAGTTCTCTGCTAATGGAAAGCAAGTTACAATGCCCTGGTGTGGGCAAGGCGGAATATTGCATATTAAGGATGCTAACCTGCACAAGGCAGGCCTGAGGTGCACAAGAACTGGGCCCAGGGAGTTAATTGAATGGGGACAGTCTGTACCTTTGATCAAGTCTCTCAGCAGGCTGTCCCTGCCACGGCTGCACGTTTCCTCTGAGTGCCTCTTTTCCCCAGGGCAGGTACCTAGTGCAGCGTGGGATCCCAAGTCAGCTGAATATAGGTCAGAGAGGCAACTGGGGCCTTCAGCTGAGCAGGAGCTGGTTGCCATGGGAACTGGTAATTGACTGAATCCCTCAGCAGCTGTGTGGTTTGATGGAGGGAGGGGGTCCCTAGCTGACCCCCCCATTCCTCATCCCCATCTTCTTGCCTAGCACTCGCCCTGCTGTGGCTTTCTCCATAATCATTTCTCTGATGAGTTCAGATTTAATCTGCTGAAGGTTGGCAGTCGGAAGGGGGAATTTCTCCTTCATTTTCGGTCTGTCAGCCTTTCAGCATCTTTGCAACTTACTCTTTTTTGCACTTCTACTGCTCAACCTGTGTGCTTGCAGGCCCTGGTGCTTTGATCTTTGCATTGCTCCTGCCTGTGGTTGGAAAATAATTTCTGTGCTTGGACCCATTTTGAATAATCTACCTAGGGCCCATCTGCAACTTACTGGCTGACGATGAGAACAAAGGAACAATGCGAGCTGTGCCCTTGCATGGTGATTCATGCATATCTGAGAGGGCAGTATTTACCCTCTGACCTGCCCTCCCTGTCCCCAAGCCCTGAAGGTCTTTGCCTGGTTTGTTTACTTGGTACGCACAGGAGAGGTCAGCTTGCCCTGCCCATGCTGTCAGTAGCCAAATGCTGTGTGACTGCCTTAGCACGTTACCAAGCTACACACCTTGCTGAGTAGGAGGGTTTTTATTAGCGAAGTCTTGAGGTCGCAGTCCTGCTGCTGCAGTCTGGCTTAGAGCTAGCTGAGAATTTCCAGCAGTATCGCACGCCTCCGCACTCCTGCCCCTTTCCACTAGGGATACGCACAGATGAGGAAGCCATTCTCTCCAGACTTGGATCAAAAGCTATGTAAAATCCCCACAGCCCTTTGCTGCAAGTGACCCAAAAATGCAAAACGCGACCCTGTTATTTTCCTGTGAATGGAGCTAGATGGCCATCTAACTCAGCAGCCCTGAGCATTAAGGGCAAATTGAAGAAGCAATAAGCACCAGAACAGTAATCCAATCACCTCTGTTTTCATTTGTCCTTACCGTACCTGCCCGTGGTAGAATCTCTTGGCCAGAGGCTGATCCATACATAAGTATATGCAATTTCAAACAGTTTGCCACAGGGCAGAGTTCAGCATTTACTGTCTGACTGTCATGCTCAACTGAGGCTCTTCATCTTCCCTAGGGCAAAGAATAAGTGGATGCTACTTATTTACTAAGAGTTTTTAACTACTTTAAGTTATAACAATTTATAATTGAGGTAAACGGAGCTCCCCTGGACAGAAAATAAGTGTTTGTGTTACAGCTGCTGTAAATCAGCATTGCTGCTTTCAACTCCTGAGGAACCAGGGCCACTTGTAAGAGCTGATCTTCAGGAATTGCTGTGCTCACTTCTTCATGGTCATGCAACTCAAATCAAGTTCTACCTGAATGGTACCTGCTACTTAATTAAAAAAACAACCAAACAAACTCAAAAAACCCTGCCTGTTGCTATGCCTTTATAGCCTCCCTCCTGCCCCTGCCAAGCAGACCCCTGATCCCATGTGAGGTCTCTAGGCATAAATAAAACTTTGAAAGTTCATGTTGTGGATCGTGTATTTCCAAATGCAAATGTTAATAAACGTGCCTATTATAAAAGGGGAAAAGAATAGCCAAATGTCTGGATTTTACAGTCAGACAAGACAGAATCAGCTAGAGATGCATGTGAATGGCCTGGCTGCCCTAGTTGAATGCCCTGTCCTGAATTTGAAAAGTAGCTGGTTTTACTCTTTTCACAAAGTGAAATACGAAGCATGTGTTTTCACAGGTAGGTTCTGAAATGTTCTGCTCACCACTTATCGTGAGGGCAATTGTGGACTATCTTTAGGGCTGGATGCCATCTGGCCTGGCTTTCTGGGTGCTGTCCTTGGAGAATTTCCTTAAGGTTTTGAAGGCAGTATGTAAGGTCCAATATCCTTCCTTGCAAGCTGTCTCTAAAGAAGGACTGTCTAGAGTTAATCTGGAGTCAGTCCAGCTGGACATGGTGGAGCTTGGTGGGGTGGGTTAGGATCCCAATGGGATCTGGAGCAGGATCTCTGGGTGATCATAGTGTACCTGCTTGCACCTCTCCCTGCTCTGCTGGTATCAGCAATATTCTGGCTGCTTTGTAACAATGCTTCTCACCATCTCATCTTCTTTGGGTTCCAGTGACGTCCGGAAGTTCAAGGAAACCAAGAAGCAGTTTGACAAGGTGCGAGAGGACATGGAGATTTCGCTGGTGAAGAATGCCCAGGCACCTCGGCACAAGCCCCATGAGGTGGAGGAGGCAACAGGCACCTTGACCATAACCAGAAAGTGTTTCCGGCATCTGGCCCTAGACTATGTGTTGCAGGTTGGTGTCTCGTGCCCCCAGTGCTGACTGGATTTCCCAGTACAGAACAAGACATCACAGGCAAATTGCTAAATAATCTACTGCAGGGAATGAAGAAGTTGAGGGATGAGAGAGAGGGCAAGTAGGGTCTTATAACTGGGTTCAAAAGGTTACTGGATTACTAATCCATTGGACACTTTGCCATCTGCCCCCTGAGGCAGGGAGTCCTTAGGACTGGTGTGTGATGGAACATGAAACCACCAAGATTTGCTCTAGTTCCAGGCACTGGTGTAGTGGTACCACTACGAACCCATGTATGGCTTAGCAAAGCCCTGTACTGCAGTAGGTGCCAGGGTTCCTTGAGCTGCCCCTTGGCATAATCCAGCCTGTCTATAGGAAAGAGTAGGCTGTGCTGGGATGAGAGGGCCTTCACTGGTGGGGCTGAGTTCTGTAGCTGGTCACATCTGCTTGAAATAGTCACAGGATATCGGTATAAGTGGTGTAAGAGAGGGGAGGCTCTTCACCAAATCCTTAGCTGCTTTGATCTTTATAGCTCTCCAGAGAGTCTGGCAAAACAGTGTCATGAAACTACTGAAAGCGAGGGACCGAACACAACGCTGTCAAGTGTTCTCTGCAAATCCTTGTCGTCTGCTACATGTGGAACGTGTCCTTAAGGGCAAATGTCTGGATCTGTGTGCACATGTAAACATCCATGTGTGCATACTTGTGTTCGCGCCTGAAACTCCAGATGGATGTGTGTGCATGTGCAAATATGCATCTGGATGGATGTGTGTGTGCACATATATGTATGTGCACGGCGCATACCTGCGTATGTTGCAACAGTGGAAATTCCAGTTGAATATAAGGCAAAAAAGTTTTCAGAGTTATGCAGCACTGGAACAGGGACCCAAAGAGATTCACAGTCAACGGGACCAGGCTCTGAGCAACTTCATCTAACTTTGAAGTCAGTCTTGCTTTGCCCGGGCAATTGGATAGGTAACTTCTGGAGGTCCCTTCCAACCTGTATTATGCTATGAGTCCGTGTGGGAATGTGTGCTTACCTATGTTTATGCCTTTGCATGGCACTGGCATGACTCTTCATGTCTGTGACATGTTTTCCTTCCTAAAAATGCTACAGTGTACCTGAGAAGGGAAATCTTAATCATTTTTTCAGTGAGAGAAATTAAACACGCTGCCTTAGACTGAATTTCTTTTCCCAGTGGCAGATTTCCTGCAGGAACACTCACTGCACCCAGAATGGTCAAGGATTTTTCTTTGAATCATTCATAGGCTTCATGTCAAGTCTGTCCTTTCAGGCAGTGGGTATGTTAAGCAGACAAATTCAGTGTTAATATTGATCTGTGTGTCTCCACTAGCTGCCACTCCTGCAGCACCGAAATAAGACCATCTGCCAACATGTTCTGTCTGGTCATGAGGTAGTCTCTGATGTCACATGCTCTGGCAGCTGTGGATAGAAAGGCAATGCTTTCCCCTTAAAGTATAAATCATGCATATCATTGATCCTCCTTTAGGATTGCAATTGTTTGCGTCTAGGATTTTAGACATGAATGCAACTGCATTTGTGGGCAAGGTCACACTATAGTAAGCTCCGTCCATTTCTCCCACTGACAAAGAGGAAGAGTTCCTTTAATGTGCTCATCCAATATTGAGGAGGTTTCCCTGTTGGTCCACTGCAAGGTACCAGTCTAAATCAGTTTTGAAATGCATAGACATGAACTTGTCCAGGCATCCGTTGGTATTTAATTAAGGATATAGTGAGGAGATTCATAATTTTATTTAGACATGAACTTGTCCAGGCATCCGTTGGTATTTAATTAAGGATATAGTGAGGAGATTCATCATTTTATTCTTTTATATCTGAAAGGAGATCTTTTCCTGACCCTGGATGTCCACACAACTGAAGGGCACCCCCTCATAATGAATTAAAACTACATCCTAACTGCAGTAAGTTAAGCTCTCCCACCACAAATCCCAACTCAGATACCTGGAAAAAGGGACAACTTGGCTCACAGCAAAAAATCAAGTCCCAGAATTTGCCATGGCAGAATCAGCTATGGAGGGCACTGTATTGGCAGAAAAGTCCCGGTTGGTCCTCATGCGAATGCTAGATGCAGAAAATCTTCCAACCAGCATCCTCTGTTTTCTCTCCAGCCCCCAGAGAGACAGACCCCGTCTTGAGGGTCTGTTGCACCTTTCGCATCTTGCAGAACTCGTCTTTGGCTTTGTCAACAGGCCTGAAATTGGCACGGTCAAACTTCAAGGATTACTCGCGCCCCTTGAAGAGAGCCAAAAGGACCAGGACTCAGTAAAGCACAGTTCAGGGCAAGACTTTTCGCTGTAACGTAGCACACTTCCATTATTAGAGTGGCTGTTTTATAGTTTTGTGGCTGTAAGTGGCCAGGAGGAGTTACTGCTGTGGAGTGAAACTGTTGGTATAAAGCAGGGTTACTAATTCCAGTCCTTTTTTCTTTTTCTTTTTTTTTTTAAACCTAGTATACAGGGTGTGGAAAGGAGGGATCTAGGAGGCTGGGGATATACCTGAACTACTTTGTCTCCCCTCCTCTGTTGCTGGAGCTGATGACCAGGTTGCCTAGTACAGAACCAGGAGGCTGATCGTGGTGTTCCTCACGGATACTGTTCCAAGCACAACTGTGACAGGCACCAGCAAGCTGTCCTTTGGTAACTTTTACCTAGTTTTAGGTTCAGTTACTGCAAGCATAGTGCTTCTAAGCAAACTGATGCTGCATTTATAAATGAGTTATTAACACACTGGAACCGATCGTCTGTCATGGTAACACATTCATGACACTGGCAGCTGAAGCCCCATTGAAACCTTCTGCTACATTTGACAGTTTCTTCAGTGCTAATTGCAGCACTTGTAAGGCTTCCCAGTGTAGCTCATGGGGTCTGTGGGCAAGCTATTATGTAACTATGCGCTATTAATTTCTTCCTTTTGAAATTATATTCTCCTGGGTCAGTTCTCAGCCTCTTACATTTATTTTTTTTAATTGTTTTTAAACCTCAGGGATATTTTTCACTTCCAGATCCTTGGCCCCAGTATCAGAGAAATGTACTAGGTCTCACAGAGTTTGCCTTTGTCCCCAGTTAAAGGAGATTTGCAATAGTTTTATCTTCATTTCCAAGAGATGCTGATGGTTGTAGTCTCACTGGTAGAGTGATGAACCTTAGAAACAGATACTACCTTTCTTGTTCTTCCTACGTACCTCGTAGTCCTGGGTTATTCCAGTATTCCTGTTCTTCCTTTCAGGGTAAAGATTGCTGTTCACTCCGAAACGTGCTGTAACTGTGCAATTGCATGGAGTAGGGGTTAGCACTCATTTTCCCAGTGGCATAGGACGATACTGGGGGGAGAGAAAGAATCCGGGCATGGCACCTTGCTGCGTTGTGCCCAAGGTTTTATGGTAGGGATTTTAGGTGGGACTTTCCTGATCAAAGGTGCAGGCAGTGAACTGTGAGGTGTCGAAGATGAGCTGCTACAACCAAAAGATGAAAGATGAGCTGGCAGGGAAGACGACCGGCCTGGCTGAACAGAGAGCTTTGGCTGGAACTCAGGAAAAAACGGAGAGTTTATGACCTTTGGAAGAAGGGGCAGGCAACTCAGGAGGACTGCAAAGATGTCGTGAGGTTATGCAGGGAGAAAATTAGAAGGGCCAAAGCTGAACTGGAACTCAATCTGGCTACTTCTGTAGAAGACAATAAAAAATGTTTCTATAAATACATTAGCACCAACAGGAGGGCTAAGGAGAATCTCCATCCTTTATTGGATGCAGGGGGAATCATAGTGACAAAGGATGAGGAAAAGTCTGAGGTACTTAATGCCTTCTTTGCCTCAGTCTTTAATAGTAAGACCCGTTGTTCTCCAGGTACCCAGCCCCCTGAGCTGGAAGCCTGGGACAGGGAGCAGAATGAAGACCACATAATCCAAGGGGAAGTGGTTAGCGACCTGCTGCACCACTTAGACACACACAAGTCTATGGGGCCGGATGGGATCCACCCAAGGGTGCTGAGGGAGCTGGCAGAAGTGCTCACCAAGCCACTTTCCATCCTTTATGGTCAGCAGTCCTGGCTGACCGGGGAGGTCCCAGTTGACTGAAAGTTAGCAAATGTGATGTCCATCTACAAGAAGGGCCGGAAGGAGGATCCGGGGAACTCCAGGCCTGTCAGCCTGACCTCGGTGCCGGGGAAGGTTATGGAGCAGATCGTACTGAGTGCCATCACGTGGAAAAGGCTGTGTATGAGGAGCGGCTGAGGGAACTGGGCTTGTTTAGCCTGGAGAAGAGGAGGCTGAGGGGAGACCTCATCGCACTCTACAACTACCTGAAAGGAGGTTGTAGCGAGGTGGGGGTCGGTCTCTTCTCCCAAGTAACAAGCGACAGGACAAGAGGAAACGGCCTCAAGTTGTGCCAGGGGAGGTTTAGATTGGGTATTAGGAAAAATTTTTTCACCGAAAGGGTTGTTGAGCATTGGAACAGGCTGCCCAGGGAAGTGGTAGAGTCCCCATCCCTGGAGGCATTTAAAAGACATGTAGATGTGGTGCTTTGGGACATGGTTTAGTGGTGGACTTGGCAGTGCTAGGTTAATGGTTGGACTTGATGATCTTAAAGGTCTCTTCCAACCTAAATGATTCTATGATTCTACAACTACTCTGCTAATCACCTGCTGGAGGACTCAAGGAATGGCCAGGCTCTCCTATCCTCACAGTAAACGCTCCAAACTGGTTCTTTTGCAGTAGCAGGGTGCACTTCCAAAGCAATGCTATCTTGCTGTTGCAAGAGGTACTGCAGTTCTTCCCTGGCCAGGGAAGAGGTGTAAGCCTGAATGTGCTGGAAGGCATCTTCTTCCACCCCAGGAGCCCAAGCACATCAGGGCTGCCACAGGAAATCCTGAGCTACTGCTGCTTCTGTGTGGAAGGGATGTGACGGTCTCTGGGGCAGTCAGCCATGCACTTTTCTCCAAGAAAAATGGGTGTGCAGAGGGTGTGCACACTGAGAACATAGGCCCCCTCATGGGTACCACAATTTCCTGGCTGGCTTCACTATGATTACTGAAGAAAAGCATAACAGTACACTGGTACCACTCAGCCTGCTAAGAGAAATCAAAGCAGTGACCTGATAGATTAAACATCTCCTTCATGTGATACCAAATTGCACTCTGGGGTCACTGTTTGTTGTCAGCCTATGTACCGACATGCACCTAGCTGTGACCTTAATCAGTAGCAGCCCAGGTAGGAAAATGCATCTATGCTGTTTCCCTTTTTATTCCACCTGGAACTCACCAGAACTGTCTTTTCAGAAACTAACTTTCTGGAACTGTCCTTGAATAGTTTTGTGGTTTGCTGCTAGGGGTGTTGCAGCAAGTTGTTCATACTTAGATCTCCATGCCAAACTGCTTAATGCTGCTGATGCCGAGAGTCTTATCTTGATTCCTTCACAGATCAATGTCCTGCAGGCCAAGAAGAAGTTTGAAATACTGGATGCGGTAAGGGCTCTCTGTGTTTTCTGTGGCTGCTCTCAGTGACTCAATGAAAGGCAGCCCTCTCCATTTCAGGTTGCATGGGTCGACATACTGACTCCTCGGTCTGCCCTGGAGATACTGTCTGGGACTGCTCTGGGGGCTGCAGGTATGCTAACAAGAGGGGAGAATGAAGGACCAGCAAGATACTCCACAGGCCAGAACTGTGGGGACTTTCAGGGGTGAAGAACACTGCTTTTACTGCTTTGTGCTCACAACAGGGGTTGCCTGACAGTGTGGAAGGATTTGTGAGAGGAAGAAAGGAGAAGAGGGAGACGCATCTAATGGATAGATTGCTTTGGGAAGGGAAAGGGTTAGACCTTGAGGAGACTTATTTGTGGGTAATAAGGGATAAGGACTTTTCACGCTCACTTTGTCCCAGAACCTGTTCTGACCTTGCTGTTGTTTCCCTCCCCAGATGCTGTCCTTCATGCATGCCCAGTACACCTTTTTCCAGCAGGGCTACAGTCTTCTCCATGAACTGGATCCCTACATGAAGAAACTAGCCACAGAGGTGAGGGGACAGGGAATATGGTTGACTCAATCTGCCAGTTTGTACCCCTTCACCCTGAAAGGACGTCCTCTTTCCTATTCAGCTACCATACTTGGTAATCAGGGAGTGGTTGGAGCATCATGCTTGTTGGATGTTCGATGCCAGGGGAGGTTTAGATTGGATGTAAGGAAAAATTTCTTTACTGAAAGAGTGGTTAAACATTGGAACAGGCTGCCCAGGGAAGTGGTTGAGTCCCCATCCCTGGAAGTATTTAAAAGACGAGTAGATGAGGCACTTAAGGACATGGTTTAGTGGACATGGTGGTGTTGGGTTGACGGTTGGACTCGATGATCTTAGAGGTCTTTTCCAACCTCAATGATTCTATGATTCTATGCTGCACTATGGGCTGGCAGCCAAGAGCTATGGTTACTTTCAGTGCACACCCAAACACAGCCCTTTTCCTCTCTTGTGGGGACTTCTCATGTTAGGGCTGGTGTAATCCCAGAGCAGGGAAGCAGAGATGGACAGTGGCTCATAAACCTCCTTCCTGACTTTTATACCTGGTGTTCTCCTCCCTGCCTTTAGCTGGACCAGCTGGTGATTGATTCTGCAGTGGAGAAGAGGGAGATGGAGCACAAGCATGCGCTGATACAGCAGAGGGTGAGTCCTGGGGCTGCAGCTTAGTGCAAGCAGCACTTCTCTCCATCAGTGCGGTTGTCTGGATCACACAGTGGCAACTGCCATCTGATGAGGGGCCTTGCTGGGTTAGTCCTTCACAGCCTGGAGCAGTAGCAGCAGAAATTGTTGAGATGAGAGTAATAACCTTGTGGATGCTGGGTGGTCTAGCTAATAGGTAGGCCTGATCAAATGCAGAGCATTCAGCTACTGACACATCTGAGTACACAAGGGAGAGGGACACAGGGAGGACCCCATGGGTCAGTACACCTAGGTGGTTTTCCCAGCTCTGCCACTGACCTGCTCTGCATCTGAGCAAGCCTTCCTTCTATGCTTTGTCTCCCTCTTTGCTACTGAGGATGTGGGTAGAGTTAAGGGTTCATGTTCTGTAAATGGCTCTGAGATGGAGGAGTGGATGTAGTTGTTTGTAATCGCCTGTGAAAACAACTTGACTGCATAGCAGAGCTGCTTTTGGGGAGAGGTTAGAGCACTCTTCTCCCACCCTTTCTTTTCTTTTTCTTTTTTCTTTGTCTTTTCCTCTCTTCCCCCCCTTTTCTCTTCCCCGCCCCCTGTCTCTTTCCTCCCTTCTCTTTTTCCCCCCAGTCTCGCATCCTTCCTCCGGCTGAGCAAGCTAGCTTTTGCCTGGCAAGCCCTCTGATCTCCAGCTACTGCAGTATCAGCACGCCCCTCCTGACACTTCGCCCTGCCTCTCACTGCCGTGCCCCATGGTGAGGCAGCAGTTTGGCAGCATGCTTGAGTGCCCAGCCCAACCAGATGGCCAGAGGCCCTGTTAAATCATCCAGCAGATGAATGAGTGGATGCACTCCTTTGGTACCCACAGACCGGACTTGCTGCAGGGCATTTTCGTCATTCATAGGGAACTCACACTGTACTGAAGGGATGTTAACGGGTCGTGAGGGAGAGAGAGCAGGACTCTGTACTGCTATTGAGAGAGGAGTGTGCTGCAGTGAACTTTCACGCAAGTGTGCTCCAAACTGCAGTTCAGATGATTCTCGCTTAGCTCCTGTGACATGACATGGCTACAGCCTTGAGCAGCATACCTTTGGAAGGGTCCACGGGGACCCACGCAATAGAGCTGCTGTGGCTGAGCAAGCTGTTTCCAGCTGAGCTATGGTAACCCACTACGTGTGTGCTCTCACCTGCTGTAATTGGGAGTAACCATCATGAACTGGCAAGATAACAGGATTTATTATCAAACAAGTCTGAGCCTTCGGTAGGGAGGCATCTTTGGTTAATGTGGGCTCTGATTTTTTCCAGACCGTTCATCTGGGAATGATTCCAAGTCTGAGGCTTGTAGAAACATCAACTAATTTTTTTTTTCTTTTCCTTCTCTTCTTGGATTGCTGATCTGTGCCTGCAGACCCTCCTGCAGGTGAGTACCCACATGTATTTCCTTCTTCTGGCATCTTCATTGCTCAGAATTAGCGCTTTGCTCTGGATATTTACTAAGTCCTGCCTTTGAAAGGGAAACAAAGAAACCTTGCCCATAGCATTAGTGCTGTAACCTGAACACTGGACATGTAACTTTAAAACCCAGTTTCAAGTGAGTTTGGTTTCATCCTCATCAAAGTTGTTTTCAGTCCTGGGCTAAAATAAGATTTCGGTTCCCTCTACTCTGTATGGTGGTCAGTCTTGACTTCGGAGTTCAGTATTGCAGTGGCAGCAGTGCTTGGCTGGCACTTAATGCATGTTTGGTGCCTAGGAGCCTTTGAGGACCATGGGTCTGGTGGGAGGTGAATTGGCTGCACAGGCTCGTAACAGAGGGCGTTGGTGGACTTTCAACATACACACCCACACCCTCATGCTCCGTGGGGACAGTAAGAGGGGATTTCAGAGAGCCCTGAGAAATAGCTGTTCATGAACCAAGCCCTGAGCAGGAATCGCTAAGGAGTCCATACCTGGTAGGCACTTGCGTGGATCAATACTTCTCAATAGGAGGGCTCTAAGTGGCTGTTGTTTTCTTTCTAATTCTCTCTCTCAAAAATGTCATAACCCACAAAATGGAAACATAACCGGATTTGAAAGCTAATGACAGACATTCCCTGTGAATCGGCCTGTGCATATGCTCCCTTTGGTTAAGTGTTCTGAGGGAGGGGTAAATCCATTTGTGAACTCTCAGTTCCCCTGGGACTCTGCTGGAGTGATGACTTCATTCGAGGGAACATGGAAAGTCTCTCTAGGGCAGTGCATTTCAGTTAAATCCCTTTACGTGGCTTTGCTGACTGGACTAGCAGGGAATGAAGGAGAGGTCAGGTTCCAAGAGGGAGAACGAGCAATTACTCCTCATCAGGATACATATGCATAGAGCTGTGGCTCTCTGTGTGCATAAGCTTGTAAGAGCTGAACATGAACGTCCCTACTGCAATTTAGGATTTAAAGCTTCCTGCCTGGAAATGTGAGACTGCTTTTCAGCTACTCTGAGTCAGTGTTGCTCCTCCCTTTGCAATGGAGCATGGCACTCTGCATCTGGTGAGCATCTTGCCACCTCCAAAGGGAGCACAGCACGTGTTTGAATATATGTCTTCATGCTGCACCCAGAATACCCTCTGGTCTCTTAAAAAATTTGGAGGTTTAGTTGTGCTTAATTAGAGAGGAGCGGCAGAAGTATCCTTTTTTTCCTCAACACAGTGTCTTCCCAAACAGCCTGCTAAGGCATGACAGAAAGGGAGAGAATCCAGTTTAATTAATACATTTTAAAGTGTTCTTGGCGTGGGGGATCTGTGCAGATTCTGAAGATAGGGCCTTGCTCATTGAATTGTCTTTGGGCAGCTTTGTGAGGCATGGAGGGCAGCCTTCCAAGAGCCAAGTTCATAAGGAAGTGGTCGGTGGCATTTTGTTTCATTATTTTTAATTATATTTTTAAAATAGATTTGGTAGGAGAGAAAATCTCAGCACAAATCTCGACTATTTTCTTTGATACTGGAATTCAAGTGTCTTTCTCCTATGCTGCCCTTTCCCCATCTTCCCTCATGGAACATCTGCCACCTTTGGGACAGATTCCTAGGGCAGCTATCATTTCAAGCTGTCATTTTACCCGCTGCCCTCTGCCTTCCTAGCTCCAAAGCCTTAAAGAGCTCCATTTGCAGCTTCACCCTTAATATGAAAATAATGCTCATTTATACAAAAAGGGTTCCAATAAAATCGGCAAGAGGAAAGGAAGAGTCTCAATTTTTATGGGCTACAATAAATATTTGAGTTATCCTCCCGTTGTGCAAAGAGAGAGGAGAGCTTCAGCGTGAAGGCTGGGGGTGCCTTTCTTCTGACTGTGTGTGGGATGCATGTGTGCAAGGACTGCAGTACGGAATACATTTCTGCAAAGGCTGAGGAGATAGTCTTGTAGCTTCCCACATTTCTCCTGTTTGTTGAACTAAACTGTCTTAAACCACGCATGTAACTAATCTGTATGTGTTTATGTGGGCTCAGATGGATGCACAAAGACACACAGGGCCTGGTGTAGGTTGGACCACTTAGGAGAAAAATTTTGGAGAACTTAGCACTGGAACACACAGACCAGGGAATTTTTTCCAATGGGAAATGAGGAGAGAAACAGTAATGTTGAAACCAGTCTTCCCTCGCAGATCCTGACCTTCCTGAATCCTTCCACTGCACCAAAACTGACAGGCCAGTCTCTGAAAGTGGAAGAATACAGGGCTATATAAAAGCTCCTTTGCAGCCTCATACCTATTCCCCGGTCCAGAGCAGTGGGGGAAGCAATTGTGCTTCTGTTGCCTGTTTGCATGGGAAGGGAGGATGGAGTGCCGAGGCAGAGCTCTCTGCCTCATTTAGTTCAGCTGGTAGATAACAAACTAGGGGCCATATGGCATTTCAACACCCTGATTTCTGTGGCTGCAGTGGAGCAGGGGTGGAATTACTGGCCAAAGGGTGGCTCTGCTCCAGGAAGCTGGGGGAAGCAGACCCCGCTGAAGGCAGACAAGCCTGGCTCTGTTAAGGTCAGGGAGGCATTCGGTGAGCGTCTTCCTGTCAACTTTGCTCTGTGTTGCCTGGCTTCTCCCACTCCCTTCTGTGCCCCCATGACAGCTGTATGGTAATTAGCCCTTGCTCTAAGCTGATTGACTTTGAATAGGAGGCATGAGGAGGGGGTAAGCAGGTGGTCCCCAGAGGCCAGCAGACTTCCTTCGCCTAGTGCCCCTTGCTTTGACAGGAGCCAACGGCAGAGCTTATAGCTTCCCAAAAAGGAGTAGGAGGGGTAAAGGAGAAGGGGCTGAAAAAGAAATCCCTCCTTCCTTGCCAGCCCACGGTGCTTAGCAGAGATGCTACTCTGGAGAGCGAACAGAGAGAGAGAGAGAGGACACGCAGAGCTGCTCCCTGCTCTCTAGGCAAGAGCAGCAAAACCTCCCTTGCAGCTGGCATCATGAAGATTTTCGGCAGGCTTGAATACCTCCTGGTAAGGAGACTCCTGCAGGGTTGGTTTGACTTGGGGAGAAAGTTTAGAGGGCACTTTTCTCTGGGGCAGCAAGGATTGTGCCTGTAGGACCTTGCTTGCTGATGTGACTCAAAAGCAAGTACAGCTTTGTTACTGCAGGAAAGCAAATGTGTTTGGTCCTGTCCGTGGGATGGAGAAGCTCTGGGGCAGGGCACAGATCTCTGTGCATCATCTGCTGGCAAGCTGCAGAGCAGGGAGATCGTTTGGCATTAGGAAATTCAAGAAACAAAAGGTCTGTAAATGGGATTTGGCCGGAATGAATGAAAGCTGTCTGTGCAGAATGGGAATGTAGGTGGGGGAGCCCTCCTCCAAATTCCATCTGCCTCTGAGGGTCTTGGATTGTACACAGTATATACACAGAGGTAAAAATAGCCAGATAGAGAAATGCTTGAAATATATTCAGGCACCAGAAGAGGACAGAATGTGCGTGCACCAGTGTTTGTGTGGAAGGGGTTTGTGTGCATCTTTAGGGAATGTGAATATTCCTCTGAATTACGTTCTCTTTAGAATCGAATAGCCAAACTAGTCACATACAATTTTTAACTCACCTCCAGGATGAGTTCTTTTCAATGCATGGATGTATACATAATGTTGTTAGAGTGTCCATAATATTATTGTTAAATACTGAGCATCATTGGTTACTTAAGCAAAGAGGGCACTTTTGGATAAAGCCTTTGTCTTCTGTGAGGGAAAACACGTATCGCATGTGTTGTCACTTATCCTAAATGGTACTGATTGAAAATAACATGGAGGTTTGGTAGTAAGATATGTTTCTCTGAGTATCTAAAAACACCTGGACTGAAATGATTTACTGGTTGTGATTTCCTAGTTTTGGTAGTGTTTTCTATCAGTAGAAATCAAAACATTGTACAGAAAAGGACAGTATTGTTATTTCCACATTGAATTGATACACTGAGGGAGTAATGCTATGGCTTTTCAGGGAGGGCCAGTGCCATAGTGATTGTATTTTAAAGAATTTTAAGGAAGTCTTGGTATTTTAGGGAAAGGTTCTATCTGTTCTCAGCCAGGTGGTGTGCCCTTTGGGATAGGAATGAACCTATAAACAAGACCTTCCTACTTCAGTGGGTATGCTCTTAGGCAGGGCTCTTTCCTTAAAAGACTCCCCCCCCCCCCCCCCCCCCCCCCAAGGATTCCAGGCTGATGAGGGGCATCATCACTCTTCATATTAAGTCTGTTCACTGAAGCTTGAGGTTTATTTAATTTCATCAGCCATTTTCTCTGCATGAAATGCTGGCTTCACAGGAGCAATTGGAAGAGCTTCTCTGGCCTCTGCAATGCAAGCAGTCTCTGTGCATGCCGTGTGGAGACGGACAAGGGAGTTCTTAACTGAGTGGTTCATGAGGCAACCTTCAAATAGGGCTTTTTCTCTTTTTTTTCCTTTTTTCTTCTTTCATGGGTCTGTTTGTGCCTGTGCTGGGTTTTTGCTTTCCATTTGCTGGTTTGAAAGTGTACGCATTAATGTCCTTTTTCACATCCCTATGGATGTGTCTCTTGGAATGTGTTACTTCATTGTTGCCTCAGCAGCATTCAGTGTGCTCCCATGGAAACTATTGTGATGTCATTTCTAAAAGAATATCAGTTCCCAGGCAGCCTCGTGTGTGAACTCAAGAGTGACAGGACTGAGAAGGGGAGGGGACAGTGAGACAAGATTGGTGTGATTTACTGGAAGTTGGTGAAGGAAAGGGAAGCAGATGATGGCAGAGATCTGGTTTCTTATTTTGGAAGACGTCCGATTTGTTTTACCAATGTGTGATCCAACATGTCACTGCTGTTGCTAATCATGATTGCATATGCAGCTGTAGCCGAAGCCATTCAGATCCCAATTCTAGGAAGCCTTTTCTGTGTCAAGCATTTTTTCATATTACAGAGACAACGAGGTGCTAAATGCAGACTTAATAAATCAGTCCAAACTCATTTAGAGCAGACTTGCATACTCCGTGTACGTTGCAATGATGGGAAGAATTCGGCAAAAGGTAGTTTATTAAAATCATGCATTAAAATCTCATGTATAGCAGGAAATGGGAAAAAGAGGGGACAAGAGAAAGCATACGTGTGCACTCTCTTACCCTGCTTTGTCAAGGGTAAGATTTGAATCAAGAAAGTTATTTTGAATGTTGCAGAATGGGTGACACATTCCTTCTCCACCGGCACCTCCCAGGCATCATGACTTGGCTTACAAGGTTGGAAGGTTTTTATTTCCTAGATCTGCGTGGAGTCAGACAGTCCACAGATGCGCTGCATCCCTTGTAGGAGTCAGAGAGACTTACTGATGGCATAGCTGATGATGTGCTTGGCAGGAGCTGTGTCCGTCAGCCAGGACTCTTTGACTTGTTTCCCAGAGCTAACAGGATCAAACTCTTCTTGTGTTGATGAGTAGAACAGATACAGGGACACGTTAAGGGCAGGTCTGCCAGTTAAGGGCATTCATTGTCACACATCTGTGTATCCAGCTGTGGCCACACACTACCATGATGTTTCAACACCATTGGCAAAATGATCTCCTCAGTTTCTAAGCTAGCTTTGACCTGGAATCGGGTTTCAACAGATGTTCTTGTAACTCTTTTTCCAGAAATTTGTCCTCTCTTTTCAATGGCTGTGGTAAGAAAGTTCCCTGGATGGGTGTTGTGGTTGAACCCGGCAGGCAGCTAAACACCACGCAGCCGTTCGCTCACTGCCCCCCCACCTCCCAGTGGGATGGGGGAGAGAATCGGGGGGGGGGGGGACGGAGGGGAGTAAAATGCGTGGGTTGAGATAAAGACAGTTTAATAGGACAGAAAAGGAAGGGAAAATAATAATAATAATAATGAGAAAAGAATATACAAAATAAGTGATGCACAATGCAATTGCTCACCACCTGCCGACCGATGCCCAGCCCGTCCCTGAGCAGTGGTCGCCGCCCCCCCGGCCAACTCCCCCCAGTTTATATACTGAGCATGATGTCGTACGGTATGGAATAGCCCTTTGGCCAGTTTGGGGCAGCTGTCCTGGCTGTGCCCCCTCCCAGCTTCTCGCTGGCAGGGCATGAGAAGCTGAAAAGTCCTTGACTAGTGTAAGCACTGCTCAGCAACAACTAAACCATCAGTGTGTTATCAACATTATTCTCATCCTGAATCCAAAACACAGCACTGTACCAGCTACTAGGAAGGAAATTAACTCTATCCCAGCCAGAACCAGGACAATGGGCTACAGCAAGAAGATGTGCCTAGGAATCCATTGTTTAAGCTCACTCTAATGTGCTGGAAGTTTCACAATTGCACTTGCCATGATTTTGCCTTTCAGCTACCTGAGCCATTTCTCTACGTTTCCCTTTTGGCCTTTGCTTGGCAGGGACAGGAAAAATGATGCTGATCAAGGGGATGATTTCTGGATTTTTTTTTTCACCCTTCCCTTTCCCTTACTTCATTTGTCTCTCAACACTCAATAACTTTGTAGCAAAGACTTCAGGTGCTTCCAAGCAGAGTGCAACGGAATGGAACAAAGTGCCTGAGGATCAGACTGCTGCGTGCCCCGGGGCTAAGAGGCAGAGTGGTCCTTATCCCTCGGATCTCTCCCTTGATTTGTACCTACTCTACAAATCCAGTTTACAGCTCTGGTTGATGTATTCTGCCCTCAGCTGCCCTGCAGTAGTACTGTTGATGGCAGTGGAGTTGCTCAGGAATTACACCAGCTGAAATGTGAGCAGAATTTGGCCTGGGGATGTTTCCTAACCAATGAGAGAACAAGGAAGAGAAATATCGCCAGAGTAATGCAAACACAAGCCATTCTTCCCAGCAATGTGTTTCTGTGTTTGGACATCATCCAGATGGCTCTCTGTCATCTTAGCTGTATACGCGCTTGGTGTTTTTGTGTATAATTTTCGTGTTCTAAAACTGGGCTTGGTGCAGTTTAGAGTTCTTTCAAAGGCAAGGAACAACTCCATGTGCCTTCGGCTGTTTCGCTTTAGCCCTTCAATTTGTAGAGAGGTGTAACACAATACAGACTCAATGAGGTTAAATTCACACCTGGCTTGACTCCACTGATTTTTAGTGGATTTACTCTAGTGATGTATATGGCCCATCTGTTCCTCCTGCACTCATCAGCAATATATCCTTCTTACCATCACACTGCTTGGTTATATAAGGCCAGCTGAAGAAGTCAGGTGATTATATTTAGACCCTCCCCCTTATTTTTACCTCTTCCACAAAGTGAGGCACAGCTAAGTGATCATTTCTAAGATGTGCTTGGAAGGGTTTTGCCCTACGCTTGCTGTGCACTTTTCAACAAAGTCCAGATTTTTGGATGTTTGCATTATTTATTATAAAACAGTACAGATTCTCATCAAATGTATAGAATTGTCATTTTGGAGCAGCTCTACAAAAATCACATGTTCAAATATCTACGAGTTAGGGGAAAATTCCCTCTAGCCTTTGTTTGCAGTAGGTACATGAAAGACATCTGCAGAAGAGGACCCCCATGGGATTCACCCTCTTATGGCAAGAAAATTTGGGGCTGAGCAGCCCTCTCTTAATTGGGTGCCTTACAGCAGTTTCTAGGGTCTAATTGGGCATCATGCTGCCTTTCCAAGGAATGACTCGGTCCTGTCCCATTATATCTCCTCCTTCTGTGTCAGTAGTATTCTTATTACGACACCTCCCAGGCAAGCTTGCATCTCTGAACATGAAAATAACTCATCTTAATGAGAGTGAAGTGCATGTTGCCTAGCAACACAGCATCACAAGGGTCTTCGTATGCTGAGCTAGGAAAGGCACTTAAGTTAATGGGGCTGTTTTCACTGCGCTGTTGTTTCTTTGAACCAAGTAGTACAGGGAGAAATATTCATGCTCAAGAGAGAGGGAGGTGTGGGTAGAATGCATCATCAGAGTGGAATCAGTGTGCAAAGAGACAATGTGCTCCCCAGGTTAGAGGGGAAAGTCATTTAGGTTTCATGACCTAGTTTCTCTTGGGAAGGAGGCAGACCGCTGCCCAGGGAGAAGGATCTGTGTTCTGTGAGAGCAGCTGCTATTCTCTCTGCTCTGTGTCTTGCTCACCAGCTGTCAGAATCCATGAGATCTATCTGATGAATCAGTGCCAAACCTGACAAATCAGCTCTGACTGGTAGCATAGCATAGAGAATTTGAGTGAGCGCAGATTGGAAATGGCATATGATGATAGCTAATGAAAATGGAATTGATAAGTCTTCCCCTCTAGAAATAATTATGCCTGTTTTCCTTGTGTGAAAAGGCTGGGGTTTGTTCTGTTCCTGGCCCCTTGCAGAGCAGAGGGGTGGCAGCAGCATTGCTAACTCACTTGGCCAGTGAAAAGCACCTCTATTGCTTTATTTCCCATTGCAGATGGCCCCAAATGTTGGGAATTTTTAGCCCTCACGATGATAAGCTACCTGCCCTTCTCCTTCTCAGCTACCAGAGCAGGGAAATACAGCATGTGTAGTACTTTTCTCCAAACAATAGGGACAGATAAGCTTACTGGAATTGAGGATAATTCATGGCTGCAGCCCACTAAGGCATAGGGATGTGCTGTGACAGACAGCTCTGCCTGAACTTTAGGATCTTGACATAGATATTTTTCTCTTCCTGATGCTTTGATCAGGCTCATCTCCATCTCGGTCCTGCAGAGTACAGTCACGGTAGAGTCTCAGTCTCTTTTTATTTGCAGGACTTCTCCTATGATGACTCAAAGGTGGAGTTTAATGTTGATGCCCCGAATGGAGTGGTGATGGAAGGCTACCTCTTCAAGAGAGCTAGCAATGCTTTCAAAACATGGAATCGGTGAGTAATAACTCATATTCCATTTGATCTTTGGGCTAAGACTCTGAACAGAGCTAATACTGCCTGCACAGGAACACACTTCACTTTTAAGTGAGATCTTAGCAGCTGTTATCATCACTGGAAGGATTCTGAGCTAAGTAGTTAAAAGCTAAATAGTTAAAATGAGGTTGGTTTGATAGTTTCTGCATACAGAGACTTTTCTTTTAGGAGCATTTTGCATGCAGGTTGAGGGAGGTGATCCTCTAGCACTGGTGAGGCCACGTCTGGAGTACTGTGTCCAGCTATGGGCTCCCCAGCACAAGAAAGATATGGACTTACTGGAGGCGGTCCAGTGAAGGGCCACGAAGATAATTAAGGGGCTGGAACATCTCTCATATGAGGAAAGGCTGAGAGAGCTGGAACTCTTCAGCCTGGAGAAGAGAGGGGTCGTGGAGGGATCTTATCAATGTGTACAAATTCCTGACGGGAGGGAATGAAGAAGAGGGAGCCAGACTTCTCAGCAGTGCCTAGTGACAGGACGAGAGGCAATGGGCACATACTAAAAACGTGAAATTTCATGTGAACACAAGAAACTGCTTTTCTACTGTGAGGATGGTCAGGTAGTGGAGCAGGTTGCCCAGAGAGGTTGTGAAGTCTCTATCTGTGGAGATACTAAAAAACCACCTGGGTACAGTCCTGGGCAACCTGCTCTAGCTGGCCCTGCTTGAGCAGGAGGGTTGGACTAGATGGTCTAAAGAGGTCCCTTTCAACCGAAGTGATTCTGTGATTCTGCTCAGAACCTGTTGGCTGCAAGTAAGATGAGAACCTGAAGCCATGTTAGGATAACACTGCACCTGAGTAAGTCCTCCTGAGAGAAACAGTATCTCAAGAGAGATTAATGTAGCCTTATCAGCACGCTAACCTGGCTATGTGGTGCCAAGTCAGCTCAGAGCAAAAGAGGAGTAAGCATCTGCTTGACTGCAGTGGTGTTTTAAGACCACATAAATTTTCTACCAGCGTGTTATAACTCATGTGCTGAGCTTGCAAAGCCACTCGCTTTGCAGGTCTTTGATATTGGTGCGTTGGAGACATGTACATTAATCAGTAAAAGAGCTAGATGCTGTGTAGTTTATGTAAGTGATTATTATTTTCCTGTTCAAAACCAAGTATGCTTCTTTCTGTGAAGCTGTATATTCCTCTTAGGCTGCACCATGGAATGAGCCAGCTCATGTTTTGCTGCATCTTAGTAAATGCCAGGGAAAAAAAAGGTGTGCTTTCCACAATGGAAGGATGACCAGGTTCCATGCAGGGAAGATAGGGCTCAATGCAGCTCGAGTCTTGCCCTAGGAAAGCTGTAAATTCATAACAATTAAAAGAAATAGCCTAACACAATGGGACATGCCACGAGTATCAAACCTGTCTATTCTGGGATGGGGAGATAGGCGAGAATGGAAATATCAGCTGTGCTGCCGGGAGCTGAGAGATGGCTTTCTGTGCACTGACCCTGCTCTTAATAATTTATAAATATTTCATCTGATAGGTCACTGGGTATGCCAGGCTCATATGCCTCCTGCACTAGTCAGGAGTCTCCACAGCTGCCAGAGACCTTGGGAAGGTGGAAGCAAAGGTTTCATGTTCTAGCCTTGCTCGATATTTGTGCGTTTAGTTTCCCTTGAGATAGTCAATGGGTTTCATACACGGTTGTGCGAAAGGATTTAAACCCTTCCAGTGAGTTTCTAATGCATGAGATCAATGCCTTTTTGACCTACATTTCCTCCTCTCACGTAACAGGGAAATGATACAATATTAAGATATCTTTTACTTGGCTATGGGATACATTCAAAGTACACACCACAGCAAGGCTGAAATGTGCTGTTGTTAGACTTTGGAATAAATAAACACTAAATGGTTCAGTGAACAGTTTGTAATATGCACAGAAACTGCCTGTATTTGCATGGAAAAAAGACTTGAAATTCTTAGAGATGTCTGAATTGGTTAGATAAGCGATTCCTTCTCTCTGAAGCTTCCTCTAGTACTAAGGAGATTCCAGGCAAATTTAGTACAATTTTATTACCCCTCAGGCTCTCTGGTCCCTTGACAGTTAAGTACTAAGTTTGCACTTGGAGGAACCAGAAACCGCAACAGCAGCTACAGCACAGTGCATCACGCTGTTGCACTGGGAAGGTATCTTAGCTGAATTTTTCTCAACCTTTTAGGATTTCCTGCTTGGTGTTTCCTAAGCAAAGTATTGCCTCGGTCCATAGCCTGTCGCACGGCTGCTTTCACTGACACCACATGTCTTTGCGGAGCAGAAGGTCGTTCCAAAATGTGTCAGGCTAATGTCAAGGCCTGTGCTTGACTCTTGTGACAGAGATGAACGGTTCCAGGCAACTCCATTCTCCTTTCAGCTCCCCTGGCTGTGAATTCAAGGGTCACTCCAGAGGGCACTTCTCCTGGAGGGAACATGACCCTTTGGGACTTTCTGGTTTTCCTGATGTCTGAAGTAATGTTAGTGTCAAGGGCTCCAAGTTTTCCCTGTTCTCCAAATCCCAGCTATCCTCCCTGTATCCTCCTACGTCCCAGTCATACACAGTCTGTATCCTCCCTACAGCCATCTCTGTCTCCTCAGTCCCACCCACTCTTAGCCGTATCTGCCCGCATCTGAGCTATTCCCAGCTTCTGTAGCCTACTCATCACCTTCTCGCTGTCACTCAGCTATTCGGTGTTAGTGCCTCCCCCTCATGTGAGCGGGAGGGGGCAGGCAGAGAGAACAGCAAAATCCCCAGTTCAGGATATCAGGCTAAGAGCCAGTACCAGGCAGAAATGCGTGCTCTGGGGTGGTGAGCAGGAGAGCACAGCTGCAAGGAGCAGGAGCAGAGACCAGAACCTGAGAGACAAACTTTCTGCTCAGCTTCATGTGACAGCAGAGCTCCTTGAGAGTAGACTGCTACTGTCACAGCAGCTCAGAACGATGCAGAACCGTATCAGCTCATCAAAATGGGCTCCCTCATAGATGGGATGGCCTCCAGTTACCTGTATTTTCCTGTTTCTCCACAGACATGTCAAGTCCTTTTGTTGTCTTTTATCTCTGTTTAATATTTCAGCAATGACAGAAGAAAGAGAATCCTGTCTCATCTCATTTTCCCAGGGAACCTAGTTCTTTTGCAAACAGAGTGTGTAATACATGCTCAAAATAACAGCTTGCTGCAAGGCTCTTTGTGCTCAGGTATTCCAGTACCTTCTTCCTGAAGCTTAGTGATGGTCATGGCTTCCGTTGCCCTCCATGAAGATGATCAGGTTGCTAAATCTTAGGCTGTGTCTTGGGATGAGGAAGTGACTTGGGGGTTTGGATTTAGCACCGAAGAGTAAGACACCGGGGAATTACTTCTGCTGTCAGCATCACATGGACCTTCTGTAACTTGTATTTTAATGGAAAGCTGCTAGCTGGTGACTTGTTGCCTCCTAAGAAGGTAGACTCCCTTCACATACACCTGTCCTTACTCTAGCCATAGGAAACAGGAGCTTTGGCGGTGTTTGGCCTCCCATAGGCTGTAGCGGGTACAAAGAAATCAGCCTGGTGGGTAGCATAGCCTATATAAACAGCAAGATGTGCAACTCATTCGTGTTATTTTCTCCAACACTGTTTGTAGAGCTGCCAGTTAGCAGGGTTTTCTGAGATGGGTTTTTCTTTTTCCCACCTGGGTTTCTTCGTGATGTCAAGAAATTTCTGGCTTGCCTTATGACAGCCTGCTTGGAGAGGCAGCAGGCACATTGCATCTGGCGTGGCATGTGCAAGTAATCCAACTTTCCCAGTAAATGTGAAGTATGCCCACTGTGCACATATGCAAGTGCAAGTATGCCCTAACCAGTGCAACGTGTCCCACGGGCACTGGATTTACTACCTGCACCAGGGCCGGTGTGCACACACAGACTTCTGCCCCAGAAATCCTAGGCAGTAATACGGGACTGCCCTACTCCTTTGCTTCTTCCCTTCTTTCCTTCCTTCTTGCTATACATTGACATATCTAGAACGCTTGCCATCACAGCATCTCA
Organism: Aptenodytes patagonicus; assembly: GCF_965638725.1. Classification (NCBI taxonomy): domain Eukaryota; kingdom Metazoa; phylum Chordata; class Aves; order Sphenisciformes; family Spheniscidae; genus Aptenodytes; species Aptenodytes patagonicus. The sequence goes on along the minus strand of NC_134967.1, from coordinate 6,555,798 downwards.
ATGCCAGGAGTCATTCCCTAAGGCTGTAAATCCTTTGTCCTCTGAGGGAGGGCACTGGAGAAGTGTGAGCTTTTCTTACGACGTTACTTTCCAGCTTCTTGGAATAAATTACACTCTTTTTAAACGCAGAGATACCCTGCTCTGCCACAGAACAAGCTGCCTCTCTGTATCTCAGCTGTTCCCTTGTTCTGATGTCTGTCTGTCTGTCTTCCCTCAGGAGGTGGTTCTCCATACAGAACAGTCAGCTGGTGTACCAGAAAAAGCTAAAGGTCAGTGAGGCTACCCCAGATGACACTGGCAGATTAGCCAACTTGTCTGGTATCCTGCTTTGCTGGGGACTTCTGTACCATGGCGGGAGAGTGGGGTGGAAGGAGTGGGGAGGGGAATTGGATCAGAGGGACAGCAAGCCCGTTCAGGCATTATTGTGCTCCAAAGTTAGACTGTACTGAGAACTAAGTGGCAGCAGATGGTGTTTGTGGTGATCTAAATATTCCTGTTCAGCAGGGGAAGTTGGTGAAGTCCCCAGTAAGCCTGCCACTTCATGTGCATGTTGTCCCGTGCTTCGATTCTGTATAACCCCTTCCTATTGCCCTAGAGTTATCCGGTGGTGGGCTGGCTCTGCTCTTTCTGGACTCAGCATATGCTAACCAGCAGGGTTTGGGAAGGAGTTTTCTGAGAGGCCTGATTATGACACAGATTCAGGGAGCCAACAAAGCCACCTGTTCTCACCCTTTCAGGATGTCCTCACGGTAGTGGTGGAAGACCTGCGGCTCTGTACCGTCAAGCCGTGTGAAGACATAGAGAGGAGGTTTTGCTTTGAGGTCGTCTCACCTACGAAGTAAGTTTGGTGGCTTCCCTAGGCCATCCTCATGGTAGCTGGACTGTGCATGGAGCTGCAAGAGATTAGATTTGAGCAGATGCTGCCCTGGGCTATTAAATGTTGACTGGGAGATACCAATGCCGGTACTCCAGAGTCCCTATGAAGTTCATCAGACATCAGCATAAGCCAGATCTAGGCCACACATACCTAATATACATATAGACAGTGAAACTGGCAATGGTCGCCTTTTCAAAAGAGCTAGCAGATCTGCCTGGAATTTTTGAAGAGGGAACACGTCTGACAGTGCAAGCTTGTAGGATTAATTTTTGCCCCTTTGCCTGTCAAATCAAGGTGCTGCCCCCATTGGAATGTCTATGCTGAGGATGAAGTGGAACAATTTTGACCAAAAGGTGCACGCTGTCCTTTTTGCTCTTTCCAATTCATTTCTTTCTTTCACAGGAGCTGCATGCTGCAGGCTGACTCGGAGAAGCTGCGTCAGGCCTGGATTCAGGCTGTTCAAGCTAGCATTGCTTCTGCATACCGGGAGAGTCCTGACAGCTACTATATTGAAGTGAGTGAGGAGGTCATGAAAGATCCATAATTGTGTCTCAGAGCCCTGACAGTGGGCTTTTGGGCTGTGGCAGGTCCAGTGCGCATGGGTGGACCATTTGGAAATACTCTTCTGCCCTCAAGGAAGGGAGCTGATGTCAGTGCCAACTCAAAGGCAAGAATTGTTCACCAAGCAAAGCCGCGCTTACAAAGCTGGGTTGAGGGAAAGGCAAGGCTTTAAATCAGTGTTGTCCTGACATCTTCATTTTCTTGCCATTACTCTCTGGATTGATGTTCCCTTGGGAAGAGCTTGCTCCCTAGCTGGGACAAGTGCAAGCAAGGCACCATGACAGCAAGTAGCTTGCCAGACGATGCTCTGCGTGCAGCCCACGCTCCCAGAGCAGGGATGGGGTGCAGCGCCGTCTTGTGGCAATAATAGAGATTAACGAGGCTTTACCCGTTCCCTTCTTGGACTCGCCCTAGTTTATTCTTTTTCAGGTAACGCTTCCTGTCAGTGCCTCTGCTATGCAAAGCTCTGCTTCGTTCCACAGTGCTTTGCAGAATCCTAGAACCCTTTTTTTTTCCCTGCAGAGACTGGACCGGACTGCTTCCCCGTCAACTAGCAGCATTGATTCTGCTACCGACTCCCGGGAGCGCAGTGTGAAAGGAGAGACCATCTTGCAGAGAGTGCAGAGCATCCCTGGGAATGACCAGTGCTGTGACTGTGGTCAGCCGGATCCTCGCTGGGCCAGTATCAACCTGGGCATTCTGCTGTGCATTGAGTGTTCCGGTATCCACAGGTACTGCGTGCATGTGCGCTCTCTGCTGCCAGCCAGGGATGGATTGCAAGCTCCCGTGAAAAACGGTGGAGCCTGAATTACAACTGACTATAATGTTTGTACAGATAGATTCAAAAGTAATTGCTGTGGTACCTGCGTGTGCAGGTACATCTGTGTATACGTATGAATAAAACACTCTGCTGTAGCTACGTCTGTATAGATAAATACATAAGAACTGGACTGATCTTGTTCATCTTATGATACATGAGCAGTTCTGTTTTGAGGCATGTAACCATTTCAGTTTTCTTCCTTTTGGATAAATAGGAGTCTGGGTGTTCACTGCTCCAAAGTTCGATCTCTCACACTGGACTCCTGGGAGCCAGAGTTACTGAAAGTGAGTGTTGGCTTTTAACGGCAAGAGATGGGCAAATGGTGGACGTGGAGGGAGTCTTACTTGGTGGCGGGCTACACTAGAGGGAAGGTACCTCCTCACCTGAGGATTTCATTCATTCCCTGTTGTATTGCAGCTGATGTGCGAGCTGGGGAACAGTACCATGAATCAGATTTATGAGGCACAATGTGAAGAGTTGGGACTTAAGAAACCAACAGCAGGGAGCTCCAGGTGAGTCCCAGTGCACACACTGGTCCTCTCAGTCCTGTGGAAAGCCATCCATCCACACAGTAAACCCAATACCCTAAGCTCTCTGGAAAGTCAGATTAAGAGCGTGACTGGCCCTTCACTAAGGGCCCAAACTACCTCAGGTACACCTACCTCAGCCCACTCCCTCTGTCGCTAGCCTGAGCTTGACTCTCAGAAAGGTCAGTGGGGCATTACCAGCCAGCAGCCTGGTGAAACATGCTTGGGAACCAGGGCTTGCTGGGTTTACACCTGCTCTGAGACCTTACAAATACATGTAACTGAAGCACGTGGTGTTGCCTAGGGTTGAACATTGCATTCCACTCTCAGCTACACGCTGCACTACTTAATTTTGCTTTGAAATGGGAGATATTTTTAGGTTTGCGAAACTATTCCTTCTTGATACAGGCCTTAATGATTTTTAGGACTCAAAGCCAGGTTGATAAAATGACCCAGAGCAGCTTCATCTCCTTGTGGCTGTTTGCTTTAGGCGAGTCATGTGAGCCTGTGCACAGCTTTATGCTGCTGTTCTCTTAGGCAGGACAAGGAAGCCTGGATCAAAGTGAAGTATGTGGAGAAGAAATTCCTGAAGAAGCTGCCAAATGGGGAGACTCTAACAGAGAATGAGCGGAAACCTCGACGCTGGTGTGTGAAGAAGTGCCAGAGGCACAACAGCACCACGAAAGCACCCGCAGCTCGTAGAAAGTACCGCCATGAAGCAGGCAATGCCTCACCAGCCATGTTGTCATCAGGTGGGAACCTCCCTTGCCCCGCTCCCCCTGCAGACCTGTGTTGGCCTGCCCGTGCCCCTTTGTAGGTGTGTACACAACTGCCCTAATAACATGTGTGGCCCTGTCTTTCTCTAGGACCTGCAGCCTGCCAGAGGTATAAGCAAAAATGCTGTTGCACAAACCGTGTTGACACAGGTCTTTAGAGCCATTTCCTAACATTTTCCATCTGTTTAAGGAGGTTCTTGTGGCTAAAGGAGGAGATCGTTACGCTAGGGTGATCCAGCAACTTCTAAGCTTGCTTTGTGCATTTTCTTTTGTATTCCAGCTTCCTGCTTTTAAAAAGTTTCAAATTCTTTTATTTTTACCTGCCTGGTCTGTAAAAGAGGCCATGCTTATGAAGGGTTCTGGCTGCTCAAAATGCTCTGGGATGACTTGGTCTGCAGTGTGTACCCACCTATGGTCAGCTCTTTGTTATATTTTGATGGTGTACGTGGGCATGAGTATGGCACTGGCCACATCTGGGGTGCATTGGACACGCATGCTCAGCCTGTGTAAATACAGATGTAGAACTGTGTCTCATTTGTTCACCTGCATGTTATTAACTACGTATTTCAAAATCTCTCTTTGTAAAATAGCAGCTACGCTGGAGAGGAAGTTCCGCCGAGATTCCCTCTTCTGCCCTGATGAGCTGGACTCTCTCTTCTCCTACTTTGACACTGGTGCTGGCTCCGGCCCACGCAGTAAGTACAAAGAAAGAAAATGTCTCTGCTTCTGGCACGCTTTACCTCCCAGCTCTTCTAGGGCATGTGTGTTGCACCAGACCTAAGGCAAGGTATCGGCCTCACTGGAGAAGAGGGTAAATATTTCAGAAGAGTGATGGGAAGTTAGTTGTACAAACTCCAGCCCATTGCTCTTTTATTGCACTTATTATTTTAATATCCTATCCAGTCAGTCCCTGGTGTTTGCATTCTGGTGGATGGGATTTTTTTCCCAACATCTTTTACTCCCAGACTATGCATTCCATTGGCTTTTTTCTGGTTTTAGTTTTGGCTTTTAATTTTTTTCCTTTTTTAGCAAGTCTTACTGCGGACAATTTTTCTTTTTGTGTTTGTGACGATGAACTCCCCTCATATTCCGTCCACCTTCCTCTAGGTGCCAGCCACATCTCTATGCAGCATCCGCTAACAGGTGGCCCATGGAGTGGCAGTGGCATTGGTCCCGGTGGGAGCGGTACGCCGTTCCTCCTGGACGGAGGTAAGGTGACGCTCTGGCAGCTAGCAGCAAAAGAGACACCCAAATTTTACTTGTTCCAAACCGAGCTTCAGAGGCAGTTATGTATTTTCTTTCAGCCAAATGATTGGAACCCATACGTTACCAGTCCCTCGTGGGAAAGACAGGCTGGCAGGCTTTCAAAAGGCAAAAAGCTTCCTAGGGTTTCCAGCAGTGAAGTTACTACATCTTAAAGGAACAGCTGTCCCTCAGATGAGATAAAAACCTGTACATGTGGGACCTCACGGCAGATACGAAGTAAGAAGTGTTTACTTCAAACGCCCCACATCTGTCACCGGGTAGTCGTGTGGTCCATTCTCATACTCAGCTGAGCAGTGGTAACTTTTTAAAACTTAGCTCGGTCGCTTGATATTGTATGAACTTAGGAGAAATATTTAAGGTCCTGAGTCAGCAGAGCAGAAAATCATAGGCTTTCCTACAAGTACATGTTATCTCTTGAAATCAGTGAAGAAAGTGCTTTCGTGCTTGTCTGAATCACTGCCTTAAGGGCTATTCCAGTTTCAAGGAATTCAGCATTATTAGTCAACAGAAACAATACTTGGGAGATGCAGGACTACAGAGTTGCTCAACAGCCTTATCTTGCTCCTGTGGAAGAAAATAGGATTTTTATCACTGATTCAGTGGGAACAGAACTGGGAATTTGACGTATTAATATTCATGTGATATGAGCCAGATCCTTCTTTTTTGCTTTGATGTAAATCTGGAGCAGTGCCAGGTGGCCTCATTGGAGTCACTCTTTACTTGTAGTGACGTAATGGAGAGCGTGGTCTCACCAGGCAGTGTGTTTGCTTTCTACAGAAAACAGCAACAATTTTTCTGACAGCAAATCCAAAAAAGATACGCGTGATACGTGCCCCTTTAAACCTTTCCTGTTGTAACTTCATTACCTCCTTTGGCTGTTGAACAGTGCTGAAGGATTACTTGTGAGCCATGATTTTGGGACCACTGATTTAGAGACTGTTCTTTATCGGGGACCTAGCTGTAGCTGCTCTGAAGATTTCAACAGACAGCCTTTAAGGTTAAGGTGTCTTGTTCTGCTAGGGTTTTCAAGGCTCAGATCTTTAGTTCTCGCAGGCTTTCCTGCTATTACTCTTTGCAAAGACTACTCAGCTCATATTTTAGAAACACTCTGTCAGCTACAGCCTGGCTTGTTTTTCTTTCTAATCACAGCGGTTTGAGTGTAGGTCTTGGGGTAGATCATGGGGACTTAACCTCTTGAGTTTTGGGACAACAGACACTCCCAGCCCTTACAGTCATTGGGAAATTAAAAGCAGCAAGAAGCTGAGTCCAGCCAGAGTTCCCAAGGGGGCCAGGCATCCCTCAGGACAAAGGTGATGGGCCATCCCTGTTCCCGCAGGGGCAATTCCTGCACGTGCTTCTTCCTTCCTTTCTGTCATTTTCTTGACTGCTTTCGGGTGCAAGCTGGAGAAGGTACGAAGTTGCTCTGCCAGTGGCACGTTGTGTGTCCTTGAACAAGTCGCTTCATCCCTTCGTGACTCCATTTCTTGTATGTAGTCAGCTGTCTTGTAACATTCACCAGCTAAGCAGGGAAGGTGGGAAGCACTGTGGGGAAAGGGAAGGGGTGTCTGTGAAGGTGAATGAGCCAATGGACAATGCTTTAAGAGTTTGGCTTGAGATACACACTAGTGATGTTATTTGGCCCAGTCATGGTCAATAATCTGTCACAAGAGCAATGCATTGGCAAGTGCCCCAGTGACAACTGAAAAGCTCTGGGGAGAGCACGGATAGAGTGGAAACTGAGATTATTAGTGGTAAAAGCAGAGGGTTGTCTTTATTTGCTATGACACTGCATAACCTGCTGCAAAGCTGTCTCTGCTGCTGCTCTGCTCCAGTCTACGTCACGGCGTCCCTCATGGATTGCAGCAAGGGCTGTCCTCAACAGTCCAAAGTGCCATGGCAATGTTGGAGCATCCCTGCATGAAGGGCAGCGTGGGGACATGGACACCATAAGGCTTTGCAATTTTTCCTTGGGCAGTTTTATTGAGTGGGGCTAAATGGGATAGCAGTCCCCCTCTCCCTTGCCAGCAGTGCCCGGTGCAATGTGTGTGTGACATTCTGCGCAGCCCTTTTCCCCTGTGGTCTCAGCTGTGCTTGGTACTGGAATGCCTGTGTATTAAAATGGCTTTGGTTTGTTTTCTGTTGGCCCTGCAGGTCTGAGCAGTGACAGCGGGCTTGGAGGAAGCACAGATGGCAGCACTGATATCCTGGTGTTTGGCTCTGTGGTGGACAGCGTGACAGAGGAAGGTGGGTGTCACAGGCTGTCGATGGAAGTGTGGGGAGGTAGCTAATGCTAAGGCAGGATGGATGGTCAGGACTGTCTGGTGCCAAGAACAACAGGGAGCGTAAGAAACTGGAAATGCGAAGCTTTTGGGTCATCTCACTCCATCCTTTTCTGCCTCTTAGAGTGCGAGGTGTCAGAGGAGTCAAGTGGTGAAGCAGAGATTGAACAGGAAGCATCAGATTTGGAGGACCTGAGGGAGCTGCATCCTGGCTTGTTGATCTACAAGGCAGCACAAGCCCGAAACCTGCCTCTTATGGCAGAAGCACTGGCACATGGTGCTGAGATCAACTGGGTGAATGATGAAGATGAAAACAAAACTCCTCTGATTCAAGCTGTGATGGGGGTACGTTGTGCTAGTGGCTGGGAGGCCACATTTGGGAATGTGAGGTCTTGACTCTAGTTCAGAGTGCACTGACGACGGGCAACTTACAGCCTGGTACGTGCTTGTGCATCCTCTCAGTACTGCTGGCTGAATTTATTTAGAAATTCCCCTTTACCTTGCCAGGGCTCCTTGATAGCCTGTGAATTCCTGCTGCAGAATGGGGCAGATGTTAACCAAAGAGATATCCGAGGCCGGGCTCCCTTGCATCATGCCACGTACCTAGGGCATACTGGGTAAGTTCTCTGCACGTTGCTCTGACATGCTGCATCACCCTTGGATTGAGATTCAGCGTTAACACCGAGAGTCGTGGGGTGAGGTGGGCAAGGGAGCTGGGTTTTGTTGAATTGGTTATTTGCAAAACTTGCCTTTTTATATCACATCAGCAGCTTGATTGTCTTAAGGATAATTGCCCCCATGATGAGATAGGGGGTAACTGGGCCCCCGTACACCCATTCCTTTCTCCATGCCCTGTAGCGTTTCCCGATTTTTTTAGACCAATATAAGTGAAGCTGTACCTGCCTGTGGAAGGGCAGTGCCCTCTGCCTACTCCAGTGTGGGGTGGGGGAGCTGGAATTTCTGCTCTGATGGTCTTTTCTTTCCCTTCTGCAGCCAGGTCTGCTTGTTCCTCAAGCGAGGGGCAAATCAGCATGCGGTGGATGGCGATGGGCAGGACCCGCTCAGTATTGCTGTCCAGGCAGCCAATGCAGACATAGTTACCTTGTAAGTGCAGCCAGGACTTCCCAGTGCCTATATACAGGAACGCTGCCTGTAAGTAGCCACCAGGGAAGGAATAACCAAACCTCTCTCCCTTGTGCTTTCTCTGTTTCGCTCTAGGCTGCGTCTGGCTCGAATGAACGAGGAGATGCGAGAAGCAGAGGGCCCCTTTGGACAACCAGGTCAATATCCCAGCAACAGCCCCACTGAGCTGCAGTACAGGAAGTGTATACAGGAGTTCATCAGCCTTAATATAGATGAGTGTTAGTGACAACTCCCCCACCTCCCCTTTGCTGTCTTGAAGTCGGGCTGAATTTCTAGAAGCCCCGAGAGCCCCATCCTTGGTATATTGGTGTTTCTTGCAGATTGGTCTGTTTTTGATGCCTGTACATATAGGTTGAGATGCACGCAGGAAGGAAAAGGGGTCTTTCCTGTTAGCGTTAAGTTCTCATGCTTGACTACTGGATGGTTGATTTTGTGTAGGAGACTCCTAGGGCATAACCACAGACCATGGCGTGTGGACTTGAGTGTGTGGAAAAGTATGGGAGGCGAGTTTAGCATTTAAAAAAAAAAAAAATTAAAAAAAAAAAAGGAGAAGAAAAGGAAACCCTCTATCACCAGGAGAAAGCCCCCAACAATACGATCAGACGAACCTGTCTCTGCTTCAGTGTAGTTACCGTGCACTGAGTTCTCGTCTGAACAGTTTGTTTGGAAGGGATTCTGATGTGGAGCCCTCTCCTGGCAGCGTGACCAGCAGCCTGCTCTCTCACGGGACTGCTGCAGCGTCTGGGAGCTGCTGGGGCCGGTTTAGAAAACTAAAAGATGACCTCTAAGTCAGGAACAGGCTGTTTTGTGGAGCAGAGATATTTTGCTCCAGAAGGCACCACAGAAGGGGTAGGATTGAGAGTGATGGCTACTCACCTTAATTGCTCTCAGGACTATACCAGCCATGCTCCCCTTTTTTTGCCCGTGGTGGTTAGCTGGTCAAAGCCATAGCTCGCCTGCTTCCTGGGCCAAGATGCAATCTGCACAGTGTTACGGAAGCAGCAGTGCTAATTTTTTGAGGCTGGGAGAAGCTTGTCGCTGGCGATGGGCTTTGTGTCAGGGAAGAAAAGCCACGTCCAACTCCCACTGCCTGAATGGCTGGCTGCACGATGCAATTTGACTTTGGTTCAGTTGGTTTCTTGGTCACTTCAGATTTCTGACTTAGCATCTCTGTGAAGGAGACTTCTACCTGCATGTGTACCCCTCTGTGCTCTCCCCCCGCATGCTGAAGCATGTGAGTAGGGCATCTCAGCAGCTGGCCCAGGGGCTTCTGAGTTCCCCAATTCCAGTGACCGGCAGAATAATCTTTTTGTTTCTTTCCTTTTTCTTGTATTATTCTTTGCTGGAGTGGAGGAATGTGTTTCAACTTAGAGCACTTTGTTCCTATGTTTATGGACTGTGTTACGGGGATCATGCTACAGTAGCTCTGCAGAGATGCTGCAGCCATGTAATCCTGTCTCAGGAGGGCTCGCAGAGCATGCATACCACTGGCAGATTATCCTCTGGCTGGGAATTTGGATGCCAAGCTGAGATGTGCTCCTGTAAGAAACTCTTCAGAATGCCCTCAACTGCAATTAACATCAGTTTTTTCAGGACTCATGGGTGGCAGTCCACAACTGGTATTTCGCCTGCCTGGGCACCTAGGCTGCTGGCTCTGGGGTTGGGCCATAGTGCCTTACGGATAGTGCTGGGATCTTGAGGGGATCAAGATCTCGCAAGGAACGCAAGAATACCAGGCAGAGTTCCCCATCCTCCTACATTACATCAGCAGTGATACACATATTATTTTTCATCCAGTACATGTTTGACGACATTTTTTGTTTGTATACTGACTGCTGTCATGCAGCAGCCCTTAGGGGATTAAACCTTTGCAGGTTCATTTCTGTTGGCATAAGTGTGTCCTCAGATACTGAAGCAGCAGTGATCCAGCTCTTCGCTCCAGATACTGCCCTCAGAGGCTGAACCAACAGCACTCAGTGTCCACCCACGTATCTAAAAGTGGAACAGTAAAGAAACTCCACTTAGACTCTAATAGGGTGTCCTCTCAGTTCAAGGGAGAGTCCCTGCTTCCTTAGGAAAGTGCTGTCCTGTATTTTGCTGCAGCCAGACCACGGTTTTCTGTCTGTGCAGTCTGGGTATTGAAGTCCATCTTTGTCTTGTAGCTTTCTCATTCCTGTTCCCTTTGGAGCTTTGGGATGCACAGTACCAAGTGCTGAGTTCTGATCTCAGTCCCAATTGTCTGTTGTGAATCTGAAATGGCCCTAGTGACTGTGCTGAAACTGCTGCAGATCAATGGCAGTGCAAAATCTGGCCCCAGGGCCTTTTGTGCTTCCCTAAATAATGAAGAATCTCCTTCCATCAATCTTGGAAAATAAAAATTAACGAGCTTGGCCCCATCAGCCTTTTTATCATTCGCAATGCCTTTCATGGCATTTTCTCCATCTCCCCCATCTGTCCCAAGAGGCCAGTGCTCTGCACGCAGCATGCTGCTGCTGAACCCGGGTTACATCGGCTGTGTAACTCCTGCCGATTCACAGCACGCTGGTGGGTTGCGGGGGGAGCGCATCGTGCAAACTTTCTCCCTTCTTAGCTGTTCAATGCCTGGTCTGAAACTATCCTGTAGTCTTTGACCAGGCAATACTCCCTCTGAACTCTTCTCTGAGTACAAGCTGTAGGACGTGCCCGTTAAGTTGGCAGAGGGCAGATCACTTGGTCTGTATTCATATTCCGTTCAGCTGTGACACCCTCAGGAGTGATTCAGGACTGCATGTGGGATGAAGCAGCGTGGCATAAAATGCCATCATTGCTGCAATGTGGTTTCAGAGGAATGCTAGGATGTATAAATCCTTAGTTCAGAGGACAATTTCTTTGTTAGTAGGGACCGTGTTCTGATGGTAGCTCCCACATGTGACTCTGGAGTGATACCACTGAAGAGGGCTGACTCCAGGCATACACCTGTGCAAGTAATACCCAATGTAGGCAGATGTGCACTGTGCACAGCTGTTGCTGCAGTGCTGCTACGTGGTCTCCTTCAGTTTGCGTTTAATACGCCCTGGGTTAAATAACCTTTCTTCCTGATACCCGTGTGAAGGTATAGCCAGCATCACTGCCCACTCGGCGTTTCTTGTGCAGGATTACAGGAGGTTACCACTTTACATTCCCGTGGAGCGTCATCTTTCAGTCCCTTGCATTGAATTTTGTCTTCTTTCTGGTAAAAGTCACCCTAAATTTAAATGGGCTTCCCCACTGAGAAGGGTGATGCCTTCACTTGTGTGTCGCTGCCCCATTTGACACCCCTTCCTCGTCAGTTGAGCCCGCTTACTCTGCAGCTGGTGGTAGTGTTACTATCAGTCTCAGCGGGCTCAGGAACAAATCTGTAGTGTTGCAAATCATCTGTGTTAAATGCCCTGCAGACCTCACCGCTCCGTGCAGAAGCTCAGATGGTGTTGGATGGTGGTGTCCAGCGAAATGAGTTGTGGTGCTGAGCAAAGCCCGTAAGCATGCGTCTGCCTTCCGCAGGACTGTGCTGTGCTTGTGGTTAGATCATGCAGACCACCCTGCAGCATCCAGATCAGCACTTAGAGTGCTCAGTACAGGAACCAATGTCCAGCCAAGAACTCGCTCTGCTTCCTGGGTTAGGAACTGGGAGATTCTCTGTAATGAATTCTCTTTGATAATCCTATCCCATTTTACACTGATCTGCATCAATTCAGACGTTTGTCAGTGCTGACGTCCCCTCAAGTTGTGCCCTTTCCTAGAAAAAGGCCACACTGAATCAAAGCTGGCATCTTTCAGGGGACTTCAAAGATCTTGAAAGTGAAATAGATGTTTCACCACCGCCATGGTCCTACTCTGTTAATGAATTTCAGCATGATCATTGTCTAGCAATGTTTTTTACATGTACAGCAACTTAAAACACCCCAATTGGTTTTCCAGCTTTTTATGAGAAGTCAGAAATATGACTGATCCTTTCTGTAAGCCAGTGAGAACTGGAGACATGGCTTCCACTTTGGGTCGTTTTATTTCACCGTCAGCATTAGTGGCTCATGAGAACAATACAAAAATCATGTACAGTTAGGTCCATTGAAGTTCAGACTCACTGCTGAAGTACATGAAGTTAAAGCATATGTAAATACTGATGCAAAAAGCAGTGTCTTGCAAGACAATTTATCTATTTAACATGTATTGGTACTTTATTTAGATTCAATGTATAAAGCAACTTTGTGCACTTTTCCTACATACAGTATTGGGGGGTTTTATGTTCTTTTGTTATGGATTTTGTGCTGTCTTTTTTAATCAGTGAAATTGTTAAGTATTTAATTTATTATTGATGTGCCCAGAGGACTAGTGCAATTTTTATTCAATACAGTTTGTCTGTATTTAATGTCAGGATTTTTTTTTTGTAGCATTGTTAGGGAATATTTTTCAAAACCTGCCTTTTTCCCCCCCACAATTTTCCTTTCTTGCCCCCCCCCTTTTCTATTTTCATTATACAGATCATGAGGCATTAAATGCCTCTAGTTTGAAATATAATCAAACACTTGAGTACATCCTGCAGTTTCTAAAACAAAAAGGTTCTCCAGGAAAAAAATGCTAAGGAGGCACTTCTCAATGTTTTCTGTGTTTATTTGATTTTTTTTTTTGATTGGGGTGCATGTGTGTGTGCGCGTGTGTGCTTAGAAGTTTGGAGGGGAGAGTGGGGAAGTTGTACGGAAAGTTTGTTTTGAGCAAAGTAAATGGCCAGCCAGGCTGCAGGGAAGGCTAGCTATGAACACTTTCTTTTTTCCTTCTTCAAATACAGCTGTATTTGTGTTGTACAATCTTGTTTGAAATATCTAATGCCAAAACTACTCTTTTCATTCTTCCTTTCTTTTCAAAGAGTGCGTATGCGATCTATATGACAGTAACTTGGTTGCAACCACAGTTAACATGAGGAGATTTGCCTTTGTCTAGAAAGCAACATGCCAGGCGTTGTCAAAACACAAACGGACCCAAACCATTGCCTCAGCCATGCAGATTCTGTCATCTTTTGAGTTTTTGAGATCTGGGTGAATATTTATATACCTGTCTTAGCTTTTGTTTGACTCGACCCAAACCCTGTAACCAAGTGCCTGGACAGGTAGTCTAGGTGTGAATCCTGGGGTCTGCCACATGTCTCTTGATTCCAAATGGGATGACTTCAGGTTGCTGGCAAGTTGAAATGATACCCTCTGTGTTCCCTCTCCACATGTCATCCAGGGAAGCCTCAGGTTATTTTAATATTGTTGTCTCTGAGATGGTCTCTGCAATGTGAAATTTCTTTGAGCAGTCTCGAGGAAAAACATGGAATTGGAAGGATTCGTGTCTTTAAAGAAACAGATTTGGCAAGCCGAGACTGTGATCAGCGTAAAATAGATCAGTAACATCTCAGACCAGCAAAAATGGCCATTATTTATGCAAGAGAAAAACAGGACCTCCTAAAGAAATGCACTGATTAACTTACTGTCCAGTGGCCACAACACAGCTGTTGTCTACTGCTAAACCACTGTGTTGTTCCTGTGCTGCTCGACTGTCCCTGAACCCACTTCTCTCTCCTCACTGCCCGAGCATTATTGCTTTCAACCAAAGACAAAACAGGATGAAGGGATTACATGTGATATTAAACCATTGGTTAGCTGATGACAGACGTCTGCGTGAGCGCGCCTGTGTGCGAGTGTGTGGTGCTGTTACGTGGAGAAGGGGGCATGGGGAAGAAGGGACTGAGCGGGAGAAGGGGGAGTGAGAGTTCTGAAGAAGCAAGATTTTTTTGATGTTCCAAAATACAGAGTGCTGTTTCCATAGGAATGTGGTTCATATCAGTCTGCCTGCTGGTTCCTCAGCCTTGTAGGGAATTTGGGCTGGGGTACATCCCTTCTGAGCTGTATACCCAGCACTGTGTTAGTGGGAAGATAGGGCAGCTGAATAGTTACGGGGAGGGAATGAGAGATAGAAGCGGGGGTAGTAGCCAAGATAGTTTCCAAGGCACGGGGAGGACCATGTGTGTTTCTGGTGCAGCAGTTGAGATGGCTAGAGAGGCTAGCTGAAGTAGGAGCATTTGCTCCACAAACACGTCTCAGCGCTGAGCACCGCCCTCAGTGAGGGCCACGAAGGAGCACGTTTAGTTTGTACGTCCTTGTGCTCCAAGAGGTGACGTACTGGGAGTGGCCAGGTGGGTGCCTTCAGGTTATCAATGGATCTGTAGACCTGGCTCAGTTGTCTTCCATCCGTCATGTCCCTCCAACAGCACACGAATGTTAGTGTGGATTCCCCATCCTGGGAGCCCTCTGCGTGCGACCTGTGGGTGCTGAATCACAGAAATAGAGTAAACCTTTCTTGCTGTAGGGTTACACAGGCTGGCAGCCTGGAGGGAAAGCCTTTGAGATGAGAAAGCCCGGCCAGCCTCTCCCTGGCTAAGGCTCCCAGACCTTCCTATCTAAACAGCACAGAGAGAAAGAAGTTCTTTAGCCAAGTCAAAGCTGCTAAGTGTGGTTGATTAATACGGCTCTGTTACACACTGAATGGCTGGGCTGCTGTACCAGGGGCTGACACTTGCTGTAAATACGCTATAACCTATTAACCTCCTTCACTTGCCTGCTTTCAGTACAACTTTGTAACACGTTTTTTAATTCCCCCTTTCCCTACACAGCCTATGCTGACTGTAACTATGGAACCAGATATTCTGTATGTTATTATCTTTGTACAATTTTAAAACTGTTGCTGTGGTGTCTGCCTTTTTTTCCAATCCCTTCTCTTCTATTGTCTCTTGAAACACTGTTAATAAAAATCTAGATAAACTCCTTCCCTCCTCCTTCTTTGGCTTGATTTATTTATGTAGGGTTTCTTGCCTTGTTGCCTGTATTAACTGGATCTAGAAAACCATCCCCTTTTAACCTGTTTTCCTTCTCCTCTGCAACCCACAGCTTGAATTTTATGGCAGTGAATAGATTGGAATGGCACATAAATACTCTGCATTTTTGTTTGGGTTTCTGTGACACTGTCTTGTGATAATGTGATTTCAGGGTGCTTTGGAAGAAGGCTGGGGTAAAGGTGACAGGCTCAGATCACCCCCCCCCAACCCACCCATTCATGTTTCTTCAGAGTACCTGAGTCAGTTAATGCTTGATATGTTACGAGCTCTGCTGATGGCTATCCTGTAAAAGGAGACCTTGCACTAGATGAAAATATCAATCTTCTGCACGTGGACCGCCATTTCCCACATATCACAGTGCAATCCTTCCCCCGTTGGTTTCTCTCATACTGTGTGTCTGTGGCAGAAAAATAAAAGAAGAAGAAGAAAAGAAAGACTGGCCTGGCCTCATCATTTCTGTCATACTCAGCATGGAAAACAAATGCAGGAAAACCAAATTGTGGAATAACCTCTGTTTTCCCCTGGAGGGACAAACAGATCCCAATTAATGAATCTGGGTAGGCTCGTGAACTCAGTGAAGGAGTTAAATAGGAAGGATGCTTTGAAATCAGGAGCATTACAGTCATTTAAGGCATTTATGAAAGGAGAGCTGCGTGGCCTTACAGTAAATTTATAAGCACGGAGCTTGGGATACTCATGGCTCCTTCCCCAGCCTGTTACTGGCTCCCACTGCCACCCTTTATTTTACTACCTTTCTGTTGCCTGTCTAAAATGGAGACTCTGGTCTCACCCAACCTCACAAGGATAAATACACTGAAGACTGAAATGCGATTACAGAAACCCGGATCTCCAAAAGACTGTGTCTGTCTGTCTTTGGTTAATGAGGATTAAATACTTAAATATCTTCAAAAATCTGGGACTAATACTTTACTACAACAGTAGGATTCTTGTAATTGGAGTTATATCTGAGTGTTGCCAGAACAAATATTTTACCAGTATGCAGGAGGATTAGTGATCTCACTGAACAAGGATATATTAACGATTTTACCAACATGGTCAGGCTACTGCAGGAGGTAATAGCAAATTCTCTGTCCCGCTACCTAAGAGTGCCACTTCGGCACCATCCCACTGGTGTCAAAACTAAGTCAGGATCGAAGAGGAGAAGTAGCGGCTGTTACCTGGTGTCTACACCAGAACTCGGCCAGGTCAGCGCTTACTTACCTGTTGCTGCCAGGTACGCTTAACAATTCAACAGCAGACTCTAAATAAACCCTGGAGAGATGAGTCTTTATTGTCCTCGTGGGAAAGCTACCTGTATATAGCATATAAGTGTGGGGTTTTTTCTTCTCCCAGAAGGGGAGTACATTTTATTTAGGGAAGGTGGGGAGGGGTAGGTGGCAGGGGAGCAGGTGGAAATGCTGGAAGCTGGGGTGATGCACACAGAGAATGAAGGGCAGTGTGGGTCATGGAGGGTCTGTCACTGGTGGGAGGGGACGGTGCTCTAACAGGCTGCAAGGCAGAAGTCACTGTAACATTGGGATATATTTGTATGCACAGGACAGCACTGGCGGGGGCAGTGGAGACAGGTTGAGTCCCACCAGTTAAGGAGGGGCCCAAGTGACTAACAGGTAGGTCAAGTTGGTTTTGTGGCAGGTACAAAACCATATGTTTCCTGAGCATTGCTGTGGCTGAAAATCAACAGATCCTGATTGAAGCCTGCCTGACGATAAGGCTCGTATTAGAAGCCTTTGCCACCTGCATGTGGATAATGCTGAAGACTATTATTCTCAAGACCTTTTGGGCTGGACACTCTTCATATACTGAAAAGAGACAATCCTCATATCCCATTGTGCTCACCCATGAGCTGGGGTGGAAGGGGACACCACGTCCACAGAGGGACCTGTCCTGCGAGCTTGCAGCAAAGGAGCAGCTGGAGGAATGCTTCTTGGAGGATGCCTCCAGGGTAGGGAGCACTGCCAGGCGAGTGAGGGGAAGCTGCAAGCCTTCTCTGTCCACTCTCAGCCAGCTGGACACACTCACACTCAGACCATTCTCTCCAGCTGAGTTTTTGAGGCAATATGAAGTTACACTGGATCCTGCTATCGACTTGGCTTTGTGGAACCAAGTTTTTATATTAGCTTTTCTCTTCCCTTCAGCACTGCTCCAATATTGACAGATGATGTGCTTTGGAGCGATGCAGCTCATAGCAGCTGTGGATCTACCCTCTTGGTGACTCTCCAGGACATGTCTTCTGTCAAACAAAGGGTACAGGAGCTCTGCATGAAAGACTAAAGGTAGCTGCACCTATGTAGGTGAATACCTGGGATCTTTCCCTTATCTTTTCCCCTGTGGCTACATGGGTTCATCACCAGGTAAAGATGATCTCAGTAGCCCAGTTTGTGGCAGAAATTGCCCTAGAACATCAAGCAGCAAACGTACAAGCAGAGTTAATGGGATGCGGGTGCCTAATTATCTCTAGAATTGCAGCATAAATCTGAAACTGTTCCTGCATCGAGGGAGATTCTATCATAGAACCACTGCCGGGACACCTGAACTCTTTGCCTTCACCTGTGGTTTGAACATGGCCTTGAGTGAGCTGTCATGGAGAACTGTTATTATCTGATGGTGCCCTTCAACAGGTTGTTGTTTTGTTCCAATACAGGTGGGCTTGTGTTGCACCTGCCACAACAAGCTCTGAAAAGTCTGGCTGCCAGAAGAGAAGCCAGACCACTAGTAAATTACCTTATCTCCGTTCCTGGCTGAACACTGTCTCCAGCAAACTAGTATCAAGCCCTATGACCCCGACTGCACGAAGCTCTGCCGTTGCACGAGTGGCACAACGAAAGACCTTTGCATTTCAGAGCACTCAGCCTCCAGAATAGCTCTCTCCTTCAAGTCTTAAAAGTCTCTCTACTGTCTCTTGGGCTTTGGAAAAAAGTACCAATAATAGTAAAAGGGAGAATTATCCCAAATCTGATTGTGAAGCAGGAGTCCTGAGAGCATGTTTACATATGCAAGCTCGTGAATAATCCTGTTCTTGTTAACAAAGAATGGAAAGCCAAAACAGAACCCTCTGAGGCAGTGCAAGGCTAAAGAGCTGGGCTCTGTCTTTGTATCACGCGTAGAGCTGTCTCTTACGTCCAGATGAAAGCTGTGAGTTCCAAGTGAAAATGGCCCGATGCACCATGATCTCCATGGGTGGGAAGTATCAAAGCAAGGCAAAGCAAAAATATTGGGACTAATGCCTCTTCCTGTGTATTTTTGCAGGAGATGCTACCTACCTGGACATCTTCCGGGAGTTCTCTCACATGGCTTCGAACAACCCTGAGAAACTCAAAAGGAGGAACCTACATTTCAGCCACTCCTGCAGATAGCCCCCTCCCTCCCTCCCTCCCTCCCTCCCTCCCTCCTTCTGCCAAGACCTTCTGCTGGAAGGTCAAGCCCTGAGCTGACTGAGCTTCATGAGCGCAGAACGGCTGAACCGTCTGAGCAGGTGTAACGGGCAAGCTGAGCTCAGCTACTGAAGAAAGATGTTCTCTGTTCAGACATGCTTCTACTAGAAACCTGTATTTTCCCTGGTGTCTGCTTTCGTGCCTTGACCAGGAAGACGACAGACGTTCCAGGGGTAATTCCAGAATAGGTATGCATTCAGACTGTAGGCTTAGGTCCCATGCCTTGCAGTGCCTGAATGCAGTTTAAAATGAGTTAAGCTGATCTTTTAGCTCTCAATGCCCTTTTTACATTGCTGTATAAAATGAAGAACAGGTAAGTCGTCCTGACCATTGAGTATGCCAGGAGGAGACCAAGTCTGAAGCGCTCCTAAAACTGAGGAAAAGTGAATGTCGCAGACTTTTAGTTATGCTGCTTTGTGGCAGTGTCGCTGGAGCCAGACTGCTCCGCTCATTAAAGACAGTACCGGCCGCCTGCCGTGCTCTGAGGTAGTACCAGCTTCCCACAGTGGCGACAGAATGCAATTCCCTGTGGCACGAGGCCCTCCACACGCAGACCTCCCGTCCTCTCAAAGGAGAAAGGCCGCCCAGGACACAGCGCCAGGCTACCACTAAGCCATAGCGGTCCCAGTCCCAAGCAGTCCACTGCAAAACCTTTGGCAAAACACTTCATTTTCCCGCATAACTCACCTCTTAAGATACCTCTACCCCTGAGTGCTTTGAGACATTTGGTTTAGCATGGACCAGGCAATAGAACACCGATTCCACGGACACTTTACAAGCAATAGAATCACAGAATGGTTTGGGTTGGAAGGGACCTCTAAAGGTCACCTAGTCCAACCCCCCTGCCGTGGGCAGGGACATCTTCAACTAGATCAGGTTGCTCAGAGCCCCGTCCAACCCGACCTGGAATGTTTCCAGGGACGGGGCATCCACCACCTCTCTGGGCCACCTGAGCCAGTGTTTCACCAATACTGAAAACAGAATCTAGCTATTTCCCTCAGGGGCTCTCTGTCTCCTGCTAGTTGTGCATCTCACTGTTAGGAGAGTTGTACTCTTCTGTAAGGCACGGCTTTCAGTATTATTTTTATCATTTTTATTATTGTATGTCATAGTTACCAAAACTAATAAAAGGTTATGTGTGGACTATACAGGTATAGGCACCACGACATAATAAAGTGCATTGTCAGAATGATATATATAAACTATGACGTGCTGAAATGTAATATATCTTATGGCAGAAGAAATGTATTTTTTTGAAAAGGTGGGAGTGAAAAAATCTCACATGCAAACAGTATCTATGACCTGAGAATAAAGACAGGATTTTTTTTTTTTTAAATTCACACACATTTCCTCATTCTTTCTGATTCTGGATCTTTACAAGCCAGTGAAGCACTTTACTATGAGAAGGTTTAAAATACGAAATTTATCTGGCAGAGGTTTATGGCTTGAAGAGAGGAAGCTAAATGAACTTTTCTCCAAAGAGACACAAGATTCTAACTCTCTTGGTAGCCCTTCTGTTTTATCTGATTAAGACACGCTGTAATTTCATTGATGCTATTAATGAAACACACTAGCAATGTGGCAGCTTAATAGACATCTCAGCCCTTCTGACAAGATGTTTCTCCTAAGAGACAAGCCTCCAAACATCTCCCTAACCAGACAACAGAATGCAGCTTTCACAAGCCGTCACAGACACAGGGACCCAAGGAGAGATGCCACTAGGTGAGCACGGAGCTGCACAGTGGGACGTGCACTCGGTGAAAGGGCTGGGCTCCCCTGCCCTTGGCTGGGCAGGGGTTCAGGACGATGGGCTTGCAGGAGAGCGGCTGCTTCTTGGACTGCTAGCAGCCTTCTGCTCACGTTTGCAGAAGAGCTTGCCATGCAGCTTGCGGCAGGACAGGGACTTGAAACAACCTGCTGCATTTCCTGCTGCTCAGCTTTGATTTCTATGACAGCTATCATACAAGCTTTCCATCGGGGAAGAACAATAGCCTGGCAGCTAGAGTAGAGACCTGGGACTCGGGATTTATACCTTTCTGTGGCATTGCTGTGTGATTCTGAGTATAACAGTGACTCCCATTTCTGCCTCAATTTTTGGTCCACGCTGGAAATGCACAGCTCAGATATAAGGAGCTCCAAATAGGACAGATACTCCAGTGATGATATCACAAGCACTAAGGTATGACCCTAATGAAGAATTTGTACGGCTGATTTCTCAACTACAGCAGGCTATGGGAATGTTCTGTAATAAAGAGGTAGCTACTAAGCTGAAAATTAGCCCACACCCTCAGAGAAGATTGCTCTAAGCTACCTTCAAACTGGATACCTATTACTTATTCTTCCACTAGCTTAGAAACTATCATTTTTTTCTGCTAAAGGTGGCACAAGCAGGTGTGAAGCAAATTTTCCCCATGTCCCTCTCCCATAGTGAACCCCCCCCTTTTGCTCTTCCAGTCTTACGTCTCCATACTACCCATAGACATTCGCTGCCCACTCGCATACCATGCTGCCAAGGCATCTCCCTCTGGCTTGCAACACCCCTTGCTCTTCTGGGTCTGCAGATGTATAAACTGAAGCACACACCCCTGCTAACAGATCCCTGTCCTGTGTTGCCACATACCTCTTGTTCCAAATCTGACCACGAGACAAGACATTGCCACTTGATCCTTGGTCCTGCACTCCTCTGTCCCAAAATTGGCCCTTCCTGGAAATTACATTACATGATGCAGAATTCTGTAGTGATTTTTTTTGTGCATTGGGACCAGTATAAAGATTCTTTCATCAATTTCCTTTCAGCTAACCTTCAGCCTTCCCATTTAGTCCCAGTGGTAACAAGTCTGGGAGTTCTGAGGGGCTTGCTTTTGAGAGCGAAGTGTATGTGTCTGCACACGTATAGATGTGTGTATGCCTAAGGCATTGTAATCTTTCAGTAACGACTGCATGGCATCCACTTGAGTTTTGCATTCCCAGGGCATACCCAGATGTTCTGCTTAGAAGTCTAATTCCTCTTCTCTCTTTCTTGTCCTTAGTGCTTTTTTTCTTCATGGTATCCTTTCTCGACAGGGTCACTCGGACTACAGTATTGCAAAAAATCACTTTGCCAGTCAGCAAAGAAGCTGTATTTCCCAGTGCAGAAGACCCAGAGAAAAGGCTGAATCGCCCGCTGCAATGGAGCCCTCATGTTCCTATTCATTGTAACTTGGCTGGCGTATTACAGCACAATTAATTTGGGGTCCGTCTACATCTCTGTAGATTCTCCTTGTGAATGAATAAAAACAGAAGAGGGGCGGGGGCAGGCCTAGGGATCCAGTGAGAAGTGCTGCAGGGGGGATGTCCAGGCTGTTAAAAGGTTCTCAAGCAAAAAAGTGAGACTTTCAAAAGTATCTTGGTGCATGGCTTCCAATGACGTCAGCAGCAAACTGAAGGCTATGAGGATCCCACCTCCGTGCCTGGAACCAGAACTATTTTCATGTTTTGGCCCTATGCATTTAGGCTTCTGCAAGTAAGGTCTGGACATTTTGAAAAAGACTTTTCCAGAGCCAACACTTAGAAGTAAAAATCAGGCAGTAACAACCCCAAATATCGGTTGAAGGCAAAACAAAGTCAAACTAAACCCCCAGTCATAGTCTGTATTCAGAGCATTTATTATTTAAAAAAGTTACAAAACAAAGCTCATTGATTTCTTGTTAACTCTTGTTTTCTACAGAAAGTCATAAACGAGATTTAACAGAGTAAAATGCTCCTGTGCAAAAATAAATGTCTTATTTTATGTACACATAAGTTACTGTCAAATATTAACATTAAAACATCTCTATTTATAAATGAACTGCAACAAAAACGCAGCATTGTTTTAATCTTCTAAATAAATCAGATGCTTCGTCTGTGACATAAAAAAGTTATCAACCCCATTTTTTCTCTTTCCTCTAAGATAGTGAGTCTCATTTGAAATAATCTGGGTTACGTCTAAAAGCATCTCAGCAGCAGCAGTCTGTGCATTGTCCTCAAAATGCAACAGTAATAGGTTAAGGACAGAGAAGAGTCTTAGAAGCAAAGCTGTAATCAGAGCAACCTCTTGTTATTACATGCTCTGTCGTCCTCAAGACAACGCTGACTGATATGAGCACACGCTCCTTGGCCTCCATTGGAAATCCTTCCATTAACAGCCAGGCTGACTTTTCTCTTGAGTACATTTGTGAAATGTAGATGGGCCTGTCCGAAGCCACAGGCTGATTTCCTCACAAGGGTTTAAAAGCTAAAAGCTATGAATAGGCTTTTATGAGGACTCGACGACTGCCCCAGAGAGCAGAGGTACAGTTCTCCCCTCTCCAGATACTCATTAGGAACAAAAGAACATTGCATGATGCCTGAATCCAGGACACACAGATGGTTTAATAATGAACTTGTAATAGCCGGAGGAGGATTGCCAAGCTCAGCAGCGTGGTGTTTAGGTGCTCACAGACTGCGGATCCAGAACGTTTCTGTTTGCAACCTTTCTGATAGCACCTGAGCATTAGGGGAGTTTCAAGTCTCCCGCTTCTCTGTGCACACAAACATATCCTTGGCTATTCAGTTCCCCTTCCCAAGAGCTGTCCTTTGTGTATCTAAATCCGTTAAGCACCACATCTGGGCAAAGCTCTGGCATTTCCACCTTGCTGGAGAGTGGGTGAAGATGTAGGTCACTATTGTCGTCCATGGCAATAGTCACTCCAGAAGGGTGAGTATGAGCAGAATCATCACCTTTTCCAGCTTCTTCTTGCACAACTCGGTAGTTTTCTAGGGTCAAGCTCACGCTGGGGATGGTAGGAGTGCGAGCTACTTTCAACGTCTTCTTTGACCTGAACCTTTGGTAGCAGAAGAGGAGAGACAAGACTAGTGTATCTATAAGCAGCTCAAACATTTCAACTACAGACAACACTGAGGATCCAAACCAGAGACTCCATTGGCTTCCCATGCTGGACAGAAGCAGATTCTCCTGCGGAAAGAATCAAAGGGTTGTGTTTACCAAACACAGCAGAGCTCTGGGAACGTGACATTATTGCATATTGCCAGCAGGTCAGTTAGCTGCTTGCCATTTGGGGAGTAATTTTGTGTGACTCTGTAAAATGTGAGATTTTCAAGTCTCTTCCTTAAGAAGAATAATCCCACCCCATCTTGGGGACTGTAAACAATCCTCCCTCCAACCATACAGAGCACACCACAACTAATGAGAGGTAACAATGTTTTGAGCTGATATAGTGCAACCTACTGAGAGTAAAGGAGACTCGTTCACAGACTCGTAGTTCAGTTGCTGGTAGAAGATAGTCACCTTGGCAATATCCTTCCTGTATTGGAGAAAGGGAGCAGTTAGCAACGGTGGGATGCCCACATGTCATTCACCTGGTGGAAGGTACTGCTGGCATTCTGGTCATGATTTTACACGCTGATTGCTAGGCAATAGGTTTCACCACTCACTCAAGCTTTCTTTCTGAGGGTGTTTAACATGAGCTCGGAAAAAGGTTACAGAAGTGACTGTCTTACAGTGTTGTGAGGAAAGATGGGAAATTTATTGGATGATCCTGTACATTTTTCTCTTGTCCTCCCTTTCCAGTCTAACATCTACAAATTCTGCAAGGACGAAGAGTTAATCCATAGTTTTAACAGGAGTACCTTCTCACAGTGACCAACCTGTTGCTGGTAGAGTTATATCCATTCTGATGCCTTAGAGCTTGGCGGATCCAGTCCTGCAGCAGAGTATATGTATGTTATTGGCAATCCTGTCTTCTGAGTTTTTGTATGTTTAATATTTTGTAAATATAGCTTTCATAATCAGTAAAATGGCTATTGTGAATAATAAAAAAATGTAATTGATTGGTTTATAACATATAGTGATAGCTATCAAGTAGTAGCTATATTTGCCAGAATAGCAAGGAAATACACACTGATATTTTAAGTGTGTATAGTATTCTAGTTCTTAAATTCTGCCTTTAATGGCAACCCCACCAAATAATTTCCTCTTTTAAAATGTATTGGTCATATTTACATCTACATTATCACCTATTTCACATGCATTAATTACCTGGTCATACAGGCTGAATGCCCATTTAACATTAGAACATGAGAAATGGCAAGAGGTCATCTATTGACTCACAGAGTTTCCACTGCAGCCCTGCAGCACCTCACAAACAGTAATAGGTGAGTTTACTATTACACCACAACACCCACTGGAAGCAGAAAGTCATTAACGCCATTTTGTAGGTGGGAACTAAGGCAGTGAGGTGAATTGCTTAAGGTCACAAGGAAGTTTGGACTAGAACTGGAACTGAATGTACCTCTCTAGCATCTTAGTCTGGCGTCTTAACTACAGCGTCATTCCCTTGGGCCCAGGTTTGGGACCAGTTTACTTTATTTGCCACTTCCATTGCAGCTGCCCGAGCCCTTGTTTTCACTCTTAACTTTAATGTTCCAACAGCCACAGTAAATACAGTATCCCCTCTAAACATAGCAGTTGTCTGTGTGGACTACCTGAGACTTCGCTGATGGCCATTTAGCTGTCCCAGCAGACACCTTGTACAGTGATTCCCTGATAAGATAAAAATGGAGATTAGGATCACTATGACTCTTGGCATTTAAAAGTGAATACATGAGGGAGTTTAACCATGCTAAATACTCGCCCAAAGCAGAAGTTCTGGGGGCAGCTCTTGAGAACCTTGGAGAAAGCTTTGTAAGTCAGCTTAGAAAATGAAACCAGAGGTTGCCTGAAAACCGTTCAGGTCAGGAGGAAAACTAGAATGGTTTCAAAATCCTGACAACTTTTCTTTGATGCATTGAAAACCAAAATGTTTGATATTTTGCTTCAAAATTATGTCTTTACATTTTGAAATTGACCTACAATAAAAAAGGTGAACCAAGAAAAGTAATATAGCTTGAAAAATGACAAAAACAATTTGATTTGGGCTTAATAAAACATTTCAGTGTGATTAAAACAATTTCCCCTCTCTGCTGTCATGCACACACAAAGTTCTTATTTAATTTGTCTAATGCTGTCATCTTTTTCCTTTCTCAGCATTGGGGTTCAAACATCAAACTGAAATCTCTGGTTCAGAAAATGCCAAAATCCAGTCGGCCAGTTGGTCCATAAATTTTTCCACTAAGTTGCCTACATTTCCACTGGTGTAATTTTCCTCTGCAAGCTGGCGTTTATTGTGCTCTACTTTTGTGACCTACCGGCAAGGCTTGGGGCACTGGTCAAAACAATTCAGGTGATGATTTCTGAGCCTGTTGTACAGCTGGTAAAAGCAGTGACCTGGTGAAAGAAACAGGAGGAACACACTCAGACACTTCCTCAGGAAATGGAAGGCTACCAAATGGAAGGCTACCAAAACCTCTGCCCTCTCTTGGCCTTCCCAAGCATACAGCACTCTCTCAGAGAGCCTTGTTTTTGCCTCGCTCTTGCTTTGGAATGGTTTCAGATGGCCGAGCTAATCACCTGTGTGTGTGTGTGTGATGCAGGTGCCTTCCCTGTAAGGATCTGCTGAGGATAGGCCAACCAGAAAACCAAGAGAAGTTATTCAAAGCTTTGTCTTACACCAGCACAGCCACCAATATTGGTAACGTGAAAGAGCTTGACCCTATATTAATGTCCTTAATAAAGGGATGCTTGATAGCATCAAGATTTTTTATGCACTAACTTGATATCCATGCAAATACACAGAAAAGTGTCTGCCATCTGGCTGGATTCAGTGATGTGAGGAAATAGTCTAAGCAGGAAATAGGCACAAAGTAGAAGGGCAGTAATCTAAAGAGTCATGTAACCAGTGACTGTTGTAGGAAGGTGTTCCCTTCCGACAAGGACAAGACAGCAGTCTTCTGCTCTTACCCCATGCAGGCTGCTTATTGTAGTTACAATATTCAGCACCGGGAGGCAGTGGGTAGTAGTAATAACCACAGCCACATTTTCGAACCATTATGTGCTGAAAGCAGGAGTGCAAACAAGCCTGGAAAATAAAGAAGGCATAAAAGATTGGATAAGCCAGAAATTCTCAAGTGCCCAAATCTTCAGTCTGTAGCATGCAGCTGCTAGGAGACAATGTACAGGTTTTGTTGCTGCAAAAAGACACCAGCCATTACTAGAACATGATGATGCAAAAGGTTTTCACTTTTCATTCCTCGGCTTTACCTCTGAAAACAGTATTGAACTCAGTGAGATACAATTTTCCCCAGCTCCCTCTTTCACTATGTCCAGTAACATCTCAGTTAAATAGCCCAAGCATCTAGAGCCAGGAGCAACTAGTTACACAAATAAAGACCTGACGGCCCAAGAATGTCCTACTAGAACAGTCCAGCTGCCTTGACTGGCTCACTGTCTGATCTCTCTTGTGTTACAAGGAGGGAAGAGCCCCAGTGTCTGGGACCGAGCATCCCCCACGTAGTAAAACACATTCCAAGTTATAACACCCTGTTTGTGAGCTGCTTTTCAGAGGGGCATGAATCTCACTGTTATCTCCAGCAATGAACCTGCTGATTTGTAAAAGCTCTCTGGAGAGTAAGGTATGACTTGTTTGCTATTCATCCAGTCTGAATAAGCTGGGGCCCCAGCCAGTCACTCTGACAATACCTGCAGGGTGTAGGAGTTGTTGTACAGGAGTTTAACATTCACATCATTGCCATTAGTCGTGCATTTCCCATAATTGCCACCCAGGCGATTCACCTCATCCTGTGGACATAGAAAAGAGGCCTGAGTGATTAGGAGCTTTAATTGGAGCTAGCCATCACCATCTAAACTTAACTGGATGGAGCATCGTATAAAGGACAGGAAGTGTAGTAATACACGTGAGCAGCCAAGCTATACCTTGCTAATAAAACATATACAGTTACAGGGCAAAGGTAGGAGAGTGCACGTGGTCAGTCACTGGTTCAGCTGACAAGCAGTAACTCATCATGTCAAAATAACTAAATCACTTCTGAACGTTTGTTCTCATGCTAATGTACACATGCAGCCCCCTGTGTAGAGCTGGAACAAGATGTAAGAGGTGTAAGAGCCTCAGCGTAAAATAAATCAGGCCCCAATGTATTGAGGACCAAAAGGCCACTTGCACATTTGGAATAATTTTGTTTTACCCATGGGAACCTGAGCATAGTGAAGAGAGAAAAGGGGCTTGCATAAATATACATGCACAGTCAAGAAGTGAACACAAGAGTCCCGCAAGCCCGTTGTATAAGTCAGTCACAGTGTTCAGCTCCTCACAACTTTCTGCAATCAGAAGGAAAAGAAACACCGCTCTTGAGCAAGTGGCTAACCTGCTGGATGCCTATGATAGTTGCAATGCCCGGTCTGATGTCAAAGCCTTCATGCTCAAGGAATGGTGTCTGATTGTGGTTGTGTATCATCACTTTCACACCTGCTACTGTAGACAAGAGTGGGATGTGATCCTTCTGCTCTGCTCTCAGGATAAGGGAAAGTCCTGTAAACCAAAGAAAAGGGAAGCATATAACAACTTATTTTGGGCCAAAATAGGAACACCACCACATCTCGAATTCTCAGCACTGATCAGATTGCTCTCTTAGCTCACAGAAGAGCCACTCTTTTTCCTTAGAGACCTGGTGAGCGGTCAGGTAGCAATTGCACCAGCCTATTCCAAAACTGTAATAATATTCTGCTTGAAAACTAAAATAATATTCTGCTTGCTATAAGTTAAGATATAGCTGATATGGCTATCATATACATGTGGCTAGTGAAACAAGCAAATACAGTATATAATTTATGCCACCAGACTAGAAGAGAGGGCTATGTCAGTAAGTCATGTATAGAAGACATACACTTAATTCATAGCCAAATTATATTAACTTTAGCTCTTCTTCCCACCCTTTGCCAAATAACATACCGTAAGGAATTCCTGGTTTTGTAGCTGTCCAAAAAGGGTCTGTTCCCCTGCTGTTAAAAGTATAGCAGCTTCCAAAGACTGGGTGGTGAAAGTGAACATAGTCACTGAAATAAAGAGAGATTTTGATGGGTTTTAATTATGAGTGTAGCAATACCTTTACTTCTATGTAGGATGTGTTTTGTGTGTGTGTATGTGCAGGAGTGCCTATGGGAAAGAGTTGTTAACTCACTGGAGACAAGGAAAAAAATCAGGTGCACAGGGATTCACTGCTCACCCAAGGTTACAGCCAGAGCGGCCAACACAGGAATCAAATTCAGAGTTCCGACTTGCTTTTCCTTCCACCAAAGAGACTAAATTTTTCCCTGCTTGTTCCAACAACCAGGCAGGTTGAAGTTCTGTGCTTTAATCAATAGGAGAAACACCAATTCTGTGCTCTAATCAATAGGAGAAATAGATTCTCTCTTTCCTTGTTTTCTTAAAAATTATACCACTTATAATGATCAGGCTGAACTTCCCTGGCCAAGTCAGCCTCCACATTCCACCAGTTTATAAGAGTTCTTAAGAAGAGTTAGATGAACACATGTACAAGAGTGACGATGCTCACCATCAAGTGCACAGACGATCTATTACACGAAGCACCAGAAACACTAAGTGCAGAAGAACGTAAGGGTCAATTGCCTCCAGGAAAGATAAGACAGGGCCTTATCTCATAAAATGATCTACAACAAACTTTGTAGACCCCACTCCTCTTTGCTGAAAGTGCTCAGAAAAACACTTAAGTTTGCCTTCTGCTTATTCTGTGTCATAGATGAGTGCGTTGCTGTTAACTTTGTTCAAGTCGTCAGCTGAAAACAAGTAGGCCAGCAAATGGCTCATGTGTGCCTGAGGCACAGCATTGTCTTGGGTGGTGTATGTCAGTTGTATTTGGAAGAGCTTCCAACGGTGGAGACCGTAGGCATGCAGGAAAAGGAAGGCACATGCCTTTGGTATGTGCAGCAGGCTCACTGCTTTGCCTCTAGGGACAAAAGGATGCAAAAAGACCATCTGACCCTTTTGGCATTAACTGAGTCCTCCTGGCATAATAGCTGAGAACAATCCTTGTGCTCAGGGGCCAAGTGCTACAGTAGAGTCCTGAGAGCCTTCTTCCCCTTCTCTCCCCCCTTTTCATTGTTACAGCAAAAACAGATCCCACTTTTATCCATTGGATATCTGAGGATTCCTGCTCCTTTCCTCCCATGCAGACAGACATTCGTCATTTACCATTCAATACAGTCAATGCACCTTTGTACCAGTAAAGGTTTAATTCCTGCTGAATTTCTCTTAGCCTTCTTTGACACCCTAAGACACTAACTCACAGTCATAGAGGTAAGTCATGACAGAACGCTAATTTCTAGATTCCCTGCCCCATGCTCTGATCATGAGAGGCTGTTCCTTCTTTCAGTCAGATCTCCAACAAGGGCTAAGCCTGGCAGTATGCCATGAGGTGCAGCGCCTGCACTGCCTGAAAGCGTAGGCTCAGTTTCAGTCTCCCAAGTCCTTGAGTTCTGCTGAAATCACAATTAGCGTCTCAAGAAGGAACATACCTGGGTCTGCAGGGCTCCCCATCATACTGACAGGAGTAGACCATATCTTCTATTTGCTCCTCATGATCAGAAATGTTGACTATAACTGGTAGCTGGGACATGATATTCATGTAGTGAAACCTGTACCATTCAAGAATTGCATCCATCCCAGATGAATAGGTCTTGTAGAAGCAATTCCCACCTGTGGCATTGCACTGGAAGAAAGGAAGAGAGGGAGCCATTCAGCACAGCCGGGAAATGACAGCCTAAGGGTAACGGAGATCAGGGGGTAAAGGCAATACTGGATACAGGGACAAGGGGAACCTCTATTTTTCCAGAAAGTGAAGTCTCTGATCATTTTAGTTATCACAGAATCACAGAATGGCTGAGGTTGGAAGGTCACTGGAGGTGACTCTGGAGGTCATCTTGTTATGCGCTAAGCACCATCTCTCCTCGAAGCTGAATTAGGCGTGCTACTTCATCTCAGGGGAATGAGTGCAAGGGGAAAGAGGCAGGAGAAGAGAGCAGACAAGCAAACTCAAGTACCTTGGGAGAAGGAAGGACGGGGCTGGTGGGAATTCTCTACAACCCACGGATCGTGAACCAAGTCCTGAGATACTTTCTTTGCTCTTACTCAGGCCTTAGACAGGTGAACACCCACAGATTCTGGTGAAAGTGTGCCTGGTAAAGGACTTCAGGATAGGGCAGGACGATAATAACCAAGCAAAAATTGCCGGCCTTTCAAGCCACATCAATCTCTCTCTCATAGCTTCTTCTTTTAGATCTACGATAACCCTGTTTTTGCTATGAAGAATCTGAAGCATTTGCATTCTCCTCCAAAGTCACAGGTACACATTTATTGCATTCATCCTCTTGATTTGTTATTGCCATCTTTCGTTTTATCCGCAACGTTTCTAGTGCCCCCAGTACCACAGCATTTAGACACTGAGGGAATCCTCGCACGTTGTTTCTCTGTTATTTTTAGGCTCACCTGCAAAGTCTAGATGTTTTGTATATTTTTAGAAAGGGATACAACGATTCCCGTAGCCTGCTGCTGCCATTCTCTACTGAATTTGTCACCACCAGAAGGACTTTACAGGTGGGTGGGCTGCGTAAGACCATTGATGTTGCTATTGTTTCACTTTACAAGAATCCTGGCAATCAGCATAAACTGTTAGAGGCAGGGATGGACTCTCCTGAAACATCCTCCAAGCTGTCATTACACAGCACTGAAACTATCTATTTTTTCACTCGTTTTTTTGAATGTACCTTGTGAGATCTTTGTCAGGGCCCTGAGCGCACTGCTAGGCCGTAAGGGCCCTGAGCAGCCTCACCTGGGGCCTCCACCCACACCCTCTGCCCGTGGGCCCAGGAGCTCATTTAAGCTCAGCTCGGGGGCTTCGGCCCCTCTTTGGGCTGTGCTGTAGGGCTGCTGCTTTGAAGCTAGGCTGCTGCTGTGCTCCTGCCTCACCGCGGACCCCGTCGATCCGCTGGGCTAACTTCATGGCCTGATCTTGAACCTGCCTCATCGCCACGAACTTGCCTGATGAGCTGGACTCTTAGCTGGACCTGGCCACCCTCCGTGAGCTTTCCCTGCTCGCTTGCTCAGGTACTGTGGGATGGGGCCCTGCCCTGCCGGCAGGCCCCCCCCTCTGCCCCCCGTCCCCTAGGGAGCAGCCAGTCCTCGCTGCTCGTGTCCGTAGCCAGGTTAAAATCTCAAAGAGGACACGCGCTTACCAGCCTGAAGCCCACGCTGGAATGCTTCTTCCCTGACCTGTTATTGTGGTCAGACATTCTCAAGAGTGAGAAGTTTTGGCTTAGCTTGAAGCTAGATCTGCTGAGATTTCCTATGCTTGACAAGTCTTTTACGTGGATGTTTTTCTCATTCATGTGGAATAAGCTGGCTGACGTGTTGATGCCGTACAAAAAAGCGATAGATTCCTCTGCCATGCGATCCAATTGAACCAAATGTTCACTAACCAGTTCAAATCTGCAAGGAACAGAAATATTAGCTATTTGTGAATATCCACGTTTCTATTAGACAAAAGCACTTTATTTTATGTGCCCTCACAGTATCTATGGAAAGGCTACTCTCCTGGTCTCTACAGACCTTGATGTCTGTGTGAGAAAAGCCAGCACTTACGGTGCCTACGCTTAGTGTACCTAACTTCAATAAATTATTAGGAGCTCCGGTAGCTGAATTTCCAGTTGCTGGATTCTCCACTGAAAACCTCAGAACTTGTAGCCATGCAACATCAGCTGCACAAACTGGCCTCCTGTCAGCCAAATAGATAATTATTCTGAGGAAATTACATAAATCCTTTACTATGTAATTTGAAACGTCTCGATACTTGCCACTACTGCATGAGCCTTGTTTAACAAGCAAGGCTGCAGACTTCCACAGAAGTTATATTGTTTCCTTAAAGCCATTCTGTGGTACGAAAACCCAAGCAGAATCAGCTCTAGCATGCATCGTTCCAGAGATCGGTAGTTTAGTTATGAATGAATACACACAGTAGCCATGATTTTCAGGGAAAGACTGTTTTTATCAGAGCGCAAAATCAGTTAGCAGCTTGAACCAAGTCACAAGGTAGAGTTCCCTCTATCCTGACTCAGTGCATGAAATAAACTACTACATGCTGTTGCACAATTCCCAACAAGATCTTAACTTAAAACCAGTTTGGAAACAACAGTAGTCCCTTTCCACCTCTGTAAGGCAGAGACACCTCCCTCTACTGGCCTCCCTCTACCTTCAGCTTCCTCCAGGCTGCAGTCCTAAGGTTGCTGACCCTTCCTGAACCCTTGTGGCTGTAAAGACATGACTACAGCCAAGGGGAAGAAAGCACAGGTTACCTGTATGGGTCCAGATTGCAGATGGTAATTGCTGGAAACATCTTGGGCTCTGAATGCATTGACATGGTCAGGACAACAGGGTAGGCCCAGTACTGGCTGAACATGAGTGCAAATTGCCAGTATAACATGCCAAAGCTGGCAAGTAAAAGCAGAGTCCAAAAAGCTGTTTTCATTCTATTGCTGTCTGAGCACACAAGGCGGATGGTGCCATGGATTGTTGTGTTCTTACAGAAGAACTCAAACATATCCCTGAAGGAATCATAAAACTCAATCAAGCCTTCTTTCTTCTCTTCTTCTCTTACCACTTCCTGCTCCATCCTCTAAGTCTGTTTCTGTTCAATAAAAAAAGAAAAAAAAGAAATCTTATTAGCTTGTTAGAAAGACCATGGCCAATCTATGGACTCTTTCAAACAGGGTGCCAATGAGTTTGTTGTTAGCAAAAGCTGAAAATAACCATGAGCTGAGACTCACCTCTCTTTCCAGAGTTTGGGCACCAGGAAGTAGCAAAGAGGTCAAATGTTCTGCATGCTGCTGCCCAAGTAACTTGAGGCATTCTACCACACTTACACTATGACTGACTTCTCTGTTAGTATGGATGTGCAAAGTTAAAGTGACAAATATCCAAGCTGCTGAGAAGTCTGCAGCCAAAGGGGTGTGTAGTTTTCTTCTTTCTGAGAACACTAAGGACCAACATTTAATTCTGAAACAGTGTCACTGTGCATTAATGCAGATCTGTAACTAATTCATTATTATGAGTATATTGCTAGTGAAACATGCTGGCCTATAGGCCTGAAACAAGTCTGTCTCAGAACTAGCAATATGGCTTCACCCTTATACCAAGGAATCAGGCTAAATTCAACTTTCAAGAATGAAAGGGACAAATTAGGATCTGGTTTTAATTTTTGCTGTATGTCCTCTCATTCTGCAGAACGGAGGTAAACAGGATTAATTTCTGCCATCCCTGAAATAGAGCCACTTCCAGGATGAAATATAGTAGGCATTTCATAGTTCAGATGAGCAGAATCAGGTATTTAGGAAAGGAAGTGGAGAAAAATACCACCTCAATTGAACCCACAGAGGGGATTAACAAAATTTAGGATGTAAATAAAGCATTGCAGATACTACTTAAAATGCTTTTGGGTTGCTTCTGAAGAGCACCGAAATATTAATTACTGCTATTAATAGAAATTTTGCCACCTATCTCTTACATAAATAGTTTCTTCCAAGAACCTAAAAATCATCTTCTATTTTACAGAAGTGAAAAGGAAGCACAGAAACTGAAAATCACCCAAGAAAAGTGGCATAACTGGAAATCAAAATCCATATCTCCTTTGTCACAGTAAGTAAAACATCTACTATGCTACTCTAGATGATTTCAGACTTTATGCTGATGAAAGTGTGAACGTTATTTATGCTCATATGTTTTAGCCAGCACAGACCGAGGACATCTTACTAGGTTTTAGTACCAGTTTGGGACATTGGACTAATGTTGACATACTTCCACTCACTGAACATGACATCAAGTCCTGTAATATGTGAGTTTCCAACATTACAGCACTCTCTGAATCACCCTACCTATTATGCTATTAGGAGAAGCTCACTGAGTACACCACTTTGGTCCAACCTTAACTCCAAATAAAAATCTTATAAATACAGTAACAGAGTTTGAAGACGAGGCAAGGAGCGCACAAATAACTAAAGAATTGTTGCAAGTGGGTTACGTGATAACAAAACGAAAGCTCAGGCCCTTCACTGAGTTACGGGCCTTGAAGTGTTTGGTGGTGGCTCAGTCTGCGGTGCCAGTGAGGCTACCGCAGCTCAGCTGATACACACTAGTGGCCTGACCTGCAATGCCTTCATCCTCAACTAGACCTCTCCATTTTAAAACACGGCTTTATTTCAAAGGTCCTTGGAATAGGACACTTCATATGAAAAGACATCTTAGAGTCACAAGTTGCTAAGACAGTCTCTTCAGTGTACCTATTCATGTCAGAAAGATTAGGAATAATCCTTAAACAGTGAAGAGCACTCCAAAAGATGTATACCAGATTAGCTTTAAAATAGCCCACAAAAGTGTATTATCTGACAAGGAAACCCAGTTTATCACAAGTTATTTTCCCCAATGACTAACACATACCGTGTTTGTATTTGCTAAGGTATTGTTTAACAATAACACAAAATTAACTCAAAGGCATATGCACCTCCTTTATACTTTCATAATTAAACATGACAAATGATTTTTCAAATTTCTTAAATATACTTGCCATTGAACAAGTACAGGAAGCCCAAGCAAAGTGAAATATTAAAAGAAGGGCATGAACAATCAAAAGAAAACATTAGTGGGAAACAAGCAATTCTGCTTTTGTACAAGGAAACACTGTTTTTCTGCAGTGCATATATAGTTAAACTATTACTCCCACACAGACTACACGGAGCCATAGTACTCTGAACCACTGGTTACAAATTTTATCAGCCAACCTCACAGCTGAAGGCTTACATCTGAATGCTTCTTCAGTCAGAAAGGACTATCTGTGGCGAACTCCAGAAATGAATCCATGGTAGTCTTGCTACCCCCTATTGTTACACATTTTTCAGATTAAACTCTTATGCTAAATTGTGTGTCCAACCTTTATCTTATTCAGTTCTTTCTTTCTCATTTTATTTAGGTAAGAATAAATGAAAATAAGCCTGCAGTGTATGTTAAGAAATATATTGAATGAGTCCTTAAATGTTTATGGTATTTTAAGATAGAAATTAAAATTGTGTGAGACTAAAACAGGAAAATTTAATTTGTTACTGTTGTATTAATCTCACTAGTCAGCCTTGCTCTATTGAGAATAAAAGGCAATAGTTACCAAAAGTGAATGCTAAACCAAATCTACCAAACACACTTTTTCTATGTGTAATTTTGATTCTAAAAAACCACCTGTAAATATTCAAACCATGGCTTTCAGAAACAATCCACAGTTTTCAGACATTCTGACTGGGCTTTTAAGGCTATGGCTAGTTAGTTCATGCCATTTGAATCTGCATTCTTAAAATAACTAGAATGAAAAAGCATATGATAATGCAAAAACACCGAGAGGGAATCTTTCAAAACACACGTGTACAGGCAACAGAACATCCTCTCTCCACTGGTTTCCCAGATCAGCCTACCACTAATTTATTTAACATAGCAATTGCAGTCAGGGACTGAACAAAACAGGTAACAGCAACAGCGCCCAGTTGCCTGTCTTGTCTGTGGTAAGTGCCTGGAGAGAGGCTGCAGGTTATAAGAAAGTCAGTGGAAGTTATACAGCAGTGGGAAACAAGTATATGATCATGTATTATCACAGCAACTCAATGCTCAACACATTTAAACACACGCGAATGTCATATAGTCAAATATTTAACCAGGTGTATAGGTATCTACATATCAGTCATGCATGTATACAGAAATACACAGTAAAACAACTAAGACCAAATTGAAAAACACCCCACTGTACCTTGGCAGAAAGTCTATCTTTGAGTGTTTAGAGTAGCCACTAAACTCAGCCTTCGGCTTTATCCTGAACAGAAGACAAGTCTTGGTCCAAAGCTTTCAGATTTCCTTTTCTAACTGCAGATACTCTGGGAGCTGTCCAGCCTATATGGATCAAATTGATGACATCAAAAGGGGCAGGACTTCAGAAACAGATCATGGAAATTATTCAAAGCATGATCCAGGGAATAATAGGAAGTGAATGAACTGGACAAACAAGTTAACATTAAGGTTACGCTTGAGTTAAAGTTGGTTTGAGTGGTGGCAGTGTGTTCATTTTTTTTTTTTTAAATGGCTAGAATAGCTTTTTAGCCATAATTTCTACAAATACCTAGGGAAGGAACCATGGATCCTGTAAGGTTCTTTCCGCTCTGAACTTTGCTGTCAAGGAACTAGCTTTCTGCCTTCTTTTCATGGTTTCCGGAGGTTTGCATGATCACTAGTAATTGAAGCCATTAAGGTTTCCACAGGTGTGCTTGAGGAATTACATACCTCAGTGTAATCTGAAATGATCAGCTACTCAGTCTAAGGCACACATGGCAGTGGATTTCTTCCTGCTTCTCCAAGAATATTGCTCATCTGTAGTGGACTATCCCATACCCATTAAGAATTTAACTCTTCAGATGTTGAGACTTGAATAGACTAAATCAACCATGATACTCAATTTAAATCAGAACACCCTGGTTTTGTAATACTGCTTAGTTAAGACTTGAAAAAGTCTGCATAAGTAACGCAGAAGTAGATTCAGAATTCTGGGGCTGTTAAAACACAAGCACCTCGGATTGCTTACATAATTAGTACTGACATCTGCCCAGTTGGAAAACAGCTCTGCAACGGTTTTGCAAGAAGCTTGTTATACGAAACTATGAATACACTGGATATGGATAATGTTTAGAGCTCCAAATCAGATCAGCAGAGCTCCTGCCTGCCTTCTAAAATTGGCTGGAACTGGATTTTCTATCACATTGGAAGTTGTGAAATACTGTCATTTGCAAAGACAATTGAAATTTCTTGTGAAATTGAATTCAAGAAGAAGGGAGAAAGGACGGAGATCAGGGGAAACATACTCTTCTGATTTTGACTGATTTCAATCCTGTTTACATTTTTAACAATTGCTTTGTGCTGGATTTTGTTTCAGAAAAACAAAACGTAGAATGTTCATCTCAAATTTTAAACGATTATTCTAAAAGATGCGAATCCTATTAAACAGCTGCTATTAATGTGTTTTACCCCTCTTTGTCTTTGGTATTAAAAGGAAATGTCAAAAAATATTTGGAAAATGTTTTAAATTAAAAAAAAAGGCAGTATTTGGAGGTGTAAAAATTAAACTTTTGATTAAAAAAAAAATACAATTAGCTCTTGAATGAACAGCTACAGCAGAGCCACTTGTCACCGATCAATGAAGAGGTAAGTAGTTAAATTCTCATTAAAAAACTCAGAACACTGAAAACCTAATTCTGTCACGTCCATTTATTTGTCCCCCACCCTTCTTTCTCTCCTCATTTTATATTGTGCAATACAAAATGGCAACAATAAATCCTTGACAATGAAATTATTGCACAATGAACATACACAAGACAAATTCTGTTGCTTCATTATGGCTGCAGGCCTCAGTGTAGAGATTCTCTGGCAACACATCAGAACAATACCTTCTGAGCCAGCAATGAATTTTTCCTGCAGGAAATGGAGAAGAACTGGATATGCAGACAATGCTGTCCTTCAAGCAAGATACCATTTCTGTTTGCACTTGCTCATTTGTCATCCTGTATCCTGAACTGGGAGGAGAAGGGAAGAGAACTCTTTCGCTGGTTAAAAAGTAAGGTGGCGTTTCTTTCAAAATACAGAAACAGATTATGGAGATAACATTCATGAGAAAGTCCTTCAGGTTGCAAAAAGGCTATGCTATAATTACTTTCAGTGGGTCAGAAATTTTTTATTAGTGCTTGTAGTACTGTAACGGAGGGAAGGAGTAAGTATATTGCATTGCCCCGTACAGCAGCAGCAAATGTCGATGGTTGAATACACCCTCTGGACACGTTACACTTTACACAGAAGGATGCCTCCCACGCTAAGTTTTCAAACCCCTTTCCCTGAATTGCAATTCGTTCCCCAGTTGAGATTAATGGAATCGCATCCCATTTAGTTGATGAAGACCGTACAGGTAAACAAAACACAGGAATTTTGTCATTTTGCTTTTAAGCTTTTACATTGCTGTCACATATTAAAGGAACTGTCCAAACTCCACTCTTGACCCTTGGCTCTACAGTAGCCTTGATTATTGTGCATACTCAGCATGGATGATAATACAATTCTCGCCTATTTGATAGACTGCTGAAACAGAAATGAAAATCAGACTGTACAAACATGCCTTTGAATATGTGCCTGTCTTAGTATCAGCATATCAGCACCAGCTCAGAGTTAACAGCAGAGAGGTACAAAGAGTATCCTGCAGGCAGAGGGAAAGAGACTTTAGCTACTTCACATGGGCAAAAGAGTTAGTGAATTAATGTTCCTTGTGGAATGGACTCAGGCACTTAGGGAAATCTGCTACCAATCATTTTTTTTTATCCTTGAATATTTCCTTACAGCTGGTGCACATGAAAAAAGTTTTGCTCTCTATAGAGCAAACCTTTCTCATAACACTGACTTTGGCTATTATTAGACACTAAGCAGATGAACAGCACAGACAACGTTCAGCATGTAGAACATTCAGTGCGCCTGCCCCTTGTTACATTTGCTATTGTTACAGGCTTGAGTGAAAGAGTCAGCGATTAAACTGGAGAAGCTTAGTGATGATCTCTAGCTAGTCCCTCTTGCTGTGACTGGCTAGTCCTCTAGAGCTCAAATATTAATATTTTGTCCAGTTTCATTTTAAATGTCCAAAACAAGAGGTACCACAGTGTCTGGACTTCTTGTGAGAACACTGAATTGCAGTGAGGTGAGTCTGACCAGACAGATAAGAGTGCTTTACCTAATCATGTAAATCACACTCTTTTTGGCTCACACAGGAACAAGAGAGAACACTTTAGCTACTCATTCATGAAGACTTTCCCAGTTGGTTGAAAATTGCTTGTACTGAGAGGCCTAAAACAAATTAGCAAACTGAAATGACGCATCAAAATCCCCCCGCTTCTAGCAGCTTTCCCTGCTGCCATGCCACACCGTAAACTTCACTGTAATTTGCTGTCCACTAACCACACAAACTGTCTTTCAGTTATTAACTTTCTCCCTTGTTGATTTGTTTCATATTATTATGGTCTCTCACACTTAAGTGTTTCATTGCTTTCTATTATTCCTCAGCTCGCCTGTGTCTTCTGGAGATTCCCCACTTTTTTCTCTATATTGTTCTTCAGTCTGTGGGCTGAGAAAAGCAGCCTTTGGCATCCACTTCCTCTAGCAGCGGAAGGGATACGGAGCAGATCCTGTACCCTCCTGCCTTCAGCAGGCTTTGTAGGTCTACAGTTTAGTCTTGATTTTTAGCAACTCTTGCTTTACTCACGTCACTTGTTCCTGCATGAATGGCGTTTATTCTCCTGGAATGCTCCAGGTTATTCTGTCAAACCATCTTCCCACATTTTCTCTCATGACACAGGACACAGCATACCAACCCAGTTTTCCTCTCTCTGAAAACAGCGTGACTTGTCTCCTCTGGTTTTGTGGAAACTCCCTCACAGCGCTTTCTTCATGGCCACTGGACGAGCCAGTCTATTCCTCCTCCCACTCAAAGGCAGACAAACTTCTGCAGGCAACTATAGAAAAAGGAAACTCCCAGTGATTCCTCTTTGCATTTGTTGCTTGGCTGTGCTGTATATGGACTCGAACTGGCATGCATCAGGCTCTGCCTCCTGTATTTTTTCCCAGTTCTTACTAGCCAGAACCACTTTGTTGTCTTTTCAAAGCAGAACACAAAATTGTTTCTCTGCTGTCCTACTGGAGAAGGGAGCAGTACTCAGCGGTACTATGGAAGTGCTGACAGCTTGTTCAGTCCTATGCAAGAAGCAGAACAAAGGCAGTCCCCGCCCTGGAGAGCTTCCAAACATTGCTTAATGTCTCCTTTTGATCCTGCCCCAAATGTTCCTGAACTGACTCTGATTTTCAGGTGTTTTCCTCGTTTCCTGGAATCTCTGTGTTGAAGCTCTGTTCACCAAAATTTCTTCTGGGAATCCAAACATTCATTGCTTTGCTTGTGCGATGCTTTGAGCCATGGCTAAGGGGATCTATATCATGAAACCACAGTGAGCTATGCCTGCAGAAATACGGTATCATTGGTGTACCTTGGCATACCTTTTGCACTGGTTTGCATCTAGCCAAAGCAGCTTCAAATGCTGCAAAGACTGCCAGACCTGCTCAAGCAAATAGGTAAATGTTCCTTAACTTGTGCTGAGCTCCCTAGTGCTCTGGTTTTATCACCAGCGGTGCCTGAGTTAGCAAGGCTACAGCTAGCTGGTGCATCCTTACAAAACCCAGAAATCACAGCAATGAGCGCATGCATATTCTGCTAGTCACCAGCCATTTAGATATTCCTTAATTACACCCCTTGTTATGAAGAGGCCCCGTGTAACCCCTGCTTTTCATTAAGCCTCCACCAGAGGCGCATAGGGTTAAAAATGCAGCCTCAGTAGCAAAATCCTGCTTGCTTCCAGTATGACCAAGCATTCATTTCCACTCACTCACCTTTCTGAGTAAGATGTCTGTAGCTGCTGCTGTCATCCCTCTGGGATAACACCTGCTTTTTTGTTTCTCTTCCTGTTCTCTGTTCTTGTTTCTTTAGTCACAGGCCTTCATAGATGCTGTTCCACTTGTTCAGGCCTGTCAACCCCTCAGCCAATTTCAAAGGCTGGTGAAATCCTGCTTGCTAGTGCATTTTTTTTTTTTTAATCCTACTCCAGCTCAGACGCAGTATCTGTAGGAATGCTGATGCAATTAGGACTGGCAGAGGTTGGAGAACATCCGTAAAAGCTTCTTGTTCTGTGGACATGCAAGATGCAACCATCCTGGAATCACAGATACCATAACTCCATCAGAAGTGAAGCCCAAATCTCCCCAGGCAGTTGTCCAAGCTCCTGGAGAAAGTGGTAGATAGCACTTCTGGCTCCTGTCTTCTAGCAATAGGCAAGCAGATCTCCCCTGGCGATCCCTACTCCTCTTGACACTCAGGAGAGAGATTGCAGTGCATTGCTTGGTAGCAAGTCACTGGGGTTAATCAATCCAGAACTTCAGGCTTTCCTATTGGGAACTAGAACAGATGTCAACAAGAGGAAGAGGTACTACAGTACGGCAACTAGGAAGAGAGGAATGAAGAAACCGGGAACAAACTGCGCAAGGGCAAAACAGTCATTAGCAAATCAGTAACTGAAACTAGCTATTACGTAAGTGGCTGTGTCAGCTGTCATACCTCTTTAGATGGATGCTTTTTGGGTTAAATTCAGGTGCAGTACTATATTTTCCATCAGCAACCTCTGAAGGATTCCTTCACCTTCCCGTAGAACAGCTCTATCCATGCCTGGGTTGGTAATTGGAAAGTCATAGCCCCGATGCCCCAACGGCAAACATACAAACAGCTCTATACAGGCTACTAGTGCTGAAAACTTTAAAAAGCATAGTAATAATCCTCTGAATGCAGGTAAACCCTCAGGGAAGCATTGTGGCTGGAGAGAAGACCTGGCTTCAAAAAAAGTGATAATTTTGTAACCTTTAAATGATGCCAAAGGTGACCCAAAATGCTAGGCCGATGTAAGGATTGCATAAATGACTTACTTTTGATTCATTCAAACCTGCAGAAGATTATCTGGGA
This sequence comes from Aptenodytes patagonicus, assembly GCF_965638725.1. Taxonomy (NCBI): domain Eukaryota; kingdom Metazoa; phylum Chordata; class Aves; order Sphenisciformes; family Spheniscidae; genus Aptenodytes; species Aptenodytes patagonicus. Next base: position 6,513,622 of record NC_134967.1, on the reverse strand, counting down.
GACGCACGAATGTCCCTGTGCTCTGGGTCTGTTTGCTGTGATGCTTGGGATGTGCTTATTCACATGGAAAGCACTGTACTTAGCTGGTAAGCCCTAAAATTCACTATTAATTACTTGTTTTTCATTTTTTTCATGCCCGGGAAAGCTTTACTAGCCAATCAAAGAGTAGAAACGCTGCCATGTGACTTCCACGACCTGTACCTCAGCATGAGTAATGTGAACAGTCCACCTGAACAGCACAAATATTCCTGGTCTGACCTGTCTGTTCAGCACTAACAGAAACCCTCCACAGAAGTCCCCAAGCAACCCCCAAAAGTTAGATCAGTAATGGTTTGTAACCAAAAGGAGCTAAACTGGCCTAGTGATGTTTTCTCACTGAATTTACCCCATCAGCACCATATGAAACCCAAGCAAAGGCAGAAGTCTACGAACTCTTCACAACCATTTGTTCAAAGTCTACATCCTGTTTGCTGGAGGGTCCCTGCTTGCCAAGGAGATTTTGTCCAGTCTCTAGCACATTTAAAAAAACAAAAACAAACAAAAACCCCCAACCAACACGAAAAACAAATGCAACGAGAAGATATTCCATTTTCCCTATCCACCAGAACTGCAAAAGCAATGGCAATAAATACAAAACTCCACCCACAGGCAAGGGTAGAGTCTGCCACAACACGGACAAAGAAATACCAACTTGAAAGCCTTAAACTCTTGAACTTTTCTCTTCTCTTGCTGTGCAATCTTGGGCAAATCTTTCTGCCTCTCTCTCTGTTGCTTCATCTCTGAAACAGACATAATGACACTTTGCAGCATTGTTGAGAGGGTTAATTGGTGTTTGTATAAAGCTTTGGTGATGTAAGCTGCCATGTAAGCATGATGACAACTATTGCTTTGATACTGCTTGTTAATTGCAACAGGATGGGTTGCAGTCATGCTACGGTATTTAAAAACATGTTTTTAAGAGATATTCCTAGATCTCATCTGATATTTTAAGATGATCAGTACTTACTCCTGTATTAGACAAACAGGTGACAGAATTCTTTGTGCATTTAACTATCCCGCAGATACTTTCCAACAACGTGCAAGGGGTGCTGCCTACATCAGGTCCCACATATTTCAGCCTTTAGCTTTCAGCCTCGTCACATGAGCTCCTTGCAATGCCCATTGCTTAACATAATACACTTTCTTCTCATTTCATCAGCATGAGAGGTTAAGATCTTGAGATTATTTTCACTTCTAGACCTATTTGTCATAAAGAGGTCTATAGATCAAGAACACTTGTAACTTGCATTTGCCATGCAGGACATTTAATATGCCTCCAGAAGTGAATGTACATCATGAGGTCTTATATCCTTTACCTGATATTTTTTTCTGAAATTCTCTCTCCTCTTTGAGAGAATGCATTCACTCGTCACACAAGGACTGACAGGTAGGCCTACAATGCAAGCAATGCATTTTGTATTACTTAATTTTGAAGTGTCTTAACATAAAATACCAGTTTTCCTCAATATCCCTGGCATTTTTGACCGGAGTCTTCCAGCAGGTTTTGGCAGCAAACATCAACTTCATATTCTATTCCATTAAAAACCTGAACATTGACTTGATAGATCAGCAGCGCTTACCTGTGAAACTCTGTTCAAGACATTCCCTGCTTCCCCATGCCCTGCTTTGCCACTGCAACTAGGTTAGCTCTTTGTCAAAGAATACTGTATACTACACATATCTGTGTACTAAAGATTAAACACAATAGTGGAGCTACAAAGAGGGTAAGAGTGGGGTTTTTTTTTTGCTGTTGGGATGAACAAAAGCAGATTGCCTTTGATTTGTCACAGACTTCAGAATACGCCCTGAGCACCCCTCAGGAGAAGACTCTCTAGGACACATTGTCATGAATATTCAGTGTAAATTGTGAGATGGAACATCATTCTGTTATTCTGGATGCCATAGGAAATCATGCTGCCTTGCTCTTATTTCTGATAATCTGTCTGGCATATATTTATTATTAAGTTGCCCGGAGACTATGCTGGCAGACATAAATTCTAAGCATTATTTGTTCCAAAAGGCTTCCCTCCTCTTCTTCAAAGATGTGTCTTCCTGCAAGGCTGCAGCATCTCCAAAAGCTTGCATCAATAAGTGAACTGTTTATCTATACCTGAACTGGTCAGAATCTGGCTGTAAAAGACTGCATGTGCTGCTACACTCTGTCTGCTCCAACCATTCTGGTGGCATTCAGTGCATGCCCATTTCCCTGCACGGATATAAAGGAAAAAACAGATCAGAAGGTGGAGTGGGAGAGCAAGGATTTACAGCTCAGGCTAAGTTTAGCAGGTACTCTGTGTTGTTTAGTAAGCTCTATAAAGGAAACATTTTATGATTGAAAGGTTCAGTTCTTCCTGTCAGCACTGGAGACAATTCCTCTAGGTCAAAGCAGAGGCATATTTGTCAAAGAAATTTAGCAAAGCAGCCCATTCAATGAGGCTCATTTTGTGTCTAACCAGAGGAAAACAAACCACTGGTCAGCTCAGCCAGGATCTTCCTGTAGGACTGAATATTATAAACAAGTGAGAAAAAATATTTTGTCACAAAAACTTGCTCTGAAATTGCAAATGATCTCTGTGAAGAATGGTTATCTATAGAGATCTGTGTAGAGATTACCTGGCTTTAAAGGAAGTTCAGCACTAATGAAACCACAACCATTATAATGGCTTCTGAAGGCATACATCCATCTTGCAAGGTAATAGCTTAATAACGTTCTAATACTAGGCATGCCGTACTTTGGATATAAAGAGCAATGTAATCATACGAATGTCAAATACTAAAGAAGAGCATGCGGAAGCAGTGAAAGGCTCTGAGTGAAAGTGATGAACAGTAAGGAGAAACTGGTATGTCATACTCTTTGTCTTTGCATCTTAAGGTGATGTCATTAGAAGGCCACTTACGGCCACTGATGGCTGTGTACCAATTATCGTTTGGGAAACAGGATGGAGAGGTAAATGGGAACTGGATCCTGGTGATGGAGCTCCTTACCTAGTACTGGTGGAATAAATAAGGAAGAGGACTGACCTTTCCTCTTTCTGACTCAGAAACATGCCAGAATTATTTTCTAAGTAATACTATCTCCTTGTCAATCATCATAAAGGATGTCACACCCGACCTCAGCCAGGCAGGAGAGGAAATCAAAGGGAAAAAAAGCTCTGGTATCAGCAAGTTTATCAGGGATTTATCAGTGCTTAGGTTAAATTGCCTGTTTTATTTGGGTCACCTAAGGCTGTCTGTTTGCCTGCTGCCTCTCCAATTCAGACAGTAGAAAATGAAGTAAATCACAAAACGTATGATGCCTGGAAATATTAATCTGGCTATATAAATGAAAAACATTGATCACTATCGTAACAGCAGTGATTATGGAAAACAAAGATTATAATTCATGTTTGGCACTTGCTGATGTGGAACCTTTAGTCCAGAGAGCTCAAAATAGGTGACACTCACCAAATGATTAAGCGTGCATGCTTCCAGTAAAGCTAGATAAGCAATATTATCCTTTCTTTATACAAGAAGAAAAATGGAGCTTCAAAACAATTGAATGATTTCCTCATGGTCAACAACAAATCAGTGAGACTCAGGAACCATCATAGCCCTTCTCTGAAACTCAAGATAATCATCCGTGTTGGAGCTATTTATGAACAAGTTATCAGTTTCCATTAAAAAAAAAAAAAATGCAGATCAGTTTCCTAGGGAATCAAAGGGTTTGGGGAATTCTACAAAATAATATAGTTCTACTAGATAATAATATACTATACTTCTATAATACTATGAAACAAACAGGCACTATAGTGACAAAACATTCACTGAAGGAAAGTTACTCAGCAAAAGCCAGTATGGTAGTTAAAGCAATAAAACCCCTCAGAAGGACAAAGAGCCAAAAATAAGAAAAACAAATAAACACACAATACCTCTAAATTGCTTTTTGGCCAAAGATTAAAAGAGAGCCAACTCAGCAGCACTTTATGAGAAAACCAAAATAAAAAACCCTACATTGTTTCATCCATCAATGAAATGGAGCTGCTTTTAGATGGGAAAGCAGCAAGATGCTTTAATGCAAATGACATTGCTCATGGTTTAGACCTGGAAGTGATACATCTCTCATGCACTTGAAATTGGAAGGGAATTCAGGAAGGCAGGATATAATTACTTGAACTAAACCTGGCCAAGACATTAGCATTAATGTCCTGTACCCTTAGAAAAAGATCTCTGAAGGATTATTGGTCAAGGGTATCTCTTGGTTTGAATGCAAGCTCAGACAGTGGAAATCGTCATCAGTTAGTGCTTTGTTACAAACACGACCCTGGGACAGTGGTTTAGTTTCTCAGTGTCACCGTTCTCATCCGCACACAGGTAGTTACAATTGCAGCACATTCAGATGTCCGTGATGGAGATTCACTTTAGATTGAACAGCAAATATCCTTCTGCCTTTAATAAGGTTCAGAATTCCAAATTTCTTTTGTTGAAAGCCCCTCCCAAAAAAGAAAAAAACCCCAAAACTTGTAAAAGTTTTGCATTCCCTCAAAATGAAGAAATACACTTAAAAAAATTAACAGTAAATAGAGTTCAGCAATATTTATTAATGCTTAAATATAGTACAAAACCAAAATCCTAACTAAGGCCTTTCAGATAAGTGTCTGGATACGTTTTACACAGCACAAATGAAAAATGGCTTCACCAGCATCACTGAGCTCCTTGTGACTGTACCTCATCTTTGGCAAACACTGACGATAGCCATGCTAAAAAATGGTGCTCCCTTGCTCAATAACTGTGGCTTCCTGAGCTAAATCACCTGTTACTCATGGGATGAATTCTTCCAGGTGATTGTTCAGCTGCTACTTCTTCCTTAACAACATCCTAAAGATTCATTCTTTCCTTCCCCATGGCTCTGCGAAGGTTCAGCCCCATGCCTGACTTACTCCTTCCAGCTCATTAAGATCAAGGTTGCCACAGTCCCCTTTGCTCTGAGGCCCTTGAATATTTTTTTCCTGTTTGTTCTTTCCCTCTGCGTTCCATCCAAGCTCCTTGACCCTCTGTCCAACGCCACCCTCACCTTTACTGTGCTTGGTAATCTCCACCCACATCTCTCCTACTTGGGCGTAACACTCCCAAGCCTCCTTCTTTACTGATCCCTGTGGCTTTCGCTTGCTCTGAATCTTGGTTGTATCTTTGGTAATGGAAGAAGCTGCCAGGCAGGATTTGTCCAGCACCTTCAGTTCCCTGAAGACCCCTGTTCTAGGAGGTAGTCAGGCATGAGAGGCCACATGACGCTCTTGCATTTATTCACTGGGCAATGACTTCTTTAATGCATCTTGTGCTTGTAGGCAGTAAGCTCTTCCCAGTTAGCAAATTATGCCTTTGTACATCCAAAATATTTACATGGTGCCAGTTAGCAGTGGCTTTAGACAGCAAACAAAATGAATAGATCAGTAGTCTCGCTATGATAGGTGTCAGGGAACACATATGGACGTGTAAAGTAAGCAAGCGCATTGTAACTGACTGATCTTCTAATTCCACAGGCTATAGAGATTGAAAAACTAGTAAAGGGCCTAGGGGGTAGTTCTCTGTATTCAAGGCAGAAGTAAAGATTTCTGTTTCTTTCACTACTTAAGCTGGGAGACCTATCTGGGTTATCTGAAGCAGCAATGGGTTCAATGGTCAACCCATGAGGTAACTAAAGGAAAAAACCTGTCCATTGAGTACATATGAGTTACGCAGCTAGGTCCTCTCCGGATCCCACTGTAATATGGCTGTTGGTAACAGGACTTGGGGAAATTGCTTCCCCAAGGATATATCAAATGTCTTTCTGGGATAGAAGAACTTTCTATTTCATCAGCATTCTCAGTTCTGAGCAGCCTTGAGGCGTAGCTGTTCTTCCAAGCGTTCTCTGTCTTTCTGGACAATCTAAGCAGAGACGCTCAGCAGCCACAGCATTGCCACATTTACTGGACAAGATTACATTTGAGTGCATGGGAACACTAATTAACCCTCACTACCTTCCTCGGGGTGCGTTTTCTTTCTCAAATTATTTCTTCATCCACCAAGGTCAGCCTCAAAATACTCATTTGACTGCATGTGTGGAGTAGTGCATAAAGTACTGCTTTCATTTGACGGAGAAACTGAAGCGAAGGACTTACCCAAAGGCACCCACAAATAGAACAAATTCTGATTCCTGTTGTCTGTATCTGATGTGAAAATTTGCAATGCTTTTCTTCCAATTACAATTAAAGGAAAATTTTCTGCAGTGCGAAAGTCAGACAGCTATGTATTTTTAAAGAATAATACAAAAGGTCTGTGTTCACAAGCACATGAAGATGTTTTCATGTCCTGTAACCCCCCATGTGATCCTGCTGAGGGGCCCATATCAAATTAAAAAACAACTCCAACCTTTATGAGATAGTAAACTGTCTCACTTGTCTCTTGTCCTGGAGTTAATCACCTTCCAAGTTAATTTACCGGTATGTACTTATTTACTTCGTGCACTTAATGATTTAAGAACATAAATTTGGAACTTCCAGTGACTTCCCAAGCCCAGGTTTAAAATATGCCTTCAAGACATGATAGCAGTACACCAAAGATACTTTACAGAGAGAGGAAATTCTACAGTGTGATTCATTTGCATGTTGGAAAACAACTGGGAAGAAAGAAACTACTCTGAGAGAGAAGTCTCAATCTACGCTATCATTAGCGTTGAGCATAACATACCAGAGAGATGAATGGAATGTTAATGACAACACACTTGAAATACTTTGGGGTTGGGGAACATTAGAGAGATTGACAGAAGTGTAAATATGAGCTCTGGAATCCCTTCAGCATTCTGGGGCCTTTATTACAGTCTCCAGGTTCACGTTTCTCACATTTCTGGACTTAGATGACTTAGGAGGAATTCCAGTGTAAACACAAAAAAAGACAAAATAGTGTGGCAGAGGAAATAAAAAAGGTGATTGTCCTCAGGTCAAAGGGTGTAAAACTAGGTATGTATTGTACTGCATGAGTTGCCATGGGGAATTTATTAGGTGAAATACGTGTAGGCTAATACAGCATTCTAATAACACCTTGTGTTTATACAGTGCTTTTCATCTTGAAGTATAATAATTTATTATAAAGAGTTCCTTCTGTTCTGCAAAACCTTCAAGCATTTGTAAACTGTGAGCTCAGATTAGATATAAGGATGAGCGAGTGTAAGAGATTAAACAAAACAGATCAACTATTACTTCTTTTTTGAAGCAAACCGTTTTTCCTTGAAGCATTTCATGGCACCAGAATCAAAACAGTTCAAAGAAAAGGATACGGTTTGATAAACTTCACTAACTCAGGAAGTTTTGATGTGGCCACAGGTGGGACATGTGAACACTCTGTGCATGAAAGATCCCGTTATTGTGATTGAAGTCTGAGTTAATCATGGAAAATATTAGACATTTGAAATGAAACTATCATGAAATTAAAATGTTGACACCCCTCAGCAAACTGAAAATATTTTTGTTTCGTTAGTTTCTCTCTTCATGATTTCAGGTTCGCTTTTTTTTTCCTATAATCTCTATAATTTTCCTACTTCTAGAAAAATATTTCTTGTCCATATTTGAAGCTTACATAACAAAAATTGTTACATCTCTCAGTGGGGTTCTGTAAGTCCAAACACCATTTCAGTTTGCTGCACGACTGTAGCTCTCTCTGGGGTCTAATACAACAGTCACTTTGCATCAACAACCCTGCCTCAGTGCTTAGGACACAAACGAAAACTACCTGCTCCCACTAAAACCGACATGCTTGCGCGAGATATTCCATGAGGACGCAGTATTTTGCAATCCCCAGTTCGTAGAAACAAAGTGAAATTTAAAATGTATAGGTGGTTTCAGATTTGCTTTTCGCCCACAGGTACTGGCATCACGGCCGGTTTCCCCCCCCCCCCTTCTCGCTGTTGATTAACCTCCACAAACCCACGACACGGAGCGCAAGCCTGGACGCCAGCCTGCGCTACTCCGGCAACAGGCAGAGCCGAGAGCTTAAAAAGCGTGCGGGCTGCCCCTGCCCTCTGTTGGGCACCGGCGCAGAAGTGCTCGGGCGTGGAGCAGAACCCTAGTAATTGCAGGAACGTTTCGCGTGGAAGATGCCTGCGTCTTTTGGAACGGTAAGAAAAATTCTGGCCTTTATCGCAGTCATGCAGTCCCGTCTACGAGTCTGTTGCAAACTCTTTGGGCAACTCAGTCACCTTCTTTTCTGCCTTTTCGTTTCACCTCAGGCAATAAAGGAAGATTATTAGCCCAGCGACAGGGGTACACTTCCCTTAAACTAGTACATATGCTCACAGTTAATGAATACAATACAGCAGCTATGCTCTACACCTAGAGCGCTACACACAGACGTAGAAATCAGGGGCCGATCTCTTCCTTACGTTTTCTTAAATTAAATCTTGGATAATCAAACTGCATGAATTCCCTTTCACAAGCATTATTTGAGTCGCGAATTTCAAAAGCCCCGAAAGAAAAGCATTGGAAGGGAGCGAGCGAAAAATTCCTCTCAGCTGGGATACAATTCAGTATATAGGCGACAACCAAAATGTCGAAATATTAAACGCTAACCACAAATAGAGGAATTTTTAATCGGTTGGTGATTTTTGTGTGTGAACAAATACAATAGGAAATACAAGTATTCAGATTTAATATAGCTGAAACTCAGTCTCGAGCTGGACTCAAATCTCCAGAGAACAGATTAGCATAACCCTGATAATAAAGGCTGAGGTGAAATCTTTAGGAAAGGACCGTCGTGACTGATGCCTGCTAAATCCTCTCTTGCACGAAGTGGCAGGTAAATATGATTTTAGTGCAACTTATTCAACATGCTTATTGTGCCAAGAATGATGTTAAGGCCAGGTGGAATTTTGTGTTTTACAAAACACTTCACAATACCCCTGTTGTTAAAATGTTTAATCATCTTTTAAGCGTAGGCATCTCACATCGTCCCTTAAGGGAGAGGGCTGTGCGCAGTCGTGCCGGACGGTCAGCTAAGGATCCAAGACATAGGAGAACCCTGCGCTCGCTTCAACGGAGCAAGATTTTGCAGCGTTTTCTTGTAAGATGGTCTGGAAACGCCATCTTAAATCAAGACTGAATAGACACTACCTCTTCCTGTCACATTTGGCCTCCTAACTATGTAAGGGAGCAACTGGCTTTACTCTTCTGAAACATTACTGAAGCAACAAATGCACGAACGTGATGCAAAATGATTTGCTGTATTTTTATGGGCCTACCGGTGGAATCCTGCAAAAAAAAAAGAAAATTGCCTGCGTACTGAGTAACTGAAAATGAGTTTGTATTTATCCATCTTACGAACACTGGAAATTCGAAGAAAAGATTCAGGAGCCTTACAGCAAACCACCACGTACAAACCAATCCTTGTTCAGGAAAGAAGAAAATCGGACAACCCCGAGACCCCTCCCAAATACAATCTTCTATAGCGTCGTAATAATTGACCGGCGGTGTCAAGGTTCGCTGCGCTTCTGTCACCGCGATTTCCGCCCTCGCGGTTGACTTTCTGCCTCGGCACCGCGACCACCCACGTACGCTTTCCCGGCGGCACGGCCTGCCCGTCACCCTCGCGGGGCCTGGAGCCAGCCCCGGCCACGGCAAAGGCCCCGCAGCCCGAACCCGGGGGGGCCGCAGCCCGAACCCGGGGGGGCCGCAGCCCGAACCCGGGGCTCTGCAGCGCAGGAAACACGGCAGCTTTAGGCCACCAGGTCCCGAGAGCACCGGGCCGGCGGGGCCGCCCCTGCCCCGCTGCCTCCCCAGCTGCGGGGCTGCCCCGCGGAGGCGCTGGGGCGCGCTCGGCCCCCCCAGCAGCCCGCCGGCCGCCATGGCGGGGGCCGGAAGCGGCAGTCAGCTGAGCCGCGGGTGACGCACCCGCGCCCCGGAAGCGGGGCGGCTCCTTCCCGGAAGGAGACGCCAGCGCCGCGTTGGCCCCGCCTCGCCGGGCCGCCATCTTGGCTGGGAGCCGCGGTCGCGCCGCAGCGGGGAGGCGTGGGGGTCGCGGCCCTGCCCTGCCCGCTTTCTCTTGTGGCGCTCCCTTCCTCTCTCCCTTCCTCTCTCCCTTCCTCCCGCCTTCCCTTCCTCGCTTGGCCTCTGGCTGCAGGCAGGTGGGGCGTCCCGGCGGTGGAGGGGCCTGCTCTAGCAGGGAGAGGTGAGTGGGGCCTGGGCCGGCGGGGCGAGCCCGTGAGGGAGCCCAAGGACCGGGGGGGGGGGGGGCTCGGCTCCCTCCCTCTGTCTCTCCCTTCTCCGGCCTGGTGGGGCCCGTGCCGGGCAGCCGGCTCGCTCTAGGCCGTGAGCTCCCCGGTTGTCCTCTTGCTCCTTCTTCGGTTCTCCCACTCGCTGCCCGTCTCCTCAGGCACGGAGCGGCCACCGGCAGGGCCGGGCTCGGGCTTAGCCGCGGAAAAGAGGCGCTGGCTGGGCGCCCTCTCCTGCGCGGCTGCCTGTTCCCCGAGGCAGCAGTGGGGCCTTGGGGGCCGGGGACCTGCGGTGCCCTTGCGTTAGTTCCCTGAGCCGCCCTGCCGGGCTGGGAGCAGGGCTGGGGCGCATCGTGCTGCTGGCGCCTGGCTCTCTAAAGGCTGGGCGGGTTGCTTTCTTGCTTGCCTCTGGTGAATTGCATCGTGGAGATGGGAGAATGGGTTTGCGGTCGCAGCTTCTGTAAATGTTGCCGTTTACTTTCTGCGTTCAAGATACAAATGTTCTTTCAGAAAAAGGCTTTGAGGGGTGTTAAAATCCCAATAACCGTACTTAGTGCTGTAAAGTATTTCAGTGTATTTTCGCAGTCCATAGCGAGGGGCGCTATTGCAAGATTTCAGAACAAATAGTTGTGTTAAATTAAAAAGACACGATTTAATCTATATTTTAAAGTCAAAACTGACTTCTTTAGAGAAAACTTTGTAATTTTACGATTTCAAGAGGTGTGACTTAAAAACGCGTGTGACCTTCAAGAAAAGATACTGTATGTTTCAAACAATGATTTACAGTGATTCTGACAAAAGCCAGGTTAAACGCGTTTATTTTGAGTAGGGTTTGAATATTTGACCACATACAATTGTTGCTTGTGGTTTAAATATTATTTCTTTAATTGTTCTTGGCTATCTGTTTGAAGTAAAGGAATAGAAAGGGTTATAGGCAATTAACATACTTTTCGTGTCAAATGCTGCTATTGTATTGTAAGTATTGTCTTACCTCTTTATACAAGCTGTTTGTAAAATCTTTCCTTTTTGTTCTTGCTTGAATTTTCATGCATAAAGCTGAGTAACTTGATAAATTTCTCGGGGGCGGGGGGGGGGGGGGGGGGGGAAGTGAGTTAAATAGCAGTTGTTAATTGGTATGTGTTCTGTAAGTGCATTGTAAGGGCTAATGCTTTCTTTGTCTTGTAAGCAGCATGGAATTTCCTTTCTTCACACTGACTTTTCTCACTTTGGATGAGGTCTTTGTTTATCTGGAAGAGAGTAATCTGGCTCAAGTTCCCTTCTGTAAATTCAACTGACACTTAAGCAGGCAGCAGATTTAATTTAAAATCCTTCACCTCAAAGTCAGTAATAAGGTTATTGTGGTTTTTTGTTTATTTATTTCAAATAACTGGATGTGTAGAAACAGCAAATGAATTTAAATCATGGGCAAATTTTTATAATAGATAGTCAAACTGAATAGGGAAATGAATTACTTAAAAAGACTAAGCCCTTTAAAACAGTGTCATAATGATGTGTGTTCAGCCTAAACACAGGACTGGTTATTAAGAGTTCAAGTGGGTTCTATAGTGCGGCATGTTTTCATGATAGCAATTCACTGTGGTATTTAAACAGCAGTGTTCTGGAAGGAGTATTTTCCCATTTTGGCAATATACAGACTCTCTTGGGAGCGTGTTAGTTGGTTAAGATTTTGCATGGTTCTCGCCACTTAAAAGTTGCGGTAATTTGTATTTTAAAAAAATACTCTAAGGTAGATTTTGCAAAAATCTGGAGCTATGTTCAATGAAGCATAGTAGCTCTGTGTCTATTGAGATTGTATTGAGATTGTGTTTATATATGTTTTTAAAAACTAGATGAGCAACAACAGTAATAAGAGAGCACCAACAACAGCGACACAGAGACTTAAACAAGACTACCTTCGAATTAAGAAAGATCCAGTGCCTTATATCTGTGCAGAGCCCCTCCCATCTAATATCCTTGAATGGTAAGAATTAGAATGAACTGTTCATGCACTTGTGGAGAGAACAAGATTTTCTAGGTCATCAAGTCTGACTTCCTCACTCCTACAGATTGTATGGGAATCTTGGTTTTGGGAGGTGGAGTATGAAACTTTTGCTGAAGTGATATTGATCTTCATTTTTCTAGAGAATTTGATGTCTGATTGTGTGATGGCTTTCATGCTGTTTAAATGTCCTTCTTTGTCTTAGGCACTATGTTGTACGGGGACCTGAAATGACTCCCTATGAAGGTAAAAGTTAGCATGTAGCAAAAGCGTGCATGTACTTTGTGTTGTGATTGGCGTGCCTGAGCAATTGCATGCCTGTTTGAATGGGCAAAATATAACTACTGTAAATAGCTCTAAAAACTGTTAGTGCAGTTTCAGTGCTGTGCGTGACTTGTGTGATAGCTTGTTGAAAACAGGTAGTGGTACCGCTGTCTATTAGTAATTTTTCTGTTATCAAGGACTCTAACAAAACCACATTTAGGTTAAACTGAAGGCAGATAACTTCCTGTTAAGTAATTGCTAAAAGTCTCGGAGCAAATAACTCGCTTTAGATAGTATGTGACAGTAAAAGATAATTTAAAAAAATCCCATTTTGTTACCACATAAATGTTCTCAGTCAACCGAGACACATGTTCTCTTTATGAATTTCTCTGGAGAAAGTGAGGAACGTAAAAGCCTTATTACTTTGTTGTAGTCACATATTTCATAACATCTTCTGGAGCCTCTCACAAAATGCTTTTTAAAATTGGATTCTTCATAGGATTGTATTTGCAGTTACCTGTGTTTCTGGAAAACCAACCCATTTTTATTGTATTAAATACACTTTGGCTGGTTTTCCTTAAATGTATTATGGACCTGACAACAGAAAGTACTGTTTGTAATACGCATGTGAGAGAATTGCCTCCAGAGTAAATCTACTGCAGGTGTGGATCATTATTCCTGTGTTTTAGAGGCACAAGGTGATGAGCTTGATCTCTTTAGTGTGAGGGGGAAAAGGAGACAATAAAGGGTTTTATTTGGCCCATTTTGAGTAGCAGCTTAGGACTTCATCTTCATGCAAAATAAGTAATTCATGTCTTTATGTAATGCAGGTGGCTATTATCATGGGAAACTAATATTCCCCAGAGAATTTCCTTTTAAACCTCCTAGTATTTATATGATTACACCTAATGGAAGGTTTAAGTGTAATACAAGGTAAGGATTTTCTTCTAACACTTAAGCAATTAACACCATTTTAGCAATATGTATAATGTGTAATAATTTTAATGGCAAAAATAAAACACACTGCATGTCTTATCCTTTTGAAGGTTGTGTCTTTCAATCACTGATTTCCACCCGGATACGTGGAATCCAGCTTGGTCAGTCTCAACGATCTTGACGGGCCTTCTTAGTTTTATGGTGGAAAAGGGCCCCACACTGGGCAGCATAGAGACGTCAGAGTTCACAGTAAGCTCCAGACTGTGTGATGTACCTTTTGTCAGCTTAGGGAATGTTGAACATGACCTCAAAGTTAAAACAACAGCAGCAGCTGGCATTTTGGTATCTCAGAAATTAATATGTTGTTGCCTACTACAGATGATGGGCAGATGAATCAAGTCAATTTTGGGTAGTGTGGGGATGGGGAGAGGATTTCTTAGAGAACTTAAAATCCTTTTTAGTAAACAGTATGGTTAGGACTTTCTTTCTCCTTCCTTCCTTCCTCTTGAAGTGTCTGCCAAGCAGGCACACTAGTACAGAACGCTAATCTCATAAGATGAAGAATTGAGAACGTAAGTTATGTCTAGAAATGGCTGTTGTAGTGAATAATATTCACAAGTATGAAGCTGTAAATGTTAGAAACTAGTTGGCTAGTGGTTTGCACCGTTCTTGTGGGAAATAATCAGATGTTTAATTAAAGTACGTTAACTTCATTTATATGCAACTGCTGATAACTTTTGTTTCCTCCACAGAAAAGACAGCTTGCTGCACAAAGCTTAGCATTTAATTTAAAAGATAAAGTCTTCTGCGAGCTCTTCCCTGAAGTGGTGGAGGTAAGGGAATTCATCTGTGCGAGAATTTGGTTTTCTGTAGTTTTTTTAACTTCTCTATGTAGATCTGTAAACTAATTCTTTAGGACTTTCCCAGACAGTAGCTACTTTTGTTAATCTTGGAAGCCTTTTAAAAGGCACTTTTGCTATGTGTAAGAATTAAAATCTTGAATCTTGAAATGGAATTGTTCTTCTGCTGCACAAAGATCCCTTGTATAGAGAATCAAATATTTGTATTTAGGATTGGTATCATAGCCTTGATTGAGCTGCACATGCAGCAGATGTGGTTGCGGTCCCCGTATTTTAGAATTGCATACCGTGTTTTCTTGAGTTTGGGTAGGACTAATCTTTGTATATCTGGACTTGGTCCATCAATATCCTGAATTTTTTTTCGTAATTCTCCTTTAAGATCAGAGACTCTTGTATTCTTCCTGCCTAACTTCTGAGAGTGGGTGATATCTTTTTAGGGTATGTATCCTCCTTGCACAACACTAACCTTGTAGGTGTGTTGATACACAGTTTATATCGTCATGTATAGGTAACAGCTGTAGGATATAGAAATCTGCCTTGTGTAAGGTTCTGAAAATGGTTACCCTTCAGCCAGGCAACAGTTATATAGATGGTATAGGTTTAAGAAAGAAAGAAAGAAAAAAAAAAAAGGTGTATCACTTCATTCAGACTTCTGGGATTCTCTCACCGATTTCCACTGATGGTACTTGGTTCTAAAAGGTCTTGCCTGTTAGGAATGAAGGATGCTCCTTTCTTCACTCCTGTCTCAAGATGGTTCCCTCCCTGTAACTCCTTAGGGGAGGAATTCCATTCTTTCAGCCTGCTGTTGAGATTTTGAGAGTTAATTTTCTGCATACCGTATGAATGGGAACAGTTTTCTATTACAGACTCTGTTTCATGACTCCTGAGTTACAATATTATAATGCTGATGCTCATTGTAATTTGGAATTCTAGGTGTAAAATTTATTTTGTCAGGCAAACTGTTTTGGGTTGTACAAATTTCACCAAATTGCAAACCTTAATTATTGCACAAAGAATATATACTGTAGAAGAGTAGGGAAAAGATACAGAAGAGCCTTTTTCCAGCTGTTTTAAGAATGAGATGTGTGTTTTTGTTAGAGATAACCTGAGGTCATAAACATATGAGCCCAGCTAGTGAAGTAAACACTGTCCACAGACAGAAATGGCCTTTCTGGGCAGAGTGGCGAGTGCTTATGGAACTTCAGGTTTGATTCATCTATTATTATTCTTAAAGGTATTCACAAAGCTCTGGTTTAAAAACCATTCTCACTCTTTGTCTCCTCCTGGGACAGCCTTCTGGGAAAAGAAAAGTTTTATCTCCATTTCCTTTCTTCCTCACACAGATATAAATCTGAACTGAAGGCTTTAATTGCATTTTCTTACCCGTTACAAGAATGCCAGAGAATCGGAAATACTTTCTGCAGTACTGTTTTGCCAGTACCTAAATCATTGGGAAACACTGAAGACAATAATAGATAACTGCTGTTGTGTTCCGAGTACAGGCAGATTTTTAACGTGTAATACTTAATAGTCCTAATGCTTCTAAGCTTCTGTGATTGCTTTCTTCATTTTTTTAATGTTTTGTGTTCAAAACAAGCTGGACATGCAAGACTTTTGATGCAAGAATTTCTCATTTCTGAAAAAAGGCTTCTCAGAAAATGTACATGTGAACTAAAAATAAACTTGGCCAAATGATTGTTAGTGTCAACTACTGAAGTAGGTCACTTTGGAAGAAGTTGGGGAGACTGTACAAAGTATGCAATGCAGTTAATTTAGTTAAAAAGACCTACAATATAAAGGAGTGTACCATATCCTATTCCTAAAGTTACGTAAGAACTTGGGTTCTGAAATCTTTTCAGGTCACCCAATAGCTTCACCACTTTCACTTCCAGCTATTCAGTTTTCTCTTTTCTTTCTCCAGGAGATTAAACAAAAACAGAAAGCACAAGAAGAGCTCAATAACAGACCTCCATCCCTCCCTTTACCAGATGTTGTCCCTGATGGGGAAGCACACTACGGTCAGAATGGAATACCCCTTCTTAATGGGCATGTACCATTGGCACCTGCCAATCATCCAGGTCTCCAACAGGCCAATCGTAACCATGGACTTTTAGGCGGAGCTTTGGCGAACTTGTTTGTTATAGTTGGTTTTGCAGCCTTTGCCTACACAGTCAAGTATGTACTGAGAAGCATAGCGCAAGAATGAGGATGATAAAAGAAATCCAAGACCAAATTAGTGGTAGTTGCAGAATGAGTGGGACTCTTTGGGCATCTGACTCTGACACTGGGATAAATATTTGTTTTACCAAGTCGCAGGTAAAACATTGGTTGGCTCATGGGTTATGTTTGGGGAATGGCATAGTTTGGATTAGTCAGAAAACTAAAAGAAGTTCTGCTCGCAGATCCTCTTGTCCTCGCTACTATTTAGTAGTGGCTCACAAACAAGTCAAAGCATTATTGATGAGACGCTAACATTTCTAGTGCTTTGATTTTTATAGCAGTTTTCCATCTGTTATTTGAAATTTAAAATCTTAAGCAAATAGGGCTTTTTACTTCATTGAACAATTTTTAAAATTTCACAATTTATGCATATCGTATTTTATTTTCATTAGGGAAGATTCTGTACAGGTGTTGAAATGATTCAAATAGAGATTTCATGTGGACTTGGTAAGGGTTTGGTTAATGTGAACATTGATGCTACAGAAGATTGCTGGTTTCTTTTCTAAAATGGAATGAACATCATTGCATATCTAGTCAGTAGTGATTAGATGAGTGGGAAAATAACACCATGTGTGTTAAATGTGTTGTCTAAATTGTCACGATGTAATTGAAGGTTTTATTTGGGCTACAAGAAATGCAGTTGCCGGCCTTTAGGAATGATTAGCAAGAAGCAGCATTTGAATCAGTCTTCAGTGGGGCTGCCCATATCCAGTATTGTTTTGGATTTGTTCACTTACAGATTTCCATTTTGGGAGATGTTATATTTGAAAGCTGTAATACTTAATTTTGATCACAAGGTGCCACTGTTGAAAAAAAAAATAAAACTACACACGTCACTGGAGAGTTGATTGTGTATTCAGAAAATCTTCTCTGGATTTCTTGGGCTTTGGTAAATCAAGTAACCCTAGCCCTTGTGAAGATAAGACAAATGAGTCTGAGTAACAAACCATCTTCTTCAGAGTCAACTGAATTAATCTGAAGTGTCACTAGCTGAAGTAAACCCTTAAAATTAGTTCCACTTGCTTACTTGAAGATTTGCATAAACTTAAAAATCCACCACCACCACCAAAAGTCAAAACCCAAACCTTTCTAATTCGTCTGAGGTTCTAGAAGCTTTTTGCTTTTAGGTAGAAGTTCATCACTGTTCCCCTTCATGATTCCCCATGATGATTGATGACTGAAATACCGATGTTTGTTCATGGGATTACAGGACTGTGGATAAACACTAAAGCTCCTAGGGTAGTTCAAAAGTATGAAATTACTTGTTTAACTGAGTTTGCTTGGTTTCTCCCCCCCCCCCCCTTAATTTTATCCAAATGCTTTTTTTCATCAGAGGCAAACTTACTGTGCCTTTCATAATTGACAGTGATGCCTAATCATCTGGGGAAGAACACACTCACTGTTAATGGTACAACAAACTGTCAAAGGTGGTAGCAGAGTAAAAAGCTCTGCATCTAACTGCATAGTCTTATTTTAAGTATTGCGAAGAGCCCAAATAAATATTACCTCATGTATAAGAATTTTTTTTGAAACGGTTTTATTTTCCCTTTCAGATTTGTTCTCTCTCTCTGCTTCTTGGTATCTTGAATTGTAAGCGAAAATGTATGTTAACCCATGAGCCATGCAGCTTAGAGCATCAATAAATGTGACCAATTCTCTGCAATAGGTAGGAATTATCAAAACTAGCAGAACAGCTCTATACTAAAGAAATCTTAAAGCAGTTCTTACTGAGGTAGGGAAGGAGGAGATGGGGTGTGTGGGGATGGAATTTGGAAAAGGCTGGATTTTAAAATGTATTTATAAATCTTTGATTTTTTTTTTTAATTTTGTGGTTTTATCAAATCTTATTTATAACTATTTTTTAATTTACCTCTTGTATGTGCTTAATCAGCTCTTGTAAAAAGAGAAGCACCGGTTGTATCTACCTAGAAACAATTATGTTCTGTCGGTCTGGGGCTGTGCTGGGAAGGAAGGGGGAGTGTCATGTCTTTCCTGCAGTGACAGGATTTTCAGGATGGCTTGTCAGACTGGTATTTTTTCCTCAAAGCATATGGACCTGTAGCTGAGGCTGTTCTGCCTCATAGATCTTAGTATCATTCAAACATGTTTGTGTTCTCGCAATGCCTTTTATTACCATTGACATCGCCTACAGACAGAAGCTTATAATTGGTTATCTATGTTTATCTTATCTTATGGAAGTTCTTTTGTCCACATAAATGAAGACAAAGGCAAGGAGACCTTGGGCATGGTGTGTTTGCCTCTTTTGTGAAATGTACCTAACCAAGGTAAAAGAACTAGTAAAATCCGGAGATGTTGAATAAAAGGCATTTTATTATGTGACAAGAAGTTGGCCTTAAGCTACACCCAAGTATTTGAAGGTGGGTCTCTTGTTTTTAGTAAGTGCCGCAATTGGAAACAAAAAAACTTTGGTTAAACCCTGGACATGCTGCATTTTTTCTGAGGATTGGTTGTATTTAAAAAACAAAGCAAAACTTCCAATTGCATTTTCTCTTCAGTACCCTGGATTCAGAGAAAGACTTGACAGTCATTTCAGGTGCCATTTGTTGAAAGCTAGGAGCAATAGCTGACTGAACCCTTGCACCTATGGCTTACAAGATTTTGATACGTCTCCTTGCTCCTTGCCTTTGGTAACGGAAGATTTATTCCCTTTTGTGTAGGTTTTACTGTTTTGTGTTTTTTAAAAGCATTTATAATAGTATGCAGTATCTGATCTTTTTGTTACCAAAGTCATTAGATGGAGTAAACCATTCTTTGCCATGCAAAAATATCATGCCCTGAAGCAGTGCATTACTTAATGTAATAAAACTAAAAGCTGTCCCTCAGTATATGATATTGGAACAAGTGTCTGGCCCTTCACTTTCATGCTGCAATTTCATAGATTTCTGTGAGATTGTTATACACAGGTGGTAGGGAGTTTTTGCAGCTTGAATCAGAAGACATCTCAGTGGTCGCCTTTAAAGATCTCTTGATTTTTAAAATCCTGGATTTGTGTGTAGTCATAACTTTTCTCCCCCCTAAGACTTCAAGGTCACGGAAGTTACCTTACTTCAAGCATGTACTGAGGAGTAGAAATGACTGCATTGTAAAGTTGTTTGTTCATAATAAACATTCATGATAAAATTTATACTTTCTGTGGGACTGTTTTTGGGAAAGGAATCACTGGGAAGAAATTTAACTGGATGTATATGGACTAGAAAACAAAAACTATGGCAAAAGTGCATCCCTCCCACCTCCACATCTATTTATTTTTTTCTTCAAGTTAGTTTGGTATCCCTTACATCTGTGGTAAAACACCTCCAGGAAGACCTACAGGTAGTAACTTCTTTTAGATCTTTTGTTTGATAATGTAGTTCCTTTACAGAGAGGTATTTGTTCTGTAATGACATAAATGTCACAACTGTCACTGTAGTGCAGTACCTGTTTTCAGTACCTACTCTGAGACATGTAGGAGCCACTCTAAGATGCTGTTCCATTGTTTTTGCCAACAGCGATGATGTCTCTGAAGAAAAAAGTAGATTGGAACCTTGCTCCTAACTCAGCATTTGCTGTTTGAGTACAGTTTGACTTCAGTCTGCTGCTATTCCCTTAACATCTGGATAGCTAGATCTGTGATATCGGGACAGCTTCAGTGCTGTGTGAAGCAGTAAATGTTACTCAGAGGCTGTCTTCACTTTTGACTTTTAGAATTTGATTTTGGACTGGCATTCCAGTTGTGTGTGTGGATCCAAAACATAGTTGTTTCTAGTAGCAATTTCTTTATAACTTGATGGAAGTGGGTGGTTTTTTTTGCTTGGCTGACATCTGCCGGGGTTGAGCTGTGTCCTAATTTGTTTTATGAAATGATGCATTTTCCTTATCGCTGGTATTTCCACCTTTTTTTTTTTTCCTTACTCAGAACAGTTCTTGTGCCTGGAGTTGTTTTGCGCTCCATTGCTTAGACTTGGTGCTTTTCATTTTGTCAGTTGCCCTGCTTCAGGTTTTTTTAGTGCTTGCGTTAGTAAGGAACTAGCCAGATGAGGATAGCCGTGTTGCTGTATTTCGGATCCATGTAGTCACACAGGATTCTTGCTGTGAGGACAGGCATTGTTCTGCCCCTACCCTAGACAAATTCTGTAAGGAAAAAACCCTCCTATTGCGTTTGCACAAGTACTTGGATTTGAAGCTGATCTTGGGTGTTGATAGTGTCTATCTAGCCAACTGTTAAATGGGGAACTCTCCCATACGCAGAAGGCCAAAGAAATGAGAGATGCTTCTTGCCCATCTCATGGATTCTCCCAACTTGCCTCAAATATGTAAGCAGTCAGCAAGTGACAAGCTGTCTTTTCAGAAGAGCAACCTCATAGTTTGTAATTAGTTATTACCCTAAGCCCTGTGCTTCAAAAGGTACTTTTTGAATGTCTCTGAATAATTTCTGCTAATAATTTGTTGCCGTTAGTGGCTTATATTGCAACCCAGTCACAGGAAGACAAATAGTGTACAAGATGATGCTTTTTTTTCCTCTGTCCGGCAAAGGCCAGATCTTACTTCTTAAAGCAGAAAAGCCATGTTTTCAGCGGAAAAATTGCATACACACACACAAAAAGGAGGCTGTTGAACATGAACTCAAAGCATTCACATCTCACGTTATTGAAAAGACTTCTGGGCAACGAATGAGGATGATGTATTAGGGTTTACTAGGAACCTTTTATTACTGGTAAAAGCTTTGCCCCAACAGCGTTATTTCACACCTCGGCCGCTCTGAAGGGCCCACTGCAAGAGAAGCCTTAGGAGTCGCAGCAGATGTTTCCCCGTTTTGCCCAGCGTCTCGGTGTTTCCGTGGGTTTGCCACGAGATGGCGTAGCGATCCCGCGTGGGTGGCGAGCGAGCGGCCGGCTGGCTGCGCTGGGTGGGGAATGCGGGGAAGAGCCAAACGGAGGGGCTCTCCGAAACGGGGGGTACGGGCAGCCCCGCGGGGGGATCAGCTGGAGTGGCCGTAAGCTCTTGGTCTGTCTTCCAAAGCTGCTCTTTTTGTCTGCTGGTGTGTTTAGGTTTGTTCTAACAGCTTTTGTATATTAACCCAATCAACAGCTCGAGTTTATATCGGATTAGCATTGGGGAATTTTAGATTTAAACCTAAGGGATCTATCATAGGAGTGCTCTAGACCTTCATCTGCTATGAAGCAGGGGTGGGTGTGTCAGTGAATGGTAATGCGCCTTCTTCTGTATTGGCTTAAAAAAATCACTCTGCCCCAAGGCTTAGGAGTTGTTCAATATATCTACAATGGGCAACTCTGGGAAAATCCTAGCTTTTGACCTTTTGCCCTTTGGTTATTATTCTTAGCATAGTTAGGTAAGGTCTATCTTGAGTAAAAGGCGAATTGCATAAGTAGAGATTGAAAGATCAAATCACAAGTTTCTTGCCTGACTATTCAGTTTCCTCTCCAGCTTTACACACGCGTCTTACAGCGTTTGCAAACACTGTATTTGGGTTCTTGCACACAACTTTGAAATGTAAATGTGGCTTCTTATAATATCTTCCCTACTTCAAAACTTTCCTCATGCAGAATTGGTATTGTTACATTCTTAACTATTCCCGTTATTGCTGCAATGGTGCTGAGCTCAGAGAAGAAACTATTTGTCTTTTCAGTCACTTTGAGATCCTTGGTTTGTTGTGTTATTAAGTGCAACATCGGCCTATTCTTATTTTTTTGCAAATGGGGGTTGAATGTTGTTCATGCATTGGCAAGATTCAGGTGCTTTGGAACTGCTGCAACTAGGATGTGAGAACAGCAGCAGCCAGGTGTGCAATTTTCTACAGGTAATACAAATGCTGAATGGAAGGTTGGAGGAGAGGGAACAACTGTGCTGACACTTGTTTCAGCCCAACATAGAGAAAAGTATACAGTCGGGAGTTAGCTACAGTCATTTTGTCCTGCTGGACCATCAAGTGACTTTGCCTTGTGATTGCAAACATAGGATTCGTTTCCCCCAAATCTGAGGATATAGTCTAGGGATTTGGCTCTTGGGATGGGAAAGGAGATGTTGCAGGCAGACAGATGCAGCCTGCACCAGCAGACCAAAAAAAGTGATTGCCCCATTCCAGCCTTGAATGTCATTTCTTGCCATGGTGTGTGGATCTGTCAAGCTGTTTAGCTGCAATATGACAGATTGTCCTATTAATGTGTCATCAAGTGCACTTTTACAAATTCATGGCTTGTCTACAACTAACCTGAAAAAAGAGGCTTAAGTATGAGAAGGCGCCAAAGAAAGTTAAATATTATTAACAAATAAAGTCTGCCACGTAGTTTTGATGGAATGTGAGCTAGTTGGGGGAGGGGTCATATGCTGTTAACTATTTAGCTTCTGTGTAACTTCCCTTCTTACTCTCTTCTATTTCCCAAACTCCATTTCTCTCAAAAGATGCTTTAAAAAAAAAAAAAACCTGTATTCTACTTCTTGATTTTGCGCTCAGATTGTTCATGCCTCAGTTTCCCTGAGCCATAGATAATAGAGCTGTTGCTCCTGATCCACCCTGGCTCCCTTTAAAGTCCAATGAATAACTGTGCTGGCATTATGACTTGGATTACAGAAGGCATGGTAAAGGGATTGTTAAAGGAAAATAAATCTGTTGCTTGCTGACTGCATAAGGGACTTCAAATTATGTGATCTTCAACCTTTTATCATTCTTCCACTTTCTCGCGGTACAATCTCAGTTAAATTTTTGCATCGCTCTCTGTATTTGTAGAAAGAATAGGAATAATTGTTCTAGGTAGTGGGGAACTGACAAAGATTTGCAGACTGTCCAAGTACTTCAGGATCTCCCTTATGAAGTGCTTGTAGGAGATGTGTAACCTTTGGTTTTCTGTTATTTTTAATAAACAGCCCACTCTCCTGTGAAGAAATCGGAAAGCCCCCACTGAGCCAGGCTCTAATGAGAGCTAGAGGGAAATGTTGCATGGAACACAGCTAACTAGAGTATAAAGCAAGAGTTCTGATGTATCAATGTGTGGTGCGATGCTGAGTGCATATTCCAAGCCACATATTTTTAGCTCTACCACACACTCATGTACAGTTTTGCAAACTTCCCAGAAAAATGGTGATTTCTCTGAGATAATGAAGGGGAGGTACAGAATAGGGCTGAGGGGAGGGAGCAGGGAACGGGCATTGATTTAAATCTGCCTGGCACACGGGCCAGCTCCACTTATCAGTGAGTCTAATAGGAATGTGAAGAGAATAGGCTTGACAGCTCATTAGAATGTGATCCCTCCTCCTTTTTTTTTTCTTTTTTTTTTTTCCCCTTTCTTGAAGTTGATGGAAACTCATTCAGGAAAGAAGTACTTATTTGCTGAGGTAAAGCAAAAGCTGAGGAGGGTTTTGCCAGTGTGCAGCTGAGGAAAGGAGCAGCAAGAAAAATCAGATGTGATCTACACTCAGAGGTACCTGAAATCTTGTCTAGTGTGAGGGGAGATGAGGATGAAAAAGACATGAGATTCTACACCCTGACAGCTGCTTGCGGCATCGGGACTTACTGCTCATCGTCTCATTAAAGAGAAGTGAAGATAAACCCAGCTAAAGAGGCATAGAAGCTAGACTTGGGAAAACTTTATCTGCTCCTAATGGACCTAGGTACATCCTCGGATTCTTTGCTTCTCCCTGTTTTAACTTTTATGATATGAGAAATTTACTTTGTCCTTAGAAGACAGCACTAGGCTGAGCTGTGATGCTTTCAGCCTCTTCAGAAGAGCAGTGGCTGTAGCAACCTTGGGTTACAGTTCTGCAGCATCTTGAAAGGAAAGGATGAGGACTTGTCACTGAGGAAAGGGAAGTATCATTCAAGAGAGAATGGATGGAACGTATTCAAGCCTGCTTTGAACTGAACACAATGCTTCAAATGACAGAAAGTGAAATCTCCTGTTGAAGAGGAACAACCTAACAACCCCCCTAATGAGTTTGTGTTGTCAGCTCCGGCCTGAGCAACTGTTGCCCTGAGCAATTTCACTTCTCTAGGTTTCATAGTTGAGTGCGTTTTAAACGAGTCTGAAGACTTATTTGGGGGGGGGGGGGGGAGCGACACTTCAAGGTGGGTGGCAGGACTTTCCAGGGCCTCTTGTATTTATGTAAGCTTCAAGAGGCTGAATGGACTTACCTCTTTCTTCGAGTGAATCCAGATTTTCAAACAAGTTTATCTATACCGTTTCCATGTGTCCTGCTTGAACAGAGATCTCTCCAGCAACCAGCGCATCCGTGCATGCTGCTCATTTGACATTGCATAGCCCAGAGGATCATCTTTGATAGTTCTAACCTTTTTATTTTTTATTTTTTTAGAGAGAAGTCTGTGTCTATTCCTATTATTGGTGGTGAAGGTTTTTGTGCTTGGAGAGTGCTCTTCCTGACTTGGCCCCTCCCTTTTCAAAATGAAGGGGTGCACCTGGGTATTTGTGGCAACTTTACTTTGTCAGCAGTTTTGCCTCTTCAGAGTTACAGCAGCAAAGAGAGAGAGAAAGATGAAGAAAGAACCTAATCAGTATACAGAGCCTTTCAATGCTACCCTCTCAAACAGTGAAGAACTGCATGGGCATCCCAAGGTAGGTGTTTATGTGTTGTCAGTGCTTGGTAGAACTTATTTCTGGCAGTAAGGTGATGCTGGTTCCTTTTTCCAATGATTGAGGCAATCTTGCCAAATTCTGTTTGATTTTAAATAGAAATGTTATCTTTTTTGCTTTTGCATGATTGATTTTCTAGCTTACTGAAGCAAACACTGGAATACTGCAATTTACTATTATAATTTATTTTAGAATATGCATGACTGAAGTTCCAGTCTCATAGTAGCTGATTAAGTGTAAAGACATTTTGGAGTTCTAGCGTATGAACGCTATCCTGTTCAGAAACAACTGATTAAAAAAAGGCAAGTGGGCTATCGCAGTAAAATAATGATACTGGCATATTAATGTATCTCTTGCAGGCAAACCCTTTACTCTCTGGAACGTTATTTCAAAACTGTCTTAGGCAACAGTATAAACACCTGAGCGTGCCTGAGCTTTTTCTGCACTGCACCTTCCACCAGAGATGCTGTGGTGATTGAAAATTACAGATGAGAAAAATTTTGGTGTAGTCAGATGATCTGTTTAAGGTGATTGTGGCTCTTGTAGGAAAGGATTCAGGACGGTGGTAATTGTGCATAAGTGGCAAGTGTAAGACTGTGTGTATGATACCTCAATGGCTGTAGCTGATGACTTGCTAGGCTTAGTGAGTGAATTTTGCAGGGTAGGATCCTTCCAGTTACATGTTTGGGAGAATCACCCCAGGCTGAAAGCTGCAAAAAATTTCCAGTCAATTGATCATAGCCCCCAGAATCCTTTAAGATGAAAACTTGCATAGAATGCTTGGGAGTAGGAGAGGGGGTTAGGGAATTAAAAGCAGGTCCTAGGATTAGGAGCAGGATGAAATGGAAGGGAGACTACAACACTGAGAAAGGAAGGAGTCTCCCCTATCACACAGCCCCTTCTCTCTCTCTCCCCTGCTCACACAAAAATGTCCCTTGCTTCAAATGGAGGTGACCTCTAAAACATGACTTTGATCACTAGCATTAGGGATGGCAGTCACTATAGCAATAGAGGAACAAACCTGTCAAAAATAGGGGCATGGCAGAGGGGGCAAGTTAGAACAATTGGGCTGACATTCTAAATATCCTATTCAATGCTATTGTGAGAGTAATTGGTTAAGGTTGGGCAAGTCTGAGAAACAGTCCTCTATATAAAAAAGCTGGCTGCTGCACTTAAAATTATCATTAGGGGACTGTAAGCAGTGTTTCTTCAGCTACTTTTTTGTTGTGTATTGCAGGGCTCTGTTAGGACAGGTTGTATACATGCTAAATTCTTGAGGTGCTTATAATCAATCACTTTCTTCTCTTTCTAGAACTGCTTCATTCTGCTTTTGCAAAAGGGGCCAGATACATACCTGGTGCAACTAAATTTCAATCTATTCTGGAATTAATTTAGCTTGATGTGAAATGTATTGGACCGCAAGCAGAATGTATTCTGATTGCAAAAGCAAGCAGAAACTGGTCCTGGTTAATTCTGATATAGTCATACATACATTATTGCTAGAAGATACACAGTACTCATCTGGAGTCTAGTGGGCATTCATTAAAACAGACATTGTTTGGAAGCTGCAGTTTCTGTGTTGAAATACTTTGCTTTAAAATATCCATGGCAAAGGTTTGGCTGCAGTAGGAGCTGGCGAGTTCAGTGAAGGCAGGTTCTGTTTAATAAGGGTAGGACGAAACCAAATCTTTGATGTAAATGCTTATGAGCTCTGCCTGATATCCACTCCCAAATTTTGCAACGTGAACTTTTCTCCTTGGAATCTGTTTGAGGTTGAAGTCCAGGCTCTAGCTAAGTATTGCTGCTAAATGTCATGGGTGACTGTATTTTATATTTATATAGCATGTGCCCAAGCTAAGGGATTATTTTACACATACTATAAATGCAGTGTTTAAGAATTGCCACCATTTCTGGGGTTAGTGACAGCTGCCATTTACAGCAAAGCATCACAATTTGTATTCGCTAAGGGAAGAAGTAAAGTAATAGTGAAGCTATCCTTACTTAACCTATCAAGCTAAAGGAAGGTTGAAAGCAGTTCTCTATGGAAGACTGATCTCTTTGAGCCTTGAAGGTACTTCTGTGAGCAGTTTTGTTTCATGAAAGGATGCCCTGCACAGGAAAGTGAAACAACAGCAGTGTCCCATTTCATTTCTCTACAGCACATAACAGGAAAGATGGAATTTTTTTTGGCCTTGTACAGTAAAAATTAAGGCTATGTTTACCTTGGAAGACTCTGTGGCCAGCTGGTAGGTTTATCAAAGCAGAAGGAGCAGGGAATGAAATACTAGCTGAGAGCAGTGATTTTTATTCATACTGTTGAAAAGGTAGATGTGTTTTCCTTCTAATTAAGCAAAACAATTTGGGACAAATTTCTGTTGGGAATTCCTTTCAAATAGGAGTGGAGAAAGCTCCCCCTTAACATCCACAGTGCATGAGTCATGTGGTGAAACCTCTACCTAAAACAGGGAAGCAGAAGTCTCAAGTCTCCTGATAAACCTGATATTTCCAAGGAAACAGTAAGTGTGTTGGGTTTTTTATTTTTTTTAAAAAAAGTTTTTCTCCAGTCTTATCTTTGCTGATTTGCTGTCAATGTGATGTGCTTGCCAAGCACATGAGGGTTTTCTTCTCTGACACAGATGGACTGAGAGAGAGAACAGAACATGACTGATGGGTACAGAGGTTGTAATCTACTGGACCTTCTTACTTTGACTGTGTGTGGCTGAGTACCTGCAGCTGCCACTTGCCAGGCTTGCCTTCCCCTTTCCAGGCATAGATCTTGTCTTGCATGATGTGATATTATACTAACAGGGGTTCAGCAGTTGTAGATTGTCCAGTGGTTATATAGGGTTGACACTGATCAGGAGTTACCATTTGATACCTGAGTAGAGGGAATAAAGATGGAGTCAGACTCTTAGTGCCCAGTGAAAGGACAAGAGGCAGTGGGTACAAGTTGAAATACAGAAAATTCCACTTAAACATAAGAATAAAAGCTTCTTTACTGAGAGGATGGTCAAATAACTAGAAAGGGCTGGACAGAGAGGCTGTGGAGTCTCCGTCCTTGGAGACAGTCAAAACCTGACTGCACATGGTCCAGAGTAA
This sequence comes from Aptenodytes patagonicus, assembly GCF_965638725.1. Lineage (NCBI taxonomy): Eukaryota > Metazoa > Chordata > Aves > Sphenisciformes > Spheniscidae > Aptenodytes > Aptenodytes patagonicus. The sequence continues at coordinate 6,485,389 of NC_134967.1, read as the reverse complement.
CCTGCTGTAGTTCACCTGCTTAGAGCAGGGGGTGTTGAATTAGACAATCTGTGGATGTCCCTTCCAGCTTCAGCTGTTCTGTGAGCTGCTTTTAGGTGTCCTTCAGCTAAGCAACCCAAAGACAGCATCCTAACCTGGGGAAAATTATTGACTCAGCGTCCCAGTGAAATTTCAGGGATGATTTGAGGTCAACAGGATTTTACCTTCAGTGCAATTTCTGCAAGAAATAGTGTAGTGTTTTTAATTTAGTTACCCACTACATAGCCAAGGAGTCCTTGAAATTTTATTTCCTTTGTGATCCTTCTGTCTCTGTCAAATATCTAGGGCTAGGTCTACCTGGTTTATTACTTAAATCTCTCTGAATTATTTCTTTGGGGCCTTTTGCCTCCAATTGAAAACAGCAGGTGGTTCAATGACATTGCACAGATTGCATTCCTCCTCTGTAAAGAGATTTCAGTCTTAGCCTGAAGTGTGTGATTGCATGTGTAATTGAGAAAAGTATTTTTGGGCCTGACAAGTGTTAAAGCCATGGGAGAGACTGGACTGTGACTTAGCTGTAGTAGAAGCTGTTATCTTTCATGTTTTGTATCTGTTGTCATTGTCAGTCTTGCTCTGGCATATTATGAACAAGAGGGGCTATAACAAATAACATGCTTCCCAGCAATTCCTTGTGGCCCATGTAAAATAATGTTGGATTCATACATCTGACTCAGCATATCAGTAATTCAGTGCTTGGTCTCATTTCTCAGAGCTGTTTGTAAGATTTTTAAAGCTCATTATTAAAGTATGTAGTCCTACATCAGATGTGGTTTTGTGTGCCAGATGCATTGTGCTACATCTGCTCTATTGGTGCTGTTCAGTTCCTTACCTTTTTGTGGCGTCCCTAAAGACAGAACTGTCCTGGCACATCCAGGGGTGGCACTGATTAACATTGCAGTACAGCTAACGCAGGAACAAACATCGTGTCCTTTGCTCACCCAGCGTAGCTCTTGCTCACGTGAACTGTTCCATTAGATTCATTAAATTCATTATGGGTGTGACCACTGAAGGCTGTTTGTGTTTAAGTGCAGGGGAGAAGCTTTTTGAGATAGCCTTTTAGAGGAGTGAAGAATAATTTTTTAATCACAAAACATAGTGGGAATTTAGGTAGGAATTCCATTTCGGATTTGGCTAAGATACCAAGCCTAACACTTCTGCTCTAGGGAAAATTCTTGAGGGATCTGTAAAAACCACAAGTGGTCAGGACCTTGGTTTTACATCTCATTAATAACCAAGAGTGTGTATAACCGTAAGGTATTAGCAGCTGACATAGGATTTTTCATGCTAAAAAAAAAAAAGTGGTCTGTCACTTTTTAACCTGTTCCAAGTGAAATACACTACTGAAATAAATAATTTGCTCCTAATTTCATAATGAAGCTGGCAATAACTCTTGCTGGTGTAAATCAGGTGTAACAACATAGAAATGTGTGGATTAAGATAATTGAAATGCTTAGTCAGGTCCATTTTGTGTCTGGCAACTACTTAACTATTAAGCAAATAATTCTTAAATATAATTCCATCACAGGTGGACAAATACGTAGATAACTGAGCAAAACTTGGAGGGCAGTAACTTCAGGCATAAAGACTGTGGACTGGAATGGTTAGGTATACGTTCTTGGACACACATCTCTGACAAATCGCAGGTGGAAAGGATGCTGTCTTCTCACAAAATTGTAACCTTTTCATGCTTTCTTTCCATCCTGTCCCACCCTGAGAAATGCTTAGGTGTGCCTGAGAACACTTTGAGATGCTTTTAGGTGTACAGACTTGCTCACAGTAGTGTTGACTTTTTTCTTTTATTCATCCAAACTCTGAAAGTACTTTTGTCCATTTCACTTTGGTTTTTAGCAGAGATGCAGACTGGATCCCAGAATCCTTGAATTTCAGGAAAGTTCAGATACAGTTCAGAAATTTCTCAGGATCCAAACTCTCTGCTACTTGACTGTAGATTTCTGCTAGTAGTTTCTTCCTTGCTGGCTGAATCTTGGCCAGAGACTGTGTGTGTGTCTGGGCAGTGCGTGCTGTTCTGGGAGTTAGAGCCAGAAAGAACCGCAGGTTCTGCTTGTGTGCAGCAGTCTAAATTACAGCTCAACTTGTCTTTTATTGTGAGGGAGGTTAGGGAGAGAGTGGGCTAATTTCTCATCAGTGTCATAAACTGGTTCTGAAGTGATAGGTGCCATTGTATTTGGATTCCAAAGTAATGTTAAAAGACCTGATGGAAAGTTCATTAAAAATTGCTGGCAAGGCTTCTGTTGATTTTGGAGGTACTGTTTCAAGTGTTAAGGAGTAAGCCTGATTTCACTGTAGTTAACATGAGGATTCCTCCTGACTCCTGTAGGTTAGCTTTGCTCTGTAAACAGCACCCCAGGAGGGACAAGTCCCCTTTGCTGGGATTCCAAGGCTGTTCTCAGTCCTGACTGATACCTGAGTTGGCTGCAAGGTCTCTCTGGCTGCTGGAGGCTGCTGCTGCCAAGAAAAATAGAGGCTTGTATGCTTATTGCTGGGATTGCTCATGCATGCCATAGTAATTAAATAATAATACCACAAGGATGGAACATTCATTTTAACTGTCAATCATCCTTGTGCTGGAGAAATTGGGGAGTGCCATGACTGTCTTGTAGAGGGATTTGTAATTTAAGCAAGCCACTGGAGAGGTATGGGATTTTTTTATTTTTTTTTTTTAACTTCAGGAGTTTTTAATTTATTTTTCTGGGATGTGCCATCTGGATTTCTTTTTTCTCCCTGACAAGATGGCTGTTCTGGCCTGTTTCTTCACAGCTGGAGCTCCAGAAAGGCTGAGGACATCTGTTTGTCTTCACAGTTAATGGTCAGGGTCTGCCCATGATTGCTGGCTTCTGCTTCTAGCTGGCCTGTTTCCTCATTTTTGCAGTGGAGGGGAGTTTATGCCTGTCTTGCAGCCCGGTGGAAACCAGGAATACTTGAATAGTCTCTTCCACATCTGCAGCAAATGCTGCATCCCGGTTCCTAAGACTCTGGTCTTGTGTTTGCTGTGTTCTGGAGACTGCACTTCTGAGTTCCTGCCACATGAGCCAGCCCTTTTTAAAGGATGAACTGATTTTATTTTCCTTTTCTCTGCAACCCAGCTGTTCTTTTGCTGGCTTCTGTTACAGCACTGAGTGCTACTCCATCCTGCCTGAGTTGGGTGCTTCTATTAATCAGTTACTTCCTTCTGTTTTGTGAACTGCACTGCAGCTTTACCACAGACCTCTCAGTCCCAGTCACTGGGACAAAAACCCATCTGCTTCCTTTGGGCAAAGCACGGGTAGGCTTTGACCTGCTTTACATTTATGAGCTTTGTAAACTTCAATGCTCATAAACACAGTCCTCTGCAGGTGTGACCTTGTGTGTGGTGATGCTGCACCCATCTGTTTTCAGATGAAGTGGGGTCGGAAAGAACTAGCTTCTCCCATCAGAAACCATTAAATCTCCATGAAACTCTGATAAATATATTTCACGTTTGTTGTAGAAATAAGCTGCACCTCGTGTGCTGTTCTAAGGACAGTTGCAAACTTTGTGAACGTTTGCCTCTGGACTTGATGTTTACACGTTACAATAGATGGAGAGGTTTGCACCAAAGGACCTTCTTGGCCAGTCTTTGACTTTTCTTACGCTTCACAAAAATCTGCAGTCAAGCAATCTGTGGGAAGGTGATAATGTTTCCGTGAGGTGACTAATCTCACAATACCTGGGATTTCCTATGGTGCTCCATTTACATTAATTTCCAATGGAATTTTGGAAAGCTATTTAAGGCCTGGGTGCGGTAAGTAAAAAAGGCAAATAATAATTTAGCTAAAACAATCTACTAGAATCCCTTGACTAAACACACAATTTATGGCTGACTGTAAATGTGGTTTTAAACATAAAAAGTCCGTTCAAGACTGATTTGGGTACAGAAATAATGAACTAGATTGTTATGAATAGTTTGCCTTGCTCTTGTTTGCAATACACGCTAAATTTGAGCATCGGGGGAGTGTGCATAACCATAACTCTGGCTCTGATTAATTGCAGTAGAATGCATGAACAATATGGCGAAATATCTCGGGATATCCTTGCTTTGGCTTAGAGCACAGACACCAGCTACTCTGCAGCCATCTATCTGGAGGGGAGGATAAGTGGACTGCCTGAATAGAGCAATTCAATAGGAGTAGATCTTTCTGTGGGTTGTGTCTGAGCAGTAAATCACCTAAGATTATTTGCTGAATTGAGAAGATAGAGTTGGCTTCACAGGGTTTGAGATGTATGTTTAACAAATACCCTTGCTCAGCTCTCAACACATCTGATTTCTGGGGAGTTGCTCATATTCTGCTGGTTTGTAAATCATTTCTTGACCCAAGCTGTTTGAAATAAATAGTTGTGATCACATCAGCTCAGAAATCTGTGGACAAGTGCCTTGTACTACACCCATGTGCCTGGATGCATGCCGGAGAGAGAGATTTCCAGGCTCTGCATCAGCTTGGAAGCACTGACATTCCTTATAACCTCAAGCTGGAATTCCAGCAGACTTCTAAGATTTAATTTTGAAACAATTTATGCTGCATGGACTTTTCGTAGCAGATCACACAGACTGTGGTCTTTTCCCCTCAAAATGGGCTTACTCTGATATTTCTAGCTAAAATTTGCAATCTTCTGTCCAATTCTTGTTGCTCTTAGACAGTGGCGTATATTGCAGTTATTGGGACCTCAGCTCTACCTGCATTCTAGTGTTAATTGTTTTCTACATGCTTCTGCAGGCTATTTGATGAAAGGGAATCTATGCTTATAAGTGGTACTAGAAATGGTATTAAAACTCAGTATGGTTCTCAAGTGCTTTAGGGAGCCAAGTGAGACAGGTAATGAGGGAAGGTAGATGTGTTTGCTGACTTGGCTGCATTGGAAGCACCTTGCAAGGTCACTGTTACTGTTAAGGCTGCTGAGGATAGAGCTACAGTGTCTGAGCTGTGGCAGAACTGCCTAGTGCTGTCAGACTAGTAGGAGCTTAACACCCAGGGGCAAACACTTTTAGATCTGAAAAGCACACTGTTGACTGACTTTGCTTCTATGCTTTTTCCACACCCATCTTGTTTTCTTCCTCTGAATGGTGATAGATCAATATTGATTTACCTAAACTTGTAATAGTCTAGGAATCATTTCAAATGTCATTCAACCCACTACTGCCTTGTATTGCTTTCCTGCTGGAATTCTGATCTGTACCTGTTCTGTCTCACCAGGAGGAGAAAAAAACAGGTTTCTTCAATGAATTCCAAAAGTTTACAGTAGGCACAGGGTGGGGGTTTTGTTTGTTTGTTTTAAATATTTTAAGCATTCATTGCAGTTTTTTCTCTCTGGCTTTTTCATTAATAGCTCTGAATACTTAAGCATGGTTCATGAAACTTTGGGAGGGCTTGTGCTTTTATCCTCACTGTGATGGACATTTGGGAGGCTGATGTGTCAACAGATTGGAACCTCCATAGTCAACAGTTAATTGCTCTTGACAAGAGCTTGGCAGGGTATTAGTAGCCAATGACTTCTGGTGCCTTTTTTTAATTTAAAGTTAGAAGTTCATTCCCAGCCTAGGATAAAAACAACAGGTATGGCTATTTGATCACTTACTTCTGGTTGTCTCTGGGACATGAGTAATGGGAACCAGGGAGTCCAATAGGAAGTAGACCCAAACTCGTAAAGACAGATCCTCTCTTCTGTCCAGACTTTGTTTAGAAGGGATCCAAAACTAGGCACTGTAATGTCAAAGCTTCTCTAGATAATTTCTCTATGGCTACCATATACTTGCAGAAGATAGGAATGGGCAAGGTAGTTAAATTTGCCAATGGACATCTTTTCTGTGATCAGACATGGACTTTGTTTTTCATTGTGAATTGTCTTTTCTGGGTGCACATTTGTCACTCTACAGCCTGTGATTTGAAAGTTATGGGGCATTTCAAAGTTTTCTGTACGTTTTAATCTCCCTGTGTTGCTTGGTAGATTCCACTGATAAATGTCAGATGCCAGTGGCGAGCAATCTCTGGCATCTGGGCAGGTTTTCTGTGGCACGTATTAGGACTGTCAGAACGCTGAGGGTCTCAGCAGCTTGAGAAAGGTCTCTGAGGTACACTGGCTCCCAGCTCTTGGCTCTTACTGATTTCTTAAGCAAAGGGAGCTGGGAGGCCCTGCAGGTGATAGCATATTAAGTTACGAGAAGGCATTTTGATGTACTAAGGGCAGCATTTTCTGGCTTTTGGGACATTTCTGCTGGCGGGCTTAGCCTTTAACTTATGAAGAAAAAAAAAATCCCACTCGAATGGGACTCTTTGAAAGGCTGGTGTCTTTCATATGCTGTGTCAGAACTCAGATTGAAATGCTATCCTGCATTTGCAATGCTCCTGTAAATGAAGACAAAAAGTGGATAATCCAAACTGAATTGCTTGTTACAGAAGTGTAAAATCCCATTTTTATCCCACCTTCAATGTCCTCCCAAATGCAGTACGTTTGAATCAAGGATGTGGTTTAGGCAGCAGACAACAGTCTGGTCTGGAAGCTTTGCATTCTCTGAATCCATGTAGTGGCCAAAGAGATACAGTGATACCAGTCTTTGTTCTTGTTTCTCCTTAGATCCTAGAATCTCCAGATCCTCGAATCGCAGATCCACGGCGGACCTGGATCTCCTTTGTTCACCGCCCAGATGATGGCAATACCTCTAAAAGGAGATGCAAAGGGAAAGACAAGAAATTAGTAGGTTATTGCTAGACTGCCATCAGCTAATAAATGTGCACCGTGGCTTCCCTTCCTACTGCTGATATGCAAGGTGTTTTGTGTGCTCCAGCTTTTACCTTCCCACCCCAGAGAGTGCATTTTCATTTGTTTGTGTTTAATTTCTCAGAGTATTTTGGAGAAGTTTGAGACAGTAAGTGCTATATGCTTTGTAAGATAAGGAATGTGAATTTCGCTGTAAACATTCATTTTTGTTTAAACCAGCTGTTTCTTGGACTGAGCCTTTTTTGTTTTTTTTCTGCTCAGTAGAAATAAAATTAACATTTTTTTTCTTCCACTAGATAAAGTCCAGGTATCTCAAAGGATATATTAATCAAGATGTGGACAAGTCATTTATTTCAAATTAATTAATTACTGATCATCTGCTGAGTGATGCTTGATCACGTGTGCACTTTTAATCTGCTGCTTAGACAATCTTGAATGCTTTTAATGATTTCCTTTTATTTCTCAGTGAGCTGATAGGCAGGAGTGGTTCCACGCAGGTTGACTGCAGTTTAGTTGAGGAAACAGGAACTCCCTAGGAACAATATAGATCAAAATAGCATTGATAACACTGTTGCATGTTTGTACTACTAGTTTAAAGCTCCAGTGTGTGTGGCTAACCTTTACAGGTGTTTTTAATAACTGTTTCATTTTTTTGAGAGCTCTACTGTTGCACCAAACATTCATGTATGTGATCATTATGTCTGAGCAATATATATTAATAACATAAAGTGGGGCTAGATGGTTGTTCTAGTTAGTGAATAGGCAGAATAAGAAGCTTAAAGGCTGGTATGTTACTTTGGTGATACGAGAAGATACAGAGGCAAACTTAGTCTTGTGCCTGTTGTGCTTCACACTGTATATATGTACTTGAAGAACCAGTTAGTGTTTACCTGAGCAAAATTTATCCTCCCACGTAAAGACCTGAGTAAATTCCAAGTGCTGCAATTCACAGCTGGCTGGAGAGTCAGTTTAAGATTTACTGCGTCAGGACTGTAGTTGAACTGATAGTGGAGGGGGCTGCTCATGTGGCTGACAACCCTGTAGAACTGGCTCATGGCTGAGAGAACTTTTGGTCTGTCAGTGTAATTGCCTGGTTCTAATTCACGTGTTTTTCTTTGGTTACTTCCTTAGCGTGGCCTTGTTGGGCCCCCAGGACCTCCTGGCCCCCAGGGACCTCCAGGAGCACCTGGTGCTGAAGTCACCCGGGAAGTCCTTCTGCAGGAATTTAAGGAGATATTAAAAGGTAAAGACTGTAAGAGCTTTGTGCTTTTGTGATCTGCTTCTTTTGGTAAGCACCATGGCAAATAAAGCGCTGGCTCTGCAAACGTTTACCTTAAAGCATTCCCCTATCTGGCAATCAAAAATTTGAAAAAATGTTTCCCCAGTGCTGCTTTGAGTTGAAGAGTTGAGGGCAGAAGTCTAATTGCACAACTAATGGCTTCATAGACCAGGCTCTTAAACTAAGCCTTTATTTTCTTATACTTTTTCTTTTTTCCTCAGAAGCCATTGAGCGTCGAGCATCCCTGGCTATTTCAGCCCATCCTAGCCAGCTGCCTCCACTCCTGCTCTCCTTGGAGGAAGTTTCACCCCATAGACGTGTAGAGGAGGCGTTCCATTGCAAGCTAAAAGGACAAGTCATTGTAGATAAGAAGACCCTGGTAGAACTTCAGAACTTCCAGTCGGTGAGAAGGGATTACAGACTGAACCTGTGCAACTCCACAACAGCCATTGTGCGTAGATCAGCTATAGTTCCCCTAGTCTGCAAAGCTGCTAGGTGGCTCTGCAGATAAAGGTGTTTCCTGAAAGGGCAGACTAATCCCAGAAGCTCGTCTCAGGCTTGGATGCTATGAATACAGCACTACCTTTTTTGTGATTGACAGAAGTGGGGTCTCATACGGTGATTTCAGCACTGAAGCTCAACTGCAGTAAGATGGACATTTAGCTTTGAGTCCTCTCCTTCCTGACAAACCCAAGAGGCAGACTTTCTGCCTCTCCTGCAGCCCAGCTGAATCTCATTACAGTTCTTACTGAAGTTCTAACAGGTCTGTGCAAGAGAGGGCTGTCTCACAGGTCCAAACAACAGTGAGTCTTTTTATTTCAGTTAATGATGGAGAAAGACTTGTCCGTGTTTGGCATTAGTCTGAAGGATCTGTTCTTTTTTTCAGTGCACACCCTGTTTAATTGCAGAGTAATGTTCAGATGTAGAAAAATGTCAGAGGCAGACAGAAGCCATTGGTTATAGGTTTGTGAGCCCAAATGAGAGCCATCATTTTGTTAGATGGGCCAGTCCTGATGCTCAGATTCTTTACACAACTTTTATTAGTCTTCTGTAAAACATTATCTGTATAATTTCATTACAGTCATGTTATAATGACAAGCACACCATCATGGGATGCTGTAGGTCATTATAAGCATGGTTACAAGCAAGCTGTTGAATTTGATATTAAAACTTTTACTAACCATTTCTGAACCAGTTGCAAATAGGATCCGAATGTGAAGTATAAATGTTAGGCAAAGTAACAGTTAAAAACAAATAGTTACTTGGTAATTGAGGAGACTTATTTTAGGCTTTGGAGTCATGAAGACTGTCTAATAGCACACGGCCTTTAGATACATGGTTGCTTTTGTGATGTGACAAGAGGAGTTTGAAGGGTATGAACAGGGAATATGGCTTTCTGTCAGCAGGGTTTGCTAACACTGTCCATGTAGTAAGGTGCTGAGCTTTCTTCCCAGCTGCACTGAGTCCCATTTCTGAAGAATCCTGTTCAGCAGATCCTTTCCTATGGAGTAGTTTTGCTGCTAGGACTTCTCACAGCTGCAGGACTAGAGGCAGTGGTTATGTTCTAAATAGGGTGCTTTCCTGGATCTTTCCCAAATACACTTGTGGAAGCCTGGTTTGACAGCACTGTGGGTGCTGGCACAGAGGCAAGATTGTACTTGAAGTGTGGGCAGGGCTAGAGAGATCTGCTGCCTCATTAATTAGGAGGGAAGATGTGAATAAAGACATCTCAGCAATCAGTGTGTAGGCTGATGCTTCCCATGCTTTGTTATCATATGCCTAGCTTCTTTCTAATTGCTTCTGGCCCTGAAGCTGATGTGGGAGGGCTGGCAGGCCTCTGGATGCCAGCCTTTCATTTCAGCTTTGGGACAAGAAGTGTCTGGTTTTAGCTTGTGCTCTGATATAGGGGAATTTAGCAGGGAGGGAGACAGTGGATGCTCTTGCAAAGATGAAAACTTTGTCTTTAAACAGTCCAAGGGGGGGAGAGAGTGAGAATTCCCCTCCCTCCATTCTGTCAGTTTAATAGGGTGAAGATGCCAACAGTTTGATACTTCTCAGTGAGATGATAGAGATAGACACTAATTCCTGGATTTGGACCTTACCCAAAGCATTTTGAGATAGTGGAAAGAACCTGTGCTGAGAAACGGCCTCTTACTTCTCTACTCTGTCATTTGACTATGGTGTCTGAGTCACTCTGACCTTGAGTATTGAGAAAGCATGATGGTTTTCTCATCCTTCCATGCTAAGTTTCCTCCAGGAACATTCCCTCTCTCTTTCTCTTGGTCTCACAATTTCCTTGGCATCTGGAATGAAACATGTGATACTCCTTTCCCCACACCTCTTCCTCCTGTATCTCACGCTTTGAGGTTTCTAACGACTGCCTCTTGCAAAAGCTTTCAGAAAGGCACTTTACACAGCAAGAATTAAAGTAACTGCAGCCTCTGACAGGCCATGGAAGTGGGATTTATCTGGGGCCCAGGAACACTGGAATCAGATCATTTAAGGCTAAGGTGGCTCACGTGCTTTTCATGGTGAAAGATCCCAGAAGGAGTCCTGGTGTCTCTAGTGCCTTGAGGTCAAGCTAAATGTCTACCTTTGGCAGTTGAATTTTATTGCCGCTTCAGGAGACTGGTGCATCCCCTGTGTGTTGTGGTTGCTGTGCAGGCTGGGTTATCCTTTTCTTTAATAACAGATAAGTCAATGCATTGCTTTCCGCGGTGTTTATCACTGAAAAGCTAAACTGGCAGTTCACATCTCAATTCTCTGTGCATGGTTCCTATTTTCCACCCAGAAGTAAACTATGGAGCGTATGAGGGCGACGTGGGGATAGGAGATGAACTGAGGACAAGAAGCTGACCTTGGTTTGTACAGAATGGCTGGACACTAACTTGTTTGTTTGCTTTTGGTCTGCTAACTGAAACAACTTTGTGCAACTAGTTAGTTTCTCAGATAGAAATCCCTGCAGTGTTTGAAGCAGCTAGTTGAGTATGCTGCTGAGAGGCAGCAAATGCAGCAGGGAGCTCTAATTGGCATGGGGTTTAATGGAATATTTTGCCCAGAGAACCTCTCCCTGCATTGTCTATTTCTATGAGCAAAAGAATAACAAAGCCACAGAGGGCATGAAGAAACAGGAATGTTTTATCAGTGATTATTTACTGGTGCCTAAAATTGCCTTCCATGCTCAGCCAGTGGTTTTGGAATTATGTTGCTGATTCTGCTAATAGCTGTAACAAGAAAGGAATGAATTAACTATGCAGTACAGTTTTGCGCATACAGGGCTTGGATCTGCTCTTTCAGTGAGGTAAATCAAAAATAACATTACCAAAAATGATGGTGTAGTGATAGCATAAGAACGGAATCAATATCCTTCCATAGTCTTTGTTGTTAGGTTAGCTGTTACATTGTCTGTGTGTATACATAAAGAAAATAGAGCTCTTTTTGTGTGTATATATGTGCATACATCAGTGCACATTTGATAAATATAGAGACTTAGAAATCATTGTATGAAACATAGTTGTTCTGCAGTTCATTATTACTGGTTTCCCATCATACATATGTAATCTTATGAGAAATGCCACTGCTGTTGCACATGGATATATTTTCACCACCGTATGCACACATAACACATTTTTAGTAAAGTTCTGTGAAATTTAAGACTATAGCTAGATCTTGGTAAATCAGGACTGGGAATTACTCTTTTGTGAGCCTTGCCTGGGATTTGCTGAATAAAGGCAGGTTAGTCATTTCACTCCTTCTACCGTGTAGTAACTCTCTACACAAATGCCACCAGACCCAAATATTTGCAGCCTTACTTCCTTTCAAAGAGAAAGCTAAGTAAATTATTGTTACCCTGCACTGTGAAAGCTGGCAATTTCTGGCTGTGATGAACCAGAATGGGGAGGCAATTAACTTCCCTCTGATACTTGAACAAAGGTGTTCCACTGCTTCTTTTTAGTGTAATAGCACCTGTGGCGACACTGCTACAAATTTGTTCACCATGTCTCAGGCCCCTTTCGCCATCTGCTATTGGAAAGCATACTCAAATGTTGGGTTGTTGACATCGCTCAATTATGCATTTGTGCATGTTTTAGGGATATAGCAGTGTGCGTGCCTTTACAGAGTCAGATTTGAACAGCTCCCTGTCCCCTAAGACAAAGGCAGGGCAAATCTCTCAGGACAGCATTCATGGGAACGCATTCACGTTGCACAGAATGCCCTTGTGGTGGAAGCAGAGTCTGACTAATGTGCTTTCTTGGCCCACTGAAGCCACTCCTGCTTCTCCCCATCTCTAGCCAAATTCATATGAGGCGGGCCAAAACAAACAGTAAACATTTCTCGCAGAGTTTATTTTAGTCTGAGTCAGATAATCTGCTGCGAATTTGACTTAAGACTGCTTTCTTGCCATGAGGAGAAGCTGCATGCTATTTTACTAGGTTTTTGCCTATGCTGTAGAATCCAAGGCTAGAACAAAATGAAACTAAATATGGAATCTGTAAGAATCCAAGCAGTTGTTCTTTAACAGTATCAAAACTGTCTGACTTAGACCTACGGCCAGGTTGCATGGGGCTTTGCGTAACCTGGCCTAGTGGAAGGTGTCCCTGCCCATGGCAGGGGGGTTGGAACTACATGATCTTTAAGGTCCCTTCCAACCCAAACCATTCTGTAATTCTGTGATGAAGTGGGTAGAAAACCTCTGGAGACCCATATGAGTGTTTACGCTGTTTTGTGATACAGAGGATAACGTTCCAGGTTTTTAAGCTTGGCCCCATCTACAAAGCCTTTGGGAGTAGAAGGGACCTCTTGACTCAAATAATGGGAGATCTTGTCTATCAGAACATCAACAGAGGCTAGAGGCCACTAGGACCAGCAGAACATAGGGATGCAGTAAGCACAGTCTGAGTCAAGATGAGCTTAGAAGAGTTTGGCAGTGAGCAAAAAGGGCATCTTCGTGTCTCATACTGATCATTTTGCCTTTTGTGGGCATCAAATGCTGTGAGAGAGCCCATCTGGAAGGTGTGTTCTGGGAAGATAAGGCAGTAGCCTTGCAAATTTTTTCAGCTTCGTTCATGTGCACCTAAGCTTGTTCTTTGTCATGGGCAGAGGTAATTGTTGAGAGTGCTGGGGACTTCTTCAGGGTCTGCTGTTCTTATCTTTCAGCCTCTGGCCAAAGGAGCTTTTCTCCGGGGGACAGGATTAAATCTGGCAACAGGACGTTTCACAGCACCTGTGTCTGGCATCTACCAGTTTTCAGCCAATGTCCACATTGGTGAGTGTTGTCCACCGAAAACTTTTCTGTGCTGCCTGAGAGGTGCAGAAGGAGTCCTGGAGAACTCTCTGGGTCTCTGGGTCCTGTTTGATTTGAAACATGTGCAATGGCAGCCCTTTGCAGTGAGCTCTCCCTTTGGTACCATGACCCAAAACCTGGTCCTTAGAGCTGGGTACTTTCACAGGCTGATAGCCACAGCAAGTTGCTCCATGCAAACCAAACAAATCAACACTCCTTATGGAGGATGAGTTTAGGGACAAAATATATTCACGTACGGAAATTATTGGCTTCCATAAAAGACCTTAGAATAAATGAACGTGATGATGTAGAACTGCATCAAGGCAGTTTTGACTGTGTTTTGTCACCAGTGCATTCGTTCAATGGTTTTAATCATTCAGTGATGAAGTATTTTACAGTCCAACACCAGAAGGGTGCTTTCCTAAGAAGCTGTGGTGGGTTGACCCTGTCTGGATGCCAGGTGCCCACCAAAGCCGCTCTATCACTCTCCCTCCTCAGCTGGACAGGGGAGAGAAAATATAACAAAAGGCTCGTGGGTCGAGATAAGGACAGGGAGAGATCACTCAGCAATTACTGTCACGGGCAAAACAGACTCGACTTGGGGAAAAATTAATTTAATTTATTGCCAATCAAATCAGAGTAGGATAATAAGAAATAAAACCAAAATCTTAAAACACCTTCCCCCAACCCCTCCCTTCTTTCCAGCCTTAACTTTACTCATGACTTTCTCTACGTCCTCCCCACAGTGGCACAGGGGGACGGGGAATGGGGGTTGCGGTCAGTTCATCACACGTCTCTGCCGCTCCTTCCTCCTCAGGAGGAGGACTCCTCACACTCTTCCCCTGCTCCAGCGTGGGGTCCCTCCCACGGGAGACAGTGCTCCACGAACTTCTCCAACGTGAGTCCTTCCCACGGCTACAGTTCTTCACGAACTGCTCCAGTGTGGGTCCCTTCCACAGGGTGCAGTCCTTCAGGAACGGACTGCTCCACCGTGGGTCCCCCACGGGGTCACAAGTCCTGCCAGCAAACCTGTTCCAGTGTGGGCTCCTCTCCCCACGGGTCCACAGGTCCTGCCAGCACGAGCCTGCTCCAGTGCGGGCTTCCCACAGGGTGACAGCCTCCTTCGGGCATCCACCTGCTCCGGCGTGGGGTCCTCCACGGGCTGCAGGTGGATACCTGCTCCACCGTGGACCTCTGTGGGCTGCAGGGGGACGGCCTGCCTCACCATGGTCTTCACCACGGGCTGCAGGGGAATCTCCGCTCTGGCACCTGAAGCACCTCCTCCCCCTCCTTCGTCACTGACCTTGGTGTCTGCAGAGTTGTTTCTCTCACGTATTCTCACTCCTCTCTCCGGCTGCTGTTGTGCAGGTTTTTTTTTCCCCTCTTCTTAAATATATTATCACAGAGGTGCTACCACTGTCACTGATGGGCTCGGCCTTGGCCAGCGGCAGGTCCATCTTGGAGCCGGCTGGCATTGGCTCTACCAGACATGGGGGAAGCTTCTAGCACCTTCTCACAGAAGCCACCCCTGTAGCCCCCCCGCTACCAAAACCTTGCCACTCAAACCCAATACAGAAGTCACAAGGTTACTGGTGTCTCTGTGAAGACAAACACCAGCAACTGGTAGTCTGCTATGTTGTGAAAGTGCTTATGTTTCTTCCACTGCTTTCCCCAGACCACAGTGAGTTGAAGAGTAAAGTCCAACTCCGAGCCAGAGATAATGTCCGAGTGTTGATCTGCATTGAATCTCTGTGCCACCGATACACGTGAGTTACTGCAATGCTGTCTTGGCAATTATTTTTCTCAGATGGGCCAATGTTTCAACCAGCTGTGGAAATCAGGTTCACCAACAGTGAATTTTATATGATAAATGCTTGTAGAACTGTCCTGATGAGAGTGATTCCATCTGGCCCTTAGGTTTTATGTGTTTTTTTATTCTGATTTTTAACCTTTCAGTGCTAATTACTCTAAATAGCTAAATATTGCATATGTTGAGAGAATTGTGAATGAAGTCGGCTGAAACTGGATGTAGCTAAAGGTGCTGAACACTCAGCTATCACCATAAACATACAGAGTGAGAGAAACACTTTAATTTTGTGCCAGAGGTTGTTAGCTCAATTTTTGTAATTTCAGCTGCATCTTGAATGGATCACAGCATCTCACTCACGTTGCCATGGAAGTGTCGGAGTGATGAGGAGAATGAGTAGGTGGAAAATAGAGGTGAATGTGTCCTGAGGCAGAAAGTGCAGGGCTTGTATACAGGTATATGATACCTTCTCACAGCCCTCAGCTGCCTTGTGGAGCTTGCTCAGATAACCGTGCTGAATTTTCCTCTGCTGGGATCCATTAGCAAAATTCTGCTAAAGAAATGCTTTTGTTAGGCCATGGCAACCTTGGGTGTCGCGCCTTATGCAATGGGCCATGGCATCAACATACTGTTGGCTGCTCGTTTGCTGTGCTTCTGTCATCCTTTCAGCTGCAGCATATAGGTGCCCTGTGTCTCAGAGAAGGCCAGCTTGCTCAGGAGGAGTTTAGCAAGCTTTGCTTGGAGGGAAGGGGCTGTGGAGCCCCTGGGCTGGGCTGAATTGCACCCAGCAGAGGGCAATGCTGCTTGCACAGAGTGGCCACCGCCTCTGCTTGCGGCTCGGCCCTTGTTACTGGAGGAAAAATGCCTGTACAGGGCTGTGCAGATTTGCTCTTCCAGTGCAGTAGCAACACCCTTGCAATGGCACCACTGAAATATATCCATAAAACGACTCCACAGGTGCAACTTTAAACCCACAAAACCATAAATTTGCTGCTGGACTGGCTGCTTCAGCCCTCACCTTCCCTGCTCCATGAGTCAGAGTGCTGCAAATAGGACTGACCTCTCCACAGGCATTTCAATTTAGAGGCTTTATTGGCGGGTAAATTTGACATGAAGCCTCATGTAATAAACAAACCTCTCTTAGGTTTCCTTGGCCTGTTGAAAAGACTTGATTGGTATCTGAGTACCCATTAGTAACTTGGGTAAGAGGGAGCGGTGCGCCCACTGACCTGGTGGGAAGTCAAGGAGCTTGCTGACTGGAGCAACTGGCACCTCCTTGGCCTTGTAGGCTGTTTTATAACAGTCTTTTGTGATTGCAGCACTTAAAGTGAGGCAGTGACAGACTGGCTGCAGTCGCAATGGCAGCAGAAGGGGGATGTAACTTCTTGCCCCTTGAAGGGATGCCTTATATTCTGGTAAGCTGCAGAACTCACGGGACATTTAATTTCTGGCACTTGTGAGAATTCCTTTAGGCCATGCTAAGAATGGACCTCAGCCTGATCTTGAAATCTGGGATGCAGATTGACAATGAGTGATTTTGGGACAGCCCAGGCCTTTAATCACAGGGCTGGAACAGGTATGAGTAGGGCAGAACGTTACTGTCCTTTTTACAAGTAGCTCTCACAAATTGCCTTTGCACAGTGCGGATCCCTATACCTGTCCTTTACTCTGCATAGCAAAGACCAGTCAGATTCAAGTAATCAGGTTTTTTCTTCAGCATTGGTGCTTTTTTCTTTTCACCTACAACAATCTCCTCTTATCTTAGCAATTTCATCAAGAACAGGACTCATAACCCTAGCCCTTGGATTCCCCATGAACAGACACTGCAAATTCCACAGAATCTTTTTCTACATGCTTTTGGGATGTGGAAAGATGTTCCCTGTTGGGATGTGGAAAAATATTGCCGGTTGGTGGTGTTGACCTGATGATATTTCAATAAAGATTTGAGTGAATGAGTGGGTGAGATTTATGAAGCCACCTAAGAGGGTTTAAAAGTGAAATTGATCTGGCAGATCTCCAAGAGTGAAAAGCTGTTCTCCCATCCTGATCTCCACTCTACGTTGTCCTCAGTTACAGAATCATACAGAATATCTAAATTCCATTTAAATCGTTTTGCAAAATAAATGAAAGTGACTGTGGTGTGTTTTTCTTCCTAATGATTCCACGAGCTCCCAACTGATTTGATTAAGGCATCTGAGAGAGAACAAAGTGTTTTTCTTCTGGAAGGCTCACTTCTGTCTCCAAGGACAGCGTCTGTCTGTGTCTCTCTCTCTCCTTTGCTGTCCATTCGGTCAACCTTACCGTAATATTACTAAAGAATGGATGTCAGTCTCTGATTGCTTTTAACATGACTTTAGCCTGGCTTCCTTGTTCTGGTAAATGCAAGCACAAGAGTTATCTGAATAGGAAGCTTCCCTGTGGGCCATGGAAACTACTGTGCCTTCCTCACTGCAGGTCTTTTTAGCTGAAGGCTCCTAGAAAACTGTTCTGGTTCTAGCTGGGATGTGTGAACAACCTCTTTGTCACATACAGTCCAGACAGGTTTATTGGAATGTCTTGAGATTAACTTGCCATCTGAAGAATTTATAGCTACATTCTCCAAAGAACAGTAACAGTAAAAACTTTTTTTTCTTAGACAGAACTGACCCAGATGTTAATTGTTTAGATAAAGCTCTCTGATGTCTGACTCGGAGTTTTCATCAGTTGTCCGGGGTCGCAATTTATGATTGGGTGTCCTGCAAGGCTGTCCTGAGTTGAGTGAGTTGGACAGCAGCGGGAGTGAAGCCGAATCAGTACTGGCTCTATGGGAGACATCTCTCTCTCATATGATGGGTGAGAGTACGACTGGTCTGTGGCATGGAAGGAAGATGGGTGGAGGGAGGGGAACCTGTCTGGACAGACATTCTGCTGGCACAGGCTAAGCTGCTACCCGTGCTTGTGGAATTTCCTGGGGATGTCAGCGTACACAGTCATTCATTTGAGGGAGCTGAAAGAGCCCTGAGGGCTTTCGGCTGAGAGAGATGGAAACTCGGAGGCAAGGAGACAGTTGGAGTAGAGGAGATTAATGGTGGGAAGTTCCCACCCAAGTTAGGCTTTTGGCAGGATATGACACACAGACTGAGCTCTTCAATCAAGGTGGTGCCAAGTGGCTTGCTCTCTCTGGGCCAAATTGCCCCTACCTTTTATGCATATTAGTTCCTTGCAAGGGGGCTGGAAACAGCACGTTTGCACTTGCTAGGTTTCGTCACCACCACTTCATGGAAAAAAGGGAGGAAAGGGGTTGGTTTTCTTGGGAAAACAACTAGATCTGCTACCACTGGCTAGGCAGATTTCAGAAGAACCAGCCAGGCTCGGAGCTCTGTGCTTTCATATTGCTTTGGAACCGAGCTTACATGGGTTGTTCTGATTGTTGATCTCTCGGGCACCTCCTTCCACCCTGAATCCTGTACAAAGGAGCTGAGTTAGAGTTCTGTAAACAGAGGATGCCACAAAGAGCAGCTGTCCTACATTTTGCTACTGCAAGGAATACGATGGCTATTAGGACGTGGTATTAGAAAAGAACAGTGCTTGAGGGGTGATCTGGAGCTCTCCCTTGAATTTTAACTGAAGCACAATTTTTTTTTTTTTGGCTTGTATGTGACCCCTGATCCAAATGTCCTCCCAAAACAGCTGCAGAATATGTTCTTTCTTGCATAGGCTGACTACATATATTGTTAAAGTGAAAGAGGCCTTTTATACCTTGAAAATGAATGAACTGTTATTGGCAGAATGCATATAGCTAGCCCTTTGTAGAATAACAAGAGTATAAAAGTATTGTGGTGGTCAACAAACTGGGATAACTGGTATGTAGATCAATCTAAAGGGCATGTTTAGCACCTGTTCAAGGGTGGGGGATAGAGACCACAGGACCTTCAGAAAGGCCTCTGTGAGAGAAGGTGGTTCCCAGTTCCTGCCTCCAGCTGAGTTTTGCGTTCACAGTCCTGTATGCTCTGTAGGTCTTCCATTAGACACTACAGTGAGGACAAGGTGCTACTGTTCTCTTTTCAAGGCAGCTGATTACTGCTAGAATCAAGTCAACAGGCCACCTGTTTAGTACAGATGGGCACTAGAACCACCAGGTCCTATTTCTGGGGGGGGGGTCGTGAGACTATTGTTCCACGTACAACTGTTGTGACTGCCTTAGGTGTTTAACCTGTTTATTTTTCTTTTGCTACTGTTTAGGTCTTTGGAAGTCATTGCTGGTCTGGAAAGTAACAGCAAAATCTTCACTATCTATGTACATGGCTTACTGCAGCTGCAGGTAAGCCCATGCAGACTGGGAATCACTGTACTAGTTTGCTTGGCAGGCTGTGGAGTTATTTACTGGCAAGGCTGAACTCTCACCAGGAGGTGGGGAAGTTTTTATTAACCTTCTTTCTAAGGTTAATGAACTTAAATGCCTTACCTGGGGTGACTAGAGAGAATCTGTGGCAGGAATAGGAACAAAAGCCAGACTTGTGTTGCGCGTTCTGATCTTAAACCACAGAAGTAACCTTCCCTCTAAGAAATGACAGTAAATATTTTTCTTTCTCAAATCTCCCCTTGCATTGTCAAGATGGCAATTGTACTTCCCATTTCACAGAAGGGAATCTGAAGCACAGATGGCCACTTGACTCGTCATCCAAAAAGGTGCTAGTGCAGTAAGGATCTACTTAAGTAATAAACGTATAACACAGTTTCACTACAGAAAATTTCTTCCACCAAGCCAAAGCTGTAGCGCTGCAGTAAAAATGTTTGCTCCCAGGAGCCACAGAAAAGGGCAGGAGGCTTCTATGCTTAGTTCATCGTAGTGAAATGCTTTTTTTCCTCCTTTTACACTGGGATGAAGCGTCAGATATTTTCCTTTCCCTCTTGTTCTCTCTGCAGGCTGGCCAGTACACCTCCATATTTGTGGACAACAGTGCTGGAGCTCCCATCACCATTCAGAATGGATCAGATTTCATGGGCATGTTAATGGGCGCGTAACATCATCTGCAGCGGTGTAGCAGGGAAGGATATGAATTAGAGCCTTGCAGTGTATATTTGACTGAAGAAACCTTTACTTTGACTCTTGAAGACTGCTTCCTGTAACTGTTGGCATCTTTTTAAACAAGCAAAGAGCCTTTCCTTTCACAGATACTTCAGCTTGCTTTCAGAGGCTACTGCTTTTCAAGGTCCACACCAGTTCATTCGTCATAAAAAACACACTTTTATAATTCAGAAACAAACTGTAATATTTAATTTGTGCTTCACCAGATGCTCACTGAACAATACACTGAGATTTGGAGTTTGTTACATTATAACTTTATTTCACAATAGCACTTGTAATCAGCATGTCTTTTGGGATTGATTGTGGGGTGTTTGAGTCTGTAAATGAAGGATTGAGAGGTTAAGTAAAATACTGACTGTATTCTATGTGTTGTGGAGGAAGGAGACAAGGATTTGCCAGCAAAACCTGCTTTTTTCATACAATTGTAAACGGTATAGGCCCTCTCTCGTGTTCAGAATTGGATATATTTGGCAAGAAGTACATTGAATTCTCAGACAATGCCTGCTTCACAGATGGGAATCCAAGGTCTGAACTCTTTAATTGTGGTTCTTTATATCTAAGTATTTCCTTGATCTTACTGATGAAGCTGAATACCTCGCTGCCTGTGCAGTTTTGTTTTTATGAAAAGGTAAGGCCAACGGTACCAGTTCTAGCATGAACTCCCTTACTTGTGTTCTTATGTTTTAGTAAGATATACGTGTGGTTTTGGACTGCATCACATAAACAGCATCCTCTCAGGTGCCATATAATAATTTGTAAATGTGTCAAATGCATTACACTGGTTGTCAAAAGCCTGGCAAAGACAGTGAGGATAGCAGCCTCGGATCGGATATGTCACCTATTTGGTGCCTGCTGAACTGCGGTGCAATAATGAAAGAAAACACGGGGCAAGGCTTACTTCCATCAAGTGGCCAGGGTCATAGGGAGTCTACCTGAGCTCTACTTGGAGGTTGAAAGTGCTGTCAAAGACCGTCCAAAAGACCGTCCAGTGAATGTTTTCTGGATTTCTACAAATCCGTTTGCAAATGTAAGCATGTGAGATTGAGCCCCCAAAGCAGCTTTGCATATAGCTCCAGGCTATAACCTCATTTTAACAAAGAAAAAGGGTGTTGACATTTCATGGGGTTAAGGTGTTACCCAAGATGTGGTAACATCCTTGTGATTAAAGAAAACCACACTCATTTAATGTACCTCTGTAGCTTTCCCTTTCAACAGACACCTGGCCCTTTTATTGATTCAACTTAGCTAAGGAAATGGTTGTATAACAGTGTCATAAATAGATGGTAGCAAGGCCCAAAATGGAGTCCAGATACTTGTTCTTCAGTGTTTGCAGTGAATGGAAGATACCCCTTGCGTAGTGTTGCAATTTTTGATCAACTACGATATCTTCGTGCAGTGAAAACAAGGACTGCTGGGGACAGCAGAAGGCATGAAAAAAAGGTCATCCGTTGCTGGGTCTGTTGTTCAGGTTGATCAATACATGATGTTTCTACAAGCTCCAGTAACGCTGCTGTTGAGGTCGGTGGTATGCAAAGATGTCTTATTTCAAGAGCTGTGGAAAAATCTGCTGTAAACCAGGCATGGCTGAAACTGGTTTTTTCATCTCCATTATAAATACCTTGAAGACAGATCTTTAAGGGTACTAAATGGTATTTTTTCCTTTGTGAAGAACATGTTAAAGTGATGCCTATTGGAGGAGGAAGGAGAGGGTACAGGGAATAATCAAGTAGTGCTGTTACACAAGTAAATTCCGCTTTCTAGTCAATGGAATGCGGTTGTTCTAACTGGACCTGTGTGACTGTCTAAAATATAGCAGCTATCAATATTTATATATTCATTCTTGCTCCACAATACATGCCAGAATTCCTATGGATTTTTTTGTCGTACACTTTGGGAAGAATGTACTTTTAGGTACAAACTGGGCGTTCCGCTGGCAGAGGGGAGTCCACGGCTATTGAAAGGCATAGCAAGTAGCAACAGTAGTCATTTCTGGAGCTTCAGAAAGCACGTAACACACAGGAATATCACTAAACCCTATCAATAAAGGTTGGCTGTTTACACTGGGTTTTGATGGAGTAAGTGTCGTCAGGGCAAGTGGCCTATATCCCAGCATGTATTACTATACTGTACTTTGTACTGTGTGAATATTTGTAATAAATCGGGCTGTTTCTTGCATGACTTACAGCAACGTAATCAAAGTGTTGTGACGTTCAGCATATGTTGTTATATCTGTAGGTTTTTTGAACCAAGTCTCACTGTTCTTGGTAAATCAGAGTTAAAATATTTATTTTGTTGTAGAACTAAAAATGTTTGTCAGACTTTGTTTTGGGATTTGTGACTTTTTTTTTTTTTTTCCCTTCCTTGCTGTGTTTTACTCTCATGATCCTCTTAGCAGGAGGTGAGTTGTTCTGCCTTTATACCTGTTCTCCCTTACTTGTATAAGGAGTGCTGTCCTGACAGCTGTTTCCCCGGCCTGCTAGAAGCTGTCTAAATGCGTAGTCAGACAGTCCTGAGGAACACACAGCCTAGGCAGCGAAGGCTGAAACCTCCCTCGGCAGAAGGAGTGATTTGCCTGTGGAGAGCGTCAGAGAGAGGAGTAAACCTCTGCCTCTGGTGCCTGCCTGGAAGCCACCTCGCCTTTCTGCTCTAGCCAGCAGAGAAAGCTTGTGTCAGACTCGGCACTGGGGAAAGAAGCCAAATCAGCAGAGGAAATGGATGTCGTGTCTCTAGATTTGTCCCGAGTTCACTGTCACCACTGGAAAGCTTGTGGAGGTTTGATCAGCTCTTTTTACCCTCAGGATAGAGGGTTGTCCCTTACGGAGCTTTCCCATGCATCACCGAGGTCTTTTAGCCAAAAGACTCCGGTTGGTTTTTTTGTTTTGTTTCTTTTTTAGAGAGTCTTTTAGCTCTGAATGCTGCCAGGCTGCAGTTCTCTTGTATCCTGGGGCTTCAGCCAGCAGTCGGTGCGAGCATGAGACTGTCCGTCCAGCTGTAAGATGGGGCAGAATGGGTTGAAACAGCCAAGGAGCAAGTGGAGACTGGGCCTCCGGTGTTGAGGTGCAAGGGTACAAAACTCATGACTAATACGGACACGAGCCTCCTGGCTGGGCTGTGGCTGAGGCTCTGCTTCCGTGCTGTTTGGAGAGTGAGGAGATTAATGGTGTGCGAAGCAAAGTTTCAATGCTCCTCTGTAGTCATAAAATTTATAGTCCAAGAAAATTTAAGGACTCGGAGGACTGAGTTCAGTATGAAGAAGTTGTTTATAACAAAATAAAACCCATGTGCTTGAGCTTATGGTTTAATAGCCAAGTGTGTTAATCCCACCCAGTGGCAATGGTTATTTGTGGCGTGCAAGGGGAGAAGTCTAAAAGAGGGACAAATTAAATGGCCAGGGTTTTTCTCTGGGTCCTTCTGGCATGCTCAGTGCACTATCTGTACGAGCTGAGGCAGGAGGATATGATGGGGGCACGTCACTATTGAGGTTCTAGCAGAATAGGAAACACAAACAGTTGCTGCCTTTTTTTTCTTTAAAATTTCTAAGAAGTTTAGGGTTTCAGGGAAACTGGAGGTGAGGAAAAGTACATCTTTTCTAACTGTAATGAGTTTCTTTCTTACCCTCATCTTTGAGTTCTTCACAGAAACGTTTGGCACAGAATCACCTTCAAAAAGTTTCAAACATTAGTAAGTTGTGCTTGCAGTCATAACTTTGTCCAGGTACTATATACTAGTTCAAGAACACTTTCAAAAAGGTTATTGTGACGCCCCACACGGATCAGCTGATATTTACTAAAACTTTGCTGTCTTCGCCATGCCCTTGCTCACTCATTTTCCTCCCAGCCCCTTCCTCTGCAAAGGCCTCATTCAATCTTTGCAGCAACCTGCATCAAGCTTTTTGCCGTGTATACAGTTCCGATTCAGACAAAACCAAAGCAAAGCAGCGTGGTTTTGTTAGGGTTAATGCCCTGTGCAGATCTCTCTCAAATGAGGGAGATGTGTTCGCTATCCAGGGTTTTGAGATCTCTCACATGAATTTTTCCCACCTGAGAGCTTCTTGCTTCTAAGATACTGACACTGAATTTGATGCTCCGGTCCCGTATGACTCTCTGAGCTCAATATTCTCATCGTTGTATACTGCGTTGCTCTGGTTGCTACACTTCCCTCTTACACAGGCTGCGATGTAAACAGACCGCTTTGCTGCTTGGCTTGTATTTCAGGAACAATAAACCAAACCATCCTAGGATGAGCACTGACGGCTAATTTCAATGTCTATAAAAGAGATGATCTTAATTCATAATTCCTTATTCTAAACAGAGTCCAGCTATAAGTTTCCAACTTCAAGCTGAAGTTACTTGCTTAGCAAGATGGTAAATATTATAGCCTCGTGCTTCTGGAACATGCCTCTGCCCTTGTCTCAAAGGTCTAGGCTCGGTAGTGTTGCTAGCAGGTTTTTTAGCTCCTTCTATGTTGGGTGCCCTCACAAAACGTGCTGATAACTGTGGTTTATGAGCCTGATGGAAGAGTCCACTGAGGCTGGTGAAAAATCTGGCGAAAACGCTAGCGATTCATCCCAGAGTATAGGTATTTGGTCCAGTTCAGGGCTTAACTCCAGAATTGCCTTGCGGGTGTGTTTCTGCTGGCATGGCCCCTATAGATTTTGTCCTATGAGCTATATTGACAAAAGATTGGTGGGTTGTCCTGGTCCTGCTACTTTGCACTACTCCCATGTTTAGCACCACGCTAGCAGAAGGGCACAGCGCAGCGCTGGATCAGCCCTTCACGTGTGGAATCTGCAGTGAATTCTTTCTATTTAATTCACACAGGGCCTTGAAGTAGCCCTTGGACAGGCTGTGTTAGAGTTAGGAGCTGAGCAAAGCTACCTCCGTAATGCCAGGGCTGTCCAGTTTGCACCCTCGCTCTCTCTGCTAACTGCTTCGGACAAACAAAAGCAATCTTCCAGGCACTGAGATTCCAGTTGCACTCTCTGAATATTTTCCCTGGCTGGGAGCTGACAGGTTATGAGGTTTTAAGTTCTATTCAAATTTCACGTTTTGTAAATGATTTTGATGCCACACTCCAGACTGACTCCAGGGGTATTTATGTTGGATTAGCAGCAGATTGCCTGCCTTTCCTCACTCGATAGAAGAGAGCCCAGGACATGTAAACTCCCCTTGAATGGCGGGCTATTAACCGTCAAGCAAAATGATTAGTTTGTCATGTAAAACTCTTGTTATAAATAGGTGCAGGTTATAAATCAGTCCTGAGGACAATGATGAAATCAAAGAGAAAGAGAGGCCCTTTCCAAGCCTCTTCTCTGAGAGAAGCCTGCAAATAGAAGTGAGCAAGATGTTAGTTAAATGCTTAGTCTTCAAGGAAAACTCAAGGGTAATTTGAAAACCATTCTGAATTGGTGACAGTAGTAAAAAAAGCAGAGTAAAATTAGCCCTATATAGGCATTAACACTATGTGATATTTAGGAATTAATACCACATACTTTGGCGTTGTAACTACTGTGCTAGAGAGAGCCCTAACAGCAGACTCCAAAGAGCTGAATCTGTTAAGGCTCCGCGGGAGGTTAGGGAGCTGGTGACCCTGTCAGCATAGAACTAAATACCAAAAGACCTTGAGTCTTTATTGCTTTGTGTTCTGGCTCGTATCTGTGGAAAGACAGTACCAAACTCATCGATTACAGAACTGACTCTCACTCAGCAGCTTCCTTCAATGCTCAGGTTAGGCTGGTATCAGTGAAGACCAAAAGGCCATGACGTTAGGGATTCAGGTGCACCAAATTGCCTGCAGGACAGCTGGTTTCCTGCAGAGCTTCTAGGACTCAGTATTCCCCTAATAAATAACCCGTGGTGAAGGGATAGATAGGCATTTATAATAATAGTGTTGGTGAGCAGGTATTGGATCCCTGTGGAGCAGAGGAGATGCATCTGCTGGTGAGTCATGTAATTCTACTGTTTGATTGATGTTTGGGGGGAAAAAAGTTTATTTGTTACTACTTAGATGACTTGCTATCTCTGGGCTTAGAAAGGGTATAATGTTCTTACTTCCTCTGTGGCAAGCAGGTCCCATTTAAAATAGCCTCTAGGCTCCCAGGTAGTCCTGAGAATGGACAGGTCAGGCTATAACAGTTGGAAATGCCTCCTTCCTTATGGCTCTTTGGAAAGTTTGAAGTGTCTAGGAGAGCTGCTGGACTATGCTTTATGATCTCACATTCTTAACAGTGGAAGTGTTTTAGCTCTCTTTATCCTGAAATACAAGATGGGAAGGATGGGCTGCCAGCTAGGGCAGCGATCTTCTGCCTTTGTTGCTGAGGCCGTAATATTCCAGAATGACTGACCAGGCTATTAATGTAACTTCAGTTCAGGTTGGGGCTGGTTTTGTCGCGTCTTCCCGGGGCTCGGTGTGCAGGGACCAAACACGTGTCCATTTATTATGTCTTACATTGAAATTCCAAATCTGAACCCCAGTGTTGAGGCACCCGAGCTGGGTTTGCCTCCAGCATAGACTCAATTAAGAGGTGTCCACAGACACAAGACCCTGGGCTGCTTCCTGGCCCTATTTCTCCCCAGGCTCCTCTGTGCCAGGGGCTTGGTGCTAATTGTCTGTGGGCAGGGTGCTCCCATGCTGTGCCTTAAGGTGACTTATTTTTCTTTTAAAGGGAGATTGCGTGTATAGAGACTTGCCTGGCTGTAGCTGGTGTGAGGTGGGTTGGGTGCAGGCCTGCTGCAGTGGGAGGGTGGGCTTTGAACGTCTAGATGAGAAGGGGGAAGGTAGCCAGGAGTACAGGGCTTGGGAGATGGGATGTGTGCTGGAGGGGAGCTCGGTTTGAGGAAAAGGACTGGAATTAACGTGGAACAGTGAACACAGCCCACCTGGCTGCCCCGCGCCTTCGCTATAAAACGCTACAAGCTTATCGTAAAGCACCACAGCTCGACAAGTCCTCTGCCGCAGTTCCCTGCGGACACGGGCAGGTGCGCGTTGTCTGAAGACGCACAACCTGCTCCCCCTGGTGACAAAGGAAGGGTTTACAGAAATCCTCCGGGGGCATTTCAGACCTGCCGTGTGGTTTTAGGCTCTTACAACTGGGGCGAGCTATATCCCCGTTCGGTCCGCACCAGGGCTGAAGCGGACATGCATCAAGGCAATACCATAACCGCGTGATAAACAGCTTTCTCATGCATACAGTTAAAAGTCTCTGCACAGATCCATGGTTCTGTAATTGCCTAGACAAATAAATCTGCTTGGAGGGGGTGGGGATGGAAGAAACAGTTGCGAAATACCTATTGTGCCTTTCTCTTGGTTGTATGATCGGTTAATCGATCCATGTGGAGGCTCCAAATGGAGATAAGGAGGGAAACATCAGCTCAAAAACTCTGCAGCGTTGAATGGGAGCGCATAGCTCGGCACTGCAGTGACGGCTCGGTGAGGATTGCCCCGTGCCAGCTCTAGATGTAAGTGCTTTTGTCTGGCTGTCCCCTTCCTGTGCCGAGTTGCAAGACAGCTCAGGCGTCCCCACGCGCAGTGCTAGCATGCTTGGAAATGTTTTTCTCTACCGTTAGGACTCTTGAGAAATACTTGACGTACTCTGAAAAACAAGAGAGAAACCCGACATCACCTCGAGAACAGCGTTTTGTGTTTCCATAAAATCTTCCTACAGGTTTTGTGGATTTTTAAAGTTAGGATCTTAAATCTCATTTGAGGCACTTGCTTCTTTGTTAGATCCACTCTGCGCTTTGGTTCTTTACTGCAGCTTTGGTTTTTTTGGCAAAGAAGGTGTTGTGTTTGCTGTTTGTTTGGCAGAAACGTTGTTTGCGTATTTGTCTTTTCACTGGTTTCAGTGTTTATTTCTTTTTCTGCCTGCTGTTTGCTCTCCCTCTAGCTGTGGCTAGCTTGCAGAGCACTGAAAGAGCAGATACAGTTTTCACAGCTCTCTGGAGGGGAGGCTCAACCATGGTACTTTCTTGTCAAAGTGGCCCTGGTTGATGGGGTGGAGACACAACAGCATTTGGAGCTTTATCTGGCAGGAGGAAACTGGGTAAGAGTTTGTTGTCTCGCTCTATTTAAGGAATGCTCCTCTTCACCATACGCTTTTTCAGAGCTTGTTTTCCTGAAGGAGCTGTGAGAAGAGGTGTTAAGGACCGGCTGACGGGGGGGGGAGCTGGATCAGTGTTGGGTCAACGGGGGCAGGAAAACAAAGTGCTCAGAACTCAGGGTAGAAAAGGAGCACGGCTGCGTTCTGGGTATTCCTGTTGTCTATCACTCAGGCACTCATGGCTTATTTATAAACGCCTGACAACCTTTCCTAGTCTTTTTCTTTAGGCAAAACGTAGGGGCTCTCTTAACTAGGATACACAGCTAAGGCCGGGAGCATCCCTTCATTGGGCTTACTAGCCCGCAGCTCCCGCAGGTAGGCAAAGGCAGCCTGTCTCCTTAAGCACAAGCTAGGTTTAAAGGGAGGCACAAAGTCCTTGGCAGTACTAGCTGCGGTGCTAATTAGCTGGGATGCTTGTGTGGACAGGAAACCAAGTTTCAGTAGATGGGAGAATACTCCTCAGTGTAGCTCTAGTTGTGAGAGGGGAAAAAAAAAAAGCTTTAAGGACAGTTTTCAGCCGCTTTAAATTAGCTCAGCTATCTCAGGTGTCTCCTTTGACAGGGTACTGAATGTTTGCTCTGTGTGTGTGTTACACTTGGAATCCAATAAAACTTTATAGGATGATGAAGTTGGAGTTTGTTTGTTTTTTGTTTTTGTTTAAAGAAATGTTCTCTAGGACTGTTGTAATTATCAAACCCTCTTTTTCCCAGCAAAGGGTGCTGGGAGTTGCCAGTAATCTATAAAACAGGAATGACAGTCAGTCTGGGGGAAATGATCTCAAACAGTATAAATATCTCCAACCAGGTTTTGGTTTTAAAGTTTTATGAAGCGATAGAGATTCTGGGGATGTTTTTACAAGAGGCTGGGCAGTGAGGAACAGGGCAGCTCGCATGGGTAGCTGTGGTGTTGCCCTTAGGGGATGCTAGTTAGAACTGTTTGAGACTCTGGCTGCTGCATCCTGAGGGGACAAGAGAATGGAAAAGCTGGGTTCTGTTTCCAGCACTCCCATTGACCTGCTTGTTGACCTTGGGCAAGTTCCCTCATTCTTTCTGTGTCTTATCCAGTTCAGCCACTAGCTCTTCAGGAAAGGGCCTTTGGTGGGTTACAGCAGCCGGTGTGTTAGGTTCACACAAGGTGAATGAGTGCTTGAGTTCTAGAGCTCTCTTAAGTTGACCTTAGGTATCACCTGGTATCCCTGCTGACTGGTAAGAACACTGTCTTTGTGAAGAGTGCTAGTGCTTTACAGGTGTGAATAACTCCTGTTAACACTGCCACAAGCTGTGAGAGCACTAATTTCCTCCTACTGCTGAGAAGAAGGATAGGGATATTAAATGAATTCAGGGATTCTGCATAAGGGTACCAGCACTGAAGGATCATCTCTTTCTTGCACTCAGGGAAAGAGTCATCAGCCTTCCTGAAACCTCCTGATGAAAATTAAATGGAAATTTCCCTGGGAGTGGGGGGAGTGTCTTCTCTGAAACCTTTCTGGGTACTCCCCCCCCCCCCCAATTTATGCTGCTGCCTTTGCATTGCCAGAGTCGGAGGTGAGGAACTGCTGACCTCAGAAGATGATATTTCCAGTTTCAACCACAGGCAGGAGCTACTGGAAATATCATCCCTTTGAAGGTTCCAGTCTTGCTATGCTGTTTTCTGTGGTTTGGATAAATCCATGCAACTAGATCTTCACCTGGGCTAAACCAGTAAAACAAGGGGGCCATACAGAAGTTCTGGCTCCTGCAGCAGTCGATGCTCAGCTAGATCAAAACACTTAGTGATCACTTGTTGCTGGTTCCTAACCTCGTCATTACCTTTAACTGCAGGGAATCTGAAACTGGAATTTCAGACCTCTACCTCTTTGATCTCTTTCTCACTCTCTCTCTGGTCTTGTCATGATTAATGACAGAGTATTTTAAAAATGCTGTGGTGTCTGACTAATGCAATCTGAGGGGTGTGCAGAGCTCCTTATTTCCTCCCATTGTAGACCTGCTAAGTGATTGGAGAAGAGTTTATTTTCCGCTTTGGTTTGTCAGAGCTTTTGAGTGCCTGGGGCAAGGAGGGGGTTAATATTCTCTGCTGCATTAAAAGTAACTTCTTTTTTTATCAATTAGTTACATATCTTTCATGGTCAGAAAACGAAACTAAAGTATGTGTGACATCCAAATTCTGCACATAAAAATCCCATTTTGTAATAATAAAATGTATCGGGTTACTTATCTGGAGGCTATTCATCCTGCAGCAACATCTACGTATCAGTTAGCGAGTGCCGCCATGTCCCTGCACACCTTGTCATCACAGTGATCGTCTTGTGAGACTGTACCCGTCACATGCGTTCTAACAGGCTTCTTCACACCACAAGTGAACGGGGGCCATACGGAGTGCTCAGAAGGCATTCCTTCGTGTCCCCCCGGATCTCTGCACCGGGACAAATGTCCCCTCTTCAAGAAAGATCACTGCCGTGAAGCCATTGGCAGCAGCTGGAGCGTGCTGGGTAGCCAAGAGCAACGGGCAAGAGAGCAAACTACAGTCAGTCTGACTCCTGCAGATCTGGTATTTGTGGAATTGGTCTGTACTTACAGATTTACTCTTTCCTTTAAAGAAAAACGCCAGGGAAAGAGGGAGAGAATGTCAGACAGCGGTGCTAGACATCTCAGTACTGGATCTCCAGCCGTGGCCCCTTGCCTCGCTAGGGCTCAATGGGTTACATTCTTCTTGCTTTCACCCCTGTTTTAAACAAATAGGAGCTGGAGCCTTAGGGTATATTAGAGAGTGATAGGGATCTTCACTGATAACACCGTTCTGGGCTATACCTGAGGAAGCCATTAGCTTAAACCTCGCCATGAACAGGATCTGATAACAGGGGAGGTAGAAGGTGGATGAGGGGGAGAGGAAGACTATTTGCAACTGTGCCAGGTAACACTCCCCTTCGCAGCCACAGTGACTGTCTCAGGCCTGAACAAGGAGGGGAGGAAACGGAGAGCTTTCCACAGGCTCGGCAGGTACGTGGGCGCTGCTGTCTGCGCTGCTGGCGATGGCAGCCTGCGTGGGGGGTGTATGAGAGAACTGAACAGTCGGATATAGGTGCACACATACGTGCCCACTAGATCCTCTCTTGAAACTATGGCATACATGTCCCGAGAACCCAGTCCTCCTCCCACGCTCCCCCACCTCATTTTTCCAAGCCATCATTAATGATGTTAAAGCTGTCTAAATGTCTGTGGTTTAGCATCAGCTTTAATTGCCTGGAGTAAAAATAGTAAGAGTTAAGAATTACCGCTTAAGGCCTGATGAACTCTAGCCACGTGAAAACAAGGTGCCATCCAAAGTCAGTCCCCCCTCTGCACACCACAAATCAGCAGCACTTCAAAACAGCACACTGGGTGTTCATGGACAAGGCTTCTCATGCACCAGGGATGCCTGTGGATCTGCTGCCTTTCCTTGTCCAGCTCCGCTGCTGTACAAGGAGACTCAGCCACTACACGCTGTATGCAGCAGAAGCCGGGCTGAGGATCCTGTTTCCAGCCCCAAGGGCTTGGAACCACTGTCGTGCTCATCTCCAGAAGGGGCAGTTCCAAACTAGCTCTGTCTCCACTGGACCACTGAGGCCACCTTCCTCCTTCCAGCTGGCCCAGCTAACCTCAAGGATTATTCTTGCTTCCCTCTCTCCTCTCATGCCCAGTGGAATCACACAGGCATTTGGGGTCATAAGGAATGTGCTGTTTTGACTCTGAAAACTCAGCGGGAGCATTCGCTAAAGACACAGTGTAGTTGTATCAGGACCAAAAAAAAAAAAAAAAAAGGAGGTGTGGGGGAATGGAAAAAATTACTGTTTCCATCTGCAGCCAGGTTCCTGCTTCCCATGTCCTCGTACTGCTAGCAGCCTTGCCCAGGGACTGCTGGCACTGTTTAATGACCCTAATGAAACAGCAGGGCACGGCACGGACCCTGCGCCGCTTACATTGCGTTTCCCTCGCCTGTGTCACAGGCTCTATACTGCTGCTGAGCCACTGGTTCTCCTTTTGCTGAAGTGGCAAAAAAAGGAGCTGTTGGGTCCTGTCCCTCCTGTTGTGAGCCCCTGAGTGGAAGGCACTGGACACTGGCCTTGTTCTCAGCATCGGCTTTTGGTCACTCGTGGAGGGACAGAGGGTTTGCTCTGACCTAGCACAGCTATCTTCATGCTGGGGTTTTCGCTATGGCCTTGGTAGAGCTGTGCTAGAATGCTTTTTTTTGGGGGGGGGGTATGTGGCTTTGTTCCATGCTGTGTGGGCTCCAGTTTTGCCTAGGGGTTTCAGTAACTGCCTCCCCTGCTTCCCTGCATAAAAATTCAGTCTCATCCGATTAGTAACTGTGGGAGGTAGGATGTCTGAGGTCAGCTGCTCGTTCGATGATTTCAGGCAGACCATTTAACTTCTTTCTAGATGGCTGGTTACTTTTTCTGAGGATATTCATAGATTGCCTGCTTTTACCTGGATGCTTTTTTTTTCATGAAATCTGTAGAAACTTAGATATATCTGAGACCTTCACGTTGCTGCCAGGTTTAGTTAGAATGTATTGTATGCAGATGTCAGAGGCACGATCTTATTTCACTAAGAAACCAGGAAATCACTGCTCGGAAAGCTGTGAGTGACTGGTGTCTCTTATCACTGTATCTACGTACAAACTGTGTGGAAAAAGATAACATGGTGCCTGACTTCTGTGTAACATTTTCACCCAAACATGCCTCGCATCCTCTGGGGAAGGAAATTTTTTTTTTTTTTTTTTTTTTTTTTTTAAATTCCAGACAAAACCCTGATCCTCAAAGGGCCGAGTGCTTCCTGCTGTATGCTTTAATACCTCACCTGCCTCCGGAACTAAGGCTCTTTGGAGTAAAAAGGAAGGCTGGGACAGAGACTGGATCAGGATTTGAGTGTATGTGTGCGAGCTTAGGCCAATTTACAAATGAGTCAGCCCTCACCTAACGTGACAAATCCCATCAGCTTTTCCCAGGCTAGATGAGTTGATTAAAGAGATCGGGAAAGCAAAACAACCCCCCGAAGTAACTCTCTCAGATTATTCAAAGGTGAAGTGATAATGTGATAACAGCTAGAAATGATCTTTGTCTCTGCCAATAAGGCCAGATATACTTTGACTTCTGGAGAGAAATGTTACCAGCCTCCCACACTTTTTGGACGCGTCACTTCACTGCCACCAGCTAAATACCAAGGGCTCCAGTTCCATTCCTGCAGCACACAGATAGGGGGTGATGGTAGGGACATATACCTGAAAAGGATGAGGTGCTCCTAGACATGTGGAAGTAAAGCGCAAACCAAATGGAAAGGGCTTTTCTGAAGCACCTCAAACGCCAAAGGACAGTGAACTGGGCGCAGGTAAGACTGTACGTAGAAGGATTGCTCCCAGCCCGGCCGTGCTTTGGTGCAGCTGGTTCTCTACTATGCATTTCCATGCACTACGTATTTACTCAGCTCTTTGCCTTTATATTAGTGCTACTTGCTTTACCGTGGGTCAAATCTCCAACTGATGCAATGCAGATCAGCTTCTAACCAATTTTAATGAAGCTATGCAATTTGCTACAAGGAGCAAATCTGGGCCCTTGACCCTAAAGGAGTCAAGTTTTCCATAAAGGCGGTCACTCTCATTAGAGAGACATGAGACAAAACAGCCTGTAAATGAAATAACTCTGGCTGTAAACACCATGCGTAAAGGATTTGCCTTTCTGTCTTGCCGGACTCCAGAACTCCCTTTCCAGTCATGCCTAAGGTTGGCTACAGGGAAGCACAGTCTGTGTTAGCCGGGGGGTTGCTAATGCGTAAGTACAAGAGGTGCTGGTGTGACTGACATGCAGGATAGCATGTGCTTCAAATGGCTTATGCTTATACATAGACACGGTTTTGTGCGAGTCTAACAGTAGACCAACACTTTCCTTTAACAAGCTTCCTTTAACATAATTAGATGTTTCTCTGATACATGCACTGAGCACTTGAGATTTGTCCTAAGGCTGTATCTTTTTCTCCACTGAGGTTGTTGCAACACATGCAAATCCTCTTTTTTGAATTTGTGAGCACTTACGGGGGCAATTTAAGATGTGCTGGAATTATAGCCCTGAGCTATAGAGGAAAACGTCCCACAACAACCTATGTCAGAGCATAGGGAAGTCAATCAATGGAAAATGGGTGGAAGACTCTGAAGAGATTTTTGGCATGTAAGTGAAAGGGAAGACAAGAGGGAGAAAATAGCATCCAGCTTTCAGCATCTAGAATGCCTTGTTTAAAACATCCCACCTGTGAAAATCTGAGTGATACCAGCCAGAAAGCACTGAGAATATGCATAGGTGTCGCCTGCACAGCTGAAGACAAGGCTATGCTCTTCATGTACCCCTTGTCTCCTTCTCTTCCCTCTGTGGTCCTTTCTGAGGGACAGCTGGTGACTGTTAATAGTCTGCCCATCTGGGTAGGAAGTGACCAAGAACCTGGGTGAGACAATGTCATTAGCAGGACATAAATGGGGAGAAGCAAGAAGACAGCATGCCACAAACTAGGGCCAGGAGTAGGACTGCAGAGCGCTATGACAGGGAAAAGGAGGAACAGTGTCAGGCTGGCTTTGTGGGACCCTCCAAAATGTGTTCTTTCCCAGTGGGAATCCGCACAGCGGGTGATGCAATGCAACAGTGATGCTGGCAAAGTGGCAGCTGGGGGGGAGAGGGGGAATCGAGTGAGGAAATGAAATGCCATTATTCAACCAGCTCTCAGCCCAAGGGAATTATTGCACCTTCCTTGATCTTTGAACTTCCTAGCGTGAATTTTAGTGACGTTTGTGCAGATTGACTGTTCTTCTCCCACATTGATAAAGACAAAAAGGCTTGAAACAAGATATTGTACCTCCCCTGAAAGGTCATGCAATGGGCACTGATGTCTGGGGCTGCAATAAAGAGTCAGGGAGTTTGAGAACAACTTATTTTACTGGAGCAAGACGCTCCCTGGTAGGAGGGAATTAAGGGCTGCCTTTTGGCCAAATAGACAGCCTCTGTAAATCTCCTTCTGAAAGATGCTAGCTCTGGTAGCCTGAAAGGGGGCTGGAGGAGGCTGCTGGGATCAAAAAGTTGAGGATAAGGACATAGGATTGGGACTGGCTGACTCTAGGAAAGTGCTGGAGACATGGATGGAGGCAACAGGGAACTTACTTACCTCTCATTGCTAGTATCTAAATCATTGGTGACCCAGGAAGGTTTGAGATTGCTCAGAGAAAACATACGTAAAGTGATGCCTCCTGCCAGATCTCCTTTGATGAGGCTTTGCTAGAGGAGGCTGGGGGTAGGGAGACAAAGCAAAATTCCAAATCCGATCTTATACTTCCAAGCCCGATTTTACTCTCAGCTGTACTTTCTTTCTGGGGGCTGTCTGCTGGTTTCCTGCAAACACATCGCTCCTAGAAAGAAACAGCCTAAATCTCTCCCGTTGGCTATTTGTCTTGGATTGTCTCGCATGGCAAGCAGTCTGTTATGATTAGATATGAATATAAAGAAATCTGTGGAGAGAGAAGTGTAGGGAAAGATGATAATGAAATGCAGGGAAAGCTTATCTTGGAGAAATAACCTCACAGGAGGCTGTTCCCACCTCTTTGTTTACAAATAAAATGAGAAGAGAGAAACCAGCAGGTCTTTGAAGAGGAAAAATAAATGTATTTTCCTATTCTAGGCAGAGTTGGGGATAGGAAAGTGGGAGTCCTCTCCCAAAGTGCCTGTGAAACTGAGGCAGGAATGGACTAGGGAGGTGTACGGGCAGGGAATGGAAAGGCTTTGCTGCAGGATATGGCCAGTGATCATACCAGCCACCAACCGCGTCTGCTGAGTCACATGCCAGAGTAACGTGCCGTAAGTGCTCGCCCATGAGGCTTTTGTCAGATCCGGCTACCTAAGCACAAGGAGTACTTGCTGCTGCTTCAACACAATCAATCCCCACAGCTGTCCTGGACTGTAGGAGTCATGCTAGGGAGCACAAGCATAAAAGAAACTCCTGTTAAGCCCTGTGGTTACAGTGCTGCAGCACAGGGCGGTTTTTCTGCCACGCTTGTTCATTCTTCAGGACTGTTGAACTGCTATTCCTGACAGCCAGTTGTTTTTTTAAACAGTTCCTAACTAGAAGAAAGAGCGTGCAATTCTGAATCTCCTGGGGTGACAGAGGAGTAGCAATAGCTTCTCCTTGCATTGTATTTTTCATTTTGATGTTTTAGCATCTTTTCCATATATGTCTCTTGCATTGCTTTTGACAGTTAAGTGCAGTTGTCAGAAACAAATACTAAACCAACCTCGGTGTCGCCCTCCTTTTGGACACCTTAACAAGGCGTTTAGGAAACTAAACTGTACAGGAGGATCTGCCAAAGGAAGGAATAGCATCTCCTGGAAATGCTTGTCCCACCCAAGACTCTACACTTTTGCACACAGCTAGGTCAAGATGTATTGTCTGCACCAAAAAACTCCCGTCTTCAGAGTGATAGTGCTTTTACCTGCAGGTGTCTGTCTCGGTGGGACTGTGCTATCATTAGGTAGCACAACTCGAAGAAAGTTGGGCAGTGGCACTGGAACGATAGGGATCCTCCAAAGCCTTCCCACAGTTCATACGTGCACGTACACAGATTCAGTGACCAGGAAGAGGAGCGACCTTATGCCTGTGTCGGGAAGAGCTCAAGAGTGACAGAATTTACTGCAGCAGAAGGAAATAACGGATGTATATCCAGAAGGGCTAGTGCCTCTCATGAGTGAAGCAGGACTGCGTTTGGCTGCCTTGAGAAAAGCAATCCATGTGTAGATAAGCTGAATTGTTTTTATAGTGAGGAGAATTAACAAGATTAGTTTTAACCATAAACCCTCGTTAGCATCCAAGACTTGAAACATTCCTGCCCAGAAAAGAAAATTACAAGAGAAACAGTGAAAATAAAACTCTGCCCCAAGTGACATTTATACCCAATTGGGAAGAGACTAGGAAATCTTCCGAATCTACTTACCGCTGCTTTTTCGCTGCCAGTAGAAGCTGCCTAACACAAACCCATAACAAAGATGGAATAAGAGTCCATGGAAGGAGAACTGCTTAATCACTGACAGGTTTGCAAATTTATGTTTCATTATTTAGCTGGCACAAAAGGCCTCCATTCCTGCAAATAATTAGCTGCTTGGCACTCCTCAGGGGCTTCAATTACGCACCTGTATAAGTATTTGCCAAATCAGCACCTCAGAGAAGAGAATCAATAAGGACTGCATAAAACATGTTTCTTTAAATAATCAGTTCAGTGGTATTTCTGTTGCCTTACTCATAAAGGTGAAGCCTTTATACTCTAATGAGTATTACCTTCATTTCAGCCGAGCCTTATAGCCTGAGCGTATTTGCTTTGGGTAGAAACTGCAGAGGCCAAGGGGGAGTTTTTGAAAAATTTAAGTTCATATAATTCTGGCTGCCCTTGGCTTTCGTGGAGTCCAATAAAAACAGAAGTCTGATTTCTTAAGAACCTTTTTTTAAAAGCTTGTACTACTCTCAAAGAGCATAACAGGTTAATATTACGATGCTATGGGCTGTCTGAAACTTCTCTGGTGCTGTGAGAGTAAGACCTGCTCTTCATTCAGGAGAAATGTAAGAAGCTACAAAGCTCCTTTAGAAAATCAGGTCGCTGAAACTGTAGGAGCCATCAAATCACAGGGTCTGTGTACGACGTGCCAGGGCTGAGCTGTGTCCACACAGTTCAGATGCAGAAGGATGGGGCTGTGGAGTGGGGGGAGAGAAAGCAGAGGAGGAAAGGTGGTCAGAAGGACCACAGAGGAGGAAAGGTGGTCAGAAGGACCACAGAGGCAGAAAGGAGACAGCAAGAACATATCAGACACAGGCAGTTAAGCATGAGAAGAACTATGTATGAGTATTTTTGGGCAGAACGTGTGCTGAGAAGCAGAAAGAAACTGCCAGGAAAGAACCTGTGTGCTCCTGGTGATGTCTGCTAGCATGTAGGAATGCTACAGAAGGCAGAGTGAACAGACAAAACTGGAAAACCAAAGTCCTCATCCTGCGCTTCAGTAAGCTAGAACATGCCCATAAGTGTTTGCCAGGTCTGAATGAGAAGTCTAAGCAACAAGAAATATGTTTATTGTTAAAATAACTCTTGTGTTAATACAGAGTTACATTAAGACGGTGCCTTCATGAAACAAGTGGACAAAAGACAAAACAAGCAGGCAAATGAATAAATTGCATTATAATATGCAGCAGTAATATTGTATGTTATTTTATATTATTACATCAGTACTATGTTACATGAAAACAAACTAGTGCTGGGTTATTAATTTTTGCTTTACATTGGGAATGGAGGTGGTGGGGCACCAAGCTGTTAGCTATTGGTATAAGAAAAGAATGGATTTTTGGATGCTCAAGCCACATATTTGTCTGAGACTGTGAAGCTGAAAGATCAAGACAAAAGCCAGGCTGTATCCACTACGCTCTGTCAGCTACCCTTGGACAGGGCATGTATAGGAAGCTGCTGGAGCCCTTGCAGTAGAAGGGGATTCTCAAACCAGCTTTGTAAAGGTACAAGCAATAACTCGTAGTATAATGTGAGGAAGATTCAAGACCAGAAAACGTGGATTATCCAACTCTATTTTCTATCAGCAGCCAACAGAGTCGATTTGGTAACAATAAAACTTCAAGTATTGTTTGATGTTTCTTCATCTCTGGGGTAGGATTTCTAGAGCTGTGAATCTGCTGATCTCCCTTGCTGAGAATCGGGGCTGCTACAGGGAAGAGCGTGCAATGCAGGAGGGAGGGAAGGAGGGATCACATGGACTGTGTGTCAGGAGGGTGGAAAAAAAGGAGTCTCTCTTCCAAACCAACATCGTTAAGAAAAAAAGCAAATCACAGTGTCTGCAAAGAAGCCCTTGAGGACAAAGATGGGAACAGGGTTGGGCAATGCAACAAATAGACCATTTTTCATCACAATCTCATAATTGCTGTCTTGTTCCCAGTCTGCTCTTATGATAGACTTTGCAATACTCACTGGGGACTCTTCTAGGACACAGCACTGTGAGCCAGAACCTCATTTTAGCGTTATACCAGGGAAAGTATGCTAGGCAAACTGGAGCCACGGAGTCAAGTTCGGATCCAAAGTTTTTTTGTTTTTTTTGTTTTTTTTTTTGGCTCCAGAAGCCCAGGGCAAGGAATGTAAATTGGCTTTGCAGAAGTATGTCAATTTTGGTGCCAAAGTTTCATTTGATATCATCTCTGTCTGGCACCTACACAGCAGGTGCTTCCCGAGATGACCTGAGGCACATAGGCGCAACACAAACCCTGGGCTGAGCTCTGCTAACCCACAGCTCGTGTGTCTTGCGCAACATTACATGCCACTGCCTCCCTGCAGTCATGGAAACTGTCTCCTGACACTGTGCCCCCAGCCACAGCTACAAATGGATTTTGCAGGAAGGCTGGCTGCTCCTGCCTCCCTTGCCCCTACCCAAACCAACATACTGCCTCACAGTCAATGCACATGAGGGACAAAACTTTAATGCTCATTATGAGTCGCTCTTGCAAACTCTGTGTTCTGAGTCTTGCTGAAGCTGATCCATCTACTTGCATGAGTAAAAAGTGCTCAGAGGAGTCTAGGATGCAGATCCCCTTTTGGGAGAAGCATGCCCCTCTCTTTGGGGTACCTTACTGAAATCACTGGGGACGTGCTGTGGTGGTGCGCAACAGAACCTTGTGCAGAGCTTGGCAGGGGATTAAATGAGGCAATCGTGCCCCAGCGTATGTGATCGGGGTCTCCTGTAGTTGTGAGATCAGCAGTATCATTGGCAGTCATGGTCATTTGGAGGGGGGGCAAGTTCCTGCCTGAACCTCAGCTGTTGTGTTGCAGAGGCAGAGTCCGTGACTGAATACTCGCCGAGTCGTGTGCTCGTTACTGTGCTGGTTTGTACCTCGGTCTCTGCTAGTTCTCAATCACAAAAGGGATTCAGATGCTCATTTCAATAGTAAGCAGAAATCAGGTGAACCACATAAGCTTTCTTCAGGCCTTGGATTCGTTGTCATATTTGTCTGGATGCAGAAAAAGGAAGCATGTTGGAGTAAGAGCAGTTGGGAGCATCAACCATAGTCAAAAGCAGGCCAGGAAGATCTAAATGCTTTCATGGATTTGTAGTAAGACAAGACTCTAAGTATCTTTCCGTTGATTCAACTGTGATGTCAGATTTGTCACACTGAGTTGGGAAGGTATGGAAGGGATTCAGTTCAGCTAAAGCCACCCTGCTTTTGTGGATGTTTTTCTGATCTGGAAGTGTTTGAATCCACTAGGATTTAAAATAAGCTAGGATCAAATCACTGAGTGCCCCAAAGTTCCCCAGAGTTCTCAAGGTGAAAAAGGAGTTTGAATCAGATTCTCAACCAAAGGAGTGTGTTCCTACCCTGTCTTTAATTGTTAATGTTTGAGAGAGTAGATTAAATAGTTTTCATGATGGGGCAAGGATCCTCCATTTCTCACGCACTTCCAGGCTCACATTTGATAGCAAACTCCCATGGAAAGATTGCAAAAAATTCTTTGCTGGAAGATATGATTAAACAATAGCCTTCTGGTAATTTAACAGGCAGATCACTAACCTGATTCCAACCTCTCTGAGCTAATGCAAGCTGGCAGGCGATTGTTTCCATTAATTCAAGGTGACAGTAACTGACAGCCTTTTATGTGAAAGGCTGATCTGTCCACGCAGGAGATGTCCTCTAACGTACCTTTGCAAATAAAGTAGTAAGAAGGTAGTTTAAACAAGAGAGCAAAAGAGATCTTGTGTAAGGCATCTTCTTCCATCCTCAGCACTCTGCAAAGTGAAGCCCTCTGCACAGGTTGCTCTGCTCTTCCATCCCCAAATGTCCGGGATTATCTCACCTTTGTAACTGCTCTAACCTGTTCTTGTTCCAGGTTAAAAAAATCCCAGTGAGCAACAGTACTGACTTAGTTTGATTTTTAGCAGAGGCAGCTATATTTCATTACCTAAATCCTGCATGAATAGCCCGACTATTGATTTTAACCTGGGAGATATGGTGCTTTCCTGACTGAAGTCAAGTGAAGCTGGGTGAAGTAATCATTCTCATTTGGTGATTCGGGGTGATGGGCCAGTGTGTCAAGGGAAAGCTTCTGCGTTTCCACCTGAACTCATCTTTCCCATCCCGATTAAAGTGGAAATTCCGCCCCCCCTTCCCTACCGTGGGTGTCTATGAACTCATGGGAAATCAGGATTACCCATCTTCTACTTAGGGGTAAAATGTGCTCTCATTCAGTGCCTTGGAATCGTAATGTGAGATGTGATGGAAAGGAATGGTGATATAATATTGAAAGAATGTTTCTTTAGCTAGAAGCAATTTTTGCTGTGCTTTGTTTTGTTTTAACCAGACACAGCCCCGAGTAAAACCTTTTAATGTGACGCAAAGTAGTGTGGAGAATTAGTCACTTATATTAAAAAAGCAGGATGTAGCTTGGCAGAAAGGCGTGAGGATGGTGTGGCTAAAGCTGCAGGATTTACAAGGAGACAGGTGAATCGTTGCACTGTAATAACGTTTGGCTGGAGGAATTTTCAGGGAAGCAGAGCGTCACAGTTATCCCCAACGTGCACATAATAGCTGCATGGAGTTTCATGCTGCTGGTAGGAAGCAGAATAAAAGTGCCTCACTCTAAATGTCTTAATTACCGTGTGCTAGATAAAAATGCATTTAGCCATGCTAAGCAGAAGACTGTTTATAGAGTAGGTGCAAAGCCAGGAGTTGCAAAAAGAGATTAAGGAGTTCAGAGAGAGGAGACAGAACTGTGCGTGGAGACAGAGGGGCCTGTGTTTAACCCGTAAGATTCCTGGGGGGACAGGGAGAGGGTAGGGGAAGAAGAGGCTATTTGTTGCTTTAGCTTCTGTATCTTTCTCCTTGGGTCCCACAGCTTTTGCCTTAAGCGCTCAGTTCTTTTTCAGGACACATCCTGCAACACGTCCCTGGCTTCTCCTCCCTTACAGCCAGACAAATTGGACCTCGTTAAGCATCCTCCCACAGTTGCCTAGGCGCCAGGGCTGACAGTGTTGTGATGGCTAAAGAGCATGCTGACAAGGAATCTGCCTTACGCTGAGTGACAGCGCTGGCCCCCTGCCAGCAGCAGGATGAGCCGCGCAGGGCAGAGCCGAAGAGGGCTGCTGTGGTAGGCAGGGCAGGCTGTTGCAGAAGAGACAATCTTTAACATTTTGCAAATGATGTGCCTGGTAAATCAATAGTCACTGCTCAGAACCCATACCGGGAGAACTGCTGTGTTCCTCTCCTCATTCTGGGAAGACAGAAAATCCTCTTGAGTCTGGACAGGGGAAGTGGTATGGAAGAGGGTTTGTCACGAAGAGTCTCGGGAAGCGTTACGACACCATGTCTTTGCTCTGTGCAGAGATGTCCACACTGCCGCACTGTGTTATTCCTCATTGCTAAAACACAAATGCACGATAGAAGTACCACAGAGAAACCTCAGGGATACTGCTCTGGGCCTCCTTGGGCCCCTCTCTGGCATTGCCGGAGGACAATGTCTTAGCTTTGTGAGACTTCTGGGAGTTTAATAGCAGGCTTATTCCAGGGAGACCGAGTATAATAATTAGCCTGTTGATTCTGTGGGGCATGCTGCGGCCTGACCATTTGCTGTCCTGTGATGAGGGACCAATTGATTATGATCAGTGCTGACAGCCATAGTGAGTTAACAACCCATGGGCATGCTGGGTTTAGCCCTTGTTTTGCAGTAGGCAACGTCCACTCCCCCTGCCATTTATTTTGCCCTTTTTTAGGCAATTCTCACAAAAAAAAAAAAAAAAAAAAAGGGCCTGGGCTATTTTTCTGCAGACCAAAACTATCCTGTTCATCGTAGAAACTGAGCCTGAGCAGCAAAATGGTATGCTTCGCTCTGCACCTATACTTACTGGGGAGAAGGATGTCAGGGGCTCGGAGGACTGTAGTTGCTTGTACAGGCTGTCCTTACCCTGCTCTTGAATCAGACAACAGTGAGAGTGGGCCACGGGTAAGTGTCTATGGGATATTGGAAAATCAAGTTCCTGGCCTAATACATGTGAGGCATCACAGCCACCAGAAAAAAAAAAAAAATGCATTTCAGTCATCGATCTTAAAGCTGCAGAGCATCTATGCTGTGTCAGAGTAAGGTCCTGCTCGTATTTCTCAGCTAAGCAGATTCTGACTCAGAACTGAAAAGGAAGTTTTCTAAGGATAAAGCCTAAGGACTTAGAGAGGTGCTCTTGGCGGTTTATCCTGTGGCACTCCTGCTATCTAGGCAGCACTGATCCAGTAAGCCAGCGCAGAATGGGTGCTATGGGACTTGATTTTCCTCTGCAATGAGGAGCAGCTGTTTCAATAACCCTGTGATGTGCTTTGATACTGCAGCAGTGGAGAAAAATGATAGAACTGGAGCCTTGCAGCAGAGATCAGTTGAACTAATTGTAAGAAAAACACATTTTTGGATGGTAGTCCACAATTGGGGGTTCCCAAATTACTCCAAAAACTGTGCATTGGTCAGTCAGGGACATTTGTCAGATTTTTATGACAAGTTCAGAGAATCAAGGAACAGAGCTGCATGTGGGGGCCATCACAAGTGGAGGAATAGCTATTACTTTTCCTCTTTGTAAGTGGGTCTTTTCTCTTTCTCCACGTGTCTGTTCATTTTCTTACTGTCACCAGCTTGTGCTCTTTTCTGCTCTTTCATCTGAAGATCAAAGTGAGAAGGGGATGGGAGGTGGGGGGGACAGACAAGGGTGGGGGGCGAGTTGGTCACAGAATATTAGATTTCCCAACAAACAACCCAGGAAGAAAAAAAGAGAAAGGAAAAGTGAAAAGCAAAAATAGAAGCAGAGGAGAAAGAGTCAAGATGTTCTAGAGAATGATTATGCTTATTGTCCTGAGACGGTATGTCTGTGCTCAGATCAAACCATGAGGACTAATGCGATCACTGAACTGGTGCGGGTTCCAGTCTGCTGCGTGTAATTCATACAGAGCCTCCCAGCCCTGTCTGCTCACATCTAGAGCCGCAGCAGGGTCACGAGGTGTCAAGCCTGTCCCACACAGGACTGTTGTCACTCGCATGGCGGGCAGCTCCCATCCCAGCACGAGGCACGAGCCCCCCATGGAAACTTGAAGCAAGACCTGTGTCTCAGCTGGGAAGTAGCGTGGTGAACAGACTTGGCAGAAGTGTCAGCTAGTTTATAGCCAGTGATGGCACACAATAACTGGAAGACAAACAAAAAGTGGTGGGAAAGGCAGCTTTCTAAGTCTCCAAAAGAGG
The DNA here is from genome assembly GCF_965638725.1 of Aptenodytes patagonicus. Lineage (NCBI taxonomy): Eukaryota > Metazoa > Chordata > Aves > Sphenisciformes > Spheniscidae > Aptenodytes > Aptenodytes patagonicus. The sequence continues at coordinate 6,440,759 of NC_134967.1, read as the reverse complement.
ATGCGTGTCCGGTTCCTTCAGAAGGAGTAATTCCCCCTTCGGTTTTCCTACTGGGATAAACAGTGTCTGGAGAACTCTGGAGCTTTACGCTGGTACAGGACAGTGCACTGGCTACTGTCGCTCTGGAGCTCCCAGCCCACCTTTGCCACCGGCAGTGACTGTGCCCCGTCTCTGCTTTTGGGCTGACAGTCAAACGAGGAGAGGATGATATACTGTGTTGCAGGGGGGTACATTAGGATTTAACGGGTAAGGCTTATTCTAAGAAATTAAGCCTTGGAAAGAGTTAAGAGTCAACTCCACCAGTCCCAAGCGTTTCATTAGCTTTCAGCATTTTGGCAGGTTCTGCAGTCTGTCCCCCAGGCATACCCGGGGGGTCCCATGACCATGTGTGAAACACCATTCCAGCTCAAATGGGAGATGGCTGAAACCTCACAAGAGCATTTGTCTTTCTGGAGTTCCCAGTTTGGCTTTGACTGGGAGAGATTTACTGAAGCGTCTGCACCAATGTCTTTCTGGACGAGAGACGTGTTTGTCTTTCCGACGTGGGCTCTGAACATGGTAGTCCTTTCACACCCTTGTCCGGGTACTTTCAGATATGTCTGAGAGTGTGTATAAATGCATGTGGCTTTTGGGAACTTACGGAGCTCTTTCCCCCTCCAGCCTGAAGGCACAGCTTTCTGGGGATGGTCCATAGAATGAAAGCAAAGCACGTGAGCTGGGTAGTTGTGAAATGGAGGGGGTTTAGAAATATTGTTCATTTTTTTCCGTTGTCTCTACTAAAGACAGTGCCTTTCCAACCCTGACCATGGGCACAGAGCCAGGACATATCATGAATTAAAATAATAAAAACAGTTTTCACTGGGAGAGTTGGTTCCCTTCAAGTTCTGTAAATCCCTCCCTCTCTTCTCTTGTAAATAGCTTTAATACACCGCAGGCGCCAAATCACTTGACCTAGGTTAGCCCGTGAACTGGGATGCTTTCTGCTCGGCTGAGTAGGCCGGAGCCTGGATTTTTCCTCCCATTCTCTGGCTGTCAATCCAGGTAATAGTCAAAGGCCTTATCTGAAATGCATTAGACTTTCAGCGAATTGTCTGGGCCCCGGGCCCTGGGTGCTGAAGGCACTCGTGCGTGTAATGTGTAGAAGAGGCGAGACGGTAGCTTTTAACACCCCTTGCCTCATCTATTTTCTTGGCTTAGGTTCAGCAAGTCTCCACAGTCTGCCAGCAAGAAACATATCCCTTTTGGTTCAAATATGTAGGCAGTGGTAGCTGATCGGCTGCAGGATGCTTCTTGGAGGGCTGTGGACGCTCAGCACCCAGTTTTGAGGCTGTTTTACCTGATATAGGGAAGCTTTATTTCGGATACATAGATGGCTTCCACAGAGGTGGGGAAAGGAGAGAGTATGCGGCCTGGGCCGTTCAAAGTGGCAGTGCTGGGAAGAGTCTGAGAGTGCGGATTTTAAGAGAGGTCTTTGGGCGTCTGAAGCAGTCTGATCTAGAAATATTCTCAACTGAAGAGCAGATATAAGGCTTCATTTGAAATTGTTCAGGCCAGAAATCAGACCATCTGTTTTGACCCCTTGCATAAAACAAAGCTCTCCCCCCTTATAGCAATGGCCAGCCCCCAGCTCAAGATTTGACTGGAGTGCATAGCCCAGAGAATTCGCGTTCTCTTGAGCTAACAGCTTTGAGGGTTTCTGTCCTCTCCCCTTGTACCTTGTTTGAAAAAACTTCTAGGTGATGAATATGGACAGTAAATATTTAAGCACTTTCCCCCAGCAGATGTCAGAGCATGATAGTTATATCTTTTTTGCTAATTGACATGACCCTTCTTGTGTACAGTTGGGAGGGAAACATTCTTCAGTAGTGCAAATAGCTTTTATTTATGTAAATGTTCAAAGGTCAATTTTGCTTAAAAGAATGCACTGAACATCTTTGGAGCTATCTAAATTTTTTTTAATTAAAAAAATGGTAGAAAATGTTAACGATCTAGTAGCTTTGACATGCCTGTTAGCATCCATTTCAATTTTACCGTGCAAACTCTTTCTTGTCTTCTTGTTGATTTGTGATATGGAAAACCAATAATGAATCTGCATGTTTAAATGCCAATTCAGTCTGGGGAAAAAAGGCAATAACATCTCATCGATGTTATTTACCTGACTGATGAATCACAAGTAGGCAAGGCAGACCGAGTATCCTCAGCTACCTGTAGATGACACCCAGTGAACTGGTACGTTAGCAACTTTTTCATGACTACCTGCAGTACCATATTTGTGCTTCCCAAGTGGAAGAGATGACCAAAATATCTGCTATGCTCAGCCTGATGTTGCTAAACCTTAAAGCACTTCCATGCCTATTTCAGGCGGTTCACTTCACTGGGGTTCTTTTAGTGTACATGATCTTGGTCCATGTCGATTCACATACAGTTGGCAGTGAGGGTGGGATGAGTGGTGAGGGAAGGAAAGAAAGACAGATCATCCATCATTTGTGTACTTATGAGCATTGCAAAAGTGTTCCTCTTCAGCTCTGAAAAATATCAGTCACTCTAAAATAAAGTGGCCATCGTAGATTATCAGGGTAGCATGTGCACAAACAAGGAGCGCTCTTCAGGGCAGGTCCAATTAAGAGAGAGCATAAACAGCAGCAGAGCATGTTCCTTATCACATTCTCTTGCAGCAAGAGGATGATTCAACATTCATGGCCTATTGCTTCCTTGACCTTTCTGATGATGAGAGGCAAATCCAGTTATGAAGGGTGGTCTTTTGGCATGGTGTGGAAGCTAGTTAATCGAGGGACTGCTCAGAGTACCATTTTCAGACAACCACTGAACAAACACGTACGTGAATTCAAGAACCTCCCGCTTCTCTGTGTAAGAAGGAACAGACGTCTAATTCTATTGATGACTCTGTGAGGCAAGGTCTGTCATTTTCTAGATTTTTGCGCAACGTCTAGCAAAATAGGCTGACTATAATGCAAATAATGCTGTTATTAGTGGGTCAGCCTCGATGACTAGGAAGTCATGATTCACAGATGTGTAACAACTGTAGTTGGCCAAAGGGAATGAAACGGAGGGAAAGGAAAACACATCAGAATGTCAATGCAGCAGGATCAGGGCCAGTTCAGTATGTGTGGTTTGGACAGCAAATTCCTAATTTGCCATGGCATACAGAGGAACTTTACAGGAATTTAGAGGTTTGTCACTTGAATCCCATTTCAGGCTTCTGGAAAATGCTGTAAAGAAGCTGTCAAAATTGCTTGTGCCTTTTTCTCAACATATTAAAAAAACCTAAAGGAACGCAAAGGTTCATCAAGAAGAGCTGACTGCTTCCCTGCACCATCTCCTGTTCAGACTTACTCCACCCAGCCAGAACCCACGGAGCCCTCTCAGAAAAACTGCTGTGAGGGCAGCATGGAGATATTCATAGAATCATAGAATGATTCCTCGTGGTATTCCACAAGTACAAGCTCCCTTCTATGTGGAGAGCTAGGGCTTTTTCTCCTGCCGGCAAAATGGACCTGATGTTTATTTTGTATTAGCAGCTAGACACTTTGCTGTAAGGAGCAATGTTCTAAACAGGTCTGGGGGGGACGGGGAGGGGAAGGGGAGGTTATCCTGCAGTGGTCTTGGCTCTGCCACAGACTTACTACTTTTTGGGGCAAGCAGAAATTATTTTTGTGACACAGTATGTCAAAGAACTGGAAAATGTGATAGTCTCATCACAACTTGATCAGAAATTATCTGTCTAATATTTGCCCATTTGAGAGGGTCAAATGTGTTGAGATTGTCGTTGCCCAGTTAACTGGGATGGTACAAGCTGGATTAGTTTTCTCTTCTGGGTGTGATTTAAGCACAATAGTAAGGAAGGAGCTGGGAATGGTAGTGTTAGCCTGAAATAAGTGTAGCCCATACCCTGACAAAGATTGAAAAGGCATGGAGCGGGAAGGACCTGTACGGTATTGCAATTGGTTGAGTGCTAGAATTGTTCAGCAGCAGATGCCATAGCTCTGTGGAACAAGAGCCAGCTTGCCTTTCCCTTTTCCCCTTCCTCTGTATTGTTTTGTTTTTCCTTTCAGATTCTAATGATCCTCATCAGAGGTTATTAACCACTTAACTGTAATCCTGTTGGAATGTGTCTGTTTCCAGAGCTGCTATTCTCACATGCTACAAGATCTGAAACCGAAATAATTAATTTATTACTGTATGTTATTACATTTATCCAGTGATATGAAGTGCAGTGAGAAAACTATAGGGAACTGTTTTTGCAATATGCCCGAGCCAGCAAGGGAACTTGGGGGCATATGTTGTTTACAGTCAGGATACGGCAACAGGCGTGGTCAGTACTGCCTACAGAGTGGACTTCTGCAGATGTATCTTTTAATTCAAACCTTTCACAGAAAGGTCCTCAGGAGGGGAAACAGAGACCCTAAATTGTGATGGGAGAATCCCCATCTTTGGCATGAACTGAAGATTTCCTATAAAGATACATTTATCTTTCCCGCTATCTGTTCCTCTTGGCTCTTTGCTATGCAGGCAAATATGCCACGATTTCAGCCAGGACTCCAACAGGACTTCAGTGGCCCAGAGAACCAAGGGCCAACATGTAGGCAACTGTCACTGCAGGCCTCAGGAAGCACCACTGCCACCACTCAGTCACGTATTGCCCAACCTCAGAAGGGCAGAGCAAATGATCAAAAGGAGCTGGAGAGTATGAGCAGAGAAGACCTCCGTTACTGCTGGGAAGACAGTCTTCCATGCTCCTGTAGCTGGGCAAAGCTAAAATAATTAGAATACTGTATGTGTGAGTTTTGCAGCAGGTTTATTCACTCTATTTTCACAGCTACCTTGGCAGTGGCGAGGTGATCTGAGTCAAGTGTGGGAAGAATAATGCCTTAGCATGGAATGAACATGTTTTCCCCCAGTTTTAACCCTTGCTCCCTACATCAAATACTCCCTCATCCTCCTGAAAAGAGTAGATGAACTGTCTGCAGACACAAAATAAACAGGAGTGTTTGGTTCTGACATTTGAAAGGAGAAACCATTGTGGTAATGTTGCTTGGAAAGTTGATGTATAAGGCTAGCCAGCAAAAGAACCTTTAAGGTTCTTTTAAGGTTTTTTTTTTAAGGAGCGAGAAAACAGGAAAGTCAGAGTTTCACAATGTCTGTGCTGAAAGAAACAAGAGACTAGGTCAGCAAGTCCAAGCCCTTGACTGGAAATCCAGAAGCAGGACTAATTTATGGCTTGCTAGGTAATCTGTATGGAATTCCAGGAGTGAAAAGGCATTCACTGACCCGTTCTGAGACTGCTTCTAGTCCTCGGGCTTGGTCAGGAAGGAAGTGAGAGCCCTTATACTTACAGTGATCTTGCCTGGGGGCCAAGGTTGAGATCCAGGCCACAACCACATCCTGGAGTCCCAGCCTGGGCAATAACCATCATGTGCTCTCCCCAAAGCTCTCCTGTAATCGGTGCAGCCTCACCTCAGCAGTGAAACAGGAGAGGGTGCTGGGTGTCACAGGGAAGGTGCAGGCTTGGATGTGCTAACGCACCTGGCGTGCTGGCAGAGGTGGCCACAGGAAGCTTGCCAAAGCCTTGCCAGCCTGATGCCTGGCTAGATCCAGCGCCGTGGGTCCCAGAAATAGCCACTCTACACTTTTGCATGCATAGAAATGTGGAAATTTGCTCTCTTAGGCTTTTCCAGGTATAACCAGAGCTAATATTCTGTGCTTTAGACAGTCCGCTTAGCACTTAGGACTTGTGCAGGGCTGTGACAAGTTTCAAGGCCTGGTAGGCTCTGCTGCTCCTATTGTTGAGTTCAAACATCTCAGCCACGGTTTACTCCAAAATGTTTTTTTTCTGGCCTGTTGTCTGAGTGGACAGGACAATGTGAAGCATGGAGCCATGTCCTCTGTCCATTTGGATGTCCTGGTTCCCATGAAGTGCTGAGAAATGCTGAGAAGTGGGTTGTCAGGCTGTGAGCTTAGAATCGAAGAGAAGGGCAGGGTATTGAGTGTTTTCAGCAGTTCCAGAAGGAATTCCCTGCATACTCATCTGCATTAGCACTTCTTCCTTCCCTGCAAAAGACAATCACTAGGTGATCCTGGATCGTATAGGAAGTTCATGAACTGGTGCATTGCATAGTACAAAAGACTAGTTTTCTGTTTGTTTATTTCTCCCATTGTTTTATTCTTAGCAGGGAAGGCCATATCATAAAATTTAAGGTCTATGGAAATACTCCACCATTCAAGAAAGCATATAACTGGAGGGCTGGATGTCGCATGTGTGAACTGATTTGCTAGTGAAGTGCATGTACATGAGGTGTATCACTTCTAAGGGAAGGCAGAGTTATCGCATTAAGGCATGCACTTACTAGGCTGGAACCATCCTCCTTCTGACTTACAAGTATATTCCAGTTTTTAGAAGAATTCCACCCATTGCTAATAGATGGAGGGTGAGGAGCAAAACACAATGCATGCAGTGAAAATTGATGCAATCCTCTAATGGGAAAAAGAGTGACAATTCTGGGCAAGAACCAGCAGGGAAAGCCAAAGCTGCTAATGACCCTTTCAAGTGATCAGAATTGTGACAAACCTGTGTATTAAGTCAATGTTTATTAATGGGCTTACTGGAGCCAATTCTCTTGGGTTCCCATGCTGGCTCTGCTGTGAAATCTTTAGTTTTTGGACGGCATCAAACAAGACACTTTCCTTCTACACACTTTTGTTTACCTGCTGGTTAAATAAGGAGGAAAAAAAGGCTTCATTCATTTGCTAGAGGTGAGGTCCTGAAGGTAAATTGGGGAAAATCTTCACAGCCCTCAAAGAACTGAAACAAAAGAAAAGCCCCCTTCACGAACTTCCAGTCCATTTTCTTTAACAGCCCTGTCTTTCTTTGGAAGTCTGCTGCTGCCCCTTGCTGCAAGACAGAAAGAAACCTTAAAGGCATGGGTGAGAGCACAGCTCTTGCTCAGACTGCAAATCTTCCAAAGGATTAGGGTTTTACTTCAAATAGAGGAATGTAAATGTGTCTGGCTCCATAGTGGCTGGAAATTTCTTGCTGGAGCCAATGTTGGGCCATACTTGGCGGTGACGAGACGTTTGTTTGCCCACCCTGGTTGGACTACAGCTCTCGGGCTGGAAAATGTTAAAATGGGCTGTGCGTGCTTTCAGTGTCATAAAGCAGAGTTGGGTGGGGGAGGGCTTAGGAGGAGGAACTGGATATAGGTGATTATTCTCCAGTGCTCACAGTTGTATGTACTAAGGATGGAAAGCTGGGGGAAGAAGCTGGGTTCGTTTAGTCTGACTGCAAGGCTGGGAGCTTGAGCTCATCTATTCCCCCCCCCCCTCCCCCTCCCCCCCTTTAGCTATCACTGGTTCCTGGCATTTTGTTCACTTGTAGATTCACAAAGGTATTTGGGGCTCTAAATCCCACTGAGGCCAGTGGGGATTTAGCATTTAAATGCCTTTGTGGTTTCAGGTTCTCTTTACAAATGCAGAAAGGTATCCTGCTAGCAAGTAGGCAAACGAGAAGCATTAGCAGCAAAAATAGCAAGTTGGCCTGCATGTAATAGAGGTAAGCAGTATCACTGCACGGAACCAGGCAACCCGTGTATGCTGCTAGTGGATCCTAGGGAAAGATTTGAGTGGACATAACGTGCAGTGCCTGCACCATGAATTCAACAAACCTGGATGCCTGTTCGTATGTACAGGCTGACCAGCTGCAGCACCATGTTCTCACATTGCTTTTGTGAAGGGCATCAATATAAAAGGCCTTGAATGTCTCCTAGGTCACCACTCAGGAGGCTCTACCTGCCAAGTAGGACTCAGCTTTTTCTGAATGTCCCCTGGTGTTCCCATGGGGTGTGTTTTACTGCCGCTCTCCCATATCTGGACAACGGGGGTCAGAAGACAAGGGCTCTGTAAAAGGGTAAGCGGCCAATTACTTCTGTGCTACCTACAATAGAGACATCTGATAGAAAGACAAATCTTGTCTGCAGGAACCTGAAGGCAGAGATGCACAGCATGCTTTGATTTCTTCTCTTGTCAGCAATATTCAGAAGCCTTCTTTTGACAAAGGTCTGTGCTGAAATCTAATGTCTATATCAAAGTTACGGCAGTTATGAAACAAGCCGGGTTTTGGCTCAGAGCAGGGGAATTATAAAAGGGCATGAGACAAAAAAAAAAAAGGGCCTGAAATTAATGCTTAGAGAAAGTAATGATGGGGCAAATGCAGCCAGGTTCCAAGTGTAGAATGTCTCTAATGCTTTAAAGACTAATAAAAAATGGACAGAATTAATCTGTTCAGTAATAGGATCCAGCCTTCCCTCCTGTCCTGCTCTGCCAGGGGGAGAAGGGCGTTATAGAAAAGCACAGGACCAGAGGCTGAAAGGTGCAGGTTCTGCTTGTAGCTCTGAGTCCTTGGCTGACTTCAGGCACGTTGCTTTATCTTCCTCCAAGTTAGGGTCTCTTGAATACAATGAGAAGAATAACAGTGCCTCTTCAGACTATGACTCAGTCATTAGTGTAGATGAAGTGCTTTGATCTCCATGAAGGACTAGCTATTCATGATAGGTGATGGGAATCCTATGGGCCAAGGGATGTTTGGCTTTGATCAGCAGAGTTTGTTATCCCTTTCTAGCAAATGTTTCTTTGGAGCCAGACATACCTCTTAACTCAGCTGGAAATAAGATGTTATGTGTTGTCCCCGTGATTACAGATTCAAGTCATCATCAGTAATTTACAGCCCTAAGTGCTTTTGTGTTTGATTATCCACTCTGTGATGTGCAATGGGAGCTACAAGTTACCACTCCAGTTCTTGACAAAGGGAAAAACAACTCTGTGATGGATAAACTTACTAGAAATATCCATATGCAGCTGATGAAGTGCAGGTGTGAAAATAAAAAGGCCAGGCTGTATCGGATAAATATCATACTGAACTTAATGGGTGGGATAGATCCAAGATGCTGTAGGAAATCATGGGGAAATGATTGGTTAAGGACTTGAACCAGGGATGGATCTATGGTCAAATTAGCTGTGTAAGTCCTTTATCTGTAGTGGGACTTGAAGCAAACCTTCTGAAGAGCCAACGCCCAACAGTAGTACAGAAGCCGACAGACTGCTGGGTGGCTTTTGCCCTTTACCTCCACCTCTTGGTTATAAACTATGAGAATAGAGGACCACTCTACCAGATGAAAGCAGAGAGACTGGGGCCGGGAGCTGGATATCAGCACCAGGAGATGGTGAAACTGTAAAGCTGTGTGAAGAGGTGCAATAACGTTTCACAAAATGAGATCTATCTTTCACACTGACAAGTGCTCATCTCGGTGAAGTTACAGTTTCAGAGGGCTACAGAAACAGTCAGTGCCAGATCTTTTTGAAAATGCTTTACAGCTCTTTCCACCCAGGAGGCAGAAGTTTTCTGCACTTGGCCAGAGTGAAAGAAAAGAAGAATGCAAAGGCAGTGTGGTCACTGTTGGGTTGTGAAGGGACCTGATACGGCTGGAGGATTTGGAAACATTAGATTCACTAATGAAAAGTGGAATGCTCTGAAGATCTCTTATGGTTATCAAGCATGGGTGCCTTTAAAACCTAAAGATTTGGCACTCCCAGAATATCTAGTTCCGTTAAAATTTGTGAGCAGCAGCTGATCTAGACGATAATTCAGTAAACAGCACAGTGTCTCTTCCCGCTACCTCCTTAGTTATCTGCAGCATGTATCTGTACTAGAGAATGGATGAGGAAGGAAAATTACCTCTCCTAGCTCAGGTACAGGAGGCAGTGTTTCTGTAACATGGCAATCTGAATGAGAGATGTTTTGGCAGCGGGTTCTATGACATCGTCCTCCTCTTCTCAGAGCTGGAGTGGCTGTGAAGGGGGAGGACGCTGTCCTCATTTCATCCGTCACCTTAGTCACCTTTGTCCTAAACCAATTCCTATATATATATCCCTGCCCAGCAGGCAGCAAGAAATGGGGTAGAATGGCAAGTAGGAGATACTTATTCAGGAATAAATCAAGAAAACCTTATTCTAAGCAGTGTTTCCTTTCCCTCTTTTCCAAGAGCTCTAGGATGAGGTTCTTATTTGGCCCATTCTTTCCAGCAGAACTCTTCCCCTAACTCATAGTGAACATCAAAGTATCTTTCACTCCTGACCCTTGCTGTCCTTTCCAAAGAAATACGTTCAGTCTGGGGTTTTGACAGGCTCAGTGCTTTAGCCCTCAATGGCAGTTTGTATTTACGTAAGTGGAACACTAATATTTACTTAAGATTATACTGTATTTTTCATGACTGAAGGGAAGATTATGCTGCATGCTTTTTATATTTAAGAGGTGGGGAAGAGGGAATGGTCCCCTGGCTTGCCTAAAGGACCAGAGACTGTTCTGCTTTGCATTAAGTATGAAAATTAGAGCAGAAAGGTGACTGGGACTAGAAACAAAGTTGTCCAAAAGCAGTGGAAACGCATGCTAACATGACTTCTCAGGAAAAGCAACATCCATGGGGGAGGAGGGGAAACCTTCTGGTTAGCTTAGACTTACTGATTTGGTACATGGACCTAGTTTAGTTTAGCATTAATAGATACTTCTGCATAAATAAGGTTCTGCTTGTTCTTACCTATGTTCTTCCATCTACTGCTCTCTAGCTGGGTGGGGACCAAGCCAGGGGATTGAGCTATCGTCTGTCCACGCTTGTTCCTCCCAGTACTTTCCTTGCATGGTTTCAAGCAACTGTCGTAGATTTATCCTTTCTTCCTGGAGGCAGGGAGTCTGAGCCATACCCCACTGGTGTCAGGAGGATTCTTGCATCTGACTCTGATTTCAGGAGGTTTGGAAAAGGGGACTCGGGAAGGTCCCAGGTGGCTGGAGGGAAGCAGTCTCATCACAGCGCTGGAGGCACAAACCTGGGTGAGAAGGGTGAGCCAGCTACGTTCAGCTCTCACCTTCATCTTATACTTTGCCTTGTAGGCAGCACTGCTTAGTCACCAATCTCGAATGAAGCTGGTTTGCGGGGCGGTGAGGCACGGAGCGAGGGGGTGGCTGGCCAGAGTTACACACAGTCACAGAGATCCTGTATTTACTCTGGGGGAATTCTCCAGGATACCTGATTACATACTGAGGAATATAAATATTTATATTAATATTCATTAATGATTCTATTCTGTCAGTATCTAAGCATTCATGTTCAATAACAATATGCTATATATTTGTTATCTATTGATATATAATTTTAATATATTATAGTAACAGCAAAAAAAGCTGTGGAAATATTAGAATAGTAAGGACTTGTAACTCAGAGGCAAACATCTTTAACCCAAACATCACCAATAAATGCAACATTTTGAATAAATTGATAGCAAACATTCCTTCCAAAGTTAAAATATGTTTTGAAATCTACTCAGTACCTCTTTAAATAACATTTATATAATCTCAGAGAGGAAATTCCCATATACTGAATGACGCAGATATAATTTTGTCCCGGGCAAAGGCAGGAAATCCAATGGTAAGCCTGAAATTCTACACTTAGCCATTTCTGTTGTGCCTCACCAGTAATGTGTATTGTACAAGCAACAGCTACCTAGATCTAGCCCTGTATGAGACACATCTGTGCCTCATCTGCAGAGGTTATGAGTCTCTTTTAAGACTGAAATGAATGGGAGACTGCAATGAAATTGACTGGCGTTCGGTGCCTTGCTTTTTTTTTTTTTTTTCCTTAGCATCTGAGCCTTGGTTCTTCACTTCAGGCTGTCCTGAGCATGGACCTTTTGTCACTTGCTGGCACAGGATGATGCTTGTTGCAAAAGGTCTATCCTTGCTCTGTTGTGCGAAGGCAACCAAAGCAATATCCTTCTTCCAGGCCTGTAATAAAGTACAAGCTCTATTTTAATTGTTTCCACCATCCAGCAGGCAGGATTAGTTGCCAGGGCAAGTGCTGGCATTACCACAGACAACTGCTCTGCCGGTCTCACCAGCCGGGGAGTTGAACCTTCCAAAGCTAGTATCGCCATCTGCGAATTTAACCGCAGGCACCAAACCACTGGCACAAAGAAATATGCTGGCAGTAACAGAAAAGAGAGGCTGGGCAGCTGTCCCTTCAGGAGAGAGGCCCTACTGTCATTCCGTGTGAAGTATGTTCCTTGCCCACACAAATACACTAACGACATTACCACCAGGTATTAGCAATGCCTTAAAACGGTTGGGAAGAGACTAGGGATAGGAAAGCCCAGGCTGGTGTGTTTCTCCGGAGACCACACACGTGCTGTATTTATGAACCAAAGAAACAAAAACTAAGTTGTCTCCCTTTTATAAAAAAAAAAAAAAATACCTGAATAACAGAACTGTGTGGTCTGGCAGTGCCTCCCTATCCTTTGCTTAACTTACTGGAGAAACAAACACAACCGTCTTTTAATTTTTATCACTTTGCTCACATTTCTCTCCTGTTTAAGCTTTTGAGAGAAATCCTTGGAGTAAGCCTTCAAAAGAAGCACTGCCTTGTGACTAGTGATTGCAATAGTCCAGGTTCAAGTAGGACTGATAAAGGACAGTACATGGTTTCAATGCTTCACAGGTGGCCCTTGGCTGCTGCAGAAGTTGGGTTAGCTTCATGTGGCTTATCCTGCTCTGGCAATGTGTTGAAATAGATGACCCCTCGCAGTCACTTCCTTCCTAACTCGCTTTTGAATACAACTTGTGTGTTTCTGCAGGCCAGACAGCCTGAAAGAATTCTTCTGCAAGTGGTTTGAATTCCTCCAACGTGTCTTTCACCTCCCTCGGGCATTAACTTGCAGTGCAATTATGGGTGCTTGATTGCTGTAGTTAACTAACTTCCTTCTGGCAATCTTTAACAGGAAATATCGTATGGTTTTAAAAGGTCAGCAGGCAGAGTGTTAGGGTATTCACCAGCCTTTATCAAAGTTTGTGGTACAAATCAGCCCTAAGCAGGGCAATGAAAAATTGGCTCTTCCACCTCGTTCCTGCAGACTCGACATTTCAGCAGTTTGGGTGCATCTGAAGCTGAGGAAAGAAATGTTCCGGACTTCATGATGGTTTTGGTGCTGGTTCTTTGTGGGCCAGCCTCTAGGGTATCTACTTTGGCTTTTCATCTGGGGAAAAGAGATGTCCATACCTGCTGCTTTTCATTTTTAGTCTTACACTAAGCATCCTCAGATGAGGCCTTTAGTTGCTAAAGGACAGTCGCTTCCTTGAAAATCTTCCAGTATGAAGAGAGAAACTGAGAGGTGTGTGAGATGTTCAGCATCACTCAGGTGGTGAGTGACAGTCGCAGGCTTTGTCTTCACTCAATTTTGTATCGATCTCTACACCATCACTTAACTAATCCCGTTCAGAATATGTTAAGAAAACAGAGGCTGCCTGCCTGCCCAGCCTTTTGGCGTGATCGTGTCTGTCTAGTGGTAAGCCCCGTAATATTAGGCGCCTGCCGGCAGAGCACCAGCAATCCACAGCTGGCAGCCTTACTAATGTTTCTTTAAACAGCTTGTGCTTTGTTGTTGCACTTGCTTTTCTTCTCAGTTTGTTTCAGCAGACAGGGTGCATCCTTGCAAATAAGGTGGGTGATCGATCCAGCTTCACCCTGGGGAAGAAAGCCAAACTTAAGGTCATCTCAAAGTGCCTGGTATACCTCCTGCCAAGTTGTCTTTTCTCAGTGCACGGGGAGTACTAAAGCAGCTTCCCCAGGTTCCAGCACAGCATAGGGTACTGGGAGGATTCATCCATAGGCTCTGTCAGAGCTCCAGAAGGACAATCATTAATATAGTTTTTTAATTGGCCTTGGTCAGCTTTTGCGAGCCTGGTTTTAATTAGCCCTGCTCAGCTATTAAGCACCTGTCCAAAGCCTGTCTGGCTGTGGAAAAGTGAGTTAAATAATTTGGGAAGGTCTGTGCAGTGCCAGCCAACTCACTGCTCATGAAATGAGCTGCTTAGGCCAGCACTGGCGCTTCTATAAAGGAAAAGCTGGTCTCTTTGAGGTCCAGGTCTATCTGCTTTTATCACTCTGCAGACTCTTGGACCTAACTCCCTGGCATTTACTTACAGCTGTTTGATACTTCCCCAAACAAATGATTTGAGCTCAAGAGAAGGGCAGTTCTTTTCTCAGACCATCTGCAGACAAATGAATGTGTTTAGAGCTTGGGGTTTGGAGAAGCTCCCCAAAATCTGGACGCTTTTCTGACCTGAGCTGTATGTGTCTGCAAAAATAAACCAGAAAGCTTGTGAAAGCTAGAAGGCTTCCTGCAACATATCAGTATTTCTCCTTTCGTTCCATCTGTAAAATACCTTAGGAAGAACATTTCCAGAGCTCAGGTCTCCAGTGTGAAGGTCTTAAGAAAAATTAGAACAAAAATCTGTGGCTGAAAGTACCTCACTTCAGAGAGGTTCTAAAAATGTCCAAAGATAAAAGACTAATAGAGGAAAAAAATCTGACATTTATTGTCACTCCCAGAAAGTGTCCCAGTGTGGCTCATCTTATTCTTTCCTGCTCCACTTTAAATCTTTCATGTCTGGTTGGCTTCTGACACTCAGTTATGCTGAGAACAACTCTTCTGAATTTATCAAGTTGAAGTCAGTATAAACAAAAGTGGAATTAAATCTATCATGTGCAAATCCCAGTCCAGTGCAAAGCTAAGATGTACTCCAAAAGACCTCTGTCACGCAGGCATGTGTAAAGTAGTAAAGTGAATCCACACAAAAATATGTGCGCAAATTCAGACCAATAGTATTTGTGTGTGCAACACTGAGCTGGAAAGTTTGCCTGGGATGTCAGATACCATTGGGGTGACATGAGAAGAAGACAGAAAGAGAGTTGATTCCTTGGAGACTGCCTGGGGCCAGCCGCAATTCCCAGTGAAATAAGATTAAGAGTGCACAGAGATACTGTCATGTTTGGGCCATGGCTCGTGATTCCAAGAGTGCTGAAGTCAAACTGCCAGAAATCTGATAGTCTGGAATGTGCACTAAAATAAATATTTCCTCATAGGTATTTCTTTTGTCTGGGGGTTACTAGTCAGGTTGACAGGCCTACAAACCGGCTCCCTGCTTCGGGTTTATCCAGGTTCTGACTGCCAGTCTTCTACAACGGATTTTGTGGCTTATCTGCTGAAGTCTTGGTGTCTCATTCCTTGCCTAGCGAGAAAGGATGAGTGATGGAACTTGTGCTGCTCATGGCACATTGTAGACCGTTGTCTCCGACAGACAGGACCATTGTAGAATTACAGAATGATATAGATTGGAAGGAACTCCAGAGTTTGTCGGTCCAGCCCCCACACAAAGCAGGGCCAACTTCTCCTATACAGAACTCAGCTCAGCATGAGCCTGATTTTCTATGCTGTGTACTCTTTTTGCAGCAAGCAGTAAAAGCCATAGCTAAGTAGCTTTTCACCTTTTTGATTTGAAAGCAATTTCTTATAGCTTGTAGTTCCTGTTTGGTGAGAAGAATACAGGACTCTAATGTGACAGCCACACGTGCAGCAGAGACAAAACTATAGGCTACAGTGTTTAAGACCACTACTGTACAAATCTTTGATATGTGTTTTTGTTCTGATAATGTGAGTTAACTTATGTAAAACTGATGGTTTAATTTTTGGCCCATGGTTGTGGATTCTGTGATCAGTACCATCCCTAACTGAACTTTAAGGTTAATTTCAACTCCTACCTCTCTTTATATTACCAACTGACCACGTAAAACTTTTCTGCTTTTGTTCTGCTAGATGCTGTAACCACTTTCTAGACATTCCTGATTACTATATGCTAGATATATGTATAGCCTTCCGCTTCAGAAACAGGCTGTCACTTGAGCTAAGGGACTGTCAAATTTAGCTAGCAGCGTTTTAGGGCTTATGGATCCCGATGGGCAGTTCTGATGCTTTCCAGCCCGTGCAGTGACATGCGCATAGTTAACTTAGTGCTCAGTCTGAATTCTTCTAACGACATTTCCACCACTAAATGAAATGCATGTTCTGTGTTAATGGCTTTGATTGGGGTTTCTTCAAGGAAAATGATTTGTTGGGATATGAGGTTTTTAGATCTGTGAGAAGAGAGCCAGTCACTAGTCCTGCAATGTTTTTTGGAAAGGATCCACTTGGCCTTGTCCTCCGAGTTGTGGAATGAGTGTGTCACAGCTTTCATTTTTCAGAAATATTTCATGATTGGCAAAGGAGACTGGTCAGCAGATCTTGCTAAACAAATCCGGTATGAAATCCACACGCATCTTGCAAGCTTTGACAATCAAAAGGGAGCGCTCTGCACTAAGATGCCCTGACCAAGCAGTTGCACTGAGAAATTGGACTGGGAGGAGGAATAGAAGGCCTGGAAACAAATGTAATGAGGAAAATGGGCAAATGCAGCGATGGACTATAGTAGGAACTGTATTGTGTGTATAATCTCTGGTATCCATACATGGTCCATGGCTTTCATACATGGTCCATGGCTGTGCTCTGTGCTGGCTAGCTCTGCTGTGATTATTGCTTGATAAGGTTAGACGGACCTGAGAGAGATTCCTCCTACATGTGCTACCTTCTACTTTCCAACAGCAGTGCTGACACACCCCGTGAGGCAAGATCTTTTCGTTAGGGGTTTTCTTTTCCAGAGTTTTTTGTGCTGTTTTTTAGCTCCTTGTAACCAATGTTCTGAACTCTGCGATATTCATGAGTCTTGGCAAGTGCTTACTTCTGAAGAACACAAATTCCAGAAATACGCTGGTTTATAAAATAAAGTGGCTGGCTATGCTTGGAAGCCTTTGGTTTGTTTTATATTCAAAGATCCAAAGTATAGAAAAATGTATTGCATTCCTAGAGCTCCTTTCATAGCAAAAACCCGCCTGATGCTAGGAGGTATACCTCTTTGCAGTGCAGTAGCTGAAAACCCTGGCCACAGCTGAGACTCAGCCCTTTGTGTCAGCACAGCAAGTCTTCTCTGTGCTTAGGTCCAAGTACAGGTCCAGGTTCTTTATTGGCTCGGGGCCCATCATCCTGCAGGTTGGAGCCTTAAAGGAAGCTAGAGAAGTGTTGATGGTCTGGGAATTTCAGTGGGATGTGCGTAATTAATGCGAACAAAGAGAAAACCTTTATTCTCCCTTGTCAGAAGCTCTGAAACAATGCTAGTTATTGTTTGTATCTGTAGCAGAACCCAGTGGATTTGGGCAGTTGATGGCAGTCTCTGTCTGTCACATGGGACAGAGGGTTACAGTTTTTTCTTGGCAATACTGTGCTGGAGTTGTGAACTGCCACAAAGTAGACCACTGACTTTTAAAATAAAAAATTTTAAAGAAGTTTTTTTGTATTCGTCCAGCTCTTGGTCTAAACATTGAGCTGACAGTGGGGTCTTTTTTTCGCCCAGGCAGAACAGCCCATTCCTGCCTGGAGTGCTGCAGCGCTTGTTCTAAAGAGGGGAGTTCACCCGCCACAGCCTCATCCTTCACTTCCTGATGGCATTTTTGTACTATTGCTTGTGTCAGCCAAAAGCGAGGAGGGAGGCAGGTGTGACTTTTACCACACAGTGGCAGCCACAGATTTATCATGTGCTGGGTTTCTTTCTTAAACAAACAAGAAAAGCCTCAGGCAGCCTGCGGTCATGATGAACACATGACCTGTGGCAGGGGCTAGTCTTCCTTTGCAAGCTGATGTATTAGTAATATGGCTTTTAAAGCCATGATTCCTTTCTATAGAAATGGTTTCATATCATGGAGGAGAAAGGAGATGTAGAAGATGAACTGGTCCCAGTCATTAAGAAGGAGATAAAGATTTGGGCTGTTATTTTCCCAGCTCTAATATTAACCAGAGACTAGCTTCGCTTCTTCTTGGTGCCTTGTGTATCTGTATCAGACTTCTCGCTGTCCCTGAGACCTGTACAGGCTCCTTTCCTCCTGAGATTTCTGTGAGGTCTTAGTACAAGCTGATGTCTTGAAAGAGCAGAGAAGGTCTTCATCAGATTTGAAGATGCTTGCAGCTAAATTCCAGACAAACAGATAATTGATAAACACCAATGGGTGGCTTTTATTTGGTGGGGTTTTTTTCCAGTCATGAAAGAAAAAGGAGTGACGCGTGCTATTCCTAGCTCAGTTCCATCTATAAAAGTGTTTTCAGGGAAGCAACTGAGCCTTTGAATGATATCTGGATCTAATTTATACAGGACTAAGAAAAGCTAATCATGAGAAAAGATGTGTCCATAGCAGCTCTTTATAAATTGTATAGCTCTGTTAGTGACAGTCCCTTACTAGCCTACAGGTGCTCTCACCTTTGCAAACAGAACAGATGGAATATGACCAAATTTTGAACAAACTTGTGGTTTTATACAAGTTTTCTTTGGCAGACCTTTTGCAGAAAGTAAATAGTTGATATTCATGTTAGATTGTTACCGCTCTTTGAAACAAGCAGGTTAGGAAGCAATTCTTGTTAAGTTTCGAGATGTGAATGCCATCGACTTCAGTCAGTCCATCATCTGAACTGTGTGAAGAATGTGAATCTTCAATGGAATAGCAGATAACTCCTCCCCCCGGTTCCAGATCTGATTTGCATTAAGAGCCAGAAAATCTTGAATCTCTGAAGGTCATTAGACATTTCCAAGTTAAATTGTGAGGAAAAGAAACTGTGACGAACATAACCTTTCTGCACTTTGTGAGCATCAGCTTCTGTTCTGATACCAAGGAAAAAAACCCTGTGAAACAGAAAATAAATTGGGAGAAAGGAGTGTTCAGTGAACTTTTTGAAACTGCTGAAGAAAGAATTCTAGAAGACTCTTTTGGAAAACATTACACATACACTGATGTGTGTCTGTCTTCATCCCTTCTTTGGTAGAAAACAGCTTCGTGGGGTGTGACCATGTTTCCTAATATTTGCTTGCATCTGTGGATTTACTGAGTGGCAGGCACTGAGAAATGGTAACGTTTTCTTATTGACACTGGCTGCTGTAGCGTATGCAGCTCTGAGTACTATTCCGTGGCAGCTAACTGACTGTGGAGCTCCACTTTCCATCTTGCGATGGCATCCAGTCTTCAGTACTGCGGAGTTCAGGTCCAAAACTGAGGCCTCCAGGCACTGCTGCTGCTCAACATGCAGAATGGTGTTTGAAACTCGGAGCGCTCTCTCTGGTAACAGGAGGCTTGTCATCACCGTTGGGAAGTGTAATTGTGAAGGTCGGTATGGTCTGATGGTATCTGAAACAAAGCAATAACAGATACCTTTATTCCATCTAGAAGTGGTGCTCATGTTTGCCGTTCTGCTGCTTTGTGCAAGCCAGTGATGTTACTGAAAGGAGCCTAAAACAGAGCGCAGAAATTTCCACTAAAGCGCGGAGGCGTTTCAGGGCCTGCCTCTTGGCAACTTGAGAACAAAGAGGAATGAAAAAGTGCCCATTTACCGAGGGCTTCTGTTTCATTTGGGAAGTGAATTTAGAGTTTGGACTGGTGGTGCAGGCATTGGTGATGGTCAGAGAAGTATAAACACATTCTCTGAGGATACATCTCAGATTGCCAACATGGGATAAGAACAGACAAACCTGCTGCACCCCAGGCTGGCTGATTTTGAAGGCAGGGATGCAGCACCAACCACAGCAGTAAGGCAAAGAGTGTAGAAATGGAATCATCCTTCCATCTTGGTAGAAGCTTGCTGGAGGAGGCACTGTGCTTGGGGGCTTAGAGTGCCAGTCTAGGAGCATATCCGACATGGCTTCTATCCTTCCACTGTCTTAAGTGGTCAAGTCACGTAATTTCCTTGTACCTGGTTTTCTGAATTCTGAGATACGAATAACCTTCACTTCATGATGTGCTTTGAGAAAAAGCAGCCTGGGAAAAAAGGAACCACAGATGTATCTGCAGTTCTTATGAAGTAAAGATGAAGTACATAGCTAATCAACTGCTAGAAGGGATAACTCTTCCTGCCATTCTTCTGGTAGTAATTTCCAGCTTTCATAAGCTCAATCCAGTTTGGATTTAGGGCTAATGCAGCTGAGGCTGGAGTCAAACCAGGTCATAGCCAAAGCTACAAACCAGCAAATACTGTTTGGGAGCTTGTGTGCTGAAATGAGCTTGTGCCTTTGCCCATGAGTTTGCATGCTGCTTGTGTGGTTCTGTGGTGGCCTGAGTTATGACTTCAGAAAGGACAGAGAATAAGTAGCTGAGAATGAATAGTGTTATTTTTCCACAGCTCATTAAGTCTCTAATAAGTGACTTGCTGTGTTGCTTTTGGGATGATGTTCTGTGGTTGCTGAGGAGATGGCGGCTAATGTGTTTATTTGTATGTTGCAGTTTGGAAAATTGCTTAAGTTGTATTTCTTTCTGTTTCAGTTGGGGCCTCAGTTGGAGCTGACTCTTTAGAGCTTGCCAAAGCTGGTGAAAGGGAAGGCAGGCAGCAGGGGGGAAAGGGCTTTCCCCTCTCTGTTATCATGGATACAATCCCTAGCTCACCTTGCGCAGTATTCTTTATGCTTCACACACTAGAGGCCTCATCCTTGTCTTCTGACAGGGGAGATATGAGGGAGACAGCCTGGCTGGGTTGAAGCCGGCTTCCCTTATGCGTGTTTCTGGCTGAACTGTTTTGACTCCCTTTCTGATAGGAGTGCTACCTATACGCCATTGAGAGGGGAATCCTGTCATGGGGCAGTCGCTGCACATATGAGTAGGGCAGACCCTGCTTTCCTCACAGATGTACAAAATTGCTATCGAGATCCAGAATGTGGCACTTGTGATTTGGGTCTGATAGTGTCAAGTCTGCCCTCAGGGAAGGAAATAGTCTAGAAGGCTCTTGAAGTACTGCTCAGCCTTGTCTTCTTGCCACTGATAAAGGTCTATGCATGGCAAACCTAGTGCAACGTGGCATCCATAGAAGTAGTCTACATTGATCTCTGTGCAAACACAGGAGAATAGCTACTCAACTGACTGCATCTAGATGGATGGGGAGTTGTAATGAAAGGATGAGCTGCAAGGTCATCTTACCACTCCCATGTGTTTTCTGGATGTCAGTGGGGTAAGCAGGTATGAATCTATTGCTTTCAAAGAATCTGCACCCTCTTGAAGTGTGAATTTGGGTCCCCATAGAGTCAACTTCCATGTAGTACTCGTACTCAATCCCTGCCCTGCACGAGAAGCGTAGCCGAGGAATGGAATGCTGTTTTGTGATGAAGTTAATGCAGAGATGTCGTCCTGCTGACTTGTCACAGGAGGTGAGCAAGTTGCTAAGGATGTTGTGGTCACACATTGTGGTCTTACTATGAAGGAGCTTTACACAGGTTGTCTTGTTGAGTGGAAGAGACCAAGAGCACGTAGCTGTTTCCCAGGACAATCCCATATCAATCCTGAGCTGCAATGCTGCTTTGAGTCTCTGCACAGCCTTCAGTATTACTCTCTCCTTACCTCCCCTGGCTCCACTCATCACAACATGGGTGGCATACTCAGTCGAAGTAGACTGTGCTTTCCTGTTGTTAGATTATTCTTGGCAGTCTATAGGTTCTTTCTAACTGGTTCTCTGAGAGAGCTACAAAAGATTAACATACACTATGTCATTTTGTCTGGGAGGCAATGTGGGGAGAGGGTGAGGCGTCAGGAGAAAGGGGAGAGCAGCTGACCTAGGGAAACTTAGGTCTCATGTCAGCCTGCCTTGGAAAACATTTTGCCCAGAGAACTTACTAAGGTTTAGAAGAGCACAGCTGTGTGTAGGGTTGCTGGGGTCACGGGGGTTATGCTACTTTACGGCTCCTGAGAATCTCAGTTGACAAAACTTTTGTGGAAGATGCAAACTGAATCAAAAGCTGTGGCCTCTCAAACTCAAACAGGGGCAAATATGATGTGTTTGTGCTCCAAGAATGGGACTGGAGTTCATGCTGCACTACCTCTAAAACTGCATAGATGAGGTACCAATGCCAGTGTAGAGGTTAAAACCGCTTGAGCACACCCTCAGTATTCTGTCTGGCTTTTACATGGTAGGAGAGGAAACCAATACAGTCCTTGCTCCATCCCTCCCAACCCATGGTTACAGTCAGCACATCCAACTGCTATCTTTGACATCTCGGGATCCGTGACATGTAAAAGCATGGTTCTTTTCCCCCTGCATAGGTATTATCCAAGTCACATTCTTGCCCAATGAAATTTAGTTGCAAGTGTGTAAAGCAGGTCCACCGCACGCATACCTCTACTAGGAAAATCAGACTACCTCCAGAAACACACACACACCCAAGCAGTGTCTGCTTCTGGGACACTTTCCTCTTCCAAAATATTCTGCAGATGTTAATTGTTACCCCATTACAGAGAGATTGGTCTCCCCCATTTTGCAGAGACTGAAGCTAAGCTATTGAGTGGGTCAAATGATGGCTGCCAGTAGCGTTGCTGTCTTCTCATCCTTAGCCTTTCTGTATCCTGCATTTGAGCAGACACACAAGCTAACTTCTTGGCAACATAAGGCAATGTATGAAATCAGCCTTTTACTGTCAAATTCACCAATATTTCATGGCATAATTAAGTTAATTGACTCAGTAGACCTGCAATTTCACACATAACAACTCACATGCTACTAAGCAAACAACAGTAATTCAGGAACTGCAGTTCTTACAAAATGAGATCATGTCCATTCCGTTTCTAACACAGCATTTCTGTTCTGTATTGGCCTGACACATAGGTGAAAAGAGTCTACTTGTTTTACACCATTTTAGCAAAGAGCTGGGAATAACCAGTGCTCAGTTTGTAAGTGAAATGTTCCCAAGAACAGACAAAGACAAGGGGTTTAGTCCTAAAACTTAAACCAAAAACCTGTGCAGCATACTTAGAATTGTCCGCAATAAACTAAGATTGTGCACAAGGCCTAGGAAACAGTTTTCCCTTCAAAGCAGAATTGATGTGGAACTGTAGTGCTAACAACTCTCGCGGCTTTTATCCTTAGATACTGGCTTTTCCTCAAAGCTCCAAACTCTGGAATCATGTGATGATGTGGGACATTCGATGTTCATTTAAAACAAGTATATTCTGTGTAATTGGTTGAAACTGAACTCCACAGCTTCCAATCTCAGAAGCTGTATAAAAACTAGCCAGAATGCTTGAGTCCTAAAAGTCTCATGATTTAAGATAACTTGTGGGTAGAGTAGGAACTGTATAATTAGTAACTGAACCACTGCCAGAATGCAAGTACTTCTTGGGCAGAGGGCTGCAAACACAGCCCTTGTGGCAAAGAAGGCTGGTGGTATCCTGGTCTGCATTAGACAAAGTATTGCCAGCAGGTCAAGGGAGGTGATCCTTCCCCCCTGCTCAGCACTGGTGAGGCCACATCTGGAGTACTGAGTCCAGTTCTGGGCTCCTCAGTGCAAGAGAGGCATGGACATACTGGAGAGAGTCCAGCAAAGGGCCACAAAGACGATTAAGGGAGTGAAGCATCTCTCCTGTGAGGAAAGGCTGAGAGAGCTGAGAACGTTTAGCCTGGAGAAGAGAAGGCTGGATCTTAATAAGGTATATAAATACCTGAAGGGAGACTGCAAAGAGGACCAAGCCAGGCTCTTTTCAGTGGTGCCCAGTGACAGGACCAGAGGCAAACGGCACAAACTGAAACACAAGACGGTCTGTCTGAACATCAGGAAACACTTTTTTACTGTGAGGGTGACTGAGCACCGGAACAGGTTGGCCGGGGAGGTTGTGGAGTCTCCATCCTTGGAGATACTCAAAAGCTGTCTGGATGCAGTCCTGGGCAGCGGGCTCTAGGTAGCCCTGCTTGAGCAGGGGGATTGTACCAGATGAACTCCAGAGGTCGCTTCCAACCTCAACCACTCTGTGATCTTTCTGTGGAGCAGATCAGCCTAGGTCCTGGAGAACACCCACCATCAGTCACTGCAGCACAGAACAAGAATGGTATCTCATTCCACAGAAATGCAACCATCAACTAGCTGACCATAGCCTGAACATCCAGGTAAAAAAGTTATGTGCTAACACAGCTATCTGAGTTGACATACCCAAGCTAACAAACTGTCATAGTAGACATCATGTAGATGTAGAGAAAGTAGACAGAGTATGACCTCTGTGGCCACCTCTTAGAAAAACTTGCTTCTGTTCAACTGCGAAGTGGCACCTTGCTTCTGTCTTATTATTCAATGTATGGTCCAAATCTCCTTTCTGACAGGACAATGGAAGTTGGGTGATAAAACTGTGAGTTTGTCTGGAGAATGAAGTTTTCCAGCACATGAGGGAATGTGATGGTGTTTACCATCAAGAGATGATTGGAGGCCAGTTGGACACAGAGTTCGGTGTCAAAAGATGATGGAGAACTGAGCACCATTTATGGAGGCTTTGAAAGGAATAAACAAGAAAGCGAATGTCGGAGAGGGAAGGAATTTGCCTTCAAAATGGATGGCCTCCAAAGGCATCTGCTCACAGTTGAACCATGATAATGATTTATTGTCTCTTTTGGGCTGACTTTAACCTCACTTGACTGCCAAATGCAGAGTATAGGCCTGCCTTGCCCCAGGGAACACGCAGTACAAAATACAGACTCAGAGGGGAGATGACGACCAGGGAACAAGCATAGGAAAGGAGCTGATTTTGCCAGGTACGAATCTTTGTCTGCCCTGGGAGGAATCTTTCCCACTTCAATCCAAAGTGGCTTGTAAACTGATTCTTAGTGGCCTTCAGCAAGTTACGAGCAAATTGCTCTCAAAACCAAATGAATGTGATCATGCAAAAGGCTGCATCCCTCCATCACTGGGAACTTAAAATCACATTTAAAGGTAAAACAGTGCCATTTTCTTGAGTGGTTATTGGGGGGAATTTGGGCATTAAAGATAGGCATTAGTTACAGTGGGTAAGTTAATGAATTAAGTTCTAGGAATTTCTCTGATGCATATGGTTGTATCAGCAGTAAAAATCAACTGCTGTGCACTCATAAACCATGTGAGCACTTCTGATAGGTACTTCGGTACATTCCTTGGAAGGGAAATGTGGCAGAATAACAAGGTATTGGGAATTCAGTGCTGTCAGAACAATATTTCCGAGTTCTTATTTCACTCGGTGCTTATTACCGTAGACTTCTTCCTAATGGGGAGACAGAAGTTTGTAGAAATGTCTGAGTAAGGGGGCAAGCCGTGCAGCTTGAGTTCTGTAAATAAGAAAAAGGCTCATATTTCTATCATATATATATCCTACTGTACTCACATAGCTGTGATAGTCAACCAATATCTCATGCTTAAAAGCATATAGTAGAAAAAGAAAAGGTCCAGCAGAGACTAAGAGGTATAGTCAGAAGTATAGAACCATATTGTGTAAAGAGAGGTTAAATAGACTATGACTGTTCTGCTTGGAAGAAAGATTAATGAAGGAGACCACAAAAGTCTATAAAGTCACATAAAGCAGAGAAGAGGAATAAGGTAGACACAATTCCTTGTAATCTGTGGCAAAGGAGTACGCAGACCCCAGTACTAGACTATTTCCCCGCATTGTCATGTGTTGACAAGAAGATTTCAGAAATGTAGCCAACACCCTCAGAGAACAGAGTGGGAGAAGCACGTAAGCCTGGCTTTGCCCAAAGTGAATCAAGATGATATTCATTCCAGGAAATTTGTTTTCATTCACTGGAGAATTTAATTAGCCATGGAAGGAACTCTAATTACGCTTAAGAAAAAAGTCTTGGGATACATGTGACTGAGAGCCAGTCATTTTCTATTGTTTCGAAAGTAAACACTGGAGGCCTAGGCAATTTTTAGATCATCTGAGTTACAACGAAAATAACAAAGATGGATAAAGTTGATTCAAACCTTAAAAAGGCAACAAAGTATTTCCCATGAGCATGGTGCCTGCATCTCCTAGCAAGCACACACTTACTAGCCAAACTGCAACTTCACCATGTTTGAAAGAAACTCTGATCAGATCGTACCGTAGTGATTTCCTTGGGACAATCCCTCAGGAATGTGGGTCAAACTTGTACTTAGTATCTCTTTTTATTTGAAAGCAGGTATTCCTTGGCTAGCAAATGGGCCAGACCCACAAAATAAGCAGACAGTGGAGGTTTGAGGATGCTGGAGAGAGTGCAGCTTGCTACACATTAAAATGCTTATTTCAAGTCTTTATAATGAGATTAGAATGAATTTACTTTAAATAGAAAAATCAAAGTCTAGGTTCCTTATTTGTTTTCCTGGCCTCACAACGGACTTGCCTCATTGCCTACTATAACCCTTCAAAAATTAAGACTTGAGACCCCAGAAGGATGATACTGCATTAGTAATATATCACAACATTCAAGCTAATACCGTAAGGCTCAACAACCCTGCCCAGGGCGAGTCGCTTTGCTTTCCAATGCCTCAGTGTTTTCTTCTGTGACTGAGGCAGAAGAAATCCTTACTTGCCTTACAGATGTGCATGTGAGGCTTAATGAGGCTTGATTAATGTTATCAAAGCACTTTGAGATCTTTGATAGGATAAGAAGCTTCCCAAATGCCAAACAGTGCTCTTTCCAGATGAGTTAGGTCTAACTCAATCCCTGTGAGAGCACACAGATGGTATTTCCCTCGGTAATATTGTTGAATTTTGGCTATGAGGAGAGCTCTTTGGTTCTTGGCTACAGAATTGTGTAAGACAAACATCCTGAGGCTGGTGACCATCTGGAAGACTCTGATTAGTGGTAACATCTGCCTTTAGTCTCTGGACACCAGATGGCAGAAAACAACTTAGTATATTGTCCAGGAAAAATTCTGGGGTTTCCGCTAACCCAGACGACCTGTTCTTCTGCTAGTAGTTAAAGCAACATTTTTAAGTATATTGCTCGGTCATGTATGCTACAGGGTCCTGCGAATGGCTGTAATATCATCCAAGGTGAATAGACTTAGTACATGAGAGATGGAAACTAACCTAAGGAAAACATTACATAATCTAGAGGGTAGTCCAGTACCCCTAAGTTATTCTCTGTAATGTCTGCATCATCAGCTTTGCACTCACAGTAGAACGGTGTAGTGCAATGAGAAGGTATACAGGACAACGCATTCACTGGTAGCAGTGAAATACGTTTAGGAAATGTGCAAACGCTGCAGGAGACAAGCATCTAATTCAAACATCTTTTTTCTCTTCAGCTTTCTGAGTTGCCAGTTAGAGCTTTATAAAGTGATGAACGCGTTAACCTCTGGAGCAAGAGAACATTTGAAAAGCTCTGATGAATTAAGAGCAAAGAACATTGCTTAACAAATTTGGTGGCTTTTTTAAACAGATAAAAAATAAATTGGAGTGGCTGGGGAAAGTCAAGGTTCAGGTAGAAAGCAAAGGTGCTGAGGAGTTATGCAAGTAGATAAATTATGTTATACTCAGGTGTTAGGTTTTGTGTCCTGGCTACATTATGGTTTATTTTACATTTTATATTCCCTTTGGATTCATTTTTTTTTTTTTTTAAATCCAAATGGCTGAACGTCTGTAGAATGTAAAGCGATTTCTCTCTTAGGCTTGGATTTACCAGGCAACGTGTTATTTATAACCTCCTGAATGACTTTTTTTTTTTTTTAGAGTGCAGGTAGTTTTATATTGTACTGCGGTATGTTGGTAGTGCTGAAATTGTTTGTTTTTGAGAGAACTGTTACCAACAGCCGGGGAGCAGAGTTTGGCTTCTGTGACCGAACTCCAGAGCAGCTCGGGTAGGTGTGCACGGGGCGGCGTGTGCTTTGTACACACTTGACTGTACCAGTGCACTCAGACAACCCACAGCTCTGGCTCTTGCCCTGTCTGTCTGGTACCTCTTAAGAGCATTTCAAAATCAAATCCAACCTTTCCTGTTTATGGATTCTCACACTGAACAGATGCCTCTTTTGGGGGGTAGATTTCTTCCTAGCTTGATGTGACTTGTTATGAATTTCTGGGCTGTTGTTTTTGAAGTGCCCTGAAGGTTTGCTCATTTGTTTGAAATCTGTTCAGACTGAAGAGCTCAATTGCTGCTGAAGAAAGGAAAGCTTTGCTGACTTCTTCAATTTCTCCATTAAAACCCTGCTTGACAGAGATGCTTAAATCTTAGCTGCAGTTTGGGGACGTGGTGTGCTGAGATCACTTCTTGGCATGCTGACCAAAACTGTTGTATTGTTTGATTAGTTTTTCTTTTCTGTATCTGTGTGTTACTTTTATCTTACCTTAGTTTGCAGATTTTGTGTTGGAAGAGACTATTTTTTTCCTCCGGATCTGTTCAACACTTAACGCAACAGTGGCCACTGTAATAATAGACAGCACTAAAGAAAGATAGAGTGAACAAGTTAAAGGAATTCTATTAAAATTGCGATATGAAATTTAGCTATTTACAGTCTATCTTCATATAGCCCTTTCTTCTGTATCCTAAGCTGCATTCATCAGATGCCACCTTCCATTAACGGGCTTTGGATCAATTAATGAATGGTCGGTTCCATTAATTATCGATTTCATTGGATCAGGCCTCTCAGAAGCAGATGACAATAAATGCAGAGAGAAATCCTTGGTGTCTGTCGAAAGCAGGAATGCGGCGTGGCGGTTATGTCTTAGCTGCACAGTTAGCGGTTCTCGGATCAGGCCAACATGGCTGGAGTTTTTCCAGGCCCAGAAAATTGATGCTTTATAGCAGATTGGATGGGAGCTGACCACCCACTCTTCACTATGCTTTATTTACACAGGAACAGTAATCCGGATTGCCTCAGCAAGGATATGTGGAGAGATACATACATTGGCCTCCGTCTGTGCTTAGTTAACCTCTTCATGGCCATCGCTGGGACTAGTCCTGCGTCTTAGCAGGAAATAATTCTGCTACAGCGATGCTGAGAGGGGGGAGAAATGCAACGGGTACGGAGGTTTCCTTCTGTCGGACATGGGCAGCCAGAGCTGGGGATACTAGGACGTTCTGCACAGCCTAGTTTTAGGCCATTCAGCGTGGCAGAAGTCTCACTATCTCAGAACACTATTTGAAATTCTCCTTCAGTATGAGGCCTGTAAGATTTCGGTGCCGCTGGACTTGGACTCTGAACCAGATTTGAACACGACCCCAAACCCTGAAATGAACCTCAGAATCTGTCTGGCTCTCAGTCAAGAGGAGCATATTTTTTGGCCAATTTCTGCTTAGTACAGTGACCTACATTCGGTTCTCAACAACCTTGGTGTGAGTTCTGAAATAACACCACTGACTTTGCGAGTCTGACTCCAGGTATACATGGCAGAGACTGAAATCAGAATCTGATTTAGCTCCTCCTTTGTATTTAATCACAATCCTTCCTTTTTGAAAAGCCTTTTTGCCATACCTAGTGGGGGCTCATTACGGGATGTCTTTGCAAACAGAATTGTTGTACTGTGGCCAGATTTAAACCTCCATATTTTTTAGTCTCTCTCATCTGCTTATGAGCTGGAACCAAGAGTAAACCTGTTCCCAATTAAAAACACACTAGTGCCCTCATACGTGAGAAGTGTGCACTACTGGCTGCACAGGGGAACCTCCTGCAAGGTTTTATGGGGTCCTCTTTCTCAGCATGGCCTGGTCGTTCAGGCTTCTTGTTCAGTGCTCAAATTCCTGTCCCTTACGTTCCTTTTTCTCTTACATTTTGAAATGAGAAGAGTTTATTTCTGTGTTCACCGCAGAGATTAATTCTAACAAAAAGGAGCTGTATGCTTCGTGGTTTAATTTTGGGAAACTCTTCATCAACAGCCATGGGCTTCCACTGCTTTGCCATGGTTGGGCAGACATTGTCTTGTCCCCTTTTTGGCTATAAATCTTGCAACTGCAACAACACAGAAAAAGTGGTTGTTCTTGAGTTGTGTGTTTTGTTGTGGCTTCGTTGGGTTTTTTTGTGGGCTCTTAAAAAGCGGCTTGCACACATCAGTGTTATTCCATCCTTCCTCTGTGAGCCTATGTCCCTGTGCAGAGCGTGCTGCTATAGAGCTGGGGACTCAAAACCACAGATGAGAGTAGGAAATGAATGTATAAATCAGAGCATTACCACGGCGCCCGCTAGCAGTGCCATACCAGACAGAGGACACTGCCTGTCATTGTCTCACCCATAAACCCCACTGGAAGGGGTTTAGATTACTGCTGGAAGGTTCTCTGGCCTGGCCTCTGAATCCACCTCTGCAGAAGGTTTGGCTGAGTGGCATTGTAGAATTTGAGAGGGAAAAAGCATACTAGGTTTGATGACTGCAAGATGATACTCTTTCATGCCTTCTGTTGTTTTACAGCACTTGCAAGTAAGTACACAGGAGAAAAAAAATCAATTTGTTTCATTTCATATAGTGGAGTTTCTCAAAAAAACAGTCAGACTGCAGAGCGGATCAATCACTTCTGCTTCTTGGCAGAGGAAATACTAAATCCAATACTGATCTATTCCCTCAGCACCCAAACTCCCTTTGTTAACAAATTATTTCTTATCAAAGATAGCCTCCTGGACTAAGCACACACGTGCTTGCAAAATCAATTTTTGTCCAGCATATGGAGTGACAAAATTTCTCTTCTTTTACTCCTGATTATGAAATTTCATGCATCTCCCATAGGCTTTGGCTAAGAAAAGAAAGCAAGTCCCATGTGTCAGCTGTAGTGAGCGGAGTGATTAAACGGCACACAACCTAATAGACCATGAAGCCTCTTCTACCAGCAAGTAGTGAGTTCAGATCCATGCTGGGCCGGTACAGGAGTACTGGGCAGCCACTGGGAAAGGAGTGAGTGGGTTCAGGCCAGCCCGCAAAGAGCAAATGTTTTTTGCTTGCTGGTGGCCTTGGCAAAGCTACCCTGTTTTGAACGGGCTCTAAGCAGTGGATTATGTCGGCATTCTTGCAAGGGGCCCCTCCCGGCCCTACGTGGAGAACAGGGCGCGTAGAAAGAGCTTTGTTCAAGGGTGCCATGTCTCAGCACGTTGCTGGGGAAAGGGACAGAGGAGAGAAAGCAAATGGCATCTGCTCCTTTGCCAGCCTGTGCCCTGAGCCTGCAGGACACAAGCCTTTTTCCCCTGAGAAAAAGAGTGATGGGTCAGTTTACCAGCAAGTGCTAAGCCACGCTATTGTGGCTGGCGTTGTGGTGTGGGGGTTCATTGTGCCTGGGGGGGCTCAGTCCTGCAGGGAGCAGAGTGAGATCCTAAGCGCCATCAGGTTCACTGAAGCCTTTAGGCCTGGAGAGTGCTCAGCCCATTGCAGGATTAGGCCTAGTACGCACCATCTAGGCTGACATAGGGTGCAATTCCCTGCTCTGTGATGAATGTCCCAGCACTCTGTGGGTTGGGCTCAGTCTGAACATTGCTGTAACATTGTCTTTGTTGGTTTAATTTTCTAATAACATATTTCACCGAGCAATGCAGCCAGACTGGAGCCATAACCCAGAACAGCAGTTGGCATGAAAAACTCTACTGTATTTCTGACACTAGGGTCTTTTATAGCCAGGGTATGATGGTTTCAGCACCAGCGCAATTGCAACCAAGTATTAAATATCCCAATTAGTGCAATTCACAGTTATCGACAACACTGTTTTCTTTCCAACATTCCCCAAGGACAAGAAAATGTTCTGTGTGAATCTGAAAGCTTCAGAAAGAGGAGGCGTTCATCAGTAGGATGCTGCAGTGTTTAACATACGGATCTCCAGAGATGATTTGGGGCTGGGCAGAGGTAACACATTAGCTTTCTTAGGCAGCCATGGTAAAATAGACTCAACAGCCCTAATCCACCATCTAATGGGGGCATCTGTGTAGCAACAGGCATTGTAGCAAATGGCATTTGTTGGACTTTTGCTTGCAAACAGCAGAGCTGAGAAATGAGAACAGTTGGCCTGAACCAGAATACATTTGCCCAGCAGAAGTCTGTATTGCTTCGGCATCTGCACAAGCCTCCAAACACAGGCATTTATTTTGCATTTCCACCTGCTTTGTGGAAGTGAAAAGAAGAAAGCTCTGAAATATAGTCTTCGTAGTCACAAAATGTTCAAGGGAAAAGCACAACAATATTAAAACAGTTTCTCCAGTTCAGACTGTAAATCCAGGTGCGTCTCTGGCTGTGCTCTTTAGGGCTCTAGTTCTTGTCAAACCTGTGCTACCATCTTCAGTTTGTGATTGTTACCCAATGCCGCTACATTAAAATGCTGTTTGCCCAAGCCCATTTCACTAGTTTGTTCTAGATTTGCCCAGAAAAGAAAAAGGGGGAAAAAAAATTCCTCACATTTCCTTCCTTCTAACCTGGCTATCTAATGTCATTCACAAATAAGAGCATGATCCTCCAAACGCAGATGTGTGCACTCATTATTAAGCACACAATGCCAGTGAAACGCAGGATTGACTCCCAAGGATCAATGGTTACTAAATGATCATTTTATCCCAATTTCTATCTTTAATTTTTTTGTTTTCTCCTCCTTCAGTTTCTTGCGCTCTGAAGCCAGAGAGGGAAACAACACAGCTGCAGAAAGATGCTGGATTTCAAGAGTTAAAAAATGACAGTAAAAAAAAAATCATAACTGCCTTTTAAATAAACATCAGTGTTACTGATCCAGTTGTTTATGACTCTCTGTTCCAGCCCATTTCACTGGCAAAAGCCAAGTGAAATTAGTGTTTGATGCCTGAAAAGAAATGGAAAGCCATAGGCCTCACATGAAAGGGGAAGCAGTGAAATAAACAAACTCTGATTACATGGAAGAGGTTGCGTGTTTGCTTAGAGAGAAATCAGTGAATCACAGGTTGTTTTCAGTCAGCAGAAGACAGAACACATTCCGAATAATTCAAGGAATGGGGACACTGAGACACTTCAAGACCTCAGTGCTGCTGCTGTGCAACCTAAGGAGAGATGCCCCAGCAGCCTCGGGCCCGCACAGGACCGCAAAAACATGGCTCAGTTCTTTGATTTTGCTCCTGACTGGCAATGTCAGCAAGTCCCCTGTGGTCTGTTAGCTTTTGGGGCTGGGTGTCTGAGCTGATTATCTTGAGTTCAGCATCATGCTAACATGGTTATAATATCTTCCTGAGACAGCTGGCTTGTGTCATGCTTGTAGAGTAGGAGACCAAGCTTGGATCTGAGGGATGATGTATAGTTGTCATCTTGGTCTCCCTGTGCCTCAGCTCCCCTCTGAAATTACTCCGTAGCACTAACCTTTTTAGTAGAGATTCTGTGAGGATAGGTTGAGCCTGGAAAGTTGTCTGGTAATGGGAGCCCCATTTAGTATCTGAACTAAATGGAGGTAGCTCCCTTCAGCTCCTAGTGTTCATAGAAGAACTGGCCTAGCACTTCTAACCCCGTCTGTAAGGACAGGACCTTCCAACTAGCTTTGTACCTGTTTAGTAATATCCCTGAACCTGTCTTTTTTCTTGACTCTGAATAACCCTACTCCCAAGTGCTGCTAACTCAGCCTCTTACAATTCCCCAGTCAAGGAATCTGCAGCCGCTTCCAACCTGCTCCTGGCTTGTGCCTGTTCTTTTGCTAGGGATTCTTCAAAACTGTACTTCCCGTGCCATGAAGAAATCCCTGGTCAATATGAGCCCTAGCCTGAACATGGAAGGGGAATGCAGTGGGAGGAAAGGAAATTAGGGCCTTTGATCTCTTATTTCATCTGCAAGGCATTGAGAGCCAAATGCTTTGGAATAAACAAGCTGTCAGAGGTAGGGAGTGAACAGATTCCACATGGATTGGGTGGGGTGCTCTCTGCACGAGCCGATGTGGAACTGATGTAAGGCAAGTGATGGGATGTTTCCCAAGCATTCCCCTGCCTGGTGATGTAATCTCTCATTTGTCATGTGCCTTGGCTAAGGCTGATCTCTATGCATGCCAAGGATGAGTGGAGGCAGACTTGCTGTCAATCCTAGGATAATTAACGTTGGAAGAGACCTCTGGAGGTCTCTAGTCCAACCTACTGCTCAAAGTGGGGTCAGCTTTGGGGGCAGACCAGGTTACTCAGGGCTTTATCCAGCTGGGTTTTGAAAACCTCCATAGTTGGAGACTGCACAAACTCTCTGGGCAAGATGTCCCAATAATTGACTGTTTGCATGATGAAAAAAAAATTCTTTTAATCCAGTTTCAACCTCTCTTATTTCAACATGCCCATTGTCTCTTGCCCTCCTGCCACACGCCAGTGTGAAGAGCCTGGATCTGTCTTCTTGCTAACTTCTCACAGGTACTGTAAGCTTGCTATTAGGCTCCCCCCAACTTTTCTTCTCCAGGCTAAACAAGCCCAGCTCCCTGGGCCCTTGACCCTATTGCTTCTCAGTAGCCTGTGTTTGGAAAGAGGCAGCTGAAGGCACACCCCACTTCTTTGGTAGTTCAGGGGGTGTGTTCTGAGGTCCTCAGACAAGGATTTATAGGCCTGTGGGCAGGTTAAGGCAACTACAATGGGCGATCAACGCACCAAACGAGAAGCAGAGGAAGGAGTTCTCAAACCAGGGCACCCATTTGCATGACCCGCAGGCGGCTGGGTGCTGTGTAGGACCCAGGAATGCACAGCTCCTAACATATGAAGTGGGCTTCTGAGATCACATTGCCTTTAGTCACTAGCCTTCCTTTTTCTTCCCAGGGTAAGTACCTCCTCCCAGCCAAAGAAAATTCTCTCCCTCTCCCAATCCCGCCATCTCCCTGCTACAATCATGCAACATTTACCCCTACTAGTCCCACTAGTCTTCACCCTGGTGATCTTTGAAGTTATCTGTTTAGCTCGTTTGGAGCCACTGCCTGGTGAGCCGGTCCCCAGCTGGGAGACACTGACTTCACTCAGGCATTGCCCACTTCTACAGGCTCCTACCCATCACCCCAGAGCAACTGCCGGCGCTAAACACGGCTCTGGGTCTTTTGTGGTTGTGCCCTGCTCTTTTCTAAAAGCAAATGGAGGAGAGAGCTGTTGCTGGCACACTGTAATGCAGATAAAGTTCTTCTTGTCACAGCTGGAATTAAAATCAAGGTCATTTTACCCCTTCAGGTTCCTCCTTTTCATCTCAGTCCTTCCCCAAACAGGCATCTGTCTCTTCTTCAGTGACTCCAGCACTTAGGACAACTGGGACAGGACATCCCTGCCTAGTGGCTGATTCCACCCAGTTGCAATATTTATGTATTTCTTGCTGTTTCTTGCTCTTTGGGACCCTGCAGCTTCCTGATCACTGCATTTCATTTGTCTCAGGTTTTAGAATTTATTTCGGTGACTCCAGTCCCGATGTCTGAGACTGGCTGAAAATAGTAACTCAGTCTGATCTTATCTGCAGCTATTAGAGACTTCAATTATATCCTCCCGGGACTATCTGTTACTCCTAAGAAATTAGATCTTGGTTATTGTTTTCTTACCCCTCTCCCTGTCCTCATAAACCTTCCAGCTATGGGTTTTGCTTTGATGAAGCTTTTCAGGAGCCAGATTGGACTTTTACAAAGTGTAAGATAATCAGGCACTTCCCTAAGTCCAGCCATGCCTGGATCCCAAAGGCCTTTGATAGCTTTGCTTCACAGTGCCCTGAGAAGCGGTAATGTTATTATCAATTTACTGAGGGAGAAACTGAGGCATGGAGTAGTTATAGTTTCATTTTAAGAACTATTTCCACTGGATTTTGTTGGAATAATGGATACAGAGCAGATTAAGAACCCAGGGCATTGCAGACCATGGTTTGGCAGGCCTGCCCACGGCTACAGACTAATCTAATGGCAGGCTCCAGGAGTCCTGACTACAACTAATTGGTCAGTTCTTCCTTTATAATGAAAAAGTGACCAGCCTTGCAGGCTGCATTAAGCACTGTTCCGCACCAATACGTTACTGCTCCAGCACTCAGGAGTAGATGTTACTTTGCACTTCCAGGAAAGAGAGGGTTCCAGGAGTAACTGCGTCTTCCAGCACCTGGTTAAGGAGCTGGCTAACCTGACTCTTTAAATCTGAAGGTGCGGAGAGCAGACCGTCCTCTCCGTTCACAGTGCATCACCAGTAGCTCTTCTGCCTTGTGCCAGTGCCTCTTGCTAGGGCACCCTTTTGCCATTCAGTCACGTCTCCTTGAGGGAATCTCTCCTCTCTGTCTCTCTGCAGCCTTCCACTGCCATGGTGAGCCATCCGTTGCTCTCTGCTACAGGGCAAGAAGAAGCAGCTGAGTGGCCCACCACTCTGAAAAACTTTGCAGAGTAGCATCCTAGAAGGCAAGTCAGCGAAAGAAAGATAAAACCCCACCAACCATCTTACTAGCCAGGAGTCCCTACGAAACCGGGCATTAGGAATGGTGAGGAAAGCCAGAATAGCTATAATTTTTCTAACTTCTTGTGCACAGCACCTCATACTGGGGAAAGTCCCTGCATGGCTGAAGATTCCCTTACCGTTCTTTGCAGCCAAACTCAGCAAGGTTTGTTTTTAGGAAGGGACACAGTGTAGCATTCACAGAGAAGCCGCTTGCTAGGGACTATGAGAGACTAGCTGCAAATTAGGACAGAGACAGCAGAGAAAATTGCACGTGCAAGTGTGCAGTGAGTAAACATCTAAGGAACTACAAAAGATACTGAAATTAATCTGAGTCTGGGTTAGCTCCTGGCCTCCTTGGTCCTAGCAGAGCCAAAGTTTCAGGCCTGGAGCTCAGCATGGCACATTTATAGGGGTGGTTTTCCAGTGCGTAGAACTCTTGTTTTATTGAGGTCAAGGCATGGAAAGAAAGACAAAT
Source organism: Aptenodytes patagonicus (assembly GCF_965638725.1). Lineage (NCBI taxonomy): Eukaryota > Metazoa > Chordata > Aves > Sphenisciformes > Spheniscidae > Aptenodytes > Aptenodytes patagonicus. The sequence goes on along the minus strand of NC_134967.1, from coordinate 6,404,247 downwards.
ATATTAGACAAGATAAGATCAGAAAGATTAGACGCAAAACTCCAGTTCTTAGCACCTCAATTGCTGGTATGTTTGCAATCAAGATCTACTATCTCTGGCTTGAGTCCTTCCCTAAAGTAAATATATAAAGTAAATATTTGTAACTCTTGTGGCTAGGATCTGTTCTGGATAAATGTTTTTGCAGTGTCTTGTGCTATGATGCTTCAAAGCCAACTGGAGCCATTTGGCCCTACCCCAAATCAATTGATCACTGGCAACAACAACAACCTTTTCCTTTATTTAAAAAAGACAGTGTTATTAATTTTCCAGTCCCCTCTGTTGCTTATGCATGGTGCACTTTGCACGAGAGCCTCTTTGTGTGGAACTTCTCTACTTGTCCAACACTTCAGATTTCAGTACTGCACATCAGCCTGCTGCCTGGAAAATAAACAGCTGCTGTAACAGGACTCGCATTCCTTGGATCTTGGCCGTCAAGCAAAGCAGGGAATGACATGGACCACCAGAAGGTGGGGCTTGTGGTCTTAAATGACTAGATGTTTTTTAGCCTCCCTGCCAACTTGCTGAAGCACGCTGCTGTGCCGGGCAGAGGCGATTGCCTTGGCGTCTCCAGAAATCAGGGCCAGAGTGATCATCAAATAGTGGGCGGCAGGGGGTGGATGTGCGGGCTTGTGGCTTTTCGAGTTTTCATCAAAACATGAATCAGTGTCTAGATTTTTCCACATCTTTTTTCCATGTTTTCATTGAAACCGATAATAAAAAAAAGACAAAGAGGAGGGGATGTGGAAAGTATGGCTGAAGTTTGGATTTCATGCAATGTTTGTGACCTGGGTATAAAAGCATAAGGCTATGACAGCTCGACAACGGTGCAGGAACGAGGCCATAGCTGTACCACCCCATACCCACTAAGACATAAATAAGTATTCCTGCATTACGGCCCGCACGGACAGAAACCCTGGCTGATCTGAGCGGGACCCTAGGCAGTGCCAGAACCACGTTGGGACACTGGTGTGGAACCCCACCACGGCTCCGCTTTGCCTGGCGTGCTCTAGAGTTCACATGCGGCAGCAGTAGTATAGGCAAGCCAGGAGACAGGGCCTGATGCTCAGAGTTGCTCAGTATTTCCCTGAAAGTGCTGTTGCACTCACAGGGGAATTGTTTTACTGGGGGGGTCCTGTTCAGAATTAATGAGGACTTTGGAATCTGACTCAGAACGAGTATTTATTTCCCCTGCAATAACATGTAAGTATTGATAACTCATCCCTTAACTCTGCTTTTTCAAAATTCTTTTTACACTCCCTAAATTTCAGCATCAAATGCCAGGTGAAAGTTTTAATTAAAGATAATGAGTAATTAGTTCCTTATCCCAGAAAAGACTTACCTGAGAAGCTCCTAGATTCCATCAGTGTGTTGATAATTTTTAATAGGTCTCAGTTCTACATACCCTTTAATCAACCCAAAAGTTCAAGGAGTCAGACATTTTTTTGGAACTGAATTCTTCTTTGAATATTTTTGGGGAGGGTTTCCCTTAAGAAAACTAAATTTGACGACTCAAATCAATGGTATTTTCAGCTGATGAAACCACAGAAAAACTTGATTGAAGGGGGGGGGGGGGGGAGCACGGGGACTGGGGGTTTTGGTTTGTTTTGGCTTGTTCTTTAAAAAATGTCCACTTCATTGAAAAGCTATTTCTCTTCCACCTGCCAATCCTCCCCCAACAACAACAAAGTCCTTTGATGTACAATTTTTGGCCAGTTTTACCACAAACATACAGACACAAGAAAAAGTCATCCCAAGATTTTGGCAAATCATAGCTGCATTTTTTTCCATAACAGGCACAGTTAGTTATCTTTCCATAATCCCAAGTTATTGTAGCTCCCAAATGGTGTCTAAACTTCACTATCACACTGACCAAAACGTGGCTCATCATTTTTAGTTAATTTGCTTTCTCCATTTTTGGGGGCTTTGTGGGCTTCTACAAAGGTCTGTCTTTAAAATCTGGGCATGCATTATCAATCGCTAGTTACGTGGAAAAATATGTTGGCTCCATCCTCAATAATTCCTTCAGAATTCCATTTCTGAATTGGAGAACTTTTTTCCTTTTCTCCCCGATCATCCATTTGAGTCTGTGTTAAACAGCAGATGGTTATCAGAGAACACAGCTAGGTTTTAGTCATAAAGAATTGTCTGTCGACACTGCTTAGGTTCCTGCTTCGGGTCTTTTTTTAACCGAGGAACACATCCCGTTATGTGCTCTTAAAGGCACGTAGTGACATCTAGTGACTGAATTGTACAGGGCAAGTAAACAGGAAAACTATGGAGAGTTCCAAATAGATTACCCTGCTTCCAAAGCCTGCTTCAATAACAAATTTGAAAGTTATTTTGAATTATTTATGAAAAAAAATGGAAGAAAAGTCTTATTTTAAATCTTTGTAGCAAAGATGCAAAAAGAAGTGAGTTCATTATATGTATGTGAAAGATTTTAGTTTGGATGAAAATGCATTTAAAAAAAATTGGACACATTTTAATTGTGTCAGGGAAAACAGATGGACAATACTCACGCGGGGATGTCCCTTTAAAATAGTTGGGCTTAATCCTCATCTGTAGCTGATTTGTTGCTTCTCAAATACTGTGTTCAGTTTTGGGCCCCTCACTACAAGGAGGACGTTGAGGTGCTGGAGTGTGTCCAGAGAAGGGCAACGAGGCTGGTGAGGGGTCTGGAGAACAAGTCTTCTGAGGAGCGGCTGAGGGAACTGGGGTGGTTTAGCCTGGAGAAGAGGAGGCTGAGGGGAGACCTCATCGCTCTCTACAACTACCTGAAAGGAGGTTGTAGCGAGGTGGGGGTCGGTCTCTTCTCCCAAGTAACAAGCGATAGGACGAGAGGAAAGGGCCTCAAGTTGTGCCAGGGGAGGTTTAGATTGGGTATTAGGAAAAATTTCTTCACCGAAAGGCTTGTTGAGCATTGGAACAGGCTGCCCAGGGAAGTGGTGGAGTCCCCATCCCTGGAGGCATTTAAAAGACGTGTAGATGTGGTGCTTTGGGACATGGTTTAGTGGTGGACTTGGCAGTGCTAGGTTAATAGTTGGACTTGATGATCTTAAAGGTCTTTTCCAACCTAAACGATTCTATGATTCCCAGCTGATTCCCTGAGGTCAGTAACAAGGTGAAGACCAACTGGTCTTTATAAAAGCAGCAAGAAGAGCTCTGTGGGTTTTTTTGGTGTGGAGTGTTTGCGCTGTGATAATGGACCTCATCCTGCGGAAGTCACACTGCGTAAATGGCTTTTATTTGCAACCCTCCTGGAAAAAAAGGTAAGGTCGATGAGTTGAAAGGCTTGTTTTGGCTCTCAGGCAGATGGTCTTTGAACAGTCCTCCTCTAACGACAGTTGGGCTGTTGCAAAAGAGGGCGGGTTTGGATTTAGAGGAGAGGTAATGTATTGCTTGTCTATTCTGGAGTCCTGTGTTATGGGGGGAAAAAAAAAAAAGAGCTTTCACACTTCTCTGAAAACTTACATTGAATATCTGGTGTTGTGCATTAACTGCAAACCTTCAGCTGATGTGACCAGTTTAGCCCTATCTTGCTTGCTTCTCTTTTGCTGTTTAAGAACTTGCTTTGGGGTTAATAACCCCAGCACTCGATGAAAAGCCATCTGAAGGGCTAATTTTTTTAGACTCAAAGGCTGACAATTACCATCGTAACTCATTGACAATCTGCTAAGAGTGCCTAGATATCCATGACTTGGGGAAGTTACAGATGGAAACAAAACATTATAAAAACAAGGGAGAGTTAGATGGCTTAGCTCTGTTGTCACAAACAGGATGGAAATCCGTTGGATTTGTATGGTTCTGGCATGTTTCTTTTGAAAGGAAGAACTTACGATTAGCTTGTGTGTAAGATTTGGAATGCTATCGTCAGCTTTCCCCTTAGTAAGAGGAGGGCGTTAGCCTAACAGCACCAGTGACTAGTTTCTAGCTTCTGATCTGTTGCCAGCTTCCGATGTGATCTTGGACAAGTCACTTCACCTCTGAGCTGACTTGTTTTCACTGTGAAACTGAAACACTGTGTGCCCTTGGACACTGATTGTCTCTGTATTTTTCTATAATCCATGAATCCGATTTTTAGGCAATTTTCTTGGTTACTGGCAGAAATCTTTATATGTATCTTCTTTGGTTGATGACCTGGGCAGCCTGTTTTGAATTAGCTCCCTTGCACTATTTGTCAGTCTTCTCCCCCTTATGTTCACTTCAATAGCAATTTGATCCTTTGTGTTGGAACTAAAACATCTAATGTCATGTAGCAAAATAACTCATCATAGATTCAGGGTCTTATACATGTGCCTTTATTTGCTTTAGATTGCTTGGCCTTGGAATAATTTCTGACCTAGCTTTCTTTGGAATTGGATGACTGAGTTTGAAACAAGCTTTGAGCAACGAAAACTTGCTGTGTCCCGGAGACAATAATTTAAAGATACAGGGTGGCTAGGTCCTAAGTAGAGCAAATAATACATAATTCATGGTGCCTCCCAGCAAACTTGGGTGTGAGGACAAAAGGAACAAAACCAACAAATCTGGTCTAATGCACTTGCTCCTGGTTTCCTCAGAAACTTGTAGGAATTGGTAGAAACTGATAATGAAAGATTATTCTTTTACTATGACTCTAGGCAGCAGGTGGGGTGAATAAATATCTCAGAAAAGGAGAACAAAAATGTTTGTCCTGACCTTGAGTTGGGGTCAAAAGCTCATTTCCCTGTTCTTGCACTGATGTGGCTGTCTCCTTGCTACTTGAGAAGCGGCAGAAAGAAATACTGATGACTTGAAGTCTGGATTCTGTTTCTGAGACACGCTACCCCTTCATCCCAGTGCAGCGGCAAGGCGAGGATAAAGGGTGTTGTACGGCCCTTTCCCCCTGGGGCATGCTGGCGCAGCAGGACTGAACGCACTTTCCTCCCATTAGGAACATCCTCCTCAGTACTGCGCTCTGCTCTCCCTCTTTCACGACTGCCTGAGAAACCGCTGAGGTAGAGGAACAACAAGAGTTTCCCACTGACTGTTTTGTAGTTTTACCTAAGGGTATATGCTTGGGCACTGCGCGATGGCAGTGCTTAGCTGGATGTGATCATCGCAAAGGCTCTGAACAGCGCGCAGTATTGCTGAAGTCAAATTTCCTTATCCCCTCTTGCTGACACGAAAATTGCTTTTTGTCCAAATGTAGAATAAAGGTGAGTTTGTATTGTGCCCTAGACATTCCAAACCATGTACAGATTAAGAGTAAACTGGGAGGAGAACCCAGCATCGTTTTTGTGGCTCTGGTTTTCTCCTGCCTCTGCTGGGGAGCAGAAGCACCACTGGTGACAGAGCCTTTAAAATGATACTGCATCTGGTTAGATAGATGTGGGATGGGACTATTTGACTATGGCAGCCCAGAAAAAAAGGGAAAACCCTGAGGTACATGACGAGACAGACTGAAATAGCTGTTTTGTTGACTTTTTTAAAACAGATTCTTCTCTTCTCTGTACTCTGACAATTAGTAGACCAATATCCCTGCCGTGGCTAGAGCAGAACCAACACAAATTGCTTCTCTGGCTGTACATGGAAGTATTAACTATGTTAAATCCGCTGGTGTTTTCAGTATCTTGCATGTAACCAGAAAATAACTTTTCTTTATATTGTAACAGGCTACATGGTATGATCTCTTGCAAGCTATTAGTGATGTCTTGTTTTTCAAATACTCTAAGGAATTGCAAAAAAAAGATTGACGCAACTTCAGTGCAAAGTTGCTACATGAATAAAAGTAATGAGATCTGCTGACTTATATTTGTTGGCCGCCAAGTCTACGCAGTGTACCCAAGGTTACTAATCTGACAGGTTAGAACTCTGTTCAAGTGTGTTTTTAATGTTTCACTACAGCATTTGTAATTGACAAGATTCTTCAACTTGATTTACCATTGGACTTACTATTTCGGTAAAAGAGGAGACTGCATGTATTATTTGGCAATTGTAGTGCTTTATGAATTTTAATTAAAGCTCAATACCACTGCTGCTGGAATGAGGAGAGCATGAAATTTTGAATTTAATGATGGCCTACGGGCCAGGGTGCAAGCATGGAATCCATACGGACCCTGCTCCGTATCGTCACTTGGCTTGTCTTAAAAATTCCAGAGCATTGAAATACTTCCTTGTTCCAGCCTCCGTAGATGAGGAATTTCAGACTTGCATTTCTGTTCTTAAAATGAACATGCATGTGTTTACCTGGCACCATATCTATAAATACCTTACAAGACTGAAATCTTACTGTTTGGCTTACCACTGTTCTGAACTATACTGCGTGCATAAAACTGAATACCTGTTACTCTAAATGAGAATGCTCCTGCTGCCTGCAACTGCGGTGCTCTGTTTCGAGGGAATGGTACTGCGGACGCTTCCTCTCCTCACTTAAACCACTTAGATATGGCTTTCCAGGTACGCCGTGTCTTCTTCTACCTTCTGCAGAAAGGACACCCGGTATGACACCTAGACACTTGAGAAGGGCTGCTGTTTCTCATAGGCTTCTGCGTAGTGGAAAAATACAAATCATAAGCTGCTTACAATGTGCTAATTTTAGTGGTTAGCTGCATCCCTACTGTGAATTTCCAAGTATGTAGATCCCGAGATGTCTTTGATTTCAGTGAAACAGCAGCAAAAACATTGTGTTGCAATCTTAATTCTAGTTTAAATAAATCTTCATCAGACCTTAGTGTTTTGAAGTTGCTAATGCACTGGAGAAGTGGTTTTATTATTACTTCTCTGTGCCTCTACCTCAGCAAACACAGCAATATAAATACTTATTACAAATGTCACTGAGCAGATGAGTTAAATGCTCACAAGGGGCTAGGAAGAAGCGTACCATTTGCTCTCCACTTAGGAACTAATCAATATGGCTAGCTATGTATTAAATTTGCCAAAGCTTTCAGTGTGTCAGAGGTGACCGTGATACTTTGAGATCATAGTATTAAAAGGGACAATTACAATTGGTTTTCTGGTCAGAGTGTACTTTATTACAAACACCTCCAAGAAAAATCTTAATAGGTAACCGAAGAGCTGCTAGTGAGAACCAGGACACTTCTGATCAAAAGTAACAACTTGGTCTTACTCAGAGTCATCTTGTGCTTCTGGGTTCAAATAGATTGGTTTATTTAGCTAAAAACAGAGGTGTTGCTCTGGGCTAGAGCCCAAAATGTGCTTCCAAGGTTTTGGCGGAAGAAGACGCAGCAAGAACACACTCATCTTGAAGAGAATGGACTAGCTACTTCATCAGCAGAAAGTTAGTGCTATTTAAGCTGCTTGAAGCGCTGAAACGATTTGAACAGATGTTATATTGAAAGTATTTTCACTTCTTTGTCAGAATGTTGCTGGTATTTTGGGTTTTTAACATAAAACAGGACTATAGCCAATGGTGTTTGTTGACATCTAACTGCTTAAAATACTGCTTAGCTAAGACCAGAATCAATGCACTGTTTAGTCAGAGAAACCCTTTTTCTGACTGCATTACAGTTTAAGTCATGCCCCTGTATTGCTACCAATGTAAAAACCAGGACGAACAGGTACACGTATTTACGTATACGTGTGTGACCCAGTGGCATTCCTTCTAGGCCACTAGCTACTTCAAGGTTCTGGCGTGCTGCTCAGTCACTATTACTGACGTTAACTGAAGCATTTTTGTGCAGTTGCTTAAGACTGAGCCAATCCTCTGTGCCTCTCAGACAGCGGCATGGTAAAATAACCACACTTGTATCTTTTCTTACGTAGAACAAGCGGTCGCCTATACAGCAAAAGTCTTTTATTAAAAATCACATCACACAGATCCTTTGGCCAATAAAGGCATACGTGAAAGGACATAAATACATACACAATACGCTTACGCAATTACCAAGAGTTTTCATCATCACAGGTAGCTTCAGGTTTCTAGCAGTTTATTTCCTATATAAATGCTGAGCAAATGAACTGTGTGCCACACCCCACCCCCAAATGGTAAAGTTATGCGGCTGCAAAAAAATGTGCAATTTCATTCAATGGTTTAAAAGATACTCAGCACAGTACCCCACGCTAATTCTTCTTCATAAAGGCACGCTTATTATGTAGTATCCTTCAGCTTCAGACAGGCTATAAGTAACAGACTGATCCGTTTCCAAGTTTTACTAGATGTTACCTAAATAGTCTGTATTAGAAAGTAATAACTGGCATATTATGTTGGCATAAAGTAGTTCCAGTTCCAAGGTAAAAGTATATCTTACACAGGTACATGTAGCAACAGATTTGAGTCTTGCAGGGAGTGTGTTCTGAATAAAATTTATAGTAGTGCAGGTGTTGACAGCTTGTCAAGCATACAGCAACACCAAAAACATATTGCAACTCTGATGCTGGAGCTGAACAGAAACTAATAGAAGTGCAACTCTTAATCACCTTCCCGTGCTGCTGGGCTTTTAATCAAATCTGCAAAGCTAACACCTTGGCCCCCAAAACATTAGCGTTAACAGATACGAAATACAAATTTAAATGCTCAAAAAAAAAAGGCATTTCAAGTACAGAAAATGTAACATTTATCAAAAGTATGACACATAGAAGCTGTATTTGAGCAAACTTCACACGAACAAGGCTAGACATTCAGAAAAGAAAGTATTCAGCTACAGGAATAGTAATTTCTAAGTTGGGTTGGTTTTTTTAAAAATCTTGAACTGACTATAGGAATTCTTGGAAGCCTGAGGGTTCTTTAAGTGGAACTGTTAGTTTATTTAGTATGGAAATTAATGTTTTAGCTACTTATTTTTACACACTAAAGTAATTAAGTCATGTTGCACATAACTTAAAAAAATTCACTGGAAGATAAAATCAACTTTCTAGTTAAGTTTATGCCATTGTCAGCTTTAAATATTTCAGTATCAAGTCTTAGATATGATCACAGATAGGACACGTCATGAACAATTAATTTCTCTACTGTATCTAGTAGCTCTGGTAGAATGCTAAATGCCCAATTTAAAAAAAAAAAATTAAAAAAAATCTGTAAATAATAACAAAAAGCTCAATAGTGTTACAGACCAACTCAATGGTAGTCCTGAATGGATACTAACATAAGCTTACAGACTTGACATAGTTGCCTAACTTACAGTGCGTAACACACTGATATCTAGAAAAGCTGAGGTGATAATTTTTCCCCATGCTAACAATAATATTAAAAATGCACAGTATTTATGAAGAGAAAACCTGGAAACCAGCAGAAACACTATTTGAAAAAATAAAAAGCCCAACAAATCACTAACCTATCGCCACTAAGAATGGCTACAAAAAAAGAAGATAAATCTGTTCCTGGATAACTTTGCTTTCACTAAGGCCCACAACAAAACTTTCCAGTCTAATATAGCTGCTATAAAGACCAAAACCCGCTTATTTCTCAGCAGCACTTAAACATCCTCCCAAATGCTGGACCCACTGAAGTCAGACTCCTCCCCCTGACTTTCAAGAGAGACAAAGATTACATCATGGTTTTCAAGTACAGAAACATCATATACTAGACTTCTGAGATCATGTCAGGAAATATGGAACCCGATCCTGAAGAGGTATGAAAGATAGCCTTTAATTACTTCTTTTAAAATATTCAATTCGTATGTTGTTCAAAATGTGCTTTATATTTTGCTTTAGAAAAAAATGGGCTCAAAAATGAATTTTGGATTGAAACTTTAAAACTTTCGTGACTCACTCATGCAATACTCGGATGTTTCTTGATTATTCAAAATAACATCAATAGGTCTTTCACTTTCAAATTCTTTCTAGTAAAATATATAAAAAAAATCCTGTGCTAGTTAATGTTTTTCTGGTTTTTTTCCACACAACATGTGGGATATCTGCTGTCTCCCAAATGATTCAATTTGCTTTTAAAATACCAAAAAAGTTTAAACACTTCATCTTTTACTTTAGTGGAATTTCCCAGTTAACTGGGATTGAAATCTAATCGCTTTATTTGCAGGAAGGGGGCATCTACTAAGAAAACTAAAACCATTTACTAAAGGACAAGAATCTGTCAAGCCTTCCATGTTAATTTGTTTTGCAACTAGAGCGAAACATGGGTAACCTTGAACAGAAAAGGGTATAACGAAGCTGTGTCAGACCGAGATGCGGATACCAAGAACGCAAGAGTGGTCACCATCGTTTCTGGGCTCCATCTTGCAAGGGTGCGGGCAGCGCACCTAGGCAGGCAACGGGCTGTGCTGCTGCCAAGAGATCTGCTACGCTGGGTGCCTCAGGGTGCACGCTGTATTCCTGACACTTGTGCAAGAAACTCTTCAAGAGAATTTCTTAACTATTAAGTATTTGTATGCACAATGTCTTCCGTGGGGTCAAATATCAGATGGAGATCCAGCATTTCTCTGCCATTAATTTTGCCAGCAATGAAAAACACTTTTTTTTGGGGGGGTGGGGATGGGCGTTGTGGGCAGGGAGAGTCAAAGTCAACAACGTAAACAACTTCCATGAACACGGTTATTGGTAGGAATGGATAAACGGTACATTCTTACTAGCTTACGAGACATGCAGCAGACTTTTGAACCGCAGTTCAGATCCTGGTACTTTAAATAATGGCTTGTACACCAATAAATTCAAGCACTGCTTGATATGTAATTCTCATGGACGCTACAGTACCTCCTTAAACAAATTTAAAATGACATTTAATATCTTATTTCCTATACATAACACATCTTCAATAATTATAAATAAATACTCACATTAGAAGCATTTAATCACATATATACACACAATACTAGTGAACCCCAAATGGCAAACAGATGTTTCTTAAAATGCTAAAACCAATTCAAATTTCCTGAAATCTTGTTAAATTCTTGTTTTGGAATAGTATACCTTGCTGAAAAGCACATCTGCCTATCTGTCAATACATAAGCATGCATTAGAATGGACACATGCTAAAATAACTTATTTTTGTCAGTATCTTAATTTAACTTTGTTTTAGAAGGAAGTCAAAGATCTGTTCAGATTTTAGAAATAGAGAATTATCAGCCTCTGCAGAAGACTTCTCTTAATCCTCAATAATTTAATCAAAACAAGAGAAGAATAACAAAACACCCATACTCGATTCCTTTGGTATGAATTGCTAACTTGATAATTTAAGAAGCAAAAATACAGAGATACTGGCACCCTTTTTCTTCTTTGCAATTTGTCTCTTCCTGCAGGTGGGAACAGACACTGACAAGAGGAGGAAATGAAATTGTATGAAAGTGCAGTGTGCAACAAACAGTAAAACTGATAATTAAGAATGCCCTTCAGGCATAAAAGTAAAAACTCTGCTTATACTGAAAGATCTGTAGCTGACAAAGGTTACTGGAAGTCAGTAGCTCTGTATTAGTACTGGAAAAAAAAGTATTTCTGTGTATTAGGGCACCTGCCATTCAAAAATGTTTGAATTACAGGCTTACCTAAAGGTTTGCAGATAAGTAATATGGCGAAATTGTGTAAGTGATCTGTTCTACAGCCAAGAACGTCCTGTCTGCTTTCAATACCGCATCTGATGCCGACAAGCTCTGTCAGTACTAGAATTATTTGTAGCGTAGACAGGACTAAGGGACATAATCCCATTTACTGACATATCACTTGAGCAATTAACTTAGACCTCCTGTAAGATTATTTTTAGTTCCACTATAAGGTGCTATTGGGGAGAAGCGGAGAATCCACACAAGTCTAGCTTCGGGCATCTAAATGTGACCGTTGGGGGATTAATCTCCTTAGATTGCAGCGTAGCTCCTGAAAAGAGAGACAAGGTTCTCCTCAAACAGGAATTTGGGGGGTGGGGGAACCTATTTCTCTTGACTACATACAGAGTTTACTTTCTTAGCTGAGGTACCCACGTTAGGGCAACGTTATTTGAACTCCGAATAGCTTCCATTGATCTAATCCTGCTAATTTACATTTTACAGAAGTAACCCGGAACAATATAAATCTGAAGCCTACAACGTCTGACCTTGTAGTAGTCAGTGAGATTACTTACTGTTGGGAGACGAAACGTTTCTTCATACACAGTTGGTTTGGAGGATAAGCCAAGAACAACACCTATGCCTAACAACTGAAGGCTAGCTTTGTAGCATAACTATTTGATCCCAAAATAATGTATTCCCTATCTGCCAAATACCATAACTCATCCACCTTTCTAAATATAGACTTACTCTTTAAAACAACAAAAAGCTTAGAGACAAGTTACACAGAAGGTCTAATAATTCCATTCTTGTAAATCAGAGCACTCGCCAAAGAACAGACTCTCTCTCCCTCCCCTAATGCGAATATCCTACGTGAAATTGTTCCCTTTACTTGACTGCTTGTGTCAATAACCAGTCACCTGTTCCCACTGGCAATAGCAACTGATTTGCGGCCCCATTAGAATCTTCAAACCTTGCCAAACTGACACTTGTTCCTTGCCAAGAAATAAACAGCAGACGCTAGTTTCACAATCTTATAGATAGCATAAAGGCCTGCCATGATCTTTAGCAAATAAATCTTAGGTTCTGCTAAAAATCTTCCAGCAACTTTTCATCCAAGTTATCTCCCCCAAATTTTCTGTACTATCCATATTTTGCAACCAATTATTTGCCTTCAATCCTGTCATATGAGCCTTTCCATGCTTTTTGTCTGTTTTTTTTTTTTTTTTTTAAGCATCTCTACATCATGCCACATCAGTAGCTCTTAGGAGTTTCAGGGTTTCATTGATTGTGACATAATGAATCGTGCAAAATCTTTTGAGTAATTTTTAAGCCCTAGTTACTGGGATTCTCCCCAAGTAACCGTAACCACGCTCAGACAGTCCATCAACATTCTGCCTTTTCCTTCCTCAGGCTTTCACGGGATGCCATCCTTCCTTTGGCAACACTGTGAAGGAGGCACTCCCCAATCATACATGTAGGAAAGCCTGAGCTTAACCTCCTCCTTACAGAGCTTTCCTTCTTTAGCCAGGGTCTGGTGCTTTTCCAGCATGTCCTCGATGCTTTGCTTATGAGTTACTATGTACTTATTGTTGCAACCTCGTGACTTATACTCAGTGTCAAAACGAGGGTCGTGCACTCTCTTCACATCGATGGGAGCCAGCCACACCCCCAGGGAAACATCTTCACTCTGCCACATGTTCAGGTAGTCCCTGCTAAGACGCAAATAGTGCACCAGATCTGCAGAAATCACATAACCACCACCCAGAGCGTATGGTAGATAGTAGTCACAGAGCACCCAGGCGCTCTCTTTCCATTTGCCACCAGATTTGACTCGACCGCGGCCAGAAAAGAAGCCCCAATAGAGGCGACGCGGCTCCTTAGCTCTCAGCTCTTCCACGAGCACATCCAAGCGTACGAAGGTATCGTCGTCGGCCTTCAGGGCAAACTGGAAGTCCAGGTGCAGATCCAGCCAGACGTACGTGGCCAGGACTTTAGCAGTCAGGTTCTCGTAGGAATCCCGCAGCTCTGGCAGGAGGAGGAGGTCTCTGTGCCGGCTCTGCTCTAGCTCCAGGCTACGAAGCTCCTCTGCCCCGAGCCCACCTGTGCCGATCACAAAGCGGCTCCAGATGTCATCGTGAGGGGGGCGCCCGGCGGCCGAGAGCCACGTGCTGCGGATGATGCTGCGACGCTCGCTGTACTTGGGGCCACTCGTGATGAGCACGGCCAGGAAGGCGGTCTCCTCAGGGGAGGGCGGCAGGGCTGCCGGGGGATGCGGCCCCCTGGCACCCCGCGGCGGCAGGGCGGCAGGCTGGTTGTGCGGGAGCCCGCGGGGGGCTGGCAGAGGCCGGAGGCCCTCGGAGGTGCACTTGGCCAGGTAAAGCAGGACCACGGCGAAGAGCGACAGGCCGCCCAGGCCCAGGGCCGTCTTGTGGCGGCACAGCAGGCGCAGCAGCTTCATGGCCGCGGGGCCTCGACGGGGCGAGCGGGCCCCGACCGGAGCCCCCTCCCTTCCAGGCCGCGAGGCCCCGCCCCCCGCGAAGATTTAGGCGGGAACGGCAGGAGTCCCGCCCCCGGGGGTTGGAACGGCTTACGGCCGCCGAGAGGAGACAAGCTTCCTGTGAGAACCCTCACCGCGCTTCGCCGTCCCTCAAAGGTGGTTTCATGTCTCCTTCCTGCCTTTTCCCCTTCTCCTCGGGGAAGCGCCGGCTCAGGCCGGGAGGAGGAGCGGCTCCGTCCCTGCCGACCCGCTGGGCCTCCGGCGCCGACTCGCCGTGTGCGGCGGCGGCCGCCGCTCCGCTCGCCGCCTGCCTTGTGGGGGAAGGGGCAGGAGGAGGGGCCGCGCCCCGCACCACCTGACCGCACACGGCGGCGCCTTGCGGCGGCCATCTTGCAGCAGGGAATGCGAGGCCGAGACGCTGCCATTTTGGTTCCGGGCGCGCCGCGCCGCGCCGGCCTCTTGTTTGGAGTCACGGCGAGGGAAGGCGCAGCAAGCGCCGTTTCAGGCTGGGGAGGGCCTGCGCCTCGGCCGGCTGTGCTCCCAGCCCCAGGGGCAGCTTTGGTGCCTGGCGGTGCCGCCTCCTTGCGGCACAGGAGAGCACGTAGTCTTGTGAAAGCCGTGGTGCGCTAGCTAGCTGGCCGTCCTGGTTTCGTAAGGATTGCTAGCGGCGTGTCACGTGCAAAAGGCGGTATTCCAGGGGCTCCCAAGCAAAACAGGTGAATGATAAGCACGAAATTAGGGATGTACGTGTAGCCAGGAAAAGGGACCTGGCAGGGAATTAAAAAGGTCCCTTCACGCTTGGAGAAGGTCTGCTTTATTAATTGAGGTAAGGAAGAGCACGTGAGCAAACGCGCTCAAATTTCCAGCGCCCGGAGCTTCGCCTTCGCGCTCTACCGGGTCACGGCAACCGCGAGGCCCTGGCAGCTGCCGCGGGACGGGGAGGACCCGCCGCGAGGGAAAATGGCTGCCGCCGGCGGAACGGGGCGCTTTCCTGCCCTACTCCAAGATGGCCGCTCCCCGTCCCTCACGCACCCGCTGCGCTTTGACGAAGTTCCTACGCAGCGCTGGCCCGGCGCCGTCTCCTCCCTCCGCCCGTGCGTCGGGGGCGGGAGTGGGCCTGGGGTCCTCCGCGCCGGCTGACGTCCTTCCGTGAGGCGCCGCCGCGGCCCGCACAGGGACCGGGGGAGCGGAGCGAGGGGCAGCGAGGCCGAGGCTGGCCGCCCCGCGGCCTGTCAGGGTTCTCGGAGGCTGCGTCCCCCTCCTGCGGGGAAGGGGCACCGCGAGCGCCCCGGAGCTCTCGGTGAGTGCGTGTGGCCTTTCCTGGAGCGGGCTCGGGACCGCCACTGCCCTTCGGGTCGGGCAGGGCAGCCCCGGCCGGGCTCCCCCTCTCCGGTGGAGAGTTGGCCGTCGCCGCTCGGTCTGCGAGTCCTGCGGCGGGCTGGGCGGGTACTCCCCGCCCAAGGCTCTGCCGTGCCTGGCGGGACTGTGGAGTTTGTGCTCCTCGACGCTCCGTCTCTCGGGCTCTGGCCCTTTTCCCTGTCCCCGCTGTCTGCGGTCTCGTACGTGGCAGCGATTTTCACACACCGGCAAGCAGGTCGTGACAGGTCCAGCCCCTGAGGTTGCTTTTCCTGCCGGCTGGTTCCTGTGTGTTTTCAGCTCCGCTTTACGCGATGGCATTTGTAATCGTATTTCCCTCAGTCAGCTCTTTCCAAAAAGACCTTTACGCCTTTCAGCCTTTCTAAAGAGGCGATCTGTTGAGATCTCTCGTGAACTGTTGTGCTGTCGTGGCTGTTCCTGCAGCTTGCTGGGGGAGTGCGGTGCTAGCCTTAGGGACATTGCCACAGCCGAGCTTGGGCTGCACATTCGGACAGTAAGTGCTTCCTGCGCTGGGTTGACTTCTCGGTAAATGCTTGGGTTTCAGTGGTCGGGTCATCTCATCCCGTAACACCTGAAGATGGATTTCAGAGCAGAACTAGTCTGTTCTACTAGCAGAACTAGGCTATCTTCGAAAGTCCTCTGACAGAGGTTACAATTGTGCAGACTGAAAACTAACACAGATTAATTTCTTGTCGCGTATTTATTATTTAACAGGCTTTTTTATTCTTTCACAGCAAATACTTGTGTGTGTAGGTTCTTCTGAATTTTAGGAGACGTTTTATTAGTGACATAATGTTCTAGAGTTTAATTTGCATGTGTCTTTTCCTTTTTGTTTTTAGATATTTAATCCACTCACAGTAATTTAATCAACCAATATTTTGAATAAAAAGGAAAAAATGATGTCAAGACAGGCCTTTCTCTGCAGTTTGGGATCTCTGTATTTGTCCCTTCTGTTTGTATTTCTTCTAATGGATGTTTATGCAAGGCCTGCAAATAATTCAGCCCTCAAAGAAAAGCCAGCTGACAGTAAAGATGAGAATGAGATCTTGCCCCCAGATCACTTGAATGGGGTCAAAATGGAGATGGATGGACATCTTAACAAAGAATTTCATCAAGAAGTTTTTCTAGGAAAAGAGATGGAAGAGTTTGAGGAAGACTCAGAACCCAGGAAGAATAGGAAGAAGCTCATGGTCATCTTTTCAAAGTAAGTTATGTACATTGCCAAGAACAGTGCAGCCTCTTTCTCTGATCTTCAGAGTAAAATTTGCAAATTTTTCTGTAATATTTAAAAATTGTAATGATGAGGGGGAAAGCATCATACTATAAGCACTGTGCTCATGTTATTAAGGTATTAACATACCCGTATAAACCGTTCTTAGGAGTGAGAATGCATGTGTTGAGAGTCATGATCAGTATACAGGATTGGTGCTGTGGTCTAGTAAAATTTATGACAAAACGCATTGTGTCTATGCAAAAAAACCCTACATGGCCTCTCGCGGTATGAAAATTAATATTACTTTTTCCTGGTTTCCTGGCTCAATGAATAATTAATCACACTTGTGTTCCTTGGTGGTAGGATGCCCATGCAATGAATTGGGAGGGTGGGAGTTTGTTCCAGTTTTGTTCTAGCAGTAGTATGCTCTATTGCTTTGCTGTAAGTTTGGTTTCAATTGGCAATCTAAGTTTCTTATTTATTGTTTGGTCTTATATTCCATATGGATCTTGTATTTGTTTCTATTGTGACTTCTGCAAATAACTGCAGAGGAAAAACACTGACAAGACAATAGTAAAGGTAGAAGGGAAGAAAAGGGACAGACAGACAATGGGGTAAGATTGTGGTAAACAAACTGACAGTTGCTTTCTGTTCATAAAACTTTCTAGTAGATGCTCAGTGTCTAAAATTTGAGTGTTTCAAATGAAATACATGAAGGTTAAAAATAATTATGCCTAACTGCACATACCAAGAATTCAGAAATTGGCATGACAGCTTCTAGCATTAAGTTAGCTTTCTTCATAAAATTAAACTAAACAAAACGTTTAGTTCCTCAGAATTTAGAAGAAAAGAGAATGAGAATGAAACGTGAGAATAGAAAGATTAATTTTTTCTTTTGTAGCCTTCTTGAAAACTTCATCTACCTCTTTACTTGGTGTAAAAGTATTAACTTTACTTTTAGACATTAAAGCATTTTTCCTTTTATAAAGCACTTGTGCTAGATAAGGTTTGTGGCAGCTAATAAACTATCAGATGTTTGGAGGTCAGTAAACATAATGGAAATCAAAATCAGTATATACTTTTAGACACTAGGTGGCAGAATTGGCTTTATTTGCGTTTTTGCAATGGAGGATTAATTTTATGAGAACAGCTTAAATTGCATTGGTGCTCTTAATGCTGATGATGGTGTGGGGATGCGCGTATACTTGAGAAAATGAGAAGGCTTAACAAAGCTTTTTTTTTGCAAACTTTTCATTAACAGGGAAAAAATATCAGTAATAACATTGGATTTTTTTTTTTCTGGTGTTCTGAGTAAAGGTAGCTAAAGCAAATAGGCAAAGCAGAGTGCCTTTTTCATTTAGAGTAGAATCCTTTATTACTATGGCTGCTATTCAGACCACTAACTTCATGGGCAGGATATATACAAATATTAAGATTATGCTTAGAAGGTTTCACTTTCTTTATTGCTATATGTTTATTGGAAACATTCAACGGTGGTTAGTAAATTGTCATTCACAAATTGCAAACTCTGTTCATTTCTGCCTGTTTGTTATGAAAGAGGTTGTCTTAGGAAGCTTAAAGCAATTGGATTCAAGATCAGCTTCACTCAGATACTTACTTAAAATTACATTCCATCAGATGATCAGATTAGAAAATGTAGAAAAGCATTCTGAGGAATTTGGTTGCTTTCTAGACATACTTTTAAAGGCTGAGTGAAAAGAGAAATACTATGAACTTCTGTGAAAAGCTAGTAAGTCACAGGCTTCCAGATGCTTTGGAAATATTTTCTTTGAAGACATAAAGAAAACATGTAATGTGGTTTTAATTAATAAAAGCTGAGATTCTACAGCATGCCAGTATGATATAAAGTAGTCAATTCAAAGCATAAATTATTGTCTAATAGGATTACTGAAAATAAAGTTGAAACATGGAAGAAAAGCTCCTCAAACCATGTTTTTCTAGGCGAGCAAGCTGTATGTGACTGAAAGAACAAGTGGCACTTCATAATTCTGTATTTCAGTTTCTGAAGTCACTCTTTACTGGGAGGACAAGCCTTACTTGTCTACAGAAGTGGTTTTTTACAAGTTAACCAGTACTTCCACTTTGCCTTGTGAAACTAGGGCATGGTGCAGAAAATCCTGGGTGCACCTTTTTAGTCTTCATTCCCTGCCAAGGGTAAGTGTTCAGGTACCTTCAGGTCAAGAAAATCCGTGAGAGGAGCTTAATTGACATCCTTCCTTCTTGTACTTCTCATAATTGCAAAAAAAAAAAAAAAAAAAAAAAAAATTGCTATAGTCTCCATTTAAATAGTTTAAATTAGCCTGGAATCTATAGATTTCTCTATTCTTTTGCTGTGTGGTGTAGTTTAGCTTGTGTAGGTGGGTGTTGATGGGAGGGAAGGGGGAAGGATATTGAAAGCAATCGAGTGTATGTATGGTGACGCTGATTTCGCTAAATCAGTGGCATTCTGTACTAAAATTCAGTTTGAGCCTTGCTTCTAAGGGTCAGTTATCTTGTAAATTAAATTACATGTACTGAACAAAACTGATAAATTCAAGTACAGAAGAATGTAACGTGTGTGGCTTTCTGTCAGTGTGTTTTTGTGGTGATGGAGTTACCTCTGTGAGTTTGAAAGTTGAGTATCCTTCTAGCGTTTGCGTTTTGCTGATGTTATCAGCTACTTAGCAGCAGCCCTAGTTGTGATTTAAAAATTAAAATCTTTGTGTTAGCCGAGTGCCTTACCTTGATGGTCATTCATCAGGTCACAGGCTTAAATACACCTTCTGTTAACTACTACCATGTACAGGGGTGTTTTGGTTTGGCTTTTTCCCCTTGTTTAAAAGTCATGAACTTAACCTTTCCTAAAGCAGAACTTGTTCTGAATCGCACAATGCTTGTAAGCGTAGCTCTTCTAGACTTTACAGCTGCAACTGTTTGTGTTCAGACTGCACATAGGGAGTGGTTTTGGCAAGATCCATGCCCCCTTTCTTAATTTCAGATTTGTCTCATAGCCTAACACAGTATTCATTTCTACCTGTGTGCATTCTGTCTATGGTGGGAACATGCTAGTAATGACAGCTGATGTTGGACAATAGCAGGTAGAATAAAGAATGAGGAGAGGGGACGTTTTTAAGCTTTCCTGTTTTGATATCTTCAGTTTAGATTACAGATTTGTAATAATCAGCTAAAAAACTGTTTATGCTGTATGCCATTGGAAGGTTTTAAGTAGTGTGTGCACCCTGATTTGTGTTTTTCCTAACCTGTACATTTAAATATACATCTAATAAATTTTGCATACCTCCTACCATGTAAAGTAGAGCTTTGCTTTGGTTTCTGTTGTTAAAAATTATTCTCTGGATCTGCTTTTCATTATTTGCATGAAACACAAACCAACTCTAAAGTGATAGGCATTAGGTGCTCAAGGAAATTGTTATCTTTAGTCCTTTAGGTAAGAACACTGCCTTCCTGCTCCCCCCCCAATACCTCGGGCAGCATTGCAGTGTTGTCATTTAGGAACCTGAAAACATGAATCTGAAAACCTGAGTGGCCAGTGTTTATTGATAATACTTTCAGATGTGGACCTTTTGAAAAGTGGCCACGAAAATCTGATTTTTAGTGGCTTGTGGTTGAGAAACTGGGCTGAATTGTTTAAAACCTGTTCTTCCAGGCTTGACATTTACATTCAATGCAGCCCTTACTGTAGGCTTTTGTTAAGGAAAAATTTACGAGTATCCTACAAAGTAGCATACTTGCTTGTTTCTTACTCAAAGGTAGTATTAACATTTAGGCTGTGAATAGATAATGAAATACAGTTTGAATAGTCAGTGAAGTTTTAACCTTGAACTTAGACAGTATAAGGAGCCCTTATGTCTGATGCTGCCCATTACTGAAATGTATTAATACTAATGGTATTTATCATGTTGCATCAACTACTGTCTGGGCTGTGGTTTATCTATAATTTTCTTTGGAATGAGACAGGTAAGCAATAAGGTAAATTGCTCTCTAGTCTGTTTTTTAATTCAAATTTATGCTAACGGTAGTCCCTGCTTTTACAAAACTTACTTTGCTGTCAATTCAGGAAGTAATACATCATATACCTAAGTTTCTACAAGTCTGAGATAGCACTCTCTAGCAGAAAACAATGCTTATTGTAGAAAAGAGCAATCAAGTTTGGGGTGTGGGTTTGTTTTTTTTTTTTGAGCTGGTATATCATGAAGTTTGACAAATCGTCACAAGATTTCTATACACAGATTGCCAAGGAAGGTTTGAGCAAAGTTGTAATCTGGGATGATATTCTTGCTTGGATTCATCTTGGGGTTTTGAGCTTAAATTCTTTCTTGCAAATACTTGTTCTTTGGCAATTTTTTTAAGAAGTGCATTAGAATGTACCACTCTACTAACATTTTTGAGTGTTCAGGCCTATCTGCCTCAGAAAACGGATTGCCCATCACCGTGTTATAAAATGAGTTTTCCGTGACTTACCAGTGTTAGGTTGTTCGGCAGCATGTAATTATCTAAATGTGTCATTATTAGTGGAAATGTTTTCAGCAGTCCATTCCGAATGAGAACTTATCTAAGGAAGCATGGACAGTCTTTTGTTTTTATGGCCTTAGATGGTAACCTCACAGCAGGATCATCTCTTATATTTCATACAGTTGTAAATATTCCTCTCAAAAGCAGAAGTGCTGTTTATGGACACTGAAAGGATTTCAGCTCACCTTGTACAGTGGATGCCTGCTAGTTCATGAAAATCTGCGTCATTGGAGACTTGTGAACTGTGGTAGCAGAACAAAGGTGTAGTTTCATGAGCTAGAAGAGCAATAAGTAGGATGTTTGTTACCTTTCTCCCTAGTTAAAACATGTTTTAGGTGGAAAGTACAGCTTGGAAGTAGTAAGTTTGAGAGCTTTGATCTAAGGAAACTAGAATGTTAAATGTTGAGGGGAAAATGCTTTGTTTTCCCTTCTCTTTTTTTGATAGTACCTACTCCATCTCAAAACCCACATTTGTTCACCTGGTAAGTGCAAGGTGGCGCGAGTGGAACATGACCGTTTTACTGGTCTCGCCATTGATACTGAAAAGTTGTGTGATATGATATGATAGTTATGTGATATGATAGGATGTGATACAATATTTAAAACCACTAATACTGCATTTGCTAATACAGCTAAGTGTTGTAGAAGATTAGGTGCTAGGGTTGTTGTTTGGCTTAAGCTTCTAACATTTAGTTGACATTTAAAGGCAAATCACATATTTAATAACTTGAGTTTCAATGATAACACTTCAGTACTGTTAAGACAGTGATACAAACAGATAAAAAAGCCAGAGTCAAGCTGGGGTTTTTTGTTGTGTTTTTCTTTGCTGTTTTTTTTTTTTTTAATTGAACAAGACTGGTTTTGGTATGCTTTAAATAGAATCTTGCCTCCTAAATGTTAGTGATGTCTTTTCAGTTTTAAATATTGTTATATCTTTTTTGAATAAATACTTAATGATATGCTCAAAAAAACCTTAAAGTGTCATGTTATTGTTTTTGTATTTGTTCTTCAACTGTAATTTTTATATTAACTGCTTTTTAATGAAATAAGCATTAATGGAATTGATGGTATGGCAGTGTATCTTAATACAATAAAGCAGTATTGATAGTACACTAAGGAGAACAGTGGACTGTCAGATTGGACATTTACTGATAACTTTAGTTAGGTAGAAAAAGTTCAGTTCTGTAGCTCAACAGCACTGGGTACAAGCATATCCTTTGACAAAGCAAAGTGAGCCTGATAACTCAGAAGCCTAATGGAGAACAACTGTATGTGCGGAACTTTTAAATGTGTTAAAAATTAAAAACTGTCAGCTGTTACGTGTTACCAGAGATCAAGGTATAATAGAGGAAACTTGGTTTGTTTGGTTTTTCCCCCCACTTACAGGTACTCCAGTCAAAGTATTAAATAGTTTGAAAGTCCTTGCCACTGAGGTTATTCACATTATATTTTCATTGCTTTTAATGGTCACGACAGTTGTGATGTGAACTAGGCAGACACAGGGAGGCAGCTCATCAGTAAACTTCAGAGATCTTGGAAGATCAAGGTAAAAAGGACTTGGAAAGATAAATTGAGAGGAAGTTAATGGTTTGAGAGAATGTTAGAGAAGAAATTTTTCAAAGTAGTGAAAGTCTGCAGCAGCTGGCAGTTGACAATTCTGAACCAATAGGAAATGAGCTAATATGCCATGAGTGATGCATTTGTGGTTTCCTCTACTTCAAAAATTTACTCAAAAACATAATATTGAAATGAGTTAACTTACAGCAAAGTGAAGTATGTCTGAATGTTTTTCTCTGAGTAGTAACCTAGATGTTGTAGTTTAATCATGAAATAAATGGCTAACTTGCTACTTGTTTACTCTGTAGTTCAAAGAACGTACAACTTCTCAGAGAGGGTTATAAATATACTCTTTTCTGTAGTGACCTATGTTTGTTACTGTTGAATAATTAATTTAGAATATAAAAATATACCACACCTACCCCAATCCCCAAATCTAAATCTTGTTTGCTGTTCATACGTAGGGTGGATATAAATAATGATAAAAAGATAGGTGCGAAAGAGATGCAGCGCTGGATCATGGAAAAGACAGATGAACATTTCCAGGAAGCTGTGGAAGAGAATAAAATGCACTTCCGAGCTGTGGACCCTGATGGTGATGGTAAGATGAACAATTCCTCCATCTCCTGGTAACATCTTAAGTCAGTTGCTAGTAGCCAAACCTACTGGCTGCTCTTCAGGTGTGCTGTGACAAAATCCGAGTTCCTTTGGACTGCATGTAATCCCTTCTTTGCTCTGTTGTTTTCTGTATGGATCAACACTGTTGTGGTGTGCTCCAGTCAGCATTGTAGTTCTGTGTTGACTGCTACGTTACTTCACTTGCGGTATAGGAAATTGTAACAAGTTAAGTGGCTCCGCCAGGGATGGGGTGAGGATGGTGACATATTTATGTTATTTTCACAAGGCCTGTCTGGTCTAAAGAAACATAAAAGTGAATCAGGTGATAGTTTTCATATTGCCATTCATAAGCTTAGTGTGATGGTTACAGTGCTGAACCAAAAGATTTTAGCACGTACTGTTTTAAGTAATGAGACCAAAAGTTTGTCATTTAAGCATACTATGTTATGTCTGAGATATGGCTCTTTCTTACAGGCCATGTGTCCTGGGATGAATATAAAATTAAATTTTTGGCAAGTAAGGGCTTTAATGAAAAAGAGATTGCAGAGAAGATCAGGAACAATGAAGAGTTGAAAATAGATGAAGAAAGTAAGTGCAGACTGTTGGTGTGTGTCGGTTTTTCTTCTACTTTCCTAAAACCTGAATGTCAAAACCGTTCTTAATATACGATTAATGTTTTAGTTGTTCTTCTGCTTCTATGTGAATGTAGAATGTGTAAGTCATAAGACAGAAATACTAGATTTCTTTCCAACTCAAATCTGCCTTCCCAACACACCTGATGTAAATATTTAACACTGAAAAATCTTGGTTGCTTATTTGTTACTGCCTATTTGAATAGTTTTCAGTTATTTATGTTTAACAGTCTGCTAAAATTTGTCAGACCTGCGTTGTCTGCAGACCATTGTATTGTTAATGTGGGAACCAGGTCCCCTGTTGCTCCAAATGAAAGGGAGCTGCTATACGCTATTCCTGTTCTAAAACTGGGGAGGGGTGTATGTGCTACCAAACAGTGTTGTGTTTAAATGGGTACATCCTTAGGCACTGCAAAGCATACTAGAAGTTAATAGCAGAAGGTTGCCTAACAATTGTTTCATGTTTCATCTAAGTTCTCTATAGAGAGAGATTGGTTCTTTAGGTTAGTGAGATTGATCATTTCTTCCTTGTTCCTTTTGAAACTTTCATTTGAATCTGGCTTGGTATAAACGTGGCAACTCTTAACAGAGTAATCTCCCCACTCCCCCCCATCTAAAAGTGTTTAAATTTACTGTTAAGTAAAACACGAAGCCTTAGCCTTTCCTTGCAGGAATTAGTCATTTAAAAGTGGGTTATGTTATATTTTCCATTTATCAAAAAGCAACTAAAATGCAAATGGGCCTTTGAATTTTATGGCAGGGAAAACACCTGTGCAGCATGTTCTATGGCAGTGTGGTTAACTACAGTTTACAGGAATGCTCATCAGATAAAAGATTTGCTGAATAAGGGAAGTGTGTGCACAATCATTTTTCTACCTAGGTAACAAGCCTTGTTTGGGAAAATCCAATTAGTTATCTACCGCTTCCTGAGGATGATAGGCAAAACTTATTTTCATACTCTAGTGCAGTGTAAAAGTACTCTTTTTTGGTCTGTGTAATAAAAAATAACTGAATGCGTGGATCTTAAGGCATGCTCTGTCTTGCGCAGAAGCACACTACAGTTTGGATGCCAGGCCAAAACTAGGGACGCAACTTTACTTAACTTATGCAGATAATGACAGTTTCAACTGATGACTGACAGTTGAGTTTCATTTAAGACTGAGTAAGAAAGGTAGGCAAAGGGAGATTGGCTTGTGACTTCTAACGTTTGGGGTTGGCTACGCTGGAAAACCATAAGCAAGTGATTTGATTTTTCTGTGTTTACTTGTGTCCTTGATATGACTAAAACTTGCCATTTACAAACTTGCCCTAAGATTCATATTAAGACTCTGAAGGATTTCTTTACTCTTCACAAAAAAACATTCACTGAAGACTTAACTCTTCATTGCAACTGGCAGTTCAAAAATGTAGATGCAACCGTTGGGTTTTTTTTTCCTCTTGTAACTCAGCAACCAAAAGCATGCAGGAGCTATTTAAGACAGTTTATTAAATTGAAAAAAAAGTTTATTATCTGAAGACTGTAGTCTTTCAGAGTGTTTTTAAAACTTGTGAAAAGCAAATGCTTCCGGTTTGTGTTTGTTAGCGTATTTTGCAGATAGCAGGGTGTGCTACAGGCACAGTGTGTCATTTCCAGTGTGTCATTTAGAAAATGTCTACACCAGAAAAAGAATACTCTCTACAGGTATTTTTTTTCCTGTTTGGTTATGTTCAGGACCACTAGGTGCACATAATATTCACGTTGTGTGTTGCAGGGTGGTTTTTTTCTTCAAATCAGATGCATGGTTTTAGCGGAAACCGATATACAAATTATGATTCTCAGTTGAGTTTAGGAGAAACTCACTTAAAAAGTGCTTGTCTGCATGGTGTAAGATGAAAGAAGTGCAAATGTAAAGTGATTTTGGTGCTGATGTATCTGTTTGTACACACGTACTTCAACTTGCATTTGCTCCTTGCAGTGAAAATATTTCCCTTTATTAAATTATAGTGATAACTAAAACATATGCAGGGTTTAGGTCTGAAGTCAGAATGCTTTCTGATATAGAACAGACAAGGTAGCTAAAAGGAGTAAAAAGTACTTGTGCCCTTAAGTAACTGAAAACCAAATACATTTCTTGGTGCTTAGCTTAGCATCTGTTCTTGATGTTTCCAAACTTTCTTTTGTAGAGCCTACCCTCTTAAATCTCTCATAGTTCCAACAAATCACATCTTCAGGCTGAAATACTGGACGATGTATCTGAGTCTAAGGATACAAGTTCTCTCTGGGTAGGCGATTCTTTTGAATCCTGAGCCTTTTACAGGGTAAAGGAAGAAGGGAGGAGCAGAGGCAGGGCAGAAGTCTCTTCATAGCTTTCTTAGTCCTCTGCTTTATGGGTGCTATCTGGAATTGCGGTGTGACTGGAGAGAAAAACTCTGCAGATAAAACTGTGTGCAGTATGCATAATTCGATCATCACTTTGTGGTAGAACACTGTACCATTTTGTTAACTCAAATCCTGTGGGCTTGAACATACCTAAAAGAGTTCAGAACAATAATACAACTGGTTTTGGTTTAGATAATGTCGTGTTAAGAAATGCCAAGTTAAAATAAGAAAAGGTGAGTGTTGTAACACTGAGTAATAAAATGTTTCCCTTTGATCATGCTTGGAACTGCTGTGTTGTCAGAGAATATTTTCTTACCTGTGGTAAACTTAACAAGTGCTGTAGAGCAGAATAAACCTATGTAGTGCTATTAGCCAAAGCGCTAGTACAACGGTGCTTCACAGATCAGAAGCATCTTTCTAGATTTAATGATAGTCATGTTATTTGGTCTTAGAAGAAAACATGCTAAATGTTAAGGGGTTTGTTTTTCTATGTTATTATTTGGGTAGGAAAAGAATTGGTTGACATCTTCCTTTCTTGTAGATATTAACTAGGTGTGTGTGATGTCACAATTGCAATACATGGAGATAGTGAATCTGAAGACTATTTTGAATTTTAAGAATGTTTTGGCTGTTTCAATGCACAGGACTGGTTTGAAGTAGAAAACAGAAATGATTTGTTCAGAAGAAGGGTGATGCTGGTATTCAGGCAGGTGAAAGATTTCTGTTGGTAGCGGGCTTCAGATATGAAAATAAGAAAGGAGAACAACAAGTACTGAACAAAGTTGGATTATTCATACCTCCTACCAGAACCAGCTAACAATACTGGTAGGACAATACTTTTCACTTGATAGGTTGAAATTTTGATACAGGTGTAGATAAATATTTTTTTTTCTTCTCCTAATTTCAGTTCAGTTGTTTGGTTAAAGGATCTTTCCTAGTGTTTCAGCACAAACTAGATGAAACTAGTTGCACTTTGTTTCCCCTCAGCACCTGCTTTCCCTGGGAGTTGAACTGTAAAATAACTGGTTCATAGGTCATCCTTGTTTAAACAATTGAGTAACAGGGGAAGGTATATTTTAAGAACTTTAAATAGATTGAACGTGATAGCTTAAATCTTTTTCTTAAATTTCTAGCACAGGAAGTTTTAGATAACCTGAAAGATCGGTGGTACCAAGCTGACAACCCACCTCCTGATCTGTTGTTGAATGAAGAAGAATTCTTGTCCTTTCTTCATCCAGAGCATAGTAGGGGAATGCTGAAGTTCATGGTGAAAGAAATCATCCGAGATTTGGGTATGCCATTTTAAAACACGTTTCTTGGGAGTTGTTTACTTGCAAACTGTTTTGTTGGGTAGGCGTTGTTAGGTCGTTGCACTGTCATGGGTCAATCTGAAATTTTGGCACATCTTGTTTGCTCTGTTCTACACATCTTCTAATGTGATGAATAAGAAAAACAAACTGTTAGCCCAAATGCTGGCATCTCTATGGAGTTGTCTGTGTATCTCAAGACTAAATTTAGTCTCTGGCTGTTAAAGAACAGCACAACATTACATGTTAGGAAGATACTCTGAGTACTTCATGCAGAGATGATCAGCTGACACTACTTCACACTGAAGTACTGCTGCATTGTAGGATCACTCTGGCAATAGTAGAAAAGGTTTGATGAATAGTAAAACATTATAAAATATATTGATGTGAATGTTCCGTGAGGAGGGCATTAATTGCTTTGTACTTCCCCAGTACAACAACCATGTAAGAATCATGACGTACAGTCATGAAAGTGGAAATAAATGGTTGACGTTTCTAAGAAAATAATATTTTTTTAAAAATTCATAAGTATTGGCACACTTTTTTTCTATTGTGTCAATAGTGTTGCATATTTAAAAGTGCTAGAACACCTGGATTAAAAAAAAGAGATCTATGACTTTGCTAGTTGTTAGCTTAATAAATATGAAGTTTCTAGTGATACTTGGGTGCGTGACACGCACAGACAGAACAACTCCAGTATGCAGTCTTTTATGAGGGTTAACTTACCTGAATGCTAATACAAGGGGAGATTGGATACAGCTGTAAGAAAATTTCTGTTGCAGTAGATTGTTGAAAAACTAAACAACAACAATTAAAAAAAAAAAAGCCAAGCTTGCCACCTGGTGTGTCCTTCAGGACCAGTAAAATTCTTTTTGTTTAGTATATTGATGAGTTTATGTTTTTTAGCCTTCTAAAACATTTGTGTGTGTACCATAGTACAGAGAGTTTTCGGCTAACCAAAGGTATAAATGGTAACTATTCTCTGCTAGAGTCAGGTCTGTGGACTGCTGAAACCAGGCAGACTGTACCAATGACACCTCTGATATGAAGGAGTTTCTCATTTTTAATGGGCATTAAGCAAATACTTTTCAGTTACTCTGTACTTCTGTTGTAGATCAAGACGGAGATAAGAAACTTACCCTTTCAGAGTTCATTTCATTACCTGTTGGTACTGTAGAGAACCAGCAAGCTCAAGATATTGATGATGACTGGGTAAAAGACAGAAGGAAGGAATTTGAGGAGGTCATTGATGCTAACCATGATGGTATTGTCACAATGGAAGAGCTGGAGGTAAGTCTTCCTCAAATAGTTCTAGGGTTTTTAAAACCAATAGTTGGTTTTTAAATACAGGATTGAAACTGCTTTAGAGAATATGAAGTCCAAAAATATTTGAATTAACAGTACGGTGTGTGTGTCTACTTTACAAAACTTTGGATTATAGTATTGTTCTATAGTGCTTGCAGATAGTGGTGTTATGCTTTTTGTTAAAGAGGAGGGGGAGTTTTCCTAGCATAACTGTTATTCATAGGTATGCTTTTAGGGTTTTTTGTTACATAGACACTTGTATGGATATGGAGTGCATGAAAGCAAGTCAGACTTCATTAGGTGCGCTGGTTAATGGGACAATGAGTCATACTTTCAGTTGCAAAAGGAGTAACTGGCAACCTATATATTCATTAAAAAAACCCAAAACTCGGAAATAAACCAAAAAACTCCCAATGACCAACAAACCCTGGGGCTCCAGTAGCCTAGAAAATAGCAGAGATCTCTTGTCGTTCAGAGTGTTTTTCTTTAAAAAAACAAATTATTATTTTTCAAGTGTGCATTCTAGTTTGTGGCCTTCTTGGACTTTGATTTGCAGAAGTAAGGCTTTCTTCTAATAATTCTGTCTGCAGAAGTGTCTACCAAACAACATGAAATATTTTGCACCCTATAGTTGTGGCAGTTTTGTGGCCAATGGAAGAGGCTGGTGGCTTATTTCTGGCTTTTTCCTTTCTGGATGTAAGAATGTACTTTGACTAGCAGAATTCAAACTGCAGCGTAGGCAGTGTGAAAGGAGAACCTCTAAAATGTTGGTCTTCTCCCCAAAACAGGATGAATGTTAAAGTTCCTAACCTTCTCAGTATGCAAAGATGTGGGTGTGAAGGATAGTGGTAATATGGATGAACAGTTACATCGTGACATAGACGATGTTAATAGCCTTTTTACTGAGAATTTTCTTTTAAAAATAGCCGTTTTATCTCTGAAGTCTTTGTATACGTATACACACATGGATGCACACACATATATGTCACATCTTCTGGGAAGAAATTGAAGATAATCTTGAGTCTTCTATGTCATGAACTAAAGTGATTCGCTTGAAAACTTTTAATCTATTTCAAGTTAGGTGAAGGAGCAAAATGCTTTGTTTCTGAGACTTCTGACCTCTGTAATGTCTGCCTGGTGGTTTAAAATGGAACAAGAAAGTTCTAAATTGAACATGTTCTAAAAAGATTATCTCCAGAAACAAGAAAATTTGTTATACAGATCAATAGTGTGCCACTTTTTAATTTTGAATTGATATTTCTTCACAAAAACCACCACATTTGATAGTGAGTTTAGTTTGCAACCAAAATGCCAAAATATTTTTATTGTACACACTGGCATAAGCTGAGAAAATCTGGATTTCTGCTAGAAGAGCCAAGGAAGCAGTGAATGGAAAAATAGCTAGGAGATAGATGTAAGCCTGTTAAAAAAAAAATGTGCTAACACCTTTTTCCGTGACTTATGTTCCCTTTGGGTGGCTTATGTTGGTCTCGTAATTGCTGAAGCTTACATAGAGCTAAGGTTCATCATTCTGATGTGTGGAAATGTGTGCTTAGTGATTGAAAATTTATTTTCTTTCTTGTTTTAGGAATATATGGATCCTATGAATGAATACAATGCCCTAAATGAAGCAAAGCAAATGATAGCAGTAGCAGACGAAAATCAAAACCATCACTTAGAGCTGGAGGAGATCCTGAAATATAGTGAATACTTCACAGGCAGCAAGCTTATGGACTATGCACGTAACGTCCATGAGGAGTTCTGATCCTGCTCACTTTTCCAGAGCTCTGAAGCACTTTCCTGCTTTCAAAAAAAAAACAAAAGAAAAAAAAAAATCCAACCCCCAAACAGACAGAAAGTTACTTTGCTGCTATCTGTGTTATATGCCTACAGTGTGTTGTCCTAGACTTAAAAAAAACTTCCGTCCATACATAAGATCTACAGCTCTGTTGCCTTCAGTATGAGGGGAAAAAAAGGTCCGTAAATAATGGGGCAGGTACTGGACTACATCAGTTTGCCCTGGTTTGTACAGTTAATCCAGCTGAAGTTTCAGCTGCTTTTGGCTAATCGTTATTTGGTGGAGGCTTCTTAAATATTTAACTCTTCTTGTTGCCCTCGTAGCTGCTGATCCATGGAAATCACAAGTAACACTGAAAGGTTGTGGCTTTTGTAAAGGGGATTGTGGTTCAAATACGTGTGTTCTGACCTCATGAGAATATCCATACATAGACTGATTGGCTAATCTTCCAGTATTTTTCTCAACGCATCTCAACCTACTTACGTATTGTTGAGAATTTAATACAAGTTCTCCATTGCTGAACTATCTTTAGGAGCTGTGGGGAAGAACTTATTTTAAATGTTACAGAGAAGCTCTTCTGCATCTACTTTAAAAAGAAAACTGGTTATAGTGTGACAGGTTTTGTGTTTGCAGCTGCACTGGGAATGTGAGAGACTTGATACTGCTTATGTCTTAAAATTAAATTTCATTCTAAAATTAAACAATGGGGAAGGTTTCTTTGTGGACTTAAAGATGTTGGACAGAGCAATGGGATTCACCTAGGTGTATGATTACTACTTAACTAAAATTCATTGTTAAAACTACTATAATTACTTGCCTCTGTGCAAATTAGCGATGCTGATGAACTCATGAATGATGAAGCTGGGGTAAATACAGGCTTTGCTTTTGAACTGCTTTTGCCAGGGCAATGTACAGTCAGCACTTGGGAAGCTTTTTAGTCAGTCTGGTTTTGGGTAATCTCTGAAAGCATCTTGCAACACAAGGGTCATATCCACTACTGTCTAAAATAGAAAATTTATTTTTACTCTGGTTCCATCTTTACTGTAAAAACCCCTCTTTCTGAAGGGTTGCCTGAAAATCCAAGTGAGATGTTATATTTGATTAAATTTATTCTCTTAATATAATGTAAATATAAGTATTGCTGTCTGTTTCTGTTTCAGTATTCCCTCCTTTTTTTTTTTGTTTTTGTTAAATGGCTTGTATCAGAGTCTTTTTATATACATATATCTTTTTTCATTAAATAGTTTTCTCCATGCTTTGGAAATGTTGCTGTTTTTAGGTTTGTCAGTGAGTGGGGGAAAATGGAAACTCTTCAGAGGCCAGACAAAATACGATTTTAAAAGAAGTGTAAGAGAGGTATAAATTCAGTTGATAATCTCATGTTAAAACAAGCTTAGAACATCTGCCACGTGAGTCGGCCCCCACTCCCTTCCACCCCACTACCAGTGCCCCACATGTACTTGATTGCAGGGTAGTGAGATTTTAATACGGCTAGAATCTGGAGATGTTTAGAACAAAATCCTGTGTCTAAAAATGTGATGCTTAGCCGAAGTCATAGGTATGGCGGTTTTAGATTGATTGGCAAAAGGTCTAGGTTTTGCTTTGCTGTTGTTTTAACTAAGGCTTCATAAATATGCAATGACCCGCACTTTGAACTAACACAAAATTACACATGCAAACATAGTTTTGCAATGTGGTTGTTCGCAATCTAGTTAAGACAAAAGTTTTAGCAATATTAGTTGATAATTGTATAAATGTCTTGACTGCATTCTTGTATTATACTCTAGTTGTTTGCACAATTCAATTATTCAGATATAATTTGAGTGGACAAGTTCTGTCTTGTCACACCTGATGCTCAGAAAGCAAGTGCTAGTTTGCAGAGGGATTTTTGAGCAGCTGAAATATGATGATGAAATTTGGAACTTTATCTGTCAATAGAGGCAAAGATTATGCATACGCAGTCTTAGTTTAATCTTCTGATAATGTGAGCATGGAATCCCTTGAAAAATACAAGGTAACAGAGTATTTAGCTAGCAACTGCAAAAATGTTAAAGTATGTACTGTTGTTGCAGTATTTGCCATGCACCTGATAAAACTGAAACTTGGGGAACAACTGGGGAAAATTCATTTTTAATGTATGCATGGAGTTCTGCACCTTAATGTGTTTTGGTTTTCTCTGCCAGAAAACAGGATCACATGTTCACTAACAGCTGTAAGGATAAAGTGGACTGCATGGTGAGATTTGGAGGTACATGAGATTATTCCCGTCTTGGAATTTTAGAAGTTCAAACTATTCTAGTTTGTCCATAGACTTACTTATTTTTAAAAATTCTTCAAGTATTTTATATGCACTCAATCTTTCTCAGATTCTTGTAGGCCCTTTCCCATAGGGGAACCCTTACTTGCCTGTAATCCCTGAGGAATCTAGTGACTTTTTCCTTAAAGCCTTTTATTAAGCCCTAGTTTTGAGTTCCATGGGGGGTTTTCTGGTGTTTTTTTTTTCCTCCATGTACACAAGCAATCTGCCTACTGTTGATAGGACTTGGTATCTGAGTGCTACTATCTCATGGACATGTTTCGTCTTTCCAGAATTCAAACGCTTGTATAGAATATCTAGGATAAGCATCTATAGTCAAAAATGATACATGTATATTAAAAAAAGCAGAACAGGGTCTTATTTCTGACCCATAGCATGGCTCAACTCACTGCTCTGAAGCTCTCCTCTCCTACTACAACCAGAGTACCTGCATCCAGGCTGGTTTTTGGCAGCAGCCTGTGGCACACGTGGTCCCCATGGCAATGCCAAGCAGCATTTGGGAGAGGTTAATTTGCATTGGTGAAAATCCAGCCAAGGAGTGTGCTAGATGTGAAATTTTATGGGATAATCACTGTGTTCTCTCCCCGTTTTATTTACTTGCATAATGTGGCCACGTAAAGGAATCTGGCAATATCAAGCCTGGTAACACTTAAGGATGCCATACATGAAAGTTGAATTCTCAAGATGGTATGTGAAGTTTGTGTGCTAACTGCTTTTATTAAATGAACATTTAATTTGTATTAATGTATCCTTAACAAGAATATCAATGCTTCATCATCACTTGCTGTAGTGATTTGGGAGTTTTCAGTTTAAATGT
Organism: Aptenodytes patagonicus; assembly: GCF_965638725.1. NCBI lineage: Eukaryota > Metazoa > Chordata > Aves > Sphenisciformes > Spheniscidae > Aptenodytes > Aptenodytes patagonicus. The sequence goes on along the minus strand of NC_134967.1, from coordinate 6,370,467 downwards.
ATGTAGCAGAATTTTAACCTTACCTTGTATATGAACATCATAGGAGTTTGCACTTTCAGTTTCTACTGAATAATAATCCGATTTATTGAATTGGTAAACTCTGCTACTGTTTGTGAAAGAGAATTGGGGAAGAAAAAATCTGGTTAAATAGTGCTGAGGGAATGACTGAGTCATGAGGCGTAAAGCCACTTAAATGGCATTGAGTGTGATACTACAGCGGGAAGAGATTGGGGTATTTCCTGCATGCAGGTACTGAGTGTGAAGGTAGTTGAAGTTCAGCTGGTATGGCTTACTTGCTCTGTCAGCTTTGCTCCCTTTTGGAAAGAACGGCTTTAAGGTATACTTCTTTTTCCATGGTGGTTGTTTTCCAAAATGCTTGGAAAGTAGGAGAAATAGAAAAATAGTTACTGTTCTGCCTCGCTTTTGTCTCCCCTTCCACTCTTAAACAGTCTTACAGAAATTTAAGAAAGAAATGAAAAGCAGCAGTTCTGGATAAAACATGCCACAATATTGCTGTTCAGTCCTCCCAAATACTGCAGGCTAATTGGATTCCAAATGCACTTCTGTTCCAATCAAAAATTTCCTTTGCATTTAGATGTAAATTGACTGTAGATCTGCTTTGTCTGGGAGGTCTGCTATGTTTTTTTAACTAACATAAACAAAACATCTTTGATTGCTGTAGGATGTCTTGTTTACTTGGGCCTTTGCATAAGAGTTGCTCAAGTCTCTTAGAACTGGAAGACCTAAAATTTAGGTCAATAAGATCAAATTAGTAAAATTCTAATAGTGAGCCTGGAGAGTTAAACCCACTAATTCCTAGTGTGATCGCTTTTTTTCTCTACTCTACATGCTTGTGTTAGGTGAGGGCAGGACTGCAATGCCAGTGTGCTACTCAGCCTCCTCCACTGCTGTCCTGTTGTTGCCGGCTTGCACAGATGGGTGGGGAAGCCTTCTGGGGGGTTGGATTCCAGAGTGGGGAAGCCTTCTGGGGGGTTGGATTCCAGAGTTAACATGCTTCTGTGGAACAAAACAGGCATCAAAAGTAGCTGGTACGCGAATATTGCATCCTCCGCTTTCAGAGCGCACCTCCGCTGGAAGCTTTTATTTTCATGGGAGCAAATGGTAGGGGTAATACAAGTCTCTATTTTGGAGTCAGGAGCTTACTTTTCTTCAATGGCAATGCAGGGAGTCTGATATTAAGAGTCGGAAATGGAGACTGCAAATGCTTCTCATCTGTAGCTTTTGCTAGCTCCTGAGGGCAATAGTAAGATGACTGATGATTTGTGATTCTGTACTCTCCCTGAGAAGAGAAACGTATTAACAACATTGGTTTTTATGCAGCAATAAAAGTCACGGGTCTACCGTTATCGTGAGACCAAGGGGGGAGAATCTGCCTGTACTTTGCCTTTTAAGGAGCAAGCCTATGTGGGCTATATTTCATTTTACCTACGGCTCTCATCCGTAAAGGTTTTCAGGCGTTACCTCTGTATCGCTTTAATACTCCTCTTTACAATAACAAGGATCATCTCTTCTAGTTCTCCTGGCATTCGAGGCCTGTGCTTTAATACTACGTAGAGAGGTATGTACCTGGCTGGAGGCACTCTGTTTTAAGGCTATGAATAGAAATCTTTTCATAACGCTGTTCAGCCTGCTGTCTTTCTGCCTATGAATATTTTAGTTGTGAACTGCAAAAAATAGGTTTGTGGGGTGTGGGAAGAAGGATGGGGGCGTGGAGCACATGCTGGGAATTTCCCAGCAACTGACATATGTTCTGGTCGCCAGTGGTTTAGCATCACTTCTCCAAGAGTTTGCCGCTATCAAGATTTTTGCTGGGACGGTAGGGCTGCATTATGGTAGCTGTAGGTTTTTACTCACATTTTTCTACTGTTTTGTTCTTGCTGCTGGCAGTCACTATTAGCCATTGCTTGGGACTGAAATGCAAAGAACATCAATATCCCTTCGGTGAAAAATGCTGCAAGGACTGTGCCCCTGGTAAGTAACTTTCACTGGATGTTGGTTATACTTGCTCGATGTAATATTTATCAGTTAATAACCCACAGGTGGTAGAAAACAGCTTGATGGAAATATTCAAAGGTAGGAAGCATAACATGGAGAAAAAGCATTTGATGAGGACAGTTTCATATCAGGCTAGACTGGCAAAGATTATTTCTATAACATACTAAATTTAGGAATCCTCTTTGAAAGAGCTACGTGTTCTTCAACTTCTTTTGTGTGGCTCAGCTTCCTTAATGTGTCAGTCTGGTGCGTTTTCATTGTGGGAGTATTAGCTGAGAAAAGATGGTAGCATTTATGTTACTGTCCTTTACCTATCACATAAAGAAGCTCAGAAATCTTGCATAATAATGGAAAACTGTAGGTAATTAATTCTGTTGCTAAAGATGTTTTTCAAGCTTTCTTTTGTAGCAAGGTTTATACTACTTGGTGTGGTTTTTTTTAAGAAAAAAGATACGCTTGATTCATGGACTGAGATTAGCAAAGCGTAACTTGATAGGAAATGTGTTTGTTTCCTCCTTTCTTATTGTAGAAACTGAATGAGTCTGAATTCTGGGATTTGCATGCATATGTGTGTATTTTTCCACAATCTGAATATCTCTGAAGGCAATGCAGTATTGAGAAGCACAAATGCAAAATATCAAACCTCAAATACTTTAATAGTTGGGATTTCATTATAGAAATGACTTAGTGATGAAGAGTAACAACAATTAACAGGTAATGTTGCTGTTCAAGGAGCAATCCCCTTAACAGAAAAGAGATTATTTTTAGTACAGTCAACATTGACTGTACTAAAAGAAGGGTACATCTGCGCACCTAGAGGGAGCATAGATTGTGTCTGTAAATGCAGTTGCAGCTTAGTCTTGCGTATGATTTTATATGCGTCTTTCGGAACAGTTACTTCCTCTTTTCATAATTAAGTCTACTACACAAAATGGATATGGTATGAACTGTTGCAATAGTATTATCTTCAGAGATGCTAATTGGAATAAATTCAACCTTTAATCTAAGACTTGAGGGAGTTTATTGCATTATTCTCAAAACTATTTAAATCTGACTGTTTCTGATCTCAATTTAAAGAAAGGCATGCTTATATGCAGATACAGATAATCCTTTATCTCTGAAGTTTTTTGTTCCTCCTTATGCTGGAAGACTTCTGTCAGGTTTTTTGCATTGTTAGCAAATCTGCTGCTGTTGGGGGAGCATTTCTTCATAGTCTCTTCCTGATTGCGTAGATGGTAAAAATGTAGAAGTGTATTGCATATATCGTGGTCACCACAAATCTCCTTTATTTTGCCACTGATAGCACTCAATAAAATACAGAGAAAATTAGAGTGAGCAAGAGACTTGGTGCTCATTGTTCACGTACAGAATGGGAAAATGGAGAACCAAAATGAAAGACACAGTCTGAGAATAAGGACGTATTTAAGCTCAACTGTAAAACCCCTAGTCATTCAAGCTGTCTATAGTTCCTGCAGCCTGTGCTGTATGGAGAGAAGCTAGTGAGATAGAAGGAACGTGTCTGACTCCTTTTCCGAAATCCACTGTTAACTTGCTGTTTCAGTTTGGGCAAGTCGCTTTCCTCACAAACCTTGTCATCCTAGCGCATCAATCTGAACTTCTGTGTAAGTACTGTGTATCATACAGGTTGGAATTTGTGGGTGCAAGCATTCAGAGCCTGTTCCTGAATGCAATCTGTGATACACACATACTGTTGGGAATAGTAACAAATGCCTGCCTTACATCTTGCGCTGTGTCTCGCTGTTTTTGAAATGGAGCTAGTAACATCTTTGATGTTGGGTGCCAGAACAGATGCATATCAAAATACAACACATTCTTTCATGCCTCATGGGCTTTCAGAATGCCAACAGCAAGATGCTACAAACATTTATTCTTGACTGCATCACTAATGAATTTTCTGCAAACCTGAGCAGTCCATTACCGTCTCTTGTACCTGGTTGGGATTACTTTGCATTGAATTGCTTGATTTATCTCATAAGGGAAGACAGGATCTGTCATAAAGCCATTGTATTACATATTGCTATGCCAAAAACCTGCGCTTTTTTCCTGACAGACATTGGCTGCAAACTGTGATGTCTAAACCATATGAAAAGGTGGTCTGGAGAAGTGATATTTGGAATCCACTGGGAGAATCATTTGGGGCATTGCCTCAACTCTCAGCAAGTCATCAGGCCCCTACTAGCCCATTTTAGCTGCTTAATTTACAGCGATGCTATGGGTCAAAACTTCTAGGGATTCTGGCATGTCTAAATCTGCTGAATGTCTTCAGCCAGAGTTGTAAGTGGAACTGTCACTTTCTGGGCACTCTTTCATTCTAATGCATGAAAATGAAGAGGGTTTCCTTCTGATAACCATCACTTCCTCCTTCTACGTGGTCTTTGTTTTAGGTGAAAGAATGAGAAGCCGCTGCACAGCAGCAACAGACACAGTCTGTGCCCCCTGTCAAGATGAATACTTTAGTAGTGAGCACAACCACAACTTCTGCAAGAGTTGTACAATCTGCAACACAAGTAAGTCAGCTGTATAGTGGTCATTTCTTGATACAAATTTGGGAAGCAATCAGTCTTCACATGCTTTCTTATCTTTGCGCACACCTCAAAGGCCTGTTGCTTGAGACGACTAAGACCAAAGACTGGGTTGTTACTTCAATAGCTGATATCTCCTGGTTGGTAGTGATGGTAGAGCCTTCAAAGGGAAGCAGGCTTGCACTGCCTGAAAACTGGTGTCTTCAGAATTGTTAATAAGCTCTGTTCTCTGCAGTTGTTTCTACACACAACAGATAGGGAAAAAAAAAATAATTACTCAGTGCCTTTCTTATTTATTGTCTCTCACTTGCCCTTTATTCTATTGTTGCTAGGGAAGGGGAGCGTGGAAGTGAAGAAGTGCGAGAAGACCTCTGACAGGATTTGCATGTGTGTTGCAGGTTACATGCCAGATGTCAGCTATACGCTGGGAAGCGGTAAGTTAGTGCTGTGTCAGACTCTCCAAACTCTTGCCTCCACCTCAGATGAGATGGTTGTTATTTCTAGTGTAAAAGCTGTTGTCATTTGTCTCGTCGGTATCTCCACGCAAGTGTTATAGCAGGGTAGTTGTGCAAACTGTTGCTCTGTGATTCCTGAGCTGTCAGAAATCTTAATGCTCTCCTTGTTGATATCCATAATTAGCCAGTAGAGAAAACGGGAAACCTTGCCAGTTGCAGAATAAAATGAACCACTGAGCATGCTGTGTTACTTCTGACCCAATAACTATGGTTTTTAGAGGCTAGGTGGGTTTGGTTGGGTCTATTCTATAAGCTAGACTACTAGTATAAGCTATTAGTGTAACTACTGTGTAGCTGTCATACAGTTATGTTGCTAACTGAACTCAAATTCTGCCTCTTTCTTTTTTTCCAGTATGCTCACCATGTCCTGAAGGGTCTTATTCCAAAGGGGGAAATGAAAACTGTCAACCTTGGACCAAGTATGTATCACTGATCCAAACATGTTCAGGGCAACATTTTGGGTTTACTTCTGCAGCAATTGATGCCCAAATCATGGTGTGTAGAGTAAACCTGCAGTAGATGCAATGAAACCATGTTCTTTGTGACTCCTGGGAGCCTTGAGCAGTCTGTGTACTGATTTGAAGCATCTGTCTGCCTTCCCCCCTTTCTCTCTTCACCTGTGGCAACAACAGTATTCTCAGCCTTTTTTTTTTTTTAAAAGGTCTGGATGTTTTGTGTCTGTAGCAAAGGTTTCCTTGCCAAATGCAGCCATGCTTTAAGGCTGTTACATGCACAGATGCTAAGAAAAACAGAATGTCAGGTTTTTTCCAGTAATGACTTTGATTAGCTTAGTTGTTCTTCACATATCTGTAGAATCTAGAAAAGGTGAAGCCTGAGTTTGTACTGATAAAACAAGGATTGTAATGTTCACTCACTTGTTCCATAGCGATCACTTACAAAGTCATTACTGCAACTGTTTGGAAAACTACACTAATTTATTTTACATCTCCAGCTGCAGCGTTCTTGGGAAAAATACTCTTCGGCAAGGGACAAAAACAGATGATGCTGTTTGCAGCAACCATGTCACACAGCCAGCTACCTCTCAGAATGCAACACCTGCTTTGAATCTTTCCACCACTGACGACAAGAATAATGTGTCGACTGCAATGTTCTCACCGTCCAGACCCAGTGTGATCACTTTCATTTGCCCAGATACGAACAGCCCCACAGAGACTAACTGGGGTAAGGAGAGGGAATGACCAAGTCTAGTCTCTCTCTTTACTAGAGCTGGTCAGGAATTTTCACCTGAAACTGATTTCATTGGAAATGAAATCACACTCTTTCTCAGAAGCCATATCTGTATTTTACACAGTCTTTCAGTGAGATTCAGTCACAGGATTCCAGACTTCTTGCTAGTCTGCTTGGCAGCTGGGACTTTTAGGCTTTAGGGTTCAGGGGTACTTCTGGAGTTCTAGGTTCCTTCTTTTGAAGCTGGAAAGCCATGGAAACTCCAGCTAGAACCATGAATCTTTTTTAGTGTATTCTTCTTGTGTTTTTCTTTCAGGGTCTTTATCACTTATCCTTATTTGTCTGGTATTGCTCGTTGTGAGTGGAATGTCCATCCTCCTGTTGGTTATCCAAGCAGCCAAAAAAGAGACCAAGAAGAGGCCTTTTAGAAACAACCATCGGCGTGAGTTTCTTTTTATGGGTAAAAATGTATAGGAAAGAGAATAATCAGGGCCCCCTATTTGAACTTTTGATAATTGTTTCAATCATAATGAAGTCTACCTGGCTAAGTAGCACAGTGTCATCTGCCGTTAATACCAGTTGTTGATCCTCTATTTAGTCCTGATGCACTGGAGGTCATAGTGTCTTAAGTTTGCATTCTTATAGAGCACAGATTCCTCTGCTTGTTGCCATGCAGAAGGATTCTCTCTCTTTCTCTGATTTTAACTCCTCCTAGCTTTTTCCTCCCTTAGTCCCTGCAAAAATGATGTAATGATTTTGTGCAGGGAATTCTATTCAGTACAGAGAGGATCCAGAATCAACAGTCTTTAGAAGAGTATATTGTGAACTTTTTTGCCTACATAGAAGTGAACTGTTTTGAAGTGTCTCCTGCAAACACAGGAAAGGTTTGACTGAGAAGAGCTGAACTCTATATTCAGAATTAAGTGGCAGCCTGGCTCTTGAGTCAGCCCACAGCTGCCTCGTGTTCCATTCATAGAGTAATGGTAAAGTGTATTTTAAATGTTCCCAACACTTGGTGTTTCTTAGCACTGGCTGGAAAGACAAGCACCGACCCAAATGTCACTCACAGGTGCCTAGTCATCCACGAAAGTAGAAAAGTCCCTGGCTTCCCTTTCCTGCCCCTTCTACTCTGTATAGTATTTATTTTTTTTTATCTGTCTTTCAGAAGAAAGGAGCGTCCGAATTCCTATCCAGGAAGAACACATTGACTGCAATTCTAGTCTCATAAAAAACTGACTCTACATTACTGTTTCCTGCATTTCTGAGCTGATCGATTGTAACAAGTAACGTGACAGAGCACTCTGTGGCTATGTGTGGATGTGTGTAACTGTTTAATTGCACTTCAGTTCCTTCGGGTCTCGTTGAGCGGCCCCTTTGGCATTAGGGCCCATGGGAGTAGCTGTTCTTGGTGGAATCATGTGATTCTTTCTCTTAGGCAGATCCTGCGCACAGCATCCCTGTTGCCAGGACTGAGTTGATATAGTCCCCTGTGCATTTCTAGCCAATTCTGTATGTAGTGATGGGTAGTTTTCTTTGGACCAAAGAAAGTGTTTATGAAGCTGTAAGAGCGGGTCATTGAGCAGACAGCAAAACAGGGAAGTCAAAAGACCTGCTTATATTTTGTCTTACAATTCTGAGATGCTAAGCAGAGCATGTCTCTCTTTTCTCAGTGCAGGTATCTCCAGTGTTTCAGTCTAGTTCCCAAATGAACTCTCCTTGCTTTAGGGGAAGAATCTCCCTTGATGAACCTAGCCAGCTTCCTTCGTGCTTCCAATTTTTCAAGTTGTTTCTTCTTGGTCAAATTGAGTGGCATATGTCAGCTGTGCCTCCAGAGACAGTTGTCACTGCTGGTAACTCTCGTGCTGGCTGTGCACCAGAATAGCACCAGAATTCTGGTGCTAGCTGTTAAGTGACTGTTGGGAGATGGCTATTCAATGCCACTTCTCTCTTTTCTACATTTCTTCAAACATACCCATTGAGAAAATGTCATGTTAACATATTGAGCAGTATCCCTGTTGTCAGGCCAACAAATGGAATTACTCATAATCGTCAGGTAGCTCCAGATCTCTGAGTGTTTGGAAATCTCCATGGAGATCTTCATGCATGTGGAAAGTAGACTATGTGGATTGTCAGAAGGCAAAGGGAATGGTAATTTCTGATTAGAACATTATTAGTGGAAACTGTAGTTCAAAATAAGGGGAAAGGTGTAGAGTACCACTTGTCTGCACTGTAAACTTTAGTAGTTGCCATGTATAACTAACATTTTATCTGTAAGCCCTGTGCAGCCGACACGCTGTGTGCTTCCTCTTGGTGGACATCCTGTTGTGCTGAATACCCTGGTGTGTCTATCATCAGCAAGGCTGCTTCAGTCAAGCTTGGACATCTCCACACTAAAACTGTTTATCTTAAACCACTTCTGTGGGACTTGATTGCTTGCTGTGGGTGTAGGGAGAAACCCACGAGCAAGTTGGTTCCAGGCAGTGCTCTGGATTTGGGGAAAGTCTTTTTGTCTTAAGTTTAGGAGCATGTATGTGGACATTTAAAGTTTTTCTGCTGATGAATGATAATTTTTTGGTGGTTTAGAAAAGAGCAACTCCTTAGATGCTGTCTGTTGATAAGAGGCGAGACCTGAACTCTTAACGCAGCGCTGACTCTCAGGGCCTTCGAGGGTTGCATCTTTAGCAAAGACGTGCAAAGATCATGTAACAGTGGATAAGATGCCTGAACTATGCTCTGACCATTCATCCGGATGATCACCTTGCGCATACTGTCAATGGAACCTGCATTCAGAACTGAAGAAGTGTTCTTGATTTGGTCTCTGTGCAGTTAAAATACCTGGTTGTTTGCCTGTACACTGTATGAAATGAATTTTACTTCTGTAACATTTTACCACAAGTTAATCAGTCTGTAGTTTTGGAAAGCATTCAAATTTTAGGTAGCAAGTTCAAAACCTGAAGTGTCTGAGAGCAACCTGGAGTGTTACTGTCGATAGCTTTTGATATAATTTAAATACCTCAGTGTAAATATTCAAGAAGAAGTAAACTCGAAAGTTCTATAATTCAGAAGTGTTTTTCACTTCAAATATAACTCCTCAGTAGATAACTCACTAGATATAGGTATTTTATATACACAGTACCAAAGCATATGCCAAAATATGCAACAGGAAATGTATTCAAGAATACAACTGGTGTCTAGAAACATGTTTTTAAACATATGTTTTCTTATATGTTATACATATGGCGTCCTTAGCAGTGACTTCCTATTTTGAGGTGCATATACAATGTATATAAACATTTGTATTATATATGAAGTGTCACAGTGACTTTTTGAAATAAATTGTGGTAGCAGCTAGATGCGCATGTATGATGTGTGTGATTGGAGAGTGCAAATGAGCAAAAAGTTACTCCAGTTCGCACAGAAAGCAGGATCACCAAATGGTCAATCCTGTGGCTTAGCAGGCTTTGAGATCACATGCTGCCTTGCCCCTGGCTTTGTGTGCAACTTGAGAAAGCTGCGTGTAGTGTTTTTCTCTGTAAATCTGGCCTGGCAGCAGTTCTGACCTGAGAGTTGCTGGGACTTTGAGGATGATAAGGCTCAGCCCCATCAAAAACACAGAGTCCCTGTTGTGAATGTAGAGGTCTTTGGAAGTGTGCTGTGGTTTGAATGCTGTCATCTTGCAGTGAATTGGATGGCGAAGTGCGATGGATGAATCTGAGAAATGCATTCCAGGGAACACCCAACAAATTCTGAGAAACGATGCTTATCAAGTTTGTAGGCTGTACTTCAGAGGCAATAAAGCAAGTACCACGTTTCCATGTAACTGAGGAAGGTGCAGATAACTAATGAGATATCTGAGGTTGTGGGGCTGTATGGTGAAAACGCAGCCCACAGGAACAGATGAGCTGTTGGCTTGACAGAAGTGCTGCAGTGGCAGCAGAGCTCCTCTGTGGTGCGAGCTCTTCAGCTGTTTCCACGAATCTTGCTTGTTTTCTGCCCTCTGGCTCAGCTGCACAGGAAGATGCCCGCGTGCACTGTGTTCTTGTGCCTTCCTACAGCCTCCCGACCAGGAGTTTTTCCTGCAAACTAGGGCGTGGGTTCCCTCTGGCTGCAGAAGGAACTGATGCTGGCCCTGGAAGCGCACAGCAGAGGTAGCGTAGCTGAGGGCAAGTTGCATTTGCTCATCAACATTTGGAAAACTGAAGACAGACAATTCAGCGTGCTGGGTGGCTGAAGGCCTGTAATAGTGAGCCCTCACAGGCTGTAATTGCTGGCTTTTGTGCTAATGCATACCTGTGAGCCAGTCTGTGCTGGCTGTACTGTGCTGAGACGTATAATCCTATCCGAAGAGTGAAACCATAATAACATTTGATAGGATTGGAGGCATTTATGATGTGATTTTTTTTTTTGAGGATTTGGGTGTTGGTAGACTGTCGGTTTAAATAAACTAATGTAGATATTTCACTCTAAATAAAAGAATTTTTTTTTAATCGCCATGTTCAGTCTTGTCACTCTTCTGTGAAAAACTTGTTTGGATTTTTTGTTCCAATCCTCCCTAAAATGGCAGAAAGTAGTTAAAAATAGGCAGAGAATCTTGAACAAATTGGTACTGCCTTCTGCCCACACTTGTCGTCCTATGTGCCAGAAGTGAAACTTTCCCTTCTCAAAGGTATGGGCCTGTGTCACAAAGTAAGTTCCTGTTTTTCAACCATTCAGATTTCCCCGTTTTCAAGCACTTGACAGAGACACGGTCTAAGTTGTGCAGCTTCGTCTAACCTGATAACAAGAGGGCTGTACTGGAAATTTTTTTCCAGTGTAGTGCAGTAAGATGAGGTGTCAGTTCTTCTTTCATTCTGCAAACCAATGCGAACCCTGGTTTTGGTGTGAACCGTATTGGCAGTTAGAGTACTTGGTAAACCTATATGATTTGTAAATTAAATGCATCTTGGTTGCCGTAGAGCCCTGATTCAGGAGGTCACTTAAGCACATGCAAAACTGCATGAATGTTGTCACTAAAATTTGGCCTCTTGATTATTTTAAGAACCATCTGTAAAACTAACTAATAATTCCTATAACTTTGTATTTCTGGGTGAGAATAACACCATTTCTTCATGAATAATTAACTTCTTTTCAGCTGCACTAGCCATGAGTTACAGGCCACGTGGCCAGCCCCTTACATTGTTTGTTTGTAATTAGCTACAGACAGAGGTTAGGTCAGATTGCTACAAAAAAACCCAGGAGGAAAACCAAACAAAAAACCAACCCCTCTTGTCTTCGGGATTTCTATCTACCAATGTTTTTTCTCTCTTAGATGTGAGGCTATCACATACGGCTGCCTGGAGTTTTAACAAGGCTATTTGTTTAAAATCAAGGTTGGTTTTCTTGTGTCTTATTGTGTTGCTGCATTCAGTTCTGGAGAAGCATTAGGACAAGAACAGATGGTATTTGAGAGCCATGTTGGAAAAAATTTATATAAATGACCTGGGTTTTGCAGTTCTTGAACGTTCCTTTCAGATTCTGCAGTTCTTGAATGCTCCTTTCAGACTGCAGATTTGGCAGTTAACGTATGTATTTCATGTTTTAGTAGTTACTAAATTTAAAAAAAAAAAAAAAAACCACCACAGGTCCGTAAGTTTATGCTTTTTGTGTTCATTTCCTCCTTTGTCTTTTTTTTTTTGGTTTTCCCCTACAAATATATGACAAGTTTCCGCTCCTGTGGCTACCCCAGTTCCTTTATCTCCTGCGTTTTCTCTTCACATTCTCCTGTGGCTTAGAAGTGCATCAAAGTGACTCAGGTTTGCCATGAGAGACTTAAGAAAGGTCACATCCGCTGATAGACACCATGCCAGGTGCTCAGCTGGAGAGGAAATACACAGCTTGGTAATGTCAGGGACTTGGGGTTTTTGTCTCTGTCTGGTTTGGTTTTCCTCTGTGAAATGTCAGTCACGTTACTGCCTGGCCTCTGCTCCGTTGGGATTGTCTGCAAGGAGTCGCCGCTTTCGGCGGCCGGGCTGTGCCAGCAACCCAGAGAGGTGACACTGAGACTCATTCCACAGGCTAAGGCAGAGCTCTCATCAGTGCGTGCTGCAGGGTCCTTAGTGCTGCTCGAAGGAAGGATCCAGGGGTCTTTACAAAGCCCTAATTGTTTCGGGGTGAGAATTTAACTTGCCTCGGGAACCCGCGTGTGGCACTACATGAATCACGCGTGCTTCTACCACGTTGTTTGACTCCTGTGCCCCCAGCCTTACCTATCACAGGTTTGCAGGGCAGTAATTCTCCCTGTGTGCCAAAAGAGGGCAGGCATTAGACAGGCGCTGCAAATACCCCAAGATCCGGAAACCCCCAGGGTAGCCAGTCCTAGTCACTGCAAAATCTCAAGGCTGGCCTAAAGGTCAGCAGAGCTGAAAGGGACACAACAGTTTCGTCTTCTGGTTCCAGGCTGCAGATAAATTATTTGTCCCTAAGCTGTTTTTTTTTTACCCCAGACTTTGGTCTCTGTGAGCTGTCGCTACTCATATGGTATCCTTCTGGGGAGCTGATGTCCCTGTGCCCGCTCTGGCACCAGCCTCGCCGTGTTGCAGTACTTGCTGCGCTTGCTGCAGTATGAAGCCTCACTTGCCGCAGTGCTGACCTGCGCCCCGTGCACCGACACTTCTACGCTTTCTGCAGCCTATCAGAACTGCTGTTCTACCACAGGTTCCCTGGTGCAGCAAGTCACTTCACCTTGTGTGAGTAGCATCTCTCATAGCTGTCACGACATAGCAAAGGGCTCTTTAAGTAACGACTGACTGGCAGTTGTTTCCCAAGAGCATAGGTAAGTTCTGTACAACGGAATGTGAATCCTGTAGCCAGCAATGGAGTTTTTTACAGTGGGATGAAAGCGACTTATGAGATGGAACTTACAAGGCAATTTATACATCGGTCTAACAAATATCATTAGTTATTCAGAAATTAATGTGATTCAGAAAATTATTGTTCATGTGAACAGCCCCTTACTTGTAGGAGAACTGCATGGCTGCTTTGGTCACCCATTATGGGTAATCGGCAAAATCTCAGTGTCAGGAAACCACATACCCTCCCTGGTAACAGTACTATCTCATTGATGACATTAAGTCCAAGGAGTGTCAGTAAAGCCACTGGACTTGGAGGAACTAATTATGTTTTTGAGAAGTGATTACACTCTTCTCTTGGGGTTTTTTTTTTTTGTTCTTTCCAAAAGGTTAGTGATTTGGACAGTTCAGCTAACTGGTGGCTCCAGTGGCCCCAAGCAAAAAGGAAACTGTAAAATGAGGCTCCTGGCGATATTTATAATGTTCAGCTCATGGCTGGATATCCTTAAGGTGGGCAAAAGTAGAATTCACAGCCAGTTCTGTAAATACTCTTAGGAATGTGTGCCCTGAAGACAGAGGTACAAGTTGCCACATCGGTGCACTTCAGTGGGTGGAAGAATCCACTGGTTCTTCCTTCGAATCTCATCCTTGAGCACTCCTTCTAGTGCTATGTGTGCAGGTCGTGGTAGCACAGAAGAGGGAGAAGGGATTAGGAGATCTGTAACATCTTTTCTTCTGTTCCATCGCTGTGTGCACTTACGTTTCGGCCTTAATCTGCCCTGAGCCCACGTATGGGTATGGGCAGGTGCGGCTGGAAGAGAGTCCTTTCTTCTGTGGAGGTCGGGGCAGGAAGCGAGCCACTGCGTTTGGGGTCTTTTGCCACACGTTTCTGTGCCTCCCTTTCTTTGCTGAAGGAAGGAGAAGCAATCCATCTTCCCCGGGTCTCCTGATATAGCGAGGCCCCACGCTCAGAACTGAGGTTCATTTCTTGGAGACAGTCATAAAAGATGAAGACCTCTTCATCCAGGACTGAGGAACTAGAGCCTGGCACGCAGGAGACGCTTCGGTTCAAACTCCAGCACAAGCCCTTGCAGAGTCTCTCTTCAAAGGGACAGTAGCAGCAGTGTTTGGATGCTCCTTTTTAGTGGCAACTGGGAACTCTGAACCCTGAAGCATTTCTGAACATCTTGGCCCCTAGCTTCTTCTCTTTGCCTGTTTGAGACTCTGCTATGTCTTCCTGTTTCATGCAAAGGAGAAGGCACTGCATGATATACATGCTCGGATAACCCTGAAAACCACATTGCTTCCAATGGCCTTTTAACCCTTGGGATTATAATTTTGAACACAGGTCACACGGATTGAGAGAAACTCTGCAGGCCACAGAACCTCTGCTTGTGTGTGAAGATAAAGACTGTAAGGATTGCCAATTTCTGAAAAGTCTCAGTCAAACACTGTCTAGTTAATCCTGTAGCTGCTGCTGAATAAAATCACCAAACGGTCAGGTGATGAGGAGCGAGAACTACTGCTTATTGATGAGTGAAATAGGCGTTTGTTCTATCAATAGGTGCAGACAGAGCTGGAAGCCCTACCGGATCAGGCAGCAGCATGGAACCTAGCAGCATTGACATACATCACATACAGGACTGAGCAAGAAAGGGATTGACAGATGAAATGTCACTACCTTACATCAGAGGCAGGTAAGGTTAGCTTTAGAAAACCCCCAAAGATTTTAAAGCCAGATAGTCAAGTTGTCTCTGAAAGGTCACTGCTGACTCTAGAGGTTTAGGCTTGGCATGTACAACTGTTGTCTGTGATCTGACTGTAAATGTTCCATTGTCTGGCAGTATCTGTGCATGACTGTAATGCTTGAACAAGAATGAAAACATGTAGAGACCAATTCAGAAAAAAACAACATTCAAAAAAGATAGAGGGAAATAAATTATTAGTTCCTATTCCGATAAACACCAGGTGTCAGATACCACATGTGCTCACTACGTGCCTGCTACCTTTGCCAGGCTTAGGTTCCCTTGTGTACCACCTGCCAGTTGTCTCGGTAGGACCTTTGGAGGTCCCTTCTCTATTGCTGTGATTATGATGCTGAGCAGAAGTCTGATTAATGTTCGTATTTGATATTTAGGCAGTGCTAGTTATTAATGTCCATCTCTGAGCTTCAGGGGAACGGCCAATCCCTCCGTCTGGAACCAGTACACTGTCCGTGTCCTTTCTGAAAGACACGGTCTAGTCTATTGCTACTGCCATACTTCTAAAGATGAAGAAAGTAAGGCATCAGGAGACTAAGTGCGGTGCCTAACTTAGAGACCTGGTCTTCTACCACTCAAGTCTTTCTGTTAGTTATAGAATTACCCATCCCAGCTGTTGCTGGAAGTAACAGTTCTTCCTCTTCGTTATTCAGCAGCATTAGTTATCAGTGGCTGGTGTGCCAGATATTCTGGGGTATGGCCTTGAGGTGTAACTTCCAGAAAGTGAGGCTAAATGACTCTCAGCTCCTCAGGACCCCAGCTTTGGCATCAGAACAACTGCCAGGGTCCTAACAAGGTTTGTCTCCTCCACGTTAGCATTGATAGCGGGACTCCACCCAGGGCACAAGTACACATAACAAAGCCTCAGGGAGTTTCTGGGGAGCCTGAGCTGCACCCCTGGGCAAGTCTCTCAGCAACACACAGAGCTGATCCCATCTCTTCCTATTCCTGAGTTACATTTTTCTCAGCACACCTCATGAATAAATGATTTGTCAGGGTTACTCCTAAGACCGTTTGTGACATGTCCCACGATTTCCGTCAGTGTTGCCAGCTACTCTAAGAGGGTTTGCAGCCCTTTCATGTTTGTAGGGAGCCTACACACTATCTTTTAATGAAAGTGGAAGCACCTGACCTCAAAGGTGGGTGCTGCTGGGACGATGAAGAAGTCTTGATTTCAAGATATCTGGCTTTCCTTTGTGGGTCTTTTGTTCTTGCTTTCTTCATGCAGGTGAGACTAAACACCTCTTTTACAGACTCTGAGAAAGACGTACAGAGCCAGGGACAGTGTTGGGCTGAATGGGTAGGTGTATCCCCTCCTGTCCACAGTCTCTGTATGGACACAGTGAGGAGCTTCTAAAAGTTGCTGGTGCCGCTTTTCCCCACTCTACCGGCCTGTGCTGGGGAAGGGGCAAAGGGTAGGAGAAGGTGGAAGGGAGAGTTTGGCTAGCACGCCGTTTACAAGAGCAGTAGCAGCACTTGTTTTCAGGGCAGATGTGGGCTGCTCTGCCCCCAGGAATGCTGACTGCAGCCACAGTAAGGTGGAGGGGCTTAGTGTGCTCCAGGTATTCCTTGCCCTATTATGTGAGGAGGAGTATTTTCAAATGGTATTGCAGCCAGCATGCCCTGGGGTGAATCTTAATGTAACCGCATAGCAAGGATTTTGAAACGAGTTCTCCTTATTCTTCTAAGAGCCAGGGATAATAAAAATATCCTCAGGGCTGGTCAGGGCTTGTGTGCAATTCAGAAATGGTCATAACTGATTGGACTGCAGAGTATATTGCTGCAGTGTCCAAGCGCTTTGCCTAATAACTTGTCTTCATCATAAGACTATGCAGAGTTCTGAAGAGGGTGAGACAAAGTTTTGTATGCTGCTGAGTGCACCGTGTTTTCTGTACAGGGCCCTGACCAGTACCTGTAAACCTTCCCTGGCTCTGTGTTGCCCAAGCATGGTGGTTATGCTGTTTGGAGGAGCTGGTGAAAGGAATCCTGACTTGGGGGACTGCACCCAAGAACTGTGGTGTCCAGGACTCTCCGTGGCCAGCTGGGCAGCAGCTGCGGCAGGCAGCGTGTCTGTGTTTCCAGTGTAGCGTGAGCGGTACAGGCTGTGACAAATTTGAGGAGCAGTGTTGTGTGGGAAGAGGAGGGGATCTCCTGTGTGGCAGAAGTACAAAGTAGGAGGCTTTTAGTTTCCGAAACATACCAGTTGGCCGTCGAGGGGCATTATGTGGGAAAAACTGACGGCAGAGACCTGTGTCTTTTGTCTGCTTGCAGCTAGTTTGGATGTCATCTTTTGATAGAAAGGTTTCACCTAGCACGTTTAAGAGTACAAGCAGCTTTGCAGCATACGTTTTTAAAGCTAGAAGGGTCTGTTGCATACCAAACCTATCTGATTGTTTCCAACCTGTGACAGGAACATAGGTAGATCCCTGAATAGACCAAAGGCTAAGTGAAAAGTGTGTTGACTGACCTACTCTTTGAGAGCCATAGATGAATCTTCAGGAAGAAAGTGTAGAACACACTGAAGGAAGAGTGATGATGTCTGTGTGGGAAGTTTGTTCAGGCTTCATTGGCTGTCTATTAAACTAAGGAATTAACAGGGCAAATGTCAAATGCTGTAGGCATGGCATTTTCTAGAGGCACTCATCTCTCTTCGCAGGCCTGGCTCTCCCTTGCCTTGACCTATTTGTCATCTCATGCAGCGTGGAAAAGAATCTGTTAAAAACTGCTTCTGCATCAGAGTTCATCTGTTCAGTTGAGAATGAGGTTGGGTTTTAAATACTGTCTTCACTGTGCACACATAAAAGCAACCACAAGCTACAGGGATAGAAGCAAACCCTAGGGTACAGCGGAAATAGAAGTGGGGGGGAAGCAAGCAAGCTGTCTACACGTAAAGCAGAGATGGAAGTTTGCGTATGATTTTGTATAAGGCAAGACATTTTGGAATTGAAACCCAGCAGCAGGTGATGATTACAGGCAACACGTCTGTGCCTATGTACAATTTTGCTGAGCAGCTGTCTTTTGTTACCTAAATCCCAGGGGCCTGAGGGCCAGAGGAGCTGTACGTGTCTCTAAAGAGCCCGTTGCAGCCGTTTTCAGTTTTGGTACCAGGGCTGATCTCGCAGCCTGTGGGGAGGACAGCATTCTTTTGTTTGGTTTCATGGTATCCATATGGAGTTACACTGGCTCTGGAAAATAATTCGAGAGTCTCCTGATCCAGAGTGAAGGAAGCTGAAAACAATTAACAGAATCAGAATCAGAAAATCTGAGTGGATGGATGGACTTACTATACATTGCAATCTGATAGTTAAATCTTCAAGGTTTCTAGACTCATTAGGAACTGTAAGTCAGAATAAAAGTGTCTGAGAGCGCTGAAGTTCACACACTAATTTAATTTGCCTTAATTTTCAATTGTATATCAACTTGCAAAATCCTTTGAAAATCAAATTACATGATGCTACATCGTGCTCCTAACCTGCTGCTCTCTTAATGGAGTCACTGATGCATGGCTGCTTAACCCTGCTTTTTTAAGAATTTGATGACGTAAAATAAAAATCTTTTCCCCGCCCCGAAAAAAACAGGAAGAATGCAGCCACAAAAAGCACAGTGCCTTCCCACAGTGTCAGGGGAAAGAGTGCTTTTGCAGGAAAGTGCTGATACAAGCCCACCCTAGTGCCGTTTGGGTTGTATAGCTCAAGACATGACTGAACAGAGAAGTGAAGTCGGTCACCTCAAGATTCGAGCTTGCTTGCTGCTGGTGGTGTGCCTATGGCAATGGACACAGCAAACTCTGGCAACACCATGCCAGGATGGTGAACTGAGAATAATCCATAAAGAGGAAAAGAAATGCTGCCCCAAATGCAGCTCAAACACAGGTAAGGGAATGATGTGTCTGTCTTCTTTCTGTTTGTCAATATTGTTTTATTTCAACCAGGGTAATCAAGTGTGGGGAACAGGCCTGTGTGTGTCTGTATGTAAATGTATCTTGAGTAACTGTATATGCAAAACAAAACGGCAAGGGCTTCCCTCCTGCCCCCTAAATTCATAATGTGCCTTAGCTATAAACTTCAGAGTGGATTCATGTTTCAGATTCGTTATGTGCTTATAGTTGTTATTCTGTAGTGGGAAAGGGAAAGCTAAGTTTCTGTGGGTTGGTCTTGCTCACTAGGAAAGAAGGTGTTTACTTAACACTGATTCCGAGCCCTTGCTCCATTCAAACGTGGTTTCAAAGTTTGTCTGTGCCATTCAGACTTCAGAGGGAATACAGGGAGCGATGCTCTCTGTAAGGCTGTTCTTTGCAATTTGTGGTCCTAAAGAGTAGGAAGCATCCCACTTCGGTCCCTCCATCCCACTGGCCTGTGCTTGTCCCAGAAGTAAATGCACAGACAAGGTCTCAGGTTATCATTAGTTTCAACAGCCTGTTCTAACCTGTATCCTTGCCTGATCTTAGGATGGTGGTGAGATGGTAGTGGATTCTCACTTGCCTGTGATTTTAAGTCAAATTAAGGCACTAGAGGTGGAACAGGCTAGCTGCAGGACTTACTGGGTGACATTTCTGTGCCTGTTAGGCTGAAGAACAGAACAGGTGATTCTAATGGCCTCTTCCATGGTCCCAGGAACAATCATACTATTCTTCCTAATTTAGTGCTGTCCATAACGGTAGCCAGAGCTGAACAGTAGGGAACATGCAGCTGTTTGTATGACCTACAGCAAGGAATGCACCTTCCTTTTCTGTTTGTCCCGAAACAGGGTTGCTGGAAGCCTTGTCTAGCTAGGATGGTAGTGCTGTTGTTCTGCAGGTTAGCGACAAAATAGCTGAGAAGTTACATCTTTCATTGGTGCCTAGGTAGGGGTCAGCCTCCCACCTATTAGTAGCTTGAATATATCTGCCTCAACCGACAACAAGGACGCTGAGTTCCCTGTGGAAGGAGTGAGTGGACACATGGGATTTGTGGGAATGAGCAATAAATAAGTGAAGAGCTATAGAGTCCTCGGTAGTGTGGAGACCCCAGGGTTATCTCCCTTCCCACTGAGATGAAGTCATTCAGCATGAGGTAGGAGAGTCATTGCTTGGTGGGATCAACTCCAGAATCACCCACTAGTAATTCACAGAAGGAAGCATCCCCAAGCTGTTTGCTTTTGGCTGCCAGACTTCATTAAGTTTTGAAGGCCAGTAAGAGGAGGCCAGTGGGCAGAGGAAGATGTGGGCAGTTCCTGGTGGCCCTGTACATTCCATCACCAACCTCAGGAAATAACCTTTGCTTGATCTTTGCTGCTCACTGTGGGTTTTTAAGCATGCTATTGAACTAGCCAGCATTTCCCTCTATGTTTTTTTTTTCTTTAAGGTTATAGAGCTTCCTGGTTCAACAGCACTTTTCCTCTAACTGGTCTCCAACTGCCTGAAGGACTGCTTGATACTGTTTACTGATGGGATCAGTATATATGGTCAATCCCTTGCTTTCGTGAACCCAGGAGCCTCTCAGAATCAGAGATTATATTTTTTGAGTGCAAGCAAAGTTCACAACAGAACTCCTCTAGAAATAGAAGGACAGAGGGTAGGAAGGGTGCTGGGTTTATGGCTTGGATTTAGACCCACTTCTGCCAACAGAGTGTAGGAAGCAGCTGCTGCTGTTAGGAAAGGCATGGAAAAGGAGCTCTAGCTTCACTGGCCAAGGATCTTTTGGGCACCCCTCCTCTAACGTGGCTGAGCCTAACTGAGAAGAGCTCTGGCACTGTCCTGAGAACTGGCTGGATGGCTAGTTAATGTGTAGTGCCCCTTCTTTGGGGCACTGGCAGCGCCCTCCTCACCCCACAGTGTCTAAATCTACACAATGTAGTAAAGCAAACCTGCTGCCTTACTTCTGTCTACCATGACCTACACTGGTATTCCAGATAAGAGAGAAGGGTTACAGTGGTGAGTCATGCAGTGCTCAGATAACCATGGTGTAAAAATCTGAGTGGTGCTGAATTTGAGTACTCTAGACTTTATCCGGTATGCATGGGAGTGACATCTTTCTGGTATCCATTTTTCCCACCACAGCACAGTAAGGAACTATTTCACCTGTGTCAGCCAGGAAGACTAATGGTTAAGTTAATTTCTGGCCTCTATGACAAAGGCAAGTCTAACTTCTTTCTTCTTGACAGGAGACAACAGCACATGTCCAAATAATGCGGACGATGACTGCAGATGTCATCAGGGATACAGCTGTATTGATAGTGCATGTCTCTACTGCAAGAAGCTGCCTGAATGTGCCGAGGGCGAGGAGCTGGTTAAGCGTGGTAACAAAAGAAACGCAAATGACTCTAAAAGTCGGAGTTGAATATGAGTGGCTGGCTGAGCAGCAGACAGTTTCCTTCACTTACTATAACCTGCTTTTGGGAAGTCTCGTGATGCAGAGAGAAATGGCATGCATTTATACCGTGGCCTCTGTTGCTAAACCCCTTGCTTCCCTAATTTATAACTCTTCCCTTCCTAAATTTGAGCCTTTCACTTTCATGCTCGGACTTTCAGTATTATTTTTCTTCTAAGCTGCTAGAACTGTCGGTAGAAGACTGTTTTACTCTGTGTTGCCTCTTAACTTTACACCCTCTGCTGTCAGATCAGGCTATTCGGTACCTCTTCTGTAAGGGGTCCGCCCATACATTGCCCAAAACACACAGGTGGCAAGAACTGCCTATGTGTTTCTCCAGGGGGGTGATTCATAATGCAGAAAGAGTGTCGAGGGAACGCATTGTGCTCTAGTCTGTTGTATCCCCATCTTTCAGTAAAGGCACTGACCACTGATAATGCATGTTCTCTTTTCTTGTAGGCATCGTAGACTTCACATTCATATGTAAACCGTGTGAGACAGGAACCTATTCTAATGTTAAGAATGGCAGGTGCCGTAACTGGACTGAGTATGTATTTATTGATACTTTCCTTCTTTGGAAATACGCGTGATAAAATTCTTAAATGATTAATAGTTAAATTAGCAAATAAAATTGGATCAAAGATGAGATCACCAATGAGGTTAAATGATTAGTTTTTTAAATTCAGCAATATATGATATTTCTCTCTCATTTGGCTTTATAAATAGTCGGTCTCAAAGCAGAACTTAAGACAAACTGCTGTGTATTCAACTTGCTTCCAAGTCCAGCTCAAACTGATGCAAAATTATTCCAAACATGGACATCACTTGAAACACAGAGACTAAAAAAAGTCTGCACATAAATAATTGTGATGTAGTGTTATCTTGTCGGGGAACAGCCATAACTTTACCTGCACTGCTATAAAAAGGAAAAAAAGGAAACAAGTTGTGGAAAGAGTGGAGGGAAGGAAGAAAGGGAGCCAAGAGAAAGGCTGGAAAGGAATGAAGGGAAAGGCAGGGACATTCTAAATGTGACTCTTATTCTTCTTTTAGTTGTGAAAGTTCTGGGTTTCTAACAATCAAGCAAGGCAACAGTACACATAATGCAATATGTGGTTTCCCTGCTAAAGATTTGGAGCAAGGTACCTTCTCACAATGATTTGTTTCTTTGAGCCTGTAACTTTTCTCTACACTTCTTCAGTTGGTGACTTGCTGCATAGTTATCATCCAGAGCTTGCTGTCATGAAAATTTGCTTTGAAAATTACTGTTGTGTTTCTTGCAATATTAATATAGGTAGAATTGTTGACCTGGGCAAAGATTCCACCATTAAAGCACTATCAGTAATAAAGGTAGAGAGAAGCCCAACAATTGTCCTTGAATAGAGCACACTTACTTGGCAAATTATCACAGTTTTCCATTGAACTGCTCTTGCTGCTTTGCTAGATTTTCTTAGGAAGACAATAGCTTAGTTAGTCATCCAGTTCCTTTACAAGTATTGGTTGAGTCCACAAGAGCCGGAATTGAAATCTCATGTCTCATCATGGATCAAATTAGATAGGAATACGTGGGT
This sequence comes from Aptenodytes patagonicus, assembly GCF_965638725.1. Taxonomy (NCBI): domain Eukaryota; kingdom Metazoa; phylum Chordata; class Aves; order Sphenisciformes; family Spheniscidae; genus Aptenodytes; species Aptenodytes patagonicus. Next base: position 6,347,703 of record NC_134967.1, on the reverse strand, counting down.
ACAGGCTTTGCAGGTACTGAGTATCTTGAAGACAGCAAGCTGCACTGCTCCTGCCTTTCCCCCCACCCTTGTCCCTACAGTGAATTGGTGCCTTTCAGGTCTGGGCCCTTCATTCAGAGAAACTGTTAGTTCTGCTGAGACAAATTGCAGAAAGGTGCTGCTTTTAACTTCTATGAGGCAGACACAAGTGTGACAATTTGGCTTGCTGTAGTGCTGTTCAGGGAAACATTGAAGCCAAATCCCCCCCCAAAAGCAAAAACCAAAACAGAGTAGATAGATCAAGCGATAGCTGCGAGAGAGAGAGAGATTGAACAACAAAGAAATCAGGCATGTGGGGTTTTTTTGCATGAATGCTTCTTACCACAGACAGTGATCTATTGCACCCTTGACTTAGAGCATCGCAGTTTTATTGTTAATACCCGCACTGTTTTTTTTCCTTGGAAAATTATTTTCCACAGAAAGAGGAAATTAATCTCTAAATTTCCTTGGAAGAACTGCCTTTCCTTTAACAATAGTTTGGGCACATGATTTCTTAATCTTTATTAAATATATTTAATTGCAGCTCCTATTACAAATGACTCTCGATATACCACCATCCTGGCCATCCTTACTGCAGTGGCTGTATTTGTTCTCATCTTGCTGACCTTCTTCTTGCACTTCTGCATATGGTCACTGAAGAAAGAAAAATACCCCACAGCTGACGGTACGTGCACCTTTGTGGACTTCTGTGTGGCTTTTCAGTGGCGAACAACGTGTCCGTTGATCCAGAGTCAGAACGGAGTAAATTAAGTTGAATAAATAGAGTAAATACAGATTTGCTCTGTGATTTTGGGCGGGTTACTTAGTTTCACTAAGATGCAGTGCATCACCTGTACCTTTGTCCTTTCTTCAGAGAGAGGCTGTATTGGTAAAGGTAATGGGCAGCTAACTGACTTCTGTGAAGACCTCTTGTATGTGCAGTCCTTTTGCTTATTCTCACTGCAGATCTGGAACATAACTTCCCTAGGCTGCCGGTGGCTTCACAACCGCCACACCAGAGAGAAGAGACTTACAGCTGCCAGTTTCCAGAAGAAGAACACGGAGACAAAGCACCAGAAGAAAAGCCTTGCTATTTCCACCCTCAGAGTCTACAATGAAAAGAGATAAATTGCCATGTGCTGTGAGAGTGGGGAGCTGAGCTCAGCTTTCCAAAAAAAAGAAGGGAGGGGCTGGGTGCGTAAGGCATCATTATATACATAGCAATAAGGAATGGGTTTGGGGGGAGTTTCCCTTTGTTTCTTCTCAACAAACCTAGCATTTAGAAACAGAAAAACTGCTAAGTCGGGCTGACATTCGGTTCAGCTGCATTGCGTTACTGCAAGTTTCCTGGGTTGTTGGAGTTTTTTTTTCATTGATGCTCTTTTCAACTTTGTCTGGGACCAGGGGCCCTTCTTGTCATTATTCCCCTTTGCATCTTCTGCACGTGTCTCCGTGGTGCTCCCACAGATTGATACGCGCGTAGAAGGCTGGCGTCCCGCCATCGGTCCCTTCAGTGCTACGGGAGATACAGTAGTACCTGTCGGGCACTCTCACAGCTTTCACAGGCTATCCGTATTTCCAGCTATTTATCCTCTCCTATAACTCAGCAATCCTTGGTACCTGGAATACTGAATTACAAAAGGGAGACTTCTGAACGGCTCAAATGAGGATCACGCTGTCTAGAGGAAGGCATTCGGTTTGATGCTCTCTTCTCACCTAGTTTGTAGAGTAGGGAAAGACAGTGGAAAACAGAGAAAAGCCCGACGTGTTCTTGATGCTTTTTCTCCCCACCCCGGAACAAGAAGCAGAGCGTCTGCTGGTGTATACCGGCATAGCTCCGGTGACTTGATCATCAGCTGAAAGTTGTTCTCCTTACTGAAAATTGTACCATGGAGGATTTTTTTGTGTGTGTTAGATTAGTGCTCCTCCAGTTTCATGGAGCTCTAACACGGCTAGAATTAATTGTTTTGCCTGAATTTAAAGGGGCAGGGTTTCAGCTGGAGTTGGTTGCTTTCTGTGAATTGACACTGATTTCAAATAAGAATATAGCCTCTGGCTTTAACTAGTTAAAACTCGTATGTCTTTTTTAATATAATTATCTTTGTGTTACGTGACTGCAGTAATAGATTCAAAGCTCTGGATGCCTTCTGGTTTGGCCTTCTGGTGAAAGCTGCTTGGAGTAGACTCTTTTATGACCGAATCAGCTCTGGGCAAAAATGAGTTTTGACTCAGCCTTCACATGAAGGGTTATAAATATCTCACAGTACAGCCATTACATCAGCTTCCTCAGGATTTCTTACAGATAATGTAAACAGTACAGGGCTTCTAAATTAAATCCTAACAGAATAATGAAATTTCGGTTAATCACCTTACTAAATACTCAGAGGGGATTATTCCAAGTCTGAATGATACGCTGTTTTAAGTAGGGCTCTGTGAAATTACAATAGCTGCAGAGCAGAAGTTATTGCCTCCACAGATGTGTGTTGCAAAAGCACTTGAACAGAGAATCCTAGGAAGTGGGACAGGTTATTACCTTGGTAAGCCAGTCACGTAGCCTCTGTGCTCCAAGGCAGGCTTGGTGAGCCTGGGTAATGATCTGCCTGTTAGACTTTCATTCAGGTGACTCCATGACCTCTCTAGGCAAGCCATTCTAGTGACTGATCTCAAATCAGAGGAGGAGAGTGATTTTGTTAGTTAAAATTTATATTATCCATTATGATTATGAGGAAGAATTGACTCTTCAGCATCTTTTTAAGCATTCATAAACTATCATCTCTGCTTGATTGCTCTGGGCTCTTCTCCCACTTCACAGGCTGTGGTTTCTGGACCTCTTAGCTTCTCTCTCTAAGCTCTTTCCAGTTGGTCTTTCTTGACACCTTCTCTGGAGGAGGTCTTGGCAAGCTTGAATAAAGCTGAAGGATTAATTTTATTATTTGTGGACATGGTTTTATTGCTGAACATTTCTTCAGTGATTATGTCAAGAGGAGTTATCCTGTCTTTTTGTTTTGGGGTGGGTTTTTTTGGTGCATTATAGAATCTTATCATAGAATCACAGAATGGTTTGGGTTGGAAGGGACCTCTAAAGGTCATCTAGTCCAAGCCCCCTGCCGTGGGCAGGGACATCTTCAACTAGATCAGGTTGCTCAGAGCCCCGTCCAACCTGACCTGGAATGTTTCCAGGGATGGGGCATCCACCACCTCTCTGGGCAACCTGGGCCAGTGCTTCACCACCCTCAGCGTAAAACATTTCTTCCTTATATCTAGTCCATATCTACCCCCCTTTAGTTTAAAGCCGTTCCCCCTTGTCCTGTCACAACAGGCCCTGCTAAAAAGTTTGCCGCCATGTTTTTTATAAGCCCCCTTTAAGTACTGACAGGCTGCAAGAAGGTCTCCCCGGAGCCTTCTCTTCTCCAGGCTGAACAACCCCAACTCTCTCAGCCTTTCCTCATAGCAGAGGGGTTCCAGCCCCCTGATCATTTTCGTGACCCTCCTCTGGACCTGCTCCAACAGGTCCGTGTCTTTCTTACGCTGAGGGCTCCAGAGCTGGACGCAGTGCTCCAGGGGGGGTCTCACCAGAGCAGAGCAGAGGGGCAGAACCCCCTCCCTCGACCTGCTGGCCACGCTGCTTTGGATGCAGCCCAGGATACGATTGGCCTTCTGGGCTGCAAGCGCACGTTGCTGGCTCATGTCCAGCTTTTCATCCACCAGTGCCCCCAAGTCCTTCTGGGCAGGGCTGCTCTCCATCCCTTCATCCCCCAGCCTGTATTGATACCGGGGGTTGCCCCGACCCAGGTGCAGGACCCTGCACTTGGCCTTGTTAAACCTCATGAGGTTCACACAGGCCCACTTCTCCAGCTTGTCCAGGTCCCCCTGGATGTCATCCCGTCCCTCTGGTGTGTCGACCGCACCACTCAGCTGGGTGTCATCGACAAACTTGCTGAGGGTGCACTCGATCCCACTGTCTGTGTCATTGATGAAGATACTAAACAGTACCGGTCCCAATACGGACCCCTGTGGGACGCCACTCGTCACCAATCTCCATCTGGACATTGAGCCGTTGACCACTACCCTCTGGATGCGACCATCTAACCAGTTCCTCACCCACCAGACAGTCTACCCATCAAATCCATACCTCTCCAGTTTAGAGAGAAGGATGTTGTGGGGGACCATGTCAAAGGCCTTACAGAGGTCCAGACAGACGACATCTGTAGCCCTTCTTGTGTCCCCTGATGTAGTCACTCCATCACAGAAGGCCACTAGGTTGGCCAGGCAGGACTTGCCCTTGGTGAAGCCATGCTGGCTGTCTCGAATCACCTCCCTGTCCTCCATGTGCCTTAGCATAGCTTCCAGGAGGATCTGTTCCATGATCTTGCTGGGCATAGAGGTGGGACTGACTGGCCTGGAGTTCCCCGGGTCTTCCTTTTTTCCCTTTTTAAAAACGGGGGTGATGTTTCCCCTTTTCCAGTCAGTGGGAACTTCACCGCACTGCCACGACTTCTCAAATACGATGGAGAGTGGCTTAGCAACTTCATCCGCCAGTTCCTTCAGGACCCACAGATGGATCTCATCGGGTCCCAATCTTGTAACTGGGTGAAATAATTGTAAGGGAAAATGAAGTGCAAAGGGTTATCCCTTCACTGTAATGTATTCCTCCATAGTCCTAGTTTTAATCTTCTAACTTCTTTGTTATTGTGTTTACTGCAACTGACATCCATATACCTTAGCTTCCCCTTCATGTAGAATGAGAGCAGTGATACTTCTCAACCCTAAAAGGATGTTGTGAGACTTAATTAGTACTTTCAATGTATTTTTGCCATCTTTGATTGTCTTACTGTTAATCATTCTGTTGCTGAGAATTTCTCCCATAGGTATCCCTATGTGAAATTCACTTAAAAAGAGAGAGTTTTCCTCCATTGCTTTGGGAAACGTGCAGATTCTTAATTGAGGTGAACTGGAGATTCAGCCAAGGAAAGGTGAAAGCATTGGACTGGATTAAATACGGTAACTTTTTTAAAGTGTAAGACTGTCTCTGCCTTGTAAGCAGTTTCGCTGTGGGATTTAATATACTCAGAAGTCTAAACACCAGTTAGTAAAGACGCTTCTTACAGCTCCTTCTGTGTTGGCCCTGTTTACTCTCAGCTCTGTATTAATCCTTGTTGTGGTTTAACCTCAGTCGGCAACTGAGCACCACGCAGCCGCTCGCTCACTCCTCCCCCCGCCCCCCCGGTGGGATGGAGGAGAGAATTGGAAGAGTAGAAGTGAGAAAAACTCGTGGGTTGAGATAAAAAAGTTTAATAATTGAAATAAAATAATAGCAGCAATAATAATAATAATAATAGTAATATACAAAGCAAGCGATGCACAGTGCAATTGCTCACCACCTGCCGACCGATGCCCAGCCGGTCCCCGAGCAGCGGCCCCCCCCGGCCAGCTTTCCCCCGGTTTATGTACTGAGCATGACGGCACATGGTATGGAATGTCCCTTTGGCCAGTTGGGGTCAGCTGTCCTGGCTGTGCCCCCTCCCAGCTTCTTGTGCCCCTCCAGCCTTCTCAGTTGGTAGAGCATGGGGAGCTGAAAAGTCCTTGACTAGTGTAAGCACTGCTCAGCAACAGCTAAAACATCGGTGTGTTATCAACATTGTTCTCATCCTAAATCCAAAACACAGCACTGTACCAGCTACTAGGAAGGAAATTAACTCTATCCCTGCCGAAACCAGGACAACCCTTCTTTTTTTTTTTTTTAATATTTTCAACAAGTTTTCTGATTGTGACCTCTTGTAAAGGTAAAATAAACTTGAAAATTGAATGAAGTGCCTATGTGATATAATTAAGCAAATTGGAAAGGAAGAGTTTTATTCTTTAGGTTGTCCCAGTGTTCTTGAGCGCACTTAGTTTTACTTTCCCAATTCACTTCCCCTCTCTTACAGAACTCTGGCTATTTCAGCAATGTACCCCCAGCCAAACTCTTCTTTCATTGAATTTTAGATTGGTGCACTTGCGCTTTTTTCCCTTTTTAAGCAAGTGGTTTAACGTTTCCTGGCTGGTGGCTAAACCAGCTTTTCAGCTACCCACTACCAAAATATCAGGAAACTCTGGCTGACGATTTTTTCCGTTCCTGACAATGGCAGAGAAGCAGCAACATTTTGGGCAAAAAAAAAAAAAATGCAACAGAGCTTACTATTTGAGGAATGAGAGATTTGAGTGTCTAGTGGAAGTCTGTGCCTCTGGCAACAGGCGGCAAACCTTGGTGAGGTGCACAAGACTTTCTGGGCTGTGGGTGTTGAATAGCCGGCACTACTGCCACTTAATACTGAAACATGATGAGCAGAGCCGTATTATTCACTGGAAATTTGCAGAGTGGCCTTTTGGATTTCTTTATGCCTACCTTGAAGAGCGGTCCCGCTTCCTGCTTACCTAACCACCTGACTGTACGGCTGCTTATTGATGGGAAAAGCAACCCATTTCCTGACTTCTTAAAGCTCCAAGTCAAAGGGAAAAACCCAAAGTGTGAATCATTTAAGCCCTGGAGAATTTCAGTAAAAGAGCTGTTCTTTGCATCAAAGGAAATGAAAGCTATTGGCTCAGAACAGTGAGCTTGTAAGAAAACACAATATTTAAGTTTCCACTTAGAAAGAATGATAGCTTTATTTTATCAGTGTGTAATTACTGTAATATTTGAATCAGATCATGGCTGAATTTTCAGCTCAAATCCCAGAGTTTATGGGGTTTTTCAAGTTCTGATTTGAACTTCAGCTTGATTTCTGTATATGGACTGTAGGTTAAAAAAGGCTTCTCCCTCGAATCATTTACATCCAATTAAATGTCTGTGATGGTTTTTTTTTTTTTGCTTTAATCTCTGTTCAAAAGAGAAAAAAAAAAATCCCTGAAAAATATCCCAAAGTTTCTAGAGGCTAAGTGATCAAGCAATTTCAGAAATACGTTTCATTAAAGTTATTGTCATGAGTAAATAGTTAAAATATGATATATGGTGATATCTAAAAAACCAAAAAAGTGTTCCTTGACAGTGCTAACAAAAAGGCAAATATGCAGACTCCGAAACGACAACATTAAATTATGGCTTAACTGTTTTACACGATATGTAGGTGAAGCTTAAAAGCTTGTTTATGGAAAAAAATGCAATTTTTTGTGGGACAGTTGGTAGCACGTAGTCTGTGTTTTATTAGGATTTGTCCAGCACTTATCTTAAGCTTGTCTTTGAGTTGTCCTATGAGCTGAGGAATCTAATTGTAAAAAAAGCTCTTGAGCTGCCAGTGATGAGTAAAGACTTGTTGCCATTTAGCGGGAGTCTTTCTTAGGTGCCTATTTTGTCATAGCAGCCTGGGGGGAGTTTGCCCTCACCACCAATCTTCATGCTGTCCCTGACTTCGCACCCTTGAATCCATCCAAGAGGTAAGGACGTGGATCGCTCCGTCGCAGCCACGGCTGGGCATCGGGGCCGGGGGTGGGAGCTGGGTTTGTGCTGCCGCCGCCGCTGCTGCAGCCGCCGAGCGGCCAAGGACAGAGGTAGCTGCCGCTCCGAGGGCTGTGTCTCTCCCCCATGGCGGGTGCGGGCTGGGTGTCGCAGCCCAGGGGAGGCTGTCTGCCCGTCGGGTCATGCCGATCAGCCTCGGCTCTGGGGTAGCTGGTGACGTGGAGCTCTGCTGGCGGTGTCCGTCTTTGGCTGTTAAGAGAAGCAACCCTCGGGTGATGTCTTGGGGTTGGATGTGGTGGTGGTGTCTGTCTGTCTGTGAGGCTGGGGAATGCCTCTGCACCCCTTCTCCACGGAGGCAGGCTGCCTGCTCCCGGACTCGGAGGGCTCTGCGTTCAACTGTGATAGCGTTTCACGGGGTTTGCCCGGCTGTTAACCTCTGTCGTGCAGCCAGCGCTGTTGCTTTTGTTCGTTGAGGAAATGGTAGATAAAAACAGTGTTGCACACAGATGTGTCCCGCTGCAGCCTCCATATGAGTGAGGACTCTGAAAAGCGGATAGCGCTTATCTAAGAAATTTCTGAACAATTCTGTTTATACAACAGAGTTGGAAGAAGTCTCCTACATGCTGAAAAGCGTGCCTTTTCGTTCCGCTTTCCATTCTACTTGAGACAGCCTCACGCTGCCAGGGTGTGTCGAGTGTCTCAGACCCGGTCAGCAAAATCTTTCACCATCTTAAGAGCCAGCTCTTTTAGCACATGTGCTTTAATAATACTTAGAAAAGAACACCACTGACAAATTTTAAGAAGCTACTAATATAACACGGTTTGTGATTTCTTAGAAGCTGACACCACTTAGCCGTGCCTGAGGCTCCCTTGCCTGCCCCCGTAGAAGGGGGAAGTGGCTGGCATAGTGAGAACTGAAACCGGCCTTCAGGAGGGGAACCTCCGATTGCTGCGAGTTCTGGGATCTTCCAGTGACCTAGCTCTGAAGTTAGAACCAAGTTTAGCAGCTTTTCTCTGAGTAACGTACATTGTTTTCCTGATGCCACATCCAGTGTCGCCATTTAGCGTTTTGTGCTTCTAATCTGGATCTGTGTTCTCAAAGTTTGACTTCTAAAATGAAAAAGGTATGACAGCAAAATTTCAGGGCAGGGGAATGGCACCTAGCAGAGGAGAGGCGTTATCTTTCTATCTTTGCTTTTGTGCACCTTCTCCAAAAGTTTAATAAAAAAAAAATCTTCTGGATCTACAGTTCTTCAGGATTTTCTCTATGTGTAAATGTTTATGAAACTTCACACTCTTCACACAAAGTTTTAAACTTTGATTAAAACAATGTTTGATGCTTAGAAGTGGCTTGCTGTTCAGATTCAGAGAAGGACCTTCCCACACAGTTTTAGGAAATGCAGGGCAGCAGTTAGGAGAATAAGGCGATACCCTTTTATATAGTCATTCGCTTACATGCATAAATAATGATCACGGGTGTTTGGGGCCCCAGTGAGCTCTGGGGATTTCTTCATCTTTTATCTGCACAAAAGAGCGAAAGAGTAACTTTCACAAGGATAAGAGGATAAGCGAAATGCTTGAGGTATAGAAACGGCTTTTCTCGTGCTAGAGGTTTTGCTCAAACAGAAGGCAACGAAGGGTACGTGCAGACAGTGTTTTGTTATGCTGCCACGTCTGCGCATGATTCCTGCAAATTATTAGTGTTTTGAAACTGAAGAAAGTAAAACAATATTTTCACGGGACTTCCTGTCCTTAATTCTTTTTGTCGCCTTTCCCAAGGAAAGGGAAATTAAGCAATTGTGTGATTACACACCTGTTTTTCCAAACAACTTTTCAACTTATCACCTAGTTTCAGCCCAACCCGGCAGAGGTGTTCAGTTCTTAAAAGCCTCAGGAAAAGAGACTCATTATTTACGGTGCTTGTGGTCACACCTTTGTTAGATTTTTTTTTTTTTCCTTCTAAAATTGTTGAAATTTTTTTTGCAGTACACGTAGCTGTCTGTTTTCTTGATTTACACGTGGCCAGCGTAGGCTGCATAAAGGAAAAATCGGGATAGATCAGAGACCGTGGGACCACACAAAGCTTGTTCAGGTGACTTTGCAGCTATATCATGGATGCAGCCTGGATGATTAACCTTCAGATAACTGAGAACTGTTTGGAATTAAACGCTTGGTTGTTTTCGTTTGTAGCAATGCTTCCTCTTCAGTGCTACATGTATGTAAAGTGGGGAAAAAATTCTTAAGGTGTTCAAAATCCAAATTAAATACTTTGAAATCGTCAAAATTAATAGATTTGATTCAACCTGGAGGTTTTTGGTTTGTTCTTCTTAGAGGGTAGAAGACAGCAATGAGTATTTGGGGAAACAATTTTTGGTTTGTGAAAACTTCCAGGATTAACATTCCTTCTTGATTTGGGCAGGGAAGAAAAGCCATAGAAAAGGGGCTGTTCACCATCAAGAAGTGCACTATGCCTGCCATTTCAAAGGAAGGCAGTGGCTCTCCAAACCAACAGCTACCTGAATGCTGCTTTCTACACATGGTTTAGGCTCAGGTGAATGGGTTTTATTTGTAGTATTTACACGGTATTTTACAATGTTTCTTTTTCTGATAAGAAACAGGCAATAAATATAGTAAGAAAATTGAAAAAGATTTCTCCTTGAGGCATATGTACAGCTGAGATCAGAATCAGAAGATCCTACAGTGATTCCAGTGGCCCATTCAAAACAGCAGCCAGTGGAGAATAGTTCCTGTGCAGACCATTATTCACCTCTCAGTCTGAGCGCAGCTTGGTTTCCCATTTCCAGTCTATTCTTACTCATTCTTGCAGCTTCTTCAGTTTCTGTTGGGATCGTATTCAGCATGCCTCCTCATCATTGCATGCTAATGTCCTACTGATGCTGCCGGGTTTTCTTAGGGATGATTGGTGGTGGCTGGAGAGTCAGAGGATCAAGGATTTTCTCTGGCTGGAAGATATTTTCATCACGTGAATATCCTAAATCTGCCAAGAATTTACACACTAGATAAACATAGCCACGCTCAACTATAGAATAGCCATATTGATTAAGAAATACTCAGAGCCCAACATCTCTTCTGCTTTTAAAGCATCCACTCCTGATTCACCTTTCTCTCCTCTGAGCCAAGATAGGGTTGTCCACTGTGTAGGGTGTGCTATATGTGCTGGCCAACAAAAAATGATTGACTCTGAAAACTAGAACCTGATAAGGTCCTATTTTGAAGGACCTACTTGGAACTAACTCCTGTTTACATGGCTGTAACTTCCAGGGAACCAGGTCATAAGCTGGTAGTGCACTCATGGGTATTTTAGGAGGTAGTGTGACATAATGTGTCTCTAGCTTCATGAAATAGAGCCCGGTGGCCTGCCTCCTCCCCTCAGTAGTTCTGCTTATTTCAGTATGTAATTTCCATTGAAATCAGTGCAAGTGGAGTGCTTAGGTATCAGTCTTTCAGTCCTAGAGTAGGTAGGTGTTTTGCCTAAGAGGACCCAAATTCAACCCCTGCTGACAGAGTGTTTTTCTTTTTTTAAATATCCACTGGTATTTTACTGGCCAAATGGATGAGTCTTATCGGGAGAAAGATAGGCTTGAAGACAACTCTCTACTCAGGTGAGTCTTTTGTGGAAAAGGAGAAGAAAAGTTGGGAGGATGATAGATCTTAGATGAATCTATGGCTGGGAAAGTCCCAGGCTTGAAAAGAGATATTGCTGCAGTAAAGTTCTCTGAAAAATACCTTCTGTAGGTAGAAGAGGCATTTTTCATAATCCTCTGCTGTGGAACAGGTGATAAGGATTGGTTCTGTCAGGCTTCCTGCAAGGCATTAGCAGGAAAAAGTTTGGTGATGGAGAGGTGTGCAAAGTTTGCCACGACACACAGTTTATTAGCCTATAGCAAGGAAAGTCACAAAGATGGGAAGACAACCCATCCTCAAGGCAAGCCTGAGCACCAGTGTTGCTCAGTTTCTCATTAGAATCACAGAATGGTTGAGGTTGGAAGGGACCTCCAGAGGTCACCTGGTTCAACCCTCCTGCTCAAGTAGGGCCACCCAGAACCGGTTGCCCAGGACCATGTCCAGACAGCTTTTGAGTATCTCCAAGGTTGGAGATTCCCCAACCTCTTTGAGCAACCTGTCCCAGTGCTCAGTCACCCTCACAGTAAAAAACTGTTTCCCTACGTTCAGACAGAACCTCCCGTGTTTCATAGCTCTCATCTTTCTTTTTCAGTTACGTACCTGTAATTTCAAACTGTAACCTGCCCAGCAGAGCAGATTTCTCCTTTGCCTGGATTCCAGTTAGGGGGAGTCTTCCCTTCAAAGAAGAAAAGAAAAAAGGTGCTTTTCCTTTGGCTTCCCCCTTTTCTCCTTGCTAGTCAGACATTTTCATCACTAGCTCCAGCTCCTTTTAGTTCTTCACTTATTTGCCCAGGATTTCCTGTTACCTTGTACGTGATTGCAGTTCTGTCCTCATCCACAGAGAGGAAAAGCAGATCTTCTGGAAACAGGATCAGCAGTCTTTCCTCAGAGTCCTGTGGAAAAGAGGCATCTTAGAGACAGCAAAAACGTTCAATAACTTCCACTCAGTGGATCCATCTCGGTCAAAGGCAGAATATGAAGTTTAATGACTGACAATACACCAAAACTCGGAACTGTCTGCAGCACCCAGTTGCTCCTGCGCCAGCCACGGATACTATTCTTTGTATTTCTTATTCAGGCTGGATAGTCATTGCTTAGAAGGCTGATAGGATATCACAAAGTGGTGAGGGGTTTTTTTAGAACAGGTCAGGCACACATCTGCAAGGAAACGTTTAGAAAATGTTGATCTTGCTGTGTGACTGGAAAGGGGTGGACTATCCCTCCCAGCTCTACTCCCTCGGAAGTTGAGTGCAACTGTTTGGACACGTTGTCAGAAGCAGCTTTCAGAAATACAACTGCATTTCCTTTTGTCTCTTTAATACTGTGGGACTTTGACATAATTGGCCTTTTCTTTTTTTTTCTTCTTTCCTTTTCTTTAAGCATCAGCTCCACGTGAGCCTAAACTTTCACTGGTTCCCGTCTTTTTAAAGCCACCCACATGTCAGAGTGGCATACGTTGTACGTTACCCCCATGCAGCCACTAGCCACTTGCACCATGGTCAAATGCTGTATCCTTCCCAGATGCTGAATAGGTTTTCCTTCCCACTTCAGAATGGTGTTACACAACAGATGTCTCATCAGCTCCCTTTTCTTCCACTGTTCGTCACACGGCACCTTCATTTTTTGGGGGACAGAGCAAAATGAGATAAAACTACAAGTATGATGTTTTTCAGGGTTATAGGGTGGTGAAAGAAAGGTATTTAGGATATATATATATGCTTGGAAATTGGGAAACCCATGATGAAGTTCCTAGTTAGCTGTGGGTTTCCTACCTACTTGAACTAAATCATGTGTACTGTCGTTTCATGAGCAGCAGGTGAGACAACCAAACAGCTTTAGCTATTAAAAGGGAAAGGTCTCATTTTCCTTCTCCCTCTCAGAAGAGGTTGTCCGAGACACTGGTTTGATTTGAATTCGAATTTCGTCTTAGTTCAAAGCACTTTGGGCTTGGCATTCAAGTCCCTTTATTGGGGGATATTTTCCTTCAGAGTAGTGCTGTCCAGCTAACAGGGGGCTGGGGTTTGATGTGGGCTCACGGTGTGCAGGGCTGGGCTGAGTCCTGGACGGATTGCTGCAATCTATATTGAATCCTTAGAGCAGGACCACCTGAGCTAACTACTGTAACATGAGCTTGTATGCACCAGCTACAAACAATTACGTGAACCGTAGGGAACATCAGAAATCAGCAGCTCTTAAGGATGGGTAGTCTGGGTTGCACTTTCTTCCCCCAAACTGAAGACAAGCATGCTGTTAGACACAGCTAAGGTACAGTGTCGCCCTAAAGTCTGTGCCATGCTAGAATCATAGAATCATAGAATGGTTTGGGTTGGAAGGGACCTCTGAAGGTCATTTAGTCCAACCCCCCTGCCGTGGGCAGGGACATCTTCAGCTAGATCAGGTTGCTCAGAGCCCCGTCCAACCTGACCTGGAATGTTTCCAGGGGTGGCATCAAGGACAAGCAGAGTGGATGTTTAAAAAGGGGGAAACCTTAGCAGAACTGTTAGTAAATAACACTGGGGAGCGGGGAATGACAAGCTGGCTTTCCAGTTGACTTTTACCCTTCAGGAACCTGAGGGTACCACGACATGGGCAAAAGCTTTGGGAGGGCTCGTTGCGTTGCTGTCTGTGAATTCCTCAAGGCACAGCTGCGTGGGTGTTTCCAATGGCAGTGTAATCCTGCCATCTTGTGACCCTTGTGGATGTTGCAGCGTGCAGTGTGTCGCTTGTGCGACAGTCAGCATGTATCAAAAAGTCTTTATTTTGTGACTGTAACTGAAAGGAAATGTAATTTTTTTTACCAGCGGAGTAGTTACATCCCAGGAACAAAAACGACCAGTAATTTTTCTAAAATCTCTCTTGAGCATAGAGTAGCAGTTGCAAATTTGCGTGTAGCAAGTTTACTTGCCACAGCCTAGAACAGCATCCTCAAGTAACACTACTGTTCATTTCCAGCCTGCATTCTAAAAATCCCTGAAAAACCCCGTTCGCTTTCAAAGCTGCCACAGTTTCCTATTTTCATCCCATTCCCTTCACATCTCTTCTGCATTGACTCACCAGAAAAGAGATACTATTGTTGGGACAGGCTGGGCAGTGAGCGTTTGCCATCTTGATTTGGTGCTGGAGGTGTTGAACCCACATGTCGAAGTCAGCTGAATTCTGGCAGCAGATGAGCCTGGATTCTATCATGGACCCTGTGCAAAGAAACATACGGGCCCTGGGTCTGAGGGAGGGTGGTTGCGACCTGCCTTTGAGCCTAGCGGGTGAATTCTGTGTGCTGCCCCTCCACTCTGTCGTTCATTATCTCTATAGCCACATTCCACCTGTGCTTTGATACCTCATGGTGAAACAAGCTCGTGTCTGTCTTGCGTTGTTCTTGATGGCAGGTACTGGGTTGGCACTGACACAATTAGGTAGCTTCCTTGTTCTAAATGCAGACATCAGCATTTGCCTCCTGTTTAGTTTAAGTAGAAAATTAGAGTAAAGGGGAACCTATAATTTATATTGCCTTGCACGTGGGGAATTCTGGTTAACCCTAAGGCATTCTTGGTTTAAGGCTGTGCAGCAGTTGTGTCTACCTGCAAAAACTAAGATTCTGAATTCCTTCCATGTCTCATCCCTCTGTGCAACTATAGCATATGCTGCATGTGAGAGTCCAGCCCAGAAAGGCATGGCATATTCTCCAGCATGGCTGAATGTTGGAGAGGAGGCATGTCCCTTCTTCAACAGACCTGCTCACGGCTGCATAGCCCCTCTCATCTTCTAGCCACGTAGGCCAGTCCTTGAAGGCTAGAGCATGGGTATCACTGCTTTGTGACTATCACAGGCCCCTTCAGGAACTGCAGAACAGGCTTACCAGAAATTTCAAATGTGTGGCTGATTGCACTTGCAATCTCTCTCAGACGCATCCCAGCAAGAGGAAGGAGACCCTGGTAGGGTAGGGAATTGTGTTAGAAATTGGTTGGTAACAACAAACTCTTTGCGTCCCACTGCGGTCCCTCTGATGTACAGCGGAATGCTTTTCTGCAAGCCAGGCTAAAGAATTTCCCATCCTTCGAACCTTTGACTTACAGAAGTCTGTGTGGGATGACATTCAGCTCAGCTGAAGACATAGGAAATCGGGGGGTTATTCGTGTTTCTCTACCTGTAAAATGACTGTCCCCCTTCATAAAGTGCTCTGAGATATAGGGGTGAGCTCCACCAATAGTCCAAGGCTGGTGTTGAAAAGTATTTTGTATGAACTAGATGGAATTGCATCTGCCTTGCAGCCTCCCCCTCTTTAATTCCTGCCCCACGCCCCAAACCATGCTAGAAGACTACACTCATGTTCAGGACAAAGAGGCCCTAGTTTGCATTTTGGACGCTGTATTTCATAAACTGATGATTTCTTTTCTGTGTCCTCTTACACCACCAATCCTAACTGATGGAGGGACTTAAGATTTTTATCGACTCCAATGTTACACGGATCAAGGACCTTCTTTCTGTAGTTACGAAGTTTCCCAGTTTGGCGCTCTTTTTTTCTCACATTTAGGATCCACAGGCATATACCAAAGACAGCCATCAGGAGACATTGCTGTGCTGAAGGCGGCTATGGATTCTGGATTATGTCTCTCCTTGGTACACCATGTCTGTTCTTATGACCTTCTTTCGATACCTCCTGGTTGATGCCTTGTTCACTTAGCTCGCTCCTACAGAGTTGCAGTCCCTCTCCCCGGGTAAACAAATGATAAGAGGCCAGCTAACATTATAGATCCTAGAAGTAGGCATATAAATAGAAACTGGCACTCCCTTTTCAATCCCTGGAGCAGACTCCCTCCCCTGTTCAAAGTAAGCTGAAAAATGGAGAATTGTGAGCTACTGTGCTAGAAAACATGCCAAAGCTCCCCTGAACTCAGTGAAGTGTCTCTGTCTTGGCTGATGGGCCCTGCAAATGTTTGCTCCATCCTGAGCCTTCCTCTTGGCCGGGCACCAAGGGTGGGTACTCTTTTTGCCATGTACCTGCTAGAGCTATGAGCAAAGAGTTATTTAGGAAATCTTGAATATGAACGTGGATACAACAGACACAAAAGGATTCTTGTGCTTTACCTCATAAACAAATGCCTTCTTTGTACGATCCACTGAAAGAATCAGCAAGTGGAAGGAGGACAGCACAATGTAGCATTCACACATCTCCTGCTGAAATAAGATCAATTATATCTTTCCTCCAAAATGTTTCCAATTTTTTTTTAGAAAAAGGAAATTATATTTCTTCAAAGCTCTTCACCTTCCCTTCCCTTCTGCTGATGCAGTACTTAACGCACGTACAGAGTGCTGATAGGCTGTCATGCTTAGTGACTAGTTGGTAACTAGGAACGATGCCGTGTTTAACTGCGGGACTGTCTTGCACTAGGTCGCACTTTGACTGAAGCTTTATGTCAGTACTTTGTAATTTTATATCATCTTCCCTTAAATAGTCTCTATGTGCTCTCTGAGCCCTGGTAAGCCAGGCCATGGCATTCCTGTGAGACGGGGTGGTTTTACTCGTGTGCATACAGCCAGATAAACAGTGATGTGCAGTTAGAGGCGTGAATCCGTGGCAAAGTTAGACTAGATCTCATTTCCCTCTTCTGACCCCATCAAAACCAAGGTAACGGCAATCACACTTCTACCAGTCGCCCCCAGTACCTGTGGAGAGGGCTTGATCGTTACACAAACAAATTTGCAACCATAATAACCAGTCCTTATCTCTTTGGGGAAAAGTATACAAGAAACTTCTGACAAAACCCCCTGTTTTTTCCCCTGGGGGATGAATGAAAAGATTCATGCTGCTCAAGGAAGTGGCTATGAAATCCATTCAGCTTTTGCTGGCACTGGTAAAAAAAGTTGAACGTATTAGCATTAACTCTTGAAAACAAAGGTCAGGACAAATTGTAGCTTTAGTCAAGCCCTGGGATTTGACAGTTATTTGGACAGGCTGTATGAAATCCAAATTTACCTCCACCTTATCCCTTGGGTATTAATCAGTGGTTAGAGTAAAAGGATGATTACCTCCATGCAATAACTTCTCAGAAAAACCAGGGAGGACCAAATAATTTCCCCAAGAGAGTGGATGTTCATCCCTTCCCAGCCGCTGATAGGCTGTGTGATCAACAAGTTCACTAGTTCCTCCCGCGTTCTTCCCCACAGTACTTCTGCCTGAAACAAACAAACATTAGCATGAGTTTCTTCTGGTAATCTTACCAGGAATATCCTCTAAAGTAAGACAAGTAGAGGTGGAAAAATGGAAACGAGAGCCAAACAATAATGATTTATAACACTAGCTAAAAGAGAGAAGGGGTGGTTTGGCAGCCCAGGCGGTGGGAGATTTGGATGTTGACCATATATGTGAATTCGCCTAAACCCCTTCCCCTCTCTCTGTCCATCTTCTCTCAACAGTGGTGATAAAACATCATGCCAGGAAAAAATTCAAAACTGACTTGTGATGACAAACTTTCTTGCATGTGAAATTGTAGAACAAAAGCTGAAAAACTATGCCTGGGCCTCAAAACAGAGAGAACTGTTGGTCACTTGCTTTCAAAACAGAGGGCATGTCATAGCCTCTGGCACTTTACTGTAATGGGATAACACATCAGGATAATGCCATGGTGGGTGAGATAAATAGGCCTCTGATTTCTTCCTTGATTCTACATACAAGTCTTTGCTTGCATGACCCTGCTCATACTCACATCTTCTGTTTCTGCCAGGATTGCAGGGTCCTTAGGATGGAGGGATGCCTCACTCTGGCCTTCTGAGTTGGACCACTTTCTGAAACGGAAGAGAATATGGAAAGGCATAGAAAAGCACTTACATGTGTTGCATTTTTTCAAAGAGAGAGAGAGATTAATGCTCAGCAAGCAGACAAATTTATGGATTTCTAGCAGAAATTTGGTGTATTTTAGAATATGCTATTTTCAGCAGGAATATTGGTTGGAAACAGCTCAGTGAACTCTAGGAAAAAAAATGCAGCAGATGCAGAATCAGAAAGCAGGCATGTCAGGGAATAGCACACCTGAACTTTTGGAGAACATACCACTAAATGTCCCCTCACATTAAGCAGAGACTAGGTCCTAAATTCAACAGAGCACTTAGACTCCTAATTTTCCACTGACATTGCATAGAAAAGAGTGTAGGGGTGATGAAGGCACTTTCAGTGTGCCTGCTTTCATGGACGAGGAAGGAATAACACCGTTTCTTGTAATATGGTGAAATTATGGAAGGAAATGTATAACGTAGCTCAACACTTGGCCTAAAGTAAAGAATACTGCGGTGGTATGGTAACAGTCTTCACGTATGTAAAAGACCTCTAGAAAGAGGAGGGGAACGATTTTTTCTTTTTGTCTGTGGTGCGTAAGATCGAGACAATGGCCTTACCTGCATTAAAGGTTAGCTATTAGGAAGAAACAATGGCTTGCCTGGGACATTGCAGAACCTTCATCACTGGAGGTTTTCAAGGACAGGTTAGACAAGCATCTGTCAAGCAAGATTTAGGAAGAGCTGAGGCTGCTCCAGAGGTGGAAGCAGGACTAAAGCCCTCCTGAGCTTCTTTTCAGGCCTCCGATCTCTCTCTGACATGTGACAGTCTGACTGAAAACTTCCATTTCTGACAAAACATGAGCCGTGCTTGCCAGAGCCCCAGGAGTTAGTTGTGATTGCCCGCCCAAAACAGAGAGTTACGTCCATGGCAGGAAGGAATGTTTCCACCTTCAGTTTCTCAAATGCTGACCCTCTATCTTAAAAGACCGTGACACCTGGGGGGACATATTGAGGAGAAGTAAGCAGGCTCTAGTTAGAAGATTAAGTGAGTCTGACACTTAGCGTTACTGTAAATTCTGGCTAGAAAAAGGGAAGAAGAGAAAGCTTTTCCTTTAAGGGAGTCATATTTGGACAGTAAATACAGCCACTGAGTTTGTCTCAAGCACCGAATGTCTTTCTGTTTGCGTGGAGCTGAGTGGGTTTTTTCACATGCCCCCAAAATTGCTACCTACCTGGTCCTGACCGTCTTCAGCAGCTCCACCTCATCCTGGCCTGTTCCTGCAGACCCAGCCTGCCTGGCGCTCAGGCTGCAGCATCCCATGCTTGGTCACCGGCTCCCCCGTCCACAGATGCTTGCTTCGAACTGATGCTGCATCACAAGATCACATGAATGTGCCCTGAACTACGGTCACTTAGAATGAGCACGGGAGGGGAAGGAAACACGCACGTACCCTTCAACTTACTGCTCATTTAAATTCCTCTTGGGGTAGAAGCAGCAGCGTCTGAGATGCAGAAGCATTTCCTGTTGGTTTTAAACCTCTCTCCCTTCCTCCCCGTCTCCCTGGTCCCCCAAGCGTCATTGTTTCCTGCCGAGATGGGGGCCTGATACCATAAGCATGTGCTGCGGCTTGGCTGTCACCTCAACCAAACGAAAAATGAAAGAGAGCCTTAATATAACCAGGTTAAATGGGCAAGGCACAGGGGATCTAATGAGTGAGGGAGCTGGACGTCCAGCTACGAATGATGGGACGAAGTGGGGGATTTCCACTGTTAAGCCTTAGGTTTAGTCTTTGCAGCTTCTCTCCCTGCCTTTTTGTGTAAGGACTTTGTATGTAGAAAGTTTGGCCTGTTTCTGGATTGCACTGGTCAGATCAACATTGTTTTTAAACGGGATGAGTTTTAATGTGGTAACGGTTGTCTCATTTTCTGTAACTTCCCTATAATTTCTGGCTGGCTGGTTAAAGCTTTCTGCAGAAGAACTAAGAACTTAAAGAAACAGTTACTGGTTTTCCAGTTGAAGTTGAAACCTGTTTGTTTATGTAAGATGAAAATGAGCTGGACGTGGACAGCACATACAAGTCTAGCTTTTATTTTCTTTTTAGGTCTCCTGAACTTGTGAAAGCCCGCTTGCTCTGTAATGGTTCAGAGGGTTTTTCCATGATGGTCGAAGAGCTGCGCGTGCGGTACAGTTAGGACAATTGTTGACAATTCTTTCTGGACAGCAAGGCAACCTTTTTTCTAGAGCAACCGAGCTTCTTGGAAGACTTCTCCAGCACTTTGGCAGGGCTCTGACCGAAGCGGCTGGTACTGCCTGTTTGTGGCCGCAGAAAGCGGCCTGTACACAGGCCAGTTCTGGGCTTCCAGGGTTGTTTCTGGCCAAGGTCTGCAGCATCCTCGTGATAGAGAAGCACAAAATGGCAGAGTGTGTCTAAAGGCAAAACCCTCTGGCCTTTGAGGCACTTGTTGAAAACCTCGAGAACCAAATCTAGAAAAGAAGATGCGGTTACTAAACACTCTGACGCTAAAATACACCCAAGCTGTCATGTGTATGCACAAAGCAGCTGTGTGCGCGGGAAGGATGAGGGGCGCGGAGGGGAAGTGGTTTCCAACCTGTGATCTGTGACCTCCGTGGACTATTACTATTAAGACAATTTAAAAAAAACCCACCCAAACACCACACTTTTCTTGCATTCACTTCAGCCAGCTTCAGCTCCACCAGAAACATTTCAGGAAATTGGTAGGAAAAGTATTGTAAAACTGCTTACAATGCAGTACAGAATATGAACGCGCCCCAGAATAAACATACATACGCACAGGAGGGTGACTGTATCTATGAAAGTAGGCGTAAGTAGGCTATTGCTAATACCCTTCATGCAGACATAGACTCTCCCTTTACTACTTCTCCTTACACGTACAGTGATATCACAGAAAATCAGGCGTGAAAGAGATTTTGGTCCTCCAGGCAGGAGCAGTTCTAGTTAATGTGTATCAGACTGCGTAAGGATTTTTTTCAGTCTTTGTATAGCTCACGTAACAGTTGTCAGCTATATTTGCGAAGTACAGTGGGATACACTGGCATTTAAGCACTGCCACGGCTGTGTAAGGCGCACTGTAAAAACCAACTTAAATTCCTGCACATTCAGAACAACAGGCATGAGAAAAATGTGCAGGTGCAGTTTATAGGGTCACGTATTAAGATTTAGCCTTGTCTACATAAATATGTAAGAAAACATTCTTAAAAATAATTATAACAAAAAAAAAATTAACCACTTATTTCTTTCTAATGGGTGCATGGCTAAAAAGACCATCGCTTTTCTAGGTCTGTGTGGATTAGAATTTTCAGTGCCTTCCAAATTGCTTATAAACTCAGCAGTGAGATATCTTTATTGAAAGACTGTTTTGGACCTACAGCTGATATAAACAGGAGTCTTTCCTCTGACAAGCAATGGAGTGATACGATTTTCTGCTGCTGGCCGCCCTGTGACTTGTTCACTTACCAAGACTCTCGTAGACTACAGTTGGGATGATGTCTCTCAAGACTTTGCAGTTGGTATGCAATGCTGGGTTTGCGTTCATCTCCAGAAGCCAGACCTAGAAAAGATGAATGCCAATCAGGAAACGAGGCTGGGTCTCCTCAGAGTCAGAGCAATGCCCTTTTACTGACTTAGTGAACACCTTGAGAGGTAGGAGTACTAATAAATCCCAACAAAATCCCGTAACACAGAATGCAGGCAGGACAGAATTTTCATAAGGACTGGATGAATTAAATAAAATCCCTTTTTGCATACATTTACATACTTGAGAACAGCACTGCACGTTATTTTGTGTCTCTAGCTGATGCTCTTTAGATTAACTCCTGCTCTGTAGGTGTGTAAAGGCACTGTGTTTCTTAACATTCCAGTTTCCGTAACAATTTCTAGTTGAGTTTTTTGGATACCATGAAATAAAGTTATAAGGAATCTAGGAATCGTGTTGATTTGAGGTGGACATGGGATCAAAACTAAGCAAACATGGCACTGAGTTTTTAATGAACCCTTGGCCATGATTTCCTGGGTAAGCTTTAGTTTCAGGTAGAAGCCATGTAAGATACTGATTTTACATATCTATACTGGTCTCATCCCCATTTCCCTTCGAAACGCCAAGGTCTGAAGCTACAAGCCGCAGAATGTGATGGTCCAGTTGCAAATCTGTGCGAAACCAAACAATTGACTTGCATGTAATTCTGTTTACTGTTTCTTTTCCCTACAGCGAGAGAAACTCTTCTGTTCGCTTCCTGCCTCCGCCATACGGTGCTGCATCGTGTACATAACACATGTGGGAACTATTCAGCGTTTTGTAAGGAAGGATATTTAATCATGTAACAGCCCCAGGAGAATTTTACTCCCTTTTAATTGATTTAAAAAAATAATTCAAAAAATCTTTTTTTTTTTTTTCTGAAGCAGTACCTGTGAAAAATGAAGCCTAAGTGTTTGGTAGATTTTGGCGACATGATAGCCTTCACTTTGGCACTTTATTTTGCTGAGAATAAAATGCAACAATAATTTTCGCTTCTTTGAAATACTTTATTAAACAAATGAAAAGACTGGTAAGTGAGGGCAGTGAGATGTCTTTTTGTCTTCTTCCAGAGGAGAACTGGAACAGCTGCTCAAAAAAACCTGCTTTGCAGATGCCAACAGAGGGCACCTAAGTTACACACATTTTTCTTGGCAAACATTCTTCTGAGTAAGTGTTCTTTTTCCTATTAAAAGTTCGTAAGATTTTGTGCTGACAGACAAACTCAATGAACCTTCATAATTGTCTTGATTATGTTTTGGTTTCTTCTCCTTCGAAACAAATAAAACTGATAAACAGGAGGAAGAAAGTTTTCTGTGACATCTATGATGCTGTTCACCTTCTACATTCCCCATTATTGTACTATCTGAATGTCTCACTGTTTTTAAATGCTCTTAACCTCTCAACAACCAGGGCAATTAATAAATGCCCTTTGTTCTATTTCAGGAAGAGTGGAGCGAATAAGGCCAAGATTCACCATATCTGTGTGAATATCCCTAATTTCATGGGAATTTCATGTAGAATGAAATTCCTGTTCTTCTCCTAGCATCTGGCGTGCAGGTGCCTTGCTCAAAATTTCCTAGCAAACATATGACAAAGAAAGGAGACCAAAACCCAGAATGTCTGTCCTCGACTTCCTAACCATGGACCATCCTTTTTCTTTAGGCTTTTCGAGTGATGAGAACAATAACGAGTCCCTGTGGCTTTGGTCAGAAGTGCTGCTCTGGATGTTTCTCGGGGATGAAGAGGTTACTGCTACCTGCAGCCTGCCAGTACAACTCCATGTTCTGTCACATCTTAAACTTCCTCTGTCAAGACATCACAGGTAGGCTTAAAAACTTTAAACAGTAGGATTTCTCCACAGGTTCTTGAACAGCATGCCGACTGCAACCAGATCCTTCATTACACCAGGATCTGAGGTCTCATTTCTTGTTCTTTGTATAGTGCTAGATGCAGTATTAGCATCTGCTGAATACTTTTTATTTTCACCTACTTGGATTACTATTGTAGCCTCATTGCTGTAGAACCATCCTTACAGCAGCAGTTCAATGGCTTTCAAAGGAGCATTGGATGATGAGACTGGGCTCTGTCACGTGTTGACATGGTGGCTACAGACAGCATAAGACCTGTCTCAAGGGTCCTTTCCCTGCCGACATGGGCAGAAGTAGGACTTGGGGGTACTGGGGGATGAAAAGCTGGACATGAGCCGGCAATGTGCGCTCGCAGCCCAGAAGGCCAACCGTATCCTGGGCTGCATCCAAAGCAGCATGGCCAGCAGGTCGAGGGAGGGGGTTCTGTCCCGCTACTCCACTCTGGTGAGACCCCACCTGCAGCACTGCGTCCAGCTCTGGAGCCCTCAGCGTAAGAAAGACATGGACCTGTTGGAGTGGGTCCAGAGGAGGGTCGCAAAAATGATCAGGGGGCTGGAACCCCTCTGCTATGAGGAAAGGCTGAGAGAGTTGGGCTTGTTCAGCCTGGAGAAGAGAAGGCTCCGGGGAGACCTTCTTGCAGCCTGTCAGTACTTAAAGGGGGCTTATAAAAAACATGGCGGCAAACTTTTTAGCAGGGCCTGTCGTGACAGGACAAGGGGGAATGGCCTTAAACTAAAGGGGGGTAGATTTAGACTAGATATAAGGAAGAAATTGTTTACGCTGAGGGTGGTGAAGCACTGGCCCAGGTTGCCCAGAGAGGTGGTGGATGCCCCATCCCTGGAAACATTCCAGGTCAGGCTGGACGGGGCTCTGAGCAACCTGATCTAGTTGAAGATGTCCCTGCCCACGGCAGGGGGGGTTGGACTAGATGACCTTTAGAGGTCCCTTCCAACCCAAACGATTCTATGATTTTTGGTGTGCAGGAAATGCATGACTGAACCAGAGTTTTGTTCTGTTTCTGATCAAAACCCATTTAGTTTATGTAACTGTGTGGGTCTTTGCTGGAGGTTGCCAGGTGGAAGCTAAACATCCTGCTGGGGTCTCGGGGACGGAGAGGGCATCGGTCCGTGCTCCCAGAGGCTCCAAGTGACTTGATAGCCAAGACTGAATGGGAATGCATATATCTCTCTACATCAGAACTTGTTCTTAGAGAGGATGGCTGTAACATGCTTCAAAGCCCAAAGATATCCACAGCAGGGCTGTCTTGTCCTGCGTTTGTGTAGCAGCAGGTGTCCAGGGAGCCTGACCTCTGGCTGGAGCTTTAAGCAGCACTGAATCATAGAATCATAGAATCATTTAGGTTGGAAAAGACCTTTAAGATCATCGAGTCCAACCGTCGAGATACCAGTCAGAAATAGGAATAAAATAACTTGTTCTGTATCCTGTGCGGACATAGCTGCAGCCACATGCACAGTCACAAACCAAGCACTGGAAGGGCTGCTCAGATGTTGCCGACCCAGAAAGCGACCTGCTTAGTGATCGTGGAGACCACAGGCTAAGGCAGTGGGGTTCTGTTTTCCACAGTCTTAAGAAGCTTTTATCAGATTTTTTTATCATTGTGACCTGGAGTGGGCACAACCAAGTCTACAGCATCCATGTGGTACTTCATATTCCCGGGGTGAATGAAAAGCTATGTCATTCAAATCAAAGGAACCGTCCCTGCTTTAACTAGGGATTTGAGTGTTTGCTTCATTTACGTACATCTATCACAAATTGGCAGATAGCTTATCTATGTTCAGCCTGTTCTTTACTGATAGATAGCTGAATCCTTTTATGGCTGATAAAAAATTTACACATCTGTCTTCCCAGTATACCTCTGGAGAGAAGCCCTTTTGCACGGCTGATGCAATGCTTTCTGAAAACAGGTTCCTTGAACATTTAAATGACACTGTCCTAAGCTGTGCAGTGACTTAGGCATTTACAGTGCAGCACAGGGAAGCTCCAGAAAACAGTAGGAAAAAAGCCAACAACAGCAAAACCACATCCATCACTTTTGCTCC
The DNA here is from genome assembly GCF_965638725.1 of Aptenodytes patagonicus. Taxonomy (NCBI): domain Eukaryota; kingdom Metazoa; phylum Chordata; class Aves; order Sphenisciformes; family Spheniscidae; genus Aptenodytes; species Aptenodytes patagonicus. The sequence continues at coordinate 6,322,357 of NC_134967.1, read as the reverse complement.
CTCTCCTCTTAAAGTACTTCATTCTTTCCTCAGCTTACATATGAATATGCAAAGCTCTACAGAAAGCTGTGGTTTCTCAGCAGGCCCTGCTTTCATAGTCTGTGCTTCTAAGAACTCTGAGGCAGGAAAAACAGCTTCCAAAGACTGAATCAGGATGCTGCAGGGCCTTCAGGAATTATTAGGAATGATGCTGGGGGCATTTATATCTCAGACAAATAAGGAAGAGGGAAAGACATGCTAAGCTGTAGGACTGAACATATAAGACCATGTTGAATCAGTATAAAGCAGATTCTACACGTGTCGTGAAATAGGATGACAGGGAGAATAAGGCTGTTGTGTATTACAGGTGGAGGGGACAGGGTGTCAGACCAGGAATTGTAGTGTCAGCCCACAGAAAACTGGGACTTTGCTGCACCGACCAGTGTTAACTGTGGGTTGAAGCTGTCGGTCCCGGGTCCAGCTATTGTACACTGCCTCTGCAGGGAGCGTACAGGTGTCTCTTGATGCAGCACCGCGCCGATAAAAAAGTAGGTTTGTTGCTCCCCAGCAGGGGCAAGAAAACATGGACCAACCTATGCTAAATCAATGCCTAAATTTCCACATTAGTCTCTCTCAAAGGGAAGTTCCAGGTTCCAGCTGACTGTGTCACCACTAAGTGTCCAGAAATCCTCATCGTTCTTACAGATAACACCTGTCAAGAAACAGATTTTGTTTATCTCTCCATATGTAAAATACACGGGGACGTAATGGTCTTTAAACGCTGAAGTTTTTAACTAGCCAGGTAGGAATTGCCACAATAGAGTGATACTGGATCTTCTATTCTACTTAAGGTTTACACAGCCAGGGCTTTGCATGCCAAGGCTGCAAAAGACAATTGGCACTGAAATTTGAGAAGCACCAGTTTCTATGTCTTTGCCATTTGCTCTCCCTTGCCATTGACTTCCTGCACAAAGGAGTCTATTGTTCGGGTGCCTTACCCACTGCTGCATACATTAATCCCATTCTTTCATAGGGTTTGCCGTTCCCACTGCCCTTTGCTGGAAGACGTTTGAGTTCCTTTCTGCTTTAGCAACAGCAGAATCTGCCAGCTGGCTTTCTGTTATGTTTAGGCCAGGTGGTTTTGAAGGACTGTGCTGCACTGAAAGCACCTCGGTCACCGTATTTAACATTTCCCTTTCCCTTTCTTCTGGCTTTTCTTGTCTGTGTTTCATTCACGCTTTACAAGTTTGAATTGTAATTCTGGCAGATTTTATAGACTCCGTGGGCTGACCTATTGCTAAAAGGTGAACCTACAGTGGACACGGAGATGCTGATGCTGACATCTGAATCGATAATGACTGATTCTTCAGTATGGTGAGGGCGAGTTCTTCATTGCCTTTGATGGATACTCAGCTAGTGTAAATCAGTACACTACATGTGATGTCAGAGGCATTACACACTGATTGATGCTGGCGTTTGGTTTCTGGAGAAAGAAAAAACTGAGTGGGCATAAAAGTTCCCATACTTTTCACTATGAACTCCACTCCCCTGTGAAAATTCTGCACAGCACAGTTTCAGCTGCAGTAAGTTCCTTTTCTTCTCTTCCCATCCTGAGCTGTTAATGCCAGGGTTTCACTGTGCAGCAAAAGCGCAGGCAATACAGGTGCCGTGTCTTGATGCTGGACAATGGAACTGGAGAAGAAAACGAATCCTACGCTTCATAGCTGACTGACTGAACGCTCTATTTAATTCCTAGCACCAGAGCCTGTGTCAGCCGTGCTATACTGCTGGCATTAGACATCTGGCCAACATCATACTTAGTATTTGACGATATCGCATTCGTACCTTAAAGTTTTCATCAATTAAAAAGTCACAGCCGATGAGATCAAAGTAGCCTAGTTTGCGATCCAGTTTGTGCTTGGCTGCCAGGAAGCACTGCAACATGATCTGCTGCATCCTTTTCTGAAACAGAAGACAGGGAACGGCGGTAACTGGTCATTGTGAACGCCAAGGGCATAGGAGTCACGGTAAGTCATAGGTGCCCTCTTGGTTTAGGGACATTTTTTCTTCCCCTGCCTCCAGCAGCGCCCCTCTCTAGACTTGGAAGGATGTCGCATTTTTCAGGCCATATGTCTGTCCACTTTGAGTTGATCGGAACCCCCTCTTGAACTTGGTTCTCCAGACTGCTGCGGTGGTGCGTGAAGGAATCTTGGCCCTTACTCAGAATGAGCTGTCTGCAGAATTTTTAGTGGTGTTTTTTCATTTACTCCTATGGGGGTACCTAGATGTGAGCTGAACACAGCCATTTGTGACAGTGGTGACTCACAACCCCCTCACAGCTGTGCTGGACATAGTGTTTTACAGAAGCCTGGTGAGCTAGAGCAACTTGCGGTAGGTGGTGCTAAGTTTAATTCAATTTGGAGTCGAAATGCACAGTGGGAAATTTCTGCACGAAGAGGGATACCATAAAGTTGCCTGAAAAGTTTCTGATCCCCTGAGAAACTTGGCAAATTCAGCTAGATTTGATTCTGAGCTGTTTTGCTAAACAAAAACATATTTTAACAAAGTTTTTAGCTTTTTAATTTTCTTTGTATTTGGCTTTAAACTACAGCATTTCCAAAATTAACCTGAGAAAGCTGTGTCCTCTGCCCTTTTCATTTTCACCCCAGCAAGTTTTGTAGAGAACTAATGCATCATTAGACTCAGGCTGATGAAATGAAGTCTCAGGGCTCAGATAATTTCTTCACTTTGTTTCATCGGTGAGACAGGAAGACGGTAAGAAATCAAGCCAGTTGAGTCTTCTTATCTCTGCTCCATGATAAGAGAAGATCTAAGGCCCTGACATGATTTTCATGTGGCAAAATCAGATGGAAAGTGAAGGGTGAGACCAAAGTCAGACAGGAAAGAGACCACTGAGAGCGTAATCCCTTTTCAGGCTAAGGCCTGTCAGGCTGGAGAGCTCTCTAATGTGTACTTTATTTTTTAATGCAGGACCACAGCGTCGGGCCAGGAACGTGAAGACCATAATTGCGTTTTTATAGCTAGCATTTACATTCACACTCTCTTTCTCAGCAGTTTACCCATTTTATTAAAATTAAACTCTGTGTGTCTTCACTTCTGTGTTGAGCACCTGCAGATAAATGGTTACCATGGGACCGTCAATACCTTCTCACTCAGTGTATGTGTTTCCTTGGGGCCTCCAGTGAACTGACGGGTTTTCCCCCTGTTTCTGTCACCCTGATTAGGCAGACTAGCACACCATACACTTGCTTGCACTTACAGTAAACACAGTGAAAACCCAGTCTTTGGGGAGGCCATTGGTTTTTCTGAACTTCTCATTAACGTGGCTGTTGAAGTGCTCCATCCGCCAAACTGTCTCATCTTTCAACTGGCTGTACAGGGAGTTCTTCTTCTGCATGTACTGAGAGGTGGGGAACAGAGCAAAGGGGGTATTAGATTTCTGGCGGTGAAGAGTAACTGGGAACCGGCTTGCACGGCAGACATCCAACTACCCTGAGTTGTTCCAGGCATCTGGAGTTGGGAAAGAACCCCAGGGTCAAGTTGTGGGGGTGGAGGGAATAGAGCCCCTCGCTAGCAGAGCTAAACCTGAGCGAATGTGCTGCCTCCCATTGTACAACACTGCCACAGGCAGAAACGTGCCTGACCCACATGGACGTTGTAGACACAATTACCCAAGGCCTCTGTCAGAGCGGTGTTTTCTCTGTGTGTGTGTGTAGGTATGATATGTCGGGACCAGCGGTTGGCAGACAGGGAGAGGTGCTTTCAAGTCATAGTCATGATATTCTTTGGGCTAAATCTGGTTCCAGTGTCTATCTGCCCAGTATTCTCCTAGAGGAGAGTACATCTGGGTGAGATGTATGGATGTATCCCCAGAGGAAACCAAGGTGAAGGCTTCTCTCTTCCCCTGTCTCATTAATCCCTGCGTCAGCTGGAGTTTATCAATAATGGGGTGTTTACATTGTTCCATCAAAGGCAAGTCCCCTTTCCCTGTGAAACAGCTGGCCTTGGCTGCAACTCCATCTGTGGGACGGTTACTGTGAGGTCGCAAAGCTTCTGGTTAGTGACGCTGTCTCTGCTGCCTCTTGTCTTTTGGAAATACAGTAGGAAAATGGCTGATTCCAGGTGGGATGAAAGGGTAGGAAGGGAACGAGAGCAGAATCAACTGTAATTTGAAGAAGTCTGGCCTATTACCGGCCGCTCCTGTAAATTTCGTTTCCCTCCTCCCAGCAGGAACCCAGATAATTTATGTTCTGCTAATAAACACCTGTCCTTTGTTTAATATCACTTGTGCCATGGGATCCTACCTGAGCACCTGAATTCCCGTGTGGATAGCTCTCTAGCTCAGCAAACAAACTATTCCAGGAAAACAAGTGGCATACTGATAATAGCATGTATTGCAGGAAGCAGCTGTAAACTGCTGTCCTGAACTGCACTTCTACAGGAACCGTAAAACTCCAACTGAAATGGGCTTGTCTGATACCTCTTTAATGCGTATTTTGCTAGTTCTTAGAACACAGCGTGACACTTGGGAGGACAGAAGGGCTTTAAAAGCAAACTGTTTTCTTCCTTCCGATTCTTTTGATTCTCTTTCATCAGGGCCAGTTCTAACTACTGAAAGGCCTCATTTGAAGCCAAAATGCAGGTAGATCTGAGCAAGGCAGGCTCCTATTTTGTATGACAGGAGATGTATGGGGGTACAAGCCAGAACAGTCTTGTTCTGTTGTAGCTCTCATTTGAGAAGCAAGACAAGCAAAGATGGAGATTTAAGAATGATGGCTCTTGAAGAACACATCTGCATCTTACATCATTATGATTATCGTGTTTAAGCACAACAGGATCAGCAAAATCCTTAGCCAAGATTAAGGCTCCTTTGTGCCAGGTAGCTGCAATCAAAGGCTTCTTGCCCTGAGAAGCTTATGGTCTACAGATACATGAGAGCATAATGGCAGGAAAAAGAGGTCCAGGGAAAGAAATTGTCAGGTTCAGCAGAGGACTGGTCCATGGCAGAGAACGGAACCTTATCCAGTACTGCTTCTGTTCAGCCTTGTTGCCATGCCTGACCATAAGCCCACGTCCATTTCCTGGGTGCACGGATTTGTCATGTGTGAGGCATGCATTTTTAGCCTTTCAAAAGTCTTTTTTTGCTTCCCATCTCTGTCAACCACTCCCTCCCCTTCTTCTGAACTAGGTGCGCTTAGTTTACCTGATTGGTCAGATGAACAGTCAGATCATCAGAAGCGGCATCATAATTGACACAGGTCAACCGGACATAACCCCGGGCAAAAAACACCACGTATGGTGCTGTGCAGGCAATGAGGAGGTAAGACCGGACATCAAACTTCTTCCCTTCCAGGAGCAGAGGCTGGTGAATATACCTGTCAGAGCAGTATTTCAACACGCGTCACCAACAAGTAGCCATAAGACATGGCAATGCAAAGCTCACACAAAACCCCACAGCCACACGGAACTAACCTGGTCGCCCCTTTTTCAACACTGGTTTTAAGGTGAATGGCAGCAGAGGGCGCTCGTAGGAGAGGTTAGAAGTGCCTAGAACAGCTCCGCTCAAGAGGAATAGAAGCTGTGCCGAGTCTTGGGAGCGGGAGGTAATTAAAGATTTACTAATACTTACTGGAGAATATACAAAGTTTATGTCTGAACACAAAGAGCCCTTCATACACCACCATTTCTTTTATTGCCAGAGTGGTGTAATCTGGGAATTGTTTCCCTTTATCATCTAAGGTTGCTGGACGTCTGCATAAATAACAAGGATATGCTGTTAAAACAACGCTAACAACAGTTTTCAAAGGAATATGGAGCCTCATTCTTCAGAACATCAGCCATTCCTCACTAATAGAAATCAAGATGATATCTAAGACAGGGTCCAACCACTTCTTCCCCTGGCGCTGCTGCTTGTCTATGTCAAAGAGCACATATTGGTCTAACTAAGGCCCTTGGTCTAATTTTGTCAGGCAGTCATTGTTTTGCCCCATATACTGGCTGCTGCATAAACGCAGTCCAGCCTATTGCAGAAAGCCCGTAAGATCATCATTCCAGTTTACCATCTTACAAATCTCTCCTGCCCTTTTCAATGAGGCCAACCATTCCTTTGTTACGAAAAGAAATGTTTGGATGAACGAAGCAGAGAATATTGCTTGCTTTGGCTGGGGCGGCTCTTGGAAAGGTTGCTGTGCGCTGTGTTCTCTTGCAAGATGAAGATGCCAAGCCAGGACAGCAGAATGTCAGGTCAGTGTGAGGAATTGGTATCATCACTTTGCCAGGACACGCAGTGATCACTACATGGCAAAATGTGCTTTTGCCATGCCAATGCTACAGCGTTGTCACGAGTGTATCACATTGTCATTGCTGGCATGTCATGACAGTGCCAGGCAATGTCATGCGTGCGTGGGCACCTTGAAGTTGAGCGTGCCCTGTATGCCTAGCTGTGCACACCAAAGGCAGCATCAAAGGCATCTGGGAACTGCAGCTCCTAGGATAAATAATGAAAATGTCTTTTTTGCATTTCTCTTTGAAAGTTTTATTTACTCATCTCAAAGCACTGAAGTGATTTAATTATAATGCATTCCTCAATTGAGAGAGGGACACTGAGGCAAAGGGAAGTCAAGTGAGTTGTGTAAGAATAAGCAAGTAACGTTCAGTTGCTGAAACTGTTCTCATGACTTCTGCTGCCTTATTTTTCCCTTCCTTTTCCTGCTGTTCTGCTACTCTACAAAACATTCTAGCAGTGGCTGAGAGGGTATATATTCTACAAAGCAGAACCTTCATGGTTCTTTTATTCATGCAAGGAATAAAAAATAAAACAACCCTAACCCAAAATTTTAGTGACTGCTAGCCACCGCCTGTTGATTGAGGTATAGACTTTTGCAGCATTGAGGCAGAGTTAAGAAGATATTTGGGAGGCTTTATTAGATTGCATGGAACAGATGTTGTAGCTGTACAATTTGTAAAATGCTAGCTTTGTATAAGAAGCTGGGATAATACCTAATTGAAATTGCTTTGCACAAGGCTTTATGTATAGCATTCATGTACAGAACTGTAGTATCTGGCCTTTTGAAGTCATTCTTAAATTTCCAGACAAAGGTAAACTCAAATCTTTCTGATGACAAAGATCTACCTTGAAATGACTGAAGTGTGGATGCAAGACAGACTAACCAGAGAAATAGCCCCTCTCCCACACAATGAAATCCCATAGGTTGATGAGATGTGGCGTAACCACATTAAATACCTATGGAACAATTCAACTCTCTGAGGCCAGTGTGCTTAATCAAGCACACCACTCACACATGAATTCCCAGGCTTCAGTCTCTACCTTTGCACTATTCTTGCCTGGGGAGCCTTGTATGGCACCTTCTTATTGAGTAAGTTTTCCTCAGTGCTGTGGAGCTTGGCTTGAAGGGTGTTGACAGCGGCTGGATTTTTAAGCAGGAAAATTCCTCGCCCTTGATTAGAGCAACTTGGTTTGCAGATCCAAATCTGTTCTTCTGCAGAGAGAATGAGTCTATTACAGTAATGTGTGTGGTACGAAACACCGATGTGCCCGTTAGCGGGCTCTGAAAACCGCTCACTTGAACGTGTGTGTATGTATATACGTACACATGCATATAGATATCAACTATTATTACTGTGTATACTGTCATGAACATTTTAGAGGATCACATAGCTATTTAAATTGGCTGCCACCATGATTAAGACAATTCACCTTTGCAAAGCTCAAAAAAGGCATTTCTCTCATCTTTTAAGTCCAGGCGAAAAGATTCTGGGAAGAATTCTTCCATCTTCAGTAACCTATGGGAGAATCAAGTACAAATTGAAAACCCTATCCAACACATTCATTCCTCCGTTACTTTCAGAAAGGATGGTTGCAAGTAGAAACTTAAGAAATGGCTTTTTTTTCCTGCTTGTAGACAGTTGTGTGTTAGTTGTATGTTTTTGCTGAGCTACCTCATTCCATAAGCTTTCAGGAATGTATGTTAGCCTTAAGACATTCTTCGTACGCTCAGTTTTTTGAAAACTAGTTGAGATGGCTGCAGGTAACCATGGTACACGATTGCCATTTGGTTTTTTGGTAGGTCAAAAATATAGGAGCAGAAATGGCAATAAGCTTCTCTTATATTTACAGTGTCTATGACACAAGAAGTTGTGGCCTTTCCAGTAGGACAATGTACCCAAAACGGGAATTACTATGACCGTTGTCTTTGGGGGACCTGGCACTCCTACAACTCCAGACATAGAAAAAGAAGAAATTCTGTCTCTGATGTATGTAGTTCTGGAAAAAAAGCGATTCAGAGAAGCGGGAGTTCTTACTTGGAATTAGAGCTCCTACTGATCTTTTTCATCACCCGCTCTTGCTCTCTCAGGCAGCATAAAAGCCCTATCTTACTGGTGAGGACTCCGTTGTTGGGAATCTGATAGAGAAGCTGTTCACCTGTATGAGGGGAGGGAAAAAAAAAAGCTTGCCCTCATTGTCCCATGCAGCAGAATCTGCAGGATGAAGCTGACTTTGCTACCGTTGACTTTCACCAGTTTGCTTTAAGGCAGTAGTGACAACTCACAGAGCAGTGAAATCACTTGCTGTAAATGTGTTTCTGTCCAACCTTGCAGCGGAACAGACCCACCTGATGGGGCTTCATGAAATGGTGCATCCCTTGCCCATGCCAAAGGTGCCACTGCCGTCACACCATTCCAGCTGCAGAATTGCACTGAAACATACCTTATCTGCACCGCCGTATATTAGGCCAACTGCTGTAATGGCGCAGCCTGACAAATAGCCACCACATTGCCATCAGAGCTGGCAGGAGGGGAAAGGCGGCTGCTGTACGTGGACTGGTAGGGAAGCGATGACACACTCCCTCCGCCACAGGAAAGCCCGCAGCTCTGTGCCGTGATGCTCAGGCTTGCCAGGGCACAGGTCTTGACCGGCTCCCAGAAGTAAAAGAATTGCCCCAGGGGCTGTGCTTAGGGAGTTTTGTGTTTGTTATGCAAAGTACCACCCTGAGGGTGCCAGCTGCGGGAGTCCTTGATTTTGTGCTTTTCTGGTGGGAAAGCTGGCCGGGCCCTGTGAAGTCAGGATGCACCGATGAGACGAAGGGCAGAGTGCAATTCAAGAAGTTGCTTGCTAATACAGTGGAGTAGTTTGCCTTTTAGTGACTGTTCTCCCTAGATAGAGATAGCTGGGGCTGGGACGTGTGGGGTGACCCATCTTGAGCTTACTTTACTTCTGTCTTCAAGTGCACCCTTCCTAGCTTTTCTCCTCTCCCCACCCGCACTGCGGGGGCATCTCTAAATGCGAGGCACCCTCTGTACGCAAGGCCTAGACTAGTGCTTGAGAGGTGCCAGAGTAGGCTGCATGCTGTCCCTGTGCTGCAGTTCTGTGTCCGTCCTATTGCAGCCTGTGCTCAGATCCAAAGAGGGAGGACCGCATTTCAAAAGTGATCGTGATGGTTTGTGTTTAAATCTCTGTACTGCTCATTTCACTATACTTAATTCATTTCATTGGTATCTTTTCTCCCAAAGCTGTTCTCCTGTCTAAAACCCTTTCTTTAATCACCACGGCAAATCCAGCTCTGGTGTCCTGTCTGAGGTCTGCCCAGAAGTTGAGGTTACCTGTTTCTCCTACCTCCACGTGACGTCCTCTGCCCTGGGAGTCACAAGTCCAGCATTCTCAAGTTTTTCCCACTTCCCTCTCCCACTCAAGGCCCACAGGCACCTCTACCTTCTTTGAAATGGTAATAGGTCTCTCGGCACTTGATTTCACACCATTTCAGTGCGTAATCCTCTCTTCTGTTGTCATAGATACGCTGCCAGCCTCTGCTCTGGCAATAGATGCTCACACTGCATATGGAAAACAAAACAGCAAAGTAGCCTCCCTTCTATTAACAAATGCTTAGTTAGCTCATTCCCCTTGAACTCCTAATAATTTTCTCTGTGAGCCTGACCTAACGTGCCCAGAAGCCCCTGGGTGGGGGGTAAGGTGGGAAGCAGTAATTAGAATGGCTGCTAGTGGACCTGCTGGTCTGAACTTGAGAGGGTGGGGTGAGTAACTGAGGATGCTAAGAACATTGTGATACGGCAGCTCTAATGAGAACTTGTACCATTTCAGCAGGGTTTTTCCAATTAGGGTGCAACTGGAATAGAAATGGAATAGAAATGCTCAGGGTCCAGTCTTAATAAGGAGCCTCTCCGCTGAGGAGTTTAGGGAGAGATGACAAGTAGCGACAGAAAAAGCTGTTTGTAGACAAAACTATGGAAACATAGCAAGGAAAGTGCTGCTTGCAGCAGAGATTCCGTGGTGCTTGCTGGTGACAACATCTAGAGAAGAGTGCCAATATGCTGGAAAGAACTCAGAAAGGAATGAATGGAACTTCTGATCTGACAATTTTTCTTGGGCAGAAATCTCTTATTATTTTTTTTGCTTGTTTTACATTTAGCACAACAGAATGTTGATGAACAACGGTGGTTCCTAGCTCTAGTGATGATGCTAGCAGATTTGCTACATGGTGCAGCTAAGTGATTTCTGAACAGCCCCAACAGAGAAACTTTCATTAAACAAATAGAAGTATTTCCTTTCTTTGCAAAGATATAGTAGTTAGCGACTTTACTACAGGTGGCCTTCCAGTGGATACTTTCTATCTGAATTCTCTTTAAACGGTTCCCCAGGTGTACCATTCCACAAAGACAGCAAATCAAAGGAAAATTATTTGAGGCCAATGGATAATGGATAACGTTGCATGATTTCATACATGGTCATACTCCTGTTCATATGAGTCTGCTGAGTGGACCTACTTACAGCCCAGCTCCATTAGATCCACTGATATAAAAATATGGTCCTGGTCCCATTGGTACTTTTGGTATCTCTTCTTCTGGCTGTTTTTCTTGAGGGCATGCCTTACCCTGTGTTCTATTCTCCTTGGACTTGACTTTGTCAAGCTCCACTTCAGAGTTGGTAGAAGTAGCTGCAAAATTAGAAATTGAGACACTTCAGATGATCTGGGACCTTCTCCATAAAACCCACATCTAGAAAGACAGCTGTTACAGAAGAAAATACTGTAAGGTAAGGGACTGCTTCAATTGGTTTTATAGCCGTCACTAGGGGCATTGTCTTAAAACAATGCAGAAATTATTGCTAATGTAACCTGGTAGCAGGTACCGTGGTCTATTAAGTGGAAAAACAGAGGAAATATAATAAAACATGTAGTAGAAGGGAACATTCCAATCAGCCCTAGTCTGTCAATGCAAAATGGCATTCTCTTACTTGGCAGGCCTCTGCTTCACAGCACTTTCCCAGATATCTTGTCTAGGTGGGTCTCAGTTCTGCCCTAAGCTGAGCACAAATCATTCCAGCGATCCAGATGGATATGGATATGGATATGAGAGAGTCTGACAGACTGCAAGGTCTAGGGAGGTGTGGAGGTACAAAGGGAGAAGGGCAAGAAGAGCCTCCTAAAAAGTGTTAGCCATACACTGTGCACCGAAACAGCTGTTCTTCCAACTGGTAACGCCTATAGGAATTTTGACAAGCCCAGGATGTGACGGCTCTGAGGTCCCCCTGACAGGCAGCCACAAAGTGGAATGGCACACGTAAACTGTGCTGACAATGACTGAAGGGGTGGGAATGGGAAACACCCTGCCTCAAATTGGTAACTAATCATGTCAGGCTTGTGACGGTTCTGTTACTTACTCTCAGCTCCCAGGGCTCAAAAGCTGGTGAATTTGTAGGGGATAATTTTTTTTCAGCACAAAGTTAATGAGATCTGCCTAACCCGTAAGTGCTGCTGGGTTATTTGTGGAGGAGAATGTCAGAGCTTGTATCTAGCTGTAGCAGTTGGGAAGAACTTTAACTTCTTGGTCTTCTAGGAATGATAAACTAAACTGAAAACATCACTTCCAGATCTTCCTCTGTCAAGAGGTTCCCCTGTATAATACATAGCAAAAGCTTTTCTTTTGCAAGGCAAAATGAGACTCCATGACTTTTCCCCACCACCCCCATGCTTCGTCCGTATTTCAGGTCTCTGATGTTCTTCATACAGCACAGACAATTCTCTGGTGCAGTCCCCAGTCATGTTCTGAAGCATAAAGGTGCTTCAAAGCAGCTGAAGCAACTCAACTACCGTCTCACCCTGACAGATACGGGCCAAGAGGTCTAACACTGTGCTTTATAATGTATTTTTTTTAACTAAAGTAGCAAAGCTTGTTCAGGGTCCTGTCTGATACAACTAGACTGTCATACGCTGTGGTACTGTTGGAAAAAAATATGGTACGTGAGCGATTTCTATCTGATCAATCTTCACATTGTTCAAATGTTCTCCAAACGGATCAATGACATTATAATACATAAATGAGATGAAGGACATTATCAGATTGGAACTTGAATCACATTTGGATATGAGTGAAAGAATGGCCAGTAATGGGAAATTTTATTTTGAATATGGTTGCTGGTAAAGGATTTCAAAAGGGCAAACCGTACGGTTTCAGAAGTGGTATCTAATGTCATCAGCCTCAAAACTATTGCTGGATTTATCACCCATTATCTTGGTCTTAGCAAGAGAGTTCTGTTCGTGGTTTGATTTCATGGCTGGTAAGTCATAGGAATTGTGAGTCTGGCACTTGCTTCCAGAACAGCTCGTGACTACTAATATAACTGGCATTTGGGATACTGATACCCAAACCACTGCCTCCAAACCTACAAAAAGCGTACATAGGCTTAATACTGCCAGGGGCTGAGAAACTATGCCTCTGGTTTCTCTTCAACTTGGCTACGCACAAAACTTTTGGGAACAGTAAAGCCTGTGAATAGAAGACAAAGTCCTCTCTGTCCTAGTTCTGTTCCTACCGGGATGAGGAGGGAGCCGGGAAGGAGGGAGCAGGAAGGAAGCAGATGACAAGACTGGAGTTACCTACTCTTTGGGCTGTTCTTTTAACGTTATTTGTTACAGTACGTCCTGTGATCACATGAGTAAAACCTTCCATCTCAGTGACAAAACTCTTCTGACTTAAGTGGAGCAAAGGTATTGGACATTGTTATCTCTCATTTTACAAGCACTTGTTTTATGTCCTCGTTGCACTCCACCTATGAACACAGGTGCAGCCCACAGTGAACCCTGCGCCCACAGCTATTGAATTTCCCGGCAGGCGCCCACAGCTATTGAATTTCCCGGCAGGCGCCCACACCTGGTTCCGTTTGCTTTGGAATAAAGGAAGTAGATTGCAGACTCTCTGAGGAGGGACTTGCTTTAAATTTCTGCTTCATGTAGTACTTGGCACCAAAGGGTTCTAACAGTAAAAGCCTCAGCGTTGTTACAAACTGCAGCATTATCTGTGCTAATCCCTGGGCTCCTGCCTTGAATTTCCTCCTTAAATTGAAACCAAAACAAACCAAAACCCCATATTGAACAACCAGTTCAAACAAGCCAGGGCACAACGTCCATGATGGAGAACACTGCCTCGGCAATGTCTTTTAACCCACTGAAATGAGCTTTCTCCACGGTGAATTTCAAGCTGCCGGTTACTGGTTGCGTGGAGCCGAGGCTACGCTGGCTGGTTGCAGGACGGTGGGACAGTTGCAATGGGGAGGGCTCTCCAGCAGAGAGCGGTGCCTGGCTCTTCGGTCACTAGCTCATTTTGCCATCGCGGCACCAGACCAGGCGAAAACATAACATATTCTGTCTTCCTCTAGAAGAGACTATCATTAGCCACCCAGTCAAAGTTTTTGAACAAACTGTTTGAAAGTAGCTCAAAGACGGGGTTAATGCATTATGCATAAGCGTCAGGCAAATTAAAAGACACGCAGCAAAGTGGTACAGCTCAACCGTTTCCTCGACCAAATGCATTTTATGAAAAGCTTGTACCGCAAAGCGGTACCACCCCTCCAGCTACTGGTATCTTCCACGAGGGAGGCAGATCTCTCTGCTCTGCCTTAGCACGGTGTGTTATAGTGCTGGTCTTGTTACTCTTTGATATGGGAACGTAAATATTTATTTATCTATTTTTAACATTTGATTGCTCATTCATACCTCCTGCGAGAGCTTTTGCCTCTTTTATCACCTCCCTCCTTGTCTGGATTGCTAAGAAATTAACCAATTTTAAACAGTCCCATTTATCCTGAGACATGGACACATGAAATATCCTGCAATGATTGAAGTGCTGGTAAGGTATTCTTCCATTAGTCTGAACACGTACTTGTCTCTCCCTCTCTCATCTTTATACAGAGACCCAGGGGGCAGGAGCCTTTTATCTTCTTTTCTGTCTAATTATGGAATCTCCCAGTATTAAAGATGAACCTTTATTTCATTGAATCTTTCGACATGTATTATTTAAGCGTGAGTCCCCTTAGCCTTCATTTGCTTGTGTGTTTTGCATCCTTAGATGGCTAATTATTAAAGAGGTAAGGACAGACAGGGACGGAGGGGGTTATTCTGTTGCCCGATTGCCTAAATTTCAGGCAAAGGCCTTTTCACTTGTTTATCAGAGGTGGGATTAGATGCTTGTTGGGACTTGAGCTCTTAGGAAAGAACAGGCAGAGTGGCTTGGCTTGCAGACCTAATCAGCAGAGAGGAGTGGGGATTTCAGAGGCTGAGTTTGTGCACCTGAACTCAGTTCTACATTGTCCTGTGAAAGAGCCTGTCTCTGTCCAAAAGGTATTTGTGGCGGGGAGTGGGGGAGAGCCCTTGGGGAAACAGTCTTCTAACTCATCACATAAACTAGCAGCACGAAATTAAACAGCATGATTCCGTTCCGGAGAGCCCGCACAGAGGTTGTCTTCACGCCGGCTGCAGCCAGTAAATTAACATTGCTTGAGACAGTTTTGAATTCGGCTCATTCATTTCTTTGGGAATTGTGTGTTGGCGGTGTCTGTGTAAGAAGCTCCTGTCTAATCTCAGCTCTGCTTTCAGTGCACACGGGGATAAACAGACTGGCAGGGAGATGCAGTCTGCTTTGTGTCATTTGTCCTCCAAAAGAAAAAAAAAGCAGAGCTTAGAACACAGAACTTCCTTTTTCCCTTTTCCATGTAAAGGAAGGTTTAACAGAATAGCAGCTGACTGATTTCTCTAAAATCCAGAGGTTATATCTAGCTGAAATTTTCATTTAAGAAAGCTGAATGATCTAATCATCTTTCTAAAGACAAGCATTGCCCTAAAGATTACCTCTGTATTAAAAAGGTCTTCATTTGAAATGAATACATTTTTTACTGCCAATGCACAGCGCTGAGTTCAACAACAGATACGTCAGAAAAATAATGCTGTTGGTTTTGTCATTGAAAGATTTGTGGCATTTCAGCCAAATTATCTCTCCGTAAAAAAGTAATGGTTTCTTTTCGGAGGAGCTGCTTGCTAAAGGATAGCTTGTATTTTTCTTCAAGTCTTGAACAAAACACTTAAAATGTTAGTATAAAATATTTTAATATCACTAGATATTTGTCAGCCAATATCAATAATTTCTGTCTTGAATTATTTTTGAAGCAAAGGGATGAGCTTGTATTTTCACAGGGTTTAAATGAAAATGGTGTAAATTACGTGCAATATGTCTGTATTTTAATAATAATAATAATGTAATTTATGCCATAAGTCAGTGGCCAGCGCTTTGGCTAGTATAAGGAGATATAACTGCCTTGATACTGGCATTAACTGAGAACCTGGCCATAGGACTCGGCACAATTAATGGCTAAAAACAAGGATACAAGATTCACCTCTGTCAGCTGATAAGGATCCAGCCTGTTGTCGGTTACTTCCTTGCACCATGGATTTGGTGTTCTTCTTCCTCTTGCTTAGCACAAAGGCCATCTCAGCCTAGCCTGCAGAAGGACAGATCATCGTCAGCTGCTTTGCCAGAGTCATGAGTGGTCTGGGAAAGTTTGTAAGATGTATTTTTCTCTTTGTCACCATTTGCTCTGTTGATTTTAGGTGCCATTTTTCACCATCTTCTGCGGTTTTTTCATTTGTTCAGAATCTTTGACATAGTTGTTCAGCTGGGAACACACAGGCTCTACTTTCTATCTACAGCTTCTTACGGGTGGTCTCTGGTGATAAGCGTGTTGGTGACTGTGCTGAGGATCTGAGTGCTTTTGTATCTAATCTTTGTGCTCTTTCTACTTCCTTCCCATTGATAGCACTCAATGCAGGTCTTGGGTTGCCTTGTAAATTTGCTCTAAGTAACCGGGTGCTTTCCCTAAGTCTGCTGCTCATGGTGGAGCAGTGTCCAAGAGCTGTTTTCAGATATATCTGGTGTTCTTTGTCTATGGCATCATCAGGCTCCAGTTGTTCAGCCTTGGGATAAAAGACAGGCTTCTTTTCAGGAAGCTTGAAAGCCGAGACCCATTTTTTGTCTTTGCAATGGATATGAAAACAACAAATGAGATATTCTATCTGGAGACGGAAACCATAATGCTGAATAATTGTTGGACGTAAGGTAGGCAGAATATTTTTAGCAAGTTTCATGCTTGGAATAGTCAGTTGTAAAAAAGGACTTGTTCTGAGTCAAGGCTGCAACTCGTCTGTAGGAAGGATGCTTACCTTAGAAAGCGTAGGGCAACTGAAACATCAGCTAGAATTAGAGAGGGAAATATATATTTGCAATGACTTACAAGCAAAAGTAACAAATAGCCTAAGAACACCAAATAAATGAAGCATACATACTGTGTAGTTTAAAGTCCATAAGAAGGACAAATGCAAAAGTGCTAGTCACTGTAAGTATTCTTATGTAGGAAGATATAATGCAATAGGCTAAATCATAATATTGAGCTACTGAGTTTACAGTTAGATATATTTAAAGCATATTTCCCGTTAAAGACTGTCCTCCCCCAAAGTGATGTGTTGGAGTGGGTAGGCAAGGAAGGTAGACAGGCATGTCAGTGTCACTGATTCATTGTGTCTGTGGCCATGTCGCCAAGCATTACAGCGCCAGTTCCCCTCTCTGCCTGTTTGAGTAATAATTGCATAATTGCACCTGGGTGGGACTGGAATTCTCATTTTGTAACACAGTCAAAGACTGACTGTTCAACTCTACTTGTTTGAATGGAGTTTTATTTTCAGTTGGAGGCCAAAGACCCCTGCAGTTTCCCATGACATGACATGTTAAAGAAAAAGAAACTGTCTCCAAAAAAATCTGAGGTTTAGAGAAAGGCAGGTGTTGCGGAACCTCAGGGCACCTGCCTTTCTCTAAACCTCAGTCTGGCAAAGCCACAAGGGGAATTAGGGGGAAAAAGGGTTCTTTCAGACCCCAGTGGAAGGTAAGGAGGGTGAGTCTGGCAGAGGGCTTTTGCCAGACAGTAAGGTGAAGCTGTAAGATCCCCTGAAGAGTGACAGGGAATAAGAAGCTGTTCCTCTAACAACACTCTCGCCCTCGGACTGGGAGGCGTCCTGACGGGGAAAGAACTGACAGGAGTTTTCAAAGAGGGGATTTGTTAGACTTAGGTTAGGGTCATGACTCCAGCACAGTGCACGGAGCAAAGGCTGCTCTGGGTGGAACTGTAGAGAAAGAGGGAACATGTGGAGTGGGGAACAGGAAAGGTAAGTGGTGTTTTATGCTCAGGTAGGTTTGCATTTGCTAGTCCAGTTGCAGTAAGGAGTTTTGCAGTGCTTTCTCCTGCACTCAAAATGCACAGGTCAGGAAAGGAGTAAGGCTCAAGCATGTCGTTGAAAAACACACATGAAGAAATCCTCATCATGCTGAGGAGATACTTAGTTTTATGTTTCTCTTTCAGTTGTCCCTGCTGTGATGTTGAACATCAAAAGCAGAAATCTTCCTCTCGGCCAAAAGCAGCTCTTCTGTTCTGCTGGCGTTCCACTATTTGCTTGTTTCTTATCCCAGCCTCTTCTTGTAGTTTCATTTTAGGGTAAAAGCTTCTCAGAAGTTTCTGTTCTCATGTTGTTGAGCACTTACATGTCACTTCCCTGTGAGGCTGAAGGACTCGAACTGAGCAAATAACTGCTTGTGAGGAATTAATGCACCCAGTGGCCTCACAGCTTGTGTGTGCCTTTCCATCCAGATACCAAGTTGTGTAGAAGTCATTTTACACACTCTCCTGGCAAAGTAAAAGGATCTTAAAACAGTAGAAAGAAAAGTCTGCAGTAAGTGAAAAGCCTCCTCCTTATGTCTGTCTGCTCAATGATGTATGTCTCTGTAGCACCTTCTTTGTAACAGGTACCAATACATACAGTGATTGCTGGTGATAACAATGAGATGGTGCTGCTGCATCCAGAATTTATGTAAATCCAGAATTTATGTAAAGCCTTTTATATCAAAGAACAACATTTTAGGCATCATCTTGTTTGTCTGGAGAGGTACTACCTCTTTGTTCTGCAACAACTCAACAAAACAGTTCAGTGTTTTTACCAATGTATATCTGATGACAGCAGGTTGCCCAGTTTTGGTGATCTGATGAGATCTCAGAGAAGGGGCTTTGAGGACTTGCCATATCATGTTTGGAGTAAGGGCCTGGAACACTCACTCCAAATATCATAATACAGATGCAAATAGCTGTTTAGCTTATAAGTTGGCATTGCTGTCATCAGATGACACAAAATGGCTTCAGCATCTTATTGATAAATCACTCTATACCGTATCTCAACGGAGATTAGAGAGGCATTCTGTACAACCACAACTTCTTGCCTTTTAGCCCCTTCTTTCAGGGGCTAAAACCATATCTTAAGCTAACAAAAAGTAATGGAAATTCTAACCTTTGCTCGGCAGTTTCTAAATACGTTAGCAGAGCTGTAACTGTTCCCTGTCCTGCCTTCAGTTCGGAGAACTTGCACTTGACTTCTAGTCGGGCCATAAACAGCTTCTAAAGAAACAAACCATCCTGTGATGGAGCAGGTTTGCGCTCTGGAAGAGTACCCGCTGCCTTATTTCATTGACCGAAGAAGGGTGGATTCGCAACAGCAAGCAGAGACTCAGAAAGCCAGCCTGCTTCTGCTTTATAAATAGCAGGATTCCGTTGTGCCTGTCTGGGAGGGTCAGAAAGCCTTCAGCGCTATAAACACGGGCTGATCCCCTAGCAACAGCTGCCTGGCTACTGTTGGTAGTCACGCAAGGGGTTCTGGTGTTAAAAATGCAAAGGGATTTCTACAGATGTGTGTGCTTTTAGATAAAGCTATCCAAGGGCAGCGTTACGGGCGGGCTGCTGAGCAAATCGGCGTGTGTGTATCAGAGTAGAATTGCGTAACAGAAAAATAGGAAAACCAGTTCTCTGAGTGTCTGCTGGCAGGCACAGTTCTGCTCACTCTTCTGTGGCTTTCCTTAAGTCTTCTAAAGGTCAGGCTTCATCTCTGCTCGAGACGTCCTTGCCACTTGCACTGCTCCGAATAGCAAACCAGAAAGCCCGATTTCATTCTCTCCAATGCACAATCACCAATAGGACAACAGATTAAAGACATGAAAATATATACTTTGTCTGTAATGTAGTTTTCCTTTCTTGGGGCTGAGTTTGCATAGCTCAGTTCTTTGTTGGACTTCGTTAATGCTGAGTACTGGAGTTGGTCCAGTGCAGAGTGTGCTGTTAAATTTGCCAAGACTAAGTCGTGAAACCAGGTAACAGGGCAAAATTAGCATCCTAAATCCTCGTAAGTCCTTCCGTTTCTTTAGTGAACAGAGGCAAATCCTTCTGCAAAGTTCTGAAGAGCAACTCAGAGGCCAAAGGCAGCTGCTGCGGCAGCCCTCGAGAGCCAACCACGACTGCTCTGTGCAAAGGTGAGGTCTGCATCAGCAAATATATCCATGCAATAGAAGTGGATCTGTAGAGGGAGGGAGTACACCTTTTCCATAACGTGTGCACTGTGGACACCAGATCTTCAGTGCCATCCATTACTGGTGGGACAGGGTGAGTGCCTTCCCTGGTTCAGCTCCGTCCAAACGCAATCCAGTCTGTGAGCTCAGAGGCCACCCAAGAGTTGAGCCAAAGCGTGCTGAGGAGGAATGATCGTCATATTTCTGTGAAAATTGCATGCCTGACGTGATCAAAAGCACACCTGCAAACTCATCTCTAGCCGTTAAAAAAGGCAGTGGTGACACTGTCAAAACACAGCTCACGCTGATGCGAAATGACACTGATGTATATAAAAGACATAAATTCAAAGATATTTTAAAAAGGGGGAATAAGCTAATGATAGTGTGAGATAACTGCCAAATACAGAGGTTCCTCTTAGAAGACTCCCTATAATTGGTTATTGAATAGTTTTATTGTGTCACTAAGCTGCAGCTACTCGTGAGCTGAGCCTACAATAACCCAGGGATTAATTGGGTGTAAAGGAAAGGAAAAGAAAAGAAAGGAGAGGAAAGAAGAGGAGAGAGTCCTGCATTCCCCTCTTCATCCCAAACCTCATAAGGGCCTACATGTGTTTCCAGGAGTCTGCGAACGCTGGGCTAAGTATGGAAAAGAAACAACTCTACGGTTTTGGGTGTTTCTCCAAAACAAAGTTCTAACCAAATGGAGTGCATCCATTGCCAGTTTTAGGACTAAATGAACCATTTTATGACTTTCACAAATCACTATTTCTATAGGAGCCTCTCCTCCCTCCCATTTTTGTTTTTATTAGACCATTAATTATCTGAGTAGCTAAAACAATGGGACCTTGATTTTTTCAGGCAGCTGCTGTGTGCTACCAAACGAGCAATAATAAAGGACTTTGACACTTATGGAGCCTCAGTCAAAAATAGAAAGGCCTATTTATGTAGCCTTAAATTCCTCTCTCTACATAGATTTTTCTGTCCTTCAGATGCAGGAGCAAAAAAATAAGGTGGGGTTTTTTTGTGACCTCAGCTGGATATGCACAAAGAGTAGGTCATCTCCAGGTTAACATCAGAAGATAAAGCTTGGAAAGGTCTGCGTTTACTCCCAGGCTCTCACGCTTCCAACTGCAGACACAACCGTTCAATTATTGCCTACCCAGAAAACCTCGGCCACATCTGCCAGCAGCACCCGAGATGCTGAAATCCGCTCTGTGAGGAGAGAGCTCCCCTTCCAGGGAACACATACAGCTCCTCACAATTAAAACTACACGGGAGGAAGAATGAAAATCCAGCAGTAAACCTGTGTTTTCTTCTGTGGTAACAAACCCCCCCCCCCCCAACCAAAAGGGATGGGAAAAGTTGATGGAAGGTGGAATTTGGCTTAGATTCAATCTCTCTCTGGGTTGGCCCTGTATCCTCCAATGTGGACGTGCCAAGCCAGTGTGAATACTCTGGCACTCCTCCCTGGCGGTCACAGTGACCTTCAAGAACATTCTCCGTATTTTCCTGTTCGTTCACAATGCCTCTGATTAGCTCCAGTGCTCACGCAGAGCCAGGCAGGATCCTGTCCTTGCCTTACCTTCAACCTTCCTGGATTACCTCTCATGGCCAACCCACCCAACCTAATCTCTCTGGTCATGCAGGGAACAGCGTGGAGTGGGAGGACAGCAGTGTTGCAACTGCTGTACTGCAAATACTTTCAGCAAACGTTACACCCTCTAGGAAATATTGCCTAATTGTTGGAGAAGGGGAGAGGCCGACAGTTACAGAGTTAAAGGAGGCATTTCATTCACCTGAGACCTTGATGTGTGCTGCTTCAGTTTTCCTGTGCGTACAGTGAAATGAGACGTTGCTTAGAGAATTACCAGGGAAGACTGAACTATCTATTTGCCCTGTGTTTTGAGATCCTAACACAGGCTATTTTAAATGCACTTTGGACACCTATTTCCCCGCCCTTTTCTGTTTGAATCTCTAGTGCTAAGCACGTAATTCAAAGAACGCTGGAGGTTTTCCTTTGGATGGGAGGAGGCAGGGAGGGCGAAGGGGCCTTCATCACCTCTCCCTCTTCTGCCCAGCTGCCTGTTTACATGAAACCTGCACGAATGTAGGAGGCCTCTAAAAACTGAGTTTTGTAGAACTTGACCAATGGGTTTAAAAGTCATTAGAGTAAGAAATGGCAAAGACAAAGTGACTGGTGAGCCTTATTATCTTGGAAAACCAGTCTCAAAAAATAACATACAATAGAAAAGAACGTGTACTGCCAACACAGGTACAATTAGAGACAGCGCGTGTTTAATTCACGGTAGTTTGTCTGTCAAAGAGTTTCTGTGACTTGATTAGCTATACAAGCAACATTTGAGTCATCTGTTTTGGGGGTCAGACAGTGGGACAGCTTGCTGCTGCGTTTGGTCTGTTGTTTAAGTGTATAAAGTTGGAATGTTTTGATGTGAAAGGCCCATTTGTGTTCCATATTTCCAAAAGTCTTACGGGATCCGTACGAAATACAAGTATAACAAACTAGTCCCTTGAATATAAAATATACCAAGATTTGTATAAGAAATCTATTTCCACTATAGAAGATGCAATAATAAGGTTATAATTCTTTCCCAAGGTTCTCATTAAATCCAAGCTACAAAAGCAAGGAGTGCTGTATAAAACAAAAACTAGTAAAAATTCAAATATTAAACCACAGAAAATGCCTTTGAAAGAATAAATGGTCTACATAGTTACTTATGCAGAACCTTCAAGCAAGCAGCTGAGCCTTGCTATTCAACAGCCAGGAAAACAATGGAATAGAGAGCTCACGTCACACATCGACAGAAGCTGCAGGTAGAAAAGACAGCAGGTCTCAGAGGGTCTGGATTTTTCTCAGTTTTTGTAACCACCTAATGGATGGATTTCACAAAGCATACTGTGGAAGGATGCAAGCTACGTAAACACATGGTAATATTTTCTTGCTGAAGAAAACAATCGTAGCTTTCCTGCAGGAATATTATGCTTTTTGCTGCTTCTCTCTATAAATAGATGTGATTTGAGGACAGAAAACTACTGTTTCAGTGGCTTGTGAGAGATGCCTTAGCAGCTCCTGATCCTGATCATCTCGGTGTTCAGGTGGGCAGCGCTATTCCATCCAAAAGCCGCTGAGCCAAAACCAGCGCTCGGGGCTGGCATCAGCTTCAGCCATGAGGCGACAGCACGGAGGTTTCACCGCCTGCTGTCGGTGGGAGAGCGGAACTATCTAGACAATCTCTTTCATTCAAAGATTTTTTAGGAGTGACTCATGTGCTGGTGGTGCGTGTGCTCCGAGTGCCCTTTTTCATAGCTAACTGGAGGGTCAGAACAGCACGTCTCTCAGAAAACAATGTTTTAATCATGTTTGGAGGCTGCTTCCCCCACCGCCTCCCCCCGCACACACAAATAGAATAATTCCCAAAGTACCTCTGGAGCTGAGACGAGGTCAATTCCAATGTGTTGGGTTTTTTTTTCCTGGCTTGGCATTGCTATTTTCCAACAGTAGCAGTGTTTTTTACAGAGAGTGCTTTTACAGGGGGTTACAGCACCATCCGGGAGGGAGAAACCCACCTTGTGGAGGCAGCTAGGAAGGACTATGCACGGTCATGTACAGGTATTTTCTTGAGTGTGCAGCAGGGCTGTAGGGGTCAGAAAGCATGAACTCCCCTTGGTTCTGCAAGAAAGCCACCGTGAGAGACGGGGAAACTCATGTCCTCTTCTAGACTTTCGTTTTCTCACCTGCACGATGGAAAAAACCAATATTTACATGTTGTGGACGTCAACAGTAATGGATAAATTGCTTTGATATGTTTGTTAAACAATGCATCCCAGTCGTGAGCTGTGGGGCCCCCGCCCAGAATCAAGCTGCAGTCATGGCTTGTGTAGGTTGTATTTCAGTACCGGAGGGGAAGCAATAGGAAGCAGTGCAACACGCATCAGCTTTCCCAAAGAAGCGTATCAGTCTAGCCCTGTCTCTCACTGCGCAGCAGGCATGCAAGCCGCAGACACATGGAAATTAATGATTAAGCCCAAATTCTGAAACAAAGCTGTGGCGTCAGGCGAAGACAAACCGTCTAGATTCAAACATGAAATCCAAGCTTTTTGGCTGGCTGCTGTCATAGTTTTGTACTGAGGCCACTCAAAACCACAGCTGTGGGAGGTTCAGCACAAGTGCCCATTTCATGTAACCTGTCACGAAACCCTAGGTATACAAGGAGACTGATCCATCTCCCTCCCACAAGTGTTTCTTACAGCGAATGGGAAAACAGAGCAACTGAGATGATCAGCTAAATCCCAATTTACACCTACATACCTGCATCAAGAGGTGAATTCTCTGCGCAGTGATTTCACCAAACCAGTTTCTCATAACAGGACCAGTTTTCAATGTTGCTGAGCACCTACAATCCTGCTTGAAATCAACAGAAAGACAGGAGCTCATCAGTTCATGAGAGCAAGAGTTGTGAGAGGAAAGACTCAGTCAATCATGGAAAAAGGAATTTGGCCTGAAGTCCAGTGAAGTCTGTGGAAAACTTCCAAGGGTTTCATCTGGCTTTGCATCCGTATTTTGAGGAAACTGGGAATATTTCCTAGAAAATGCACTCCCTTTCTCTCCCTTTTCACCTGCCTCTGTTGCTTTGTTGTTGCTGCTTTGTTTTTGTACTGAACCCTTTCTGATGTTTTGTTCTTCTGCCTTGTTCCGATTTGGAGCTGCAACTTAAGAAGCACTGAATCACTGGAGTAACTTTACATGCAGCCAGCCATCCCAGCTTAAACAAAATCCAACCCACTGTCTAAGGTGTGGCAGTGGGAAAAAGAAAGGTGAGAAAGAAGTAAAGCAAACCGCCGTTGTACATCGTCCTTCCCCCTGCTCAGGTTTCCCACTGCTCAGTTCCAAACCCAGTAGCACTGTTTATGTGGGAATCAGCTGCCCTGCCTGAGTGTCTCCTGGCAGATCCACAGAGGCTCGCATTGCTGCCTGTATACCCTCCTAGCCACTGCTGTACGTCACCGAGTGCTTCAGTCCTGGAGTCACAGCTGAGCACAGGTAGTAAAGTAGTCCTCTGTCCAGATTGTGGCTTCCAGCAAGTTTCCACCCCACCTCGCTGTAAGAATGGACTTTGTGACCGGTCCTCCTTTACTCCCACCAGCAATTGATCAAACTGCTCTCCTCTTCCAAAAATAGACCAAGGGCTCCACCTGAACATGTTTCAGCCCTTTACCTCCTGACGCCTCATTAGCCACCAGCAAGAACACAGGACCTCCCCATAAAGATCAGGCCTGAGGCCAGCCCACCCTGGTACCTCATCCCCGACCATGAAAAGAGCTTCAGCGGACAGAGTACTGAAGGGCACTAAGTTGGAAGAGGCACGGCTTCGCTGCGTTGGAGGCAGTGTGGAAAGGTTACCACTGAAGAGGCAGAGGTGAACCCAAATGGCTGGTGAAGCTGGGGCAGAGCTGAACTGCATGCTGTGCCATGCCTCACTTTTTTTCTGGTGGACCTGGACCACTCTGCAACCAGGACCTCTACTGTCTTGAGAAAAAAAATAGAATACGTGGGAAAAGTTGTTGGAAAAGTGTCGCACTCCCTGCCTGCTTTTGCCTTTGCTTTTCTGTGCTGTTTCTAAAAACGTTCTCTCCTTCTTTGAACTCCTTCCCTTCCCTCCTGGTCCCCCGGCTTTTCCCATTTAGGTAAGGAAGTGACCTGTTCTTGACATAGCATCCAAGGTAGATCCTGTGACCGACCCTGGTCCCCAGGCTTGACAGAAGACTTGCCAGGTTCTTTGTGTCTGAGTGGACCACGAGGAGCCCTTCGCTTTTTTTTGAGGCGATTTAATCCGCAGCTGGCCATGCCACAGACGGCTCTTTGCTGCTGCAGGTGCATTGCTGGAAGGGGCACACGAAATGCTGAGCTTTCTCAAGAGCACTCCTGTCTGAGTTGTCTCCATGCAATAGATGATGGCTTTGTGAAGAACAAAGCAGAGGACCGTTTACAATAAAAGAGGAGTGTGCTTTGGTGAGCGCAGAATGTTTGCTCTGCAGCTGTTAATGATGCAGAACCGCCGCGTTTGGTGGCTCTGGGAAAGAGGTGACTCTGGGCTGCGTGTAAGGCCTGTTAATGTTTGTTTCACACTAACAAGGGCAGGAATGCAGCAGGCAGGAGGAACAGTTCTTTGCTTTCCTGCCCACAGAACTCTGCTCACTCTGCTTTCTGCTCTGCCCCATGGCTGAGTCTGTTGTTCCAGCAAACTAGCACAGCATCTCAGTGTTTACAACGCAAAGCAATTCTAACCTGCGCCAGCTTCCATCCACTGCCCTAGCTTGCAGCTTTCCCATCATTCAGGCCCAGTTACACCCTCTTTTACCTGTCTCCCAGAAAGACAAAATCAGCCTCTGAAAGCCAGGGTCTTACTGACATTGCTATGAAACAGGGCTATGGGCTTTTGTAAGCACAACTTATGCCACATAATGAAGAACCAAGAAATAAAGATCAGCCTTTTACCTGCCACCTGTTTGCTTTGCCCACGTTATGTTGTGCCAGAAGGAAAACCAGAAAACAACACAAGGCAGTAACTCGCAGAAACTGGCAAAGAGCTGGAGGAAGCAGTTATAGAAGAACTAGGAAGCTGCAGTGGAATCATAGAGGATGAAATTAATTGCTACAGGTACCCGAACTCGTAGGGCAGCAATAGTGAACTACTGCCCAAATTTGGCACTGACAGAGGTACAAATGTTTTTAAATAAGCTCAATAATAGAAGCCAAAACTGCTTGTCATCAGAGGTACACATGGAGATTGATGCTAAGGCTGTGCTCTCCTGCAAAGCAACCTGTCTGTCCTGGCGGCGAGGAGGCAAGAATGTATCCCCGTCAGCCAAGTACCTGCATTTTCTGGGGCATCTGGAAGATCACAGGATTGTGTGGCTCATCTTTGCACCCAGTGAAATATGTAAATTAATAACTTCAGCAACTCACTGCCACATAAATATATAAGGTCCTGCCTTTTAAAGCTGGATCCAACACTGAACAAGAACTTTAATATTAAAAAAAAAACCCAACCAAACAGAAAACAGTGTAAGGCACAAGGGCCAAGTTCTGATTTTACTCACAGGAGAACAAATCACATGTGATTCCATTGGCTCCAGTTTCCTACTGATTGGCCTTCAGTTTCTTACCAGGATAGCCCACTTCCACAATTCCTAGGAAATTCAAGATGGACACGAGCAGGAGGAGCAGTTGTGAATGAAAAAGAGTGTTTTGTTTTGTTCAGTTTTTAAAGATAAACTACTGCCAAGTGTTGTTCTTGCCTGTTGCTACAGCAAAGGGTGACCATACCGTTCAAAGCCCCCCCCCCCATTTGCCTTTGCTTGCTCTGGTCACTCAATGTATACCGTCAAACTCCAGGCGAAGGGCGAGGGTGAAATTCCATTTCATTATGGAATGAAGCCATTACAAAATAGTCACCTGGACTGATTCACTAGCAGAGTGATGCAGGTTCTCAAATCATTTGTGGCATTTTCAAAGGTCGTGGGGTGTTGAGCACCCAAATCCCATTGAACTCCAATTTGATTTGGGCACTTGGCTGCCTTGGCTCTTTCAAAAATGCCAGCTGTAAATTCCCCACTCCTGTCTGCACCCTGCTGCATCCCTGCGACGCTGGCATAACCGCAGTGACATTATTGACCTTCCCTAGCACACCAATGCTGTCAGCGCTACCAGCGGAGAGCCAGTCTGTAAGGGATGAGAGATATCACAGACCCAAAGACATCCCTGTTTATGCTGAGCCTCCCTAGATGAGTTTCAGTGTTCTTTTATTTACTGTGGTACTTTCTGAGGCATTTTATTTCATATGTCACTTTGGGAGACTCTCAAAAGCTTTCTAAGCACAAACCATTGCTTGGCAGGGCTTTTCCTGAGACTAAACAAATTTCTCACTGCTGTACCAGGCAGGCCAACTAGGCATGCGTCCTCTTTCAAAAATGCCTTTGGTTCATTTCGGAATCCACAGCTGCTCAAGTCCGGACCTGTCTCTCGGATGCCTCCAGGCCTCTGAAATGATGCCAGTGAACCGTGAAGTCAGGAGGCTCCACCCGTAGTCCGGCAGCCTGCCCTCCTTGGGAAGGTGAGAGGGATGCCCAGATGCTCTCAGAAATGAATTTCTGATGAAAGCTACTATTCCAGCAGTCTAAGGGCAAACTACGGCAATCGTTTCAGTAGTTTTATGGCAATCAGATTGCTACGGGTTCCGTGTCATTCCAGCTATTTCTTTCTGTACCTTGTGAGCTGTTCAGACCCTGACAGGGCCCCATCTGTTGCTGTGAGTTACTGGCAAAGCCTGTTGCAGTTCAAAAAAGCAGTTGCTTCACAGCATCAGATGGGGCCAAATTTTCATGCCTGTTGTCAATCATGCTTTGCATAAACCGCAAAGACCATCCCACGGAGCCATGCTGCTAGCTATTTTTATTTTTTCACTATGGAGAGCAACCCAGCGAACTTAACCATTTATTTGGCATAGCCAGTCATTTGCAAACTGTTTACACTGCTCCCCTATAGCTTCAGATGAGGAAAAATTCTCTTGTAGTACTCCAGAACTCGGCTTCCCTTTTGAGATACTCAATTAGCATCTACCGGGTCAACTCCTTGTAACATAAACGGACACTGCGGGCTAGGCTGACGAGACCCTCACTTCACCCCGGTCACTAAATACCAATAAAAGGTCATTGCGGTCCTGGCAACACCAACCTGGAATAGACGTGGACTGCTCACTTCAGAAATGGCTATACGTTTTTGAGCTACACGCAGGTGCAGCCTGTAAATTCTGTTTTTAAAAAAACATTCACTATTCTGGTGGCTTTTTACAGGCAGAGCTAGCTTCTGTTTCCATCAGCTACCTGCACCAAGTACTTCTCCCTTACTGGAAAGGTACAGTCTGCTATGAATAACCGCATAGCTCGATGACAGATGAACTTGTCTTTGATTTACCAAGTTTATGAAAACGCCCTGAAGGGCTGGTTAGGTATCACTAAACATCTGACGGTTACAGCTCTGGCCTTGAATGGCCTCACCAAGATCAACTCTTACAGTACTGAAAGAATGATTAACTCTGCATTTCATTTCCCCAGAAACAGGATCTCACTGCAGCTTACGCAGTATTTCTGCAGGGAAGTGCACCTCACAGTATAAACAGAAATAGGTAAAGCTATTCACATACAAACAGTTAGAATCACAGTTGACCTCTCAAGTTGAACCTATAGCATTTACTGGCAAAAAAAGTAAATTTTTCTGCAATCAGCAGTGGGTTGACCATAGTACCTGTGAATAGAAGTAGCTGAATTTAGTAACAGTATATCAGAGAGAGCCACTGGGGGTATTAACAGGAAAAAGATTGGGCTGTTCTCGGAAATAACAGGAATGAGGGACGTGGCAGGCTCACACCCACGTTTCCCTGAAACCCCCTAAATATACCACATACATATATGCTGAGCCTTTGCAGATGGGGAACTTTCATCCAGGGTTTAGCTCTGACTGAAACCATAAAAAGGTTCCAAAGTGTTCAAAAACCAGATTCCTGGTTGCTGGAATTTTGAGAGCGTAAGCAAAGCTGCTTTAATTTTTGTAACCACAAGCAAACGTAAAACCTCAACGTTACAGACAATACCAACGGTTAGGGCCAGCTCTAGGACAGAAATCATAGTACGCGTTAGGAGTCCAGAGCACAGGCAAATTTACAGAGACTCGGGAAATGTGAAAGAAGTTGGGTATAAGCTGAAGCCCAGCAGAGGGGCGTGTGTGAGGAGCCCAGGCTGCGGCTCTGGGTGCCAGGGGCCCTGCGGAGCACAGCTGAAGGGACTTGCTTATCCAGTAATTTGTAGTGGGAGTCACCTGGCCAGGCACGAGGGCTCCGCTCAGAACCTGACCAGCAGCTACTCTGCGCAGTGCTGAGGAGCTTCCAGGTAAGAAATGCCTCTGTCTTTAACAGGTCTGATAGAGTAGAGTAGCTGTAGAGTCTTGGAGTTGAGGCATCGGTTTGTCGTGCAAACACAAGGGAGCTGCTCCCCGGGGTGTTTGCTGGGGGGCTTCAGTGCCCTGCCAGATTCCTCAGCGCGTAGTGCTGGTTCCTGGCTCGCTCCCTCTCTGTGTCCGGCCTATTGCTCCAACACCGCGTGATGGTTCCTTCTCCTGCCCAGAGGAAAGATGTGTGTTGGGGAGCAGCGGGCGTTTTCCCCAGTCTGCTTTATTTTCCTGCACCGTTCTAGAGCATGGACTCGCAAGCGCTGGCATTGATATGAGCAAGGAGGCAGCAAAGTGCAGTGACTGAGGGACCACAAGGCGGGGGAGAGGAAGGGGGAGTAAATATCTTACCATTTATTTAGCTGCCAAGTTAGTGTAATATTGAAAACAAAACAAAACACACCCGGCTTCCCCCATACCCTTATCCAGACGAAGGGCAGGAAAATGGGGTATAGCAGGGAATAGGAGGCCTCTCAGTCCCACCATAGTCATGCCTAAAACTTCTAAGTTGTAGCTATGGGAGAAATCCAATTAAAAAAAAGAGTTAAATGGAGGCTGCATCTAATTCACTTTGTTCACCATACAACCACAGTTAGCTCTGACTCTTCCTAGTCTTCTGCGTGTTATTTTTTAAAGTATATTTATAGGCAGTTCCTTTGTTCCCAAACAGTTCTGAAATGGTCCTGATTTTAGGACCTGTTCTAAGGGAGATAAAGGCCAAAGGCAAGCAAGCAAGCTGAAAGAGTTGCGTGTCATTAACTCATTCTAGTTTGTTTTTGGGTTTCCCTTTTTTCAGTGGTACTCAAGGCTTTTTCTCTTGCTTTGCATGAGTTTATTGACAGGATAGGCTCACAAAGAGTCATCAAACAGCAGATAGTGAATAATGAGTTAGGCTCGCACACAGAAATCCAAATGGGTTTGTTTAAAGTGGTGTTTTGTGTGCACATAAAATCAGCAATCCAAATGAGGTTGTTTCTCCTCACTGCTCGCTCAGCCTCTCCCTGGCTTTGGCTCCCAACTGGAGGGACCGAGGTAATGGTTTAATATAGTCTATTAAGTGATTTGCGCTCAGACACCAAAATTAAAATGGAATCTTTATCAAATATCAGATCTTTTTGGTTCTTCCAACCCCCCTTAAGACATGCGGCTCTGACACTGTTTAAAAGGCGGTCTCAGAAGGGGACGGTGAAGTTAGGCACGGAACTGCCCCGGAGTCAGCTGTGCTCCAGCGGTCCTCGGGCGCTCCCGAGGGCTCCCCCCGAGCAGTCCGCTTGCTCTGTGCAGTCCCTAGGGTAGCGTCGTAAGCACTAACACTCTACCCTGAACTTGGAAGGAGTTTTGATCCCATGTACTTTTAAAGCAAATTTACGATACCTAGGAAAGAAAAAAAAAGCTGTTGCCTTGAAAAAGGTAGGAAGTTTGATAGAAGTCAATATTATTCATTGAGCAGCTTCTTTAATACTTAAATGCACCTTTGTTGAGTAAAATGATCAAATTATGTGTTCGTAGTTTCTGTAGTCTAATTCAAGAACTTTGTTCTTGAATCAGTTTAGATTGTAACAGTTGTGCCAGGAGGTGCTTGTTAAATCTACTGCCTTGGGAGCTGACTCCACCTTTCCTTGCCTAAAATAAACTGACAAAGGAATATGAAAAGAGCTTCTCCCAAGCAGAAGTTTCTTAAAGGGGCTAGGTGTTGTATTCTTCTTCCCTACCACCTAAGTATCTAAATAGCCTTCTACTCCACGTTTAGGGCTGATATTCTGAAGATGTGAAGAACAGCCATACCACTCTGAGAACAATCCTGCCTATTGATTGGGCTTTCATCATACTTAAAGGTGATATGGAGTGTTTTTAACGCATTGGACTTTTACTGATGATGACTAATAAAGTATTTAGAAGGGGTCAAGCTGTTTTTCCCCCTAAATGCTTTGATTCGTACAAAATACTAGGAAAACTAAAGTCTTTGTCTTTGCTCAGCTCCCTGTTAGAAATCCCTGGTTTATTTTCGCTTGTTTTTAAAATTGTTAATTGTAGGAGAGGAAAGGAGGTGCTGAACTTTTTTTTAAACCCCTACATTGCTATGCCAGTATGTTAAACTTTAATGTTAGTAAGTTAAAGCCAAATAAGAAGCCTGAATACTTGGAGTCTACAACAAAGTCTCTTCGTTATTTTCTTCTGCAACTGTCTGGACAAGTTATTTGCTGTGTGTGCCTGAGTTTTCCCAATTTTAACATGTAGGTAGTACGCAGCAATTTGATCGCAATGCTGTCTTCAGCTAATAGTTGCAAAGTGTCTGGGGGAGAAGGGGACGTTGCTCTTGTGAGATGAAGGGCACAGCCCTAACAGACTGGTGACATTGCTGTGTAGCATTATGATAGCAAAGAAAGCCAATTCTGAAACCCTTCCTAGTGCTCATAAGCAGCAGTGGGAAGCATCAATAATACTTATGTACGCACGGGAGGCGAGCAAACAGGAGGTATTTGGGGGCTGTGTTTGGTAAAATGCTCTCCCCGGTCTGATGCTGTGCTTGGTCATGCAAAGGCGTAATGGACTGTTGCCTGGTGATGTAGAACGTACTTGCATATTTTACCTACTGGTACGTAAAGTGTAATGCAACAGAGTCCTCGGAACTTTTTTTGTACGCCATAGCACAAGCTGCAGGCTGGTAAAAGGATATTTTATTTAGTTCTTGAATTGAACTTTAGGAGAACCTGTGATCACCTTAGAATGTTAAGCATGTTGAAATAAGGGCTTCAGGGTTTTGGAGGAACAAATTAGGCCGAAAAAATTTCCTTTTCACAACTTTAAAGGCAATATTTGTCACTGCTTTTCAAAATTTTCAGTACCAAAACATTCTAAGGCTAAGATTAATAAAAGGGAAGCAGACCAAAATGAAAGTTTGCCCAATTTCTTTTGGCCCCAATATAATAATTTGCTTACAAAGTTTTGTTACCAAAAAAAAAAAAAAATCTAATAGGTACCAAGACTGAAAGCAGGGATTAAGAAGCTGTGCCTGTACCTAGAAACCAGAGACTGTACTAGGTACTCTGGGGTTTCTGTAGCCTTTTGAGGATTGCTGAAGATGTTACAAGTAGCCGGAAGGTTCCTGCTTGCCTTGCTCTTATGATAAGTCCTCAATCAACAAAGCGAGATGTAATTACACTAGACAGAAAAGGATTGCTTCAGTTTTCACCTTGTCTGAGCCCAGGCTATTCTGATAGCAGTACAACTTTCTGCTCTCTGCTACTCAGTTCGGATAACCTACCCAGGGTGTTCCCTTGTCAATCAAAGAAAGAGAAACACTGGTTTTGCTGAAATAGATGTTGCTTATTTCCTTCCCGCTGCTTTCATCCAAGGGGAATTTGTTTTAGGATCTCTCGCCCTTTGTGAAGGTGGTATCTGTCTGCCTTGCTAGTTCAAGGATCATAAGATCCTCCAAGTCAAAAGTCTCCTTGGCTTGTTCCAGACCACAGATCAGGAGGACAAGTAACATTAAATATATATATGTTGAGGAATTACAGGAGAGAGTTTACTGCTTGTATTCTGTGAGCGACACTAAGCTCCTGGCTTGCTGGATAAAGGGGTTTTTTTAGGTGGGAGCATATTGAGAAATTCCTTCCCCCTCACCCCCCACCCCAACACACGCAATGGCAGGTCCTTTGTTTAGAAATCAAGGCTATTTCAAAGTATGGCCTGCTGAAATGTTACTGAGTTGGTTCCAGTCTCGCGTGGCTGGCTAGAACTTTATGAGTGGGGCAAGGATAAGGCAATGTTTCATCAGCATTGTCTAGAACCCCCGCTCGGCTCCACAGAGGTGCAACCCCTTTGAGTAGTTGGTCATAAGTTGTGTCAGCGCAACGCAGCCCGTCTGAAGCAAATGCGTGAGTAGCAGGGCTCTGGAGTGCACTAGCCATACAGCCGGAGCAGTGCCACGTCATATCCAAACTAGTAGCGGCTACTCGGAGGCGCTGGCTGCATCTCCATAGAGAGCCGTACTGCATCATGAGGAAAGGACTTCCTGAGAAGCAATTATTGCTCTTGGACAGGAATTATTAGACTGAATTCAAGCATTGGGGAATACTCTTTACTTGGTTTAAACACGCGGAAATCTGTATTGCTTCAAAATAAATTCAACTCAAAGCTGGGTTGAGATTCAACTCTTTTATTAAATATACAACCAAAATGCCTAAAATTAATAACATAAGCTCTAAGGCAGCGAACGTCACGTTAAATAGCATGTAAGATATAAAAATGTATTTATACAACAGCAGCTAGTGAAACTGTTCTTCCTACTTCTACAAAGAAAATCTTTCTGTATGTGTTTATCCACACATGTGGATTCTAGTGATAAAAACAGCGACAGTAGAATACTCGTCAGAATAATTACAGTAAGCTACTGGTAACAGAATATGTGAATGCAGCATTAAGGACTGGAGTCATATCTTCAATCTCTTTGCCTTCTCTGAGAATGTTTTATGCATACCTACCCTTTAAAATTGACTATATAGGACATCTCACGGGATTTTTTTTTTGTTGTTACCAATTTACCCAAGAACACATTGTAATAAAAGGCATGTAGTTCTTGTTTTCAGTTCTTTTAAAGATAATTAGTAAAGGGTAGTGCTGCTGAAAGGTCAAATTTGTTTCATTTCAAGAAACACCGTAACCCCAGAAAAACCCTTGGTCATGTTGAGCATCTCATGAAGACGGAAATAGAAACAGCGAAGCTTCCAATAAGAGACTGTAGCTTCTGTGAAATCCAAAGGGTAAGCGTTGGACAAAGAGAGGCATATAGAGGAAAGGAAAACAAGGAATCCAACAGTCGACGTTCGGGGATAGCACAGGTAAAAATATAAAATGTAGTGGAGTAATACCTCGATGAGACACTGCAATATACCAAAAGAAGTAGCAAGTTGCCATAAAATCATTGTACTCTGAAAAGGAATACCATTTGTACCCTGCAAAATGAGACTTGCCGGCATGAGTCATTTTAACCAGGACATAGATACCATCTTTACCATCTGAGCAGTTTTGGGCAAGGTGATTTCTTAACTGGGAAATTCCTGACAATTTAGTGAGACTTCGTTGATGCGGAGAACCATGCTATCTTCATTCTCATGCCTCAGGGCCCAGGATGCTCATCAGCTGAGGTCAGGAATACATTCTATCACGCTACTCCCTCCCACCGCTGTTACATTGCACAACTAGGGGTGCTGTAGTGAGAAATCCAACAACTGGCATAGGCTATTGCTGCTTCTCAGTATGGGGAGGATAAAGGCTGGTAGCCATGTGTGGGGAATCAGAGCACTTCTCAGGGAGGCCACGTTTCTTATTGTATAATTTGACTAACTACACCTCAAATAGAAGATTTGCTGAACTGTGGGCTTTGCAAACCCTTTTATTTTATAAGATACCTTTAAAAGTACTTCTCTGTCAGTGTAAAAATAAAGCAGACCTTATTCAAAGCTGCAATGTAGTGACAGGGTGCACTGATCTATTGCTGAACTTTGCTCATTTAACAAACAATTTCCAAACAGGAGCAGCTACTTAAACTGACGGCAACCTCAGATGACTAGATGGCCCAAGTTTACCCAGAGAAATTCTCTTCATCTTAAACAACAGCAAAAGAGCCTCGGTGTTTTCTGTATTGAGTATAGGAATAACTCTTTATGATGAAGATTTTAAGATTCAGAAACTATCGACTTCCTATGCCGTGGCGCTGGGAGCTTTCAGCCGTGCTCACTCTGCAGTCTTACCATCGTTGGGAGCAGTGACGGTCTCTGCTTAGCTGATTTAGTTTTATGATGTCTTTCTCAAAGCCACAGGGTGGTTATGTCTGTACCCATCAAATTTTGGGAAAGTCTGACAATAGGTCCAAAAGTTACTAACATACAGATAGCTAGTGAGTACAGGGGCCTAGTTTCTTAGGGAAGCAAGTTCAGAAAACGTATCTTGACCTACCTACATGTTATGGACATGCAAGCTTATACTCTCTTGACTTTTCTCATCTCTCTTTATACTTCTGCAGGCATTACAGTACATCTTTGGGTGTTAACAAGACAGACATAGAACCAGTGCACTTGAATAAGCTTTCGACATAAGCCCAAACTCCAGTGAGAAGGCCCAGACATCAGACTTCATTGATTCTTCTGATAAAGGCAAGCTTTTTTATCCGTATTCTGTCAAGACGAAGGGTTTTGCCAATGCAATTGACGGCATTACCAGACAGTATTAGACAAAAATAGCTAGATCTAACTTTGCCTGGTAAGACAGCAATCAGCAGGCACTCAGGCTAAAGGAAAACACCAACATTAAAGGACTTTCTCCAGATCCAGGACTAAAAAGATAGGGCAGGGAAAGGCTGAGGGCCCCTCCCTTAGACAAAGCAATAACCAGTAAATATTTAACTTGAAATACTTGCTGATTATGAGGCAGTACAATTATGAAAACGCAACTGTTTCCAGTTCACTGGTATGTGAGTTTAAAAAAATTGTAAAGAACTTACTTAACTTACCAAGAGCTCTGTCCACTGCATCCATCTTGCTGAGAAATTGCTCACCATGCCTGTGTCTGGTGCAGCTCCGTCAACAGTAGCACAGCAAGACTGTGGATGCACGTTTCAGCTGCACTCTAAAGACTGTGCCCTCATCAATATTAAAACTCCCCTCGGTGAGACAACTTTTTTAGAATTAAGTCTGATGCAGACCAGGCCTCAGACAGCTCTTAAACCATCCTAAGAATCAGTACTGCCTGTGGAATTGCTCTCCTATGAAACTGATTTAAGCGAGATGACAATCAGTAGGAGAAGGGGAGGGAGAGAAAGATATTGAGGCAGAAGGGGATTTTTCTGGGTTGTCCCTGGCTCTCATGATTCACTGTCTCTGTCTGAGACAAGATTGAATGGACACTTTCCTAAGCCTACATCATCATGGGGGAGGGTAGGGGGGATTTCCCTGGTCTCCATTTTGGGTTTTTTTTTAAGGCGACATTCCCGTGCCTGCCATGGATGCCCAATTAGAGTTATCTTCTTTTTTTTTTTAATTTACTCAACTCCATCCAAGGTTAGGACCCATACTTTGTTTTACAAAGAGATGGATGGGAGGTAGGTGTGCGCTCCAATTCATCTTATTTAAATGCTTGTTAAAAGCCAATTTGCAGTCACTCAAATTTCACACCATTTCCTCAATCCCTTGTGAACCAGTTACTTATTAACACAGAGGCTAATCACCAAAGAACGCTTCTCTGCTTCTTCCTTCTCTCTCTTGTTTTCCTGAGAATTACAACCTGCAAGGGCAAACACAAAATCGAGCTTGTTCCAGCGAGTCAATCAGTGGCGTTAAAGCAGGCACAGTCAGCTCCTTTCAAGCTGTTCACATTGTAATGGAAACAAGTTTAAGTTATATACCAATTGGTTCATTTTTCCTACTGTTCCTGTATTACCTAGTCGTTAGGGCAAGGAATCATACGCCCAGCTTACTGCAGAGCGTTGAAAAACATTTAAAGATTTCCAGTGACAAAGGCAGAGAATGCAGAATTTGCTTGTGTACCACTATGTTGCGCTACCAGTTCTATTTTGGAGTGAGGGAGGGGATTAACACTAAGTTGAGGATGAGGAAAATGTTTTGGTGCTGTGATTCAAACACAAATCAATACTTGGAATCCATTTAAAGATCTGGGGTGAGGAGTGTGTGGTCAGACTGCATGTGTAACGTTGCCTTATATTTCTCACAGAAAGGAGCTGAAAACCAACGGGCACAACGCTGAAGAATCAGTACAAGGTCTGTGCGCTATCCCACCTCAAGTTAGATCCCCAAGAGAGCTAAAATTTTATGGTCTTTCAGAAGTGCGGGCGGTATGAATGCTCCTTGTGAATCTCAGCTCGTATAGTGGACTGCTAATGAGTTCTGACATAAATTCTTATTCTCTACAGATAGACCAGGTTGTCTGCAAAATACTGACTTGGATTAATCTGTCAAGGACTAGGAAGGATCTGCAGGGTAAGCAAAGACTGGCCCTGAATATGTACGTGCAGTTCAGGCAGGAGGCATTAAATATCACTAGAGGAGGGCAAGACTTGCACCTAATTTAGTCCCCAAATTTGGCCTGCAAATATATGCTGTGATTTAGATATGTGAGCAATCCCCGAATCTGCTTGCAGAATAAGATCTTCAACGCAGCAAGCAACATTACCACTAGCAGTGCTGAAACTTGTGGGTTTTCACTAAAGCAGATGGAGCTGGACTATCTGGCTCAAATGTGACGTGATAATATTCTTACAGTAAGAAGAGGTCTCCTCAAGCACTTGCTCCTCTGTCACCCCAGGAAACTGGTTTAAATCTGACCTCTATGTCACTTGAGAGAAGTACTTATTTCCTTAAGGAGTCCCAGCTTCTAATCAAAACCTCGTCCATTCTCACACTCAACGCAGCAGCGTGCTTCTGCTTGAGTTGCTACGCAGTTAGGATGAATTCTTGTGAGGTGGTAGCTCTTCATGTGCCTCTGCTTGTAGAGCAGGGTAAGCATTCGGTAGTTGTTCCTTGCGTGGGTTAAATTCCTTTGTTTCTTAATGGAATGATTAGAGTGATTAACCCACCTGTTCTATAAGCTGGAAGCAGTGCCTAGAACAGGGCAGGTTATACAGTTGAAAGTTCATAGGCCGTTCAACCATGGAGGTATAATTGAACTATAATTGGGAAGAATGACCTTTACAACCAGTATCCTGCGCTAACCACCCTTCACAGCCAAGCATGGCAACCTTACGAGCAAATCTTTCAGCCTCCTGGACAAGAGCTGTGGCATGCAAATACATCACAGCTCTAACCCCCGTTTGGAGAGAAGAAAGCATTACTGTGCCTCTGAGAAGACATGCATTTTGTATGTTAGAGCTGACGTGTCCTGTCTCACCTCCTTCACAGCAACATCAAGGTTCAGTAGCACCTAACGGAGTGGTTTCCAGCAACTTTGTCGGAAGTATTTATGATTATAGCCATTTACTGTATCTAAAAATACTTGTTAATATGATAGCCAACATCCTTACCCTCTTGTCCAAATGTTCCACTTTGGCCTAAATTGTGGCACAATGTCTTTCTGAGAGAGCTCCTCCTGATGCATGTTGTTGTTTGGTTCACCCTTTAAACATCGTTACCAGACAGTGTTAGAGTAGATCCAAAAAATCCAGCACTGTCTAGTAAGATGCCCACAGAGGACCATAGTGTGTCCAGCAGTTGGAGAAATGAAGCATCTATTAATGATTCCACATTCTTCAGGATGTCAGTGTTCCATAAAAACTAACAGAAATGGCTTGAGAAAGATTGCCTTACATCACTGGGTGTGTAAATAATTTACCAAGTATGTGATGGGCAGAAGGAAGACATTTGATATTAAAGGATAGTTTGAAAATCGTGGTGGATTTCAGGAGACAAATATAGTATAAAAAGTTGGTTTAATAAAGATCTAAAATAGAAAACATAAGGTTAAGTTCTATTTCAACATGATGTAAAAGCAGTAAGATTTCTTGTGTTTTGTTTCTTGGCTTCCTCACTCCTTCCTCCCTTTTGATGCACAAAAATACCAACAGATTTAAGTCTTTCCAATCAATTAAAAAAGACATACTGCAAACTGGTATATAAAGAAAACAGTATCAAGAAGGGCACAAAAAAGCGACAAAGATGGCCTAGCATTTAACACAGTTGCTTTTACAACCAATACTTTATTGTACTGGCTTTAGTTTAAGGCATGGAGACAAATTTGAGTCTTAAATAAAAGTGACAGGACACTGAGGTGTACAGTTGTTAGACAGTAATGTCATCAAGCATAGTGAATACTAATGATAAAGATGATAAGGTATCTGTCTGCTTTGTTTTCTTTTTTTCAGAAGGGGAAGTTTGCTGTAGCACATGGTGCACCAGAGAAGGTAAAAACCTAGCACACGCCTCTCAACATCGAGCATTTCCCTACGTAAGAGCTCTGTGCCGTTTTAGGTGGGGCTGTTGCTCTAAGGACTCCAGATTTCTGACTCTGTCGCTGGCCCACTGCACCGCCCAGGAGGAAGGCAGCGTGATTTGTTTCGTCTTCCTTTCCTCACCCCTTATTGTTAGTCTTATCTCTCAGGGTAGTAAAGGCCTCTCACCATGTGACAGCTTAAGAGCGCTCTGGTCTGAGCTGTACTGTGTAGGTACCGTTGTACTGCATGTAATATTTATTGTAGCCCTAAGGTACTCATAAGCCTTTGTGGATCCAGCACGGTATTTCACATGGTATATATACAACCGTTCTATCAAACTAAGCTGTAAAGGAATACATTTCATCCAAGCGACACTTCAGTGGATCGTTCAGCTGACACTTCAGAATAGGGTTCAAGGAAACAACTAACCTTCTCAAAGCAAGTAACTGAAGCCCACAGCACGCCATATAGCGGTAAGGGATCCCGAGGGGAGGGCGGGGTGGAGGGTAGGGGGGCAGGACGCTGCCATTGTTGCATTTTGGTGCTTAACACCTGCCAGGTACACCGAAACACCTGCCCATAAAGCCATGTGTCAGGTAAAAACATCTAACAGCAATAATACCCTTTCTCAGTGATAGCCTTTAGAAATCATTATTTACAGTACCTTTAATATCTGATAACTGGGAAGTATAACTTCCTGTATTGTTTTAATTCTCAGAAAAGAACAAAAAGCCTCCATGAACCATTTAAGACAACGGTCTCGCTTCCACTAAGTCCCTTTAGACTGAGCTAGTTCTTTCAAGGTGACTTTAACTAGTATAATTGATTTAGGGAAAGAAACCTCATATAAGAATAAGAATCAAGCCCATCATATTTTAAAATGTATTATAATATTAGTCCACTAAAGTGACGAAAACAATCAAGGGGAATGGGAGTTAAGTCTCATTCTCTCCCCCCGCCCCAAGAAATGACAAATGGATGTAAATGTATAACTGTATAAAAATAAAATCTACAATGTGTACATTACATAAAAATTCAAAGTTTTAAAATAAATGGCTTTGCTATTAGAACATTCTACTGGAGAAGAGAAGTCTAGAGGAATTGCTGTGAAAAGGAAAGAGTAAGTTACAATAGCAAAGCTGAAAAAGTAAACTCCGCTTTTGATTTCAGCAGTCTAGTTCTTAAATTATCTTAGATGAAAAGAACATTTTCATTTTGAGAAAAAATTATGAACAAGAGAACTCAAATGTTATATTTCAATAAAATGTTTACTATCATTCTCTGGAAAGCTACCATTATTTAAAAGTAAATAAAAAGAACATGTTTGGAGCAGAGTACCTACATTCATCTTAC
Source organism: Aptenodytes patagonicus (assembly GCF_965638725.1). NCBI lineage: Eukaryota > Metazoa > Chordata > Aves > Sphenisciformes > Spheniscidae > Aptenodytes > Aptenodytes patagonicus. The sequence continues at coordinate 6,281,303 of NC_134967.1, read as the reverse complement.
TGCTACAAAACTTAACATTTTCATTTGAATGTATTCTATTGTTGCAGAATCAAACGTGTGCTCTGTTCCACATTCTGCACGGTTTTCTATTTACAGGCTCACTCTTAACATTGTTTTATCATTCTAGAATAAGGACAAGATTTTCTTATGTTTGCTTTTACCCTTTGTTCTAGAACCCAAAGCATTTAATTTTAATTTTACTTATGCTTGGGGAGATTTGACAGTCAAGCATGGATTTCTCTATCGGCCACTAACCTGTTTCCAAATTCGCTGTTGAACTTTTCCACGTTGTACATGAAACACCATAATCATCATTACCAGGCAGTATTAGAAAAACAGAAAACATCCAATGCTGCCCAGTAAGATGGTAATGGCATCTCAGGATCATGGTCTACAAACAGCAGATATATCACAAGCTAGAAAGCCTGACTATTTGGAGTAGGGAAAAAAAAAAAGGGGGGGGGGGGGGGGGAGAATATACCACCTGTAGCTGCCCCTCCTTTGTGATTTCAGCAATTATCAAATGCTATTCATTTGGGAGAGGCGGAAGCAACAATGTTCTGAAAAGTTATCCCAGAAATAAATATTTGTACAGGCCATATAGTCCTGCCTCTTCCCACCATCCCCCGCCTCCCCACACACACCTTCAGAATTCTCACTTACCAATAAATGGTCTTATTTATATTTACACCTAATGAAATACACTTATGAGCTGAAAAATGTAACAAGATGGTATTTGAGGTATGGGCAATTACAGACGACTTTATGCCCTATCTGCTACTGCAAATTAAAAATGTGGGGAAATGCAAAATCCAGGAAGCAACGTAGGTTTGCAGACTTGCTTAGGTATATAACTCTTACCTTTCTTCCAGTACCTCCAACCATTTAAGCTTTATCTAAGTTTTTATTAGGCAATTCATATTTGCTGATTCCTTCAGTCATCTTTTAATCAGATTTATGTTTGGGGAGTCCAAAGATCTTGCAGAGCATAGTTATTACAAAGAAACCGGGAGTATTGAAATGCTAAGAATGTTTGGAGCCTCTTACTCTTCACATCATCTCTTAACGTTCACAAGATTTTTGTGCGTGTGGTTTTTACGACATTGACTCATACACATTAAAAAATACACCTAAACAGCTCTGGAGCAACTAAACAAATTACTACAATTTGCTCACCACAAAGAAACTCAGCATTGACATTTAATGCCCTTGAAAAGACTTGTAACCTGACAAACGTACTTTCCGGTGCGTTCTGAAACCCATTGGAAATCTCTGTTTGCCAGACACTGCTGACAGATAAACATTCCACAGCCTAGTGGCTACAGTACGGTGTTCTGTCGTTCTCTCCCTCCATCCATTTCCTCCTTTACCTGCACAGTTGCTAAAGTTTCTTAACCAAAACCACACCATTTTCATTAGCGATAGGGTACAACAGTAAAATGACCTCCAACTCAGCAAGCATCGAGGGATGCAAAAGGTGCAGCTAAAAGTAGGGGAAGAGGCATTTTCATTTGGTTCCAGATAATTCCAGGTCAGAAAGGCTAAATTCCTGAATAAAGGGAGCTAGTGTTTTAATTTACAGAAGCAACAAGAACAAAAATACCCTTACTGCTTGCATTGATGACTTCAAAACTGCAGTAAGGTGAAGGCCATTCCCGAGCGCTCAGCAGCACAGTAACCATTTGAACAGCAGGACTGCATTCAATATAAAAATGGTGAAAATAAAGTGAAAAATAGCAGCTAGAATAAAATGTGGTGAAATGACAAAGTCATTGCTGCAACTAGAATCCCATCCCAGTTTAAGATACCTACATCTGTCATGTCGTTATGTACATTACCTGAGAGTTTAGATGGATCACTACACTATGAATCATTTAACACCTCCTCAAGATTCACTTAAGAGAAATTGCGGTCAAATTCTGATGTGAAGAAGTTGTATTACAAGAGCTCTTCCATGAGGCTACCCCAGACAACTTTTAAAGTCTTGTAATGTATGCCATGCCCTTACAACGGCATTTGAATACAAAAACACGTTTGAGTCCCCCACTCCATTTCAGGTTGACATTCTGCAAATAGCTAAACAGACCACTGCGAAAAAATATTGGGGGGTGCGGGGTGGTTGCTTTTTGCATTTTGTGTTTTCTGGGGTTTTTTTTAACAAGATGACACTGAACCTCATCAGCCCCACTAAAGCAGCTACCAAGCAGGCATGTTCCACTCAACCATTACAACAGCAAGTGTCTTTTCTACATCAATAACATGGAATAAAGAAAGTCAACAAGAAGGAGAATTAGACAATAGCTCTTTGTCTAAAGTACCCTATATGTTAGATGTGATGGCTGTAGCTGAAATGAAAGTAGGTAGAATGGAGGCTTTCTAAACAATAAAACCCCAGGCTGTGTTAAACTCTGTTTTGATACATAGCAACCAGCTCTGTTATCCATTTAATATGGATAATAATAATTTGCTAGAATGACCACAGGTTACAGGATCCCATGATGCTTAGTTATAATTAGAGCAAAAAAATATTCAGTCGCACATGATTTAGGAAATGTTAGCCAACTGACAAGAACAATTTAGAGATTAAGCTAAGATACTAGCTAATTTTACCATTTTTGCCTGAAGCCTCGTGTCTTGCTAGGGTGAGATTTGTGAGCCTTTTTCCTTGCTGCCATACTGATAGAACAGTGAAGCAGAAGTAGCCCGAAGTTTGAAGTTCTCATCCCGTTGCTTCAACTTCTATTTTAGAAGGCTTCACGGCTTTCTTCCCCCCCTCCTTCCTGGCTGTGATGTCTCTTTGCAGTCTGGGGATTTTGTTTTTCAAATGACAACAAAAAATTATCTTACAGGTGTTTTTCAAGTAAGGTAGATGCATTAAAAGTAGATGTTTGCACAATTGTACTAGAACCATATCATACAAAGTCTCATTTAATGACGAGAATTAAGTAACTATTATAACGAGACAGTCTCTGCTAGTGTCCCATTGGTACTAACGTCAGTTTTTTAATAGCGCAAACGTCTTTCATTCCTTGAGAAATTACTCCTTCCTATTTAGCATCCATACTGGAGGCTAAACAGCTGAATTTTCATTAATTCCTTAGAGACTGAAGGTGATGAACACATGTAAATAGGCCTGGATCGTCAGACCTAAACCTCCTAACAAATGAAACCAGACCACTGATAGAAAAGTCCATTCAGCCGTGCAGAATCACAGGCCAGAAACACCCTGAGAGGTTATAACTGTGGATTCTGGTCTCCTGTCTGTTGGGAGAGTTTTATGGTTCTGTGAAGAAGATATTTTGAGGGGGTTTCAGAATAGATATCGGCTTTGCTGTTGCCACACTTGAACCCTTGCCATCCCTTTCACTGTCAAGTAACAAAAAGGCTTTTCTTAGCTCCTTAGTTTGGCCATTGATCCAAGAGCTGCCAAAACAAGAGTTGTTACGCTACAGGCTTACAGCAAAGGATGCTGTTTCCACATAAGCCACTTCTTCAAAAATCCATTCATAGATTTGTCTAAAGTCATGAATGTGCACTATAATATGATATATCCCATCACTTTAGAGTGAGCGTGGGATCATATATTTGAATTTACCAATCTCGTTCTGCCCTCAAATACGACGTGTAATTCCCTTTGCTGCAAATGCAAGCTGCTGTGTGGATACAGTTTGCCAGTGCGTCCTACAATCGAGGTGGACAAGGGAACGTTTCTCCCTTGAACTTGGAGTAGAAAATACCTGAGACGACAGTGCCTATAAAGAACATAGAGGTTTGGGTTTTTTTTAAGATGTCCTCTTCAGCTGATAAAAGGGCCTTTGCTTAATCTTAACATTTTATACAACAGTAACCTTAAAAGCTGCCAGGAAAACTACTTTCTCACTTAAAAATAGTGAGTGCAAAAGGAAAAAAGCGTAAATATTTTACATTAACGTTCAAGTGCACTGTCATTGCCCCACCTTCTCATGACATGGAACGGAGCGATGCTAAGTGTGTCACAGACTATCAGACCTAGTGCGAGATGGGAGGCTGTGAACCTGCATCCCTGCCGATTTTCTGAACTCAGCTGGAAAGGGCCCTGAGCTACCAGATCTAGCTTTAGATCAGACTAGATTACCTTTATCAGCCCAACCCAAACTAAATTTTCTATGATCTCGTATTTCTGATGACATCTCAAAGGTGCCATAAGGGCAATTCAAGGCAATCACCATTTAATTTCTGATGTACTGGGAACCAACTCAACAGGAACAGGTGTTGGCATGATCCCGCTATTTTCCAATGGTGCAGGAATATTTCAGCCTGATGCAAAGTATTTTCATCTGTGGCCCAGCTAGAAGGTGACATCTCCTGCTTTTATGAGCATGAGAGAAAGACGGTCCTAGAAATATACTCTAAGCTAACAAATCACTGCCCTAAGGCATTCAGCAGCAATCCTGCCCCTCCTGGGTCTCGGTGATCTTTCCCTAAGCCAGTTTCTTACTATTGGAACCTTTCAACAATTTCAGAGCTGTTGCACTGACCCAGACGTGTGTTCAAGCCAAAAAACATGTACATAAATGCCACAAACTAACACTTAAAAAGTATAAAATCCAAATCTTGCCAAGAGATTCAACAGGACACCTCTTTCTGTGTCCAGAATGTACAAAACGGTGCCAGTGCACTGGTACCTAGCGAGCAGTATTATACCATGTCTCACATCCCTCCTGCTCACCAGAGGCAGAGAACACCTAAAATAAAGAGATATTTCAATAGGAAAGGAAAGCGTTGGTTCTTTCTGCAATAGATGTAGGCAAAAGGGAAAGTCAAAAAGGATAGGAAATGAGGAATTTTTTAGGGCTTTTTCCTTTAAGAACTCTTTCACCCTCCTGACTTTGACACATTTTGTGATAGAGAAAAATCCTTGAGGTCAAATTAGCTCTAAGCTTAACTCTAGCTCTCACTAGAAATGCCCTTCCTTCTACTAATGCTGCTTGGAAGGTCAAAGTTTCCTCCATAAAGCAAGGTGAGTACATTAGGTGCGTTCATTGCAAAAAAAACGCAAGGTACATGAAGGGGGCAACGGCCATTTTTCACCAGTACTACACAACAGTCAGGCATAGTCTGTCAGTAACCCTCAGCCCAGGTGTTCAGGCAGTTCTCCAACAACCTGGAGAGAAACAGAGTTCTCCATCTTAATTTAAAGCTCCTTCATTTCTTACCTTGCCTTTTGCAATTGCAAACAAAAGGCTAAGTAATCTGTGAGGGGGCGTGCGGCTACAAATACACCTGTTCTGAAAGAAATTAAATTGGACTGTCCTGGTTTCGGCTGGGATAGAGTTAATTTCCTTCCTAGTAGCTGGTACAGTGCTGTGTTTTGGATTTAGGGTGAGAATAATGTTGATAACACACCGACGTTTTAGTTGTTGCTGAGTAGTGCTTACACTAAGTCAAGGACTTTTGAGCTTCCCGTGCTCTGCCAGGTGCACAAGAAGCTGGGAGGGGGCACAGCCAGGACAGCTGCCCCAAACCGGCCAAAGGGCTATTCCATACCGTACGACGTCATGCTCAGTATATAAGCTGGGGGGAGTTGGCCGGGGGGCGGTGACCGCTGCTCGGGGACGGGCTGGGCATCGGTCGGCAGGTGGTGAACAGTTGCATCACTTATTTTTCCTGGGTTTTGTTTCTCCCTTTCTCTCTCTTGTTGTTTTCCTTTTCATTAAAATTATTATTATTATTATTTTATTTCCATTATTAAACTGTTCTTATCTCAACCTACAAGTTTTCTCACTTTTGCTCTTTCGATTCTCTCCCCCATCCCACCAGGGGAGGGGAGGGTGAGCGAGCGACTGGGTGGTGCTTCGTTGCCGGCTGGGATTAAACCACGACAGGATCAACCAATTCCCTTCACACATGCCAAGAGAAAGACAAAAAAAAGTACCAGTCTGGATTAAATTCACTGCGGAAAGGTGAAAGGCCTCAGTCCATTATTCGATTTCCTACATCTCCTTATAGGAATGGAAAAAAGGTGGTTTTAATTAAAATCCTTTTCTTAATATACCATCTCCTCCACTGACGATTTTTACAATTCATTCATTCTGCTCTGTCCAGACTCTCTCTGTAGACTGCACGCTAGACGGCCATTTACAACCTCCGTACAGCAGGCAAATACCAGAAATCAGAATGCTTAATGTGGTACGACTGGGTGAAGAGGTTTGGGCCAATTACGTTCTGCCTCCACTCCCCACAGCTAGTGACAATACAAAATGCAAGTCATTGCCAAGTCAGGTGTATCTGCCAAGAGCAGGATTTGACTGACAGTATATTACTGTGAAAAGACAATACTGTAATATTATGCAATCAGGAGTTAGAGCAGACCTGCTAAGTCACCCAGTCCTTCCTCCATGCTTCCTCCATACCCAGCCCTCGATAGAACTGTTCTCAGAAGATTCCTGTGCATTAGGGCTGCCCTAGACCGGGCTCCCGAAAGCCCTTACGTTAACCATGTTCTTTGCAATGTCCTCCAAATCTCTTTCCAGTGAAAATATGGATTCTTTACTGGTGTACCGTGTATCAAGAGAGCATGGTTAGCACGCCATAGGTCAAGCTGCAGCTTCCAAACGAGTTAAAAACACCCCCTTCACAAATGTACCAGAACTGCATCCCAGTGCTACACTGACTTCCAGCCAGAGCTTCAACAGTCACTTCTTAAGGCCTTGTCCTGCATGAGACTTCCATGAGAGCTAAATACCTGAAGATTAAGTCAACCAGTAGAACCTGCATCTGGAGTTAAAAAAAAAAAAAAACAACAAAAAAAACCCAAAACAAAAAACCAAAACAACAGCAGCAGCAAAAAAACCACCACAAAACAAAACAAACCCAAAACCCCCCACCTCTGCATAGGTTTCGTATCTAAGCTGGGAAATGGTAGCATGCCACGATAATTACAAAGGCACATATTTCTTTGCTGCATAATGCAGTTCTAATAAACAATCCTTATGCCTTGCTGTTGTGTTAATCATTATTGAACCCGACAATGGCTGGTGAATTTTCAAAACTTCCTATCACTTATGGCCTATCCATCATCACTGTGCAACGAAAATGACGTCTTTTGCGAAAAACAGAAAAAAAATCAAAATCTAACAATGTAACAGACAAAAAACTGTGAAAGTTTCCAAGACGACCTAAGTCCTTCATAGGGCTCCTTCTGGAACTCTGTTAGAGCTAATCCTTTAAAATAATAATAATAATCTGCTTGGTTTGCCTAACTCCTGTCAATAATAGATCACAGCACAGGAGAAAGAGCCTTTGTGTCTTCTTCTGCACAGTACTGCATCTGTTTAACTTCCTTTCCCATTAGTACCATAGGAGATACTTTATATATAATACAAGAAGTTTCAGCAGTGAATTAGCGATAACGAATTCAAGGAAAACTTACACTACGTACAAAAATGTGGCAATTTTGTGCTTGTATTAGCAGGCAAAAGACCAACACCAAACCTTGATCTCTGCTAAGATGTTATACGTCTACAATACCAAAGAAAGTTAAAGAGTTTATATAGCTCTTATCATCATAAAACTGAGACCAGAAAATTAACCTTTTTTTTTTTATCATGGGTTTAGTACTCGGAGTAGCTGCTACTTTAAAAGTTTAATAGCAACTAGTATGAGTTAGGAAAAAGATTTTATAAAAATTGGCTTAAATGGTTACGTGTAATTTTGTGTGATATTTTATTTGAGAAATGCATTTTGATCTTCGCTTTAGCATGTGCAACTCTGTACACAGGCTGGAAAGAACTTTCACAATTCTTTTTCTTTATTACAGGAGCTGCCAAGAATTTCATAAATTAAGGAATGTTTTGCTTAGTGTTCCCCAAGAAGGTTACTCAGAGACACAGCCAATACTATATAATCAACATACCATAGCCACCTGCTAGCCAAGGCTACGCTTGCAATGACAAACTATAAGGCACAGACCCCCCCCGAAAGGCACGGCATACCATACAGATGAGTTATGGGTTCTATTAACCAGCTCAACCTACGTGAAGACAAGTCAAATGGAAGCATTGACTTTTAATGCACACATTTCTCAGATGAATCCTCATTTCACACCCAATAGTAATTCTAGTTCTTTTGCTTTTTAATACTAAATCCCACATGTTTGTTTCCATCTAGTTCAGCAAATAAAAATAGTTTGTTAGAAATGCTTCTTTCCCACTGGACTAATAAACAATTTCAGCTCATTTATTAAGTCTGTTTTGAGCGAGGCTTATTTAATACCTAGCAAGCACATGAATTATTAGTATTTACCAAAAAAAAAAAAAGAAAAAAAATCACAAACTATCCAACCAGCTTGCTGCTTACATTACCATCGCCAGTGAAATACACAATTCATGCCCACCAGAGGCCTGAGAATTAGGAGAATTTTTGGTTCCGTAGAAGATGGCACTTGCTTTTAGTACACTCAATACAAGTGTGGCGATAGCACACAGTTAAAAGCAATTAAATGCTTTGTCTGGACAGAATAACACATTATTACGGCAGAAGCAGGACAAGTCTAAGATACATCATAAAAAATAAAATCTCCAAGCCAATTAATCTAGCATATACCTAATATATTGAGAAATAAATCCTTCCTTTCACTTCCTTTCTTTTTCCCAAGATAGTATTTTACAGGTAAGCTGGCAAACAGGGGGAAACTATACTTCAGTCCTATGCAGAATCTTTCAAAAGTGGCAAGTCAAGAAAAGGCATGAAAAAGACAGGAGAAGAAGGGAAGCATGGAAGAAGGGGTTATAACCTTACCGTTGTGAAGCATCAAGGCACAAAATGCAAAGTAAAAAACCACAATGCAAAAAAAACCCACCACCAAAAAAACCCCAAACGTCCCATCTCATTTTTCCGAGTCCTCAACAGTGTGCTTTCGCTGGCTATTCGGTACCCATGAAATATAAAACCACCCTAATGGTCGCCCAGGTTACTGACTTCATTTAGTTAATCATCACCATTATTACCAATGTTCAGGCCTTGAGAAAAAAGGAAAGAATGACTGAAGAGGAGCGGAAAACAAGGAACTTAAATTAACCCCACCCCCACTTTTTTCTTTCTTTTTTTTTTTTAAACAGCACTAGTAATTAGCTTTGTACCTATATTACCTTTCTTTCTCCTCCCCTCTTCTACTTCCTTACCTGCCTCCCCCACTCACTACTCAAGTACAAGGACAAAGTTCCAGCAGCCTTAAAACAATTGGGTATCAATTATCCTGCAAGTGGGAATACAGAGATGCCCATTTTTACCCAGGTAGCTGCAGGTCTGAAAAAGAATGCAGCTCTGGGGGGGGGGGGGAATAACTTGTTAGTTAACCTGTAGGGCTGAGCCTTAATCAATAGTCAACAACGATGAAAAGAACAAAGCATGTGAAACTTAAGCCTTTATATCTTCGAGCTCCATCAGATAAAAGCTATACCTGGAGTTTGAAAGGACAGACAGGCTTATGTGAAAGCTTAAAAGCATCAACGCAAACTAAGTTCCATTTTAGAGTTCAGACTGCTTATTGATTCATGATGACTTCTGCCGCAACCTAAGATTAAATAGAAGACCCTAAAACTAACTTATCTGTCTCTAACGACAGAGCCATTTAGAAAAAACTAAAGTGAAATGTGCATCCCGATTGTAAAATGTAATTTCCTCGGGCCACTTTCCCCTGCCCAAAATAGGGTAAGAACATTCTAATTAACTTGTTTTGCAAACAAAATGCCTAACAAATGAACATCTGATTGCACGTATCTTTTATGTCCAGTTTGCATTTTTGTAATTCTAATTCTCATTATGTGCCTTTTTAGTAGAAATTCAGCCTTCCTCCATGTTTTTTAGACTAGGGACACTAAGAAAACCCTACTTCCTACATAAGTAAACCATCACAAAAAAGGGGAAGCCTAGGAGAACTTTTAAAGTTTTATGAATAGATAATATTCAATATATTCAATATGAATATTTCGAAACAGTTTTCAAACACTATCATTAACCGGTATATTTTTTAATGTGTCCTTTCGTTGATTTAGAGTCTGATTAAATTAAAAGCATTGTTTCAGGGAGGATTTTTCTTATCTTTCTGAAATAAGAAACGCCACTCAATTTTCACACAGCAATATGTATCAGTAAAACTGTGTCACCAGGGCAGTTCTGGGACTCGCACGCCTTTGAACTCATTCACTGCATGGACCAACATTTCAGTTAAACAGGGGCAGGCTCCAGACCAGGAGTGCCCAGTATAACCATCAGAAGAATTTAGCCCCTGCTGCATTGGAAAAACTGAACAGCATCACTGTATCTGGCGTTTAAGTTCCACGCTGGTCACCCCCAGATCTCAGCGGCTTCTGTAAGATGTCAGATTTTTAAGTTCTGACTGTTAGCTTTCCTGAAATGTATTAAAATAGCCAAGGTTGCGTTCATGATTACCGCTGCGAGTAAGTTAATTCATGTGAGGAATACCTGTGCCTTCACTGGGATCATCGCTTGCTGTGCAGAATGGGAAGAGGAGGCAGAACTCAGTGTTTAGCTAACAGCTTCCAAAATCCTGGCATTCATATGATTTTCTACAATTCTGTTACGTTTTGGTTGCCTGAATTTAGTTGCTTATATACCAAAGAGTGCCTTTTAACAGCCCAAATTCTCATTCAGTAATAATTTATAATAATAATAATAATTCAATAGTTAAATTAATGAATTTTGAGAGCGATTTAGACACCCACAAAGCAAAGGTGCTTTCGAAAGTCTTGTCATGTAACACCTCCAGCTCTGTGTAGGCACTTAACTTCAGACACCCACGTTTGCAAGCTGCAACATAAGTTCAAATTAAAAGAGGTATCAAAACCAATTAAAAAGACTGAGAGCATTCCTGAATTTGCAAAGTCAAAATTAAAGGTTTAGTCCTGCCGATAAAACCTTGTAGCTGGCTTGAGTATTTTGGTATTTGCGTACAGATAAAACAGCACACAATTTTTCGATAATGCTGTTCTCTGATATTGAAGCAAGCATAAATTAATCTTCTGTTACAGAGGAGTCTAGGATAAAGCAAAATAATATTTAAACTTTTACTTGAAAAAACTATGATTAAGTCAGCTGAATTTAAATACTTGCAATTACAAGAAGAAAAAAACCCAAATAATCAAGAATTAACCTCGCTGAAAATGAGGGGGTAAATAAACTAGCAATATTTCATGAATACCTGACAAAATTTTTCAGAAAAGAGCTATTAAAGACCTTCTTGAAACTAAATAAATCAAACGGCATTTAGATCGGGACGAGCTTTGCCTCCTTCTTTCTGAAAAGTTGGATACTCTGAAATTATTTCAGACGATAGCTGAAATTATTTCGAGCTTTGTGCCTCGCAGAACTTTCTAGAAGGCTGTTTTACTAAAGGGGTGGAGGGAACGAGTGAGCAAACATTTTCTGCTGACTCCCTCAGTGTCTACAAAGCCAGCCTAATGCCTCTTCCTGAATCTGAGCAGATGAATTATACAAGAAGCCTGCTTGCTTACAAAACACCTCTTACTCCTCATCCAAAATTATCACATCAACAGGATCACCTACCAGCTGCCAGCCAAATTATAAAAGACGAGAAGGGGCTTTTTAGGTACCTCCATCTTCCAGGCTGAGAAAGCAGCACGGCTATTGCATCCAACCCACAACTAGACTTCACACTTCAAAAAATGAAGCAAACCACTTTGTTTTGTATTCTGTCTCTTTGGTGTCCAACTAGCCAGCGCAAGTAAAGGCTAGTCCCAGCTGGCACAGGTAGCTCCATAACGAGAGTGAACTAGCACGAGAGTGAAGAGAAGACTTAATTATGCTCATTTTGTCATGCACAAAAAAAGCCTCAGGTAAGAAAAGAATAAACAAAACGAACCCAAAATGGCTCCTCCATGCCACGAACGGAAACCGATGACTGAAGCAGAACAAGCTCTTTCCTTGACTTCCACTTAGTTTAAACAAAAGTGGTGTTTGAAAAATTCCAAATCTGTTTCCTTCACTTCCAGCACCCTATCTGAGGAATCAATTTTGGATCCAAGGGAGTAGAGAAACTAAAACTAGAGGACTGGGCATTTTGCAATTGCAATAAAATGCATTAAAATGCCAGTTAATTTAAAAACTAATTGAAAAATGGCAATCATTACACAGAAATTGAAAAGGAGCCGATAGCATACTTGCATTTAGAAACGTCACTGCCGTTAGTACCGAAGCTGGATCGTCTTTGAAATGCAAGGATTCTCTTCTGCGAGAGCTCTCTTAAATTTTATACTCATTTTATTTTGGTCACAATCAACCTTTTCCAAAGACGTCTTTTTTTCCAAGCTCACCATGACATCTCAGTGAAACCAGCTTTCCCCCACTGGCTCCCTCCTATTCAATTTCTTGGTTCTGCTTTTACCTGCCCTGACTGGTTTGGCTAGTTGTAAAATGAACGTTTGAATTCATGAGCTGTTCTCCCCTCCCCCATAACTCTGAGCAGACAAAACCTGATACGTATAACAAAACCCTCTTTAATCTACCTGGGGAAAGAAGGAGGAAGAGAAAAGAGGAGAGAGTCCTACAGAAAGTTAAGTTGAGAGGAGGATATTGATGAACAAGTTACAAAAGGCATTAAAGAAGTCATTCTTCATGCTAGTTAGATTACTTTTTACCACAGTACCTGGACACTATGGCTTACCAGGACCATGAACACACACACACGCAAGCAACTTCAGTGCTGGAAGCACAACCACCTTCTCCCAAACCAAGATCATCAGCCTTCAAGTGGGTAACAAAAAGGACGTAATGATCATCAGGAGGGCGCGCACAACAGTTTTCATCTTCTGATCTTTCCGTGTCCTGGAAAAGACGAACTTGGAGCGAGAGGCTTTCGCAGTGAAATTCACACAAAACAAATGAAGACAAAAATATAACTGTACCTGAAAAAACAACACACTTCTAAATTGTATTAGGCTACTGAAATAAAACCAAATTTAGAAAAAAAGGAAAGCAAAGGATTAAAACGTGCATGGTTTTCTTCGCAGCCCAGAGCGATGTTGCTTGTTTAAGCTGGAATTGAGAAGAGACGGCGAGTGTCTAAGGCTCGTCTTACATGTAGTCCTTCACCCCTCCCTGCGCAGGTGCATTCTTTACGTCCAACCAATCTCCTTGCCTCTAGCTATTAACAGGTGTGTCCTCGGGTTTTGGGAGCGGCCAGGGCGAAACCCGCTTGTGTGCTGCAGACATGCTGCGTAGGGGACCGGCCTCTCGAGGGGCTTGCTGGGCTCACCACCTCTGCCACGGCTTTAACAAAGAATGAATTATTTACCGAGCGCAGATTCAGATTTGATGCCGCTGTTCCACAGTATCTCTCATGCTCCTGCTATACACCCTTAAGATTTGCTTAAGAGCAGAGGTCTACTGGCAACCAAGAGTTCACGATGAAGGGGCGTTCTTCTCTCACTTTAAAATCAACCTCCAGACACTCTTGTATTGCAAACCGATTTCCACCTGCCCACTGCCATGACTACCACACTGCTGAGCTGATATTTTAAAAGCCAATTAATTGTTCAGTCAACCAGACTATGACTCCTGTTGAATGAGAGATTAGATTATTTAACTGAAACTCTCCTAGGCCATCTAACCTGCAACAGAATAGCAGGGACATTGATGGGTTGATGATCGCTTTTCCAAACAAAAGATGCAACATATACAGAGACAATCTAAGGCACAAACAGACAGAGGCAAGGGCTTGCTGAAGGACACCCGTACAATTTTGCTGGTAGATTCACAAGAGCTGATTTTTTTCAAAAACTTAGCAGAAGCTTGAATCCCGTCACCATCTAGTCTTGACATGCAAAATAGTTTCAGAAACTAATAAAAAGTCCAACCAGAACTCAGGTCTCCCAATATACAAGGTAATAAGAGCAGAGGCCTGCAACTGGATTCCTACGTCCGTTCACGGGCACCATGATTGAGATTTCAATGATTACAGGACACTTCAGCCCAGATCTTTGCGGTATTTACTCCTACATTAGTCAGGTAGAAATTCCGTTTTTTATGTGGACATATGGGAAGACTGAAAAAAAAAAAAGCCCCTATTTTGGTTACATCATACCATTTTCATCCTCTTTCAAGGAAGTTTTCAGAAAATTCTCATCAGTGTCATGAAAAAAGAAAAACAAGTAAAATGTTTTCTCCTTGTTATGAAGGAAACGCACTTATATTTCCCATGAAAGATGTAGCTAATGAAACAACAAATTATCATGTTAATTAGCCCAACTGGCAGAAGAATTCCCCTAAGACACAACTTATCCTCATAACTAACTCAAGAAAAACCTTGGAAACCTTTAGTTGCGAAAGACTGATTTCTCCTGCAAGGGTACTACACAGTTCGCAGTTCCATTATACAGTCAGCTGTGCTTCTGAGCAAGCTGGCTTTTTCCTTTTCATCTCCGACTTGCTAGAGCTGTAGCTTCAAGACACAAATTTTTGCCTGGGACAAGTCTAGCCCACAGTATTTTGGAGAAGAAACTTATGCCTGAAATAACTGAATCTGTATTTGTGTACCCTCAAAGGAATTTAAAAGTCAAAGTTAAATAGCTTTCCAAATACAGGATTTTTGTGTCCAATGCCTTGGCAGGCATAGTTAGCATAAATAGCATCTATAAACTATAGAAAACTACCAGCCTCCTAAAAATGTACCCCATTGGGATACAGGCACTGCCACCGGGAGATGTGACAGAAGTCTGCGGAGGCATGTCTAAACTGTTGTCTGTAGGTGTGATGCTAGAGCGACATTGGCCACAACATAGGTGGTAAAATCCCGGTGCCAGTGTCCTACGTTTCTTAAAAGATTAGGTCTCATTGATCTTTTCAGCTGTGTCTTGACAGTGATTCAACACCCAAATGAATAAAACCAGCACAAGCCTGTCAGCGTATGCTGCAGCACCATCCCGTATTGCAATACAGATATGGCCTGCATCCACATTAGGCCAGGCCACCTGGACACTTAGGGCATTTCTTTGAGATTTTAACCTGTTTTGACATTAGCTGCTTTGATCTATTAGAAATGACTGTCCTGTTCTCTCTCTGAGGCACCCATCACTAAAAATTTTGAGACAGTTCATGAATAGTCAGGCAATCCAACCAATCAACAGCACTCAGTTGACGCACAAGCAGACCTATTTTCTCTTGCATCAGTAAATGGCCAGGACATGGCTCAGCTACATGAATTATATTCTGATTCAACCACTCTCTGAGGCCTACATCTGTTCCTGACCTCTCTGCCTGGCTGAACAAAACCTGGATCTTCGATCTCCCTGAGGCTGGCCAAAACAAATTCACGTTTTTCCCCTTCTGTACTGCATAAGTCACCACCTCCTTTCATAAACCACCATGGGCCACCTTCTCCATCCTGCCTGTCATACAGACACCTGCCTGGAGCCACCTCCATTCCGACTTTTTTTTCTGTGTCCTATTCAAGCCACCCCCTAAATTTGAGCAACAGTAATTATAATCCACACAGTAGCAGTCTAAGGATCCCTAGGAACTCTTCCAACCAAACCGCGTTTCCCCACAACTGCACTTTTCTACCCTCAGATCATTTATAATGTTCTAGCTGGCCTTGAGGGACAATGCACAAAGAACTGAATTATCGTGACAGAATAAGGCAATCATATCTTTCCTTACAAAGAGAGTCATGAAATGACTGCAAATGACCCTCTCTGTTATCAGCAACAAAAAAAAATAATTCATTAACAGCAATAAACTGCACCCTGTCCTGGGTTAATACACGGGAGCCATTTGATTGCAAAGACAGCATATTTACATATGACATACTTGTTTGATGATAATCCTAAACACTTCTCTACCATATCAATCCCATCTCTATGTGGCTATTGTACCTTGTTTCAAGCCAAGAACAGCAGCCCATCTTTTGCACACTATGAGGTGCAGGTCAGGAAGACTTATCTGGTGTCTGTATCAAAAGAGTTATGATAATTTTTTCTGCAAAGTTCTTTAATGTCTCTAAAGCTCCCACTTGAAAACCTCACGTACGGTAATGCAACTGACCACTGATCCATCTCTGTGAGAAGTCTCAACTTAGGGTCTGGATATTTTTCAGCCAACAGCACAGTGTCTGCGTACCTTACAAAAGTCATGATGTTAGCTTGAAAACATCTATAAAGAATAAGTATATTGTTTTATATTTGAGGAATCAAACGGGAGAAATTGAGAGAGCTGAAGTGACTTGCTCAAGATCATATAGAAAAATCTGTAGCAGAGCCAGAATATCTGAGCTATTATGTTCCAGCCCAGTACTTTGATTTCTCATAGCTTCCTACTCTATTTCAGTCAGTACTTCTATTGACAGCCAGTGGATTATACTGCCATATAGGATTGGGAAATTAAAAACAATTTTCACTTCTATTTTTCCAAAATTGTTTAACTCTGAACCACCTATTTAGATTAGAAATAGTAACGTACTAGCTGGACTCAGAAGTACTCAAGTTTTCAATAAATGATTTACAGAGCAAGAACATTAAGTAGCAACAGCATTTCATGGGATACATACAATGCAGCAGAAGACTAAGCCGTACCATACCTACTGGTGCCTTATAATGATCTGGTCAGTTGAGTTTCTTATAATACAGCAATAGTAAACAAATATTTGCTGGTGTTTGCAGAGGTGAGACTTCCCAAGGGCTTTATGATCTTTGAACATCAAGCTTGAGATTTCATTCATGGAACACTGTAATGATGTATTTATGCTGAAGGTGTTGGCTCTGCACTTTATAAAGCTCCATGAAGTACAGCAGAGAAGACCTTATTATGTATTTTTCATCTTCGAAAAGATTCACGTGTGACGTACTATACTTAATACTGAAACGTTCATTTTTGTGGTTATCAAAATAATTCAGCTATATCTGGGCCATCAATACTCAACAGCAAACCAAATCCCCACATTAATAATCCTTCCTCAGGTAAATGCAGATAAGCTAAAGTGAACAGGATTCTTTCCCAAATGGCAGCTGGGTGAAAACTGCAGGATTTAACTCGAGAAATACAAATATACAACAGACTGGGGTTAGAAGAACTGGTATTGTTAAATACTGTGCCCTGGGGTACTCAGTGACTGGTACCCAGCAGCATGGCTAATTTTACTTTCACAGTACAAAAATCAGGGGACAGGCTAGCATAGAATGGCTAAGTATTAAAAACTGGGATGATAAACTGTGAAGGGGGGGGGGGGGGGAAGACCAAAACCAGACAGTTAACATAACTACACCACAGGATGTCACTGACACCAAAAGTTTGGTAGGAAACAAATGATCAAAAGAAACACTGAAGATGGCTATAGGAGAATGCCCATGGCTTTAGACTGGATAGAGAAAGAAAGGATGAAAACGCTCCTTGCCACACAGTTCAAATGTAGCATTTCTTGTGTCGAAAATAAACATCTCCTATCCACAAAACATTTCACAGCCATTCTTCATAGCAGTTCATTCATCTTTTTTCAATAAGCTCCTATTGAGCAGTTCTTCAAAACAGGCTACAAAACACATTGGACTTCTGATCCAATATTACAATTCTTTGTTCCTAGTGCAGCTCTGCAGTAAGGGGTCACATCAGTGCAGATCCATAAAGGTGTTTATTTCTTTCATCTGAGGGCTATGGCCATTAGCATCACTTCCTGCATCACCTCAATCTCTTTCATCTTTTTACCAGCGCTCAGCAACTCATTGCACAATCTATAGAGTTAAAGGCATGAGATTAAACGTGTGGAATCCTTGGCCCTCATTTGTTTGTGTAGCAAGCCCCTGCACTCAACGGTGCTCCTTAACCCAGCACCTGAGACAATCGCAGCAGCACACGTTGCCAGAATTACTAAATTCTGTGCAGATGGGCAAGTCCAGTAAATGGTAGGCTGATATGTGAAACCCAACCGTGTTTGTGAGAGCAAAGTTCAGTTCAAGGCACCACCTGTCAGGTCAGGAATAGGAGTCATAGCAGGAGTAACCTTCCATGTCTTAACAAGTTAAGCAAGCAAAGGAGGAGGGGAGAAGTATATTGCTCTTTGCAGCGTTTGGAGAGGTACAATAACCTGGAGGGATAGCTTGCATGCAATCAAACAGTCCACGGCTAAAACATGTTTTGCCAGTGTTAGTGTGTAAGGTCACAGGTACGTTTCACTGTTTCTTTACTGCTCTGAAGGCGACACAAGCGGTGGGCAGGCAGGCAAGTTAGACTAATCTGTGTTTATCTGAACAGACAAAGAAAGTTTTATAATCTTACAAGCCTTACCTTCTCTCTGCCCCCCTCTTTGCAAACACACTAACTTAAGGCCAGCCATCCCATCTGCCAGACTTAAGTTATGTTTCCATAGGGCACAAGCTGGTGAACAAGTGAAAGGTAAAATATTATACGCACACACAAACCCCACAGAAACATGGCATTGAAGAGCGCCCCAGGAGAGGCCATCAGCTGTCCCATTAATCAATGCACAACACCCTTGAAGGGGCCTGGTTTGCAGTGTTGTGTGTCTCTGTTAACAGCTAGAAGAACTGTTCCTGTTCCAATCAAAGCAAACAGAGGAAAAAAAAGAGCCTAATGACAGTGTATTTAAAAAGAAGCTAAGTCCCATTTCTGAATGAAACACAGCTCAGAGTCAAGCAATGAAACTGAACCGCAAATGATGATTGTCTAGCCTTTTTGCTCACCTTTTAAATGGTCGTGGACTCAGCACATAATTTTTGAGAATCCAACTTTAAAAAACCTTCCTTGAGACCTTGCTTGCAGAGATGCCGAGCAACAGCCCGCACTGAAGTCAATGAAAGCATCACATTCCCCTCTTCCCTATCACCAGAATTTCAATCCCATATCTGAATTGAAGCCTATACTGTGGTCACCAGTGAGTCCCAGCCAACCCCATCTTCCTCTGAGGTAAAACTAAAGGGGGTCACTGAGCTCCTAAACAATGATCGGAAAGTTTCCACCTTCTCCTTCTGGCTGAGTTGTCTGCCACTCCTCACTGCCTATTATAAAGTGCAGCAGTTGGCACCTGGGTTTGCCTGAACTCCCATCTGCCTGCTCCCCATTTGGACACAGTTGAGTGAAAAGAAAAAGGGGAGAAAAAAAAAAAGGGTGTGTGTGTGTGGGGGGTGTGTGGAACAAAGTCTTTCATCTTCATAGCAGCAAGATTTTAGATCTAAAGAGTTGGGACTCTCAGCTGCTTTAAATTGAGGGTTATGGCTGCCAACTGCCAATCTGAAGCTACATATTAGTTTTCATCCAATCCTGTGTTGTTCAGGCCCTTGCTTTTCTTGCCCTTTGTTTCCTCTCAGATCAGTTAAGTGGAAGCAGGTGTTTTCCTACCCTGCTAATCTCTAGTACATTCAGACAGGCCCAGCAACTGCTCCTGTGTCCCAGACAGGTAAATGGAGCCAGGCACTTAGTTGCTGTGGAAGGTAGCCGTGTTAATGGCTCCATACAGCAGCCCTGTTAAATGTTTTTCCTTTTGCATGCAGTTTCATTTCGTGTTGTTTCCCTCTTCACAGTTCATCCTTACACAGACCTCTGTTCTTAAAATGAGGATTCCTAAAATGAAGTGAGGTTTTGAGCTGCTTTGGGAAGCTCTGATAGTTAATCCATTCATGGAACATGGCAGGGTCCTGAATGCAATGCCAATGAAGGCCACGGCAATACTACTATCTCCTTGCATTATTTCATAGCCCTAGAGATGATCAGTCCAGCAGAGCTCATGTAACACGCTATTTCACAAAATGTGACTGTGCTTATTTTAGCAGCACAAGTTTGCAAATGCCGCCAGCCCCCAGATTTTAAGTTTTACAGACAGACCCCACACAAAGATCTAATCTAATCACAACTGCAAACACAAAGGCCTTTCTTGCAGTTGAACAGAAGCACTTTCAAAGTTGTGCAGCCGTCGTTAGTGTGCAGCCCTAATTCATGATGGGTTTTTAGATTTTAAGATGTTTTGGTGGCTGACATGAACCAGTTCCTTGTACTCAGAGCTGCTGGAACGTGAGTTTAGCATAGCCGCTAGGTAAGCGTAGTTAGGCTGGTACCGGACCACAGGCTGGCCAAGTCATCTGGTCAAGTTATGCTCTGAACTAGTGCTGCAACAAGGCTGTTAAGTCAGCAGGGTCAAGACTCTCATGAACCTGCAAAAGGCCATGTGGCCATACCCACAGTACCATAGCCTAAATAAATAAAGGCAATAGCTGAGAATACCACAGTATTTTACTGGAATGATTGACTAACTTTTCCAAACATTATAGCACATATTATAGGTAAAGAAAGGGAGACTGAGAGAAAAGCCAGTTAGCTAAGATCATAAGAGAAGGAGGAATGGCTTACATGCTATTTGCCTATCATGCCTTTCAAGAATTAGCACCAGCAGCGCTTTCCCAACCGTCACCGTCCAGCAACGAACCTCTGAACATTAATCTAGTTTTCTTCCCCCCGTATATTTTTATTAGGGCAAACACTATTCCCTTTTCCCTTCAGACCTGCTCAACATGTAATCGGGAACCTACTGGGCAACAAAGTAGCATCGACAACACCTCTGCCCACACAGAGATGGTTTCAATCCTAATACACACTGGCTAGTTCAGGCAGCAGTCACCAATGGAGCAGATCTTCCCCAATCGCATCGGTAGCCGTGCAAACACAGCCCCGACTTCGCCACCGTCTCCTGCCAGGAGTGAGCACGAACAGGAGAGTCAGCACTCTAGTTCTGCAAGTGTGTTGCCTCCAAACTGCTGTGCAGAGCTAATGGCATGTGGGCCTCTGAATCACCAGCCCACGGTACACCCCAGTGAGTAAGTGTCTTCCTTCCCCCACTCCTCCCATCACACTTCCATTACATGTTGCAACAACTTTGTATGTACCTGCTTCTCCAAATCCTGCACCTGGGAAGCTGATGAATCCGTGGAGGGAAAATGACCTAACAGCAAAATCACCAAATCCACAGCACGATTCAAGGCTTAACACTGATTCTTTAAGTTAGATCCTCTATAAAACTAGAAATTATACAAGAAAGGAAATGGTTAAAGACACAGTTCACTGCGGCCCAATTTTAACGTTTCTATATTAAGTAAATAAAGCTAACATAAAATTCAGGTCAGGAACTATTTGTTCAGGGTCAGGTGACTTCAACTCAGCTAATCAGTGAGACACACCTTACCTTTTGAACAATCTCCCACATTAGATCTGCAGTTAAAAACAGGTTTGCTGCAGATCAAGTCAGTGAATTACAGCATAAACACCCACAAAAACTAGAACAATGGGCATAATTTTCACTCCTAAAAGCACGCAACCTCCAGATTACAGCAAGAGTAGGGATACACCAACTAGAGGGAGCAGAATCTTGTTATGCAGAGTCAGGTGCAGGACCCAGAATATACCATAAAACACCCTAACAGCCAGAATATACCGTAAAAGACCCAGCGTTTAGATTAGTGGCAAAAAATTCCACCCATCTGAAAGCTTCCTCACTTCAGATGATGTTGGCTACGTTACTACGCTCAGACCTGTTCACATTGAGGTATTTTGTCACCGACTTCAGGAAAGCGTGTTTAGGCCCACTGAGTTGGCCAGCTCTGGTACAACTTATGCTGGTCACTTCCTTCCCAGTAAATTTACTTTTGGTATGCAGCCATAGCATTGCTCAATTCTTTATAGCGCTTTTTTATCCTTTCTGTGAAGCTGAAAGCCTCGCTGAGCCTTCCTCTCCTAGGATCCCTAAGACCACAAACAGAAGCTCTCTCTCCTCAGTTTGGAGCAAGGTAGCTCTAAAAGTGCATGTAGTATCCTGGCAGGTAACGACTTCTGATAGTTGTGTTGCACTGTTTTCTTAGATACTGCACCAGGCAACTTTTAAAGCCTGTGCCTTCTTATAGGAAGAGATACCATTTGGAGAAACAGAGGCTTGATTTCAGCCTCTCTCATTTCCTCTCATTCTCATTTCCACCGAGAATACATTCTAGCCCACTGTGTATCACTGACATGCCGACCTATCTTTGTTCAATCTGTCCATTTAAATAACCCACTATTTTTCTGCAGTTACTCACATTTTCTTCATATGGGAAATGTTTTTCTGCTTCCGAGGTATCTGTATGAAATTGCCCACCTCATATCCATCCTTCTCGTGCAGGTTCAGCTCTATCATAACAAAGAAGCCGGGCATATGGAGAAGGTCACTTGCCCAATCTGATATTGATATGCGAGTGTATTTTTATATATATGCTCATATACATATTTTTATTTTTTTTATATATATATATATGAGTAACTTGAGCTTTTCTACTGCTTCCATTTATTTTTTGTTGATGTTGATAGCCTATTGGTTTGGAAACGGAAGTAGGACAAATATTCCGATGGGCCGTATCTCACCATCAAAAGCTCTACTGAACTATGAACACAGTGTTGAAACAACTGAGACAGATGTTTAAAAATCTCTCATGCTTGATTTTGAGAAGTTGCCTGCTCTTTTCCCAAGTTCAAATACTTGTGGATAAGCAAATGTCCCGTGTGCAGTTAAACCTTGGTTCACACATCCACAACACAGACAACTGAAATTGTAAGTGATAAGAAGTTCATGGTCTATTTCCTACCTGTAAATACTTAGAAACAAACTGGGAGAAGGAACTGACATCTTTCTTCCAGATCAGATCTTTAAGAATTAAATCGAAGCTTTTGGTCTATGTTGCCAGGATGACAAAGATTTTGGTGGCACTCCGTCTTACATGCAGTGGCCACGCCACAACAGAAAACACACACTTCAGAAACGTCTACAAGGCTTGCCATTTGTTTTTCAGTGCTCCAGCTAACACAGCGGACAGACTCGCTCATGACTGCTGCAGTACCAGACAGCGCTGTGTGTTCCAGAAGAGGCAGAAACCAGCTGCATTACCTGATGGAAATACACCTTGTTTCTGTCCTTGCAAAAATAAATGTCACTGATACATTCAAAGTTCTGGCCCTACAATTTCTACCAATGATAAAATGATGAGGCAAAAGAAACAAAAAACTAGTCTCATTTCTGGCTTAATGTACGCAGCCATCAACCCTGACATACAAATCCATGTGGTGCTGAACAAACATAAGATTGTCTTCCTGAGCAGCTTTAAAAATCTTGTTTCCTGGTATATTTTGACTCAAGTCTGATACAACAGACTGTTGTTTAAAGCAACAGACTCCTGTGTAGCAAAAACAGATCTAACACCCTGATTAACCTTTGAACAGCAAGGATCAGCTGCATTTAGCACCGACTGCTAAGAAAGCCTTTATAACTGGAAAAAAAAAAGTCTGCTTTGCCTTATTGGACAGGCAATGCTGCTGTTTTATTTTGTACAAATTATTTCTCTGGGTTGGGCTGATTACACACATAGATTGTTTGATTACGCAGTCTCGGGTGAAGAAAGGTGCCTTCGTGCTGAGGTGGGGTTTCATTGTGTGTACTTAATGCGCTGATGCCTTCCTCTGTTGGGGACAGAAAGACTCTCCACCTAGTTAGCTTTGAAGAAGTCCTTTGGTCTGCAAGAGTAATGAGTGGTCTAATTTAAGCCTCCCGATTTTGGCTGAGCCAAGCTGGAACTGTCCTAGCACCAAGTGGAATGAGTAGACCTTATGCTTTCTCTTCTCATCTTAGGGCTGGGCCAGAAACCACAGTACTCACCTGCTTTATGGCTCAGATGCAACATTCCCCAGGAAGTCATCAGTGCATCACAAGCACCAGATCCACATCCATCTTCTACACTGAAAGAGTAGTCAAGTGGGTAGACAAAAAGCCATGGCATAGCCATCTCTTCCAGGCACAAAGGGAACACCCAGAGCAGTGCACAGAACCTGGCCTTTGAAATAGAGTCTTCATCACAGAAATGGGACAGCCTGTAACAGAAGGGTATATAAAAATCAATTTACTAGTAACACACATGGGAACCAAACAGCATCTGTAAAAACTAGATTATTCAATGAGCTTTTCCAATCTTTAAACAATATTACTCTATGAGTATGCAGCACAGAGACAATTTCTGTAAGGGTCAGTCATGGGTTACGGTATTCCAGGGTAGCATTTTGCTCTGAGAAATGCACATCTGTTAGACTTAAGAGCATCTCACAGTCATGAGACTGTTCCGTGGTATGGAATAGCTCAGCTTTCCTTCACAGTATATGGTCACCTACTTGTGTACTCAGAAGACTCAGCAGTGTTTCAGTCAGAATTGTTCCAAAGAACCCACACAACTTCAACCCAAAGTTGCTGAATACCTTTACTATTTATGTGACATAGGCAGAGGGTTTAAGTTACGAATATTCAGGCACATCGAGCCCAGATGCTGTTTTGTGGCAGGTGACAAAACTTCATAAAGCTTGTCAAGAGTCTGATGTGAGTTTTGATCTGAACCTGCCTTTAATGTAGAAACAAATATTGGGGAAGACCTACTCTTTCCATAGCAAGCCACCTTTTCAATTTGCTTCAGTCTACTGCAATATGAGACACAGTCATGCAGTGTCATTTGTACATTTACCTGATGGAGTGATGTTCCTGTTCAGCTCCCTGAAATGAGGTGATGTCCCTGTCCCTTCCTGTATGTACGTCCCTCCTGTATTTGAATGTAGGAGTCAGGGTGTGTCAGAGCCACCTGCTTGAAAACAAATGTCAGGAATTACTAATTCAAATCACAAGTGGCAAGGATGTGGGTGATGGTAAGCATGCAACTGCAGAGGAGAGGCCAGGCCTATCCAAAGTCACGTTACCACCTCATATAGTATGAAATATATGCAAAAGAGAAGAAGATAGCAGCATTACCTCATGCCAGCAAATGGCATACCCCAACTACAGCTAGCAAAGCTTCGAGCTCTGCTTTTTTTTTTTTTTTTGGGGGGGGGGGGGGGGGGCTGGGAGTGAAAACAAAGCAATGTATCAGATCCTTGCAGGTGAGCAGCAAGGTACAGGAGGCTGACCCTTGCAACGATACGTGCAGGCATCCAGGGATTAACAGCCTTGATCTTGTGAAATGTAGTGTGTGGAGTTCTCAGTAGCTTCAGGGAATAAAACTTTTGCAGTGTCCCAGCTTTGCTACTTCCATAGGCAGATATCTCCCACCAGCACCACTCAGGAATGCTGTCCCCAGCCACGACTGCAGCACAGACATGCCACCTCCCCAGAAAATCACTTCTCTGACAAAAATTCTGAGCATAGCTGTACTGTATCAGGGCCGCTGTTAGCTACATGTCATGTCTCTTTGTAGACTTGGTTTGCATGTAGGAGATTATTTCCACTGGGATTGTTTCGACTCCAACCAACTGTCCAGCTATTAAATTTAAACCAGCTTTCCTAATCTCTGATACTCGCACCTGTTTACCTGCTACTACCCATATCGTTGGCAACTGCATCTGTTTCAATAGATATAGTAGGCCTGGACAAGTCCAACCAATTTTGGAACACTGCAAGACAGTCACTGCTTGCTAGATGCATCCCCCTAGGCAGGTAGGGACATGATAGATATCAAGTAGCCAAGCAGATTTCAGTGCCTGCAAGCACTTACCTTGTTTTCGGCAGCGGATATGAGCTGTTTCAAAGGCTGGTGCCGAGGTCTGACTAACTATAAATTATGTCAGCAAATACAAAAGGAAGGTGGATGTGATGGAGTTTCCTTCCTGCCATCCCATTTATGATACAAATACATTGGTTTCCCTAGACAAGCTCAAAGTATTTCACAAACACAGAGGGCAAACAGAATAGAATCACATACCTGTGAGAAGTAGGGGCTGAAAGGTGACATGGACACGGTATTTTGTTAGGTCTTGGAGGGGTGACATGGCAGCAAGGAGAAATTTTAAGGGGAGAGATGGAAGAGCTACCAGTTTTCTCTACCTATCCCAGCTAAATTTTAAAATGAGTGGGAATACCACTTACATTCTGATTTGTCATGCAGAGCTGAAGTAAATCCACCCAACTCAAGCAATTTACACTAGTGCCCAGTAAGCTAATCAGACCCAGACCCATGCAAAGCAGTATTAGAGAGACTAAAATACATAATCCAAACTAATAATCCAATAGCAAACCCGACCAAATGCCCACTGTCAGATGTGGGAAAACTCCAAAAAATTTTGAATGGGCAGTCAATTATCTTGATAACTTAGCTTTGACAGAGACCTGACCGCAGACTGTGAGTAGTATTAGCAGGGCAGCTATACGATGGGACAAAATCACTGCCTGACATGGTGCCTTTTATATCTGCTTCACACAGTTTTAAGATGATGAGCGCATCAGCAGGCCAAGAAGTATCAAGTCTCATCCTCAAAGTGGTGGTAAAGAAGAAAAAAAAAAAAGGGGACTAGAAAGAAGACCAAAATCACAGCTAAAAACGTGCTACACAGTG
The DNA here is from genome assembly GCF_965638725.1 of Aptenodytes patagonicus. Lineage (NCBI taxonomy): Eukaryota > Metazoa > Chordata > Aves > Sphenisciformes > Spheniscidae > Aptenodytes > Aptenodytes patagonicus. The sequence continues at coordinate 6,254,907 of NC_134967.1, read as the reverse complement.
AAAACCAAGGATGTCAAGAATATGACCAGTTTCCTAGGTCCTTACAAAACCATACTGTATTAAAACAAGATTTCAAAAGCTGGCATATTAATAGCAGTCCTCGTGCTACAGACATTTATACTTGGTGACCAACTCCTCCTGCTTCCTCCCCAAATAAACTGTGGATGATGCCTATGAAACGAGAGCTTGTGGTACAATTTCAGTAGCCACACTGCAGTTCCCATTAGATCTTCTGGACCCTAAACAGCCATCAAGGCAGTGAGGAAAATGACATTTCAAAAAGAGAGATCAACTTTGCATGGATAATTCAAATGAGGAAACCGACTAGTGCTTCACTGACTGCACATATTTGAATGCCAAATAACACAGCAATAGAAACACAACAAACTAACTCAACTGATCCTAGGACGCTGTAAAGGAAAAATACCACAAATCGTCACCAAAAACTCAGCGATAGGACATTGATGCACAGCGACCCTTCTACAGGGTCTTACTTGAGTGTTTAATGGTAAAACTGGTTAGGGAAAAAAAGCTTTTTGTTTAATCAAATTTTACACTTCACAAGAGATGGTTTTCGTTCCTGCTCCAAGGTGGGGAATATGCACTTCTACCTAACTGTAGGCTGGGCTCTCTTCCCACTGAGGTCTGGCATCCCATCATTTCTCTGGTTATTTGAATCACTTAGAACTTCATTTGATCAGACCTAGGGAAAGTATCAGCAAAGATAAGGTTGCAGCCACGTCTTTGCAGACTTTTGAGAAATGCAGGAAGCCACACCAAAGACCATATTTACTGTCCAGACAAGACAGTAGTCGGCAGAACCAAAAAAGCACTCGGGATACCAGGATAGCATTGGTCTGAGTGCACCTGGCAGTTTCATACGCTATCAGGCAGCGCAGCGTGCTTCAGGACCTGCCTGGACAGGCAAGCCGTGAGGCAGCCCTGTTGACGGGAGGCAACAGAGCAGAGAGCGTGCCGAGTTCCCAGCCGCTCCCCAGACAGCTCTGCTCCTGTTAGCTTAGACTACCTGTCCTGATGGAGTGCAAGAATCTTTTTGGTCTTCCTGGAAAGCAATGGGCAACTCCAGTATCCTGGTTAGTGTATTCCTGAAAAAAAATCCGGTCTGGAAAAACCACTTTGTACAAGGAATCACAGAGAAATAGTGGCTATTTGACCTTTTGGTCTATGTACTGCTAGAGCTGGAGTGTGTATCAAAGTAGAAGTAAATAGAAAGGATTATTTTTGTGAGATTAATCAGAGCAGTAAGAATCTAAAAAGAAGCCCCAGCAAGCTGGAGGTCTGCTTAAAATAAGCAAGAAAAAAAAAGACTTGTATCAAAATGTATTTTAAAAATATTTTTAATTAACACAAATGTATCATTTTACAAATCACACATTCAGTACTAGAGATGTGGTTAGCAAAAGAGAAAGTTACGCTTTTCAGCTCACCAACAGAAGACCAACGCTAATTTTTCTTTCCCGTTAAAACAATTTATCATTATATGGGAAATGGTACACCAGTTTCATAAATCCCAAATGTCAACTTGTGCCAGAGACATTACACTTGAGGAAAACCTCACTATTTTTCTTGTCATTACATGGATTTGTCCTAGAAACCTGGAACATAGCCATTTGGAAAAAGGAATTCTTTCGACCTACTTACTGGGCTTGGTTCTAGACTCCACTGGAAGCCTGCTGTACTGTCTTGGAAATTGCTGCAAAAACTGGGATGATCATTTGTCTGCCAACATGGAAAATCTCTTCTGAAAGGAGTATCTTCAGGTAGATACTGTTGCCACAATTTTTTAGCACTGGGACTCTCCAAGGGGTCTAAATACCACGTTTCCCAACACCCCTCACCCCCAAGTAGTAGCTATTCAGAAAGAGAACTGTATCTAAAGTTTCCAGAGATGTAGCTGAAGGAAAAAACCTTGAGAAAGTTATCAGTAGCCCTAATTTAAACCTAAGAAACATGAGCCTGCCCATCCAGAAAATGAATAAAAATAAACACATAGCTAGTCCATACTGAATGTTTGCACAGAACATTAAGGCTTGAGATGAAAAATGCTACAGCAGCACAGAGCACTGTCATTTTACAGCGAGCTTCATTTGACAACACCATCAGGGAAAGGAGCAGGAAAAAAAGAAGAAAAAAAAGCTTTTTACAAAGCAAAAAAGGAGGCAAACTGTGCCTTCCTGACAGCTGGCCTCGTCAGTGGCATTAAGTACAGAAAGGAGGCAGGTATTATTCAAGAGACAGCAGTGGCAGGACTGGTAGGAGATCAGTAGTCAGCACAGGAAATGGTTTTTGAAAAAATCCTAATTATGGTCCTTCTCTCCCAGTCTATCCTGTGCTGCACTGTAATTACATGAACAAAGCTGGCAAAGGGGCCTTTTCTCAAGAAAAGTTGCGATACAGACACACGAGAGCAAAATCCAAAGTGTGTTTACAGACAGTGGAAGTGGTGCCCACACTGTCTAAGCTAAGAGAAAAGACAGACAAAACCGTACAAATGGAGAAGCAGCAAGAAAGATCCAGTGGCATCCTGCATCTCTTTCTCCATGGTAGCCACTTTTGCTTTTTAGACATTTTTTCAAACCATGCATAGCTCATTTTTTCCTTCCAAGTCAGAGGAAACAGGAGGGGCAGAGACACGAAAGGAAGAATACGAGTCACTCTATCACTGCATAAGCACATCTTCTGGTGCCAGCAGAAGCCTAAATACACTGAAGTCAATGCATTTATTTAAGCCTGTCTTTTATTACCTAAAACTAACTCCAATGACTGCCTGGATTCTGACAGATTTCAGTCTTGGGACAAAGCAAAACTATTTCACTAAGAACTATTTTGCGATCGGGACCTTCAAGAGAGCTGCAGAGCACTACCACTACCATCTTTGCTGGTGCAAGGAGTGGAAAGGGCAGGCTCCTCCGATATCAGCATTTTCCTTCTGTAAAATTTGAACTACAAGTACAAGCAGCGTTAATCCAGCTTTGAAAGTGGAAGAGAGCCGCTGACAGAAGAACCTGAGAAATGACAGATGTCTTCTCACGTGCTGTCAAGTACTTCGGAGAAACTCACTTGCATACAATTAAGATAAAAACATTTTTGGTGCTAACCTCATCAGGAGTTTCACTGAATCCTCTTTCCACAACAGAGTTATCTCACCGTAGAAGACTCTGCTCTGTTGCTTCGCCAAGACCCAGGTTTGTTTTCCAGTGAACTCTTGTGTATCTGCAGGAGGAGTGTGCACCCGCCGCATGTTGGGCCACCAGCCAGGATGCTCGGACCCGAACAGGCCGGCGCCTGCCATGTAAGTCATGGGGCTAAGAGCTTATTGTGGATGCGAAAGAATACTGCAGGACTTCAAGATCCACAAAAATAAAGGAAGGAGGACCTTAGTGTTACGCAAATGCTCCACAGCATCCCTCTTCAAAGCTGTATCAGAACCTGGAGGGCACAGTGCGAGCTGTGCCATCTCAGGGCCCCATCCAGACATCACCCCTCACGCTCCCTCTAGGTTTACATCTATAGGACATCATATACATGAGGTTGGGCTCAGGCAGTTTCCTAGCAGCCATCATACATGCCATTTTCAAATTGCCCCAAGGTTTCCATTCTACAAGGCTTACAAAGGGTCAATCCAGATTTTTGCATCTTGCCAGTCTCGAAAAGTTGCATAAAGCCCCAGTCCCCATTTCCCACTCCTAGCAACGCTGCTTCTGTGTCTGACTTCACCTACAATAATTGGTCTCTGAAGGACAAGAAATGGCAGTAACTTGTGCTGGGTTGCAAGGTGTGGGAATGGAGGAAATTAACACCAACTCTTTTTTCCATCCCAGTGAATAATGTGATTACTGGGGAGGGAGAGGAGGAAGGGAGAAGGGCTGAGCCTTACGTCAGCTGTGAGATGGGGTTTTATCTTTTTTTTTTTCCCCTTTTAGAACAAACAGATGGGGAGACCATTAAATTCACAGCCTCCACCACACAAACATACATCACAGCAGCTTTTGCCAATAAAAGAGTTAAATAATGTGTTACTTAAATCATCAGCACTCTTGTGTAAAAAAAAATAAATAGAAAAAAACTCTCTAGGAAAAAGAAGGCAGCAGCGTAACTCCAAGTGATGCCAGCATGTTGAAACAGGACATTCTGGACAATAGCCACACAGTTCAATAAAACGGCAGAACTGAACTGATCAGTTATAATGTATCCTTTTTTCAGTTATCAAATAATTACCACTTCCACACCATTTTGTTTTGAGTCTCAGCGGCTGAGGCGCAAACAACCTTCCATATGCTGCTGCTTATTCCAGACTAGGATATGCCTGCGCAGAGGCATGCCTTTTTTACGAGCACGACTTGAGAAGACAGGGTCATCAGCGTAGCATCTTATCGTTATGACAGCATGCTGCAGCAGGCATCCAACTGTATGGGATCAGCTTTGCTATTTGGTGCAAGGGGGAAGCTACAGCACCCCATCAAGCATTCAAGCTTTCAGAAGAAGCTAGACCTGTTGTCTTAACTTGTCTTTAGTATCCTTATGCCAGTAATTAGAGTAGTGCACAGGGCATTTCCATCCTGAAAAGTTTTTATGCGAAGAGCAACCAAAGTCAGCAGACGGCAAGCATTAAGATAGTGAGCGCTGCTTAAAACCTCTCCATCATCTCGTGATTTTGGAGATATTTCACAGGGACCAAGGTGGAACACAGAGGTGCAAAACCCTCTAAACACAAATGTTTAGATTACTATTTCTTGAAGGGAAAAAAGGGGAAAGGATTAACTTTGTGAACGTTCTCTTTCTTGTGAACCACTCACCAAAACTGCTCCCAAATGTTTATGGTCAGTCCTGCCCTTGCTTGCAATGGGACTTGATTCAAGACCTTTTTTGTTTCCAGCCATTTCTTTCACACATTACACCCAAACCACTGCCAGTGAGAGAACATGTGCAAACATCAGCCTTTGGTTGAAGCTGGTGTTGCATAGCCTGTAGGCTTCCACTCTGTGCTTAGAGTTCAGCCCATGCAAATATCAATTAAACAAACTATTCCAGTACTCTCAATATTCAGGGTAACTTTTTATTTCTACACATAATGAAAGATCTGTTCACAAATGTGGAGTATTTAAGGTTAATAGTTGTGGTCATTTGTTATAAGCATTATCATATTTCCCAGAATACAAGTGTGTCTTTTGAGTGCATTTTCCCTTCTGCATTAATTAGATTTGAGCAGGCACATAAACAAGGATAACAGTTGGCTCCAAAACATATCACTGTTAATACTGCAACAGTTCTGAAACTCTAGAAATTCTCTAGCCAGGAAAAAAATAGGGATGTAGAGTAGCACCAATCAGTTTATATGCCAGGCTAAGATACAGAGCCTGTTGTCATCTGATTTTTCATTAACTTGCCAAGTTAGTAAAGCAGATGGTACCAGCAAATTCCACAGAACTATGCTTATGGCAAACTTTGTAAGCATCTGGTCTTTGGAGGGAGGGGGAATCAAACCCAGAAAAATCTGGGAAAAGACCAAACAGAAAAAATATAAGGGAGAAAAGCCATAAACAACTAACTCTGAAGGGAAGAAGGTTTGTGTCCACATTTTGTTGATTAAAACAGCACAGTTAAAGCCAGTATTTAGTATCTGTAACTTCTAAAAATACTTCATTTGATTTGCTGAAGCCAACAGTTTGGGGCCAATAGACTCAGGGACATTTCAGTCCAGTTTCTGAAAAAAATCTCATCTGATGCTGCATATTTCTAGAACATTTTTTAGAAAAATACATTCTGTTCTTCATTAATTTGATGACATCCGTGGAGCCCGACCCTTAAGTTCTTAAAACATCATTCAAGTTTAGTTGAGATGAAAATGGGTTGTCTTAAAATTGCTATTTTTCCTGCAGGAAGATAGGATTACAACTTAATGTTTTCAAAGAGTTGCTTGCGTGCTGTGTGGGATGACTGTTACCAGCTATTGAAACATCTACCTCTCTCACTGTCACTGGTAGACCTTAAACCATTTCATGAAGGAAATTAACATTCTTCCCATTTTACATATGGGGAGGTGGAGGTGCAGATGAATAGCAGCTTCCCTGAAGTGACTCCTTTGGACAAAAGGCCAGGTGCTCTTACCCTTAAATTACACACCGTATCACTGTCAGACATAGAGAGACACGATTTTAGCTTTTGAGTTGACATTTGCCCTACGCAAATCCAGACAGACTCTGCTCAAGTACAACGTGAATCCAAAGGAAGTGTGAGGGGAAAAAACATCCCTTTCCTTGCTCTTGACCAGTCAGGATTGCCTAGCTGACTCTAAGTGAGACAGTCCATACTGTGCTAACAGTTTAAGGAGAGTTTATTTCCACTGAAGCCGCTGGGAATGCTAATGTTTTGGTGTGATCCAACAGATATTTGGGTGGTTCAGATCAGGAGAAAGTACTGTCCTTAATTCTGAATTTCCTGGTTTACTTTCCAACTTTGAACAAAGCAATCTCTATTTAAAAGGTACCTCACTCACGAAAAAACAGCTAGTTAGAACATGTCTTTTTCTCTCTTGGCACCCTCCAAGATAGCCCCTATCGAAAGGGCACGGGAACGCTCTTCCCAGCAGAGCAGCAAGCATGCCACTGAGCACACCCTGAGTCATCCTTCCCACCAGAGCAGTTAATAGGAAAGGGTGTTGGCCAGCCAGGAAGCTCCCTGGATGAGTCATTATCAAATACAACCATACCTAGATAACCTTGGCATGGCCTTGCTTAGCCTGGTTCATTAGACAAGAGCATTACACAAGCAGCTCTGTGCTGCTGCTACTCCTCTCATCTTACTTCTTTTTGAAAACTGTCTACTAATGGCAAGAACTATTGAGCTAATTGAACGCAGAGATTTAAACACTGGAAGTCAAGAGACATCTAGTTGCATTTAAAGAGTGGAGGATCATTATAATGAAAACAACTGCAATAAAAAGAATGAAGAGTATGAAGAAAAGCAAATATTTGCCACCCAGCTGGACAAAATCAGGTTCTGGCAGTTTTGCTCAAATCATCTTATGATTTTCAGCACTGTAAGCATTTTCGGTGCTTACAAACATTCCTCCAAGTCTGTGTACCAAATTTACAAAAGACACCACCAAGAGGTTAAGAGATCCTGCCCTTTGCTGTACAGAACTCTCTGTGTACAGGAATGCTGTCCTTGACTCATCACTGACAAATATTAGCATTGCTATCATAAAGGAGAGACAAATCTTGTGAGACGGAAACATGCACCGCTGCTACGGCACAGTGCAAGATGCGAGTGACCTGCTTTCTGTGCTGCGAGGTAAGTTAGCACCGTGGGATGGCCCTGTATTGGCCCTGACTGCTGTGCCCAGTTCTACTTTGAGTACTGATTTTTCTCACTTGTGAGTAAATTTGCTAAAATGTTAATGACTGGAATTAGATATCACTTCATGGCCTCTTGACTGCTTAATCTGAGGTGGTCTCGGCCACGATGGTTGTTAATTACTGACTACCAAATGGAAAGCGTGACTAGCGCATTAATAACCTTTAGCTAGCTTTAACATGGTGTTTGACAAATACAAATAACTTTTAAAACCAGCTTTCTCAAAACTAGTCACGGTCCAACTTACACACCAGTAGTAAGCTATAGGAAAAATCCTACAGAAACATCACACACCACATGAACAAAACGCCATGTGTTTGTCTTAAGGTTTTCTTCTCCTTTTCCCTGGAATTCCTCAGAATCAGTGAGAAAGGGACAGGTAGCTGTGGCCTGGCAGTTCACCTCTCCAAGGGTAGGAGAGCATGATGCAAGTAGGATAAGATACTGCACCTGTGCCCGAGACTAGAGAGGATCAAACTTGCAGGTATTCTTTTGGAAAGCTCTGCCTGCCATCGATTGCCAGTTCTGAGGTTGTCTGCAACTGAAGGCAAAAGATTTCAGTCTGGATGATGAAACAACTCCCTTTCCAAGAGCTACTCCCTTGACAGATGCTAGGGAAAAAACTTGGAGGTATGCATTACCATCAAAATCCCAAAATGTTTACAAAACATTTATGTATATGTCCCCTATTTCTATTCTTCTCCCCCCCTCATACGCAAGCTGAAACATTTTCCTCCAACATCACTCCAGTGCTTCTTTCTCTTGCTTCCATCAATCTGACTTCAGGCTGGGACAGAGGGCAATGATAGTGCTGAGGACAGCTGAGGCCTGCCCCACTTGATCATCTCAACAGTCTCCGCAGTTCTTCAGCTACGCAAACTCCAGGAGCATTGTGTTTTCAGCTCGCCTCCAAGGCACCTGAAATGGCCTCGCAGATGATGTACAAGTATTCCTTTGTGCGTTCCTCAGAAAGCAGAGGAAAGCTCACTTGCTCTGAAAATGCGCTGACTTTACTGGTCATCTTGCAAAATACCTATCAGTGAAAGATGTCAGTGGCATCAACAAAGGGATGTGGCATCTGCTACTAGGGATGGTTTTTAGAGTTCATCCTACCTGAGGCAGAGGAACGGACTAGGTGACCTCCCAAGGTCCTCCTGTCCTTTTCATCACGCATTCCATGGCTTTCTGATCATTTTCCTGCACTGCTTTGCTGGTTTGTAATAGCTTATTGCACCAGTGGACTTGACCCTTTCAAGCAAAGACTCTATCACTTGTTAGGCACATTTTGTTTGCTGTATTTTGCTATGTTAGCTGATGGCAATGTATAAATGAGTAATAATGCTGCTGCTGAATGAATTTGCCAAGAGCTATCACCAAGCTATCTTGCCACTTACCACCCCACGCTTCCTTTGCTGCTTACAGCGTGTTGCTGTGAAGTAACCCAAACGTGGTTTGACATAGCGTGGCATGCAGAATTCCCATTGCAACAGAAGCTGTAAATGGGGTCACCGAGGGGACTGCATCTTTTTCTGGCTGTTCTCTTTGCAATGCACTGGGATTATTATGTTTTATTTGAAAAGCAATCCTTTCCTTAAGGGTCCTGCTGCAAGATTATTAAAACATCACAAAATACGTAGATTTCTCTTTCACTACTTCACCTGATTCCCTGTCTTCTTAAGAGAAACAAGGGGAGGAAGTAGGACTAACAAAACATAACTCATTCTGCTTTTTTTCTTTTTAACCAATTGCTGATAATTTTCACTAAGTGGGGAAATCGGCCCAATAACTCAGTTTATCAGTATATTTTTTTGGAAAAAAAGTATTCTCACTTTTCCTGTTCATCTAACACTTAAAATTGCATATCCAGTGAAAAAGCTTGTGCATGTTGCCTTTAAAGAAATCCAGTTTTTAATCTGTTGTCCCAGTGATATGGTATCTTATACCACTTTAATTCCTTAAGAAAAGTGAAAATCAACTTTTTTACCAATTTATGCTCCATTTTATTTTCATGCTGCTGAAAGGGTTAAAAACTGTGATTTATATCAGATAGAAGAGTTCTGACAGGTTCAAAACCTCCTCCTTCTAAGCTGTAGTTTATTGATAAGAAAAAATAAAACTTGGAAGTGACAGATGAGCTACTTTACAATTCGGAGCTGCAGGAGAGGGTTTTATTCTATTAATCATTTAAAGCATGACTGATTATGCCTCACTGTGGCTGAATTCACTATCTTTTTTTAAATGGACCAAATATTCAAACTCAATATGGCTGTAGCCAAAACACCCAGGTCAGCAGTTTTGGTAAAGGCTGGTACGTTTCTTATTGTGGCCCCAAGTCTATTCAGCTAATGTCTGCCTATAGGTGATGCTGTTTCTTTTACTCTGGAGAAGCAGCAAAGCAGACAGATGTTTCTTAAAAACAAAGGTAGGCTGGGACTGTCAGCTGTCCCATGGCTGAGCTAACTCAAGTTTTCTCAGAAGGGTAGGCAAAAGGAAGCGAGAAGAGCTCTTCTTCAGAGGGAAGGCACAGAGCGAAGGGGAAAGAGCTGAACTGGAGCATGGGCTTGCAGCTCTGGATGCTCCCAGACAATGGGAGCTTATGGGAAGTTTCCACTTTTAGGATGGCCTGGCCTCCTCCTACACCCCGTCTCCCTTCTTCCTCTTGGAGCGTTTGATGCCCTGACACCTCTGGAGCAGTTGCTGCCAGGGCTTTGGCAGAATTGGAGTAGGCAAGTAGGGCCATGGCCCCTCTGCTACCCCTCACAGCCCACGGTAGGCAGTTGCCTACTTTGCTGTATCAGGGGACATTGGCCTAGCATTAAGAAGGTTGTTTTAATTGAGGTTGGGTACCCAGCTGCCTGAGCCACTTACAAAAAGCCCGCCTACCATGCCCTGAGACTATCTTTTCCAAACCTTGGGTAATACCGAGAAGCAATTAAACAGCACTCCCTGAGAGGAGCTGTGTGCTGAGTCCAAACCAGGCAGTGACTGGAGATAAGTGCAACTACTGCAGGATGCTCACACAGCACAGAAATTATTGTCAGTAAGTCGCATAATGTTGTTTTGTAAAGAGCTCCCAGGCAAATGTAATAATTTTATACTGTGGGGTTTTTTAAGTATTTGAGGCCAGAGATTGATTTGGATTGCTGGAGTCCACATGCTTCAAGCAGAAAAGACAAGTCCATTCAAGTTAGTATCTGAAATAAGAGCTTAGGGGACAGTATTTCTCCATGTACCCCAAGGTCTGAATCCTTCCTAAGCAAGGAAAGTTGGGGGGGGGGTAGGTGGAAGAGACTGAGGGCAGAGAGAGAGATGTGACATTTTTGTCTGCACTAACATTTATGTATTTTAACTGTAGATCCTGGGACCTTAAAAAAAAAAAACCAAACAAACCACAACAGTCTCAGTTACTGAATATAGTCCATAATGTTGAAAAATGCATCTTGGAACTCCTAGATTCTTTTTTCATAGCATCCATGATTTCAGTAGATGCTGGAAAGCTACATACCTTAGAGGATGTCAGCCCTAAGGCATGAAATCATTACGGCATGTGGTTAGGAACTGAACTCTCCTTCAAATCAATGGATGTAAACTCTGAAATGCCTTCAAATCTGGCATATGGGCTTTGATCACCACTACAAATAGAACTCAAGTTTCTAAATCACTTGGACGCTTGAAAATTAGACTGAACATGAACTTGATTGATGGTGATGTTTTCAACTTGCTGATTCAAACAGCTACTCTAGATGAAAAAGGAATTTCTCTTTGGAGAAAATAGGAGGGATGAGCTTGGAGAAAAGGGCCATAAAACAAATTAACACAGGGCCTCCAGGCATTGGCTCAAAACATTTCATTCCTTTGAGATGAGGTACCTTTGGGGAAACAGAAGCAGCAAAACAAATGACAAATGGAAGCCAAGGGATGCAAATGATGAAACAAGAAGAATGCTGTAAAAAAGTTAGACAGTATTTGAAGACTGGATTTTGTTTTGTACATTATCCAATTCTCTATGCAGAACAAGACTTTAGACAAGTCCATCTAAGTGTTCATACTGGAAAGAATTCTTTTTTTCTTTTTTCTTTTTTCCTTTTTTTACAGGACTATATCAGATCGGGATGTTGTCACACACTGGAAGCAGTGCATTACAGAATGGGGAATGCCCTGTAGGCCTTGATACCATCGCAATTTGCTGCTTTAGTCCTGCTTACAAATTTTTGTCTTCAGTGAGAAGTAGGGAATATAAACACTTGCATCTACTGGTCATGCAAGATTCTGAAATCTGCACAGGATACATAGGAGAGACAACAGGAACACCAAATCTCTGACTAGACCTTTCTTGAGGAGCAAATTGACACCACAATCAATATGAAGTGTGCAGAAGTGGCACTAGTATATCCAGCTGTGAGGGACAGAAGCCCTACTCAGAGTTGAATTCAGAAATCCAGAGACAACATACTCAAACGGCTCATCCTGAAATAAACTAAGTCCCTGCAGCTGTTCAGCCATGGTACTAGGAAGCCTTGCTCTGCTAGTGATGGAGAACACTTTTTTCTATGCCATTTCCACATAGGAGCAGGCTAATGAAAACTGCCTTTGCCCTGCCCAGGCCTGCAACCGGTGAGGCACCAAATACAGTGCTGGTAAACTATCTGCCACGGTCCCCTCTGCTTAGAGAGGACTGATAGTCCAATTTATTCTTGCATCCTCTATTAGAGCAGTCAGTAAGTCCTTATACACAGGGTGGAAAAGGCACAGGCCTAATCTTAAACTGGAAGGTAGGTGGGATGGGCAGTTGACAGCTAACCCTCAGTCAAAGGAGGAAGTATCAGGTGACAATATTGTGAAACACCTACAAAAAATGTAGATAACAGCCTTAAAAAAAAAAAATATCCAAAAAACACCCTACAGGGAGTTTGAGAGTCTGAAGAGTTCTGGGAAGCATCTCTTTATTCAGATTGACTAATAAATAAATTTCTTAAGTAATGCATTTAGCTAGCGTAAGTCTCCTGTGGTTGGTTACATCATCTCTTTCTGCCTCTATAACTCATTAACTTGCAGCTTATCTCTGCAACCCTTTCCGTGCCCCTAATGCCAGGCAGTGTGTTCTCCCATAATATTCACTGGGCTGAGCGCGATGTGCCAGGCACGGCTGAACTGGAGAAACACAGCGGTCCTGGGCTGTGTCAGGGCTATGTTAACGCCCAGCAGCCCCCTCCTTAGGGGAGTCCCACTGGCCTGAAACCTTTTACCAGCACCTCAAGTGGCAGCTTCCCTAATTGGTGACCCTGTATTGAAGCCTTACATATTGAAGCAGAAGATGCTTGAATGGTTTGGATGCTGCGGCACAAATATGCAAACAAAGAGTAAAACCAAAGCTTAGAGTATAAACATGGAACAGAAAAAACAAATCTGCATCACTGAGGGAGCCCCCCTGCCTCCCAGCTACAAACACATTAATTCACTGCTATGCTTTCAGTCAAAGGTTCATGTCTGGTGTAAAACAGCACTGCTCTCTCGTGTCAGCAGAGCTTCACTGTGTTACAGCACTCAGCCCAGTAGATAAGACACTTCCTAAGCACTTCTTGAACTGGTGGTGCAGCAAAGGGTTTTTTTAAAATACTTCTCTTTGTAGCTAGCCTGATAAGTACTGATCCAATCACAATACAATTTGTTCAAGAGCTTCCAAAAGCAACTCTACCGCTGCGACCACCCCTACCACCCATTTTCCAACTTGGGTGGGAAAGCTGACCCCATGGGAAGCACCGCTAGTCTTCCACCCTCCACATCTACAACACACGCCAGCAAGCAGGACTTACCACAACATCAGTTCCGCATCCTTAATTGTGGAGAACTGTGCAGCCCTTCAAAATGACAACGTCTTTTCCTAATTCTGACAATTGAGAGGGGAACAATATAGAGGCAGACACTGATTCTTCAGCGTACATTAACAGCTCAAAATAATAGGCTCAGTTTCTTTCTGAAGCAGAAGATAAGAAACCGTTGCAACAGGTCACAACTCAGTGGTCCTTCCCCTGCTCCGAAGGGCTGAAAACAACACTGGGGCCTGGCTGGAATTTCAGTGAGGATTTGTGCAAAAGGAACAAGTGTCTCTATCTCACGCCACGCAAGATTGTATGTTATTTTTTTGATTTTTAAGGGGGATAGTGGGAGGAACAGGGAAAGGGAAAGACAGGTAACGGGAAGAAATGAGCATGACCCGCAACTGATAAAAGAGGATTGAGCTGTGCAGAATTCAAGAGGGTTTTTCTTTTTGTTTAGTTTCTTTGGATTTTTTTTTTTAAAACACCTTAAGGATTTGTTCCATTATATTCAGACAATTTTCCAGAAAATATCTTAATATTAAAACAAATCGCTGTGCTTACGCCTTCATTTGCAAATAAAATCAGAGCTACCGTAAATCATAGAAGGAAGCTGTGATTCAAGGCTACACTATTCAAATCACTTTTTGGTTATGAAATGCTGATCACTGAGCTTAGTTTTGATTGGGGCTGTTGATATTCTGTTGCCATTTCTTCCACATACTGTCTTTGTTTCAGAGACACCTGACAGGGTATTAATGTTCAGTTATGCAAAGTGTACCCTTATTTCCAATGTTAATTAATAGAGCCACTGATTTCTTCAATCGCTTCTCAAAGCAAAGTTAAAGATATTCACAGGAAGACAAGTAAAATGCGTGAGATTCATGTCCTTGCAGTGACGATAATAGTTAATCTCTTTGCCCCTGTGAGTTTAAAGACAGACAAAATGTACTATTGACTTTTAAAGCAAGGAGTTAAACATTGCAGAATTTGAAAGCTGTGGCTATATTATACCCCCTGGAGACATTTAACTTTGCATTTATGGCACTGCTACTAAGGTTTTTTGGTTCTCTTTCCTCCAATCACCTGAAGAAGAGCCTCTGTTTGCTGTTAGTGGTAGGTGAATAGGTGAAGAAGCTAATTCCACCTCAGAGACCAATGCTTCAGGGCTTCAACATCCACACTGTCTGGTTAAATATAACACTGCTACCAAAACTGGAGCAAAGCATATCAAGTGTTCCCCTTCACTCAGACACTTCAGTGAGATTTGCCTTATTCAGACATGCTATATATGTTTCTGAGCATTCCAGGTGCTGTTTATTCGGTTCCAGCAGCAATTCCTTCCAAAATGATTACATACATACAGCAGCCAAGTGTTAAGTGTCCAGGCTAGTCTTATGAAAGAGGTGATATTAGGTAGGGTGATAGGGACTTTAAGGGTTTGGGTTGTTTGGGGTTTTTTTTGCACACCTATCTTTTGGATATCCTTTAAGTGGAGCAGGAGAAGTGAAATGTACCGAAAATGGAGATCATGTATTTTAAAAGTTCATTAGCAATAGCTAGATCGCAGTCTTTAAATCGCCTTCGCCCCCTCCCCAAAGTATTGGTGGCTTCCTGATCCAAATATTTGGATCTGCGCTCAAGGCTGTACGTCCTGGCTACAGGCCAGACGTAGGTTTGGCTGCCCCTTCCCCACACTCCAAAAGTTTCCAAATACTCCGTTTCAGTCTTTAAAAGTCTATCATGGTTTGAACGCGGCAGAAATAATCACTCCATGCTCACATTTCATGGATCCTGATCCAACTTCTACCGGCATACCGCTGTTGAATGATTCCAATGGCCCAACACAACGGTGTTACATGAACAAAAATAACCAAACATCTGGCTCCATTCTAAAAGAGTGCACATGGGAAAGTAAACCTAAGTAAGCCAGGTGCTGTTAACTCCACCGCTACGATAAACTGCAGCAAAGGGGATGATTTAATAACCAAAGCAGCAGAAGATAAGAAATCTTCAACTCCCATCTAGTCCTTCAGTGTCAGTCAGGAGAGTGCCTAGATCACAGTACCCCGAAAAGGATTGGGAAGAGAGAGGGGTGGAGCCCACACCATGGGAAGCAGTTTTAGTCTGCTTCATGATCTCTATTCACAGCGACTCAGGAGTTAAACAACTGTAGGCACCTGCACCTTTTATTTGCCTTGGATTTGTACCAAGTTTGAGTCATCACGTTCAAACAGGAGGGAAGAAGGAAAAAAAAAAAAAAAAAAAAACCAACCCCGAGTTTCATATTCCAGAAAGGGCATTCCCATACCAGGACACTTTAAAGTTCTTAGCAAGGAAAGGAGCCTTTTTGAATTAAGGTGGCTACATGCCTGTCTCCTCCTCTGAAGGAAAACCAGGATCTGTTCAGAGCGCTAAATAATCACAAACAATTTAGATGCACTGCTGTCTAAATAAGACAGGACCTCTAGATACATTATGTCATATCTGCCTCTACAGAAAGATTTAGCTTTTCTGTAGGTCCATTAAACTCATACTGTAGGTGGGACTGAGGGCTTTTATAGTAGCAGACTACCAAAGGAACGTAAGGAATGCAGGGTGTAAACAGATTAGATCTTTTCCCCCCTCTTATAGAAAGACCTAGATTTTTTCCCTTTCCTCTGAAGCTTTAGAAATTTAAATGAAACGCTGAAGCATGCATGTTACCCAAGTGCACCCTGTCCTCAGTCCAGGATTCAAAGCCAACAATTCACAGGTTTTTCCTGTTTAATCAGGGGTTGTGCAGGAACTGAACCAAGCTTTGGAACCGGATTCACTGGCAGTTTGGGTTGAACTGGAAAAAAAAAAAAATTGACCTACAGCACATTAACCCCTCACTTTGCTGTTTTGGCCTTATTGAAGTGTTTACCCTACAATTACCAGTGATATCCACTGGTCATGTCTTCACTGACTGGATTTACTATCCTAATGGTATAGAGTTTGCTGTACTGGATAAATAACAACAAGGGACCAAGGGCCAGGCTTGCATCTAGAGTCAGTTTGGATAACTCTAGGAATCTTTCTCAACAGAAGCTGTATCAGCTGACATCTTGCCTCAGTTATATGAACTATTTTACTCGTGATTCAAATAACAGTCTTATGAAAGGCAATGCACTAGCAGAAAAGGAATACATGAATCACTAAAGAATGATTTACCCATCCCTCTATTTCCTGTCTGTACGAGACTCCTTTCATTGCTTGACTGGAGGCTCACATTCAAATGTCTCACTGCCTTTCCCAAATCAGTATTGCCAAAGGTTTGGCCCTTTACATGCGATACGTGGGATTTGTTTTCTCATTTTTATACTGCAATCCTAAACCTGCATTCACATGTAGAGGCAGTCAGCCTTTTGCCAAGATGGCTGTGTCAGTCAAGGAGAGACCAAGGACTAGCGCGTGATAAACACGTGTAAGGTATATACTTCAGATTCAGAGATGTACTTGAAGTTCAGCAGGAGAAAGCAGAACTACTTTAGACTAGGAACACAGTCCTTCCACAGAGCTCAATTAAGACATGCGCAAAGAAGGTAGAAGATATGTTTAATGCAAGAACCAAGGTAGACAGCTGTATCTGCAGGTGAGAGTTAAGGACAGCAGAAGTAATGCTAACTGATGGAGATACACTGGCAAACCTGCAGTTAGGTGGAAAACTGAAAGTTAAATTTCTTAGCTAATTAATCCAAACGTTCAACTTGAGACTGACTACAGCATCCTTTGTATGAACAACGCTACAAGAGCCGAAGTAGGTGGCCAATGAGTGAATAAGTCTGACATGATTAACTCATCCAAAAGCTTATCCCACTAAGAAAGATCATTAGCACATATAGTCAAAGTAAAGCAATTGCCTGGAAAAATCAAATATGTACCTAATGAGTTAGAATATTAACAGAAATCTAAGGAATTATAACAGTAGTAAAATCAAAGGTTCCATCTCAAGAACCTCATTATCATAATTTTTGAACTACGTTCACATTGCTCTTTTGCACATTCAACAGCACTTGACATTAAGTAGTGAATAAGTATTAATTAACATTCCATCCTAATCAGGGCAAGAAGGTTAAACACTATGCTGTCTTCATAGCTAATCTTTAAAGAAAACTAAGAATTGCCTGAAACTCTAAAAGGGGAAAGATTTCAGGTGTGTATCCCGGTAGCAGAGACTGGAAAAAGGAACAGTGTGAAGCCTTCCTTCACTTTTCTTCTTTCTTTGTACAATTGGGGGTAAACTTTAAGCCCACTGAAATATCATTTAATTGGGAGGGACTGAGTAGATACTTCATGTCTTCTGTTCTCATTCCAGGAAGTTTTTTAGCTAAGGATTCTTGAAAGCCTGCATACATTTTCCTCGTGTACTTGTTTATATATCCTGCCCACATCTTCATAACAGATAGGTTACACACGGTCTCTTGATCTCTATTCTTAACATGAGCACCTCACTTAAGAACTAATGTAGTCTAGGGTTCCTCAGCTCCCCCATAGAACTGTTGTTTTAAACGAGAATCAGGGTAGAAATGCCTATCAGCACTGCAAACATGCACCGTGAAATCAGACCAAAAAAAAAAAAAAAAAAAATTTCCTCTGTCAGACACTCCCTCTCCCCTCCTCTTCTCCAGGGAACAATTCAATGGAGAGCTCTGTAGGGGAAGCTTCTGTGAGTTTGTTTAGCTTTGTTGTCATCCTGGGAGTTTTGCAGCACATACTTTATTTTGCTATTAAGTTCAGCAAATGTTTAGCACCTTCAGAAGGTTAAAGGGCCATTTTCTCAAGAGCCAAAGCCTCTTTTGTTTTAAATTAATTGATTTGGTGTTAAAATCCGTTGAAAACTGAAGTTGGAAAAAAAGACACTGGAGCAAGAGAAAAAGAAGTTTGAAAATGCCCATGATCACTGGAGCCAGTTCTCACACATCTCGGTCTTTTTAACCACTTGGCAGCTGGGCAGAGAGCTTCAGAAGCTGATTAAAGGAAAGCATACAGCCTTCCACACCAGATTCTTTCCCCAAGGCCTGTAGAACCTCTCCCCACAGATGGACTAACTGGGAACAAAAGAGGAAATGGAAAATATTTTTTTCTCCTGTTTTAGCTACAAAAATAAAAATTTGCATACTCTACCCAGAGGTTTGAGCCAAGCCTGATTTTTCTGTATGCTGATGAGAACAGACGTTTCAGAGAGAATCCCTACCTCCATCATGGGCTGCAGGAAATTAATAAAGTGCTTCAACTATCTTGTTTTCTTGAATTTATGTTCCTTACTAACATGCAGAACAAGCATATCTGGTTCAAAGCAGACTGACAGGAGGCAAAGCAATTGTTTGGGGGCTATTCAACACCATCAGACCTTGTAACAAACCTACGGTGTATTTTCATTAATGAGGTTTCAGTCCTTTCAGCAAAGGCTGCATTAAAAAGCAGTCCCAAAGGTAGAAGATATAGAAGGTTTAATTATATGATGCAATCTTTGCCTAACTCAGTCCTGCTACAAGCTCCAAATCTAGAACAGGCACTAAGGTAGGGAAAAGATGCCTTTAGAACATTTGTTTGCCCAGTTACCTAAATGCAAATGCTATAAGGTTCGTGTGAGTCACTGCAATCTATCAAAAGGGCTAGTCCCACCAGGATAACGCAAGAGCGACCTGAATCCAGTAACCTCAGACTGAGAGTGCAGATCCATACAGTCAGGACGAAGAAACCAAGTGAACTAATGCTCTGAATTGCACATCCCTGGCATGAATCACCAGAGATTCAGATCAGCGGTTACCATAGTCAATTCCTTCTCCCTAACTCTGCTTCTCCTACAGCAGACCCAGATTTACATGACCAGTGTGAAATCAAAGCACCCCTCAATCTACATAACTTGAAAACTAGGAGTGACTTACTGTAATGAATGACTCCTTTAATATAGCACCACAGTCGGGTTGCTTGAAGTGCAGATCAATAGATACAAAATGAAGAACTTTAAACCTGTGATGCCATCAACACTTCCCGGAAAAAGGAAGTCAGGCCCAACTGGCAGCCCACGCAACCATAGAACACCTATGTGCACACTTAGTTTCATACTGCCCTGTTTTTGAAACAGAGAAAACTTAAATATACATGTTATTTAAATATTGCTGTATTCCAGGTCTTACATTAATGAGAAGCCTCTACATAAGCTCCAAGTTTACCCCTTAGTATTACAACTTTTACCACTCTTGGCGTTTGCAAGGCTCCTTATCTCTCAAGAATGGAGCATCTTTGTAAGAAGATGAACCCTTGTTTGATAGCATTCCGAGTTGGAAATTCCTGTAAAAGGCTGATGAGATTCTGAAGAAACAGGTAACACATGTGTAACATAGTCGCATGAGTACTTCTGATACCATGACAGACCCAAAAGTAACACGCTGGCAGACAGGTGCTCATAGATAGGGAAGGATGTGGATTTTATTCGTGATTGCAAACTCCATCCTATTATATCTAACTACATCTAAGAAGCAAAAATGTCCTTACACCTCATTCTTCATTATATTACTTGAGCTTGTAAAACCAAAGACTATTTTGGTTTTAATTACTTGGGTGCAGATTAGACTTATTTTCTATGCTGTTGCAATACTTTATAAAATAGGCATTTCTGAGTTGATAAAACAGTGTTTCGTAGTGGAACTTCTAAAGCTTCTCTGTCTGGGCATCCACTTTCATTTTGATTTCTAGTTACTTTGTTTGATGATTAGATTAATCTTATGGCAAGTTTCACACTGTTACCTCTCACAACATATATTCTTCTCTCTCTTCTTTTTATAGAGCATCTGTCACTCGTGTTCCATGGAAGTGACCAACATCAGCTTAAAATATCACAAATGCTCTTTTCCAGCTGCGATTCATGTGTGCTGAAGCCTTGTTTCTTCCTGCTGGGGGACGCTTCCCAAAAGAAGGGATTAAAATATGATCCAGGCATAAGAGGGAATGCATCGTAACGTCTTTCCTTTGGAAGGCTGAAACTGCTGGTTAAGGTTTTAGCGGGCGGCTGCAAGAAGTAATTAAAAGCAGAGGGTCTATGTGACATACAAATTTACATTTGTGCACAGAGGGAAGAGAGAGTTCTCAGGTTTCTAGATCTCTAGGACTTGGGCCAATGAACTGCTCAGCTGAGTGCACATCACATAACTACATCGATTTGCATTGGCCAAGGCGCTGTTACAAATATTCAACCTGCTTTAGGTACAATGAGGCAAGCCTCTGCACTAACAAAAAACAAAAAAAGCCCTACAGCTGAATTTTAATAATAAGTATCAAAAGGTGGAAAACTTTATAGGTTGTAAACATTCAAAAAAGAAACACGTGCGTTTTCTTTGTAAGGAAGGAGTACTATTTAAGAGGCAACTACCGGTGCTTCCTGCACACCTAGCGTAGACCCAGGTTTTACAGCAGCAAGGCTGCTGACCCAGAGCAGACACGCATGCCCCTGCTATTGGCTGGCCACTGGGAAACACGAACTACACCAGTGAGTTATCAACCAGGGCGGAGGAACGCGCGAGGGACAGAAGACTAGGTTTGTAAGGCAGTTTCCTCATGTAGTTTCTTTAACCCCTGAAGGACAAGCAGCAACAACCTGTTTCTATACCCGGCCACCACAGCACAAGAAAGACTGCTTAAGATGTTTTATAGGACATCAGGCCTCTCCCATCGCTCCTTGGCTTGCCAACAACAATAGCTGGCAGTGGTTGCACCAGGAGTCATTTCTGACCTATGGATTGTACTCCAGCTAGTAGCTGAGGATGAGAAGATCCTGTCCTCAACTCTAGGTTTGCTGCTTATGTTGTGGTCCCAGATGCTGGCCTTCAAGGGCCCAAGAACCATTCTGTTGCTTTTAAACTTAGAAAAAGCTCCTTTTGGTGTTATCATTACACTCTTCTGGATTCTTAACCGAGGGAAGAAGCCACCACTATTTTCACAAGCAGACAAGAAACTTGACCTTTAAGAGGGACTCGGCAAATCCAACACATTAATTTGTTTTTTCTAAGTGGAAGATGCTGGCCTGAGACATAATACCACCAGCCTGGAGTGTCCACAAGAGTCAGTTCTGCGTTACCATATTCATTTTATTGGTGAAAAAAAGAAACATTTGTTTTTAACATGCCATTCTGCTTCCCCCGTAGGATTAGCAATCAGGAACCCTGACCTGAACTCCTGAATTCTAGCAGAAAAATTGTCAGCCCAGGGAGGCAACTTTGCCAAGGCTCAGTAGTGCTTTGTGTTCCATCTAAGTTTTTTGTTCCTCCTCAGATCCTACTTTTGGTTACTTTTGGGTGTCCATCAAGCACCCAGATTGGAGCACAAAGTCAGTAGAAAGACTCTCACTGAACGCCATGGATATTAAATGAGGCTGAGGCTGCATTATGCTCAGTTTGGTTATACCTACACCATGAATAACAAGAATTTCTATTTTTATACTAGTGTTGATGCAAGAGGCTGCATTTTGGTTCCATTCACTCAGTATCAGCATATATTAATTTTGATGTTATTCTTATATCAGTATATGAAGTCATGTTGTTATATAAGATAATATAAGACAGTATATACGTTATATAAGCTAGTATAACATGGATTTCAGTCTGAGCTACACAAGCATTTCCAAAATCACCCCCGAGTCTCACAACCACTTTGCAGAATATGCAGCATTATGATGCAGATTATAAGATCACAGCAAGTATCCCTGTGGACCAAGCGGTGTGTTCACCTGAACACAGAGAGGAAAAATAGATTCCTGCCTACGTTAGCCAGTTGCAACAGACCTGGAAACGTACAGCTTCCAAGGCACATAGCACGAAAAGGAAAGTCCGTTTATATTGCCCCTTGGATCTGGAAAACTATCCCAAATTCTGCTTCTCAGTAACAAGAAAGGAAAAAGATCTGTCTTGAGGGTTCCCTAGACACATCAAGGGATGTCAGAAGATGTGTCCCTGTGTACCCCACTGCCCCCAGACCAGTTGCTCAGCAAGGTCAGGAAGCTCCTGAGTGTGATTTCTCCCAGAAAACATTTTGCCATTCTTTTGAAATGTGTTCTCATTTTACCTCTCTCTGCCCTATAAATCATTAGCAATAATTATCCTTTTCACTTGAGCCAAAATGAAAACAAAACACTTTTTTGTTAGAAAAGACATAGTAGATATTAATCAAAATCCTGATCCAAATTCCAGGGAAGTGGGTCAGAGCTTTTATGTTGCCCTCTACGGCCTTTGGATCCACTGTGCTTTTTGGAAATTTTTATTGCCTATAGCCTATATATATATTACATACAGCCTAGAATCCTAGGGGGTGATTTTATCTAAAGAGTTGAAAACTTCAGTAGTCCGAAGTGAAGTTTTATGCCCTGCAACGGGATCTGGCCCCGTACATTCAAGCAAAGATCCCTGACGTCACAGCGCAGACAGAATCACTGATGCTACTTTCGTTATTACCACCCCAGTTCAACTGAAGGCCACAGCACTAAAAAGAGAGGTCACGACACCTGAGGGCAGGTTGTGGCTCAGCCTGCCTAGAAATAATGTGAAGAGACCCAGAAGCAGAAGAGCATATAGGAAAGAAAGAAGGGAAATTAAGAAAGCGCTGCAAGTCCAGCACATCATTTTCATATGTTGTTTTCCAAATAAATACATGCAATCATTAGCAATAAGCAAACACTTCCTTAAAAGTCCCGCTCCTCTGACATTGTGATTTCCCTCCACAGTATCTGCGCCCTGCACCCATTGCGGAACAACGGGACGCCACTGGGCATTTCCCTGCTAGAGCGTAAAGAAGAGGCACCACAATGAGAAGGGTGCTCATCACTCTGTCTAATAAAGCCCAGAAAATTTTTACAGATACGCACAGATTCCCAAAAGGAGAGGACAGGCGCTTGGTCTTTCAAAAATTTTCCACTGAAATAAATGGCACCTATTCCTATAGTGCTCTCAAGGGCAATCTGAAGTGACCTTAGGGCTTCATTTGTTTTTTCAAGTTGCCCTTAATGCTTGGCACCCCATCAGCGGGGGCTGCAAATTGTTGTTGCTATGTTCTTTTTGACAATTGTATTTCAAGCCCAACCCCACATTTGTCTCCTGCATTCTGCTATAGTATTAACCCGAATTTGCAATTTACAATAGCTAGCTTTGCTAGGATTTCAATATCTTTTAAAAAAAAAAAAATCATTTCCCTTCCCCATGGATGTTGGACATTCATAGACATACAAAGGTACCCCATAAAATAAGAAAATAGTTCATTTTCAGACGGCAAGCTGGAAATACTCCTACAGCTTAACCTTTGCGTGCATTTTACATCTGCCTAAGAACTGCACCCCTCTAACCAGCCACATTTTTCTTTTAGCTATCCACTCATCAGAAAGAACACAGATTTTGTATTAGGCCTCCTTTGTTGAAAGATTCACTGCATACCTATTGCCACAAAACCTACACAGCAATGTAAAGCTCCTGACTTCGCTGCTAGCGCTTGTACAACAAAGCTAGGATCCCTCTGAATAGGAAATGGGTTTCACAGGCTGACTGGTGATTACGGCAATAAGCCAACAGTGGAAGTTCACATCCCCAAGTAAATATCCAAGATATGATTACAAACAATATCAATCACTACAGATCCCTGTGTTTAAAAAAAAATTAGAAAGAAAATTAGAAAGAAAAATTGTCTTTTTCTTCCACTGGTAATTTCTCTCCTGCTTCTCAAGCAACCATATTAGTGGCTGAGCATTTTCAGAAATTATCAGAAAGCTAAGAAGTAACTTGCAGGTAGCTCTTTTAACACAAAAGTCAGCAACAAGAATCACCTTGCTATTAATCACTGTCTCAAGAAGTCACCTTGGACCAGAGAACCGTTGCCATTCAGTCTTATTTCATTTGACTCGAGTGTCTCAAAATTCAGTAATTTTTACCCTTTTGTTCCTAAACCACTTTCAAAACTGCATCAAAACATTGCAAAGCACAATTACAACTGTCCCTCAAGAAAATTCTTCATTAAGAGAAGATAAAGTCTAACCACTTACTTGTTCTCTCCAGTCGTTGTCATTTAAATGTGAAGAAAAAAACAACACCAAAACAACATCTAGCTTCATTTGGCATTGTTCGCATTAAGAAAAAAAGTCAAGTCAAATATCAACTCTTAAGTTCACGCAATACCTTATTAAGCAAAGGAAAAACAAGGTGGAAGATGAACACCCCGATGGAATCTCGGAACCGTAGATTTATTCCACCAAGTGCTTTACAGTGTCTGTTATCTCAACCTTGGCTAAGCAAGAGAATGCTGGTGAAAATCTTTGCCTGGTACAGTACAGAGCCTCTGTTTCACAGGCCAGGAATTTTACATTGAATAATTTTTAACTTCAGCTCTGGGAGGAAAAACAGGGTCTCATACACTCTGTCTGCTTGATTAGGTTTTATTTATTTATTTAATGGAAAGAGCACTCCTAATTGGGGAGCGGGGGGGAGCACATGCACTATCCCTTCCAGCCGCTACCCCGGGGTGGAGGGAACAAGGGGAAGAGGTTAGCACAAAGATGATGAACTTTTCTGGGAAAATGAAGAGATAACCACATAGCTGAGAGACTGTATCCTTCAAGAACTGTAGATCGTGTGATTTCCCAGTTCTCTTTTTTTTTTTAATATAAATAATTTTACTGATCTGTGGCTAATACAACCTAATCCACTCAGAACTGCTAAAACAACAGTAGTTAGCAATTCTAATCAACTCTATTGTTATTTGTATTATGTCATCTCTGTAGAGGGCCAGCTGAAATTCAGGCCCCACTGTGCTAGGCACGTTACCAACACAAACTAGTAGAGTCTACCTTAAGTCACAACCTTAAGTACTTAAGTACACACAACTACCTTAAGTACTTTAAGTCAAAAAATAAGTATGCAAAAATCTAGGACAAGAAACAAAGGAACAAGTCACCTCAGCTCTGTGAAGAACTTATTTCTCAAACAAGCGGGAGAGCTGGGAACAGACCCCATCTCCTGTACTGTATCCAGACATTTAAAAGATCAGGTTTTCAAATGGACTGATGTTCAAATAACTTTGTGTAATGTAAGTTATTCAGGCCCCCTTGCATCTGGCAACGTGGGCCAGGAAATTGAGAAAGAGGTATAGCAAACTGCATCATTCAGTAGGACAGCACCAAGAAGCCGCTGAATCCCAGGCCCATGCTCATTCCACTAGCCCGTGAGATTTCCAAGTGATGTTTTTCTTCTTCCAGAGTGATGGAAGTCCTCAGCAAACAACCACAACCCAATCCAATGCCCGCGTAGAACAGAACAGAATACTTCATTCAGGGCTTTAAGAATCTATTTCATCATCCCCATTTTTGGCCTCAAGTACATTTTACCATCCTTCTGGTAAGGAATGCCTACTCTCACAACAAAGCCCAATACAGAAACTGCCTCCTTTCCTGCAGGCAGAAGCACATGCAGACACACTAAACCACAAACCTGGCAATGCCAACTGAGCCCCACTGCAAATATCTCTGTCCTTTCATAAGGCACCATGTTATTATCGTGTACGTCATTGTTATACCCAGGTTTGATCGCTTTTCTTCAATACAGCAGCTGCCCTTTCCACACTGAAAGCTGTGGAGTTAGTAATATAGTTGCTGAGCACCTGCACAATTAAAGCTTCATTAAAACAGACATTTAAAATTGCTGTGTCTGTTGATTACATGTTGTTAGACCAGAAAAATCAGTTGAATAAAGCCTCTGAGTTGGTCAGGAAGAAGCAAACAAAATTCCCTGTTTTGTTCCCATCTTGCTTTCTGTAGTGAACGTAGAGAACGTGTAATTCAGTAAGTTGAAGTGTCTGTCCTCATTAGTGAGCTGCAAATATAGCATAGCCAGATGTATTTCAGAGAAGAGGGAAGCATTCTCTTAAAACAAATTATCAATGCTCTTAACTCAAAAGAATGTTTCTGTGTACCTATTGTCACACGCATCATTTATTGCACAACAGAGTTAAGCAAACACCTGTCTAGGATGTATAAACAGGTATGCATGTAGTTATAATACAGACTGATGGGCTTCATTGTTTAACTGCACCAAAAGCATAAACCTGGGTGAAAAAAATGGGGAACCTTCCAGGTGGATGATGCAGTGGTTCTGGAAAGGGAATTGTTAGGAACACATGGGTATTGGACATGCGGCAGGTAACAATGTGACTTACAGTTCTTGTGTTGCAGAAGGGGGGGAAAGGGCTTGCTTCTGAACTCAGGTATGGACTGACTCTGTCTGATGAACAGCGAAATGGCTTACTGTAATGGCAACAGATGGCATAATGTAAGAGTCAAATGCATCAGAAGACTCCATCCAGCCCAAGAAGAGATTGGAACCATTATTTTCAAAGCACTCAGCATCACAGTTACAGATAAATAACATGTAGAAATAGGATTTGACCAAAGCACAAGTAAAATAGAAGAGTTTACAGAAATAAATAAGTTCCATCTCAAATACAGCACTAGCAGAAGCATCAAAATTTGAGCCTATAGACAGTTTTTATACATTTTAAAAGTTATATTAGTATTGAAGCGGGACTTCAAAGACGCTCTCACATGAAAGTACAGACAAATGTTCACAGTTAGGCTCAATGAAAACTGCAAAGATTTACCGTTTAAATCTGAAAACAATAAACTTCCCCAAATTCAACTTCCTGATAGCCATTAAAATTTGCATCAACTGAAAATAAATGCTTGCTGGGGAAGGGCTGAAAGACCGGCTGGCCTGTTTTTCAGGTAGACAAACAGCAGCATGAATAACAATGTACATTAGCTGAAAGCACTGAAACAAAAAACCTGCAAAACATCCGTGACTGACGCTGCTGAATGTAAACCTAATCACGCCCATCTCTGGACAACTCAGTAACACGCACACAGGTGTTTCTTAAGCAGATGCTGCCCATAGCAATTGGAAACTATCACTAAGCAACATCCATAACAGTGAGTTCAAAGTCACAGCTCGCTTCCCCACCCACACAGTTGATGAAGGACAAACACCTTGTGTTTCTTTTATGGATACAGAAAGCATGGAGGTATTTAAAATCATGCTTACAAGATTAATTACAGGAGCCTAACTTTGCCGGTACGCGTGTCCCAGAGCAGGGCTACTTTGTGCAGCACCAGCAGACAGGGAATCTTCACTCTGGAAAAAGCAGCTACGTAACATTTGTAAAAACCATTTTCCACCTTTCTACCTGTAGCAGAGTAGAAGGTACAGCCAGACTGGTTTGCCCTCCAGTGATACTCAGCCACCACGTTCTCCTGCAGGCTGATGCAGCAAGCCATTAGAGCAGTCTTAAAGCTGCTCAAGATTACAGCGGGAAACAAACAGGTCCAGCACGGATTACTTTTGTCTGCAGATTCCTCACGTTGAGCATAGTTCACATTCACCACTAGGTCTGTATAGCTTGCACCAAGCAGTTTATTTATTACAAGTGCCTTCTCAATTACTCCCTTCATCTTAAATGCAGTCACGTGCCAATAAGGCAGAAGTACCTAACAACCATCAGCTCAGGTCTTCAGCAGGCTGAATCACAGGCAGCCGATAGCCTACCTATTGTATTGTACCTAGCAAAGGCGACCCAGTAGTTTTTATGTAGTCCTGAGAGGGGGGAAAAAAAAAAGTCCTAATTTCAGGTAAAATTAGTGCTCAGAATTAACAATAACTTTGCACAATTCAAGAACTGATGGATGTGGAAGGCAAATGGCAATGTTCTTTTTCAAATGCATGCAAAAGCCTCCCATGTACCTCAAAAAAATCTTTCCCCAGCAATCCCCATGTCACAAGAAAACCTCAGGCCTGTATTTGTACAACACTATCCCTTCCAAAGCAAACAGACACCATCAAACTGCAGCAGGCATTTCATATTGAGATGCATCAATAAAATGTGATTTATAGCAATGTCACAGGAACGTTTTGTACTTATCAAGCTCAAGATAAGATAGGAGGCATTGAGAAAGGCTCATTAAAGCACAGTCTGGCAGTCAGCACGTTAACGAACTTGCTTTTCAAAGCTTATTAGCAGAGAGGCAACCGGTATAAATGAACAGCTTGCAGGAGTAGGTGTGCGTTGAGAGGGGAGGATTAACCTGCTGGTGATGATTATAGGAAAATTCTGGTTACAACACAACTTCTGTGTTCAAAAAGTCCACTTATTTTATGATCCTGAAATATTCAAAAGCTCCCATGAGGATGAAGAGCTCACCATGCTCCTCCCATCCATATCTATTTCTAGTTCAAAGTTTAATCAGAGTATTTTCAGAGACTAAGTTTTATTTTTTTCTCCTACAGGAGTGCCCTGAAGTAGTACTTGTATTTTTCAAGAGCGTACAGACACAATACAGACACAGCACCAAAGCTAACTGCCTATGTTCAGTGTCTTGTAGTCTTTGGATGAGGTAACAGTCGGACCAAATCACCAGCTGAAAGCCAACTGGTGGATGCAGAACTGGCTAGGACTGGGAGTTACTGCTGTTGGGACCCCCAGATGGGACTGAACAATGCTGAGAGGTAGGTGTGACACCACTAAGAGAAGGGACTCTTTTGGCTGCAGTCCAGGAGGGGTCCTTTGTTTCTTATTCCAACAATAGTTAATGTTGCAAGCCAAAAATTAACCTCTTTGGAGAAAACCCAACCTTGTAGAAGGAAAAAAGGAAAAAGGCTTGCTTTTTTTTTTTTTTTTTTTTTTTTTTTTTTTTGGTAAATTGCTACCAGTTTGTGTTTGCCATCAACAATCAAGTTTCCTGACACTCAGAAACTTGACCAAGCCAGCAACACTGACTAAAGTATCTCCTGGAACATGAGTTCCCCCCATTCTTCTCACCCCACTGCTTTGCTGGAAAGTCAAGTGCTTCCCGGGCAGGAGGAGGGCACTGCGCCTTGCATTCTAACACCCCCAAGTGGCCACGACCACAGGGCGCTACTTGCTCTGGGTCTGGGGATTTCCACTGCCCAAACTTTGGAGGGGGCAGAGAGATTGTGCTGTGGCTGCAAAAAGAAAACTAAAATAAGGAAAAAAAAAAAAAAAGGAGGAGAGGGGGAGACAGACTTTTCACAGCAGAAAGCCCAAGTTTTTAAGGAAAAGGCAGAACTGGTGAAAGCAATAGTCTGTGACAGGGAAGGTCTTGAGCAGAGAAACCCAAGATTTATACCAATATAGATAAAAGGGTAGAGCAGTCAACTGTCTGGAAAGATACATCCAATGCAGTTCAGTCTACTTCACCAAATTGGTGACCTCCTTTTATAGCCACGTCCATTTTAATTGATAGACTGCTATGTCTTTTTTCCCTCTTCAGTTGCATGTTACATCTTCTGGCAGAAGTGCTCCCCAAGACTGACAATTTTGCGTGCATTACAACTTAGATTCCTAAGTCTCACCAAAGACACCCTAGAGCCTCCTGCCATTGAGGTATGCTAAAGACACTTTGTTGTGTTGCAAAGTATGAAAAGCTTGTAGCTTTGCAACCAAGGCGCAACCGCATTGCAAAGTGACACCACCACATTTACCCTACTTCTACCTAGAGCTACATAAAGAGTCATTGTAAGCATTCAGTGACATTAAATACAGCTACAGCAGTCAGCGGCTCTATGTCAGCTTACCCCAGCCGCAACGTGATAGTCCACATGCATCAAAAAAATTAGCAATTAACTGCTAAAAAGTTCCCCAAGATTGATTGGGGGAGGGAGGAGCGAGGAAGGGAAACAACAGCTCACGACTCCCATGCATTTCCCCAGGAGACCCAATTAAAACAAAACAAACCCATGCTCTGAATCCTGCAAAATCAGTTCTTTTTCAATTGGGGTGCTGTATTTCTCACAGAACAAATGGGCATTATTGTATACATCTATTTAACACCCAGAATTATTGACAGCTATACATGTAAATACCTGTCCATCGTGAAAAATACTTGAAGAGGGAACCTATGGCTTAAAAATATATTTAATCTGTACCTGCCCAAGGATAAATGGCTCATATACTACTTAGGGTATTTAGGGAATCCAAGGCAAGCTGACACTGAAGTTGTATGGCCTACCTAAAATTTAGAAGTGCTGTAATGGTTTACTTTTCTTGAATAAAGGTACTTTAGAAATGCTTACAAGGACTTCCTTCATCTGCCAGCTTTCACTAGGAAAAGAACAAATATAGACACTAATCAGTCCTGCATCTAGTCCTACCACTGATCAGTAATAACACTTGTTGTTTCACCTTCTCTAACTCCGTTCCTTCTCTCCATCAGCAATTTGAGTCACAGCTCGGGATACATCCAGCATGAAGCTTGTCACATTTGAAGCCCAAAAGACTGCTACTATGCGACTGTAAGTATAAAAACCAGATGTCCGTTGCAGTAAACACAGACATTTATCCAAAGAGGAAAGTAATAAGAATACACTTGTTCTTATAATTCTACTACAGAGTCACAATCATAATGTGTTTGCCCAACATTTAAAAAAATTGCCTATTACCAGCAAAGCAGCAAGAATGCGCACTATCCCAGAGCTCACTAGTCCACTGCTAGCTAATCAAATAATAAAACACAGCTCGTGGAATCAACTTGCATATTCACACATCTCTCTACCAAGTTCTATTTTTGCATTCCCTCTCAAGGCTCATTAATACCCAGTGAAATAAAAATACCTTTAAAATAGATAACATCACCAAAGAAGAGAACAGCGTAAGACAGCAGAAAATGCATTACCTATGATGCCATTACAGTAGAGGAAACCCTAACCTGTATTTTCAGAATTATTGACCATGTCCGTCAACGTGCCACATCTGAAATACCCTTAAAAAAGGCTTGATATGAAGAGAATGTTAGCTATTTTGGAACATGCAGTCTTATACCCCGCAGGGGCAACAGTGACCTAAAGCATTCAGCTCCACCTACCCTGAAGTATGCAAGCCTTCAGCCTCTGAGCCCCCTCTAACACCAGCAGAATGCTGAGTTAAATCCTTGAGGTTTGGGATGCTAACTTACAAGCTGCTTCACTTTCATCCCTCTGTCCTCTGACTTCCGCCCCTTCAGCCTTTTCCCTCCCTTCACAAACCATCCTTATCATTGCCTTCCTATTTTTGAGCACGCATTAAGATAAGGCAAACAGATAAGCAACCTCTCCCACATAGATTTACTTGCATAATCTGATAATTTACTCCAATTAGAGCACAAAATACTTCAGTCTCTCCATCCTGTTTAACCCAATTTGTAAAGTAAATATTTGCCTGGCGGTAGCTCCTATTGCCGAGGGCACCGGGATGGTACACGAAAGACATCAATAAACAGATCATTCTTCATCTTGCTTTATTTTGAAAGTGGTCTGCAAATGTAAAACTAGCAGTCATCACAAGAGAAATTAAAGCATGGGAGTAGTTTACCTTAAGAACATAGGGGATTCCCCCATTAGACATCTTCGGAATCAAGGCTGGGTGTCTTGTAGGAAGACATATCCTAATGCAACTGGAAGTTAAGTGGGTATCACTAGTTCAGGGTTAGGGCTCGTCGTTTAAAAGAGACCAGACTGGCTGACCATTATGTTCCCCTCAGATTTAGAATGTCTAGCCCTCACTACAGACTCCAGCAGTGAGCAGAGCTGGCAGGAGAAAGAGGTTCAAGCAACTGAGTAAGATGATGGGTCTTAGCGAAACTGGTTTTTGTCTTGGTTTTGGTGGAAGTTTGGTAAGATTACAAGATACATGCAAAAAGTATGAAGCTAGGTTCAGTATGTCGGGTGACACGGGATGTCACCTGTTGCATTTTGATGGGAACAGTACCAATTTTTATTTCCTAATACCCTGTGAGACACATTTTACATACGCTGCTCTTCCTTTCCTTCCCAAAATCTTGAAGTATCACAGAACTTTTGCTGTACGTGCAGCAGCCTCTCACATACTCCTATTTATTAGCTGAGGATAAAACAACTGCAATAGAGACCACTGCTGCCAGCAGTTTTTACAATAAAGAACACAGAGAAACAATATTAAAAAATATTTTTAAAAAACTACAGCAAACACAGGCCTTCAAATAATCCTAGACATAAATATCCTCGAGCTTTAAGTATTTCATGTTTGGAGCAGAACCTCTGAACTAAGAAAAGACCATCTCTGACACGATGTGCCGGTATTACGCGCTCTGCATTTAGCTGGCCCACCCGCCTGAAAGCGTCATTAGCACAAGGCCAAAGGGAAGAGAGCTGGCCTTAATGTATCACTTTTCCCCACTGGTTTTCAATACTTGTTTGCACATCTGTTCTCCAGGGCAAAGCACAGACAATAATACTTATTGATTTGCAATTGTCGACTCTCCGCTTCTCACAATGGCAACACTCACAGCACTAAAACATTTTTTGATGACATGCCATCACGTAATACACAGAAGCAGAGGGAACCAGAAAAGAAATGCATGAGGGGTCTTATTCAACACAAAGTTGAATTAAATCATGCAGGTTTAAATAACTGTTGCTGTCCAAAAGCAGGTAGTTAGCATGAAAGAGTTGAAGACAGCAAACAAGTAAGTTAACTAAAAGTAGCAAAGAATCATCTTTCATTATAAGTGAGATGGGCTGAGTAGATATGAAAGCTAAAAGAGTAGGCTCCGTTCTTCTTATGAAGATAAATGAATCCGGTATGTTAGCTTAGCGTTTCAGCATATTCACATGAACTGGTTGGCAAAGGCTTTCTTTGCTCCAGTACGTGCTCAACAAAACCCTTAACTTCATAGGCTTACGAAGACAGGAAGAATACCTTCTCTTCATGGCCATTTTTAAAGATGTTACTTTTTCAAAAGAAACAACGCGTAGGTGAACTTGTTTAAGTGAAAGGCACTTCTGTGGCCAAAACCATCCACGATGGTGCAATTCTTGGGCCAGAATGAGAATGCTAGTGCTCCATAAATGAGAAAAGGGAATGGCTGCCTGAAGGCCCATTTTCCACTCCCCGCTCTTCCATAAACTCTGCAGGACCTTTTGCTTTCTGGTTGTTCTGGTAGGAGATGGTACAGTTGCTAAGGACCTACCCAGGGACAGCCCCTACAGCTTTAGCATTATGAATGCTCGTGAGACCTGGCGGTGAGGTTTATGAGCCTCAGCTGTGCAATCCAGCAAGACACTACCTAGTCCCGATTTCTGTATGGGTCCGTTCCACAGTTAATCACCTGTAGGCAGCAGAGTTTTACTGGAAAATGGAAGAGTCTTTAGAGGTTCTCATCACAAATGTCTGCTGACAGATGGGGTACAGATCTGTTATCTGGAAATATTGCAGCTTTAAGTAAATCTGACTTCAAAAAATTGTCATACCAGACACCTTCTGGAGTAATTATGCATCTTGTTGAGAAGTCATCATCTGTATGTTGAACTCCTTTGTGGCTCTTTCCACTATTCTGTACACAGGGAATAGATATTCTCATCTACTGGACTGCTTTATCAGTTGCTTTGGATTTAATATGTAACCTCAGTTTGTCTCATCTACGCAGCTGAATTCATAATGTCAGCAATTCATTTTACAATACGGCAAAATAGGGCGCTCTAGTCCATTCAGTGGATGTATAAATATCTCAGCATCTCATATTAGATATGATATATGTTTGGATGGCCATACCTGGAAACTCGTCTTGAAGTTACAGAGCAAGCCAACTAGCCAAACTTACATAGTGTGGGAGTTCGGGATTTTCAAAAGCCAAATCTGACACCACAAAGGAGTTGAGGATATTGTGGTGTTAACTTCTGAAACACCTTGGAAACAAGCCTTAGACAGCAACCACTTGGGATAGGGGGAAAAAAATATCCTCCTGCCTGCAACAGCAGACAAACATCTCTGTTTAACTAAAGTGCTTAGGGAAAAGAAAGCAACTCCAAACAAAATATCTTTTAAGAGGCTTTAAAGTCCATTTATGTATGCTTGCAATGGGGAGGAATAGTTATGAATGTGAAGTGATTAGCAAACATCCATATCCGTTAGGTATAAAGGCAAAAGGCAGACCAAAACAACTGTCAAAACTTTGCTGCCTTTGTTGCTTTATATTATGTTATTTGAGCTAGATAATCATTTGCCAAAACTCAATCTTAGATCTTTAAATTAGCATATGGTAGGGAAACAAGAGTGAAAAGCAAAATGTTTATGCCCAGTTTTATATGCAGAGGAGGCTTTGTCTGATCAGAGCAGAGAGGTTGCAAAATGTAAACATAGTAATTAAGGCACTCATTCTAATTGCAGGCAGTTAATTGTACTGTATACTGCCTAATTGAACCACTCTCGGAACTACCAGCCCTATGTTATTACAGCCTCCTGACAGATCACTGGAGTTTACTTGGGGAGAGGCATTAATCCGCTCACCTGTTCATTAGTCTGACTTTTAGGGATCCCCTACTTCCACATCCTGCTTTTTCATTATCATTCAACTCTAACCGCTATCCCCTTCAGTATGAGAATTACTTAAAGAGTTAAAGAACGCTGTCCATGGGGTTAAGGAAGCAGGTGTGAAATGGGATTTGTGGAAGCATGTGTTATAGTGTTGAAATGAATGGTGCTGTATTTTCCTTTTTCTGAGCAGCTTTATACATTACATAGCACTAACATGAAAAAGACTCTCATAAGTCCCCCAGCTAGTTAACTCCATTTTGTCCAAAATCAGTTTCGATACTTCCTGAAAGTGGAAACAGAATTCAAAGGAGTAACATTGCTTTATAATAATAACAGGTTAACAAAGGCTTCCCTGCCCAGTAAGTGTTGGCATTCTATCATAAATACAGCATACCAGTCCCAGCAGAGTAGCATACCTATAAAGCGTATTTTGGTACAACGACTGAAAAACACTTTTGAAAAATTCAGAATCCTCTTCCTCCAGTCTCAAGACAGATGGGGTCTGCTGCCCAAGAGATTGTCTTCCCAAAGACAAGGAGGGGAAGTGGGGGAGAAAGGGGAAAAAAATAAATAAAAAATTAAAAATCACACTGATTGTGAAAAATACACTTGTATTCACTACCCTGAAGTGTGAAGACATGGAAATGCCAGCCCCGCTCCAATGCGGCAATTGGCAGCCGCACCCTTGCTGCTGTAATCTCCTGAGGTCACCGCTTCAGGCACAGTCTGCTCATGGCCTGAGCAGCCCCTGAGGTACCGTCATGCTTCAAAGGGGATTCTCCAGCTGTGTCAGGGAAAAAACATAGCTGCAACAGATTCTGCTTGGGTGCAGACTCAACAAGAAGCCTTCCCCAGGCTTTTACCCTTAGGCTGCTACCTGAAGTGTTTTCTGTGTTATTGAATCCTCCAAGTATTAAATAACCGTTCTTTGCTAAACCGTTCCCAAGACTCAATCCCGACAACTGTGGACCAGCTCTGTAGGTCAAAGACTTTATCTGTTCTGCGTTTTGGCTTTCAAGCTGCAGCTGCATTCACCCTCTAACAAGGATGAATTAGCTGCCAAATTCAGGAGAAAACCAGCTCCACAACAGATTTGTTGGTCTTGGTTTCGAGGCAGACCAACAAATATCTGCTTCCCGCTCTGCATAAATTCACATGCAGTAGAAGGGTGTCCTTATTCTTCCATCTTCACTTAATCATTTAGGTTATTAATTGTGAGAGTCCACATATATCAACTATTTCATATTCTGCAAAATTCCCACCAATACAGTAGTACACAAAGAGGAACACATCAGCATGGATTCATCATCAGGGAAAAGGTCCACAGATGAAGTTTTAAGTGGCTTTCCCAGCAAGATTCTCCCACCCCCAATCTGCCCTGTGGTACATGTACTAAATACATGGAGATACCATGGCAAAATCCGCTGTCCAAGCTGCAGCAGAATCCCCTCTGTGTTCATCAACGCTAAAAAGAAGCGAAGCAGCAGCAGGGATGCTCAGGCTCTTAAAGCGGGTTTTATCAGCCTAACATGCACTATTAAACAGTGATATTAAACATTTACTCCCTTATAAAAGTGTAATTACCACAACCTCTGTATACAGAGAACTAATTTTAAAGACAGCACCACAAAGGAAAAGCTACAATATGTAGATTACTGGTTTTATGTTTTTCCTTCACGGTAGTCAACTCCTGAATAGCAAGTGCTTGGCTAACCTTTTACCAAAGGCTCGTGTAATATCTTCTAAGTTTAGAGCACCAACAGTTCAGCAGGCTGTCTCTCACTACAGATGATGCTTTTACAGGGGATTACATTCTTGAAAGAATAAGGTCAGAATAAAAGGTAAGGCAATAGCAGAGTGCTGTGGCTACAACAGCGGAACAGTAAAATAGGCCATTCGCTAAAGCCTACCACCAGCATATCAAGAGTACCATGGCCAAGGCTTCTAGGCCCAAATGTCGCAAAGCCTTCCCTAGCCCGAAACAACCACCACAGAAGAAAAGGGCTCTCTTTCCATTTCTCTTACAGTTTTGGGTGTCCTAGGATCTCGGCATGTAGGACTGGAGTGCTCAGTTCATATCACACACACAAACTGGATCCTAAACCTTTATTGGAAGGTTTCTGCTTCATTTTGGTGTTGAATAGGTAGGAACCATCTATGAAAACTGGGCAGCGAGCAACTGACAACTCTGTGTGGTTGTAGGCATTTGGGATTGGCAACAGGGACAGCTATCCTGTCTTTGAGGGCACTGGATCCCTTCAGATGGAACATTCATGCTCTAGATTGCCTAGGCTGTTCCAGTAACTGGGCAAAAGAAGTACAGTAACTGCTGTTTAGCCACATCTCAGTTAACGAGGTTCCATTTCCATCACCCCATCTCACACCTCTCTCTGCAGTGTCAGAAGGACAATACAGAATTCCCGTTGCTCGGACCCAAATCTACTCTACAAAAATCTTTTGTTTAGAAAAATCCTGTTTTCCACAGAAAAGCACACTCAGAAAAGATTTTTTTCCTTGCAAATGCACTTTTTTTGTGCAGTTAAAATCTGATGCATTTCACATCCCATATATTGATTTGCTTATACCCCATTCTCTGCTGAATAAAAATTTGGTTCTAGAAACTCTTCAGTAACTTACATTCACTGTCTTTAACTGACCTTTAGTCCTGGTGGGGCAGATATTCACGTCACAGGAGAACACAGACTCATAAACTAAAAACCATATTCACCTGGGGTATGCTTACACTGTTATCAACTGTACTTTCAGGGCTCTGCCAAAATTCAGAAGCCTTCAAGCCAACAGTGTTATTGAGAATTAAAATTTGTTTTAAAAAATCAACATGGGAGATAATGAAGGTTCTGTCAGAGTGTAGTTCAGACATTTGTCTCCCTTTTGGAATTAGATAAAGCACTCTCCCTGCTGAATCTCAAGTGGGAATGTGGATAATTCATGAAATTACACGCTCGGTTCATCTTAATCACTGTTCAGCTCTGAATCTCCTGAAAGGGTATTTACCTGTAGAACCAGATTAGCTCTTGCTGCGTTATCTGAGGGCAGCATATGCTTTGAATTAGATTTTCAAATATTATCTCACCACTTGTTCTCTTTGTTATGTTTTTCCAGTTGAGAATTTCTCATGAAGTAGAAGATTTCTGACAGGCTGGAAACTAAAATTAAATGCAACGTTAGGGCTTTTTCTTTCCTCATTCAACGTAAAGCACTTCTGCTATCATCATGAGAGATAACAACATTCTATTTACCACCCTCTTAATCAGAAATAAATTTTCTTACTGAAATTGTTTTGTAGAATGAGGAAATAATCTGTAAAGAAAAATAAAGCAACCACCATTATTTTATATCTGTGGTGTACATATTCAAAATTATGCACAACCAAGCCAATTAAAATGTCATACTTCTGCTGAACTGAGTCTTGATCTGCTATAAAAATGTAATCTGGAGACCGCTACTCAGAAAGACTGGATTCTTTTTGATGTTTACTACTTTGTGTCTTGCCATTTCACTGCTGTGAAGTGCTACAACGTGCAAAGAATCAGCTCTGGAGTGGCACCCAGCACGTTCCAAAGCCAAAGTCATCGTTCTCTTTTTTAACAACTTCTGCACTGGCAAAACTCCATCAGCTGCTTCTACTTTGGCCTTAAGGGAGCAAACAGGCGACGAAATTTTGGCGACAAATACAGCAGGCTAGTGTGTGCACGCTTCATCACAGAGCAGAGAGCTGTGGACCGGTTCAGCATTCATTCTGCAGATGTGCAAGATGAAGTGTAATTTTTGAGATTATGCCGCATACCACAAGGTGTCACTCATATACCACTTACTATCCCAGGGAGCCGCTGCAGAATGAGTCATCTCTTCAGAGCATATCAAAGTTTTGACAAGGAGCGTTTTTTTTAAGGAAGGGTGGTCCAGAACATGACGCATAGGAACTCCGTTTTACTCAATGGTGATGATAGATACCCCAATGCTTTCTGAAATAACGCTAGCACAAAAACTTCTACTGCCATCAGAAGCACGCTAAACTTTGTCAAATCCTCACCAAAACCACCTCAAAACAATATTGGAAGTTTTCAGTGTAGCTGACCAGCGTTACTGTTGGTTGAAAAGAAAAACAACCTTGTAAAAACACGGAAGCCTGAGCTTTCAGAAAAAGCTTCTACAAAAGTTTTGCACATCCAACAACCGTTATGACGCAAATAAACACAAATAAGCAAACAAGGGAAGTGCTATACTGCATTGCTTCCTTTCAAGCAGCCTCTGCTAAGAAAATTTGGTTTGCTCCTCCAAAGCATGCTAGCAGGATATATTAAAACTGTACAGTTTGCACTAATGGATGAAAACTGGTGAAGCTGTTCTTTGAGAAGAAAAACCTCTGATAGCTGATTTATGCCAATTACAAGACAGTTCTACATCCCCAGAAGTTTACCAAGCAGATATTTTAAATCCAAGATAGTTTGGGCAATCACACAGGCAGGAAGCTCAGGGAAATGAAGAAAATCTCTTACAACTTCAGCATGAACAGACCTTAAGGCCCCCTGCCTGTTTTTATCCAGAGCCCCTCTCAGCTGGGAGCAGGGGCAGCATTCCTTTACTGCCTTCGTTGCTTCTGTACAATTGCTTCCTATCACATCCTCCTCTCTGCCTTAGTGCTCTTACAGCACTCTTTAGAAACACTAGACACCAACTCCGTCAGGTAGTGCAGTGCATTAAACTCTGATTAGGGACTGCCTTCTCCTTCCCCTGGAGACAAAGAATCCTCACGTAAGTGGGACTCAGTCTGTTCAGAGCAAGCACTGCCCAGGGGATGTTTAGAGCATGAAGCCTTTGACAAGCCTCTATTTGAGCATGTAGCACAATGCCAGCTTTGTCCCACTGAACAGGCTTGCCTTTCTTCCTGCATATAAATATGACCGCAGGACTCCGCGCCTCCCAGGAAAAGCAGGGGCCTCGAACACAGGGCTTGAGCGGAGAACCAGAAAGAAGCCCCGATATGTGCTGGTGGAACAATGGGGAAGGGGTGGAACAGCAGCCATGTGAACATCAAATCAAGAGCAACCTCTCCTCTGTAATACGCCCCACCTCCTGCTGCACAGATGCAAGATGCACGAGCTCTGGGAAGAAACTCTGCCTAGCTAGTAGAAGTAACACTCTTGAGCCCTCCTAACTCCCACTGAACTCTAAAGGAGAGCAGGACTGAGCCCCGAGGTCTGAGTGCTCAGCAGAGTGCTTTAGCGCATAATCCATCTTCTGCTGAACAGACACTGGAAATCAAACTGGCTGGGGTCTAAGCCAGAGGGCTTGCATGGACAAAAAGTCTCCTGCTCTGTAAAAATGGGAACTAGCTCTCTTCCACGGCCTGATGAAGGGCACCAGGAACCTATGGAAAAAACATGCTGCACGAAGTCCTCGATACCTGACTCCCTACTTACAGGGGCCATCACCTGCCTTCCACAGTAATGCAGGTTCATATTACAATACATATTAGAGACAGAATTGGCTATCGGTATCAGCCTACAGCTTCTACTTTAGAAGAAAGAGACACCAAAGATCTATACGCAAATAAAAATACTAAGTGGTGCAAACTACAATCACTAGAATCGGTTTTTGCACACATCACAGCTTTTACGCACTCAGCATCACAGCCCTCCTATAGTTTTCATGTAACGTGAACGTAATGGAAGATCCTTTCCTTTCAGTTACAGTAAACACGGCTAGCACTAGAATTCTGCTTATCAGAACCCTTGCTCCTTAGATGGGCATGAACAAACGAACACACATACTCCCTGTGTCTACCCACCCACCCTTTTAGGCAAATTGTTCTTAGAGCCCAGGAGCTACAGATCTGGCTGGAACGTGATTTTGCTGCAACAGGACAGGTCCTGTTTTCACACTGGTCATAACCAGCTTTTTGTTTACTTGTATAAGTCAGGGGTTGTAAAGAAAGCACTTTATCTCTTCAAGTCATCATTGTTAAAGAAAATTCATTCAAGAACTGATGCAGTTACAAAGTGTTTAAAATGTAAACAAGAACAAGTATCTCCAGCCATCTCTTCCCTGGGATTTAGCTGTAAAACTTGTTTTCAGACTGATTTAGATCTTTTAACAAGAGGAGCATTCTTAGAAACAAGTCATGAGTGAGAGCACTTGTGAGCAGGGCTAGCATTTGCTTTGAGCTATGTCTAGTTAGATATTACGACAGCAGACAGAAGAGTCTTACCTTCAGAAGGGGCAGAAACTGCCCTTCCAGCAAGCATTCAGTTAAGTTTTTTCAATTCGCTCCTGCATGAGGACTCTTGAAGCTAAGTTTTGTTTCGGAGAGGCAAAATTCTCATTCACCTCCTTGTCTTTAGAAGGTGCATTTTTAGCAAAGCATACATACCACATGGAAAGTATGTAAGGCATAAAGGGGATCTTGTAACTGGCACGAAAAACGATTTTCATAAATCAAACTTATAACAGTTTGACAATTGCTCCAAGTCAGTTTTGAAGGAAATGGAAGCCTCCAGTATCAAGATTTGAAATAAAATCTAACTTTTGAGACACACAGATCAAGTGACAGCCACCACCAGATACCTGATACTTCACTGGATAGAATGCTATAAAAAAAAAAATTAGGCAGGGGACTTGTTCCCTACTGCTTAACTGCAATAATCAGCAAGAAAAGTCAGTGATTTACTCGTGAAATTCCTTAGGGGAGAGTGAGAGCTTTCCAAAGGTCATGGTCCTGGACTTCGTGTCACCCAGCAATAAAGAGCTGTGTGGTGTGCTGTAAAATGGCACATCAGTAATATATACTTTGTCTTCAAACAATATTTACTGGGATACTGGTAAAAGCAAGAATAATCAGACAGCCTCACAGATAGTGCCTGAGGCAGCAGGAACCGCCTTGTACAAGAAAGGGGTAGGGTGGCAATGCACAGCAGATTAAAGAGTTCCTTGTTAGTAGCAAAGCTGAAAAGCCAGCATCAGTCCCAGTACACCTGGCCTTTGCGGTGCGCACGCACCAGCTGGTCAGAAACCTAGTACGCAGTGACAGACTAGAGGTTCTGCGGAATACAGAAAGCTGGTAAGCAGCACAATTTGCCCACCTGCAATTCGGTAAGCCAAAGACAACTGACAGGGTTCTGGTGTAGAAGAACAGGACTAAAGACTCCCACATAAAAAGTCCACCTAAGATTACACATTTTCAGAAAGATCCCTCTATCAGTATTATTAGGGCTGCAAGGCCACAGATTCATCACTGAAATGATCTTTCCTCACACGCATTTATTTCAGGAAGATGCATGCAAGGCTCCCAGGTTGTAGCTGGACAATAAACACAGTCCAATTTCATCGTTTCCCGTGGTGAGATTGGGTATTCCAGATTCATTATATGCACATATGGTACCAGTCTCACAGAGCTTCTCAGACTCTTCAATTTTCCTTGCCAAATACTTGGAAGATTAGCAGAGGTACCGGGTTATCAACCAGATACCAATAGCTAGAATCTTTGCCCAGAAAGACAGATATAAAGGACAAGTCCTGTTCTCTCCTTGAGCTTGTCTGGCCTCAGTAAAATCAATACACTCACAAGGGCATTTCTGCTGTTAAAGGACAAATCTTAGTTCAGTTATGTAAATCCAATGGACAGCTAGAGAAATCCTCTCTATACACGCTGTATTTTAGATATACCAAACCACACCTTTCCTAAGGCTGAGCCTGCGCCTAATCCTCTACCCTTGTGTCTGAAATTGGGTCCCATCTGATGAATCTGGAGATACTGTTTAGCAGCCTGGCTACGTTATAGTAAGCATTAAAAACTAATTAGCACTTGTTTGCTGTGATATAAGAGAGAAGATTCTAAGTGTTGCTGATATAGTTGTACTTAATTTATAGTGATGGACGTTTTAAACACCAAGAGCAACAAAACAGCTTTGTTCTAACTTTGAACAAGCAGCCAGGGGAATGCAGGCAATGCTTCAAATGCAACAAAGAAAGTAATCTACAAAGAGCAATATTATAAAGAAGCTTCAACAACCCTTCTCATTTTGGAGGCCCACAGAGAGTTGAATGCGTACAGTTATAAAACTAGCACGTCAAATCCCTTCTGCTAAGTCACCCTGTCCCCTCATCATAGATGTACTCATGTGAGAACTACTGAGAATTTGGGCTGGAGCATCTCTTAAGGGAGGGGTATGGCTTTTTGCACTTAGACAAAGTCAAAGCAATCACACTGAGTATATGGGAGAGTAAAAATCTGCTTTGTATCTCAAAATAGTTACATGTTAAGTCCTGGTTTAAACCTGCAACCCATGGGTCTCAGGAGTCTGATGTATGATATGCATGTTACCTATCATTCTCCAGATCTCCCACCCATTTTTCAGGTCAGCACCAGAGTCCATTCTCCCAACAGGAATCTCTCTCACAGAGTACAGCAGTCCTCCATAGAGTAATAAGCAACTACAACTGCCCAAGAGAAAGCCACCTCCCTCAAGTGTTTGCTTTGTGACCTGGCTCCCCGTGGAGCAATATTTTAACTATTTTTTTTTTCTCCCACTCCCCTGACTTCTATTGTTGGCCTGGCACTGGATTTAGCAAGCTTCAGGATAAGTTGCTCTTCTTAACAGATCTTCCTGTTCACACTCTTTCTTCACCAGTACTTCAGCATTCCTTTGCAGTTAAAACAGGACTCAGATATGTCAAGGAGGGGAACATGGGCTCACAGACAGAGCTGTTGCAAGATGACACTCTTAGGCATATATGTCTGAAGCTGTTCCCATTTACTCCTCACTCCCTGAGTTTTCAAGTGGTGCTTAAATTCCGTATTTGCATTGCAGTTTCTGACACCATATAGCTAGAAAGTCTAGATACCACGTCACACGCTTATGTAGAGCCTGAGCACTTCTCAGCCCTCAATGTGCTCTCCAGTAAGTCGGAAAATAATGCTGCCTTTTTGTTCTCAAGTAACTTGTTCAAGGTCAATGAGGAAAGCCTAAAGAAAAGACTCTTGCACTGCAGTCA
Organism: Aptenodytes patagonicus; assembly: GCF_965638725.1. NCBI lineage: Eukaryota > Metazoa > Chordata > Aves > Sphenisciformes > Spheniscidae > Aptenodytes > Aptenodytes patagonicus. The sequence goes on along the minus strand of NC_134967.1, from coordinate 6,211,312 downwards.
CAGTACTATCCCTCTGCTCACCTTAAATCTGCACAGAAAAGCAATATGCTCTCATTCATTCTGGATATTGTTCTGCACGTAACACAGTAACTCTAACACTGAAGCACAATGGAAGGGATAAGAGAGAAAGGGGGTGAAGCTTGTAGGCTACATTTCACACCCTGACCTGAAGGCACAAATTGCAACACAAACAATAGTTTCAAGACAATATTCATATCAACAGGCATGTAAACACTCTTTAAATTCATCAGCTCACAAAAGCTGCTGCAAAGTTGCATCAATGCTATCTGTTATGAGTACAGAAAGCCTGATGTAGTTCTCCATTTCCATGTTTCTTGCCCAGCTTAAACCCTTGCCCCATGCTCCAATGGTCTGTTAAAACGATAAAACTTCACTGATACACGCAGAAAAAAAGTATTGTGTGAGCAGATTTAAGTTGATGTCTCTCAAGAGATAACAATTAAAATGTCTCCCACATTATGAAAGCAGAACTACAATAGCACACTTAGTAGACTGGAACATCAACTTCCATTTGGAATTTCTTGGTTTCTCTGGGTAGTTTGTTGTTGTTTGTTTTTTTTTAAACAGTGCTTCTTTTAGATTGTATTGAAGTTGAATTCATTTCTTATTAATTATTTTTTAAAAAAAAGGAGGAAAAAAGCTAATGCTCCAAAGGTTTTCAGCAGTGAAATACTCTGTGTGGTTCAGACCGCACCCTAATCTACCATGCAATTAACTTAGTTAGGATCTTTGCCATCCTCCCTGGAAACTGATGAAAAAGTAATTAACAATGGATGCTCACTTACAGCTGCTAAAAGCTGCCAGAATGATTGACAGCCTCTAAAGAATGGAAGTGCTTCTGTGTACAGAGCAGCAACAGTATGAACAGAACCCACTGCTTTGCTAGCCCAAAAATTCGTGCCTTGCAGGCAATAAAATCCATCCCACGTAGTAGCCTACCTGGTCTTTGCCCATGGCTGAGACCACTAAGACAGGAGCCAGCAAGTTATTCATAGTTCTCATTTTCACAGCGCATGAATCGGGACCCTGGCTGAGATCCTCAGACTCGATACCTGCAGAGATATCAAACGTTAATGCTGCACTGGCCCAGACGAGGTTTGGGCTGGTAATCCAAGCCATCCAGCACCGTCAGTGATTTGCAGGAACGAAGAGACACTCACTGCTCCTTTCTATGCCATATTCACAACTTGCTGCAGGGCAGGCAGAACCACTAACAGCACCTTCATCACAAACTCCAGAGAAGGAGAAAGGCAAGGTAAAGATTTCAACACTGTCAGCTCAGTGCCCAAGTCAAAAGAGCATACAACAGAGCCTTCCAGCTACATTAGGACAGCACTGCTTGACTACAGGCTAAATCCAGGACACCCAAATCAGGTGTCAGGGAGGGGTTTTTTTCCCCCCTTCTTTTGTAATTACCATTAAATTAACTACCTTTAGCTAACCACCTCCCCTCCACCTTATTTGAAGAGCTAGAATATTGGTATCTAAAGGATTGACTGATACGACTCCTGGCGCTAGGGAGTTCAGCTATTTTCTGCCTTACCAAAATGAGATTAGGCAGTGAAAATGAAAAGTAAGCTCTCCTGCAGTTGTATATTTGCAACATGATGTACTTCTCCATTAAGTCTTATTCTTTTTTCACCACTTTTTCACTTCCTGTCTTCAAGACTGAGAATGTTAAACCTAGACAAAGAATTACACCGTTACTTTCTGTGAGTCAGGCTTAGATTCCTACCATGAACATAAAACCATCATCGGCATTGGGCTGGCTGAACTTCCCAGGGAGTTTCTTAAGAAAACACCACCCTATTTTATTTTGATAAAACTTGTCCTCCTAATTATGTAAAACATAAAGGAAGTCTAACTGCAAAATAGCAACCCTTTCAGATTCAGGATTGCCAAAGCAAATAAATTTGAAAAGGGTTTACAGTCAGCAAGACCTGCTTTCGTGGGATTGGAAAAAAGCCCCGAGCCGTTTTGCCTAGGAGTAACTGTGCTTTATAAAGCCAGGCCCACACAAAGACACCACCCAGCTGGAGACAGATTCAAAACCAAAGGAAAGTCCAAAGGAAGCAGTGCATTTGGAAGAAGGGTGACATCACCCAGCAGTAATTTTCTTGATGCCACCCATCAGTAACATGTTAGAGAAGAGTATTCACCAATTATGTTTTCCCTGCTCGCTCTCCACACTCCCTCACCCTTCAAAACACAAATGCAGACTCAAGAGATTGTATGGAAAGCACAGCTAAATGCAAGAAAAACGGGTTTAAATTCTGTTACTCTTTCTTTTAGTTGGGGGGGAGGGAAGGATAGTGCAAGTACTCCAACCCAAAACCATTTTTGTCTGAATAGATTTAGGACCTGCTTTACAGCTCACTGAAACCAGCAGGCAGCCTTGCTTTACTTCAGTGGGACAAGCCATTAAAAACACCCAGACAGACACAGAGCAAACCTACAGAGAAACTAAAGCATGCCATAAACCAGAGCTGCCTCCCACACCTAGGGCTGTCTAGGCTTCACAGCCACCCCACAACCATGCTCTGGAGCTGCTTGCAGTTCACAGAAGAGCCAAGGGAAGGCTCCAGGCAAGCTCGGGCCAAGGGAACGCAGGCAGGCTGGATCCACATGGCTAAACCAAGCTCACAGATAAAGGGACGGGCACAAAGGTGCTTTCACAGCCCCTGGCAAGTCACCACAATCTCTGCTCGTGTTCTTTGTGGCCTCCCAAGATATCTCCCACCACTCCCCAGCCTCGCAGGTGCCTCAGCCACCCTCGGCAGGGATGAGGCCAGGCCGAAGAACAGCCCAGCACCACCCTCAGACCCACAACCCACCCCAGCACCGAGAACAACACAAAGGCACAAGCCGAGTACCCCGAGCAGCCCTACCTGACCCACTCCACGCTCCGCAAGACTGGCCTGGGCTGCCCGAGGAGCCCTGGGTGCCTGGAGCCCTCACAGTGACCGGCTGCACCTGAGGGACCTGCCCCCACCAAAAGCCACTAACGGGCCCAGCTGGGGTCACACCTGCAGCCTCCACAGCACCAAGCCTCCAGCTTCCCTCCGCGCACCACACTCAAGAAATCGGGCTGCAGACACCAAAGTGACCGGCAAGCCCCTTCAGACCGAGCCCCTCACGTTCTCAGGACTGCGGCATTTGTGCGGTTTTTGGAAGACCGGTTCCAGAACCCCGATTCCAGTAATTCTCCAGGCCTGCTTTGCTCAGTGACAGGTTGCAGAGCAGGCACAGAGCTGGGTGAGCAGCGCAGGGCTTGCAGTCAGGCACTCTTTACTGCCTCAGGCACTCTTTACTGCCTCAGAGACAAGGAGAAGCCTTCACATACAGCACCGAACGGCACCTGGAGCCTGCTAAAGCTCCACTGTGCTGCCTGAAAAAGCCATACACGTCAAACAGGCAACGCAATGTGGAGCGCGCAGACTGCCTGCGCTTAGGCAAGTATGGGATGTTCAGCACCCCAGATCCTCCTCTGCTTGGCCTTCTACTGGTAGGAGGGGTTGTCCCACAGTTTGGGAAGCTCTACTTCTGTACCCACGTTGTGGAAATCTGCACAAGTGGACACTCCAGACTCTTCAAGACTCAGATTAGTCTGTGCAAACTCAATAGAAAAGCCAGAGCTATTTTTCTGGATCATCTTGCCTGGGGATCTAAAAGATGATGATCCAGAATATATTAAAAAAACCCAAACCCCAAAACCAAAAAAACCAAAACACAAAACACCATGCCCCGCGCCACCCCACCGCCCTCCCAAAAAACCCCTCAACTACAAAATTCAGAAGAGTCTGATAAAGTTAGCATCATGCAAATAATACTTAAACACACCTACAGGAAGATCAGTACTTGGCTTGTGACACCAGCCACTGAGCTTAAGGAACACAAACCATACCAAGAAATCAGGGCATGATCAAAGTCAAGATATGAGGTTTAATCTCATACCGAATTGCAGTGTGTAACACCATATTCCATCTAGATAATTGTCTTTATCACTCCAGCAATAGAAATGTAACTATCTGGCCTGAGTAAAATCTCATCCTCCCCTGCTTTAACTGGCTCTTAAGATACAGACCATAAACTCTCATCAAATGAGCATCCAGTTCAAGTAATACTTAACCTTCACAGGTGCTCTTTGCATTTTGTCAGGTATTTGACCACTAGAATTGCAGGTTCAACCTATTCCGTTGAGAATGAAGATATATTTTACTTCATCCAGTTGATGGCACATATACACAAATTGATTATCACAATTTGTATCAACCGTTCCATAACTGAAAGCTGCTATTGAGCTTTTGTCTATTTAGTTTGTCAGCACAAGCAATAGAGAAAGCTAAGTCGGTGTGGATGCTAAAGGCTTAGTGAGAGAGCAGCTGTAGAGCATGCTTTTTCTCAGCTGCTTGGATTCAAAGCACAACATTAATCATACCTAGTGCCTTTTTGACTTCTACTGAATGTTGAGAAGGTTCCCAATGGTTTAATTTTGTAAGTTTAATTTCATAGGTATGTGAAGCATTATGATGCGGAGACTCAGGACTGTACACATGTAGCTCTCGTTAGACAGGTATGTAAAACCGTGTATTTGCTCCCACCAGCTCTCTGAGCCAGCAGGGCAGAAGCCAACACTGATTCAGGAATTGTTTACCCACAGAGCTACTAAGAACCCATGCCTCTCGGATGGATGTGTTAGCATGGGCACACTTCCACACTATCAAGGCCGCAGGGGTTTCGGAGGAGGAGTTGTTCAAATCTTGCTAACAGCAGCAAAGCTACTGAAGGACTGTTTGCACCTAACTATGTAAACTTGCCCTTATCAGAGAAGGTCGTGCTAAAAATAATTCTGTGGTGATAGGGGTCCCAAGACCTGAAGAATCTTCTGTCTCATCCATAATTTCTGCACTGCCAAGACTGATTTGTGGTTTGCTTCTAATTTTAAAGGTCATGGTCCAGCCAAATGTCATTGAAATATAACTGACTGCCATTTTTGTCTTTTCTAGAATTTTTTTCTTTCTTTTTTGCCAGCTATGATGTATGCTCAGTTTTCACACAGAAAGGGGTGGTGGTGATGGGGAAAGCAAATCCCACCCTTATTCTTGAATGCAGTAGACATGACGCAATTCTGCTGGGAGGGCAGCAGCAATATCAACCAAATTACCAAATGCCCCGGTTCTGGAGGCCTGGGACACGGTCAGTTATGTGCTGGGAAGTGGACTGCCAAACTCATTTCACAGCAGTCAGACTGCAGAAGCTTGCAGTCTGTAATGATTTGGGCTTGATGTGAATTGACAGCAGATGCTGATGCTCATTGTAACATATCTAATTGTGAGTGCCCTCAGCCAAGTAAGGTCCTGACCCTTACTACTTACATCTCATTTCTCAATACATTATAAACTAGCAGTTCATTATGTAATATGTAAGTTGCATGCAAACAAGATGCCTTCCCATAGTTAACTTATTCCTAAATCGTTACCTTCGGCACAATTACTGCTAAAAACATTTCTGTAGCCGTTTTAAGCTCTGCCAAAAATAGTTTGAGCAGCATTATGTGTGTGTGTGTATATATATGTATATATTTAAAATGAACTCTTTTTGCAGGTCTCCCTTTTCCTTACCCCCACTGAAAGTTTCAGATTTCATAAGTAAGTCTAGGAATTCTTCGTATCATAGGGAGCACGTATAAATGTTGGTGCCACCTCCTGTCCTTTGTAGGTTGTATCCTGGGGGCCTGCAGTGTGAACACAATGGAGATAACAGAGAAAGCAGAACGAGGTTTAAGTTCGTAAGAAAAGCTCATGCTCTAGGAAAGAACAGTTACATATTGGTATTAAAGGGGAGTAATTGCCATCAGAAAATCACTGGAGTTTTACAGGCACTGACATCGAGTTATAATAATTTGATGAGCTGATGGACTATACTACAGCATTGTGGAACAGCCTGAGCGTTTTAGGAAGCTGAGCACTCCACTCCAAGCGACTGCATTCCTGTGGGGACTGGGATTGTGAAGCAGAAGAGAACATTACAGTTTGATGGATGTAAAACTGCAAAAACACAGATGACTTATTTATAAATAACACTCATTACAAAATCAGTATGACATGTCTAAAACCAAACCCCTTCTATATTAGTCCTGTTACAGAATACAGCAACCTTAATGGTAAAGACCTAATCATTTGGAGCAAATACCTCAAAGCTGCATCACATCTTATTGAAACTATCATTTTAAAACACTTTTAACACTTTACTAAGGGACATAAATCACCAGGCTCTGAAACAAGAAGTGCAATTATCTGAACACTGTTGTTTCCAATCAGCTAACAAAAATATGGCAAGGCTATTAAAATGATAAACACTATATAATTTCGTTTTTTTTTCCTCACCAGGGAGCATTAAAAATACATGACAAAAATGCAAAGCAGCCTTTAGCCATTTCAACAAACCTCATAGCGCGGGCAGCAAGAGCAACGCAAGCACACTTCAGATAATGACTATAACTTAAGTGCATTCTTTCAAACAACTTAAAATGACAACCAAATTAATTCTGAGTGCAAGCAGGTACAACTTTTGTCTGTTTGGTTTTTTTAAGTCAGTTACTATCACACCATTGTAGGCACTAGCCTGGCACAGCACAGCTACGCTTTCCTGCTATGCTCAGCCATTTGTAGCAGACAGCATTTCCGTGCAGTCACACGCAGCTGAATCTCTCCACCCAGTTACCTACATATCTCAAGTAGCTGAGAGAGCCTCAAGCTTTTGGATCAACTTAGGTATTCTTTCCTACTCTTCCATTCTCTTTGCCAATGCAACTTAGATCGCAACCTGTGTAACTGTAGAGGAACAAGAGCAAAAACCTTATTGTTTCTTTTTCCCCCAGTTAGCACCTAAGTTGTTCCCCCGGCTTCTTTTTCCACTTGCCTTCAATTTCTTCTATAGTTTAACAGCTTTCAGCCTTCAGATCTTACTGTCAGGAAGTTACAGGCTTGCGCCTGTAATTCCAGGTGTATTTCCAAGCAATGTTCCCAAGAAGCTTTTGATGGAGGTGGGAGAGAGAAGGAAAAAAAAAAACCCGCAGAGAAAGACACAAGAGACAACCTCAGGACACAGTTTCTGTGAACTTTGATTAATACCTAGGGGAAGGTAGGTTGAACCCAAGTCATTATGTTTGCATAAAGCCTTATTGCTTAATCTAGCAAACTTCATGCAGTTTCATACAGCAAAATACTTTAGAGTGTCTGTATGCAGTATCATTCCTGTTTCATTCTTTATGCGTATGACACCAGCGTTCTGGAGAGCCTATAACTGCATAACAGATTTTAGTGAAACACAAGGGTTTAGACTTACAATTGTAAGAAATGATTGCCACAGTCTTCCACTTACAATGCATTCACCTTCAGATGGTGTCATACGGGTAAGAGAGACAGCTCCTCTCAGGTGTGCAAAATACAGCCTCAAATTGTTCCCTGTTGTTGTACATCCACTTACTGCTCTCCCCAGTTCACTTACTGCCAATTTCACCTACAGAATTCAGCCGGGTGGCTAACGGCAAGGACACTCAGTACTTCCTCTTCCCAAAGGCTGTTACCTGTTGGTGCGCGTGGTGGTCAGAGTCCATTTAACTGACAAATCCACTTTAAGTCTTCCTCTCCCAGTGGGATAATTTTCCAGGTCAATTTCTCTTTGCATGCGACACTGTCACCTTGGCTTTGACAACAAAGTTCATTAGACTTTCCACAGTGCATGCACAGTAGGCATTGGAGCATTTGGCTTATCCTTCCTCATCAGCATACTTCACTAAAAGCAGCATCTTTCTCATACGTCAGGCTACTTCAGCTAGTTTTGTGAGGGAAAAGAGTATTGCTGAATTTAATTACTAGTATTTCAGAGCATATGGCTCAGCATCCCAGTTTCCTTTGGCTCAGTTCTCATTGTTATGGAGTTAAGAACACAAGATAACATTTGTAAGAAAGAAATCCAACAAGAGTACCCAATGCCCAGGGAGCAAAGGGAAAGGAAGAAGACGACACTTTTTAAAATTAATCAGAGATCAGCTAGGGGAAGATATCCAAACCCCCAAACCCAAGACCATAATCTTCCCTTCAATCGATAAGAAGTTATCCCGATTATCTCAACTTCTGGTACATTTGGCACTGTTTAGCAGCCTCCTCTTTTAGAGTTTTCTTGCTACTCCTGCTATCTTCTTTGAAGAAGATTTAAGTAAACATACACGAATGTAAAAACTCCGTCATTTACTAAAGCTACATTCTCTGCTAAAGAGTTACTTTTGTGCCACTACAGGTAGGGCCATTACGGGTGGCTTTTGCCATATGGTTATAAGGTGTGAAGATGTAGTCTGCAGAAGAGCAGCCTGGCTATCCTACTGTAGAACTGGGCAGGATCATTCAGCAGACTTTTTTTTTTTTTTTAAAACTTCAGTTCTGGTGGAGGTAACATGCCATATGAGCTGAAACAATGATCTACTTCGGGTGCTAATTTTGCTCCCTTCATTCTGTGCTTGAAAAGGAAACACATGAATGACCTCCACAGTCATTAAAAAAAGCTCAAATATGTTTATTTTGGCACAATTTAAAAATATACAAATACATTCAATATCAGGGTTCATTAAAGCCAATTTTTTAAAATAGATATACATATGTATTATTATTTTGGAGGGAGATGGAAACCAAAACACCACATTATATATTTAATTTGACAGTGCAAACGAATGAGAAACTGTTTAGACCAGGAGTCCACTGTGTCAGACAGCAATAACAAAAGCTGAACAGTTCCTGAAACACAAAAATAGTAAAAATACCTGCTGCATTTCAAAGAGTTTGCTGGGAGGGGAAGAGTATGGGAAGGGGAAGAGAGATGTTATCATTGAGAAAACTTGACTGCACAGAAGTTAGTTTAATGTCAAGTGTCTAATGCTCTAAGTTACAATATGCACTTGAGGATAACATAGGGTTCAGACAGCACGGTGACATGAATGATCCTTTGATAATTTATGTGCAGAAAGAATATATTAGCAACTAAACAATACAAGAATGCACTATCATTGACAGATTCACAAGCAGAAACTCCCTGCTTTCAAAGGTGCAGTTTCTTGGCATTATTTGCATAGTTACTCCTTTTCCTTAGCGGTTAGGAAAATATTCAGCAACTAAGTTCAGGAAAAACCTATGACCTCCAGACATAATTTCTACCTGTGGAAAGTCGCAACAGCACAAAGATAAAAAGACATCAAAGTGACAGAAACAAAACTGCCACCTCCTGAACTTGGAACATACGAACTATAAAGCACATTTCCTACTGAAAGCTGCATGGTCTCAAAGTGGCACTGTGTCTTTAGTTTTGTGCAGTAGAACAGAAATTTTATTTATCATTGTGATAGAAAGACAGTCTTAAGTTTCTCCATACAGCAATTCAGGCTTCTTTTTGGCATGGGGGCCTCTTCATGGTTTGTTCTTTATCCCCAATCTTTGCCCTAGCTTGTTTGGACGCTACAAGAGATCCCATTACCTTGTAAGGAGAGAGATAAAGTAAATACAACTGCACCAAAACTTACATAAAACCAGGTCTATTCAATAAGATAAATATATCTCCTCCCATCCCAGTTCTCATCTTTTAGCTTTGAATAAGCTTTTAACCACAGAGAAAAGGGAATCTGGATCACAAGGTTTGGACTCTCCATAAGGGTGTCATGTCAGCTCAAGACAGTATGTTCACATTTTCCTGAAAAAGAGAACCGACTGTTCCAGTTTATGTTCATGCCAGTGGATGCTGATGAAGAGCTTCCAAGTAATTTATTTTAGGAGCATAGACACATAATGGAGTGCCAGCTAAACCAAAACAGGCAATAGCAACACAGGTAGGTGGGAATGCACAAGCTGCATAGTTATAATTTCACATACGGTGACAGTGACACTTCAACCAATATAGCAACCTCAGGTTTTTCACTTATTTCCCAGTCACCCACTCTTATGCCCATACCACTGTGCCCATTATGCTGATACATGTGTTCACATAGCAACAGTCAACCGTGCCAGGAAAAAAAATTGGTGAAGGATAACCTAGCCAAAAAAACCCCCTAGTTTACAGCTACTTTAAGTTCCTGATCGAGTGACTACTCAGCCACACAGCTAGCATAAGATGGGCAAGAACAAGCATCTGAGAGTGGGGGCTATTTGGCCCGGCACCTTCACCAAGGAAATACTTGTTGAGCTCTGTCATAAGGTGCTGGCCTGCAGATGTCAGGCATGTTAATGAAGGGCTTGACCAAAGAAACCCCTTATTGCATTGGCAGAAACTCACCTGACCTCTCCAGTTCACCTCAATACTCACTGACATGTTTAACAGACACACAGCTACCCTGCAGGAATTTTGCTTTCCCTTCAACTGCTGTGTTAAGGGAAGGAAGCTAGCGGAGACAATCTTTGCAGGACAGACATAGCAGCCTATCAGTTACAAAGCCATAGCAAATGGCTCTTTATCCAAGGGCTGAGCTGAAGCCAATTGGAAAAGCTTCCCAACAAATTCCCACACTTGGGATTGGACCCATACTGACCACAGCCTTCAAAAGCACCAAGAACAACAGTATCTGGATAGTGGGTCTATATTCACAGTTAAAAACCAGGGTCAGCTATGTCATAGGCTGAAGAGGATGCTCCAGGAGGCATCATTTTTTGCTTCAAAAGGATACTGCATGTTAAGTATTGTTATATTGTCCTACAACATTAAAGCAGTGGCACTTAGTGTTAGCATTTACAAGTGGGTCCTTCAAACAAGTCCACATCCTTGAGTAATCCCAGTATTTCATGTTGGCCTGCAGCACTGAGACATTCAGCTCTGGGGACACAGAATACATCACAACACAGGAAGAAGAACTTGCCAAAACTGAAAGCATACCAAAGAAAGGCAGAGTCTTTAAAGATTTCAAACGCAGCATCTGTAGGAGACAAATGAAACCACAGAGCTGCAACAGTGCATTTCAAGATCACCAAAGCAGCTCACCGAACTGGATGTAGCCTGCCATCAGTATCTTTGTTAGTTCATTTCTCTGTCAACATTTGGCACAAACCCTTTGACACAGTAATTTGGCTTCCATTTAGGTCAGCTGCTCGCGATGTTTTCCTGGCACTTCAGTGGATTCAGAAAAAGTTTCTTCGACACTGTGTACACTTATAAAGTTCTCAGTCAAGAAGGAAGGTTAAACATTGCTGACCCTGGTTTCGGAAGAAGAGATCATAGCAGCAGATGCCGACGTCACTAGTGACCGTTCTCGTCTGACATATCGTGGCTTCCGAACTGAAATGATGGGCACAGAAACATCATTAGCACCTGCTGTATAAGCATGCCTTTATCATTAATTCATAACACCACATGCCATCCAACAATTCCTGAGTGACCAAAGTCATTCTGGACCTTAAAAAAAAGAAACAAAAACCAAAAACACCAGAACACAAAAACCCCTACATAGAGCTGACACAGCAAAAGTCCACAAATGAACTTATTTAGTAGGCCATTAGAAGCTTGCTTAAACAAGGTGCTCATTACAAACTGGCATTTCCATTATTTGTAAGTGTTTACAAGACATGAAGCTTTCCATTTTCAGCCCTAACAAAAACCCTCACAACTGTACTTTCTTTTTAAACAGATGTATAAGTTAAGGTAAGGAAACTAAGACTTTTCACAAGCAGCACTGGCTGTCAGTTTAACAGCCAGACCCAGATCAAGTCTGGAACACATCTAAAAAATGTTTAAAAGTTAAAGACTGCATTAATTAAAATTTAATTTTAATTATACCATCTTGATTAAAAAGGCCTACGCATACATGAGAAGCGAGACCAGAAATTTTGCTGAGCTTGGAAGGCCATTATTTCTTAAGTTTTTAGCAGATTTGGTCTGTCTCACTTTTAAGTCACCACAAGTTCTGTCATTGTCTTGAAAGTATATGGATCAAGCATAGAGACAAAGATATTTTACTGTATTACCCTGGCCAAATAAATACAGTTGCCTAGCCACTCTAAATTAATTTCATGTATAGATATAAAATTTTCTATCATTTGCAAAATATATCCTTTACTACCTACTTTTTTTTGAACCTTGTTACGTGGTCAGAGACACTTAAAAGAATGCCTTGATTTGATTAGGTGTAATCCATTGCCCTTTTAAATACATATTTTGGGAGAGTCATATTTAGATATTTCATGCTTTATTAGGCTCTCACTGGCTCATTAATAATGTAAAAACAGCATGTACTATTTCCTAGAAGCAGCACAAATTTAGAGGCCCACCAAAAAGCAAGTTTTTGCTCTTGGATTACCCAGATCTGGTCTAAAACAGCAGATTAGAGCATGGACTTCTCAGTAATATTTATAGGCTGAAATTATGAAAAATTAGGGAGGTTAATTAAGATTGAAACAAGCTGATTAGATGAAAGCTTGCCCAAGAAATAAGTTTCTGCCTGAGTTTCACACATATTAAAAACCCACCTTGCCAAAAAGAGCCAACCTACAAACACCCCACACACCACATACACACAAAATGGTATATTCCAAACAGTCTGTGTTATTTGTTTCAAGAAGCTGATAAGCTTCAAATCAGCAAGCCTGAAAATGAGCCAACCTGGCATTGTCAAGAAGATTCCAAGCCTGAAAATAGGTCCCAGACTAAATAATTTATTTTTAAGCACTTATGAAAAAATATTGCATCTACTTGTAAGACTTCTCTATTAGGATAGAGAAGTCAAAGATCTATTTTAGGAGCTGTCAAAGATCTATTTTAACATAAAGTACTCCATTAATACTGTATGCCTACATTAATTAAAGCAATAAATCCTATCAAAAAGGTTTACTAGACAGATTCCATTGGATTTCTGTCCCCTCAACAGATTCCACAGTTCTATACCAGGCTTTACAGGTAACTGTTTTGACTTGCTGTGTGTTCTTAGCATATCCACTTTGACATAGTTTGCCTGCTTTTCAATAACAAGATGCATAAAAGGGAAGCCAGCAGGTAAAATGTTTGTAGCAGCATGCCCCGGAGAACAGTTCCTCACCTGAAGAAGCTGGGGGAGGTATCATGGATGCCTGCATAACAGAAGAATGATCATGTGAAACAAAGCACCTTTTGTCTTCACAGTCTTTCATTAAAAAAATACAGGAACATTTTAGGGTTCCAATAACATTTACTGTGTACATAGTCTTTCTTGGAGAAAGTAGCTCAATAGAATCCATACGGTCAGTATTCACCTTTCTTCCCAGTTTGGACAAAGAACCCCAAAACATCTTTTATTTTTATTTCTCTCTCATACACCAGATTAGCTCCCTAACGAACTGTTAAAACTAAGTTATTGTTTACTTGATGTTTTATGCTTGTTTGTTCCTATTGGAAGGACAGAATTTACTTACTGTTTCACTAGGCTGGAGAACAGATGCTAAAAGAGAGAAAGAGAGAGACTAACCATCATTAATCTAGAAGGCTAGAACTGCTAGTTTTCTACAAATACATGCGTGCAACAGAATAGTTCTATTGTTAAAAAAATAGTTTTGTCACAAAGACTACCAAATCAGATAGAACATTCAGAAATCCCATTAGTAGGGTACATTGTCTGTAGGACTCTTTTCAAGATTAGAGGGTTGCAAAGGTCTCCAAGAATGACTTATTTTGCTTTCAAAGAAGGTAGCCACAGCAGTATCTCTTTAATATGAAGAGGCTTCAATAGGAAAAATGGCACTTTGAGCCAACTACCAGAAAAAGCAGTACAAATAGAAAACAATTGAACAGTGAAAGATGCAACCCTTTTACACAAGAGGTTGCTGCCTTTATTGGCCACATGATAATCATCATCCAGACAGAACGAAAGCTAACATGATAATAAGCCAGAGAAATGTTTCTAATGCTTCTCCTTTAAAGGAGGACATCAATGCTTTAGCCTGCTGGACCAGAGTGAACTATCAGCGCAAAATGTGGAAGTCAGACCAGTATCACTGAAGCCTCAGAGGTCTGGTGTCCTGCCAGCTTAGAAATGTCATAGCACAACAGCTCTTGATCCACTTAAAAACTGAAGGAGAATCTATCAATATGGCAGTTGTAATTAGGATACTAGCAGTTCCTGTGGCACTGATCAATTTAGACCTTAGGTAGCTACTGTTGTATACTTTCACATGAAATGATACCACAGAGACTGGAATTGTGATGTTCCATGAAGTTACTATGCCTAGATACAGCATTCTTAGCAAAACAATGGAATTGTATTGCTCCACCCACCCCCTTCTTTTTATCTTTCTAAGCTTATTTCTATTGTGACAGTCTAGCTTGAGCTTGGTCCTGTAAGATATGAATGAAAATAACAGGAGGTCTATTTGTGTAGCAGCCCTAACCAGTAAACAGCTTTCAACAGAAGGAGCTCTAACACAGCAAATGTTGTGCTAGAGGTTGTGATGGGAATCAAAGTGGCTGCATAGAAGGGGCAAGACGGAGTCATAGATCAGCCTCAGTTTCATGCAAAACACTGGGCAATATGGAGACATCACCTTCCACATATTTTGCTCACCACCTTGCAGAAACTGAAGACCAGTAAAATGTGGACACAGAACAACTTCACAGAAACTGAAGCATCTGAAAGAGCCAGATGTCTACATCAAGTCTTGGTGCCCTATGGCAAAGCACATCCCAGATGTTCTTTCCCTAGCTTTTCTGGAATCAATTTGGCATGAAGTCAGGTCACTGCATTTTAGTTACACGGCTTCATTTCTCAGTAACAGGAATGGCAGAAACAAAGAATAAATTTAATTATCAAAAGAAAAGCTAAGGGATGTTTGCTTTAAAAAAAAAAAAAAGTCGGGCAGTTAGCTCTTCCAAGCCCCAGTAAATCCTGCATTTAGAGGGCAAACACAGTTGAATAAGTAGTGCAACAATGAGGAACCTCAAATTCCATTCCCTTTCTCCTGCTGCTGACACACCCATTGTAAGTACACTGCCCTTTAGTATTACAGTTCCCTTCTCTCTAAAGCAAGAATAAATAACTGCTTTTTGTAAGGCTTTATAGATGTCTGGCATTTTGTGTACTGAAATAAACAAGCATTACTAAGTTCCATAAAAATGCCCCCTGTGCAAAAAGCACTAACTGATTTCTTTTCCTTTTTTTTCCTTTTTGAAATCAAATATCTAATATTCAGTGACAACTAACGTCAAGTATTGTACTCTGGCAAATCTTTGAAAGCTACAAAAAACCCAATAACTGGGTTAGTGAGAGATGCTGTGTAATATGCACCTAAGCACACAGACTCAGAACAGACATCCTCTGCACTGCCATGAAAACACAATATCGTAAACACATAGCAGGAGAAAGTTTTTCATTAGTTTGCATTGCTTTGGATGATCAAAAGAGATAGCAGTAGCTACATTAAGTTAGAACACTGACACAAAGAAATTTAAAAGATTTTAAATTGAGAAACTGAGCAAAGGCCAAAACTTTAAAGATTAAATAGACAATTAGAGGTATTTTACCTTTGTTTCTTCTGTAGAAAACATTAGGAAGTTTATTGGCACGTTTGAGGTAGAAGAAAGAAGCAACAGACAGAATCAGGAATAAACTGATGAAAAATGTCCCTAAGATGAGAGAAGCTGCCACTTCTGGGCCCCCTGTAAAAAAATATAAAGAGAAAATATTATTCACTAGAAATCTCTTCTAATAGAAGGGTTAAACAAAAGATAAGACCAACTTCCTGATAGTCATAGGAGGAAAAAACCTGTGGGTTTTTTTTTTTTAATATACAGACAGATCTCACTGAAACATTTGCAAAGATCTTTCGATACTCATTTCATTACATGGACAACTTTCCCAACCCCACCTCCAAATGCCAGGAAAGCCTTAGTCTCTACCTTCCTGAAGATAGCCACAAATTTTTAATCCATTGTTCTGTTTCTTTTCTGTAACTTTCAAAACCAGTGCTGGGAGGCACTCAACATTAATATTGTTCTTTTATTCCTTAAACGAAGTCTCCTAAAGACAAAACTTGTCAACAGATAATATACCACTGGTACAGTACACCCAGTATTATGTTTTCCACAAGTGACTGATACAGAAACCATCCCAAGCAGGCAGACATTAGCAAAAGGTCCCCTCCCTCATGTCTATTCTGCTTTCCCTGCCTCAAAAAATGCCCTGCATATTTATTCTGCTGTTTTATTTATTTAAGATTATGATGTCAAAGAACAAGTATTTTAAGAAACAAAAGTTAGTTTTGATCTTGTTGCAGACGAACTAGGACAACAGATCTATCAGACAAGCTCTGCTTGAGAAGTCCACATTCTAAAGAGCACTAGATACTTCGAGTCAAATATACACACATGACAAGACAAATGTTAGAAAGGGATCAGCAGCACCCAATGCTGCTATCTAAATATTCTCAGTTTGTATTATTCTTACCAGTGCCAAATAAGTATTTTTAGGAGATGAAACAGAAATGACTGGTCAACAGTGATAAAAAACAACCTACAGAAAGGCTAACCAAGACATAACAGATGTGTAACATGTTGCCTCAAGCCCTAAAAACCAAAACTCTTGCAGCATAAGGTTCAAAACTCAAGTTATGGTGTTCCATAAATAACCAGCTCAACCTGCACCAGAAAATCACTTCAAGATCACTAGGACAAGATGGAAGAACCATTCAGTAAAATACAGTTACCTCAAAATTCAACTCTAAGACTTATAAAAGATTCTTGTTGAGAACAAGCCAGAAAAAGTAAAAGTGGCTACTACATTTAGAATAAAACCTATGCTACAGAAAAACATATTTTACAACTTGTTTCAAGTGCCATGTCATGAAGGGGCTGGTACGCAGTGAATAATCACAAAGCCTGCACTCAATAGCTATTTCCGTTTACTCACCTATGTTCTGTACGAAAGGAGTTACGGTGCTTATATTCATTTGGAAATTCATTCCTCTGATACCAGCTGTAATCAAAAATAACTTTTTAAAGTAAAATCTGACAAAAACTACAGATTTGTTGAAAATCTTAGTAAAAGGCTATTATACTTCTCAGTAATTATTTGAAATTGTATAAGAACCCTGATTTATCCCATGAAAAATTCGTTCTTTATATCACTTTTGAGAATTTCAAAAAAGGAAGCAAACAAGCATCATCATAATTTGTCCAAAAAGAAAATAATTCACTAGAGCATTTCCCAGAAACTGAGATCAAGTTTCTTATCTCTTTCATTAAAAATATTTACAAGGAATTGAATGGTTCTCACCTCTCAAAAATAGCACACATACAAAATGAAAATAGCCTTCTTAATACAGATTTTCCAGAGAACTCAAGTACAGTCTGAGCTATTTTGTGCTCTGGAGAAGTCCCTAGCAAACACCCACAGCAAATGCCATTTTTCTTACAGCAGAGATTAAAGCAGCCACAAAATTTAGTATTCACTGTATGTTTGATTGATGTAAGTGTAATCATTTTGATGTTTAGGACTTTATTTTATTTTAAGAACTTACATTGGGCAGAATGATTTTTTTTTTAAATGTTGCATTTGGCTTCGCAGATTAGGTACTCCAATACACAACAATATTTTGATTTCCCCCCACACACACACCCTAGACTCTGGAATGGTTCCACGGCACTCTGCACAGTTTCTGCAAACTAAATTTCAAAGTTTCCGTAGGTTTTGTTGCATGTTCAAAAGCTCAAAGTTATATTAGGACTTTGGAAAAGGTTGAAGTTGTACAAGGGAGGGGAAAAATATCTGCAACATTTGATGCCTTCTTGAACAGTCTTTGCTGGACCACACCTGCAAGAAGAGATCTCAGCACCAAAAAATACCCATCAAAATAAAGGGATGGTAAATGACTCACTATTTCTGCATTCAGTCAGATTGTAAACAGATGAAACAGAAAGGGTTTCATTTTTGCATTTAATGCAGCTGCTACTACCATCCTCATTCCATCGTCTGTAACAACCTGCATAAGAATAAGATGTAAGAGGTTTGAAAGCAACAAAAGCGACACTGGAGATATTTCTAGTCTTCAGAAAGAGGTAAAGGCAACAGAAATTCCCTCCGTTTGGTCTATGGTTACAAACATCTCCTGCTTCCTATTACATTACACAAGTTAAGAGGTTTCATTTAAAAGTGTTTATTCCAGAAAATATATAACCTTTCAAGGCCCAAAAAGGAGAAAGAGTTACAAGCAAACAACTCCCAGAAGGCAATTTCAACATAGCTCCATTCATTGCTTCACATGTTTTAGTTTTGAGAAAAATAGGAAGTGTCTAACAACCTGTAACTACCCTCAACACCACTAAGGAAGAAGCAGAATTTTACTGTTTATTTTCAGGGGTCATACACTGTCGAAACAAAATTTAATGCCATTTTAATATATAGTATTGAAAATAGAAGCAGGCAGGGACAAAGATGCTTAGAACCAGAAAGAGTGTACTTAGATGAAAAAAGATGCTGGCGTCCCCATCGTCAATCACTTGAAGCACAGCAAGCTAAAAATACGAATACTGCCATAATACAGTCTTTCTCCCATGCCTCAGTCCTCTCCAGTATTGTACTATTTGTTTCACTTTAAGAACAACCCAAGCCTGTTTAAACTATTCTGTGACAGATGGCGAGTGTTTTGTATCAGTCACCCTACCATGCAGGCTGGAAAATGATTAAACTTTCATCTTGGCCTATGTCTTCGATGTTCAAATCTCTCAATTTATGTTTAAATGCACACACTGCTATATCTTTGTGAAGAAAAAAATTAGGGCACACCTTCAGTAACGACTTCATTTAATACAATAAAGCTGTGGTGGTTTCACTTGAAGCTTAGACTTGAGACATGAAGATTAGAAGGGTATTCCTACTACATCATATTACAGTCTTCATTTAAAGGAAAAAAAGCTTACTGTGCTGGCTAAAATCCAGTTCTATAGAGCCTTGAGCTAAACTGGTATCAATTATCCCATAAAGCAAACCATTAGTAAGGTGCTGATTTGAAAACAGCTCTGCTGCTACATTTTCCTTGGAGAGAAGCAGCACATTTGATGCCCACAGTAATAAATTACATCTGACATTTAATCTAAACACAAACAGACCCAAAGTAAGGGCAAAGACTTTCTACAGTAATAGGAAGAAAGCATCAAAGCACTTATCTGACACCAAAGATATTGGTAGATTATCAGTTTACAATAAGATTTAAGAGAACACAATCCCGTAACTTGGAGACAATTGTTTATACCATATCTAAGATCATTTAGAAGCAGAAATGAATGCATTAAATGAAGCAACAGTTAGGGAAGCTAACGAAGCAGTGAAAATAAGCAGGCTTAAAATGCTTTAACAACCATCACAAGGAAATGACTGAACCCAGAAGTGGACCCCAATTTAAGGCACTAATTTTCCTGTTACTGTGGGCTCTGAAGCCATTTTCCTGCTTTTACTCTCTGATTTTAAATAAAGTGGCATTTAAAAAAACACCCTTTTGCTACTGCTGGAGAGTGACAAAAGAAGTTAACAACTCCATTTAAAAGAAAACAACTCTACATATATGGCACAAGGAAGAATGAGGCATTCTGTGCTAACAAGACAATACTGAAATTATTCTTAATGCTCCCTTAGATACACATTACAGCATTTTTGCTTTTTATGCTCATTATACGGGCTTTTAAGCATTTACAATAGCTCTTACATAATCCAACTTCACACTAAAAAAAGATAAAGAATAACCTTATTAATAGTTGTCTATTCTCCTTACCATGCAAGAACAACATCTGTCAGTCACAGGAAGCATACCTTGTGTATATAGAGGAAGAAAGACTTCAATATGTACATGCACTAATTATTTTGTTTTCACTCCCCGATTAATCAGACACTGTATATTGGTGTTAACTGTCAAAAACAATCTGGAATTTTATTAAACAATGACACACTATACCTGGACTGCACTGGTTGGTTACTGGACAGGAGCTGTTTGAATCCAACATATCCACACAGCATTCTGTTTCTGAAACCTAAGAAAAGAAATTACATTACATTTCACACAGTTCTTAAGTTTACTAAAATGCTTCAATTAAAAAAAAAATCTACAGAGAACACAGTAGTAACTGCAGTTAAAACTTGCTGTAACTTTTTCTTTTTGCATTAAGCAACCTCACAAGGAGAGAACAAGTTAGATGCGCCATCAAGCTGATTCTGACCTCACAGCTGCCACCCAAACTAACACTTTGAGAATGAAATGCACGCTCTACTGCTGACATTGGACAAAGCCTCAAAAAACTGCTTTAGAAATATACTTGCTAAATTCTTCAGTGAAGCACAGTTCAGAGGGGGAGTTACCCTTCCCACCGCACCACACAAATGCCCTAAGAGATTTGCTCAGAAATACTATTGGCAAAATGACTGGCAAACCCCAGTTTTCACTGAATGCCCATACTGCAAGTGATGATAACATCTACATTCAGCGGAGCAATCCAGCAGAACTACAAAAGCTTCTTCCTTCTTCTTTTAATATATAAGAATAACTTCACATATCCTGAAGGCACATAGTTTATTTTTATTTTTGTTTGTTATATAAAAGCCAGTTTCAAAATTATTTATGAATTACAATAAGCTGTGACATAAGCTTAGAGATAAATGGTTGTTAGACACACTGTGGTTCTTTTGATAGATAATAGTAACATCCCATATAGACTTGGGCATATCCACTCTCTGAATCTGTACAAGAAAAATAAGCCACAGAACTCCCATGCCTTTTAAAGTTTTGCAGGTACATTCCCCTAAAGAATACAGCAAGTCAAATCAGTCTTAAAAAGGGATGAAGTATTCTTGGTCAAAAGTAACAACACCTGATCCATATTCAGCCACAGAAGTAACTTAAATATACCTAACATGTAACAGCCAGTATTATTCTGCTTATCAGCAAAACCCATCAAATCCAGGGGTGACGAAGATCAAAGCTATCAGGAGAAATGGTTGGGACTGTCAAAACTGAAATTAGTAGGCTGACTTCACACTGTTAGTGCATCGTGGGGAGGTAGGCTACAATAAAGAACCAGATGATCTCTAGGTAACATGCTTAAGACCAGTTTCTTAAAAAGTTTTGTTGGTCAAACTCTCCTGCAAGCAGAATTTTATACTCTGACCTTTTTCTGGGACTTGAAGCAGCGTTTGCTTTAGAGCTTCTCAGTCATTTGAAAAGTTAACTTTTGGGTATCCATGTTTTGGATTGTTTGTAGTTAAACTGCCAAGCAGCTTGAAAAGTGGTTTTTTGATCATCAGGGTGCTTTTTCCACATGGTGTGAGGCATTATCAGTTGCATCCCTGCTAGCCTACAAGCACATGACTAGGAAGAATTCAATGCTTTAATAGGCAATCAGCCATCATAGCAAATTGACCCACTGTAAAAGTTTCAGTTAATGACTGCTAGCAGTATAGCTCATTTCTGTTGAATTAGAAAGCCTTCTATAAACTGCAAAGTGAGAGGAAAATAATCTGATCCTTTGGTTTTTATAGCGTCTAGCATATCAAAAAACATGAAGTACCTACCGAACTTTCAGTAGATTTACTGGCAACTTCTGCTATGAGTCTAGTTAAGAGAAGGACATATGGCACCTCCATGCCCAGGAAAGACACAGGTCTAAATAAGAACAGGGAAAGAAATTAGAATGTCTTATTAATGACAGAGAAGTTATGCTTTCCCTTTGTTAAAGAACTTCTGCCAACACATTCCTTTTATTTGAATGCAAAGGCCTTTAAATTAAATATGCCAGGGGGAATGACTTACCTTGGTGCAAGATACAAATTTGAGACATTCAGAATTTTCCCTCCAGCTGCAGAGGGGCAGGTTTCTGGCTATGGCAGACTGTGGTTGCTAAGAAACAAGGAGCCTTATCAGTCTGCTCCAAACTGGGCCACGCAGAGACTATTCCACACCCAGGATCTAAAAATCAATGTGATTGCAATAGAACAGTTACTGCCTGGCACCACCACTGATAAGCCTCCCCAGTTACAGGCTCCTCTGGCTGCAGCACTGAGCTG
The DNA here is from genome assembly GCF_965638725.1 of Aptenodytes patagonicus. NCBI lineage: Eukaryota > Metazoa > Chordata > Aves > Sphenisciformes > Spheniscidae > Aptenodytes > Aptenodytes patagonicus. The sequence continues at coordinate 6,189,252 of NC_134967.1, read as the reverse complement.
TGATGGATTTGTATCAGGACAGAGAGCACGCGCCACTTTGAAAAGGCAATACTGCAATTAATTTCTCCCACGACAGCACAGCCATGAAGCATTAATGAAGTCTGTCTGTTAATAAGTAGTGTTTCTCAATTGCCTGAGAACAGACCTTCTCAATGTGGAACAAAATATTGTGGACAGTCTGCTACAAGCCTTGCTTTTTTCCCCCTCCACTTTTGTCATATAACTCCACACATAACCTAAAGAAAGTCCACATTTCTTACATTAAATTGTTTGGATAAACTAAAAGGCACTACATCATGCTTGATCTGCATTGTTCAGACACTCCCTTTGTCAATATTATAATATCTGCCTATTCTCTAGTCAATTTAATGTTGGAAGCCACATCCAGTTCTAAGAACTACTGTACCTGCAGCCTGGTAGCTTTAGGAAAACATAGTCTTTCATATTATAAATAAAACACAGGGACAGACAAGGCCCTCTAACCAGAGCTTAATAAGAGGAAAGAAAGCTTTCAACTGTAGGGGAAAACTCCTTTAGTGACTCATTTCACAAACTGAAATTTGTTACTATTTTTGTTAAACAAAAATCCAGTGGATGAGTTTTAAATTACTGTAAAATATGTATCATGATCCTTTGCAAGTTGTTTTTCTGAAGAACAAAATCATTGAGCAGTTCCTATGATTAATTTCTGTTCAGTTTTTTAAATCACTTACACATAGCCTGTTGCCTCAACTTCAAAAAAAGATTAGTTCAGCTTAGTGGGAAAATTTATTATAATCCCCTGCTATCAGCTGAAAGTTCCAAGATCAAGGACTGAAAATCCTGAAAACCAAACTCCAGTCTTACTGCTACAACTAATTTCTACAGTTAGCGAGGATTGGGGCAGAGCAGGAAAAGCTTGCACTGTCATGATACCTTCCAATTTAAGCATAACAATGGACGTCAAGTCTGTCAGTGTCGAGGTGCAGCATCCATGATTTCATCAGTTCACATTTACATACTTGTCAATAAAGTGACACCTGTACTAAAATGAAAAGCAGACAGTCAATGTAAGTGCACTATGCATGCGAGGCTAGCCTCCAAAGGCCGAGACAGTGCCCGATTAGCCTTGCTGTTGGCAACGTAGATTATAGGAACCAAAGAACGTAAGCAGCAAGGAGCCTTTGTACATACAGAGGTTCTCCAGAATAAGATATTAAGAGCTAGTTAGCTTCGGGAATGGTACCACCACCACATCCTGGAGTGAAAATTAAAATGGCAGTTTACAGAACTGCTGGAAAGTGATGGCACTGCTAAAAACAGCAGGGAAAATTTAGCTTCAGGAATTTTACACAAGGATGGAAAGATACATTTCTACAGCTAAGCTCATAAATTGCTGACTAAAGATTTAATGTTATTCTTCAACAATACCCGAGGTGAGAAGATACCTCAAATGCAAACACCTGTTTTAACAAAAAGGTGAAGTCATCTCAGAAGATAAAAGGAGACAACCTTTCTAGAGTGCAGTACATACCCCCAAAAGCCAAGAATGCCTAACTTACAGCTTTGATGGTAACAGTTTCTTCTTGAGCACATTTGAGCAGAACAGAAGCTACTTGCAACTCAGTAAATGATTGCTGATGTAGGCATTGCACTTGATCTAGTTTGACAAGAGAGCTTTCCACCTGTGTGTGACAGTGTAAGAGTACTCATACAAATGCTATGAATAATTCTGTTTTAGATCACATTGGGTGTAACTTTAATTTGCACATTTAACCTTTTAAAAACAGAGTTTTTTTCTTTTTATGCCTTTCTATTGCAGTAAAAGTTGAGTAACACAACCTTAGGGTTTTTCAAGGCAGTCCAGCAGAGTCTAATGTTTAAACTATCCTCAGGATGTACATAGGGATGGGTGTATTTTAAACAAATCTATACAGAGAGTTTGCCTTATTTAAGGCATAAAAATATGATATTTTTATGATATCTGATATATATATAGATATATATAGATATATAAAAACTGATAAACTGCCTTATCAGTTTTCTACAATCTATCTTCAGAAGTGAGATCTTGCTTCTTGGCTGAGAAAGACTTCCTCTGGGGAAAATAGTTAGAGTTGGTAAAGATATTTGCTGATAAAGTCTTCATAATTTTGGATGCTATGCACAGATTTTTGTCAATACCCAAATATTATAATATCTGTAAATACTAAGAAAAGGCAGATGAAAGAGGCATTTGTTTAAACAAGTATATTCTTGTTATCTAGAAAAAATACTTACGTTCAGGAACAAGTCATACTAAACAAGAAAACATTTGTGAAACTGGCCACTTCTAAGTGCCCAATCCTCCTCTTTGTGAATGCAAATAGCTATACAGCATAAGCTCAGTATTGGTTGTATTTCTATTCCTGAAATAAATGAAGATACTAATCAACTATACTGTTGCATTTATGGGCAGATATTTGTTTACAGCCACTAGTGATTCTAACAAACTAGAACATCTGCCCTGCAGCTGTTCCAGTAGAAATAGGACACAAGATCTATTTGCCCTCAAATCATCAGCCAGTATTTTTTTATTTCTGTGAGAGAGAGACAATATCTAAGCTTTATATATAATTATTTGTTGTTTGGTTGTTTTTTGTTTGAACTAGTTTTAACTGCAGGAAAAGGAAAGCAGAGATGAACAAGCTGCTTTAAAGCTTCCAAACATATTACATGTATGTTATATTTACTCAATGTACATTTTACTCCAGGTCCCAGAACTACTTCCTCACATCCTGCTGGATTCTCTATTGGCCAGTAAAAATTAGAAGTCTATTAATATAATATATAAATAACATCTGTCTGAACGAGGCAGAAATTCAAGCCATGAAAGTAACACTAGATACCTACTTTTTTTTTAGCGTAATGCCCATGAAAGATATCACACAGACTTAAGCATCCATATTCTTTCTATGCAATAATACGAAAAGCATATTAGCATTCCTAAAGTCTGGCTGTGCCACACCTCAGCAAGGTTGGAAAGAGCTTGTGACTTGTAAGTCAAAGAATAAATCAAGTGCAGAACTTCCAAACAAGACAGCAACTTCAAGTAGGGATTTGTACTGTTAATTGGTCTCCCTGTACAAAACCACGGAAGTAACAATTCATTTTACTGTTTTCCAGCCATAAGTCAATCATAACCATTCTATTGCCAACCCGAACAGTATTTTACACCATAATTTTAATTTTAGAAATGAAAAAGCCCTAGAGCATCCAAGACATTCAGTATACATGAATACTAACCATGCCTCTGAATAAGGTAGCTGAAGTTTTAGTTTTTAAATTAAGTACATGAATTTGACCAGGATCAGATACCCACAGCAAAACAATTTACAAGGCCATGGAGTACGTTTCATGTTTGGCAGAGTTTTCTCTTTGGATTATGGAAAAAAAGATAATGTCATGCACAAACTGGAGCCCAAATTAGAAAGTATTTATGCTTGACATGGCAACACAGTTTTGAGAACACAGACATTTTAATTAAAACAAGTATGTCACACTAGAGTTCCACATTTGAAACAAATCTCAAATCACTGTCAACTTGGATCTCAAGTGCCACAATACCCATAAGCCAAACACATCAAGATTCACTAAGTGAATTCTTCCTCTTGTTGCTTTTAAAAAAGAACGCAAATAATTCATGGACACTAAGCACTAGAAGACTTTTTCCTCCCACTCCCGGAAGCAAGTGCTCTTTAATTCATCTTTATGTCTACATTTTCCATACATATAGCTGTGTATCTATTATTTCTGTTGTATTATCAGTGTCTTTCTTGCTGGAGCATTGTTTGAGCAAGGTAATTTTTTCAGGTACATGGAAAAAGATGGCAGTAGAAAAAAAAAAAACATTGCCTGAATTTCAGGTGGTTTTATAATTCATTCAGCAGATCAGAGTTTGAAACTATATCATACTCATTCCGCTGCCAAAGGCTTCTTAATTCTGATGTGACCTTGAATTAGTCATGATAAAACAGAAAAGTCAAAATGCAGTCTCGCAAATAACAGACTTGTAAAGGCCTAAACGCTCACTTACCAGCTCCTTCAGAGGTATGCGCTAGAACACTGCATCTTCCTTAGGTAACACTGAACGCTGGTGGTATGTCGTTTACTGCTAATTTCTCATTGATGCTGCAACTGTTTCACAGTAAACCTGCAGGGTAGAACAGACATGGCTTGCGCTTAGAACATTTTTTATAAATTAAAGCTGAAGGAGGACTTGTTTTTCCAGCTTGCTTAATACGCACCCATGAAAAGAACTACTATCCCTACCCTTACATCAAAATGATTATGTAATAGGCCAGCAGCCAACAATTAAAAATACACACCTTCCGCTCAAGACAATGAAGATCTCAACTTTAAGCTAGGCTTTGCTTCAAAAGTAGTTACATGCCTGGAACGTGCCTAGAGCAAACACTAGTTAACACCAACATTTACTGTGGTTCAGTCAATAAAAATTTGGCAGTAACACATTCTGCTGTTACAACAGTCGTTGCAGCCTTAAAAACTGAGAGCAGAAATGAACACTGGTACAATCTGGTTGCCAATAATACAGCTATACACTACAGGGAAAGATGCTTTGGAAACTGAACATATGCATGGCCCGTTTAGGTTCCCCCCCCCAAACAGTGCAAGAAAAGTCTGTGTTATAGGGGTACACATTTGCTTGAAGTATATCCAGAAAAAAAAAAAACCACAAAACCAAAACCACACCAAACACCCACAACCCTAAAAAGTCTCAGATTGCCAAGAACTGTAGTGAACTGAGTTAGTTTATTAGGAAAAAAGTATCCAAAGTTTTATTGGACCATGAGAAAGAGATGATTCGTTTCCAAACGCGCCTCGAGAATACCGCGCTTCCACGCGAAGTCTATCAGGAAGCAAGTAGCCCTGAAAAAGCTGGGCGAGAAGGAGGAACGAGCGGCGACTCTTCCCCAGCTTTGCCCTACATGGCAAACCATCGCGGCTGCTCCCTCACACCCCCCTCCCCGGGCCCGGCGAGAGGGTCGGGGGCTTTTTCCCGCGGGAACGCGCCCTCCCCGCCCGCTCTGTGCTCCCGCCGGCTGCACCGCTCGGTAAATACGTTTCTGCCACCGGCCGGCCCCAACACCCCTCCCCTTCACCGGCGGCGGGACACCGGGCGGGGGTGGGAGGGGAGCTGGGCCGCGGCTGGCAGACCGCTCCCCGCCCGGCGGCGCTGGCAGGGCCCGCTGCCGCCTGCGGCCGCGCCGAAGGCTCCGGCGCCGCCTTCACCGCCTCGCCTCACCTGCCCGGCGGCGCCTCCCACGCCCCGAACAATGGGGCAACGCCCGGGGGCTCGCCGCCCGCCCGGGGAGCTCGCCGCCCTCCTTCCCTCCCGCCGCCCCGCGCCCCTCCGCCGCCTGAGGGGACTGACCGCCCTCCCCCGCTGTCTCCTTACCTGAGGAAGCAACCTCCGGCGGCACCGGCGGCAGGTTCCCTTTCGTACCCCCCGCCCTCAGGCGGCGCCCTGCCCGCTCCTTCCCACGGCGCCCTGGGAGTTGTAGTTCTCCCTCTGCCGGCCGACACGCAGGTTCCCCGAACGGGTCCTTCGCTCGGAACTACAAGTCCCAGCAGCCTCCGCGCCGCGCCCTACCTGTGCCCTCCTCCCCGCAGGTAAATCCCCTCCCTCAGCCCTTTCCCGGAGCGTCTTCGCCAGCGCCGCTCTCCTGCGCGCGGTGCCTCCTGGGAAGGGAGTCCCGCGTCTGGAGACAGCCCGAGGACCGGGCGGGCCCCGGCACTGCAACTCCCGGTGTGCCTCGCGCGGGCGCGGCCATTTTAGGCGTTGCTTGGCGACGCAGACGCCCCGGGAGGGAGGACGGGTGGGAGAGGGAAGCCGCAGGTAGGCGGGCGGGAGGCGGAGGCCTATTCACCAGTCCCTCGAGTCTTCTGCCAGGCGGGGGATATCACGATGAAAGGATTAAATATTTCATTAAAGGCCTGTCAGGATAGGGGGCAGAGGCTACGGCACGTCTGAACTCTTCCCAAGCCTTCACACGTCACCCAAGTCCTTTGATACCGCCTGCTTGCGCCATCCTGACAGCGGCCTCCTGACAAGCACTGGGGTTTCAGAGAAAGAAAGGAAGCCTTGAGAAACGCAGGGCAACGCGCGGGCCCAACAGGATGACACCCACCGCAGAGCTGCTCACCTAAGCATACTCCGATACCATCACGTCTCGGCCCAATTAACAACTACTGCTGAAACATGGCAGAAAGGGCAGGATCTCTTGGCAAAACTAAGACTTGAAACGGGAGGCAAGATAAAAGCTGCACTTCTGATCTGAAACCTACGCCTTCGTGCAACAGAAGTTACTTAGCTCTTGAAGAGGAGAATTAAAATTTGTTCCAAGTTTGAGATGGCAGTACATTTTGTAACAAGTTTAAAATACAAAGATTATAGACAATGCCAAATGTCATTTGGCATATTTTTTCCAGTAAGGAAGAAACCACCTAGTTGAGTGTAATAAAGAATAAAAATATTTACCGAGAAAATTCATGTTCAGTTTTACTGAATATTTGTATAACCGTGCAGATGAAAACTAAATGCAGCTCTTCACAAATTTCCTAATCTGGATACCTCAGAAGAACTGCAATTTACTGTGATTTTTTTTTTTTTCCCAAAATAGGTGCAATGTTTCAGAGCAGAACCTAGAATCTCAGAGAAAGACTTAAGTGCACTACTTATCCTCAAGACTGAAGAAGTCAGCAGGAAGAAGCTTTCACTGAACTTTTGATACACCAGTCCTAGAGTGTCTCCCACAAAGCGTGGATATATGGTATAATTCAGTACACTTTGCTAAAGAGAGATGAAAATGGGGAACGTGGGTGGACAGACTTGTTTGCTTTCTGCTCTTTGTGTGTAGCACCCAATGATACACAGAATGCAGCTTCTGATAAATACACAGGTAGCCAAAGTGCTGAAACTGCAAGCGAATTGTTATCGTTGGTTTCATTTGTGGTTACACAGAACTTTGAGAGATGCATAATTCGCACATTAGCAGAACAGTTAAAATGATTTTCAAATACCTTTGGTGAATTACTGGATGCAAAAACACACATAAAATTATACTGTGACAAAGTATTTTGACTTAAAAGCACTACTTCATCTCAATATCAAATTCATCCTTATCTCTTCAAAGATTAAGCCTTCTGCCTTTTATTCTGTTCACTAGCTATAAAACTTACGACGACTTCATAGCCAGGAAAAAACATTTCTTGCCTTCTTTTCTTAGCTGTGTATTGTGGTTTGCATTACTTCGTAAGTGTGTCACTTGAAATTTGTTCTGCGGCTTCGTAAGCTTTTTGTGATCCCTTCCCACCCCAGCCTTCTATTGGTATTTCACAAAACAGGACACTTGGCTGAATACGTAGCGTGACAGTGTGATTGGAATTTTTCTTGTCCAACAGATTCAATGCATGTGATTTAAATCCTATGAATAGTTTAGTAGTTGACACCTGAACTTACTCCATTTCTCCATAACCAGGTATGCTATAAAACTCAGTATCTTTCTCTACAGCATGCCTGTGCAGGACAAGATATGCCACTTTCAAGTTTATAGATGGAAGAAGGAAAGCTAGAAATTGTGAGTTTTGAATTTAGGGTCAACAAACAACTTCATTTACGAGGCAGAAAAAAGTTCTGCACATGGACAGGCATAGCTACGTTTTTTGGTGGGTTTTTTTTGTTTGCTTGTTTTTTCATAATTCAGAGGGCAGCACTGCTGTGAAATAAAATTGCTGGAAAAGAATTGCAGATGCTGGCAAAAGAAATGAATACACTAAATATCTGTCTTTCTGACTGGTCCCATAGTTATTGCCACTGCAGCGCTAAAACTGAAGTGCAGACCTTCAAAACTAGGTTGCTGCTCATGAGCACATATTTTACCAGAACAAAAGAGTGAGTAAATGAACGGGACATACAGTCCAAACAGCTTTTTGCAGTGACCTTTCCAATCCGAGGGTGGTGGGAAAAGTGGGAGATAATGGAAAGTGTCATTGTGTGAAAGTGCAAGCTACTATGACAATTAACTACAACCAGATACATGATTAATAAAATCTTTTCCAAATGTGTCTACTATACCTCAATAGTGCTTTTAAAATAATTCTTACTGTACTGAATTATTCCATTCAGCTCTTTATTAAGTTTTTCTCACACAACATGTCCAGGCATCTCTTCAAAGTGATGTTGGCAGACATAACTTTGCGGTGGTTTTAACTGTTACATACTGTTTTGAGTGCTTGGCAGAAAAAGTGTCGAAATTAACATTCCTTAAGTAGACAGAGAATTACAAATTGCTTCAAAATAAACAAAACAACTATTATTGCATGTTACTTAATGGAAAGATCTAATCTATCAACCCTATTGTCAGGCTGTGACAAAGGAAAACAAAATATTCTCTTAGATCATATTATCCATTTTCTCTGTAGGGTATTTCCAGTATATCTGTGTAATATGTAGGCATCTCCAGAAGTTTGTATAGCTGCGAGGAAACCGCACTGTTTTTGCTATGTTTAGGAGGTACTTCAGCATCCTGCAAGTTTAAGTCTAGCCTTGCTTTTGCAGTGGCTGTATTAATTAGATTTCTGTACTCAGCTTCCTGACTTGTCTCTTTCTGCACAACTGCCACTGAAGTGTTCTGCCATTTAGACTTCCTGATCTGTGGCTTTTAACAACAATTGGTTGAGGCAGATATCAAGATTTCCCCTAAGAGACAAAGCGAAAACACTCTCACTTCGCACGTTACATAGCAGCTCTGAAACAAAGCACAACATACAGTGCACAGTTCTTCAGGCAATGATCTTCTTCAGAGAGATTTCTGTTCTATGCAACAGCTGCTGCTACAGAAAGATGTCCTGTAAAGTTGCTGAAGGCACACTAGCAGGTAACCTGAGTCCTTTCATCCACGGCAGAGACGATGACCAACTGCTTTCTGATTGCTGTCTGAAAGGAGGCTTTGGTAGATTTGGGGAATGGGGATGAGGCTACAGGTTATTGTAGGAAGCTGGATGCCTCTGAGCACACTCTATTCCCTATTTCTTTGACCAATGGCATTTTTCAGTGAATAGCATATCCTTAAGGAAAAAGCTTGGGATGTTGACTCATGTGGAGCATAACACCACCTGTACCAATGCTGACAAGTTTTCCCAGATCTGACCTACTACACTTCCAGTAAATTAAAGCATCGGTTCTTATATGTACTCGCTCCTATTCAAACTGCCCCAAATGAGTCATGATCTTTAATCTTCTACTCTGGATTTTATCTATTAGGCTGTTTGCCCTGACAGTGCCTCTAAATAACATCATCTCAAATATCCAGGGTTTCTCTTCACTAGGCAAGCACTGCTGATTTCATATTGACAGTTTCAAAGGTCTGCTTTTGATCAAAGCAGGAATAGGAAGGCTTAAGCCTTTTGTCTTTCAAATCAGCTTTAAATGATAAAAATCTGCGGGTAGATTTGCATTAATATTAAGGAAAAGCTCAAGAGCTTTCTGTTTTTGAGACGAATATACAAGTTATTTGTAAAATTTGTAATAGGACTCAGACAATGCGTACCAGATGGTAAATGATGCTCCCTTTCACAAGCACATTTGCTCATCCTGTACTTTTCCTGGAAGATTACCTGGGTGGCACACAGCTAGGCAGTCAAGCAGAAAGTTATTGCTCTTGAGCAGATATGACCTACATAACAGAAGCAAAAACATTAGTTGCCTTGTCAAGAGAATCACTGCTAGGACTGACATAATTTTATGGTGTGCTAATGCACTGGCAATATTTCCGTTAACTGGGGAAACATCTTTATATATTCCTGACACATACAGCAACCCTTCAGAACTATATTACCAGTGTAATTGGACAGATTGAGGCAGTTTAACAGTTGTCATTCTGAGATTACTTAACTGTTAATTGAGAAATATGAAGAGGATTCCCTGACTTCTCATTGTATGATTATGGGAATTAAAGACCTCCTTGAGAAACACCTTTCGGTCACGCCAAAGGATGTTTCAAATGTTAGCCATTTGAACTAAAACATATGGCTCTAGCTACTGCCATGTATGACGCTCCTACTCAGCAGAAGCCCTTTGCTTAAGATTTTCTGCTCCCAATACACCCTTTACTTCTTTCACTTGCTAACTTTTGGGGGGGAGGGAAAGGCAGGGAGGGGGCAATTCCAGACCACTTTTCCTGGACAGTTTGAAACTAATACAGTACCATCAAAGTAACTTGCTCTACTATTATTGTTAAGCTGGGATTTTTAATACTACCAGGATGGACATGTCCATCACTTGACTTACCAGCTATATTTTATCTACAAGTTTCCTTTAAACATTTTTTCCCTTAAGGCAGTGCTCTAGAAAGGAAAATGAAATCACAACTGCTTTTTATGGTAGATCCTGAAAGTTTAAAAGTAGAAGATGAATGAAAAGCAGCCACAGACTTGATGCATACAGGAGATGTTTCTAGAGTTCAAAAGAAAACAACAGATGGGCATAATAGCTGTCTGGGTTACAGTAGGGTATGAGGTAAACAATTCACAGGCTACATGTAGTCTGATAATGAACAAAAGGCATTCAAAAACAACAAGACATTATTCTTATGTCCAAGGTTGCTATAATTTGTGACAGACTTCCAAGTCCTTTTTCTCCCCAAGCTAGAACCACCCTCTATTACCTTCCTGCCTGTTAATTTCACAGTGCAAACTTAGAAGTACCTTTCCATTTAAAATATTCTGAGTCTTTGTTTAAGATATACCTGCTGAAATTCAAGTTTTATCCTGAGAAATACAGCTAGAAAGAACTGAAGATAAAAACACATGGGAACAAAAAGCAGTTCAAGAAAATTTGATCAAGTGTTAATAAGAATATTGCATCGAAACTGAAATTGTTCCCATTTTAAAAACAAACAAACAAACAAACAAAAAACCCAAAACAGTAAGGTCAGAAGCATACAATATTGTCCTTGTTGATCGTAAACCACCTTTCTGTTCAAAATATGGAAACCAATGCTTTATAACTATGTTTACTGTAAAAAGTATTGCCACACTCTCACTGGCAATCTACTGCTGTGCTTGTGGTTTTATTGACACCAGAGGAAAGCTACGAGTTATTGTAAGCGTACCGCTTATCAGATAGCTAAATGGCTTTGTCTATGTGATTACCCTACTCTTATTGTAATACCCAAGTAAAGAGTAGAAGCTTGAAAACTTCTGTTTTGTACAGTGCTTTTCAACCGTTTCTGATTTTCTATTTTTTTCTCTAATGGAGGTGTAGAGTCCTTTATGAAGAATTCCTGCACAAGAGAAAATACCTTTCTTTTTCTTAGCTAAATTCTGATATCTAAATCCCTTAGAAGTAATCTACACATTCTCAGATATCTGCAATCCACAGATTAGGTACCATAGGCACAGCAAGTTTATTCTGCAAGGGGCTGTCAGTATTACAGCTTGCTTTTTTGTGTGGTTTGTTTTTCCCCCTTTAATCTGTTGCTATTTTACATGTATATGAGGACTAGCAACCTCCCGAATTCTAAAGCTATCCTATCACATATACATTTAAATTTGGTATTTCTAAGTCAACTACTCATTTGCATCAGATGTTTTGCCATTAGGCAACAGTTGCAGGTTGACAACAGAGCTGTGGCATGCAAATTAAAAACATTTTAGGCTTCGTCGTAGACATGCTGGGACTTGCTCATCACCTTTATCTTGCCTTTGCCCTACCTGCAGCATGCTAGTAAAGACCCAAGAGCTGCTGTCTCACCCAGATGCATTTGTGACTGCTGTTCCATACTTTGTCCCCCATTCTGAGCACAGCCATCGTGCTGTGGAGTACTGCCCAGCGTATGACCGCGGCAACAAGAACCAGGCTGGGAGGAACCTGAATGTCATTACATCATGACTTGGACCATTCGTTCCTGAAACAAAATGTTATTTGTTAGCTTTGTCTAGATTTATGATAGAACCTTAGATGTCAGCCTATCTTTCTAGTAATTTTATAAAAAGCTTTCTCCCATACTGCGATACAATGATCCTATGTGCGGTTTGACCAGATAAATGCTGATATACAATTTGGAAATTCTGACGCTGTATAAGTGACAACTGTCAAATGCAGTTTGTAAAAAAACCTAATAGTTGAAGGTCCATACGTGACAGGTAAGCACTTCTGTATTTTCTTTGGTAAGGAACTATAATTTCAGTTTAGAAATCTAAGACCGTAAATATTATGTAGTTTAATCAGTCTAAACACCTATGTGTAACCAAAGGACTATAACCTCCAAAGCAGCTTGTCTCATCCTAAATATTAAAGATAATGTTTGCCTGGAAAAAAAGTATTGAAAAGGATTATTCAGGTACAGAAATAGTCTATAGAACTAAGCAATTTGTGTAGATGAATGTAATACTGATTGAAAATTCTGTAATTCCACTGTATTTTTTTCCCCCCAACTATCTGCTAATTTGTAACATGAGGGGAATCTAGCTTTCCACTTAAACTATTTCTATCTGGACAGGGAAGAGATTCGTGGTGATTTATGATGTCTGTTAGCTAAACTTTTCTAGTACTAGAAGTTGTACTCTGCAAATTGTACAAGTGATATTACAGATTTGGTTTTTTTCTCTCCTTAGGTGTTTGTTCTTTGTTATAAAACAAAATAGTGTCTTCATATGCAAATATTTGTAAAGCATGCAAAGGTAGCAGGTGGAAAAACATAAATATTCATCATTCTTAATGAAACATTTATTTCTTCATGTTTAGTTGAAGGTAGATTTATCAAATATGATGATTATATGAATTACAGCTAATAAGGTTTAAATCTTGTTCAATTTACATGGCTTTGCAAACATTATCTATACATTTCACACAGGGAGAAGGGGAGGGAGGGAGAAAAGGGGGGGTGCGGAATCACGCTTGAGGCTCTTGCTGCGACTACAAAGATTAAATATAAGCTATATAAATATAGGTGAAAGTGTATTAAAGTTTTAATGCTTCCAGTAATACATAGCTTTAATTACTATCACATTGAAAAGAGATTTTCAGTGATATATTGACTTCCATTTAAGTTTTATTAAAAAGTAAATTGCATTCTGCTTTGGTAGGATTTTTCATTTGGCTTGATAAGCACAAAAATCGATGGCAGTGAAAGTACTTCTTAGCCGTCTGAAGAGATCAGTGTATTGCATAGGTGCCCCAGAATGTAATACGTGCTGGCATGCACCACGTGCTGTAAAATTAACTAGAATGTGTTTGTGAATGAATGAGCAGTATCTGGGCGAGACGAACAGCAGTGGTCTTACTAAGTTGAGGGCAGGAGCAAGAGCATAATATTCTTGAGCAATCAGAAGAATTGCTACTGCATTTTAAAAATATAGCGTCGTAATTTCTGCAGCCCCTAGAGTTTCTTGGGTTTGTTGGGTTTTTGTTTGGGTTTGGTTTTTTTTCTTGGTGACTGATTAATTTGCTGGAGAAAATTTACTGCTTTATGGAGTAGTACTTTTTTAAAAGATAAACTGTGGTCTTAAGATGGAAGACTTGCGTTTACAATTTCACTAGCCATTATCAATGCAAGATTACGGATGAGCCTTTGGAGCAGAGGCTGTAGAAAGCTAGGGAGATTACTCTTGTTTCACGGTCGTTCCTAAAGGCCTAACTGGATTTAGAAGCCTAGACATGCAAGAAAGTTTCCACAAGAAAAGTAGCTCTGCAGCTCTAAGGGTCTCTTTTTTCACTAGTTTGAGTCCATTAGAGGAACGCTGCATTTATTTCTCTTTCTCTCCATGTGGTCCAGCCATCTTCCACTCTCCATGTAACAGGATAAACTGGGCATCTGCTTTTATTTTACAAACTCTGTAGCTCCATGACATTCTACAGTGCATTCACAACACGGCAACACTTGCATTTGAATCTGAAGCATCCAGGAGTACTGTTAGATATGGCCAGTGCACACAGTGTACCACCGCAGTCACTGCTCTTCAGGGAGTTCAGGCTATGAGGCCATTTGTGCTATTGGAGAATACAACTATTAAAGAAGGTGGACATACATCTGCCACATGCATATTTTTATCTCCCCAGCAGTTGCTTAGAGCAATGACTCAGTAGATAGCAACTTATTTTTTATACGTATAAAATATACATATATATTGCTTTATATATATAGCTTTACGTATGTGTGTGTATGTGTGTGTATATGTAAAAACAGAAAAGATCACAGTCCTTTAAATATGTGAAGTATATGGTCACATATACAGAAGCAAGTCATCTTCCTTTCTGCACCAAAGAAAGGAGTCTCAGGCATCCCAGGCACATCTGAGCCGTTATCAGAGCAGCACAACTTCAAAAGCGGTGAGGGAAATCTGCTCTACTCCCCTGAAGAACTTCTTTATCTGGACTGATGCGAACTCCTGCATTTTCTCACTGCCTTTTGCATTGTCACAATTCAGTGCATTCCTCCTTTATCAGCACCTCTTTCACATCTGTGCTCTGTTCACAGAAGACTCAATTGCTGAGTCACAGAAAAATCATCTCCAATTCAATACTTACAAATTTTCCGGAGCGAGCAGAAAGAGCACTAGAGCGTCTTGGAGAGAAAAAGCTTGGCTTTAGGGTTTCACAAAAGGACCTAAGAGAAAAGTCAAGCAAAGAATAAATCAAGACACAGCAAAAACTCAGTTCCCTCAGTCCTTCACAGCATTCAAGAGATGGATTGTTTCTGAAAAAATTTACAGCAGGGGAAGTAACAAGGAAACAGATTTGCGCAACAGGATTTCCTGCCAGGAGGCTTCTGTCACAGCCACTGAAACCGGGTGATTTGATGGCTCTCCTACTTACAGGAGTATGGAGTGTGAGGTTTCTGCCATTTATTAAGCTGTCCCTGGGGGCTTACGTTTTCCGTCCCTGAGCAAGCAGTTGATGCTTTGTAAATATCTTTCTCATATCCAGGAAATTCACAACATACTTCAAAAGGCATGCATGTAGCTGCAGAAAGAGGAAGGAGTCTAGCACCTTTTTTTATTGCTTTTATTAAAGTAAGTAATTCCCATAGTTTTTGAGAACAGCAGCACATGACACCCAGCCTCAGATCCATATCTCTGGATCTCTCCATTAAAGCTCAGGGCATTTTTCTTTTAGCTGTTCTCACAGCTGAAAGCTTAACTGAATTTGTCTAGGAAAAGCTATTACCTCTTCCTACAAAACCTCACTTTTGTGTTCCCAGACTCTGCCACAAATTCAGCTTTAAGCTGTTGTCTTGAATAACAGGAGAAATCCATTGCTAGCTTTAAAACCTGTATTTTGATTTAAAGAGGTTCAGCTTATGCCAAGAAAAGCTTATAGAAAATAACCTGTTCACTAGGTTTAGCTACCCAATGCACATACTAAAAGGAAATTCTCTTTGAAGAGTCAGTCAGACAACATCTCATTCCATGAGACTTTGCTGAGTGACATAGCTTCCATAAAATAGAATTCACCATTCACCACCAGCTTCCATCCTGCAGTTCACAGCCCGTCAAGTAAGACATTAATGGACATCAAAACTATAATTACAACTCACTTTCTTCAAGTTAATCTTCCAGCACTTGATTAGCACTATCCTGTCTTCAGTTCACAAAAGAAAAAGACACAAGAGAAAGAAGAAAAAACTCTTCCTAGCATTGGGCTTTCCTATTTATACTGCAGTCCTCCCAAATTAACACCTACTCTATGGGCATGCCTGCAGGAGTTTGCTAATCAGATGTCTGATCTGGAATGTTTCTAACCCTATGCTTGCTTTATATTAAGCAAAACATACGATGATTTCTCTCTTTTTTCCCCCTTCTCTTTTATTTAACAGCTATTAAATCTCTCATTCCATACCTCCAGTTTTCTGGGTCCAGAAGCAATATGTCATCTCCACATGCAGCAGTATTTAAATGCTACTTTGTTCACAGTGAATACAAATAAATAAGTAAAATAAACAAAAAAGATGTTCTATGAGTATCTGAATGTTGATAAAGATTCTACAAGGAAAAGTAAATAACTAGGCCCAGGCAAAAGCGTAAGCAAGAATATGGCAAATCAGTATAACACAATAAAAAAGTTAAGGAATTCATCTGCCAGTTTATGAAAACATGTGTTTAACCCTTCAGAGAAGGAAACCGAATGCTCACCATAGTGTCATTTTTAGCATTTTGTCTCAAGAACTGAGGGTGGGATGAGTGATGGGGAAGGTATGTTCTAATCATGGCTCTGACAAGCTCTTCTGTGCCCAAGGCCATGGCTCCGCAGGGGCTCCACGGGGCTCTGGCGGGCACTGGCACCTTGTGAGGTTTCTGCCAGCTGCTTGTTCCCATCCTCCAGGGTGGGCCAATAAAGCCGTCACGAGCGCTGGGAACCCAGATCCCCAAACCAGTCTGCTCCTCGTTCCCTACCATGGTATTACTTCCCCATCACCTGGGGGCACGGGAGAGATGAGGCAGTGCATGTTTATCCAGGGCTGGAAAGCCAGCACGTAATGTGCATCCTTGCAGACACGGGAAGTGAGCAGAGGAACCAGCAATTTTCAAGACACCCACTCATGGCTGTAAAATCCGTGCTGTACAATCCTAGAATGTGGCACTTGTAATCTCCTTCTTGCTGGAGGCTACCGTGCTCTGAATGACATCTTTAGGGCAGTAGTCGTTTAAACTGCCTCAGCACACAGTTGACAGTGTAGGTTTAAAGAGCTCTCTTACAACTGGCCACATCTTGTTATAAACAAAAAGCAGAATGAAGCGAGTTGTGTTTTTGTTTCCTAGGGGTGGGTGCTTTGGGGAGGTGAGCGTGGGATCAAAATCTCTGAATTGAAGTGCTCCACGCAAAGAGGAATTTCCTAAACAAAAGATGCTTGGAGCCTGTCCTGTTTGAGCTCCCAGCTTATGCATTGAACAGCGTCTCTTTTCCTTTCTCCTTCACTGTAAATACTGCAGGGACAAGCCAAGGCTTTCTGTGGGTCTTACAGCTCACCACCTGTGAGCACCGCCATTATAAAAATAAAGACTACTGCACTCTCTCTCTGTTACTAATAATAAGACTAAGTAGGATGTTCCATAGTTTAGAGAAAAACCATGGAGATGACCTGTCTCTTCTGTAAATGCTTCATCTATCTTTTAAAAAGTGACTCAGTTTCTAAGTGGTGCAGTACCATCTATCCCACTGATCAGGCAACAAGATCTTATTTTTATGACATTGCAGTCTGTTTCCAGGATTACAGTTCTCCCATCAACTCAGCATTGTGATTGCACTACATTTGAAACATGAAAGGAGTAGGTATTGTTGGGTGAGGAAGGCAGCTGTATGTCATTTGAACTATCTCAAGGGCATTTAAAATAAATACGAATGATGCACAAAATAAAAAGCATATAGCAAAAAATTGTTACAATATATTTTGTTGTAGAATTCTCGATTATAGAAAACAGCAAAAAGCAAGAAATGGAAAGACAAATCTTCCTTATGTTTGAGAAACTGAAGCCCCAAGATTCCCACCTGCCTTCAGAGATGCCAGACCTGTCAGTATTTAACTTTCCTTCTGTAAAGAGAGTGCCATGAAGTTAATAGGAATAGTCGTTGATGTATCAGTTTGCATTTGGGTATTAATTTGAAAGATTAAGTTTAACCTAAATTGCAACTCAAAAAGTTGCCATTGAATATTATCCCAATCATTTTCAGGGCACGGAAGAAAAAGAACAGCAACTGGTTCTAGAGCTTTTCAAATTTTTGTGTCTCCTTATCTATGTGAAGAGGTACACGAGGGACTGAACAGGGCTGATAAAGCAGTCAGTTGCCCTGGCCAGTATGTCCAGCACTGGACCAGTACTGAGCCCGTGAACCAACAACCCCTTTAGCACTGGAGCCACACTTCCAAGGACTGTTTTAGACATGGCATGGAGGACAGAGACACACTTCTTATGCCACAGATCTGAAGAAATACAGAACCGATGAATTTGTAGTGCATCTCACAAATCTGCAAAGCAGTAGACATACGCTTTATTTGTTTTCCTCTCCATTTTTTGCCTCCATTGTCACAGTTCACTGAGACCTTCCTAGTTTTTTCCTCATCTCTGTGTCCCTGATGTCAGTTTTGATCAAAGGCCCTTTTGTAACAGAGACCTGTCCCCTCCTGACACCTGCATCATAGCCAATATTTATTTCCCTAGTGGACACTGTGTTAAGCCCAACTTCGGCTGTTCACAGGTCAGGAAGCACAAGATGTGGAAAAGAAAGGCACTCAGGAGACCCAGGGAAGCTTGATGCTCTTCAAAAAAAATCGTTTTATATTATAAATATTGATCATTAGCAAGAATGGCAAGAAGGATTAGAGAAACTTAATTATTTATTCCATGTTGACTGTACAAACATTTAATATTGCATTTAGGAAAAGCAAATTGGTACACAATTAGTTTAGCTGTTAATATCATAACCATTGCTAAAACACTCCCTGTCTGCATTAGGTACATTAAAAATACATCAAAGTCCCTGCAGAGGAGCTCTTCTCTCACTTCATGTTCTGATCAGTGAGAACTATTTACTTGAGGAGTAACTAAATCCAGGTGTTGACCTTCCAGGGGGATGTTGCCTGGGTAATTCTATACCTGGGAGAAGGTCCAGACAAGGGGATGGGAAGCCTGCAACGCAAACTAATTGTGGGAAGGCAGGAGGCCAGTCCTTCCCTGCCATAAGTTCAATCGGCATATCTGTTCTGATATTTCCCTTTCACAAAAAGTTCCACAGCTAAGCAAGAGAGCTTAAATACCTTCACTGATGTATTTCACAGAAGTGGAGTAGCGGTAGGAGGAATCTCTAAGGCATGCAGTTCATGTAGTGTCTTGAGGCATGTACATCCATGTGACATCCTTGACAACTGAATTCAGAATCAGGTCTCGGAGGGGTTGCTACCGCAGGTTCACGATCTAGAACTTAATCTTTCATCCTGCTAACTGGGTGGAGGATTTCTATGGAGAATATGGAGAAATTATAGTTCAACTTCAAAAGATTTCATTCTTCTGTTGGAGTGTAGTTTTTTTACTCAGAATGAGTGGCAGGGCACGATGCTGAATTTGTGAGAGCTAAAGTTCTGTTCCCGAAGGTTGCTGAGCATCCTCATTTTCCCCTGAACTCACTGTAAGTAGTTGTTGTTTAACATAGGATTAGGCTTGAAGGAAGTGAGTGTAAAAAAACCCCACAAACATTTGCATTTTATATGTAAACTTGAGTTAGTATCTGTATTACCAGATGCAAAATAGCTCGCACTGTGAATACAAATACTGTAATGTTCCTCTGTGTTTTATCACATGCATAAGGGATTCCGCCTGTCCGTTATTTGTAGAGGGCCAAATCCCACAACGCTCTTCCGAGTTCCTACTTCTGCTACGCTGGGACAGCCAGCCCGTGTCTGGACAGTTTCTGTCCAGAAATTACACTGGAATATTGGTGTTACGCTAGCACTGAAAGGCACCAGTGCTCCGTGCGAAGTGCTGAGCAAATGATACAGGGCATATAATTTAGAGCACGCGGTCTACAAAGACTGTGGCAGGATGATTATAACCAGAATGAGAGCAGCATTTATCTGTGTAACTGTATGCATGCCTGTGTACGCGCGCTGAAGGCGAGAGCCCCAGGAGACACCAAGGCTGCGCAAGTGCCAGTCTGCTTATTCCTCCGAGCTCTGGATCCTCAGTGATGGTGAGCACACTGGGGAACTCCAGAGCGGCCCAGTGTAAAACCCACTTGTATCCGCTGCGGTGAGTTATCCCCTAGTTTTGCTCTCTCTAGGAGAGAGCTGGTGTTACGAAACACCAGCTTTTGTGACTCTACGAGCCCCTAGAGTGAGCACCAAGTGACGTGGAGCCTGAGGCGAGAGCTGCAAAGGGCTCTAGTGTTCTACCTTTCTAAAATAGCATAATAAATATGTATATAGAAAATAGCAGGAATATATTAAAAGGACATCACTCATGATTGCTCTTTCCCTTTGAATCATTAACTGAAATGATGTCTCTTGCTGGAACGCCGAGCGTGACGGTGTCTCTCCACCTCAGATCCATATGTCAGAAAGTGTTTGGGGACAGAACCAGACCCAGGGATGAAGTTATAAATCCAACTTTTATGAAGGCACAAAGAACATCCTTATGTTCTTTTTATATCTCCATATAAGGGTAACGGTGATAAATTATCTGATGCGCCAGAAAGCCGTTTTACCCTCGTGCCAACACTGACTGCTTTTCACTTTGCCTTATCTTACTGGAACTCAGCTTACACCTCTGCATCTACTAATGTATTTACAAATTCATACGAGGATATGTTTTGCATTCTTGTCCCACCACATTCTTTAGGGTTGAAGTATAAATTGCTCTCTTCAGCATGGACAACTCACTAAGATATTTTTCTTACTGTACTTCTAGCCAGTCTCACATCTGGGATATTATCCTGTACTCCCTTAAGCAGTTGAACAATTAACTGTATACATTAGTAACATAAATGAATACCCAACTGCAGATACAATTACAAGAACTAAACCTATTATGCATCATCCATAACCAAAGTGTCACACTTGAAAAAGCATTCAACCACTGTCTGGAGAGGATCAACTCTATCAATACTTCAGAAACTCAAGGAATGCAAAGCAAATATAGACACCGTCTATAAAATAGGGATATAAAATGATCAGAGTTTAAAAAGGACAGCTACGATGGCATGTCCTAAGTTTATTCATCACATCCACCATTTCTATTTTGGGTGGGTGGAGGGCAAAGAAGGAACAATTTCTCTCTGGGTCTTTAGGGAAAGAAAAAAAAAGAAAAAGAAAAGGATAAGAAGCACTTCCCTACTGCAAAGTTTTAGGACTATGATATGGCTCAGGGATAATTAACTTCCAGGATGGGAAAGGGAAGGAGACAGTAGGTGGAGTCCTGTGCTTGCTCAGTGCAGGAGAAATACAGTGCCACTGAGACCAAGGTGTGAAGGTGTCCTGCCCGCAGCGGGAAGTTACGGGGGCTTGCTTTGCTGAGCTTTATGGAAAAGCGTCTCTATTGATTTCTCAGGTCACACAGAGGGACTGTGGGATTACATCCATGGGGATAAGAGAAGGAAGACTGCTGGTTCATCCTTGGTGGGGGGGGGGGAACATGACACAGAAATAGAGAGCTTAGGGTCACGCTTGTCCTTGGAGATTGCTGAGAAGGTGTGTCAATCATCTGATCCTTCTCAAGTTGGTGGATTCCTGCAGAGTGAAGAAAGCAAAAGGGAACAACTCAGAATGTGCTATTTGTAACCTGAAAAGATCAGTATTAGTAGAGAGCTCTCAGGGTGTGAGCGCTTACCACAGACACCACAGAGAAGCCTGTCCCTCATCACCACCACCACCATCAGATCCTTTTTGTAGTGATCTGATGGGGAGCCACACGCTGGAATTCAGGTCTGGTGTACCAGAAAATGTCCCTGGCCAGATGCGTTAGCATCCCAACACCCCCTTCCTGGCTGGATGTGCTCTGATGAGTGCAAACAACCCTCACTGTGGGGCGAGGCGTCTATTCCACTGTATAGATGCCAGTCGAGCTGAGCAGAGTTCACGCGTGGAAGGGGAGAATTAGCCAGCAGAGGGCAGGTGGCTTGTTACACAAGGAAAAGTCATCGGAGAGGAGAAGCAAGATGTCGCTGCAAACATTCACTCCTCAGCTCTGACATCACAGGCCATTTCCCAAGTTCATCATGTCACCACACCGGGCCGGGAAGTGAGTAACGCTGCCGGAACATGACCTCTGTGGGACAATCATGAGAGCAATTAACAATGTGTTGGTGAGAGCTTGCTGAGATTGCCCTTCAGCTTGCTTCTGTTGCCATCTCCTCTAGTCCTGCTGAGGGACTAGCAGGAGTCCTGCTATGGCTGCAGCTGCCTCTGGATAACTTATTCTAGGGCTGGCAACAACAACAGCTACCTTACCGGTCCATGGGAAGAGCATCCCGTTTGTGTTTCAGGAGGGTAATTACCTTGGTTCCCATGCGCTTTGCATGCACTACATCTCAGCTCCAGCTGCACTTGAGCCACTTACAGCATCAAAAGGAGCTGGCGCTGCAGTTCTTGGGAACATCTAACAGCCCTTCAGCTAGGCCCGCTCCTTTTACGGGCCGCATCGTGGGTATCAGCTTAACTGAAAGAACTGCCACACTCACTGAATACTTCCAAGGACCTTAATTCTGGTGTGATTTACTCTTCCGTTGAGCCACCGTTTATGACTGTTGATATCAAACTTTCCTTGCAAGCCACTATAGAAGCAGCGTAGACATTTGGAAAGCCAACAGTCTCCTAAGCATTTAGCCATTGGTCCAAGTCACTTACTCCTTCAGAAATAATGGGCTAGAAAAAAAGACCTGACCTTATGTCCAGGGAATGGATGCTATTCTTGCTATTTGAGAATCTAGCCGTGAGTGGCTGAATCATACAGCCTCAAGCCGCTGAAGAATAATAGTCACATGAGTTATAGAGTATCAGGAAAATTGCTATGTTACATCTGTGCCTTGTAATGATTATCTAATCATGGTGCTTTCCTGGTGACTACAGGAAATGAAGAACAGTGCCAAGTTAGGTGCCAGGTGGATCCAGTGTTTGAATGAGATTAAACTACAGAGGCACATGGTTCCAGAACTTGGGCTTGGCCTAGTCAGTAAAGGTGAGCATCATGTAGAGGACAGGAATCACCTGCGGGGCACAATCTGTGGCTCTATCTAACAGAAGCAGTTTTTCTCTAAATGTGTATCAAGCTACCTTGGTGGACTTCTATCGATAATGCACAACTCTGATGGTGTTTCCCACTCCACTGCCTGTTTAAAGTCTTATCCCTCTGCTCTGGCAAGTCACTGCCGTGTTGAGGGGCACAACTTGTCCAGGCATTGCTGCTTGCACAGAGGTCACAGCAGCATTTCTCAATGTTGTCTGGGCTTCCCATGCACCACAAAACTTCCCCAGCTGTAACACGAGATAAGGTCCTTGATGAACATAGTTATTGGAAGGCTCAGTTCACTATGCCTGTGACATGTCTTGAGATTGTCTGATAGAAACAGTTAGAGAAGGATAAAATATAATTATATTAAAAGTATCCCACAGTGAGTTCCCATCTAGCTTATCTGATGACTCACCAAGGTTCTTGCCTGACAGTACATAATACATACTTTGGAATTTAAATAGCCCAGTCTAGCCGTAGGTGCAAACTACTGCAACAATAATAAGACTTCACAGCGAACACCTGGTTAGGCAGCTAGCTGCACGTGAAGCCAGACAAATAGAAGAGCTCCATGAGTTAGCATGGGAAACATCACTTAATGGTGCTGTTTACCACCCTGGAGCATTAATTGCATAAAGCATCAGGCCTTCTGACTCTGAGGAACACTGTAGGATCAAAAAGCGATGCTAGCTCAAGGCCAGAGAATTGTTTGCCAGGAAAACTCGGGCAGTACTGGGTCTCACCACTTCTTCTGCATCTGATTAACAGATGATAACAGCATAAGGTGGAGAGCTCAGCTACTGAGCTGGACCTGTGCCAAAAGTCACAGAAGCTGGTGGGTGTGTGTATATTTTCACTGGTTTTCAGTAGCTTGGGAGCAGGCACGTGAATGTATGAGCTAATAGAAAACATGGTCTCAGTAGTATCCTCCTGCTGTAAGCGTTTAACCCTGCAGAGACCTCTATTCCATGTTGCACGAGGGTGTTTGATTTAGACAGGCTTGTGCTCACCCGGTTAAAACCAGCACATCTGTCCTAAGCCATACCCTTATTTTTTTCCCCTTGAAAGTAAGGCGCAGCTCCATGAACCTAGCAGACAGGTCTTTCGTAGGCAGGAATAACACTACGTATGTTGGAGTTTTGTCCTGCAAAGGCTGAGTCCAAAGCAGTTTGGCCTTTGACACTTTTGTGCTTCTGTAGCAACTGCTCCCTTGAGTTTCTCCCAGCGCAAAAGGCCTTCCAAAGCCCTTTTATACGTGGCCTTAGGATGTAGCCCAACAAATCAGAGCTGTAAACAATACCCAAAACATGAACAAAAAGTCAGCACCCCCAGATGTGCTAAGCGATACATAATGAGAATGAGCTAGTCTTGGATGAAGGGAGAGTGCCATCAGAGGAAGCTTGTTGCTCATTGCTTGGTGGTTTTTGATTTTTTTTTTCCCCACCCATCTTTATTTGGTGGTTTTAGTTTATCTACTGAGATGAACTACACAGAGAACGAAGAGAGATATATACACTTGGGCAGTGGTGGAGGTAAAGACAAGCCAAGGAAACAGCCTAAAGCTATAATCAGCAGGCTGTCTTTATTACTCTGCAGTATACTTTGCTTCTCTTCACAGTAAGGAGCCTGGCTTGTGAGTTTTTAAACGGTCGTGTCCTCAACCAGTTGGTAGTTGCTGTTAGAAATAATCTTTTTCATTACAAACCTTCCTAAATCCCCCTGAAAAAGAATACATACCCTTTAGAAGATCTCATCGCTTCACCCACAGTCCTGGATGAGATGGCAATGGTTACCGATGCTGGTCAAATAAGGAGAGGTGATGGTGGGAAGGGTCCGGCAATTGAAAGCTTCAATGTTTCAATCACAGTTATTCGCTGCAGGTGGGATCCTACATTAGGTCTCTGCTGGAGCCACTGTGACCAGCCCTATGTGCTAAGCACCACCCCTCCCTCCCAGGTTCCCATCTAAATACGCAATCTGGACAAAGACTATGACCAAAAAGGAAGGCTTATAATTCCTTTTCTTAATTTTATTTCATTTATCTAATTATTTATTTATTTAGGAAATGAGCCACAGAAGTCCATGGAAATTAAATGTTTTGCTCAGGGTCACAGTGCTTATACCAGCGATATGTATCTCCTACATCTCATCCCAGTGTTCCCGTCGCATCATCTTCATTCCTGCGTGGCTTTGCAAAAATCAATTTAGAACAAGTGTTTTCAGACTGCTGTTTGCATACCCCTACACCTCTACACAGAGAATACCTTTGAGAAGCACCTGAGGTGTGCATATGTAATGCAAGTTCGAGAAAATAACAGTATTAATAAAGTAACTGTTCCTACTTAGTACCACTGTTCCTTTAATTGCAAACATGAAAGTATGTGCTCCCACGACTGATTGCTCCCAATCCTCTGGGATCCACCCAAGACCAGCTGCAGCTCCTGACAAGCTCAGTCTACTCCTCCATGCAGAAGACAAAAATAACAGCAAGCCTCCCACTCAGTTTTGGAAGCCAGGCCCTGATCGTCATCCCAGTATGGTGCTAGGTCTCGGCACGCTCAGTACCTTGCATATCCAGTGTATCCTTGCAGAGGGTGGAGTGTGCGGGCATGTGTGGGGCGGCCCACTTGGCCCCAGGCTTTCCGCTCCTGGGTTGGACTCAACCCGTTCCACGCAGCAGTCATGTTGAAGCTGATGGGAAACCAGCCTCAGAAACACTGAAACTCTTAAACGGCAGTAGTCCGCTCACACTGCAGTTTGGCAATCCTGGTCTTGTCAGTGGATAAAGGGCTTAAAATGTGCCTGTGTCTTTCTTTAGAGCATGATCAAAAAGTGAATCGGTGTTGCTCCACTGACTACCCGGGCAGAGGGTCTCAGCTAGACCCAAAACAAGGACTTTCGTTCCTCAGTGTGTAACCGAATGTAACGTACCCCAGTACGTTACTGAAACGTTGTTAATTTTGAGCCCAGTTTACCAAAGCCCTTATGCAAGTGACTAAGTGAGCAAAGCTTTTAAAAAACTGATTTACGTCCATTCATCAAACATCCTGCTTTGTCAGCCGTAGACAGTGTTTGCTCCCAGCCTCGCTCATCCCTGAACAGCAACGTAAATAGATGGGGGAGTACACCGTGCTGGTACTGCGTGCTCAGTCTAGTGTATGGACTGTTATTCCTATGGTATGTGCGCACTCCACTGAGGGAGCTGTGACATACATCTCAATACCATTGAGATGCTGAGATGCAGATCTGGGAAAGTTTAGTCTTAACCTGCATTCTCTATTGAGGTGTTTGTCTTCTAGAGTCACCCATGGAGCTCATCGTGAATCCACTGGAGGAACAATGCTCTAGACCAGATCCTTCTGGCTGCGGAAGGATCAGGTAACCTGAGTTTTAATCCTAAGACTGATTTAAAACTTTGGTAATTTCAACATGCTTCTCTTATTCTTAAAAGCCTTCTTTTGGATTTCAGCTCACTAGAACTGAGCAGTGTGACCTGACGTAGAGGAATGTGGAAGCCAAAACAAGTTGTATCTGACTGCCAGTGAAGTCTATGGGATTTAGACACTTCTCTGTCCCGAGAGACGAATGCGGTTCCATACATTCTTAGAGTGAAGTTTCTTAACCATTTTTTGAGAAGGGACTTCCTGATACCATCCTGAAAAAATCCACAGACCATCTTGTGTTGTTTTTTTGAGAAACTGAACAAAGAAAAGTAGTCTTTGCAGCTAGACTAAATTTTGAATGTTACTTCCTCCCACTTGTTTCCTTGTCTGCACAGGAGTGTAAATTTGTTGGTTCTTTTTTCTGGATCATGGACTGATGTCCTTTGACCCACAAAAGGTTTGCAGGTCGAATAATATTTCTCTATGTTAATTACTACCAAAAGCTGCAAAGAATGAAGTTCCTTCTCTGTGACAATTCATACAGCATTATTTTGAACAATTGTATAGGAGCTTGAAGCAGACATACGATTGTATAGAGTGGTTCAATTAATTTATAAACAGCTGTCAGGCTTTCAAAGTTATACTGGATTTTTCTATTGCAACAATTTTTTTCTCAACCAATCACAAGAAATTTGACTGTCAGGATCTTGTTTCTGCTGTTAATCTAAGGCCCTTCCAAATTATTTGTCCTTCACGAAGAAACAAGAGAACAATAACTGCCATTTTTAGGTGTCCTGAAATTTTCGTTCAGAAGATTTGCTGCCCTGTGAAAATGTGGCCAGTACGTCTGCGCAAACTGGACCAGATTATGAAGAGTGATTAAAAAACCTCAAAGCTAGTCGAAGAACTGCGAGAATTTACCAGAAAGCAGAAGGCCTTCCCCAGTCCAGAGGAGATGAAGAGATAAACATTTCTCACATGGCTTCCCTAGGGCAGACACAGGCGGGTGTCCTCGGCAGCGCTGCCCCTTATCAGGAGCATTCCAGCCTGCCCTGTTTGTCACAGAAACCGGCCGGAGCGGGAGCGCGCTCGCAGCCAATGGAGTGATTCAGTGGTGATGGGAAAGGCAGGTGGAGCAGGTAAGTCACCTCTAAACAGGAAGGTATAAAAGATACTTGAATTACAGCTGCAGGGCCACTTGTACACAGGGAGCTGTTAGAGGTTACTTGTCTTGCCAGACCTACCGGGCTTGGAAGCAACTCGGGAAGCTACCGGGGAGCTCGAATACCAGAAGGCGGCTTATAAAAACAAAAGACCCTGAGCCTAAGACCGTCCTCTGGAGAGAAGACTCTTCAGGGGTAGAAATCAAGAGCCCAGAACATGCTTTTCTCCTTCTAAACAGCACTCTGAACAGGTATTTATAGACTTTAATCTGCTGTACACCTCTTAACTTGCTGTGTATTCGGTTGCTCTGAGTTAAAGATACCATTAGGGAACCATATTGCAGAACAGCGCTGGCCACTATCTTAACTGCGTGTTCTCTTTTGTCTGGTTTTATGGTGTGGAAAGAAGTTTTCTAGAACTTGTTGGAAAGTAAAAAGTACTTAACTACTTAGTTTTAAATCTGAGTTTATGTGTCTCTCCTGAATGGTTTCGTTATTTACTGATGTTCCCAAAGTTTCTGGAAAGCCCAGGTAAATAGCTGGGAAAGCGAGGTAAAATAGCTGCAGGGTCTGAGGAAATGCAGTGTGACTATGGAGGTCTGAACAATTGAAGATATTGTCTTGTATTAAAAAAAAATAAATCATGTGATTGTGTAGTGCAAAAAAACCCCA
Organism: Aptenodytes patagonicus; assembly: GCF_965638725.1. NCBI lineage: Eukaryota > Metazoa > Chordata > Aves > Sphenisciformes > Spheniscidae > Aptenodytes > Aptenodytes patagonicus. The sequence continues at coordinate 6,161,279 of NC_134967.1, read as the reverse complement.
AACCAACAGAAAAACAAACAAACCCCCCAAACCTTAACTCATTCTAGTGAGATTCCACACTGCATGTCTTCACTGGGACTCTCCAGCTTCAGTGACTGGCTCTCATTTAGTAGTACAGCAGTAGTGCCCGGGAGAAATCTTGGTCCCTGCGTTAGCTGCCGCCCAAACCCGATTTAACTTTCTGAAAATCGGCACTATGGCAACACGCCAAAAGACGCAAGAAGCAGGCAGAGGCTGGCCTGTCCCGTGTGGCAGAGTATGAATTAAAACCGTCTTTCCCGTGCTTCGGCTCTGTGCCCTACTCTTCATATCTTCCCAGATTAAGTCAACTACCTGCGTCATGTCTGATCAAGGTGCCACATAACACCAAGATGTTGATAAAAATAAGTAGACTCTAAGATTATTAAAACTAACGAGCACCGATGGTGTCACGATCATCTTTAGCAAAAGGAAAATGTGGGCAAAAGCTTGTATCTTCATTTAAAAGCAACTGTTGTGAGTAAACATCCTCAAGTTTCTATCAAGATACTGCTGTTGCTATAGCTGTCAGATTTCAAACTAGTAAAAACCCCAACAGAACAGCTTTTTCACATAGGTTATGAAACTACAGTTTGCGTAAGCAAAGGCTCTCTCTTTCTGAGGTTACCTTCTGCCACCGGTTTTGCGGCTCATAATTTCTGACAAACACTCCAAGCTGAGGGACTGCAAAGAACTGGGCGTAGGGGATGGAGTTCTGCAAAACAGACTATTTAGCAAAAAAAAAAAAAAACCAAAACCCCAGGGGTTTCCCTCATCTCTGTGCCAACGTGGGCTTGGATTTGTAGTTCATCAGCATCTGCCAGATTGTGCTAAAACATGCATGGTTATCCGTAGCCAGAAAAAAAATACATTAAAAAAAAACATTACAACTTGCTGAAAAGTGCAGATAGTCTGTGACTGAAAATTTAACTTGAAGAGAGTCTTCACAAAAATGTCTTCATTTAGAATAAGAAAAAGAAGGAAGGTTCTTAAAGTTGGTTTCAGCTCTGGCAACGCTAGCTGTGATGGGAGAGGGGAGAATACTTCATTCTTAAATAATGGAGACTCTTTTTGTGCAATGTGAGGAATACGCGGTCTTTCTGATACCTTAAATTAGCCTTTCGTGCTGAGACACGGAGTCTCTAGCCCATGCTGGTGAGCCATTGCTGGATTGACTGGAGACCTATAATTACAGCAGCAATCTGAACGTTTCTGGCTTGTCATCGGTAAATCTCCCAACACAAAGAATCAAGCCTAGCTAGTTCAGTGACACATCCTAAAAAAATGTTCCCCAGGCATACAGCATCAGGGCCATCGCTGGGAATTTCCTCCAGCTAAACGCTTGCTTGCAGGTAAAAGTGCTCAATAGCTGAAAAGTCATACATCTGAATATCAGAATGTACGCGAAACTGCATGTCCAGCCTAGGATAACTTAAGGCTGCTGAAAAGGCTGGAGTAAGTTGCAAACCGATTTGCTAGAACCGGCGTATCAGCCATTCAACTCCAGGCTCCTGCTTGCGCACCACAACAAAGCAGAGAGCGCATGGCAGCACACAGCGAGGCTCGGGCCGTGCTGGCACTCCTCCAGGGCTGAGGACAGGGAACAACAAGGAAACAGTGGAGAATTCCCCTTGCTCTGGCACCAAGGCCATTTCCTCCAACATTGCTTTTCTTGCTGTGTCATGGTGACAAGACAGAGATGCTTCTTGTGCTGTTTGGGGCCAAGGATGGAACAAACTTTGCAAGGTAACAGGGTTTCCTCACCTCCCTTGGGTTCCCCTGTGACACGAGGGAGATCAAATCCCACCGTGGATAGACAAAACCAGGCAGCATCGTTGGGTGGTGCCTCGCTTGCCTGCTAGGCAGCATGCAGAACCATGATTCAAGGCACAAAGCTCTGCCCGAGCACACCGAAGAGGAGAGATTCACCCCCCTGCTACCTCCACAACTGAATAGTGTTATCTGTCTCTTAGGCTTTGCTCATGCTGCCACCATAATATCTGAGTGCCTCCCAGACTAATAGACTGCCATAGCGAGGTCCCTACTTGACCTCATGGAGTCTTCTGCTCTCCTCCCTGCTCAGGTGTCGGGGAGCACCAGCTGGGGTAGGTTTTTGTTGTGTTTTTTCTGCCCAGAGGGAGGCATGTATGGGAAAAGACTGCACCCGTCTATAATGCCATGGTGGTTCTGGTGAAAAGGCTTTGGCTGGATGGTGGATCTCTGCTGGTTTCTTGCTTCTTTGCAGGATGTTTAACTTCACCTTTGGTACGCAGCTTCCAACAGGCTACCTGTGTCATTCTCACCTCTAGCAGGGATCTATTCCAGGCTCAGGATGCAGTGGAAGTCATGAACTTGCTCTTTGTTCCTTTTAAGGGGTTAAACATAGGTCTGGTGATGGGTGTCTTCACATTGTTTAAAATGAAGGCTGTGGTTTTCTTCTCTTCTAGAGTCTCCCAGGGCTCTATTTATCTCCCCGAGCTCCGTCATGTCGTGCTTCACGCAGCTGTGGCACTCCAACACGCCAGACTCTCCCACCAGCCCAGTCCCTGCATCTCCAAGTGAAATCCCCATCCCCATCAGCCCCATTGTTGTCACCTCCCCAGGAGACAGCAAGAGGAAGGCGAGGTCCCCAACCGACAAGCCAGGCTCTCCGAACCCAACGTCTCCGAAGCCAACCTCCCCTGTTGAGTGTTCCATTTGCTTCAACACCTATGACAACACCTTCAAGACGCCCAAGCTGCTCCAGTGCTCCCATGTTTTCTGCCTGGAGTGTGTGGCCCGCCTGAGCACAGGGCTGCCCCCAAACCAACCAGAGGACCAGCTCCCCTGCCCCTTCTGCAGGCAGCTGACCAGCATCCCTCTGGAAGGTGCCCCAGCACTCGAGACCAGCAAGGAGCTCCTTGCCACACTGCCTCCTGAACTCCAGCAGGAGAAGGTGCTCTGGATGGAAGGGACCAAGCTCTGCTGCCGTCAGTCATCTGATGACCCTGAGAATCCGGATTCGTGTATCTCCATTGATGTCGCCATGAGCAAGCCAGAAAGTCCGGAGGCCCCCCCGGCGGGGTTAGCTGGGAGGCTGTCCCGCTGCGACATGTGCGATGACTGGAAACGCATAGTCCTCCTCTCTGCCTTGATCATCATCCTGTTCTGCATCATCCTGTGGCCAGTCCAGTGTGCCCTGAAGACGGGGAACCTCCGCTGCTTCACAAGGACTGTTGCGATGAGCAGGCCAGAGTATCTTCCCCCTAAACACACCACAGCGGCAACACCTGTGACACAACTCCCTTTCCAGTAGCAGCAAGGCAGCCCCTCGCTCCCGCCTAGCGAGGCTGTCGGCTCCCTCCCCACGGCGTGTCGGGGAGGCAGGAACAGGGCCTACTGCCCCGACAGCATTCCTTGGTTTGCTGGCAGACCCCGTGGCCCGCTCCCCACGCTCCTGTGCCTGCACTTGAACACATGCATCCATCTCCAGGAGCTCTGCTGAAATACTTGCCTGCCAAGCCGTCTCCGGCCCAGGAATGCTCCAAGGAGCTGCCTCAGCATCCTGCTGCCAAACTCTCCATGGAAACCAGAGCTCTGAAAGCAACAGACAGGTTTCTAGGACTGTTTGCCTCGAGTGGCACACGGCCGTGTGCTGTCTTGGCTGGATACCAGATGACAGTGGGTGCAGTTCCTCTAACTCCCTTAGGGAATAAAGGGCTATTTTTGCAAACTGAAGGATCTACATGATTATTCCTCAGAGGAGCTGGGATTGGGAGGGTAAAGAGATGTCAAAGTCGTATAAGCAGATGAAAATTATCCTTATTCCACACGCTTGAAACAGTTCCGTTGCGTTATTCAATGTTGGAGGTGTAAATGCTGCCTCCTGCTGACAAAATATGGATCTATCACTGCTACTCACCTTCTGAGTTGTGTTACCATCCTGATGAGCTTTTGAACAGAACAGAGTAGCCATTCTACTTGTTTTTCCCAAGAAGATGCTTAAAAATCACTCATCCCTACCTGGAAAGCGATTTTGAACGCAGGGGGTGAGTTCTGTTAGGCACACTGACACAGCAGTATAAGCCTGCCCCTCAAGTTACGTCATCAGCGAACTTCATTCATACTTCTCACAGGCAAACTGCTGCCAAAACGATAGAAGTTCCATCTTTTGTCAGCTTTACTCTCCTAATCTTAAAATGTGTCAGTATTAAGACACAGGCCAGTTGCTTACACTATCTTTTTATTTAACGCAGTGATCTTCTGACAGTGATTAACAAAAGCCTTCATGATGAAGGCGGCTTACAATTAAATGTTTTCTATTCAAACACATGGATGTAACACAGTATTGTATGCAAGTACCATATGTGTATGTATTAAATTATGTTTTATACAATGCAAGGTGTCAATTTGTGGCAATTACTCCACATTTCCCTTCTTACTTGCAGTTGGAGGTGTTCACTTCGCAGCCCTGAGTCCAGCTGCATTCCCAGATCATGGTGGCTACACAGCCGGTGGCACGTCTGTGCTCTGGCCCGTGCACCAGCTGTCCCAGTGTTGTACAATCCTGCACACGTGGACAGCTTTATCCTGTAAATTCATTCTTACTACCATCTAGGTAGTGTTGTCCCAGGTGCGACTTCCCTCTGTGTTTACCTGATTTGACCTAAAAACCGAGAAGCTGCAAAGACTGTTCCTCTTTTGCTTCTTCCCAGCTGGATGAAAGATGCTTCCAGTCTCCCTTCGCAGAAAATCTAATCTGAAATAGAAACGGCTGAAGCAACAGCAGAAGTAACTCAAGTCTGTTGCTACGCAAAAATTCCGTGGAAAGCTGCTGCGTGTGCTGGATCTGCAACACCTTTGTTGTGCAGCTGCAGGCTGGTATTATCTGTGCCAGCCACATGTCTGCAGAAACTACTCCAGGCACTGTAACAACTTCTGCCAAAGCCACTGGGCTTGACAGGGATTCTCGCTTGTATCATCCTGTCCGTTCCCACGTGCTTGCCACTGAAAGGATATCTTCACAGCACCGATTTAAGTGTGTTCTTAGAAAAAGTGACTCGCCAAGACTTAAGGCAGAGAAGGCACTTCCATTTTACCCAACGTGCATTTGGGACTAAGCCCAGCAAACAGACACTAGTAGAGATGAAGTGCTTTGTCATTACATATTTGTTACCATTCAACTCCCACCTGATGAGACCTAAGGGCAGGGGAGAAGGAAATAACACCTTCAGCCTCATAAAATCTATTGTTACCGTGGCAAATGGGCCGCAGAGAAGTTCTCGCAGTTCCAAATGCTCCTAGTAGTCTGCCACAGCATCCTTGTGGGGGCTGTCCCTTTGCACCCCCCCTTCTCACCATGTACTTGGAAACAAAGGTTGAAGGTTTAGCCAACACGCAGCTGAACCTCTCACTCACGCATAGTCAAAAGGAAGATTCAAAGCAAGTGAAAACAGGGCCCCGAACAGTCGCATCTGGTGATGGGAGACATTCAGGATGCCCCATTGTCCACACCAACTGTCAGTCACTTTCCCAAAAAGCAAACGACTTAAAAAGAAAGGAGAAAAAAAAAAAAGCCTTGAGAATATTCAACATTTATTAAAAGTGCAATAAAAATAAACAGTTCTCCTGTCCCTGTGACAAGGGACCAGAAAGACCAGCCAGGAAATACAGCCAAGATATGTCATTGTGCTTTTGTTCAACCCCTTCCGCTCAACACTTGGAGCCGACGCTCCAGGCGCTAATACCCCAACCGTGCAGCAAGTCCATCCAGTTCCGGAGACCTAGGAGGACTTCAACAGCCCCATGCATGCTCTGGAGGTTCAGGCACTGGCCCTCAGACCCAAGGCTCCCCACAGAGCGCACTTTCAGACACTGATGAATCCCACAGGACAGGGTTCTTCGGCAGGACTATTTGCAGGCCTTAGGGCTGGAACAGCAGGAAGCACTGGCGGTCACAAGTCAAGACCTATCAACAGAGCTGGAACACTCCACTCGGTGACACACTCATCTTCATGGCACTGGTCAAGTCACAAACACTCCTACAACACCCCTATTCAGCAGACACAACACTTGCCTTGTCATATAGTTGCAGGGGGAAAAAAAAGAGGTCATGCAGCAAGGTAATGGCAGAGCTGCATCAAGCTTAGAGGGGCCCAGCTCAAAAAGTTCAGCTCAGATTAGTATCCTAGGCTGTTACTCGCTAGGGGTGGCTAAAAGCACAGCGCACAGCCAAAGCTGCTTTCCTACTCTTCAGCACCCATCAGCTAGGTGGGATTTCACTTAGCTCAACATTCAGACCCACACAGTCAAAGATGGAGATGCTCACCCCTGTCTCTCAATTCTGCTATGAAACCCACGTGCAGAGCAGCTAGCAGACTCTCAGGCACACACACACACACACGCATCTGCTGTACTACAGCAGCAGGGATTGCTCGGTGTGCTTTGGCAGGGTTGCATAGAAATCTAGAACTGGTACAGCCAAAAGGAAGTGTGAGAAGAAGAATCAACAGAGGTGCAAATACCCAGGTCCAGGCAGTGCTCTCTATTTCTCACCCTCACAGGCAGCAAAGTTACTCCAGGATTTAGTCTAAAAACACTTCTAGCTTAGAAATGACTGACCTAATGAAAACATTGAAGTGTACTAACATTTTACTAACGCCCTAAGTGGGCAACCCTGGGAAAGCTCCTAAACAAATAGTCATTTCTGTTCCTTTTAACAATTTGTGTGTAAAAAATAAGAATCTTAAATTAAAAAAAAAAAAAATTAAAACTGAGCCTTGATGCCCTAATGAATGTCCAGAGGCACTTCCACATAAATATCAACCTACTGATACAGGGGAGAATGGGAGAAGATCCTTCTCATGAATAAGTTAGGTCAAGGCATGTTCTTCGGCACAGACTCTGCTTGCTTCTTACAGTCAGCTTCTTACTTCCTCGCTGAATCCAAGGTGCTTGGGGAAGGCAAGACGGGCAAAAACAAATTGTCCGCAATTGCAGAACTTGGGAAGGGTGGACGTAAACACTGTAAAACCTGCGTTTCAAAACAAGAAGGAAGAAGGGTGGCATGGTTTATAACTGGGAGAAAAGTGCATTGATAAGGTTACAGAGCTGAGACTCTCCCAGCGTGTGAAGTCTCTCCTACTTGTCTGCATACACAGCACAGTCTTGTTCTCTGAGTCTGACAGCTTCCTGACATAACAGTCCAAAAAGCAGATTTCCCCCCCCCACTGGTAACGTTGTAAATGTGTTTCCCTGTTGAGATCTCATTACCCCATTTCCCCCTCTTCCCCATCAGCAGCTGGCCACAGCCGCATCTTTAGGCTCCGTCAAATTTCATCAAAGCATAGCTGCCTTCCCTGATGCAGGCAGGGCCACAGAGATCTGCATAAGCTGAGCTGAAGAGGAGCTGGGTCAAATGCAACATAAACAGACTGTGGTGACACTCTCAGTTAATCAAGGGAAGCATTCCTACCTGTACAGCCTCCATACAGCTCACCTCCGGCTCCTTTATCGCCCTGTATTACTCATCCCTGAAACCTTTGGGCTTTTGATGTTAAGGTTCTCGTAGACGGAAGCTGACTCATCATCAACCCTGTGAAGAAACAAAGCCTTGTTATTAACAGCCTCACTGCTCCGGATCTTTTCCCAGAGGCAGGTGGCCAGTGGGAAGCAGGTAATGGCCCAGCCAAGCTCCCTTTTTCCCTCCCCAGCCTTGTAGATAGGACGACATTGGGTTACCCGCTGTTCTCAATCCCTGTTTTCTCTCCCTCTGGCTGGGCCGCCCCTCCTAGGTTCAAATACAGCTTGGGGATGGAGCCTTGAACCTTCCTCCACATGTCAGCCTTTCACGGATGCAAAGTTTCTGCAGGATCAGCGGATACAGTTCCTTGTATCTCCTACTCTTACTTTACATACCCAATTTCTCTGGATTGTCCAAAATCTAATGGAAGGAGAGAGCTGCTCCAAGGGCCAGATCCAAGTACCTCTAAAGCGGGTTTGACACCCGAAGCTGAACTCACGGGAGCTCTCTGGAGCCGACAATACCAGCCCCGTAGAGCTCACCTTGTTCGGCTCAGTCCCACACAGTCCTCCCCGCCCTCATTTATTCAGAGATGCAGTTTCAAAGTCGGGCATTTTAAACAGGACGCGGATGTTTCTAGAGTCCAGCGGGGAAGATCCCAGCTGGCCGGATCCAGTAGGAGTTGGCAGGTTCGTAACGCCAGCGATGGATCCAGATTTCCCTTTAGTGCTGCATGAAAGCAAGGTCTTCGCACTTACTAATGCGCCGCAGGACCGGAGCGGCTCTGCCTGCACCTGCCTGTGGGGTGCCACAGGAGCCAAGCAGCGCCCTTCCCTGCCTCCCCCTGCCCTCTCCTGGCTCCCAGGGCGGCAGCTGCCCGAGCCCTGGCCCGGAGCGCCCCGGCTGCCGGGCCGGGCTCTGGCTCTTCCTACAGAGGCAGCTCTGGGCACGGTGCGCTGCCGGGCACAGCGGGCAGGAGCCACCAGCACTCCGGCGGCTGCCAAACGCCCAGAGAAGAACGTGTGACATCTCCTTTTGCCCTCTTCTCTTCGGTTGGATTTTTTTTTGTTCCGCGTGAGCCCAGCAACAGCATTTCTGCCTCCACTTTAACACCCACTCCTCTGCTCCTCCCTAGCCGTCTCTTCTTTCAAAACCGATCCTGCAATTCAAGGTGCCCAAAAGCTCTGATA